>NW_026642654.1:4800000-6070000 GCF_028554395.1 Pezoporus wallicus
GGTTGGGCAGAGAAGAGATTCAGAGCAGCCCTGCAGTGAAGGACTTGGGGGTGTTGGTTGATGAGAAAATGAACATGAGCCGGCTTCAGTGTGCGCTTGCAGCCCAGAAAGCCAAC
Source organism: Pezoporus wallicus (assembly GCF_028554395.1). NCBI lineage: Eukaryota > Metazoa > Chordata > Aves > Psittaciformes > Psittacidae > Pezoporus > Pezoporus wallicus. The sequence goes on from NW_026642654.1 coordinate 4,800,117, forward strand.
CGTATCCTGGGCTGCATCAAAAGGAGTGTGACCAGTAGGTCGACAGAGGTGATCCTGCCCCTCTACTCTGCTCTTGTGAGACCTCACCTGGAGTATTGTGTGCAGTTCTGCTGTCCTCAACATAAAAAGGACATGGAACTGTTGGAGCAAGTCCAGAGAAGGGCCACGAGAATGATCAGGGACTGGAGCACCTCCCATATGAAGACAGGCTGAGGAAGTTGGGGCTGTTCAGCCTGGAGAAGAGAAGGCTGCGTGGAGACCTCATAGCAGCCTTCCAGTATCTGAAGGGGGCCTACAAGGATGCTGGAGAGGGACTCTTCATTAGGGACTGTAGTGACAGGACAAGGGGTAACGGGTTAAAACTTAAACAGGGGAAGTTTAGATTGGAGATAAGGAGGAAATTCGTTACTGTGAGGGTGGTGAGGCACTGGAATAGATTGTCCAGGGAGGTTGTGAATGCTCCATCCCTGGCAGTGTTCAAGGCCAGGTTGGACAGAGCCTTGGGTGACCTGGTTTAGTGTGAGGTGTCCCTGCTCATGGCAGGGGGTTGGAACTTGATGATCTTAAGGTCCTTTCCAACCCTAACTATTCTATGATTCTTTGAACTCAGAGTACTCCTACACGTGAAGTCACATGAAGATGAGCAATTCAATAGCTACTGATAAAAACTCACAATGAATGGTTATGTGGATCATAAAGAGACACTTCAAGTGTTTTCAAAAGTTGTAAAGGAAAATTATTAAGGAAAGGTGCATTTATGCCAAGAATTTTGTGGATTTCAGAAATAAATAAAAAAATTAAAACCATGTGGCAGACATACCCCATTACTGACAACTGGTGATGCACCAAAATACCTCAGGTCTGCTGGTTCCAGGGTATAAAAAAGGAAAGAAAAAGGAATTTCAACAGCAACGAAACAGAGGTCTCAGTTCCCACCTTTGACTTAATGTGGAAGGATCTCTGTCCTCCCACTGCAATTTGCTTTTTCATGACACTGAAGTGATTGAATCGACAGATGAGGAGGCCAGAACTATGGACGCGCAAGTTGAAGTCAACATCGTCACATGTAAATCTGGAGAAAATAAAATAACAGCAGCTCAGAGGGATGTTTCTGATCACACACTAACAAATGCAAGCACTCAGGATCTTTTATCAGCACGGTAGAAAGGACAGGTGTCAAACACACTGACCCTCCACCAGCGCCTATCACTCAGGAAAAAAAGCTTCAGCTTTGTAATAACAATCATTACAAAGCAAGTGAGATGACGTGCAGAACCATTTGATTAACATCCAGGACTTGTATTTAAGAGAGTTGAGCAATTACTGCAACAGCCAACAGCAGGGAGAAACATGGCATTTTAAAATCTTGGCATGGGTTTTAAAATCTTGGCTTTGATCTTACTAATATTTACATGGATTTTTGGTATCCCTGACAGTCAGTGTCTCTGTGTTTTAAAATGTACTTTTCTTCTTGCCAGCCCAGGCTTGGAATGCCATACAATACTTCAGGCTCAACAGCACCCACACAGAGGATTATGGCGAGCCATGCATGGTATGAAGACACAGGCAGGAAATGGGTGGTTTGATCTGGCATTCCTGACATTTTAACATTGCTGCCTGGACTCATATCATTTTGCTTTTTTGTTGTTCTCTTCACTGGCCCTTCATAATGCTTCATAAAGTAACACAGACAGCCTGTGAGCATAGTTCTGTACTAGGAGATGCATGGGAGCAAGTTTAAAGTGCTCTTTTAAAGTGTCAGGCTGGTGATGATAGAAATTTGTGTCTTCTGTTTATTCCACAGAATAATGAAAGCAGAAGTGCTTCCCTGCACTCCTAAACCATCACGAGCTTTTGTAAAGGTTCCTTTATTTGGTTCATTGTCTCTACTGAAAGATGTCACTGATTCACTTACCTGTTCTGATTGTACTGCACATTCTGTGTCAGATCGACATTCAGCATAATGAAATCATGCACATGGCAGCAGGAGAATGGTTCCTTGATCTCAGCACTGTTTGTTTTACTGGACCATTTCCTCATCCCGATTAAGGCGTAGTGAGTGACATTGGGAGTTGCTTCAATATGTTGCAGAATATGCTTCAAGGAAACATTCCTTTCAGTCCACATATATTCACTAAAATTATTATGAAAATGTGTTAATTTTGAAGTATATAGAGAATATTCAGAATCTCATTCAGCTGAAGACCATAACTAGTCTAAACTAGTTATGAGTACCAGGCAGATAACTTCAATGTTGTCTTTACTGCAACTATTTGTCTGCTTAATAAAAAAAAAATAACTAGTGCTTATGTGGTGGGGACTGGTATGAAAAAATCTGCAACTAAGTCTGGATCTTTCAAAATATTCACTCAGGTATGTAAACTTTTAAAGTTACCTGGGTAATGTTCCAAATGACTCTGGGAGGGTTGCTGACTTTGTGCCATGACTTCAGTGCAAAATATAAGATCCTCCTAGCCCACCCTAGAGTCCATAAATCTCAGTTTTCACTAAGTTCTCTTTGAAGGTTTGCTGCAAATCCTGCATAGCACCATTCTGGGAATAGATAAAAATATCTAGTACAAACAGTGTCCTAAAGTAATGAAAACAAAAATACTTGTTTGGGGATTTGGGGAGCTAATAAAGGAGCCATAAAGACTGGGACCGACAAAAGAGCCAGAGGAAATCAGTTGCAGAATTTGCACAGAAATGTCTTTTAGCTCCCTTAGAGAAATCCTGTGAAAAACATACACCTGAATGCTCATGCTTGGCCAGTGTATAAGGCTTTGTTAACAGAGTCTGAAATCTGCATTCCAAGTAACTCCAGTTCGAACCAGGGTCAATCTATACAGGAAAGGCTGCAGTGCCCTTAAATCCTGAGGGAACAGGAATGAAAAACCAGCACTATGTGCTATGCAAAGGCAGATATCTAGGGAAAATACTTTTCTCATTAAAAAAACATTATTCTCTGCTTGTACAGGGTAAAAGTTGTAGTATATCAAAAGCAATTTCAAAACTGATATGCAGTGAAAGGTTAAAAGAGACCAGCTGAAAAAGCATATGTTACTCTATTTACCTTTTCCTGTCTCCTGAACAATCAACTTCTACTGCATTCCACATAACACACGAATCATCTGAAATGACAATGAAAGGCCAAATATCCTGGGGTTTTATCCCCAGCTCCTCCTGCCGATTTCGTTCAAGCTCCAAGTTATGGTAAGACAACTCTTTTATCAGGAAGTGCGCAGCACCTGAAACCAAGGAATTAATCCATCATCTTAAAAGCAGGGGCAGAAATTGTTTGCTTTTAACTCAGAAGCCTTTTGAAGTGAATGTTTCTGCAGACTAAGATATGAATTGCTCTGAAGATTTTAACACCCTAGCACTGCCCAGAGCCAACTTACTTCAACATCTGCCAAGCAAGTGACTTAGAAGATACCACTGGGAAGCACACAAAAAGAAACTTGACCTCTGTGGTAAAGATTTGCTAGTGTCTAATCAGTTTAGATTAGGTGCTAACAAATCTTTACTCTTGAAATCTTTTTTATTCCTTTCAGATTTATTTAACCTGACAGATATTTGGCTCCACTAGCATATCTTAGTGCAAACATCTAGAGATGTTGATTGACCAGCTGAGTAACATGGAACCATTTCCCCATATGATCTACTTTGAATTTTTGTCACTACTGCTGTATATAAGATGTTCCAGCAGCAAAAGCAAGGTGCTGAGTATTTCATAGATATTATATTTAGCAGAACCTATCAAAGAGATATTCTTAATCAGAGCATCACTCCCTATGCAAATAACACATAAATTATTTCCACAAGGAAACAGAGTAGGTAACTCTATCTAAGATAACACCCTCAGCTCCCTTTAAAATCAACTAGGCAGAGTGTTTCTAGGGTGCAATTCATCCAGCTCATTTTAGGTGACTTTGATTAAGTGAATTGCATCTTCGACTGTGACACATTGTCTTCAGAGAGAATTCAGATATCAGACGTGCTACAAGGTGAGTGTCCACATTTGCTACACTTACCTACTCCTGCACTGTTGAAAATGCTTGGAAGAACAAGCATGATGTGGTTGGGCCAATACTTCTTATATATGGCCATTTCATATTCCTTGACAACTAAAACATGCAAATGACTGGCTCCATCCATTGCATGATATAAATTGAAAAGTCCATGTTCATGACGACCAGTGGTGGGAGTAAAAGTGGGGCTTTTTATATAATCTTCACTCTGTAAATAGAAAGAATTGTGAGCTTCTGTATTAAGCTGGAGGATGTTTAAACAAGAACCAGACTCTGCAGGAGAATAAATCAGGTTCACTGACACAGAAAGCAGGAAAAGAATCCACAAGGACCCAGTGCACAGTTCTGACTGTGTAGCCAAGCACAGGTTACCAAGTGAGGAAGAGCAGGAGGTTTCACCCGCACATTGAACAGTTGCTGCTGTGATGCTGCCTGGGCTCTCCCATTTCGAACTTGAATGGGACACAAAAGCCTGAACTGGAGGGTAGTATTGATCAGTTATTTTTTACTGGAAGCAGCTTATTTTCTTTTAGATAGACGTGCTACCAGTCACTGCTGTTCCCCAAATTGCTTCAATGCTCCAAGCGGTGTGGTCTGAGCAAAGCAGAACTTCATCTTAGACATGGATATTAGGAGTCACTGTGAATGCCAACTTCAGTTTGCATAGCCTGTCAGATAGACGACCTTACAAAGTGTTTTGTACAAGTGTGACATGACTCTTTGGGCTGTCTTGAAGCCATGACAGATTCTTTGAAAGCTTTATTCTTATATGAAAACAACTGAGCATTTGTGCAGAATAAAAGAGGGTAATCCACTGCCTTCCACTACACTAAAATATTGCTTCCTCTTAGTAACTGTATGACAAACAAAACAATGTCTCTGAGGCTCACTGCTGAACTTTAACATCTTAAACCCATAATCAAAGACCTTTTGCTGCAGATAAGAGTGTTTATACTGAAGGATCAACCTTCATAATGAGTAGAAGAAAGAGCTTATTGTTGGCTTGATAGTTTTGCTTCATGTCTCCCTTTCTGGGAGAAAATACAAGCTTAGAATGAGGGCATCTTCACTTTCTCTTGCCAGCAGGACCAGAAGTTTAAAGACTCCTAATTCAACAAATTTTAAAATTGGTGGCACCTCTCTCCTATGTGTGGCTATAAATAGAATCATAGAATCATAGAATAGTTAGGGTTGGAAAGGACCTTAAGATCATCAAGTTCCAACCCCCCTGCCATAGGCAGGGACATCTCACACTAAACCATGTCACCCAAGGCTCTGTCCAACCTGGCCTTGAACACTGCCAGGGATGGAGCATTCACAACCTCCCTGGGCAATCCATTCCAGTGCCTCACCACCCTAACAGTAACGAATTTCCTCCTTATCTCCAATCTAAACTTCCCCTGTTTAAGTTTTAACCCATTACCCCTTGTCCTATCACTACAATCCCTAATGAAGAGTCCTTGCAGCATCCTTGTAGCCCCCCTTCAGATACTGGAAGGCTGCTATGAGGTCTCCACTCAGCCTTCTCTTCTCCAGGCAGAACAGCCCCAACCTTCTCAGCCTGTCTTCATACTGGAGGTGCTCCAGTCCCTGATCATCCTCATGGCCCTCCTCTGGACTTGTTCCAACAGTTCCATGTCCTTTTTATGTTGAGGACACCAGAACTGCACACAGTTCTCCAGGTGAGGTCTCACAAGAGCAGAGTAGAGGGGCAGAATCACCTCCTTCAACCTGCTGGTCACGCTCCTTTTGATGCAGCCCAGGATACGGTTGGCTTTCTGGGCTGCAAGCACACACTGAACCTGGCTCATCTTAAGTTTCAACATTGACCAACAAATGTAATTATCCATCTACCTTATCTGTGACTAGCGGTAGCCTCATGCTTTCCAACTGTCTTCCTGGTTGGCTAAAGACAAAATGATGCTCCTTTGACTTTGGAATGATAAAATGCAGCTGAATCTCTTCTCCCAGCATAGAATAGGAAAAGGCAAATGCATGAAGAGTGGACTCATAAAGCTGAGAATGAGAAAAAATGGGACAATTCCAATGATTAGAGTCAAACGGCAAGGTCTCACTGTAGTTAATACACATTTATAACATTACAAAACAGACTACAATCACTTACTGTATTGAATTAGATTTTACCTCATAATTCACTAGGTGTTAAACAATGCCTCCTAGGCTCCCTGAGCACTAAATAAAAAATAAATTAAACTGTTCCCTCTTTCGAAACCATTGTTTCAGCTTTGTCTTGCAGATGGTACCAATAACATACAGGTCACACCTGGCTTCAGATATACTGGCACATAAATCCCAGTATTTGCATTGCTAATACCTTCTTCCTCACATTCTAATAGGCAGGAAATTGAAATGTTACTACAAATAATAACAGTCTGTATGCCACATATAGACTACTCTACGCTGGACTACTCCTGCAAGCAGAATCTTTTCGTTTACTCAGGTGAAAATGTAGGCAAGTCCTAGTGGGAAAAGTTTACTGGTAGAGTAGTTTTAACTGGTAGTATACATGTAGAATGCAGATGACAGTACTGAATAAGCTAGTGTACATGAGGCAAGTATCAGACCTCTGATGTCCCCAAACCTGCAGCCTGGTCAAGGCAGGCAAACCCCAAACAAAATCTGTAAATCAGCTGGTTTTGACATATACATGTAACTTCTAAGCCAAAAATACAGTGAATGTACACAAAACTGTGCTTGGGTTGTGTCTGCCTCAGTTTCTGATCTGCAGAGTAATATATGGAAATCTTTACCTGGTACGTGGGATTGAAACCCATATACTGATGACACTGTTCACAGTGATGATAGGTGTTATATGCTGCATACTTGGACAGTCTCATCCTGGTTGTTTGACGGCGTGTATACATATCCTCCTGTCTCCTGCTCATTGATCTGTCTATTAAGAAAAGAAACAAGTTAAATGTAACACATATTCAAGGCCAGAATTCCCTTATGACAAACTATGTCACTGTAATTAGCTTCTAGGAACAATGGCAGGATTAAACATATGCAAAACAAACTATAAATTAATTCTGAGCATAGTAGGATTTATAAATTGCTTTGTACAGCAAATGGGATGACAGTGAAGTATCAGCAAATTCATGATTATGATAATCCTTTACAGACTTCACATAAGGCTGAGGTGTAAGCAAAGCCAGATTATTAAAATTATTATTGTTGCTGTTGCTATTAATGCCTGCAAAATGAATAAATAGTAAAAAAAGAGTCTTAGGACAGATATTTGCCATCCTGTGATGGACATCACAATAGATTATGTGATATCAGCTTGGAAAGTGTAGTGATGTTACTCTTTAGCGAATATTCACATTTCAAATGTAAGGTGCATTTCTGATAATTTTACTGTTTAAAGGTTTAACAGGATTCTCACATTAAAGACCAATATATGTGCACCAATCTAGAATTTTCAAATTCTAACCTTCACTGTTTACAGTCTGAAGCTTTGAACAAATCAGACTTGCATCTTCATATTTTGGGTCATGGATAGTGTAGTCAAAAGGCATCTTCTTAAATGTCTCCAAATCTGGCCACAGGTCTCCAGGCTGATGGTAATATTGATCAGATTCTTCTTTTATATCTATGATATTATTGAAAAATGAGATTTTATGCAATTACAATAATTACCATTTTAAAAACTCTTCATATTGCTATATGTGGGTTTGCTATGCCTTCTATTCTTATATATTTTTTTCTTTCATTATTCTGAGGAAGCAGTATTATTATGCATCAAGAGGTGCACCTTTGAACAAATGTACCTTATACCTCAATGCAATTCTGGCTTTTAAACCTTTGTTATCAGTTTAAGACCTCTGTAATCTAACTGGAGCAGCTGGTAGGATGATGATGGAAACAACGTCAAGGGTCTGGTAAGGCTGATCTACCTGCATACAGGTATTTGGGGTCTTTCCACTGACCACATTTCTTCAACACTCAGTTGAGGAAAGATATGCTATTCTCACTGAGGAAAAGAAGCTCTTTTAAAGCTTCAGAACTACTGCAGTATTAAGTACATTGCAGAGTTAAAAGTCAGACGCCCTTCCTAGTGATAAGACCAGAATAAACAGGGATAATTTATCATAGGGTAAGAAGAAAAATGGTAAATGGTATTGGTATGATGTGCAGTGAAAACCTGTCTTTTTCTGAAACAGATTAACTGACACAAAAACTCAGATATACACAAATCCTCACAAAATACTTTTCTACCTTTGTCAAGAGGATGAAAGATCTGACAAGAGTGAAATGGACTGTAGTGAGGAGTCCAGTTTAGGGGTCAGCTGTAAACTGCTGTAAAGAGCAGTAACTCGATGCCTAGGAGTATAGACTAAATTTGCAACAGGTGAGAGCTTGTCTTTAGGTACCCAAAGTAAATATGAAACTCAGGTGGAATTAGTCAGATGCTGGAATTACGTTATGCCCTGACTGTGAGTTACCTCTAAAATCTTGCCTAAAACATGAAGGATTGATTGCACAAACTTCTTCCCTTAGCAGACCAGCCACCTTTTCCACAGGTTTTGCCATAAACCCTGGGGGGACTGCTGCCTCTTTCAAGCACATCTCAGTGAGAAAGAAGACTTCTTGGTACTGCCCTAAAAAAACCCTCAGGGAAAAATAGCTGAGGCATGATCACACAGTAAAATGACTGAACATCTCCTAGCCAGGGTCTGATGGAAGCAACTAGCAGGCAGACAGCACCCACTAAGACTCTCATGGCTGACTGCAGGCATGCTTTTAGTGCAGAATTAGGCATACCCCATAAAATATCATCCATATTTTTTCTATGTAATCCAGCCCTTGATTATGGAAATACATCTGGGAACACAGGGGAGTAATACACTGTAAATAAAGGAAGTTCGGACTAAAATTAGCTATTAAAGAGCAGGAATCATTTTCCTCCCTCATGTAGTCTTATGTACTTAGAAAATATGACATTGCTCCTCATGGTATAAATCTGTCAGAATTTCGCTGATTCTTTTTATATGATTTACCAAACAAGTTCATTCTAATTCTAAACGCAAACACAAAGACTGGATATCATTTAACAGCCATAAATGCTGTTGATTACTTTCCAAGAAAAACAAGGTATGTGAATTTCTTACTGAATGGAAGGCTAAACTCTAAATGATCAGTAAAATAATAAAATGTTCTGAAGTATCAGTTGAAGATCACACCAAAATTTTCTTAAAATATTTCAATAATATGAAGGAATTGCCATGATGAACAGCATAGAACACACAGACAACTGCTTTTCAACTTCACGTAACAATTGTATACAGTCTCCAGGATACTTTTATGTCAAGAACTTACTAATATTGATTTCTTCCTCATCATAAACATCCACTTCTGTCAGTCTAATCAGCATTCGGGACAAAATACTGAGGAACTGCAGATAGGCACCTGTTTTCCCTATCTGCAAACACAGAAATTAAGAAATACAAAAATAAACTTTCATTTTTCAACATGTTACTTTTCCACACATCTGGAAATTGCATGACATGTCAGAAGCATAGGGTATTGAATTACTAAATGTAGTATAGAATTTACTATTTTCCATATATGTCAAGCGGAATTTTCATTTTCTCTCAACATTTGGTAAAGGGAGACTTTGAAGCTGAAACAAGAGTAGATAAACTTTTGTTTTTGGTCAAAGTTAAGTATCTGTTGTTCTTAACAAACTGCACTTTAAACAGCTGCTTGCCAAGGATGTGAAAGGGTACTGAAGGGTACTGCTAACCCTGCTGAGGATCCTTTCATATACCCATGGTAGACCATGCGTTAGCAGACAGCTCTATGTTATTCAGGAATAACACAGAAAAAAAAAGTAACTTTGAATAGACAAAATGGTAGCACAGCCCATGGGGCAGATGTCCCAGTCTGAGTTTTTATGTAAAATCCACTGAGACTAATAAGAATCTTTCTGCAGACACTGGAACAAGGTTCTAAACTTGGCTGCAATGGCTGTTAACTGATGATCTAAACAAAAACATCTGATCTTCTCACAGCCGCAGCAAACTCAATACTTTGCTCTAGAGGAAAATGCTTTCAATGTTTTCTCTCTAGTCTGAGATTACCTTTATATAAACAAAGCTATAGGGTAATGAGTCAAAACTGTTGGAAGCCACAGGACTACTAGTGCTAGTCCCTCATCACTAAACTAAACCAAATGTACTTATGACATTCCATGCATCATGTCTTACCTAATCTCGTTATCTGTCACATAAAAAGTGTCCAATACAGTGCTGTGAGCTTCATGAACTGCTTGATATTAGCAACACTGTATGTAAAATGGTGGCAGGAACTTGCAGGAATGTCTTCACAATTTCAGAATGCTTCTCTCCCAGTAGATCAGACTGATTATGTAGCAACATTCAATTTGGACTCCATTCACTTCCGTGTTTGCCTGCATTTACTGCAGTTCCTGGGGCTGGAACTAGATGATCTTTAATGACCCTTCCAACCCAAACCATTATATGATTCTATGATTATAAGATGTGAGCTAACTTACAGATAAATATATAGATCTGTTCCGCACATGGCCAGTTTTTGCTGCATTTCCTAAGGCCTTTTGTAAAAATAATGCATGTTTTGCCTTCTAATGCACTTAATCGTCCTTGTAAATATGCATCAAGTCTTCTAGTAAAATATTTTGACCAGTACAGACTGTAAAATGTGTCTGAGAGAAGGATGAGTGTAGTTTATTGCCAATTACCCTGACAGTGGGAATTATAACTTTGGTTTACTAATGTGTCTACTTTTCTTCCACTGTTGATTTAATATTTTTCATTTTAACTAGCAAATTGCTTCCTGATTTGAATTTTAGTAAAGTAATTGCTGCCTGATAAGGAAAGCAACTACTTCCTAAATTTTAAAACGTAGTACTCTGGCAGTCTTATACTTTGGCTGAGATGTTATTAACACTCAAGATAGGTGCTGTCTAATGTTTGTTTTTATTTCTGCCTATATTTCTTCATTAAATATTAAGTCCATGTAAAATGTTAAAATTACCAAACACAGATGTGAGTAAAGACTATTTCAGAAAGCAAAATTATTTCTTCCCAAAAAGAGAATTGTAATTTTTATTCCTCTATATTTTATCGTAACTGTTCCCTAGAAGAAACACCGTATCGTTACACTTTAAACAATAAGCAACCAACTTTTACAGCTCCTTCTTTGGTTTGCAGAGATTTTTAGTACTTTAATAGTTTAGTACTTCAGAGTTAAACCAGTAAAAGAAGCAAAGCTGCTGTCTTTTTCCACATACTGAAATTAATATATACCCCTAAATTTTGATATTTAGGAAGAAGACATGATACTCCTAATTTGATACTTGTGAATTTGTTCTGTGTGAAACAGGTATATTCTTCAGAAAGAACTGAGGAATACAAAATGAATAAACATGTGAGGAGTGTCCTTTAGGAATTACAGTAACAATTGCAGGAAGTCCCAATATGGAAAGATCATTTATACTCTTTCTGTTCTACTGCACCATAAATTTGGGTGTACAATAGAATAAAATCATTTATCAAACAGCAGTATGTAGTTTCCTTTTGCAGTGGATGGGCATAGAAGAGTGGATCGTGTGGCAAGTTAAATCAGTATCTTTAGATTAATACTTTGGGTTGATGTTACAATAACTGGAAACATGGCATGGATCCTTTCTTTGTCTTGGCATGGATCCTTTTTGACTTTTGAGATTCACAGGACTTATATAGGCTCTCAGCAGGCACGGTGTCTCTTCCTAACTTGTTGCTCCATACTTCAGAAGAAAATGGAGGCACGATGCTACCTTTAGCATGTAACATGTGCATTGAACTAGGAGATATCTTGTTGAGAAATAAGTCCTAAACATTCTTAGAGAATTTGGAAGAGAAGAAACTTCTTAAGACTAGACCCATGACCATGTATCTTTGCAAAGTAATTAAAAACTCTTGGGTCAGCTACTCATCTTGTAAATAGGCTCTGCTAATGCTGAACTGGCCTTCTCACATGTATTATTTACAACAGCTTCTATTTCTGTCTGCTGCGTAGAGGAAACAGAGAAAATAACTTAATTACAGACTCCCAGCTGTCCTGAGATTGATCATAAGAAAGCAGTTTTCTGATGATCTTTGATCTTTATTTAAAATGTAAGCGTATATTCAACTTTAACAAACTGAACTTATATATCAGATCTATCTGTTGAGCAAACTGTCTTTTAGAACATTTTAATAGAGAGACTGACAGAAAGTGAACATTGTTGCAGCTTCATTGTCTTTGAACTCAGGTTAACAGCATAGAAAGGAAGATCATTTTATTAGAAGGGATTAGGGAATAAAATATAAGCAATTTACTCTCCACCAAAAAAAACCCAACCCTTTAAGTATGAATAATAATAACTGATCTATTTTTATGAGATTATGCTAAATTTTAACAAAATAAATCAATGATAATACCTGTGGTGGCCCACTCAGCAGCAGCCTCCTTGGGTGATATGTGTCCATTCTGCCCTCATTTCTGTTGTTGTAGTCCATATGGGTTGGCTTGGGAACCGTCCACTGGCGGTAGTATAGGGACTGCTCCGTGCAAGTCATCATCTTACTCATAAGAGGACGAAAAGAACTTGCCCACGTAACAGAATGGTAAGGCAAGAGGGAAGATGATTTGGGAAGTCCACTGCTATCCGTAGAAGTAACAATGTCATAAACCAATTTGGGCAGGAAAACTATGGGAGGCTGTTTTGATGCTTTGGTCATGGAACATTGAGAGGTCTGTAGGATGAAGGAGTTATGAGTAGGTGCAGAGGAAGAAGAGGAGGAGAAAGGTGAGGAAGATGATGAGGTGATGGAAATTTGGGCACTTTTTGTGTTTTGTTTTGTATCCAGCTGTTCAGCTACTGGAGGCAAGTGTTTGCTGGTTGTTGTTTGTGCCCCCTTGTCTACTTTCTGCTTCTGCCTTTCATAGTTACTTGTAGTTTCTTCAGCGCTGTTGCTTAAGACTTGGTGCAGGGACTTGGCTGTATCCCCTGCTGCTATTAAAGGAGGAGAAGACTCACTGCAGGATGCTGTAACTAAAAGAAAATTTGCATTTCAACACAGTGCAACTATCTCTTCTAGTCAATATCGTAGTTAAACAAAACAAATAAAAATCATTTAGCTAGAGTATCCATCAAACATTGCAATCTAAGTCTGGTTCTTGGTTTCACCTTTCTTGTACAGGAATTCATAATGGGACTAGTTTGAAGTATTCATCTCAATGCAGAAAGCAGCTTTTAAAGTACTGAAGCACATAGGAAACATGCCAATTATTGTTCTGTCCTCTACTTCCCTCTTCATTCCTCGCTTAAGGTGTTCATTGGATATTTCATCACTCAAAACAAAGTTACTGAAGCCATCATTTAAAAGAGCGTAAGAAAATAAATATTCACAGGCTATTACCTCATCAGACTACAGAAATGCCTACACAGATTGACATCTAGAGACAGTCCTCTGGATCAGCTCTGATCTGACACTCATGTGTCCGCATCACTGCAGCACTTAATCTTATCTGGTAAAACGTGGCGCTCAAGTCTCTCTTGCTGCATAAAGCATTAATGCATTCATACAGCTTTTGGTCAGCTCAGAGTATATGGCACATTCTGAATTCACAAATGCTGGCCTTGAATATGCCATGTAGATGTACCCAACTGCTAATTGCTGATTTTCTGAAAGTGGTGTATTTTTACCTTATATATTCTAACTACTAAGATTTCTTGGAAGTTTAAGACCTTTCTTTTAAGTGACTTTGAGCACCTTTAATGCTTAGTGAATTACAAAAAGGAGATGCAAAGATTTCTCAGTCTTCAGAGTAGACTGAGAACTGGTTGAGGAATCAGTCTCCACATGGTGCTAGGAATATCTGTCTGAAGCTGAACATAGATAAAACCAGCCTTCCTCTTAAGGTGAAAACAGTGTTGGTTCTCAAACACCCCTCCCTCCCCCCATTAGTTCACACATTTTGAACTAATAAAAGTCTGTAGTTTCTCTAGAGTATACAGTAATATATACTCTAGCTGTGTATAATCTAAAGTAGCCAGTAAAGGATATTAGCAATAAATATAAAAGTGTCACTGACAATGTGAATGGTTTCAAGTAAAACCACTGTGATGTCCTTCAATATACTGGTATCCAAGAGCACAGAAAAAAAAAAAAAAAGGAAAAAAGATTTCTTTAACCAGAGGGAAAATGAGGCCACAAAGCCACAGGCAGGCCACATGGACACGGTGGAACTGACGAGCAGCTCAACTTCAAAGAAGAAAAAACATTTTGAAAATTAAAGTGTTGATGAAGCTTATCCAAATATTTTCAAGCATTATTTACTTTTGTAACCACCAATGTGCCTGTAGAAAAGAGACCATGGACCAAATATTCATGTCACTATGTTGAAAACTATAATTAGATCAAAAATAGTCTACTGTCACTGATAAAAATCAATATGTTTGAAAAAGCTGCATGAGATTGTGACTTCTAGGAAGTTATGGTATTCTTAATATTCTTCATTAAGGTTCTTAATATTACCTGCCTAAAAAATATGCAAAAAAAATTATCAGACAAAAGACCTGCAGTAATTCTCAACATCGCTTCGTGCTTCCTACATGAGTTTGAAGATTAAAAAGGAACTAAAGATTTAAAAATTACCCACTTCCAAAAGAGCTTTCAAACAGTGCAAAATGAATGAGTGTACTTACAGAGCAAAACCAACAAGGTACAAATGCCCATGAGAATAAACCTGCTTTTTCAGATTTTCAAAAGCTTTTAAAACAAAAGTGAAGCATATTTTCTCATTCAGAAATTGTCCTAGCTTCAGTGAACGCACTCAGCCATCACAGCACTAACTGAGCATGCACACCTCAGTGGCATGTGTCAAAGACGTGCCTAGTTTAGGCACCCCACCTTACGATTATTTTTCAAGCAAGAAAAAATCTTATTTCTTACATTTCAGAAAGCTCATCCTTTTTTTTTTCAGATTATCTTTAGTGATCCCATTAAAATAGACCTTATCAAGCTACAGTTATTTATACCTTTGATTATTTATCTAATCAGATGAATAAATGGTCTCTTTTATGTCCTAAATGTTATCTTAATAGAGATTATCTTAAGGTCTTACTGGAAGCTTTTGAAGAGAGAGATGAAGATGCAGAGTCATGGGAACGAGATCTTTCTCTTTTCATAGGACTTCTCTTTTCTGAAGTAGAACCTGTTACATGAATGGTAATAAGGGATAAGAAAACCAAAACGTAAGGTAAGTAAGCCTGTGAGAAGGCACAGCTATATTGTCAAAGTAGAGAAAACTACACTAGAGTTTGCATGGATTTGACCTCATTCTGACACTGTTTTCAATACAGAGAGTACCTGTTGCTACCACGCGATACTGAATCAGCCTATGGTCTATTCTAACTATGCTGAGCTGCAATAGCTTCACAAAATCAATGCTGCAGCCAGGACCTCGTAATTTCTAGACATATCTCAATCATGTTTTTTCTTTCTACCAGAATCTCACTTTTCTCGCTAATCCAGTGTCAGAGAAACCAACAGGCAACAAGCTCTATTTTGTGAGTAGGTTATGAAATTACCTCCTACCCTATACATTATGGCTTTGTGGCTAGATTATATCTCAGCTTTTGATGATGAAAATCCATATTTGGACAGCTACTAAGGATATTCACTTGAGGTTCCTAGCTTAGGCTTCTAAGTTAAAAGGCTTTTTTCTGAGCAATTTTACCATAGTAAACAGAGACATAAGCACTGCCAGCAGAAAGCTTAGATTGTAAGCTTATCTCAGCTGTTCTGAATTGGATTCCAGAGGAGTATACTGTACTTCATGGACTAGGAAATCAGCCTTACAATTTAGAATCGGATCACATATAGTCTATGTGTAGTTGGCGTACATCAACTAAATGGACAGTAGTCTGCATCACATGTAAAGTAGATGTCTATTGTAGACAGTCTGAGTATGACCTCAGTTATTTCATTCCTTTATGGAAAGCACATATTTGATTAAAGTGAGTATTTTTGTTCTGCTTGTTCTTCTATCCTTATTTTCACTAAGAGTAGGTGAACAGTGACCAGCTCTCTTCTTCCTCATACAAAAAAGAAATGAGGACCAGCAGTTTGAGATTTAAACAACCTACAGGGATAAAAATCCCTTGTTTTCCACAGTTACAACAGACACAGAACAACAGACGTTAAAGGAAAATGTAAAGAACTTAATGGTAACTGATAACTCCCATCAACTATCCCTCAATCCCCCCATCCCCCACCCCCTCCCAACAGTTCCTGGGTAAATTGTTGTTGTTTGTTTACACATTTATATATTCTTAATTGCTCTCTTAAGAAGTAATAAACTCACCAAATCTACAGCGTCAGTTTGAGTTCATGGACATTTTCAAGGAGTACTCAGAAGTTACTATGTTCAGATATATTTTCTAGCCATACTATCTTACAAACTAGAGACTACTCAGCTGTACTATATATTTCCTGCATGTAAGCAGGAAAGCATATATTGTCTGCATGTACGCATAGGTTCAGGATCACCAGTCAGGGACTGTTTAGGCAGAGTTGCCATGCTGTGAGGGAGGGGATGTGGTCACCGCTTCCCAGATGGCAAAGCACATGCTTCCCTGCTGCAAGAAGGGCAACCCAGCACTCTGAACATGAGCATTACTGGATGTACCCACTACAGCTGCACTTTGTGGCTGCTAGAACATACAGGGCAAAGCAGGGAGGGAAGGAGGGAGGGAGGGGAAAGAAGAGAGCCAAAAAACACGGATAGAGAACAGACACAGCAGCAGGACTGCAAGAGATTAAAATGCTGCAGCAGCAGCAGTCCCTGGGCAAAAAGGGTGAGAAAACGCAGGTTCAACAAGGTGAAGCAAAACTGAGGAGCAGAGCTCACTCAGTAAGGCTAACTTCAGAAACCCTCACCAAATAAGTACCCACACAATCCTGCTTCTTCTAATATAACTCAACCATTTTACAGCTTCTTTTATTATCACTACTAATAATACCTTCTGTCGCTACTTCTTCATCTTCATTATCAGTGCTACTTAGTTTCTCTGGGTCACTTTCTAACACATCATTCGCCATTGCTTTCTCTGTGTGAACTTCTGAGCTCACAAAGTATGCTGCCAAACCAAGTTCTTGCTCCAAGGTTGTCCTTATCAAAGAAGATGAATTTATTAAACGTAGGTCACAATATCTCAGTGATCTGGAGAGAAACAAGAGGGGCTCATATGAAAACTCACTGTAAACTATTCCCTTACCTTTTTTACAAACATGGCCAAAGGGGAATTTAAACTATGGACGAGCTAGGACACAGTGTATGTTATGTGTTTAATAAATTTGCCATTGTGGTGTATACACTTTTCTTTTTCTTAATCCAGTTATGCACCTTAATCTAGTGCACTGAATATTAGCATCTGCATAAGAAAAAACGGAATAATTTGGATTATAAGCCTAACACACAGAATGGGATTCAACTGAACACAGAATGGGATTCAACTGAACACACAAAAGCATTCAGTGTCCCAGGGCACTCTGTCTGGCTTCCAGGTGCCATTCCAGAAGACACTGATCTCTCCATACATCCTGTAGCATATATGCCAGCATCATGCAGATGTTTCAGCTACCTTAAGATACTTACAGTAGTTACACTTTTTTTTTTATATACCCTTATTCTCTCCTCTAAACCAGGATGCTCATAGTATTTTCTGAATTCCTTATAGCTCGCTATAAGCAGGAGGTTATTATTACTAATATGGGGTTTGTACTTATGATATAAAACCTGACAAAATAATGGAAAAGAAACATCTTGATGCTGAAATCTGTTTTTCTCTCCCATGAGTAGTTACACAGTTAATCTTTAGCCGTTTGGTAAGCAATGGATAAAAAACTGCCGCTGAGAAAATACTGAATCTTCTCACCTTGGCAAAGACTCTCCTTGTGGATCCATACCACTAAATATCAATATACAAGGCAAACCTTCCAATTCCAAATAGGTCTGTGGCCTCCAATCTACATCTTCAATTTTCTGCCAGACCTGTATAAGAAACACTGCTGAACATATTTATATAGCACAAATAAAACCCCAGAAATATATTCTCTTGGCATCCATTATATGAATCAGTTTGTACAGTGGATGGATGTTCCACCAAGGGATGCGACAGAGCAAGACAATTTCAGCATAGGTAGATTGCAGAAGTCCTAGATGATTACAGGTAGCAGCCTACCTACTGTAAATCTGAGGACATTTGGACATTATGATCCAGCATGAAAAGCCTCCCAGCTTCACAGCTGCATAACACTGAGGCCAGGGCACAGGTAGGTAGAGTGGATATGGTACAGTGGACAATAAAGCTGAGTAGGAGCTTTGAGGAAGAGAATAGTACAGAGGGTTGCTTCTTGTGGCAGATAACGTATGGATGTCTGATTCTTCCAAGGAAGAAAAGCAGCTAGGAACAAAACTTTTTCCACCTTCAAGGAATAGGGGAAAGCTGGAAGTGTTCAACATATGTTCAACACACACATACCACTGTCCTCACCTGCTACCTTCTGAAGTTTCCTGCTCTCTCCCAAAACTACCAGTTTTCCTGATAAGTTCATGAGAAGTTTGATAACTAAATCTATTGTTTGATTGTTTAGCATCTGCCTGTACTGCTTTACTCACACCAGTCAGTCTTTTTTTTTTCTGTAAGACTGATCTATGGATAAGGAGTACACAATAGGACCAATAGTACGACAACTCGGCCTCTGACATTTGTATAATTACGCATGTCAGACAAGATAACCAGGATGTGATTCAGAACTAATACTGATTTTTCAAGTAGTTATGCTTCATTTATAGCAGAATAAGATCAGTATTTGGCCCTGGATTTCAAATGACTTCATCTGACATGTATTGAATCAGGCACTTTACAGAGTATGCCATAATATATATTATACCATCCTATAACATAAATACATTTTTGCTTTGGTGATCAGATGATGGCAGTTTTATGAAAAGCAAGGGAGTATCAGAGGCTTTTGTTAAACAGATGACCATGACTCTGGACCGAAAGGATATAAATTAATCCATAAACCTACACATGGTCCAGAAAGCAAAAAATTCTGAGCTGTGAATTATGGGGTACCCTGAACCCATGACTATTATCGCTGACTTGGTGTCTTCATGCCACCTGCTGGTGATAAAAATAATAAAACTCTCAACTGGTCACTGATTAAAATCTTTTTGCACTGATGATTTTGTGAGAAAATTCTACTAAAAGTGCGGCATTTTTATTTGGCTTTTTCCTTATTGCTTATGGTTTCTGTAGATAAAAGCAGTTCAACTTTTTGTTGAACTTTTTCTGTTTGGGAGGGTTGCTGGTGGAAGTCGTGTTCTAGCCATAGAAGTTAATATTCCATTGAGCACTACCCAGGGGTAGGACAGTAGAGGTGTCACAGAGGGTAGGCCTAAAAGAGAAAAGTTATGCTCCTTATGGTAGTTTTCATTTCTACTAGTAAGATCCACACTTCAGCTTATGGTCATAATTCTCATCAGTAAATCTCCCTACCTACCCATCTAATGAAGTTTCCCAGTATATGTCCTTCTGCACGTTACCTTTAGTTGCTCCACAAAGTGCTTCCCTATTGTGATTCCAGAATTAGGACTTCCTAAGATTATTTCGAAGTTATCTTCAAGGGCTAGTCTTTCCCTTACATTATGCAGGCGCTCATATGCCACTGCAGCCAGCGGAGTACATGGAATTCTCAATACTACCATGAGGCCATGACCGCTGGGACATTGTCTTGAAGAGTTTATGAGGTTTTGGGTGATTTCCAGAGTTTCAACTGAGGTGTAGTTCTTCATTTGAGAAAGACCACACACTGCCATCATAGCTGCAGAGTAATGTTGTATGAGGACAAAAGTCCTTATCACTGCACTGTGTAATCTGGGGAACCTGAAATAAATGGCAAATTAAATAGGGAAGTATTAAAGGCTAAAGTGAGAAAGACATTTTTTACAAAATATAGCAAACTCAGGATTTTCTCCTGTAAAGAATCCTTCATATCTACTACAAAACAGAATCTCACCAAACTGCAGTTGGATATTCTTTACAAGGCATCATTTCACAATCAGGATTGATGTTGTCTCTCCATTTCTTAGTAAAGATATACTAAGCAAGGAGTCCAGTAAGGTTACATCACTTTAATCTACCAAGGCTTTACTGCTGTTACAAAATTAATCACAGAATATTTGCTAAGGCGCTCAGTAATAACATCCATCAAAATTATATTCTCTTATCAATGAAAATAATATTCTTCACTATGTGTTATTCTTAAGGAGTGTGAGGAGGGATGGAGTGTTTCTCTTGTTTTCTTACTGAAGCCCTTAATCAACTTCTTCTTGTTTCCAAGAGGACCGATACGTAGGCAGCATCCAACAAGCACTCCAAGTTCCCAAGCCCAGATACACCCTCTCTCAATTCCCAATTTATGGAAGGGAGAGATGTGGATATATAATAGCTTCCTGTGGTTTTCACAGAAATGAAACCTACATGCACAGTAAAAAGAGGAACTATGTCTTGCTCAGAGAAGTGCCTGATGTGTGATCAGAGTTCCAAGGCACCCTGTAACAAGCTCCATCAGTTAAGTGCAGATGCACTCAGTCTCCAAGTTAGCAGTTAAATTCACAAAATTCTTCTTGTCCTGTCTCATTCTTTTTACCAATCCCAAAAGGTTAATCCGCAGTTGCAGGCACACACATAATGTGTCACTACTCTTATGTAGGTATTCTAGACTTGCTCCACAGGGACCAAGGAAAACAGATGATGTATTTTCAAGCTCTGAAGAATTTGTCACTGATTCAAGTGTACAAACCGCAGTGATATGTCTACTTCTCTTTGTGGTCCAAGTGCAGTATACACAAATTCTATATATCAAAATCAGCCAGGGTCAGCAAGTGATAACATCGGACAATGTAGTAAACCATTTGAAATTACATGATGATGCCATGTTAAATTATTATAACATAGAAGCAGTTACTGGCCACAGCAAGAGCACACTCTAAATTAAGCTAAACAGTCTGCATGTTCACATCAAGCGACAGCCTAGACTGATTACAGGCCAAATACATAAAAAAGGTGGAAGAAGAAAATAAGAGCAGGTGAAATGCCCTTCCATACACTGCTGATTTGTGGGACCCTGAGAAAAAAAAACAAGCCAAACCAAACCAACAAATAAATGAGGGCACCCTACCTCTTTCCCACAGCCATGACCATTGCTTCAAAAGAGCTGTCATACCGAAGCAGTGGAATACTATGTCCAGAGAGGGTGGACTCAATGAATTCTGACAGTCCAAAGTATTTCTTGTTTTCATGGTATAAATCTACACCCTAAAGCAAATGAAGTAATAAAAATATAAAGGTAAAGTCTAACAATTATTAATTTACAATTAATTGACCATTTGTATCTGAAGTTTTTGCAATCACATTCTTTAATAAGCATACATCTACTCAGACATATGAAAACAAGGAGAGAAAGAAATAAAATCAGGTTTTTTGAGAGAACAGATGTTTGGCCCAATTTTTCCTTGTTCCTTTTTCTCTTCCTACATATATACACACAGAAGAGCTATGTATGGAATAAATATGCACACATATGTAGAAAATCTATGTATGTACATATATTTATGCAGTAAGGCACTAGAGAAAGATTTTCAGATAGTTTCCATTTATGTAGCTCAAAGATTTTTAGCACAGCTACTGTAGTTTACAGAAAATATTAAAAGAATACAGAAAAAAAAGCAAAAAATGACAGGATAGGCAAAGGGGAAAAGAACTTGACACAGACTGAACAAGAAAAAGATACCATGCAAGCTTCATTCTTGTTTACAAAAATCATGGGGCCTCCACAGTTTTGTCAAGTATGTAAATGCAAAATAACTTATGAAAAGCTCAAAGCACCTTAAAGCATCCATCTTACATTGCTGTAGGAAGAAGGCCAGTGGATCTCATTGTAAGGGCTGATATGAGTATGCTGTGTCTGCAGTGCATAGGGGAAGGAAGTCACATGGAGGGTCACAATATTTGGTGCCTCTTTTACCTCCCTGCAGTTCAACAGTCTATCAACAAGTCCTGTAGACACTTCTGTTTGAGGATAAATGCTATGCATAGCACTGCAAAAAAGAAACACAAAACTCTCCAAAATGAACAGCACAAAAGAACACTTGCGTCAGTGGAATAGCTTTAACCTGGATGTGAAATTGAAGTTAAACATGTACAAGGAACTTAGAGCTCTCTTCTTTGCCTGCTTTTGTTGCATAGAGGGATGAGAAATGAAATGCAAATTATTTCACTGCAGCTGAAAATTTCTGTAAGTCTGGTAATGTCCCCAGCTAGCAAATTACCAGTCCCTTATAGCTACCAGAATATGAGAAACAAACGATGGAAAGGAAGCTGATGTTTGGGCAGTTACCGGTAGACACACAGTCCTGTAGTAACTTTAGCTAGATTGTTAGTGCTGCCCTTAAGAAAATTTAATTCTTAGCTACAAAAATCAAGAGAGAAAATGACAGACAGTAAGTCAGTATGACGGAAAAACAAGGGAAACTATCTGTGATAGAGCTATGTTGAAAGGGAGTAATAGTTATTGCTAGGGTAAATGCCAGTATCATAGAACACTTAGCGAATTCATGCCAATGTCTCTGTTGTGACTATGTGGGCAATCTCAGGCAATTATGCTCCTCTTTTAGGCATCTCATTCAACTGAATTCAGTTAGATGGCATGGATCCCACTGTGCAGAATAGCTACTTAAATATTTGTCACATACCTTTATTAGATAAGAGGAAAAAATATCAGAGTTAAGCAGCAATACAGGTATTTCTCTATCACTCAAAGGTGTTATATGAATACATGTCATAGCCCTTAAGGCTGTGACAGCTGTAATAGGCCATGTAAGTTCCTAAGGTATAGAAGAGTTGAACAAGAAACCCTCACATGGAAAACCATAATTCTGGTGAAAATCATAAATCTTAACCAGTGTGAAAGACAAGACCTTGTCATTTCATTCACAAGAAAGATTCCATAATTTTGGGCTTCAGAAACACTGCTGTGCTCCCAAAGTTGGAATACACTGGTATTTCTGGAGTTCAGTATGTTCTCCGAGCTCCATAATACCACAGGAGCAAGAAAGGAAAAGCAGCCCAACTCCTCTGTAGGCAGTTTGTTGAGAAGCCAAGAAAACATGGTTCTGTTAGGGAAGAAATTACTTATGCAAGTGAGCTGATGGAGAATTTAGTAGACATTGGACAGAAACCTCCCTGCTCCCCTGAGATGTCTGACATTAGTACATATCCACAGAAGCTTTCAATTCTTACAAAATCAGTGATCCTGGATAGAAAAAACATTGTACAGGAAAAATTTTAATCAGTTAACAAAATAAGAAGTACTGTTGGCTTACTGGCTGTCTGCTCACTGTGGAGGGGTTTTGCATGTTTTACAGCCCGAAGGACACTGACAGAGGATCATGAGCTCTGTGTACTTTCACAGGAAGCTTTCCTTTGAACAAATTACAACCAGCCAAAAAAAACAATAGCTATGGCTGACAGAAGATAAGAATGGTAAGCAAGAAAAGCTGATAAGTTCCACTGAGGCATAATAAGATAATCAGGACAAAAATAAGTTATGAAGGACCTTAAAAGAAAACATATTTATTCAGTGCATGAGAAGATAGAGTTAGCAGAAAGATGCAATCAAAGATGAAGGAAGGGATAAATCAAAAAGCTGATCTTGAGAGCTAATGCAAATAATACTAATTTCTCCAAAAACAAGTTGCAATTTTCTTACCTCATTAGGTCCCAGTGTGCATGATCATGGATTAGGACAAACAGAGTATGTGGATTCTGCATAGATTTATGTAAAAAGACTTTGAATTTAATCTGGGCCTCTGCATCTAGTTTCATAACATACTGTTCCACCCTCTGCTTTGTAAGATGTTCCTTTTCTAATCCAAGTTCTAACAAAATACCTACAGAAATGGAACAAATGTCAGTATTTCCAGATAAAAAAGCATTTAACAATGATGTCCTATAAATCTAAAAAAATGCTAACAACGAGCACCTGAGTGCCAGAGATGAAACAAAGTCTGCTGATAGGTCACTTCGGAGGGTGGAACACAAATCAAGAAATCAATCTTCTCAAAGGAACCCAAATCAAGATTTTGAGTGCTGGAGTCAGCAATTGAGCAAATATGAGACAGCAATTTCTGAGCCACCGCTAGCTGGAATGGACGAATCTCATGACGTTCAATCTCATAACCTGGAAAAAGGCAAAACTCGGTTTAGTTATGTGCCCGAAGTCTAATCTAACACAGAGTGTTAGAGTCTGGCAAAGAATGACTGATCTACTCTTTAAGGTACTTTGCTTATGAACAGGAATTCCAGTTTATGAAAATCTGTGTGGAATATGCAAATAAATATTTCTACATTTGGGTATTTTGGTCCTATAAGTTTCTTAAATGAAAGTGAAACGGTGCAATAGCATTCTGCTACCACAGAAGTAACAGAGCTTCAAAGGCTACAACACCCAGTGGAAGGAAGCAGAGCATCCATCAGTGTAAATCTGAATATCCCAAGACCTGAGTTGGTGTTTGACTCAGCACCTTTACTTTCAAGACCCTAAGAATCTGCCCAGATGGATCTAACTGCACACCGAGAGACCTGGTCTCAAGTGCCCAACTCCGTGACCTCTGTAGAAAATGCTCCTTACTTACTTGCACACACAGCTGCTCTGGTTCCATTCGGTGCTGTTGATTTATTCACTGAAGCAGAAAGTGATGAAGAGATATGCCCTTGGTTTTCCTGATAAAATTTCTCCAGCAAAAGATCAATATCACCCTCTATCAAATTGAAGCAACAGTGAAATAAACATCCATGTTAATAAGAGCTGGATTTCATACTGATTTTTTTTTTTTTTTTAACATCTTAAAGAGCTTTATATATGCTATACATACACTAGCTGGTTATCCTTGGCCTATTGGCTGTTTTACACAGGAACCCTCTCATTATTTTCTGTTGCATCTGTTTTTACAACATACTACTAGTAAAATTCAAATCAAGCCAGGGAATGACAAAAAAAGCTCTGCAGACCACTGGCTAGGGCATTTAAGGATGATAGAAATCTACCCTCAAGGTCCTGATGTATATCTGCAACAACAAAGACATGAAACTGGCTTATTGAATGTTCAGATCGTGGAGCTGTACTGTTCACTAGTAGGGATTACAAGAAGCTTTGGAAAATCACAGAATCACAGAATGGTTTGGGTTGGAAGGGACTTCAAAGGTCACTTAGTTCCAACCCCCCTGCCATGGACAAGGACACTTTCCACTAGATCAGGTTGCGCAAAGCCCCATCCAACATGCATTTACATTGGCTGAGAAAAAAACAGTAAATCTGAATGATGAATGTTTTTAAGCCTTTGACATTTTTGAAAGACAGAAAGAAAAATAATTCGCTATAAAGCTAAAAGAGATATACTATTTTTGTAGCTCTACACAACGCTGAAGCAGGCAAAGTATGTCTTATTGAACTGTGTATATCTGCAAATACTTCCTATACTATTCAGCAGGGGCCTTGCTTGCAGATGAAAGCTATGCAGAGAATGCAATATGTTTGTCCTAAGTATTTAGTATTTTCTCAGCAGTTGGAAAGATGTTTGAACATGTCTGCACTGAGCTCAGAAAGGCAGGGTATGCCTTGTGAAGTGCAATCCAGTGAATATAGATGGCAACTATTTTCAGGATGCTCATTTACTTGCTCGGCTCAAACAGTAGGAATAGCAAAAGTGATTTCAAGAACCGCACTTTGAAGATACTAAGAACAGAAACACTAACATAATTGCATGATGGTTCAAGGAAAACAAGCTTCTCCTAAGTGACCACTCAAAATATGACACACCCAGCAGGGTGTTTGTGAGTACAGATTTACTGATGTGACATGAATGGCAAAGGGGACTGTGACATCCCGTTGACACTGACAAATATGCTGCATTTGCTCTCATTGTATGATATGGTTTAACTTTCCATGTGGCTGGATATATCCCCAGATAATACTGTCTGTACTGATCCTCAGTACATTCAGTCATAAAATGATCCAGTAACCCCACCTTCTGCAGTTGTCCTCTCTTTTCCATGCATCATGATCAAGTGCACAGTATGGTAAGCTGAAAGGGCAAATCCTACTTTTGATAAAATAGCTCTGTTCTATCACGATCTAAATAAATTCTGCTCTTAGGGCAAAAGGATTTACACATTCATATGGCCTTGCACAGTATATGGATGGATTTGCATAGTTAAGAACAATAAGCTCAGACATTTGATGGCATATTTTTATGAAACAGGGATTTTGGAAACTTATTTTTTAGGAGGAATTTCAATTCAAATGGACTTTCACATCTTGGTTCTGCATTTTCTATATATATTTCTAATGATGTATTGCTTCCAGAAAGGTAATGAGCACAGCTAATTTCTCTGATTTTAAAGTGTCAGGGACTTGAAAACATGCCTCTTTATAATCTGCTAGGTACCTGGGCAGAGTGTGCTAAAGAAGGACCCCAGAGTTTCCGCTTTCCCTGTGACCAGCTGATAGTTAACTTCTTTTTGGTAGTCTGAAGGAGTGAGCATGCTCTCAGACAGAACTCTTGCCTGATACTTTCCTAAAAGACAAAAAAAGTAATTTTTAAAGCCATTCAAAATAAAGTTTAAAATGTTCTAAGTGATAATAAAAGTGCTACCCAGCTAAATGAATACCACACACAAAAATGGCAGAGATGAGCCTCTTCTCTTTGCTACACATGTATACATCAGACACCAGTAAGATAGATTCATGTTTTATAACCTTTGTGTTTCTTTCCCGGTGTAGGAAATATTTGCTGATACAGTACATAAAAAGACCATATACATATTCAAAGGAATTGTCAGTTATCTTTCACTCATAATGAATCTTTGAATGGCTATGCAAATAATTTATTTTACTATCAGAATAACCCTCAACAGGCTGTCAAAGAGAATGGCATTGACAGACCATCTTTTAGAAGCTAAGAAAATGTTTGGTCCTCTGCTTGCAATAATACCCCAGTCACCCACAGCAAGAGAGCCCTATGCACTACCTGTGCTGTAACTGGCTATTATTTTCGTAGTAGTGTTGGCTGGGATTACTTGGTGAGGACACAGGCAACACAGGCAGAATGCAGTTTGCTGGGGAGAAGCCCAACTGTGCAGCATCAGCTTGGCTTCATCACATCCTATTACTTTTTGGTCAAAGCTCTGCTTTTTGAAGTTGCTTATTGGATCTCCAACAAAACTTCTCACAGCACTGGATTACTCTGTTTTGCCTAGAGATACACCCTTGGGATCTTACCTGTTATCACAATGCAGGAATCAATGGCTCGATTTCTACTGGCACATATGATCACCACATAGTTTGTCTTTATTAATTTTCCTTCAACGAGTAACTTAAACATTTCTGAAAGACCTTCAGCCAGAGAGTAGCTGCACTCGATGATATGGACACTATTGTTACAGGAGCTAGCAGCGAGGCCTGCCAGCCAGGGAAGCTGGGCTGAAGTCACTGGTGTGATTTGGCTGGGCACTTGAGGGAAGGTCTGTGGAACAGCCTGTTGGTACTGACGGATTTCAGACAGGTGTGATTCCCGCCACGAACGCATGAATATTTGCTCCAAATCCTCAATCAAAGGAACCTGGTCTGAGGCTAAAATATACATTAAGAGAAAAGTAGTATGAAACAATGCCATTTGGTTAACTGTTGCGTTACAAACGTCTTTATTTTTCAAAATACGCCCTTTTTTAGAGATTACCATGTTTCAGATTTATGCATGCATGAATATTGCCTTCAGCAGATGTGACCCAAATTTTTCATTCTGAAATGGCTTTGTGGTACTCAGGTGAAGCTGCCCTAACTGGAACCTTAGTATCAGTAATTAGAAATATTGAAGAGGTTAGGTACTGCCTGTCTCAGCATAATACTACTTCTAAACCACAGACTCTGTACAAAAGCAGCAAATTACAGCTCTTTTCCTTTTTTTGTCTTTAGCTGCTATTGTCCCAGATTACAGGAGAAGATGAACGTTGTATGTTTATATTCCAATCTGTCTGGTCTTCAAGATCTGATTATTTAGTTCTGTTTCATTTCCACAAATGAAAATGTTTCATATCACATTGAATATCACTTAAGATTGATATCTAATATTCTTCTGCCCTAATATTCCCTTTCTTATTTGTCAGCATGTAATATATTCATTGCAGTCTATGTGGATGTAAAATAATCTTACCTAGTTGAACAAGGTAGTAGACAGTCAGTAAGAGCTGCATTTCCTCTGAAATAGGCTGTATAGTGGAGGCACCATATTGTTCATATGCTTTAGATAAAGACTGGGAATTTCTGTAGCAGGTGTACAATAAAGGACTCACTATCACATCATTAATGTTCCCACAAAGATATGGGAAGTTTCCATGACCTACAAAATGAGCAATGTTTGTACAGATCACATTAATTTCATAATCTCCCATGTATGCATTAAACAGTAAACCTTTGCATTTAATAGTAAACCTATGCATTTAATAAGTTTAATAATAAACCTATGCATTTAATAGTAAACCTTTTAAAATGGACAGTTTAGCAGTGTTTAGCAGTAAGACATATCTTCACATCTCTTAAAAAAAAAAGTTATAAGGCCTTGGAGGGTGGGGGTTTTACCTTTTAAAATAACTGGCTTTGCTTTACAGATTTTCAGCAAGTTGTCAGGAACTGAGACTGGTTCTCCTGAGCCCACCATTGGAGATGAGGCTGGCCCCACCAAAGCAGGCTGTGGTAAAGAAGATAGGCTTCCTCCATCTAAGATTTTAGATGCATCGTTACTGGAGTCAGGTCTAATAATGATTTCCTCAAAGAAAAGTTTTTCAACATCATCTCATAACCACATTTGGTATCAGTATTAAATGCTTTTTGTGGTGGTTACACACATTTCATGAGCTGTTACTACAACCCATACTACTATGCTAACTTTTGGAAGGACCAATTATATTGTTGCAACCTTGAACATCACACATGCATCTA
This sequence comes from Pezoporus wallicus, assembly GCF_028554395.1. Lineage (NCBI taxonomy): Eukaryota > Metazoa > Chordata > Aves > Psittaciformes > Psittacidae > Pezoporus > Pezoporus wallicus. Next base: position 4,829,305 of record NW_026642654.1, read on the forward strand.
AAGATTGTGAAATGTTTATAAACAAACAGATATACATACAAGAATACAGAGACTTATGTGAAGTCTCTGTAGAGAAGTTAAGAAAAAGTTAAGATTCAACATTTGCTCAATTGTATGCTCTTTACAGTAATTTTAATTTAAAAAAAAAAACCACATTAAAAGAAAAAAAACTGGGGAAAGAGTTTTATTTCACTGTATGTCACTCCAGTCTGTGTCTAGACTACAAAATCCAAGTGCCAAGAAAACTGTGAGAAGTAACTGAAACAATGGATGGTACCTTGACCTGAGTTATGACACTGCCTTTAATATCCCAAAGGTGTTTTGGTGTCTAAAGATGGACATAGGCACGTGTAGGGATTTATTAATAATGACCTGATGTCTGAAACTTGATGAGACTTAAACTCAGAGCCTCAATGAGAAATCAATGGAAATGAAGCACCCAAATGTAGGTGAGCATGTAGGTATGAAACACCTTCCAGAACTCTAATACGAATCTGCATGCATCCTTAAAATATTGCCTCTTTTCCCCCATTATTTTCTGAATAATGGAACAAACATTGTCATTACCTTAGGCATAGCTTACCATTTTTAATTCTGTTTGCAACCTGTGGGTTGAGCTGCAAGTTCCAAGTTTCAGTAGATGACGGAGATTCTGGTGACCAACCTTTATGGCGCTTTTTTGGAGGCCCTGTATTTGTTAAAGTGCCTGAATAACAGTAATATTTCATAAAAGCATTAGAATTAATGTATGAGGGTCTGTGCATGATAATTCAATATGTCTTGTGCATTACATACTGTGGTAGACAGGGTCAACTCCATGAATATAAGTTTATATGGGTTTTAATTTACTGTGTTATGTCCTGCTTTCTTGGAATTTCTGATGCAGAGAACTCTTAATTATCTAGGTAGACTTCATTTATTTTATACCAATGTTTTTCCTATACTAAGAATGATGTAGTAAGAATGAGACATGTATTAAGAATGCTTCTAAGTGTTAATATTTTGATGTCAACACTCTGGGCATTTTGCTCCTTTCATTTCGGAATACATGACGCAGTGTTTCATGTAAGTTATTGCAAATTAAAATTCTCCAGGGATTCAGGGTAATATTAACAAAGACCTGAGTTCTTTTCAACAGTTTTTCCTCTTACAGGACTTTTGCCACTTCTTGCTGCTTACCTTCTTCAGCTTTATGTTATTCCATATAACTCCTAGCATATACTTCTTTACTTTCCTTCTCTCCACATGTAGCTTCAACATGTTTGTCTGTAAAACCCTAAGTTTCTCACAGCTTTTCTAGGAGTTCCTGAAGATTAATTTCTTGAATTAACTTTCATTAATTTCTCAAGTCGTTTTGTGCACCCTTACAAATTCCTAGAATGATGTTTCAACTAACAGCAAGCATTTCTAATTATTGTGAGTCAATAGAGAGGATATCTCTGCTCACTATCTTGTAGGATTGAACTATTTCTATTTCTGGACATGGCTATGCAGAAGTTGTAACACTGCTTCACACTGTCTGGCTGTATCTCCTGGGAGAATGGCTAGTCCCACACAAAATGTAAGACAAAGTAAGAATCTTATATAAAAGGGGGGGGTAATTTTGCAAAAGATATTAAAACTGAAAAGAAACCTGAAGTCTTCAGGTATAGAATAAAATTGTTCACTGGCTGGAGAATCTTACATACAAGTTTTCAATTACTTTGTTCTTTCAACGTTTACCATGTGAGGGCAGTATTTAGCCATTTGCGCCATTCCTTCTTTAGTTTCCTGGCAATGGGTTGAGACGAGTCACAAGATAGAGGAATACAAAGAATTTCTTTTATTAGAAAATGCCACAGTCTTTCCTGTGAATAAGTTATATGTGGAAGTAATCAATCTGAAATGAATTGGCAATAATATGTTGCTGCATAGAAGAAAGAGATCAAGAACCTGAATGCGCAGAGAAGAATTTGGCTGTGATACCAGCAGGGAAACTGGGAAAGATTTATTGTAAAATAGAGCTATAGCATGTTTCTAGCTATAGCGAAGGCTAACTCTCTTGGTTAAACAAGCCAGTGTCACAGAATACAGTTTGTGACAGAAAATAACACAAAACATGGTAATAATAGTGGAGGACAGGTTTTTTAATTTGGAGCCAGTTGCCGGTCTAGTGCTCCATCCCAAGGTGAACTGCAACATAGGAATTATCCTAGGAGTGATTACTTATAAATCTTTCTTAATTCCCTTCACAAAACCTGTTGGTGTTATTAATGCAAAGTAACACATTTTTTAAGAATATGGATTCAGTGTCGAGTCTGTAGTTCTATGAAAGGAACAAACTGTCAATAACAAAAAACTTCCAATCAGTAATCTGAACTGTAACAAAGCTAGGGCTGAAAGCATTTAACATTTCTATTATCTGCAAATTAACATAGAAAAAGGTGTTATGGTCAGAAAAGACTTGGAAGGGAATAGTAAATTCTATTCATACAGAAAATTGTGATCATGATATCATTTGTTCAATGCTTCTATTACACTCACAGAATATAGAGTTTAGAGTTATTAAATAACACACGCATAGATACCTAACACCGAAGGTCTTGTCAGAACAGACGTGTTATTTTTCACCAACTGCTGTTTAGGTGATTCCTTGCCGTTATAAACTGCTGAGCTTAACGCTGCTGTTGAAGGGACATGATCTGTGGCTGCAGCTGGTCAGAAAAAAATAAAGTGTTTACAGTAAACATTTCTAGGTCAAGACCCCCAGCTGATGCAATAAACTGATCACTTGATCATTTACTTTAATAGAGCTATGGGGATCTGCTGAGAGTGAATGCAATGGTGAATGAAGCAAACCCACTTCTGTTCTCATACAAGATTATTGCTTTCTACTCCCAGTCAAGTGCCTGGGTAAAACCAGATTCTACAATTAAATACATACGTCAGAACCTTTAGCTTCTCTGCAGGTGGACTCTAGCTTTTACTTGAAGTTTACTCAAGAACCAGCTATAAGAGTGAGAGAAGTTGTTTAGATTTTACCAAGATCCTAAGCCTCTATTCCAATTTGACATCTTCTTTCCAAGCTTCTTTTTAACTATGCTCTTAGACAAAGAGAGGTTTTCTCAAGCATCATAGGTTTGTAATTCTGTAGCTTTTTTATGTATGTAACTTCTGACACCACTCCCCCCCCCCAAAAAAAAAAAAAAAAAGAAAAATGCTGATCTCCTATTAAAAAGAGATTAATGATTTGTTCTGGAGGGGTACCAGTATTCCGGGTCTATTGTCTAGTTTAACAGGTTTCTATCTCTCCTGTGTGAATCCCTGTAATAGTCACAAGACACTAAAGAGCTGTTTTCATTCTGAAGAAGCTCAGAGAGATCACTCTAGCCTCTATCATCCATCACCTTTCATTTATGTCAAGCTAATGGAAAAGTAAATGCATCAGAAAAAATCTTTAATACAAAAGGAGTTTAAGATACTGATAATTAGTTTGCTTTTTAATATTAAAGCCACTTTTCTCAGCAGAAGAAAAACTCAGAAGCTTTTAAGCTGATGCCTATAGAATGCCTGCAGTAAAGAAGATTCTGGTCATAACAAAATATACTGAAGAAAGAAGAAAAAGCCGTAATGATTCTGGTTCCTGTAACATTTGTCATCTGTGACCAGACAAGCTACAGCTGGATGAATATGAAACCTATTCTCATCAACTTTAAAAATAATGGCTTTTAAAAAAATTTGGTTTGCCTCAGCTATGAGCAAGCTGCAGATCACCTCTTATTACATGCTAGCGTTTTATACATAAATTGGAGGGGGAAAAAAGGACAGGGAGTGGCCTTCAAAGTATGACTGCTTTCTTTATTTGGAATATCTCTAAGTCTATTCAACTTCTTCTGTTTTATGTGGTAGTGTGCTTAATGCTTGTCTTTCCATTCACACACGTCCACACAAATACGCATGCACAGAAGAGCAGGAATAGGCAGAAACTCAGCATGTTTTCCTTTTAAGCAGTACCTGATTGCTGTGCCCCACTTGGAGCACTTGGGTTTGCTGCTGGGACTGGCTCACTTGAGGTGCTTCCTGAGAGGCCTGAACTTTCCGGCAGCTGGAACAACGTTCTTGAGCAGGTGCTGGATGAAGGTGGCCGGCTTCTGAACTCTTAACAAAAAAGAAACTTACTATCACTTGAGAACAGCAGCATTTGCTTTTTCTCTGCATATTTGATTTGATAATTTCACACATGAATTACTTAGAGGCTAAAGCACTTGGAATGGAGGAACTGACATCTTCAGACATGCCATCCTCATACTGGGTCAGTCAATTGCCTTTTATGGCTACTCTAGTAATCACCTGGCTTTAAAGAGTCTTTCTTTCAACTGATCCGTCTTAAGTTTTATACAAATGCCAGTCCCTGTGATAGCTAAGCTTGGATGATGGAAGCCAGAGCTTGAGGAAGACAGCTTCATTATCTTACCTGCCCCTTTCCAGCAGATTACAGATCCTTTGGTCAAAGCTCCCTGTGCATTCCTGACCAGATAATACTTTAAGTGTTTCTGTTTCTTGGGCTGAGTGGTCAGTTTAAGATTAATGTGATTTGAGAATTCTGTAAAGTAGCAGAAACCCTTCTTGCCACAGCCAACACAATTGCCAGAGAAGCCTGATAAAATAAACAATACATATAATCCAATGAGATAGGGGTGTCATTATTAACAACATCAAATATGACCTTTTCCTGGAGAAAAATCTTTATTTATTTTCAAAGAGTGAACTTACGAACATTTTCCTCAAAAAAAACCCTGCTTCATCAAGTCTGTTGTATTGCACTTTGGCCACCAGACTGCAAAAACAGAGCTCCATGTTTACAGAACAAGTAAAGTAAGCCATATTTTTCATTTTCCCCCACCAGAAAAAGATCCCGATTCCTATTTATTACCTACCTGTGAAACATTAAACCAAGAAGTTTCTGACTGAAGAGTACTGAATCATATGCTTAACCCCAGACCTATTCAACACCAGAGAAAGTACATGTTTCACTTCTGTTTCAGCTTTCACTGAAATTAAACATACAATTAAAGTCTCAAGAAATTAGGTATATTTAATCTATTATATTTCATTAGATTTAAGTATATTTAATTACCAAGTACCTACTACAGATGGTTTTTCAGAGAGGGAAAAGTACTCAAGCCTTACTGGGCTATTAATTTCAAGTAGCTTTCTCAAATTGTGGCTGGACCATGGCAGCACTTCACAGCAGTTTAAACTATTGATGATTACGGAAGCAGAACATCTGCAAATTTATAGACACAACAGAGACAGAGCCCCAGTATGTAAAGAAGCTTATTGTACTCAGGTTTGATGGGGCTTTTCCAGGGATACTGCCATTTCCTCTCATTCCGAGATGCACACTTTGAGCCTCAAAGAGGAGCTTGTGGTTGTGAAGCCATTATCTTTGCAAATAAACGGGATTCCTTGCGCAGCTGACTATATGCCTTTTGGTTCTTAAATTACCTTTTTATCCATTTTCCAAAGCATTTCCTAAAAAATTTTCATTTTGCTCGAGACCAATGCAACTGTCTGAAAACATTACCTACAGAAATGCTGTAGTGTGCGATTAGAAGATAATCTCCCCCAAGGAAATGTTCTCTGTTCCCTACACAGGACCTGAAGCATGACATTTTCTTTTGTTTTAATCATATCTAATGAACATTTTTATGTGTCATCACAAGAACTGAGCTGGAAAGAATGCGTTCAGTGAATTGGAAGATGGCAAAACTAAAGGAAGTCCATTTCATATAACAAATGGACAATGACATTGGAAATAAATAACTGGAGTAAAGGATCAGTAATATGGTAAAAAAAAAATAAGATCTATTTGTGATTATTTCAATCACATATTTCAAACAAATATAGCTTTCAAATTAATGTTCAGTACCTTTTTCACTGTGTAAACTACAAACTCTGACATATAATGCTTTGCAAACACCTGTTGCTTGCTTTACAGCACCAGCACTTTCATTAGTTTTCAAATGGCTCAGAAGAATTTATAAAAATACTAAGTTCATGTGGAAATTGGTCAGGTATCCATGGGAACAAGTGGCTAACAGCTATAGAAAGCTGCCTATTATCTCTGATGTTGGTCGGCAGGATGATAAAGGTCATTGTGACTCATAAAATCAGGACAAGTCACGACTCTGCAGAATCCTCTGTGTTACATCAGTCAGCACAAAAGCATCTGCCTAACATCACAGAGCCTTCAGTAGCTGCAATAAAAGTAACAACAAAAGGAAACAAAATTACAACGGATGTGGCAAAGCTGTACTTTGCATGCATTTTATGTAGATTAAGAAATCATAAAAAGCATGCTGGTTCTGGTAAATGAAAACTTCCTGAACACTTGGCAGCACACTGAGTATGACTAGCTGCGCTGCAGTTTTTGCCTGATCGCCACTTACAAGCCCTTACATGTTTTCAAATGTGAGCATGAAGGGACCACTTCCAAAAGTAAAATAGAAGTACCTGTAGGTTTTATTGCTTTGCTGGGAGTATCCAGAAACTTGCCAAAGCCACAGGTGGAAACATCTGTTCAACAGAAGTTGGGCCGTGGTCACAAAATGTTTTCATGTGGAGTTCAGTTATTACTGGTAACTCATCATGCATTGTTGGTAAATCACCATCTGCCTAGATGTAGCAATAAAGTCTACCTGAAATAACCTTTTGCCCTAATCACCTATTTTTAACTCTGTGAAGTCTACTGGAAAACTATTTTACACCACATACAGCACATAGGTGAGGCCTAGGAAGGATTAAACAGACCTAAATTGCCACCTGCTTTGAAAAGTCCTTGGAGAACATTTTAGAAGAGTATCTTTTAATTTTTCTTTTAAGTCAGACTATCACCTTTCACCTCAAGCTTCCCCAGTTCCTACGAGTCCAACTAAGAGTCCTTTCTTGCAAGTGCCTGCCAACACCATTTTTCAACCCATTTATTCTGTCCGACACTCTGATGACAGCCATTGCTTCATTGCTACAGCTCAGCCCTGACATCACAGCTAGAACACAGCATTGTCTTATAATCCCAATGCAATAAAATGCTGTTCAGTCATTACTCATTGCAGGCCTTTACCAAACTTGCTCTCAGCACTTCATGTAGCAGATTGAGTAACACAGAGAACCCAAACATTTCATCAACGTCCTTTCACTGAGTGCTCTGTTTCACATGCCATGGCCCAAGGCAGGATCTGATATAGGGAACAGCTTGTTTCATAAACAAGCTGCATTAAATATTCTTCCATACATTATAGAGAGGACAAAGGTCAGGGGAGCTGGGGCAGCCATAAGGTGACTCAATATATCTATGTCATGGGATTGATTTCACGAGAGAATTAGAAATCAATGCCTGGAGTTTAGGGGCTAAAAGCCTTTCACCTTTAGGTCACCAGTTCATATCCAACTCAGTTCAGCAGTGACTTCAGGCTGTGCCCTCTGAAGATTGTTTAATCACAAGGTGTTTGATTGTATCTGATATTTTATCCTATGCATTTGCTTGAATTTGCTCACATCACAATAATCAATTGCCCATGATTTAAAAAGCTCTTCCACAGTAGGGACCTTGTGCTCAGAATAAGGACCTTGGACTAAAAGGGTATGAAACCTGACCTACCTTCTCACTGGGGAAATGGTTCCTTTGGATCAACAGTGAGCTTGTGCTCGAAATAAAGAGAGGACTTCAGGATTGAAGGATATCCATCTAATATTTCAGAACCTAATCTTTTATAAATTGTCTGAATATTTTATCCCTGTTTCTCTTTCAAATAAGCAACAGGTTTTTAATTAATGCTACTATTTTTGTGGAAAGTTGGCAGCTTGCTTAAACAAAGAATGATGATATTATCAACTTTTCAGCAGAAGTGTTTCTTCTTTTCAGTCTTACTTGCAAGAAAAAGCATACAAACGCAGACAATGCTCCACATTTTTTCCACCACTTGGTACCACTCCAAGTAAAGACTGAAGTCCTAAAATGTCCTTAAAAAATAAATTAAATCAATATGGTCAAGCTGGAGAGTGTCATTATATGGGAACCCCCTATTACAAGAGCCTGATAGATTATTGCACATTTTAACAGAAGCAGTTGCTGTATTTTATATTAAAGTGTTTTCATCTTACACACAGCTTACAGTGCAAGCAAACTAAACTCCTCTGTCATTCTGACCTCAGGGACCAACTGAAAAATAAAAGGATTTCTTATTCCCTGCTAGGGATGTGGGCAGCTCTTTGGTTCTTTGGGAAAAAAAATGATGGGTGAATAGCTGCTTTGTTTATCATGAGAGACTCTCCTTGAGACTGAGAACTGGGGGAAAAAACCCATCAGAGGACAAACCTTTGGGAGGGGTACATGTTAGGTGCTTTTATTAGGAAACACTAAATATCAAACACAATCACAGAAGTGCTTCCCCCATCTAAGCATTCCTTCAGGTCACATAAAACTGGAGAAACAGCTTCTTAAAGGCAAAGAGCTAAGTCTGCTTGGTAGAGTAATTAAACTTGTGGTCTAACTAGAACAGAATCATAAAAGGTACATGTTCAGACACAGAATATTTTGCTTGCTAAAAAATATAGTCTTTTCCAGAAAATGGGATCTTTTCTTTTGATGGAAATAATATGTCAGTTGCAAAAAAAAAAACAAAAACCCAAAACAACCTCCAACAGAAAGCACTTGCAAATCACAAGCACATATGCCTTGATGGTGGGACAACTTATTAGCATAATCAATAAATTAGCACATGCCTCAGAGGCATATCAACAGACCCTAATGGGAACAAGATTGCCAGTCAAAAGCTGGCCTGGAAACTACTGAGACATTTCCTGTTTTCTTCTGGAATTTTTGTAGGCTCCACAAGGCATCTTCACAAACATATGCAGGCAGACCATGAGAAAACAGGCAAACTATTGGGCAATTCATTAGTGTCTTTTCCCCTCAAATATTTGGGGTTTTAAGAAATCTACAGTACTGAGTAACAGCTGCCTTAGAGAAAAACAGCATATTAAGAGAAAAGCATTAAATTAAGCAAAAACAATTGTGTTGAAGGGTTACAAGTTATGTACCTGTATTACCAATAAACCTTATCAAAGTGTGGCATATACTCTAACTTACGAGGAGAGCTCATCTCAATTCTAAATTTATCCAATTCTATTTCCCTCTAAACTTAGACAGGCTTAAAGGGGCCACTTTCCATGTTGTTTCAAAAGGCCAACATGTTTGAAGGAGAACAGCCTAAACTCAGAACAAAAATAGGCCTTCTAGCTTACCTTTAAAAGAAAGAAAATAAAAAGAGCTTTCCTTCTTCGTATGAAAAGCTTTCAGCTTCAATCTATCACCAGACAGAGGTCACTGTGTTATACTAATAGACAGAGAATCTATAGCAAGAATGGTTCTTTTATCTCACCAAGTGTCTGAAACTAATGAGACTAGTCATGTCTGCTTCTGATTTTACTTACCCTGATTTGACTTGCATCAGTGTGTGAAAACCAGAATCAAACAATAATCATCTGTTGTACAAATAGTATGCTATTCTCATGTCAGGAAGATATATTGTGGTTTTTCTTCATTAGATTAGGGACCAGGAACATTACTTTTTTTCCCAGATGAATACTTGGATCTTAAAGAAAGTAAGTTCTTTCCTATTTAAGCTTGTTATAAAACACATAAAAGTCATCCTACAGAATTACTGAAATTCTTTGCAATAGACTGTGATTCACTGGTGTTTAAGCGTATAACAGCCAAAAATAAGCATTTAAATGGTTCCAGGAAACTAAAATGTATTAAATAAGCAAGCTGAGGATGCAAGTAGCATAACAACCTCCCAGTTATGTTCCTGTTGCCCTTTTCTGTTCTTGTTTAGCATGCAATTAACAATTACACTACTTCCTCTCTACTAACAGCCTAAGGAGCTTAAGCTGTTAATAGTGCTAGCGCTGAATGACTTGAGTGGTAGAACATTCCTGTCTTTATCTTTAAAATGACAACACATGCGTAATTTACAGCCCTCCTAATTCTTTTACAATCACTGGTCAAATGTACTGTGACCAATCCAACTCTGCAAGATCACATAAGGAAAGAAATGACTGTACATAGAATTGCATTATGCACTTTCACACTACACTGTCATCCCAAGCGCCTTGAAGAGCTGCTCAAACTGAGCTAATAACTGAGTTCATGTCATAAGCCTCAGTGTTTGCAAAAGAAAACTAGTGACAAATGTTTACTTTTTGCTATTTAAAGCTTGGACTGGTAGACAGATATAAGATGCAGCATTTCTGTGGTAACTAACAAAGAAAATACATAAGAACCTGAGACTGTCTGATTGAGAAAAGGAGTTCTCCCATCAATAATACACCTCTTTTGCCAATATAAAAACTATTCCATTCTAATAATAACAATATTCAGTTTATTCATTCAGTCACATGATCGCAGATCTTCCCTATCTGGGTTGATTTCAATGAAGCTAATGGCCACCAGAAAAGCTATAATAAAAATAGATAAAAGGATCTAGTTTCATGTAAGAAGTTAGACATTTAAATGGATGAAAAGCAAAAAATTGGAAGTATCCTACAAAGAGCATTATTCAAACACACAATATTGCCTACTTACACATACTGGAAAAATTTAAATTTGTAATCATTTGTATTTATTTGTATTGCGATAATAGCAAAAAGTCATTGGTTAGGATCCAGAACACATGGTATTGTTCAAATACAGAGGAGAATATCATCCCTATCTTAAGCGATAAATCAAAACTGTCATAAATTTTTGTAGTCCAAACTACCATCAAACCGTTTCCATGTATATAGTAGCCTGAAAGTTCCAACTGACAGACCTCCAGTCTGTTCATGTCAGTATTTGGAAAGCAAAAATAGAGACAGGCAGCAGTTCAACTATTCCAGTTACCAGCTGTCCAGTTCCAGCAACTGGGACATAAAGCAATTGGACAATGACTTTTAGCCTTGGACTAATGGATAGAGGGTGATGAAGCACTTCTAATGAGCTGGCTCATTCTATGTGTTTCCAAAGCAAACATAGCCAGCTCTGAGCTGTTATCTTGTGCATCACCAGTGAGCATTACCGTAGACGTGGAAAGGAAATAAGATCTGCTGAACTCACTCTGCAAAAAAAGATTAGCTATAAATTGTAGCCCACAGAAAAATCCACTTACTGCAATTCCAGAGACTTACCCAGCAGGGCATTGTGCCCATTGTCATCTGGCAGGAACCTTTTATCCACAGCACACACTAATAGGTGATCAGGTAAACTTGGTGACTTTGCACCAACAAGTAAAAATCCTGATGGTACCTCAATATGTTCATTGGAAATTGAAACCAGCCTCAAATCTTTACCAGCCTGGCAGAAACCTAGGAAAAAAATCAATACATTTTAAGTTGACAAGATATTATTTGTTTAATACAATTGTCTTCAGTAAAGTAACTCCTGTATTTTTAATGAGAAACAAAGTTGTATCCTCTGAGGTCAAGGGCATACTCAGAGATAATTTTCTTCCCTGCCTTTTGGTCAGCCATGAACAGATGCTGCCAGTATAGTGAACAGAACAATAAATATGAAAATTTACAGTGAAGTTTCCCTTGATGTTTTGCAACCAAACTATTTATGGGACTATTCATTATCATCATAACTTAGGTCCAGCATTCAAAAATGGAGGTAATGGTTCTCTACATCTGGTGAATTTCACTGGCTTTTGCTGGGGCTTTGAATATTTTTTATAGCAATATTGAATAAGGTACATTTTAAACAGAAAAAGGAGATGATAAAGCCGCAAGAATTACCACATTCATTTTAGCAAACACCATGCCTGCAAACTCAACCTTTTAAAGGTTGCGTTGCCTAGGAGAATTGTTCTGTCCTCATGCCAGGCATTCCAACACAAGAGCTTATCTTAGACACTGTGCAAAGACCCTGTCAAATATAAGACCAATCAAGAGAAATCCAGCTTTATCTGGCAGGTAATGAACACTGATATCTTTTGGATTTCTATATTGCATACATTATCTCATTCTGATGAATTATAAGGGAAATGGCACCAATTCTACCCTTTTCAGTAAAGCAAATGCCTCTGAGAGCACATGTAGTACATTTCTTACCATCAGTAGTGCAACATCCTTCTGGGGGAGGCTTCACCTGATAAGAAAGAGGACTACATGATTCTGAGCCTTCTTCCTCCTCCTCTTCTTCTTCTTCCTCATTATCTGCTCTGCTGCCTGCTACAAATTATCATAGCATAAATGACTTAAAACTACTGAAAACACTGGCAACAAACCAATGCATGAACACGGTGACCCAGTTACAGAAAGTATTACAGCAAACTAGATTCTCTCCTCTTGACAATGGCTTTACTGCTGCCAACTCTTAAGTTATTTGTTGTTTCTTTAAAGCTCCAAATTCCAGTTATGCTTACAATAGAATGTCTTTCATCAAAAAAAAATAAAGCTTTTCACTCCTGTGCAAAAAAAAAAGTTCAAAAGCATGACCCAATTGCACCTGAGAAAGCGAAAAGAAAGGCAAAGAAAGGGCAAATAAAAAACATCTTCCATTTATTATTTTTTTAATCTCATTATTTATAATCTAATCTAATGATTTTTAGAGACCTAACTCTTGGCGTTTGAACTCTTGCTAGTCACAACACTGTAACTGTATCCTTTTGTTCACAATATTAGCAGCCAATATAAACCCAAAGTCATTACTTCTTAGCACTCTAGAACGCCCTGGCTACAGTCCAAGTACAGATTTTGTTAATTAGGTATTGACTGTGTCCTTGGTGTTGTACAGGAGACTGAAGAAACTGCTTGAAACTAGGGTCACCACAGACAGTGCCATGATAAGAACACCTAATTCTCAGGCCGTCTGTCTCGTACCAGAACCCAGAGCTCCAAGTAAAGCACTGCCGCTCACTGCACAATGTCAAGGAAAGGCAAATGTCTAGGAAGATGATTCTCAGCAACCTGTGCGTGGGCGGTGCTTGTATAGGAGGCAATAGTGAGTACTGGTGAAAAGAATACGCAATGTAGGCTTCATTTTTCAGTGCGCTTTAGGCCTTTTTTAGGTTCTTGAGGATCAGCAAGAGGCCAAATAGCTGTCTGGACTTGGGCAAGTAAGACAGCAGTTAGGCTCTGACATTATTCTGTTGATTTGGTTTTGTCTTGAAACAGAGAAACAATGAAGCACACTGCAGTCATCCTCCAAAGCTCAGTGTCAATTGGGCATACTCTTTGCTGCAACTGACTTGGACCAGGCACTGGGAATCATCAAAGATTTATCTTTTCCTATCACCTTCCTCAGAACATCTGTTTATTTTTTTGACAAATTATTGTAGAATCAGCTAAACAAATACTACAGAATAAATAAGAATTAGGCAGGAAGCTGAAGAAAGCAATTCTGGAGTTTGAAGATTTGTCTCTAAAAGCTAGTACGACTTACACACCAATCTACAAGAGGATTTGAAAGGTATGTTTACTTTTCTGTATCTAAACATCAAACTTCAGTCCTGGTACACACAGAACATTAAACATGACTGTTTTAAGGCCGTAGCCTAATGACAAGAATGATGAAAGTGAACAAAGGGAAAAGTTAAGCTCTTTGCTATTTAAGTCAGGGGTAAGTTATGTGTTATGACTTAACCTTGACTAACATCCAAATGCAATGCAAAAGGTGTGAGTCTGGTTCTCCTCTCTTTCCCCACACTCCCAGTCATGAAGTTCCTTCCCCCCTCTTCGTGTCAGCTGTCACACTTACTGGAGCCTGTGTTGAGCCAGCCTAGCTTGCTAACCCAGCAGAAAATTAACTAAGCAAACAAAAGTTTTTTTTTTAACAAGGTTTATGTATTAAATTAGCTCAGTGGAAGATCCAGAAAGTGCTAAAATTGATGAAAATGGAGAAAATGGGAAGATGTGGCTAGGAGGTCTTGGGGGGTAGGGAGTGGGATGTGGGATTTTCCCCTTGGGCAGTGATAAACCATTAGATTTGTTCAGCTATAGCAGGTAATTTCACATTAAAAATAAATAAATAAATAAAAAGAGATGAGAAATGAAAGTGGAGACTAAAGAACAGGAGACCTACAGCAAAGGTCAAAAATGAAAAGAGTATAAGAGCAAGTATGGACCTATAATACACAGGGATGAGCTGCTGGCACCTTTAAAGGGCATTTTTATTAGGGTTTCTGCTGCTTGTTTCAAAAAAGATCTGCAATTTCTTCTTCCATTTTGCATTTCAAGCCAGGCCTTTTCAAAAAAGCTCTATGTTTGCATGTGTCTGTTCCACATCTTTTTTTCTTGAGCAATCCCAGAAGAACACAAAATCAAGCACTCAAAACAGGAACCAAGATGATGGCTAAAAGTGGACTCAAAACCATAGTACATATGTTTATATTACAGAACAGATGACATAACTTGATAAAGATCCCTTAAACCAATAGAACTGTGAAGATTTTGTTCATATTTTGTGGAATTTATATTTATTCATAGTTACCATAAACACCATTGTTTCCTTTAAGGAATACTTTTCAGTTCTTACAAAGGATTTATTAAACCTTTATGTTATAAATTATGATTAAGATATTTCACATGGAAAATTCTTCTCTCCTTAAGGTATAATTTAAATATAAGTTCTGCAAATATTTTAATATACATATAATTTTTTCTCAGTGGGACTATTCATAGGGCTATCATCCACAAATTGATTGCAGCCTCAAAATATTGCATCCATGAACAGTCAGCCTCCCTTACACACAGATCAAGGAAGCAACTACTTAACCAGACACAAGTTAGCTGCAAAGTTCACATTAGAACGTGGTGCTGCTACCAGAGCTGGGTTCAAGAACACTCAATGAATAATCTCACTGCAGTGCTTTTTTAATTAAACTGATTCTATACTCTATTGCTCTCTAGCAATTTTGATATTGTAACATCAGAGACAAAAATCTGTAATAGCAGCCTTAGTTACTAGTGGCTGGCTTTGTTACTAAATGTTACTTTGAACATCTATAACACATTATCATTACATGAAGTGGAAAGCCAACACACTTGAGTTGCATTGACCCATTGCACTACCTTGTTTAAATTATTTATATTATGTCTGTTTAAGCATAGGAAAACAAGTGCTGCCTTGGACATCACTTGTGACCGGATGCCAACTGGATCTTGTACCTAAAAGTGGAAATTTCAATTTGTGATGAGGCTGGAGTACATGACACCAGCTTGCAGACCTCTCCCACCTGAGGAACAACCTAGAAAAAAACTCTATTACAGATCCCCTCAGAGCTCCCATTTTCTGAAACTTTCATGAAAGAAATGTCCTCTCCCAGGCTTTTATTAGTCTTTTTATTAATTACAGTTCAATTCTGTTTCTATTAACTCAAAGAAAACAGAATCAGCCTCTCAAGGTTTGGAAAGGTCTTTGCAAACCTTGAAAGAAAGTTACAGAAGTGTGAAATCACACTTTTGTGCCTGAACAATGCATCTGATCCTGTAGCATCTTTCCCAACTGATGTCATAATCCATTTTGTGACATCACAGTTGGTTGCCATGGAAAACTTTACGAAATCCTCTAAAGGGTTTGATAGAAGAATTACTTTGTGTAGTGAATAAGCAACATATAGATTTAAACTATGAATTCCTTATTATATCTTATATTAGCAAAAAACAAAAACAAAAACCAAACCAAAACAAAAAATTGCTACTGATGTGTGAGCTGTGAGCAGATTTACTTTTTCAAGAAATGTTTTCACAGCTGTTACCATGAGGCAATAGTAAAGATTTTAATCTGCGCAAACCACTTTTATCTACTATTTCTTGAGCTCATTTTTTTTTTCTGTTACTGTGCATTGTTAACCATTAGGCATTTTTCATTACATATATATCTAAGCTATCGTTAGCAAGTATGACAGGGGAAGTGGACCTGGTCAAAAGAATTGAAACACCATCCTGGTGACAGAAATGGCTAAATAATGAAATTATTAAACATAACCTTGCACCAAAATGCACACACCGGTAAAATCAATGAAAACCATGAGACTACTACACCTAACACCAAAACGCCACACTGTGCAACGATTTTATCAGATCTGTACAGTTCATTTAAAGTATTCTACTTTCAAGAAAATGAAAAAAAAAGACTGAGCAAATGAAGCTCAGAAAGCAGGCTTCCTTAAACACACACAAAAATACAGTGAGAAATCTCATGTGTTGAATACAAACTTGTGCAGGGTTTATGAGAGGACACATCCTAAATTTTTACTTTGCAACCACAGACAGACTAAAAATATTATGCTCAAAGTAATTATAAACCTTCTCAAAAGCTGAAAATATTTCTGCTGTGTTTATTAACAATGAAAATCAGTCTTAGCATATATCTCTAAAAATCAATCATGTTTGCTATCATTTCCTGTATAACTTTCAGCAGTGTATGGTAACAGATTTATATTTATTTCCAAATTTGTATTTATATTCCAACTGTCCAAAGACTGCTCCACACATTTAATGGAACAATTTCTAGTACTTCAATCTATGTATACTGATACATTTGAGCAAGCAATTGGCTTAATTTTGTCAAAATAAAAGATAATAGCCTTTGAATTTTTAATCCAATTCTAGTACATATCTATTTATATATATATATATTTGTAGATCATAAAAAAATACAAAGAAAATCTTTGAATACTTTTGGTTTTCTGTATTCTGGTTTGAAATGTGCATGCTGAGCCTTGGAAGAGCAAACAGCAGAATAGTCTTTGACCAGAAATATAAATTCCACCATTTCCTACCTTCCAGTGATGACAGTTGCTGTTCAGCTTCCAAATACAACTGAGAAAAGATTGGTCTGGGAACTAAGTTGTTTGAGCGGAGAGAGGCCTCAATAGAATTATGCAACACTTCTTCAAACCGTGTTGTCTTGAGCTGACCAGCATAAGAATTTCCCATCTTCTCAAAGGAAGAAACAAGGAGAAAAAAAGAGATATTTCAATTTTACCACTTAGACCTCAATCACTGCATGTTGATGTCAGACTACAACATTTCTCATGAAAGAGAGACGCTTCATTGTCTACAAAGAAAGGCAGAGGAAAAGAACATTGACTGCAGCAGTCACTGAGCAGAACCTGCTGGTAAATTACAGGAAGTTATCTAAAAGTAACAGCTTTCTGTAATTCAGCAGAAAGGCAGCAAGCTTTGACACCTTCTTGAAGATGTGGTTAGAAATCTTTTACCACAATTGAGGAGATGCATTTTCAGTAGTCAGCAATCTCATCTGTTAAGCAGCCTTTCTGTTTTACATGATTTGAACAGAATAAATGTTAAAGGATCTGGGGAATAGCATAGAATTATCTTTGTGTGGTCCATCATGGCTTAAAACTTAAACTTACAGCAAGAGCAGTTCAACATATGTTTTAGAGCTGCTGTCTCATAAATAATGTAGCATTGTTCTAAGGCAGATATTGTGAAATATGGCTTTTCCTTCTCACCTTACACAGTATTTTTCCCTGTAAACATGCATATTTTAATTATTTATTTTTAGAATAAGACATTATCTATTATCTATTATCAAATTACCAATTTGATGCTGCATTTGATTATCAGGACTTTACTACTAGTGAAACTACATAATTTACTCATTCTGCCATTGAGGGGTCAGCCTATTCCAGCTGAATATCCCACGTATTTAACTGCTACCTCCTTTCCACACTGAATACAATGAGCTGGTATAACCAAAAGCCATGTCAGCTTTCTTTTCCTATTACAAAGTAGCTCTTGCCCTGGGCCCCATGTCTTTTCCCTCATCAAGTAACTGTGAATAGAAAGCATGAAACGCTTCCTGCCTGTGGCAGTAATTCCTAAACACTGAACAGCCTCTCCTCAGCACTGGGTTCTGCTTGGGAAGTGAGCCTGTTGGGAAGCATCCTGCAGGAATCAGTCAAGTGAAAGAAAAACTACTGTAAAATCACATACTGCTCTTGATGGAAGAAGGTGTTTGAAAGGAGCAACATACAAAGTTGATGATTCGGATACCTTTTTATGACTGTAACACATATTTTACATATATAATAATATTTTTGTACACTTGTTTGCATCATGTTAATAGCATAAATATTATAGCTAATACAATATAGCATATTGATATATATAATATTAATGAAGCACAATAAGATTATAATTATAAAATCTATTGTATTGTTATATTAACAATTCTAAAACAATGCAGGCAGCATTTAAGAACGTGATCTAGATTAAAAGTAGGCACTATTGACAAGGTCTGCATATACACAAAATTAAACAGCAACGTTGCAGTGAGCAGTACTGATGTATCCATTTGGTGAAAGGTAAATGGGAGGCTGCAAAGACTGTTGGTGATGTTCAGAGCTAATATGGAAGTGAGGATGCATCTCCTCTTCAAATACAAAAAGCAGATTACAGCTCCCTTTCTGCATTGATAGGAACTCCCTGGCTCCTCTTGTTTTAATTACTGCTTCACCTACACCAAGCACAATTGAAGACAATGAGGAAAGCCTGACATCAGTATTGTGCTTAAAAAAGCTTAATCAGAGATGTATGTAGGAAAACCAAGGTCAATCTCTGACATGAATTATACTGTTTTTACACAAAAGCAGTAGAAGATGTTTCTTTCTAATTCTAATCCATCTTTCAATCATTATATGACTGCCAGGTATCTTGATAATTATTTGCCATTGTTACATTGATGTCTTATATTTAATGTAACAAGGACAAACAATTATCACAATATTTGACAGATAACGATTTAATTGTTTGATCTTTTAAAAATTCATTCCCATATTTTGAACTTGTATTTTCTCTGGTTAAGTCAGAGACATGTGCTGTCTCAGGGACCCATCTCTACATTTTCAGAGGCAGCTACAATATGGTTCTCTATGCCTGTTCATCACAGTCTGGACTAAAGAGAAAAGAAACGCATGAACATGCTCTCAATACATTAACATTCATAGCTGCATCTTTAGAAATGGAAACAGCATTCAGATATCATCCATTCCACACACATTTTTACATAGACTGCTTCATTTAAATACAGAGCTAAAACATGAAAAGTTCACATTACATCCAAAAGAGGTTTTGCATTTAAAAAAATCACTGGTACAGCGCAAAGAGAGTATCTAAAAGTTTGACTGCAGTGGCAGAGGCTTGTCTTACAAAAGGCTGGATTCTACCTGTGCTCAAGATAATCATGCAAAGCAGACTGGTTTATCTAATATTCAAACTTATTCATGTCTTGAAAAGCTTAATTAAAGCACATGAAAAATAGGAAGTTTTTAAATTCATACAGAATGAGGCGAAACAACACAAGACACACAAGACAACTCACAAGCATTATCAGATGAACAGGCACACAGTCTGCTTTATGCAATGAATCATAGAATTGTTAGGGTTGGAAGAGACATTAAACATCATCTAGTTGCAACCCCCCTGCCATGGGTTCAGACACCTCACACTAGACCAGGTTGCTCAAAGCCCTGTCCAATCTAGACTTGAACCCTTCCAGGAATGAAGCCTTACTTGCTTTACTGATCATTATCTGGATCTAATGGTGACAAATGAGAAAACACTGTAGTATTTATATTTATAAACTCTATTCCATAGACAAAGTCAGCTATTCTTCTGTACAGTTAATAGATACACCATTTACAGGGATTTAACATCCTTGCTCGTGATTTATAGAGCCCACTAGTGGACAAAACAGAAACACTATGTTTAACCCCGAGGAGAGCAGAAACTAGGATCTTACCCTTGTGATAAGGAATCCTTTAAAACATAAGCACGTTTGTTTACCCATTGGGGTGCTAATTTAATTGTGTGATTGGGTAAAATGAAACAAAAATATGCTTTCTGGATTTGTATACCTGGTAAGCTCTTGTATACCTCTGGAATCTTACAATCAGAGTGCCAAATGCAATCATAAAACCAGGAACATACTTTGGAAGATGTATTTTATAGCCATTTTTCATTATCAGACATGTGTCATCAAACATGCACCACAAACACACCATTTTTCATCTTCAAAACAGAAAATTGACATTGCATGAGGTTTTTTGCTAGCATCAGCCTTTGACTTTCAGAATCCCAGTGACGCTCTCCATTGCAAGAGAAATTACTTCTATGAAGCAAGCGAGGGAGAAGCTGTGTCCAACTAACTCCACTCCAATGGTTGTCATCCATTCTCTTCTTTAAAGCTGCTCAGACTGTGGTACCCTAATTGACAGTTGTTGGCTCCATGGTGCCAGGAAGCAAAGGCTTTGAGTCCTATTTTCCTGTTTCAATGAAGTCATGTTCTCAGCCCAGATTTATATCTCTCTTGGATACAAGTGGGTGGCACAGACTAAGCTTTCAAATGTTTGTGAAATTCCAAGCCATGAACATACATGGTGACCAGATTTATTAAAAAAAACACAAACCCACACTGACATAGAAGGATAGCCTTCAACCCCAGCTACTGATAAATAAAAGGGCACCTCCTTATCACATTGTCAGTTTCCACAGAGAGCATGCAGAGAAAAACACTTGCCAATACAAAATGAAGAAAAAAGGTAAAGATCTGGACCTTGTCTTCCTTAAAACCATAATAAAAAGAAGATAACCACTCTAAGGAACTTGGAATCCTAAGAAACAAGTGCAGATACAAATGAAGAGGGGCAGGCCAGTGTCTTGGAAACTCATTGATAATGCTACCAAAGAGAGATGACAAGTCCAGGCATGTGAAAATGAGAGTACATATGTGTTAGTCACTACAGACAACAGCCCTCAAATTCCAAACAAGGAACTGTCAGGATTCCTGTGGTAAACAGGGATTATGTGACTGGGAGAAATATGGATCTTCTTAAAGGTTAATATCTGTCACACAGAGTCAACTTCAAGTTCAACTGCAGTTGAACTAGTCAGGTTTTGAAGAAAATCTGCACTATTCTGCTATGATCCTGTACTCCAGCTGCTGAGATTTAGAAAATGAGTTCCCTCTCGGCCACCAGGGCAGTACCTACCATGAAAGCCATGACAGTGAATGATCACAATAACACAGAGCAACTGTCAACAGAAGGAGGACATGTGGTCACATCACCTACATCTTGGAGGGAGATCGTTTGCTCAGTGGAACAAAGACAGTAACACACTAGTGACTCTTCAGTTGCAGTTGTCTGTGATAAAGGGATATTAAGATTTTGTGAAGACTGAAGATATAGCACATGAATTCTGGACAAAATTTATCCTATACTTAGGACTGGGTATCTTAGGAAAGCTGTAGACTTTAGAGCATGGATATCAATCAAGGGCCTTTGACATCTCCCATTTAGACAAAGAAAGTCTGCCTTCAGCAGAAACTGTGTAAATCAAAGAACATATGTGGGCTGTACTAAGAAGGCCTGGAAAATAGTCAAGAGATCTAAGTGGGAAATTAGGAAGACACAGCTAACTACTAACAAATTCAACCTTAGATATGCCTTACAAATTACTAGAAGTAGAAAAGATTCATGTTAAGTTGCAAAGTTTTTACAGGACAAAATATAATTGAAATTACCTTGTTAATATATTAATCCTTCCATCAAAACCGCATAGCAATGGATACATTTTCCCAGGTTAATGAGCCAGCTTTCATAACTTTGAAATAACCTAACACAGTAATTTCTATTGTATCATTTCTAACAGGAGAATGGTAAGATGTTTCCAAGCTCACTGTTATTCCAAAATAAGTTGTTATCGTGATGACAAACGGCAGCTTATCACTGATTGTTTTATGAGCTATGGATTTAGGTATCCAAAAGGATATCTATTAAATTTTTTCTGGGAGAAGAAAGCATTCTTTATTCACAGATTTATTCAGAGATCAATACCAGAAAAATTGTTAGTGCAATCCTCTGCTCGTTGAAGATGAGTCAGATCCATCCAGTAATATCCAAACCACATAATTATGTCTAAAGTTTTGTAAAGTCTCTAGTAATTGTTGAAAGCCTGGATTAAAAACAATGAGAGTAATAAGAAAGAAATCCTAGGACAGGGACTTGTATGTAAATGTAACTATAAGAAGAAAAATATATATGGAGATAGCAAAAAGCTGGTTCTATTCAATGGCAGTGATGCATACTATAACACGGATTCAGTTCAACCACAAGATTGTGTGATCATGTTTTACTCTTTCACTTCCATGAAGCTACCTGTAAGTACAGACAGTGCATTCTTTAGCTCTGTATTTGGAAGAATAAATTATTCTTTATCTTTCATGTTAACATTTTTCTTGTGTGAAAGTGATACTGTATGCTAAATCTGTTCCCACAGGTTATATAAGTTCTTGATTCAGGGGGACTAAGAGAGACTCTTACTGACATGCACCCTGCCACAGACTCAGCATACAACTACAGACTATAGCAAACAAAAGCGAGGTTTACTCCATCCAAAATGCCTTTTGGGAATGGTCACTGGCCCATTATAACTTCTGAAATGTGCCTGGGAATTGCTACAGGGAGTGAGTGTGAGCAGCGGAGCTGTGCCCAGACATTACAACAGAAAACTTATTCCTGGCTCACAGGAATTGTTCCTGCAACTGTTTAATTTACTAATACAGCTGTAGTTCATATGGACAAAGAAAAGCTTACTCTTTCAGAAAGCAATCTAGTCGTTCATGTACTACAAAATTATCACTTCTAGAAGTAATGTGCAAAGTTTTTTATTTGTGGGTATAAAGACACCTACAGGTGTAGTAAATTGGTGGGCTATTGCCCAATTTCTGCAAAAAAATACTATTTTCTGGAAGTCAACTCTATTTCCTCATAATCTTCTGCCAGAATGACTTGACAGTAAGAGAGAGGAAAATAGGACTCAGAAGACTGATGACTATGATAAAATACTGGAGTGTGAGAACCTTTTAAATATATTTCTTCATGTGAGATCAATTCCAGACCACTGGAATTCTTTTTACTATTTTTATGATTTTCATCAAAATCTTCAAAAGGGGTTCAATTTTCTCCCATTAGGCTTACCCAGGTAGAAAAATTCTGAAGTTTCAAAAGTTGCTGAGGAATGAAATTATGATCCTCTGCTGAGATCAACTCTATAGTACTAATATGATTAAAATTAGTAGCCACCTATGGATCTGCTGATTGAAATCCACTTCTTCAGCAAAGTAATTTATTCCACCGCAATAAAGCTGTCAGATCATTAGAAAGTCTCTAGTTGTTCTGGGTTTCATACACAATTAAAGTTATTATGACAGTTCAGTAGACCCCATCTGGCCAATACATTTTAAAGGCAACATAAAACTTTTAACTTAACCCACAGTTACTTTGCCAGAAATTTTAGCTGCTTTTCTGTTACAAGATCTTAGAACTCATATATCTCCTGTGGAATTATATTAGAAATGTTATCTACAGGCCAGACCAGATTAAACCTAATGGTTTTCTAATAATGCCACTTTGGAAAGTAGTCCATGATTAAACACAGAGACTCTGATTAAGGCTGATGATAGTTCACAGAGTATATAATCCTACCACCTTTATATAGCCAAGAACAATTCTGCTACTGTTCCCATAAAGAGAATATACTGTAGGAAGACTAGTCAGCTCTCTCTACTTTTTCCTTTTGGGTTGGCTTTTAATTTTTATCATTAACAGTGAGATGATTTCCTCCACTGACTCATGTTTCCAAGCAACAGGATGTTAGAACGAGAGCACAGATTGAAAGGTGCCAAGCTTTCAAGTGCACTGGGAAGGGTGGGAAGTGGGAAGAAATCACTGAGCTTTTTCACAACTTTAGATTCCAAGCCAAAATACTTTTATTCACCACTGAAATCAGCTCTTTCACTCCCTTCAGAAGTACAGGGAGATGTCTTTATTCTTGGGAGATTGCTGCACAGACTAATACAGACACCTCTGCAATGAAATCAAATGTATGCAATTTTCCCCACCTACTGAAAAAACAAGCTCATTTATTATCTGCCCTCCATGCCCTTGGAAAAAAATCACACAGATGCCTATCAAAAGGGATGAGAACAGACCTGGACAAACCAGTGTTAAACAACCTCAATAAAAACACTATTAGGAAGCTCTTGCTTTCATTTTTTCCTTCAGATAATAAACCAAACATTTTAATGGATCATGCTGAATATGAAATTATTTCACATCCGTTTTGGTCACTGGAAAGATAGCTTCAGCTCAAACCAAGTATTTTCGTATTTTTGCTAAATGTTTTCAACTGCAAACCAACAAGCATCACTTTTGAGGACAGTGTTTCATTTTCCCATGAAAATGTTACAATTTTGCAGGGAACAGTAGCACAAATCACAAATGAATATTTTTCTAAAGAAAAAGGAAAAATAATTTCACAATATGTCAAAAAAAAAAAAAAAGTATTTTTAAACTTCTTGTACAAATTTAACTTTACTTTGAACCAAAAACATAAGGCTTGACTAAACACAAAGCAGTCTAACCTGTCATAAACCCATTAAAATATACAGCCATGCTTAGAGATCCAGACTAAGGCACGTTGGCAATTTAGTGCCAAGGAATCTAAGCTGTGACAGCCTACATTGTAGTGTTCTGAGGAAACATAAAACTCCAGTTGCAACCAGATTCCTTTAATTATTTAAGGATGAAAGGCTGTTTTGGTTTTAAGACATAGTTTAGTCTTTTATGACTACAGAAAACTTAAACTTCCTTCACCCTAGAAATTTTTATGCCTACTCTCAAACTGGAGTCGAATTTTTTTGAGACATTTGAAGTATTGATTTCTTTCAAAATGAGACTCTACTTAAGCTTACCTTAATATAGGAGAAAAAAAAATGACATAGTTCAAACTGGTAGAAAGTCCTTAGTGAAAAGCCATGCATTGGATTGCCACCAATTTTTAAAAAAATCATAATCACTACTGGGACAAATGTATCTCCAAAAAGAATTCAGAAGAAATTTTAATTAGACTTTTTACAGATGACTGAACATTTATTATTAACTTTCTTCTTAATTGCAATTTTCACTGGAAATCTATTTTCAGACATAATGATAACACTGATTTTCATTTACTTGCTCTTTTTATTTATCATGAACCTTCTTTTCAGAGACATTCACACATGTCATTCCTTACTATCCTGACAACTGGGCTAAGGAGGCACTTCATAAAAGTAAATGTAGAGCTGGGTGATATTCCAGTGTTGTAATAATAATGCAGATCGAGCCTTATATATGAGATGGCAATAAATACATTTAAGCAATGGCATTTGATTCTGTAAATGCTTTCACACTCCTCCCTTCAGGAACAATGTATTCTGATGCAGATTTCTTTGATTTTCCAGCAGGATCTCATAAACTTTGCAGGTGTTACTGGAGAGAAAATCCCTTATCAGCAGCTCCCAGCACAGTTCAGCTAATATGCTTTACTATTTCTTCAGCACAGAGCCCTGACCCTATGGCTGGTTAGGCAGCTCTGCCTTGGCTCCCATTTGGCTTTTGTGTGTTGCTTTGATCAGCTCCTGGCTTTGGATGAAAGCAATTCTTTTAGAGACCACCTTCAAACTCTCTTAAAAAAAAAAGAATTACATACATAAAACCAATTGAGCTTGTTAAGCAGCAGGAAGAAGCCAAGTAGAGGGAGGAGACAGGGAGGGAAGGAGGTGCCACAAATCAACTCTAGGAAGCAATGATCAAAGTGGTGACTGGAAAATTAGTAAAAAATGATCCCTAAATTGTACAGGTCTAGGTCATTCCCCTCCCCAGCTCTATAGAGGGCAAAGGCTTTCTCACTATTACCCAGGGAAGAGATAAAACTCTCGAGAACTGTCTCACATGTCTGCCCTGTACCTCTGAGTACAGCAGCAGTTGAGATCTTAAGAGTAAAGCAGTAGGAAGCAGACTAGCAAGCCAGAAGAGAATATCATAAAAATGTATTTTTTCCAAGGAAAATTCTAAGAAATAAGCACTTGGGGTACATGACTTCTGGTTACTGGTGCTACAGACCTTTTCTGAGAATCTTTTCAGAATCTAAAATAAATATACAAAGAGTAATGTGGCACTCATTGTCCTGACTGGCTTTTGAGCTGTCCTCAAAACTAGACTTCAGTTTTTTCTTACACAAACCTTCCCTTCTAGGCTCATTCCTGGAAGCAATGCAGCAGGTCTGTGGGGCAGCCACACACACACACAGAGTGGGATGTACAGTTAAAGACACTTCGGAGCTGTCTCTTTCAGAGCAGCAGGGGCAGAGCCAGACAGTCTCTGTGGCAGTTCTCCAAGGATATACACAGAATGCATAGGTTCAGAGCCTTTACCTCCTTCACCCAGAAGGGCCTCACTGCATGAAAAAGATCTTCACTGATTTCTTCTGACAAAACACACTGTGCTATATCTGGATCATATTTTCCATCTCTAATGAACAAAGAGTGGGCAGAAACACAATGGGAGCAGTTTAAAATATGCTTCACCATCTGTGGATAGCAAATACATCTGTAGGTGAATGTAGTACACTGCAATAGAGAACTGAACATTAAGGTGTACTCAATTAAGAGATCAGTTGCGTATGTACTATGTGTTGAAAATACATCAAATAAGAAACAAACATAAATATGCAATCCAAAAGCATTAGACAAGCACCGTTAAAGAACAGCTACATAGCTCAAATTTAATCAATTTAAGAAACTGAACTTAGCAGTTTGAGATTTGAGCTGTATATTTTGAGGGTTTAAAAATTCAAGTTGTCTGCATTTATTATATTTTGTTTTCAGATTTCCAAGTTTTTCTGAGAGGAAATCACTCACTCCAAAGACAGCAAATGACTGACAAGCCAGGAGGTATAGAAAATGCAGCCAAATGCACATTCATAAAACATTAATACTACCTGTAAAATATCTCTCAACTGTAATATTTGAACAGTAACCAACATAAGTCATTGTACATTGCCTTATGAAATTTACATATTTTCATTAAACAGTATTTTGTAGCATGGGAATACTAGCAATGTAATAGAAAATATACTGTACCGTAATGAAAGCATGTGTTCCTCAGTGACATCCAGTAAATTACTCCCAAAGTTTCATATTCTGATTGCACTGCTAAACATCTTACACCTGTGGTACTGCCAGTGATTATATCTTTATGGAGTTTTCCTTCATTTGATTTAGAAGAGCCTGCTGCTTGGAGAATTTGTTAGGACACTTAAGGCTCCTGAGTCAGCACTGTGCGCAACTGAACAACTCAGTCAGGTCACGATGACATGAACACTCTCCTGTCACAGTAAAGCACAGAATGATTTTAAAGCCATCTATTCTGCAAGTATGGGGAAAACAAAGTAATGAGACCACAATATACCCTGGCAAGCTGTTCTCTAATTTGTGTGCTGGCTATACTAAATGATAAATTGTCTGCCTTTGTATCTTATTAATACTGAAGTGCTGTGCTAGGTCATGGTGTACCTTTTCAGGCATTTATCAATCTATCAGCCTGAAGCATTATTAACATCAACAATTTTGTTGCAGGTTTTTAAAAGGACTGAAGGTGGGTTTTTAAAAGATATTAATGTGTCCTTTTGCATTGTATCACTAAAGAAACCATAAAGCACACACTGTGAGTGCTTCATTTTGTTAATAGAAGACATAATTAACAGAACAAAAATTAGATATGCAGCAATATTATCTTTGTGTTGGTACTATGCTTGTATTGTCTGAATAAAAGGACAGGAAACCAAAACAATATTTGTGAGAGGATGTTAAATATAATGCTGGATATACAAAGAAAGAGCCATTGTATCATGCATAAACAAACACTGCATCTTTTCAAGATACATCTAGAGTACATGTACAGAGAACGTTTATTTCTGGTAAAGGTATATCTATCAAATGTTTCCTTAGGTCACAAATTGCAGCACATCACTTCAGAAGATGAAAGCATTTATTCTAAAAATGGAATTTTCTTTTTCCTGTGGCTCCATTAAACATTCAGATATGTATGTGCTTGATTTTAAGCTCAGTTAAGTACCACTGAAATTAGTAAAATCAAGGACTTATCCAGGCTCTCAGTAGAATTAATGCCCTCTATAACCTTTGCATGCGGGGTACACTGAACAATGAAAAGATATTATTTTTCAGTACAGCTTGTGAAACTTCATTTGCAGCCTTCACTCTCAGGCTACAATTTCATGGCTGGCTTAAGCTGCTCTAAACTCACGTTATAGCTGAAAAGCAATGTCTTTCACTCTTGATTATATATTCTCCCTCTGTTATTCAGTGGCATTGATCTGAGCTGATACAGTTGAAAACTAATAAACTTTGTAGGGTTTTGTTTAGATTAAATCAGATCCCTCATCTAGGTAAGCATAAAGCATATGGGCACTAATTTATGCAAAAGAAAAGGCCCAGAAAGATGTGGTCTGTGATGGTGGTGCAAACAGGATCTTTATCTCCAGGCCATGAAGACTGTTTCAATACCATACTTCAGTCTTAAAATTACACCTTCTGATTCTTCTTTGTAACACAATGCTGAAAAAAATAAAATTTTAAAGTCTGCTGAGGAGTCCCTTAGAGACTTGGGGGATCAGTGTTTTCACTGAAAACTATTTCCACATTAATGGAATGCTTTCATTATTTATTCGGTAATTTAAAAAAAAACCTATATACTCTATATACATACTCAGTGTTTAAGAGGCATTTGAACAACGCCCTTAACAACATGCTTTAACTTCTGGTCAGCCCTGAAGTGGTCAGGTACTTGATCTAGATGATCACTGTCAGTCCCTTCCAACTGAAATAGTCTATTCTGTTCTGTTCTATACTTGAATTCTAAATGGAAGCACTGTATGAAAGAATGTGAAGAAGAAATTGTACAGAAAGTTGCAAGCAATGCTCTAATAGAGTGACTGGTATGTTTCTCTGTTACTATGGAAGTGAACCAGAGGCTTTACAGATATTCTATACTTAACACCAAATATGGAAGACCTCAGTCATTCTCAAGTAGGGTACAAAATCATTCAGCTAGGGAATGCAGAAATCACTGTCTGGTTTCCTAAAAGCATTGTACAGTTGTGTACCTTAAACAGTTTAACCTGACAAGATGACACTTGAAAGACTCTATTGACAGCCAAAGTTTAGAGAAATCCAGAAGGAAAACAAACACTCCAAGAAATACATATGCATGTAGATGAAAGCACATGTTTTTTTGGAAGAGTCATTTTTAATAATTTCCTAGGTCAACAATAACACAAACCATAAAATTCACATTTTAAAGAGGTATTGCTTGATTGACACCAGCCAAACATACTTGCCCCAGAACTGTCATGCATATGAACAGAATTTCCCTAGGATTCTGCACAGGGTGCTCTCTAGAATGAAGTCTGGGATCTGCAGTGCCTGTCTCTGCTTTGGGATTGGAAACACGACATCACTTGTAAAGAACATTAGTATTGGGTAGGTGTTAAAGGAGATTATGGTAACCTGATATTCAGTAATGGCCTGCCTGCCTTGGACATAAGCATGGAACAGAAGCTCCACAAGAGAAGAAAGGGCAAGTAAGCAGAGAGAAGCCTGTTGTGCTTGGTTAGTACCCAGAGCCAGAATGCAGGAAGGAGCAGTGATAATGGAGGAGATCTTGTATACAGAACCAGTGGGAGTTAGTCAGAATGCAGCTACTGATGGAACACGCATTAGCAAAGCATGGGTGTGTCTGCTGAAATTGGTTGCTGAATCTGTGTAAATGAACCAGTAATGTAAGTGATGAATTGACAGAAAAGTTGTTAGGAGAAAGATGACCATGAAATTATCCCAACAAAAGGCATGTAAAACATATACCTTGTACTCTCAGCACTTAGAGAAAATAATCTTTTTTTACAGGAATCTCCAGAGCATGTGTTCCAAAGTTTGAGAACATTGGAACAGAAGTGAAACAAGGGACATAACCTGAGGTTATAACTCCAGGGTAACAAGATTTAAGAAGTTCAAAACACTGAGACTAAGAGACAAGGACAAAATCATAAACAGCACCATGAAAATATTTTACTAAGACATTTGTTGATAAGAAAGAACAAGGAAAGAGTTGTTCACTGCACAACCAGAAAATTGGGAGATGGTTGTTAAGTTTAATGTCGGAGGGGTCCAAGAAACTGAGCAAGGGTTATTTGTGATCAAATGACTGATTTGTCCAACAGCTTTAGCAGGGAAGAATGGAGACTGTCCCTCCAAAACACCCAACAACTTAATATTTGAAGCATTCTGCATGCAGATTGTGTATGAAAGAACTGGGTCCTACTAATCAGAATGATTGGTTTAATTGTAAGACAACTACTTTTCTTCTCAAAACGTTTTTTAAATGTTGCAGGCATACCTGCCTTTTGTGCTTATGCAGAAATATTGAAATGTGTACAAAATCTTATATAAAATATCATATATATAGCCTAAAAATACCCACCAGGTTGAGCTTTTTAGGGTACTTATACGGAACCAAAATGATCTCCTCCATGAGAAATATACTTAGTCTTGTGCTTTGGATTTGTACAGAAGGAAACTTTTAAGATCATCCAGGAGTTTGATTCAGCTGCCTAACTGCAGGCATCTTCTAACTTTGAGATGTTCTAGGGTATTCTGCCTGTATTTCAGCTGCTGCTTCAAAGAAGCAGAGGTCTGGGCAAGTCCTCTGTCATATCTGCCAGTCCTTTATGGACATCTTGGGTAAACCAGCAAACCTCGCATGAAAAGAGGCACCTATATTTACACAAATGAATCAGACTGCAGGTATCTGCTGGTTCACTAAGCAAAATTTTATGTTATAATCATTTAAATCAATAAAGCTGAGAGCGTGATTCAGTTGACCAGCCACTAGCGTTTATTTAGTTCAGCATGAGCTGAATCACTCACCTGGCTTTGTTGACTACATTGGCTATAGCTTCATTGACTACCAGGTGTTGCAGCTGTAGTCATCTATATGAAGACTTCTATATTTAGTCTTGGGGCTCAATTCAGTTGCTTACATATAGATGTTTAGTGGTCTTTGATATGCTCCAAGGTATACTGAGATACCTGCCTACTTTGCAAACATGTTAGTTTACATCCAGGCATTCTGCACTCAGCTTTAGTTCTGCTGGTGGTTGAATAAAGCACTCCTTTTTTCTAGCCAGCATGGATAAGATTGTGTCAGGTTTGTTCCCATCACCCTGCACAGTTCTCTAAGAGTTTCCCAAAAGGTCTGGTGCTCTCACACACCTGTTCTCATCCATACTTCCAGGCGTGCAGCACATGCCATGCCATGAGTCCATGAAGTCCATTCTGGCTAGCTGTGAAACATACTTCACACTACTTGGTCATCTGAACACACATGCACAAAACCTGTGCCTCAGAGGCACAGAAGTAGTGTAGAGCACTGCAGACACAGCCCATCCATTCTGAAGAGTGTTACCCTGAGCAATGTGGGTAAGAGCCACTGCACCACATGGCCCTTAGGCCACAGCTTCCCACACATCTATGGGTTCAAAGAAGCTGGGTTCTCCCAGGTAGGGTTCTCAGGATTTCAGATTGGAATATTCCATGTAAATTCTTCAAAGTCTTTTGTCTGCTTTTTTTTTCTTTTTTGTTTGTGATTTGGGTTGTGGGGGTTTTTTTGTTTGTTTTTTTTGTCTGTTTGTTTGTTTTATTTTCTGTAACCTCACTGTCTTTCCACTGTTTGACTTTAAATTGGGGATAATATCACTTTTCTAAAGTACAGAGAACAGTTATACTCAAGATTACAAGCTATTCCAGTCATGCTGCCAGAAAAAAAATCATGTCAGGAGACTACTTTTCAGTTTTTGTAGGCATTAAAGAAACAGGAGTTTTCAAAAAAGATGTTCAGGAGAACTGCAAAATAATTTGCAGACATCTATTGTGAAATACTAACAAATGTGAAAGAAACTGAGAAGGCAAGTGTAGAGAACTAACTGGAATAGGATTGCCTTTTATATGAAAATGTATTAAAGTCACACAAAAGCCTTCTAAAATACTGTTTTGTATTTAAAATCATACAAGGACTTTTGTTCTACGTATCACTGAATTAACAAGGATCTTAATCACAACAGTACATGTTTTTAAAATCTCTGAGGAAAAAAGTTATTAAAGAGTTAAGAAAGAATGTCCATTAAGTTTTAAAAAACAACAAAGTTTTAATAATGGGAAGAAGAAAAGGGGTTTGAGGAGGAGAAAGAAAGAAAATAATGAAAGACATACTTGGCAAAAACTAGAGGAACCCATAAATTGCTGTCTCTTGTTAATTCCTCCTAAAACACCAACAGCACAGACTCTAAAGACTGACAAAATAAACAGGGTCATGCTGACATTAAGGCAAGCAACAGAATTGCTGCAGCAGACAACAATGAATCATACCTAAGCAAACCACCCATTGCTTTTCAATAGAATGCATTATTAATCAGACACATTGTTTTACAACTGGTACAACCATTGCCAGAAAAAGCCTTCATTTTCTCAGCGCACAACAGGAACATTTCAGCTGTCACTGTTGTCTCTTCATTGCTCTTAACGGTAACTGAAACTGTTGGTGCTTTCACATCTCACCCACATTTCATGTTTATTCACACACTGCACAGAAGCACCCACTCTTTGTTCAGTCATGCTGTACCTGTGTAAAAATCTTAAATGAATGTATAAAGACCATTTTTTAAACTTAAAAGCTACAGCCTGACTGATACTTCTGTAGCTATTAACAGTTCCAACTGCTCAAAACACTTCCTGAAGTGTTCCTTCATCTCTAGTAATTGTCATACTGGCAAAAAACCCTCTGAACCTCTAGGCTGAGTAACATCCATTTGAGTGCTTAGAAACACAGCTCTTAAGAACTCTCAACTGTCTTTGTGCTCATTGTGAAAGACCTCATATGTCAAGCCATGTGATGCAGGACACTGTACAGTACATTGGGTCAGGAGACAAGATGTGGCACCATCTCATACTCAGGGAATAGGCACATTACACTCAGTTGCAAATGTGAACTGAAACTAATTGAACAAATCTTGCATGTGATTTGTGTTAAACCACCACCTATCTCCAGCTTCTAAGACAGTGATGATGCTATTCCACTGCAGACTGTTAAAGATACCTATACAGTTTCCACTGTCATTGATGCATTCTATTTCCCAATAATCTGCCATTTATACATATATGTTCCCAACCCTTATACACTCTTGGTGAGGAATCATGTCCACATGTACCAATGGATGTCTTTTTTTCATACTCATGAATCAGACAGGAATACCTACCTCAGTTTGTAAGCAAAACAAATATACCACAGCACAAATACACGCAGAGCTGCTGTACTACAGCACAACTTTCTATCAGACTTTCTTACTTTAATTAGAGTTTTAATCTCTTTAGTTTACCTTGATTTTATATACATTTATCTTAAGAATTCTATCATCTAGTTGCTTGCTTGATACTAAAGAGTTTAGTGCTGTACATGGAACGCACTAAATGAGAATGCTCACAGCAGCACAGTTTCCAATCTCACTTAAATGAAAACTGTGCCTTCTTAATTTTGAGAAGAAATCTCAAAAATCTCAGAATCTCCAATTTCTCATTCTTCAAATTGTGGACTATGTATCACAATTCCTGAACACTTCAGGGGTTAATAATTACCACCCTGTGAGACCCACAGGGAAGTAAGGATATGTTCTTCCTCCATGTTACTGATGGGAAATTACAGCCTGAAGTGATATCACTATAGCTTCTGTGAGCACCTGAATCCCTAAGTACAACTGAAATCCCTGGCAGATAATGTTATCTAAATAGTTTCAAGAGTCTAAGTTAAATATTTCAATCAAAGTCATACAGGAACTGTGGAAAAGCTCAGATCTGAATGTAGTTCCCCTGCAATACCCCTCTGTATGATCTGTTTCAATGTCTTATTAAATATTTACTTATTTAGTTTAAATGCTGGTAGATGTGTGAAGTTTAGACGGTGTGGAGGAGTCAATCTTTCAATTTCTGTAATTCTACTTGGGAAGTCTACTGATACAGTCATGTAGGAACAATGTTTTCTAACAAAGAGTAGATTTTTCCCTTACTTAGGTAAATGGTGCTAGGAATTCCCTGTACCTTCTAAATTATTATAAGTATAGATGAGGAGAAATAAGGTACACAGCTTTCCCATCTCCTGCTGTCTTTCTCTACAGTTTCTTTATTGATCTGCAATAAGAGTAGAGATCAAAATCCAGTGAGATCAACAGGCTTTAGGTCAAACCAGTTTCATGAATGTTTCATATGTTAACCAGAATTTCTGATGATTTTTATTCCTTAAAATATTGTCTGTTCCAGTGAGGATTCAGCATCATATCAAACTTTCTGTGTTACAGAAATTTAAGGTTTCTCCTCTGTAGTGTATTTAGCTAGTTATACAGCCAGCATCTTATTCCTCTGCTTTGCCAGGCTCTCCTAGTTATTAGTCACATGGCTCTGCTAGCAAACAGTACAGATTCTGCGGATTTTTATGCTGAAAATTATTCATACGTAAAAATGTTAACAATACTGGAAAAATAGAAAACACAATGTTGGAGGAACACTGAAACTCTGAAATATCTATGCAAGTGTTGCCTACCTTGGCTGTCAGCTATATTGGATGTACAGAAACAAACTCTCAGTGAGACTCCAAGCAAAGTCAACTTAGATTTTATACAGTATATTAGGCTAAGTGTGGGCCATGTAACCACAGCTATACTACAGTCTTCCAGGTCTATTCCTCTACTATGAGCTGTACAGATAGGTCCTGCTGAACTGAGAGTCAATACAGAACTATTCTAGTTGATAGTACACTGTGTAAGCCAGCATTGCGGTCTCCATATTAATTTCTCATCCCTCGGATATCTGAGCCCAACCTTACCTTGTATAACAGGAAGTCATCTGCAGAATAAAAATAAGTAGGCAAAGAATCCAAAGATGCTAAAATGCTTCAATCATGAGCTCACATTAAGTTTTAGACACCCAAGAGGCAGGCAAGATAACAACATACTTTGAATACTCCTCCTTTGAAAATTACTCAAAGACTCCATTGAAAATGTCAATATCAAGCAACTAAGAAGCAAAACCTTATTTTCATCCGTGGAAAGGTGGGTAAGCAGCTAAATTTGCTTTCATTTGCCTCTGGAAGTATATGGAACAGGTTCCAACATCAGAAACAGGATATACATTGGACAACACAAATGCTGACTCCCTCTCCATCCATAATCTGTGGGGCTTCTGGACAATTCTAATGCTAGCTGCCTTTTGGTTAGGCCTGTAAATGCACAGCAGTACAGCAACCACCAGAATCAAGCCCAAAAGCAAATATCTTTACATGTGAGTTCAGAAAGGTTGTGAAACTGGTCTACTCAAAACTTCCTCAGAGTAAATTCTATCAGGTAAATTCTAGCACCAACCTAGCTGTTGGTGCTAGTAACAGTAAAAATGAAGGTTAAGCAGAACTTTGCTCAGCATGCCTCCTCCAGCCCTCCTGAAATATCTTCTTCCCCTTCTGTAGAAGTATGACAAGAACAGATGACACAGACATGGTCAATTTTATGTAACTCCTAAAAATGGAAGAACAAGAAGACAAGTTGTCTTGGTTCTGTCGTGGTGCTGAAATAGCATAGCAACTATATACAATGATGTTAACTTTTGGAAAAAAAAAAAAAAAGAAGTAAAAAAATTTAACAAGCAAGCATTTATTATAAAATGTCATGATTAAGTATAATTTTTGCTCTTTTAGAATCATAAAATCATAGAACAGTTTGGGTTGGACGGGACCTTCAACTATCATCTAGGCCAACCCCCCCTGCAATGAGCAAAGACATCTTTGACTAGATCAGGTTGACCAGAAGCACACCCAGCCTGGCCTTGAACATCTCCAGGGATGAGGCATCCACCACCTCTCTGGGCAACCTGTGCCAGCTTTTACCACCCTCATTGTAAAGAATTTTTCCCCCATGTCCAGCCTGAATCCCCCCACTTTTAGTTTTAAACCATTACCCCTCGTCATATTGCAACAGGCCCTGCTAAAATTATTTCCCTGTCTTATAGGTCTCTTTTAAGAACTGAAAGGCTGCTCTAAAGGTCTCCCCGGAGCCTTCTCTTCTCCAGGATGAACAACCCCAGCTCTCTCAGCCTTTCTTCATAGGAGAGGTGCTCTATCCCGTTGATCATTTTTGTGACCTCTTCTGGACCCTCTCCTACAGGTCCACGTCTTTCCTGTACTGAGGACCTCATAGTTGGATGCAGCACTGCAGGTGGGGTCTCACCAGAGCAGAGTAGAGGTGCAGGATCACCTCCCTTTACCTGCTGGCCATGCTCCTTTGTGTGTGGCCCAAGATATGATTGTCCTTCTGGTCTGCAAGCACATATTGCTGACTCATATCCAACCGTTCATCCACCAGTACACCCAAGTCTTTCTCCGCTGGGGTACCCTCAATCCCCTCATCCCTCAGCCCATATTGATGCCAGCGGTTGTCCCAACCCAGGTGCA
This sequence comes from Pezoporus wallicus, assembly GCF_028554395.1. NCBI lineage: Eukaryota > Metazoa > Chordata > Aves > Psittaciformes > Psittacidae > Pezoporus > Pezoporus wallicus. The sequence continues at coordinate 4,865,793 of NW_026642654.1, forward strand.
GGATCTGCACTTGTCACTGTTGAACCTCATGAGATTTGCATAGGCCCACCTCTTGAGCCTGTCCAAGTGCCTCTGGATGACATTCCATCCCTTGGGCATGATAGCTGCACCACTCAGCTTCATGTCATCTGTAAACTTGCTGACAGCACACTGAATCCCACTATGATGTTGATGTAGACATTAAAGAGTACTAGTCCCAGTACAGACCCCTGAGGGATGCTGCTTGTCACCGGTGTCCATCCAGACATTGAGCCATTGACCACTAACTTCTGGATGCAGCCATCCAGCCAATTCCTCATCCATCGAACAGTCTACCCATCAAATCCATATCTCTCCAATTTAGGGAGAAGAAAGTTGTAGGGGATGTTGGTTTATCCTCATAATTTATCAAAAAGCAGTTCTGGACTGAAGTCTGACAGAATGACACTAAATTCTTCAACAAAGTAACAATTCAGTTTGACAGATGTGTGATTTCTGAGATTATGCTGAAAGCAATGTTAAAATCTACCATTTTCCCACATCTCATACTACAGAAAAGAAGCCAGAGAGGAACAATACTGCCATTATGGCATTTTTGCCCTGTTTGACATCTTGCTGGTTCAAAGAAAGACAAGAAGGAAGACTAAAAGGATTAACAAGCTTCAGCACTACCTAGTTGACTGGGATGCTTCAGAATAGAAAAGAGGTGACTTAGAGGCATATGCTAGAAGTCTACAAAATCATGACTGGCACATCAAGGGTGCATCAGGACAGTTCACTGTACAAAAAAGTATAAAAATTAAGACACTCATTTATATTATTTTTAATTCCATTATTTCAGTTGGTTGATAGTGTTTCATATTTTTTAAAAAAACCTGGGCATTGTTCTTACATTTGAGTAATGTACCTGCACATTGTAGATTGTACCTGCAGCAGAAGACAGTCTCTCATGATCAAGAAAGATTTAGCAGAATAGAGTCCATGTGACTAGATGAAAGAATGGAATAGCACTCTAGAATGAACAGAACAAAATGGTATGTCTGAAACACTACAATTGGAAATATTGTACCAATTGACATGTTAGGAACAAGCTTTTATTGAAACAAAATTCTTGCTTTAAAGGGCTGGCACTTCCACATCTGCCAGCATCCATTTGCCCTGTAATTTGTATAAGAGCAAAATTCTTTGCTTACAGGGATGTCTCTTTCACATCTGCCAGCATTCATTTTCCCTGTAATTATACAACCAGTATATTTTACATACACATATCATTCATTCAATAGCAGTAAACATTTCTCATAAAGAGACAGTCTTTTCCCTGGACAGTTGACAAAGGCTCTTTCAGAAAAAATGTATCTTAGCTTTATGGTATAATTTGAAAGCGTTAGGAAGATACATTCAGAACTGTTAGCACAGGATCAGCTGGGAACAAGATTAGGCTTCTAATTTAAACTTTGAAAATTACATTTTCTTTGATTCCGAGCAGGTCACTTCACCTGCACACCACAGGGCACCTTGGCCCCTCTACTTTGGCCCATATCTCTGATTCTGAGAGGTTCAAGATTATCCTAATTTGCTATAAGACATACTAATGTTATCATCTCAGCTTTTATTTTCTAAACCAATATATAATTTCTCACAATAAAATACATAACTTTACTTACTGAAAACATACTGAAACATTTCCTTGGAAATGTCTTGGATCCCAAAGCACTGTCTATTTTGTAAACACTATTACATGGCTTTCAGGAAATTGCACTGCATCAGAAGTTAACTTTCGAAGAATAAAGAAAAACATTATATTAAAGGCACCCAAATAGTAGCTGTATGACAGAACCATATGTGAAGACCTCTAAAGTATTTATCCTATGTAGGGAAACACCTCCATAGGTACTCAGGAAAAATCTTTGTAATTGTTGCTTGCCTGCAATCTGCCTAAGATTGAGACAAAATATTTCTGGCTAAAGTAGACTATGAGTCAAGACCACCAAAGGGCCAGGTCATTTTCAGCTAGAAATATCACTTTTCTTCATTGTCTCCTGTGACAAAAAAATGTGAAGAAGAAGAGGGAGGAATAACTGGTTCACACAATTGCAAACTAGAATCTTTACTAGAATTCTATTATCAAAGACCTTCTTTTTCTTCTAACACTCTGACTGGTAACTTCTTTCAGTACTTGATATTACAGGCTTAGAACTAATATATTGTTATCTTTTTTTCGTCATCTTCTCCATTCAATTAACAGTCTATATACTATACAAATAGCATCTTCCCATTAAGGTGCTTATTCTTTACGTAAGTAGAGCTTTATGAATTTTTTCATATTGAATAGGTTTTTTACTTTATAAGCAGTCTTGAAGCTTTGCTTCCTTCAAATAAATTCTGCTTATCACTTCCTTAATTTTTTCAGATAACGGTGTCCTAGTATGGAATTAAGAAGCAATTTTTAAGAAATAGCTATCTACCAGTGATGGATAAAAATAAACCAGGTGGGTACGTACAACCTGTACATACACACATATTGACATATATATACACATACAGAGAACTTTATGTGTCCTGAGGCTAAGACTCAATTATCCGTGCATAATATGGCACTTGTTTATACAGCAGTTTCCATCATCAGCTTACATTCACTTGGTCTACTTGCATGACCTCACAGATTTTTGCACAAAAGACAAAGACAAAATATGCCCTTTACACTGTGATGTAACTTTTAGTTATTCCTATTAGTCCCTTTTTCTCTGTATGGCACATTCAACTGTCCTTAGTGGTAGACCCTAGAAATTAGTTTATTGGAAGACTCATACAGATGAAGTCCCTGTCATTAGCATTACTCAATAAGGCAGGTACATTTCACAGCAATCCCATCCATTTATTAGCTACATCCAAACAGGGAACGCTGTTCCTTTGCTACGTCTATATTGTGAAATAAAGCCAAGCCACAGGTCATTCTGTGGCAGGCCCATGCTAACTTTCTTGGATACATGTAGTGCCCTATGGCTTTGTGGACATAACCATCATGTCTGGTTTGAGACAGAATTTGAATCAATACCAGTGCTGTGTTGCAAGTCATCACAGCGATGCTTTCACAACATGAAACTGAAGGGCTGCAAAAATGTTTTAGTGGGAAAAAGCCTCCTGGGACAATACATGAGGTCCACACATATGGGGAACAGTCCCTGGTACACGTCATTCCCAGCCCAGGCACTGTCTGGAAGGACAAAACGGTTCCAGGAACCACTCTAGTCAGAAGTTCCAGTGTTCAAGCTCACCGCAAGCTGTTTTATTTAGCACTGCAGACTCTGCTTTCAAGTCCATGTGCATCCTGGTCACAGTTCTCTCTTATTCATTCTACTTTCTCTGATTTCTATTCACTGTCTTTTTAAAAGCATCCTCTCTAAATGTACTTCTCCAAAATAATAGACACACTTCACTTCCACCTACTTCTCCTTTCCAAGAACTGAAATACTCAGCAATGGAACAACTCATACTGACACTTATGTACCATATTATTCATGATGCAGGTAGAGAGCAAATTAATACAGTAGCAAAATACTGTTTTCCTCTTTTTTTCTTTACTCTTCTCTTAATAATTACTGCCACTGTGCTTTGACCTAACAACTTTAAAGCCTGTCTCTTGAGGGAGCAGCTAATTCAGATCACATCACTATGCATGGCCATCCAGTTGCCATATATATTAGTTCTCTTTTTTATAAAGCATTAGACATTAGCTAGCATTTAATTACTAGGTCATTAATTCTACTCCAGAATTAGAGATGGAAATCTACAATGATGTCTCACATCCTTTTACAAAAATCATAATGACTTTTCCTGCAGCTCTTGTAATTCTAATTTGGCTTCTCCAGACTGAATGACGCAAAATGAAGGCCAGTACTTAAAACCAGATTTTAAAAAATCCTTTTGACAGAACAAAGATCTACAGCAGATATTCAGAAACAAGAGAGAGAGGGTCCAGCCCATTTGAATCTGGAAAAGGCAATTTTTGTGTTTCTAAGAATGTCAGATTTTGACTTCTTTCTTCAAAAGTGAACATTTATGTATGGGCACAAGTAAATGTCAAGAGGGGGAATCCATTCTCCCATAGCAGTTTCCACAGGTTCTGAACAATTTTTTTCAGTAGCTTTTCCAGTTTGTGCAGTGAATACGTCTCCCTCTAGGCTTACCCAAGCTATGCATTTATGCCTCTTACTTTGTTTGGACACAGCTATTCATACATGGACAAGTTAAGTGGGATTACAGCATAACCTAGCTGAAAGAATTATCTGTTGCTTCTTTTTCTAAGTTGATTTTCAGCCAGATCAGTTCCTGAAACTATTTCACCATATAGCCACATGAATGTATATGCCACCTATGCAGATGTGCAATTGTTGTGGGAATAAGTGGCCAGTAGCAGCAGTTGCCTAAGTGATGATGGCCACAGTCATTAGCGGTATTATACAGCAAATCTATTTCTTAAAATATGTTTTAAATAGCAGTGGGCAAAGAAAGACTGTTCATAAATTTGTATAGCAGAAAGTTCTGGATGAATGTCCAGTAGAGATAAATAAAGAAGTAATTCTGAAAACCTCAACAACCTGGAAATCTTTATGACAGAAATTACCTTTTTCTTCTGCTTCCTCAACTTCTGTTTCTTATCCTTACCTATAAATTATGCATTCATGACACAACAGAACATGCCTTTGGCTGGCAAACAGCAGTGACCTATTCATTAGCTAAGTCTATTATCTAAGCCACTGCTGAAATATGATACTTGCAGATATGTATCACTCCTGATAAAAATTTACATTCATCTATTTAGCCATAGGATCAGAATTTAACTACAGGATCTCTCTTCTGCAAACTGCCCTTTTCTGTGCACTTGGTCCTTCTTCACTCATTGGAAATGTTCTTTTGTGTAAAGCTAGGGACAGAGATGTTTGCAAAATCAGGATGCAACTATGACAAGAAAAAACACAGGTGTAGAAAGAAAAAGGGCAAAATATTACATGGGGTGCAATACTTTGTTCTCCCTGTTTTTCTAAAAGTAGTGTTATGTTATGCATTATAAAATATATTAACTATGGAATACACAAGCTGTGGTATCAGTGTTCAAGATCCATACTCTGAAAGTGAAAAGCATTTACTTTGGACTCTCAGTGTAGCAATGAAAACTAATACAATCACCTAGCCTCTCTGGGGATCACACAGCCATGCTAGTAACTTTGTAGCTCTTCTGTACTAGTTGAAGGTACAGGAAGATAAGTAATGGTCAGTCATCTAGAAGCACAAAATATCAGTTTTCTAGTGCAATCACCATCCGTAACAATTATCCCAGCACATCTGTTACTTGTTACTAAGTATAGTGTAGCAACAGTAATACTATGGTACATGCTCTTCTAGTTAAAGTTAACTCACGTTTATATGAAAAAGTTTCTTCAGCCCTAAATTACAGTAAAATTAAATACAGTAAAGAAGCGCATTCCCCCTAAACAGTTTAATTTTACACTTTGAAAGCATATTCCACTTATATTTTCAGCTATATTTTAAAGATGTCACATAACTATGTAGTGACAAACCCAGTTCCGATTTCCTCTTGTTAATAAACTGCGATTGATTCAACCACAGGTTTGTGTTATTTTTAATACTTACATTACTATTTGGCTTAAGTATCTGATATTGAATTCATATATAGTTTTCTTATGACAAGAATGCAATTATGCATAATGATATGGCCTAATTTATTAGCAAAGGTTTCTGGAATATTCCTGTTAATAATATTATACACTGAGTAAAATGTGCACAGCGCAGCAGAGAAGCCTAAGAGCCAGTTTTATTAAATATTCCCAGAGAATGATCCATAGCCAGAAATTCTGCTCAGTCCTCAGTCCTGCAAAGAATGGTTTTATATTGCGTTGACTCAGTTTAAGAAGGTCAGCAGAATTGCATAATGATATAGGCACCATCACTGGTTCTGAATCAACAAAAAAAAAAAAAACAAAAAAACCCCCAACAAACAGATTTAGATTCACAGGAATCACAAGCACAGGAGCACAGGCCCATTTCTAGGCTGACTTCGTCTCTGCTGCTGCCTATCTTAGGCCAAATGAGCTCTCGCATGGCGTGGGCCCCAGACTGGTTTTTCACGACTAAAACTTGCAATATTTGTTCACAAAATTGGGGATTTGAAGAGCTCTGATCTCTAAAAAGAAATTCAAAATACAAGGAGCAAACAATACTTTTTGCTTTTGCACACAGGTGATTGATAGAAAATACTCATAATAAACTTCTTACAATATTTTCAGAATAGAGTTTTTAATTGAATATAGCAAAAAGAAAGAGCTCACAATGGTTATTCTTTCTCCAGCTTACAAAAAGTGTGAATAAGCAATACAGGAGCTCAAATATGTTAAGTATAAGCTTTATTTTGCTCCTGTAACTTTTATTTGTTGATGAGAAAAGAAATCCATCTTGAAAATGATAGCATAACATTTCCAGACATTGAAATCAATATTTTAAGCATGAATTGTTTCAAATATCAACTCAATTTTTAACTTAAATATACCTCATTACATACAATCCATTAATTAAAAACCCCAAACTTCTCTGCAACTATTAAAGAAAGGTGGGGGTTTGGTTTTGTTTCATTTTCCCAGAACAGTTCCCCACAGTATGTCAAAGCAGGCAGAAAATGAATTCTTTAAATGGTAAAGCCTCATTACATACACATTATAAAAATACATCTTGGATGTGCAATGTATAATTTATAGGTTTGCCTAATCTGTGTTTTTAGGAACTAACAGATTGTTTTACTGGTTAGTGCAAATGTTATTGATCTGCTTTTTTGCTGAATTAAAAGCACTAGCTTAGGACAACTTGCTTTCTCAGCTTTCCCAATGTTTTCCTGAACAGAGGCCCATTACATGGCAGGGGGCAAAGGACAGGCCTAGATAACACTGTTTAGACATTTCTTTGATGTCCACAGGCATCATCCTCGACAACTGACCACTAGAGACAAAAGAGCACTCTTAGGGCGCTGGAAATCCCAGCCATTCTTCTCACCACCTTTTGATATCCCAAGGCTTCTATACCCTGACCTCTGCACTCTGACATCCTTATTTGAAGGATGGTCAGCCATGTCAAAAATTCTTTCCAAATTTAGCCAATAAACTAAGGATTTCATTTGCTTTTCATAATTGCTTTGTGTCCCAATATACCACTGGGAACACTAAGAAGACTTTATAAAAAGGGCGGAAGAAAAAGTGTCACAAGGAAAAAAATCCATTTTCTGGTTTTGAAACCACTCTCGTCTACTTTCTTTCACAAACCACTCTGTCTAAAGCTTCTTGATAGTACTGCATTTCACACATGTGCCCACAGTATTTCTACCTAATCAGCGCAGAATTCCACTTTTAACATGCAGATGCTGCTTGCTAATGTAATTGCACTCAATAAATGTCCACATTTTAAATGGTGTGAATGCTGAAGTTTAAGGACTGATGTCAATTTCTCCATGTTCATATTTTAAGAAGAAATGTAATTTTAACATTTTTCAAAACATTTTCCTCTCTACACATAGTGTGATTTTCAATTGCATCCTTTTCCCATTGTTTTCCAGAATATTCAGAGAAAACATTATCAGGGATGACCATGGGTATTTTTAATCAAGCAGTTTCATTTTTCCCCTTTCTGAGGGATTAAAATTGAACTAAATGGTCAAATAGAAATACACATCTAGTCAAGACACTGGGAGTCTTGGCACAGAATCATAAACAACACAATACAGCTTTTAAACAACATTTTCTGCACAGCCTGGCAAATACCCAGAGAAATACCCTTCTCCCATTCATTATTACAGGAAGTCCTGCTGAAAACCCACTCTAGATACAGAAATGAAATAACATATGTAAGTAATAATTCTAACAAGATGAATTTACTGACAATCGATAAGTATGTGCAAATTTGGAGTTCAGCCAAAGCAGTGTCTATATTTCATCTCTTATGCTTTGACAACCGTTTTTGTGACATACCACTAAAATACTGTTCTGTGAAGTTCCATTGCTGGGAATGAGGACAAAATCTGGTCCAAAATTTGATAGATTTCACAGTATACACTCTTCAAAACAAACTTTAATTTTAAAAAGTCTTAAACTGTTTTGCATTGATACATTTTTGTTCTACACTGACAATATTCCTCCTGATTTATAAGTCTATGACATATCAGTGATAATATTACAGATAAAAAAAGCATACATGCCATCATTTGAAAAATAAAACTATTCCTAATTTATAATGCAACCATTGGGAATATAATGCTTGTTTTCAAGCCAATTTTAAATCATTTAATATTTACTCAGCTCAGCCAATATTTATTTAACATAGATGTCTATCAGAAAAGAGCAAAACTGAATTCACACAAGGAATGGTGTGTGATTAGAATGACCACGAATCTTAACCATCTTTAGAAACTCTCTTCTTTGTATTAATTTACTACCATAAAAAATAAGGCATATACCAGCCAAAAGTAGAAAAGAGGGGGAAAAAAGAGGGGAGTTACTTTTGGAATTCAAAAAGTTTTCAGACAAAATGCTGATGATTGATAGCCATACAAGGGCTGTCAGAATCAATCTTATTGGTTTTGGTGGGTTTTGAACTAAACTAGACTCTGAGCATTTTTGCTCAGTGTTTATCTTGTTATTCCAAAAATAAATTGTATGTCTTCAGAAAGAACAGGGGATTTGACCCTGAATCAGTACAGAGCCCTCAGAGCAGCTCCAGCATGATGTAAAACAGTTAAAGCCAAATCTGGGTAAAAAAAAAAGCTCTCTTGAACCACAAGTCTGTAAATATTTTCATTTAACTGAATCCTGACCATGGATAATATAAACTACACCCAAACAAACAACATATATATGAACCTAAGGTCATATCTATACAGCAACATGAAAAGACTAAAAAAATCACTGAGGTGAACTCAATTCACATAAGGCCATGGACAAATCTTCCAGTTCTGGAAGTGTCAACTGAAATATTACAGTCACTTTTCTAGAGGCTCCGGTGCTGGAAATTATTGCCCTGCCAGTTTCACCCACATCATTGCTCCTGGAAGCAATCCCTGACCCCCTTCAGTTAAAAAAAAAAAAAAAAAAAAAAAAAAAATTGTTAAAACTGTTAAAATAATAGTTCTGCGCCACCCCCATTCATTCCAAGCAAAAACCATGCACAGGAGCGGCTCAGCTGGCAGAGTCACCTGTGATAACCTCTGACAAAAGCACAGTAATGAGGTACTAGGGGTAGCAACCTTCTTAGCCAGCACAGTTGCAGCTGGAAGAGGATGTGCAAATAAAGCCTTAGTAAAACCCATTAGATTTTCATGTGCATGCTTTCATACATGGCCCTGAGTACAGGCAAAATGTATGGCTGCAGTTACACCCAATTCTGATGTAGGCAGAAGATGTACCATTGAAAAGATGTGTCATTTGTCAAATTACTTTTCCTCCATTGTGTTAACTTAACATTAGAAGTTGCCAGATTTTCACCATATAACCTAACACACACAACTGTTCAAGCAGTTTCTAATTGGATATATTAAAAGGTGCATCTTGAAAAGAAAATGTATTTCATCCTGGATCCACAGCATGCAATGGAAAAAACAAACAAGAGAGAAACTTTACCTGTAGATTATGACCTCACTTGCAAAGTTTAAGGGGATAATTCCAACACTCAGTAAGATTTAGCTTGAATTCAATTTTCTTTAGAAAATGAACACATTGCCAAGGAAACCAAATTACATGCAAAAACAATGGCACCTAGCAGAGAAAAGATTGTGAAGCAGTATAACTAGTTTGAAATGGGGACAGCACCATACGTAAGGCTTTGCTTTCTTGCTGCCATTACTTCACATCCAGACTGGCTGGTCAACATGCCCTTACACCTCTACTGCTAAAAGCATCTGGCGCAGGAAGAGAAGCCTGGCATTCGCACTGCAGGATCATGTTCACATCATTTGATGCTTGGCCAAAGGGTCTTTAGGCCTCCGTTGGGCTTTCATGGCCCTAACACACCTTTGTGTGGTCTTTCCCTCAGACAGTTTAATACAATTATTATGCAGGCTGTACTACAGCTTTTATCAGGGTAACATTTTTTGGCATAAAACTAAAAGCATACGACATATGAACGGGAATGCTGCATCACATTACACACAGGGTAAGAGACTTACTTAAATTGTATTAAATTGTATTAAATGTATCCCAAAATCATGGGGGATTAAGAAAGTCATAAGTAATTGTGTCATCCATTTTGCCTAGTGGGAGTAGTCTTTAAATGAAATTAGCTCCAGAACAATGCTTAAATTTTGCCTTGGAGGGAAATCACTGAATTACTGTAAAAGAGAACCCAAGAGAGAAAACCATTCACACAGTGAATATCATCATTGAGCTGGAACCTGGGAGTGAACTGAGAAGCCACATCACCTGCCCCACTTGCTGCACTCTTTTTCATACCAACTAATACACCCAGTTGCATCCTCAGCTGCCTTTGGTTTCAATGAAATGCTGCCTGCATTACAGAAAGAAAAGTGCTAAAATAAGGATCAGAATGTGCTGGGAAACTTTACTGCATAAAAGAAAACAAGACACACAAGAAAAGACTTATACTAACATCTATAGAAGACTACACACAGTCACTGCCTGAGATTTTACAGGTGTTAATATTTTAATTCATATGAAATTGAAAAAAGGTAAACTGACCTTTTGAGTTTGCAGGGATACTTTAAGGCACAGAAATACTGAAATGTTTTAAAAGCAGTTAAAAGCGTACTTGTTATATCTGGAGAATACTAACATTTTCTATGCACTTTAATCACACAAACTGTAGATAAAAACATGTATCTGAGTTGATACATACCAGTACATGGCAGCCCATTAGACAAGTATGCATCCATAAAAATAGCATCCATATGGATAGTGATGTTATGGCTTGATTACTCAGATGGGTGGGAGCACAGAATTAATCAGATGAAGGAATAGTCTAGGCAATACAAAACATACATGAATTAAACTGTAAAAATATATAACAGGAGAATAACAGAATAAAGAATGATCAGTGGTGAAGCCAAAGACAGGTCCATAAAAGACTGACAGATCCATTAACCAAAGAGCCTCATTAACATAGCTGGCTGAACTGGTATGAATATGACCACTTTTTGCACCAGCAAACCCCATGCCTTAATAATCCTAAGGAAAAGAAAACTGACAGTACTTTCTTTCTATTCTGTCACCAGTGCTAAGTACATCTTCCTAGAAAACACCTACACTGCCTGTTTTCCTAGCTGTTCTATTATTTTCCTGTTATTTTCTCCTATTATTTTTCTGAGCAGGAGCCCTTATTCTTTTGTATTAGACCTCTGTATCTGACCATTAAATTGGAAGATGTAGAATTCTCAGTGTAAAGATTGCTTGTCAGTTGAATTAATAGTTTGCCTTTTAAAAATCCCCACTTTCACTCTCCTAATCCACTAAGAATTGTACCCAGAATTGTATGAAAATAATTGTATCAAAACTAGATTTGTTGGGGGAGAGGAGCACTGATCCAACCCAAAACTACCAGTCAGATGCCAGCACCTGTAATGAATGGTCAGAGCAATGCAGAGGTCCTACAGGGGCTCCAGCCAATGAGTTGGCTTTATTTGGAGCTCAGCTCAGATGCCCCTACACAAATGCCCATAGTATGGGAAATAAACAAGAGGAATTAGAGATGTCTATGGGGATTTGATGTTGCTGGAATCACAGAAACACGGTGGGATGGCTCCTATGGCTGGAGTGTTGGAATGAAAGTTTTAGGCTCTTTAGGAAAGACAGGCCTGGCAGACAGGGAGAGGGAGCAGCTATTTATGTCAGCAATAGGTTGGAGAGTATGGAACTCTGTTTTGGGATGGGTGATGAGCCAACAGAGAGTTTGTGGGTCAGGGTCAAAGGGAGAACATGGGGAACGTTAATGTGGAGATCTGCTAAAGGCCACCCAATCGAGAGGACTGTGTAAATGAAGCCCTCCATAGACAGATAGTAGCAGCCTCATGCAAGCCCTTGTCCTAATGTGTGACTTCAAGCACCCCAGTGTCTGTTGGAGACGGTACAGCCCAGTGCAAGCAATCCAGGAGGTTCAATTGTGTGGAAAACAACTTCCTCTTGCAAGTAACAGAGGGGCCAACAAGGAGAGGTGCCATGCTTGACCTCGTGCTCACCAACAGGGAGGGGCTGGTTGGAAATGTGATGCTCAAGGGCAGCCTTGGTTGCAGTGAACATGAGATGGTTGAATTTGAGATCCTCAGGACAGTGAGAAGAGCGTGCAGCAAGCTCACTGCCCTGGACTTCAAGAGAGCAGACTTTGGCCTCTTCAGGAACCTGCTTTGAAAGGTTCCATGGGATACAGCCGAAGAGGGCAGGGGGGCCCAAGACTGTTGGTTGATATTCAAGGATCACCTGCTACAAGCTCAGGAGTGTTGCATCCCAACTAGAAGGAAATAGGGCAAGAAGGCCAGGAGGCCTTCATGGATGGATAAGGAGCTGCTGAGGAAATTTCAAGGAAAAAAGTAGCTTATAAAAGGTGGAAGCAAGGACAGGTGGCATGGGAAGAATAGAGGGACATTGGGAAGCTAGGGATAAGGTCAAGAAAGCTAAAGCCCAGATAGGATTGAGTCTGCCCAGGGATGTCAAAGATAACAGGAAAAGCTTCCATATGTATGTTGCTAAGAAATACAGACTAGCGATAATGTGGGCCCTCTCTGGAAGGAAACAGGAGAACTCACTACCCTGGATCTGGAGAAGGTTGAGGTTCTGAATGACTTCTTTGCCTCAGTCTTCACTGGCAAATGCTCTGACCACTCCACTCAAATCTTCAAAGGCAGATGCAGTGACCGTGAGAATGAAGACCTTAGGCACAGTGTAGGAGAGGATCAGGTACGAGATGATCTTAGGAACCTAAATGTGCACAAGTCCATGGGACCTGGTGAAATCCATCCGCAGGTCCTGAAGGAGCTGGCAAATTAAGTTGCTAAGCCACTGTCCATCATATTTGAAAAATCATGGCAGTTGGGTGAAGTTCCCTAGTGTTCTGGGGTGCATCTAGCACAGCATCACCAGATAGTTGAGAGGGGTGATTGTCCCACTCTACACTGCACTGCAGCCCCACCTGGAGTGCTGTGCACGTTTTGGGTGCCTCAATAAAAGGACATCAGACTATTACATTGTGTTCAGAGGAGGGTGACCAAGATGGTGAAAGGTCTTAATGGCAAGAGTTAGGAGAAGTGGCTGAGGTCACTAGGTTTGTTCAGCTTGGAGTAGGCTGAAGGCTGCCCTCATGGCAGTATACAACTTCCTCAAGGAGGCAGAGGAGGAGGTGATGCTGATCTCCTCTCTAGTGACCAGAGACAGGACGGGAGGAAATGGAATGAAGTTGCATCAGGGGAATTTCAGATTGGACATGAAGAAAATGTTCTTCACTGGGGGGGGTGGTCAGTCACTGAAACAGGCTCCCCAGGGTCACAGCACCAAGCTTGTTAAAGCTCAAGGAGCATCTGGATGATGCTCTTAGTCATACGGTTTGGTTTTATGTAGTCCTGCAAGGAGCAGGGAGTTGGACTCAATGATCCTTATGTGTCCCTTCCAACTTGAGATTCTGATTTTACTATATAGTGTCTTTCCTGTCCCCAGCTTTCATGTAAAGAGCTCCCTAAGCAAGAAAGTGCATGGTATGATGGCTCTCCCACAAGGATTACATAAAAAGAAATTGACTTTCAAAGAGCCTGGTATCAATTTCTCCTGATGTCACAGATAAATGCCTGGGAATATACCACAGTAATCTGAACCTGCCACGTATGGGTGTAAAGCAATACCCAGTATTTATTGATGAATTTTGAGGCCTGGTACTAAAACAGTAAAAGTCAGAAGGATCTAACAAGTGATTCAGAACTCAGCTATTCAAAGCTGTCAGTAACTGTGTATTGCCATGCACTCTGACCTGTAGCAACAGTACACAGCATCCTCCTCAGTAGTGAGGACTAAACCAAAAGATTTACCAGTATCAAACTCCACAACATAATTTTCCTCGGTGATTTTATGACTCATGCCTAGAATGTAAGGAGGTTGAGCTTACTACTCTGAAAGCTGGATACTTACAATTTCTTTGTTTTTCAATCTGAGCAAGACCTAGACAAGCATTGCTAGACAAAAATAAATTTTCAACTAATTCAAGATTAACTTTCTAAACAATAATTTAAACAGCAAGAGGGAACACATTCCTATACATTTAGATTATATATGAAGCAGTAAATTACACAATAATGCATTAGCAATATTAAAACTGTAGCAAGTTCTCCTTGTGAAGCTGCACCCTTGTTTCACAGTGTGAAAGCCTATTTGTCACTAGAGAATGGACTGCAGTATCAAGTGGAAGACCAGAGCTTTCCAAACATCATCTTTCTGATTCTGCACGCACATTTGCTTCACAGAATCTAAGGGGACTTTTCCAGGTCTTTGCAAGCTCTTCTAAATACCAAATATGCACTGCACGCAGTGTTTTGCTCAGCTCGCATGGGTAGGCCTGGTCAATATCTCATGGTCCCCACTGTGCTGGGCCATGTATCACACACATGGGATTGGACTAATGCCACTGCCTAGGAAATACTCCTTCTAAATGTTCTTTCAAACAGGGATCCCACTGTGAGGCAGAGTGCTACAGAGCACTACATCACTGAGATTCCTCTAATTCTAGCATCACGCGAACCTCAAAGCAGGAGATATATTATAATGCTGTGCTGTAAGTGTGTAAGATGCTTGTATCATAGCTGGGCGGCTGGATATTGGGTCAAACATCCATCTTGTGCTGAGAAGACAAGACATAGCTTACCCCCTTTCTTTTAAGGCTGTCTTGCTTCAAGGGCCTTCTAAGCAGCAGAGACATGATCACCACTGATATGAACATTATGCTCTTCACAGAAAAGATGACAAATGTCAAAAATCTGGGTACAGAGCAAAACAAGGAGGAAAACAACAAAGCATATAGCGCCTCTTGGCACTGGTTACAGACTGCCTGATCAAGGAGAACCTGTGGATGAAGCACTGCATAGACAGACAGGAAAAGCCTCACGCTTGCAGGCCCTTCTTCTCATGGGTGACTTCAACCACCCTGACATCCGTTGGAAGGACGGTACGGCCCGGCACAAGCAATCCAGGAGGTTCCTCGATTGTGTAGAAGACAACTTCCTTCTGCAAGTAATAGAGAAGCCGACAAGGAGAGATGCCATGATTGACCTTGTGCTCACCAACAGGGAAGGGCTCGTTGGAAATGTGATGCTCAAGGGCAGCCTTGGATGCAGCGATCATGAGATGGTCGAATTTGAGATCCTCAGGACAGTGAGAAGAGCGTGCAGCAAGCTCACTGCCCTGGACTTCAAGAGAGCAGACTTTGGCCTCTTCAGGAACCTGCTTAGGCAGGTTCCATGGGACACAGCCGAAGAGGACAGGGGGGCCCAAGACTGTTGGTTGATATTCAAGGATCACCTGCTACAAGCTCAGGAGTGTCGCATCCCAACCAGAAGGAAGTGCAGCAGGAGGGCCAGGAGACCTCCTTGGCTGGATAAGGAGCTGCTGAGGAAAATTCAACTGAAAAAGAAGCTTATAAGTGGAAACAAGGACAGGTGGCATGGGAAGAGTACAGGGATGTTGTCCAGGAAGCTAGGGACCAGGATAGGAAAGCTAAGGCCCAGTTAGAATTAAACTTAGCTAGAGGTATTAAAGATAACAGGAAGGGATTCTACAGGAACATAGCAAATAAAAAACAGACTAGGGAGAATGTAGGCCCCCTCAGGAAGCTGTCGGGAGAACTGGCTACCCTGGATTTGGAGAAGGCTGAGGTTCTCAATGACTTCTTTGCCTCGGTCTTCACTGGCAAAGGCTCTGACCAAACCACCCAAGTCTTGGAAGGCAGAAGCAGGGACTGTGAGAATGAAGACCTTGCGCCTGCTGTAGGAGAGGAAGTGGTTCGAGACCATCTTAAAAATCTGAACATGCACAAGTCCACGGATCCTGATGAGATCCATCCACGGGTCCTGAAGGAGCTGGCAAATGAAGTTGCAAAGCCGCTTGCCATCATATTTGAAAAATCATGGCAGTCAGGTGTAGTTCCCAATGACTGGAAAAAGGGAAATATAACCCCCATTTTCAAGAAGGGGAAAATGGATGACCTGGGGAATTACAGACCAGTCAGTCTCACCTCTGTGCCTGGCAAAATCTTGGAGCAGATTCTCCTGGATGGCATGCTAAGGCACATGAAAAACAACAAGGAGCTTGGTGACAGCCAGCATGGCTTCACTAAGGGGAAATCCTGCCTGACCAATTAGGTGGCCTTCTATGGTGGGGCTACAGAACTGATGGACAGGGGTAGAGCAGTTGATGTCATCTACCTGGACTTGTGCAAAGCGTTTGACACTGTCCCACACGACATCCTTGTCTCTAAATTGGAGAGACATCAATTTGATGGATGGACCACTCGGTGGATAAAGATCTGGCTGGATGGCCGCACACAAAAAGTTGTGGTCAATGGCTCAATGTCCAGCTGGAGACCAGTGATGAGTGGTGTCCCTCAGGGATCGGTGCTGGGACCGGTCTTGTTCAACATCTTCGTCGCTGACATGGACAGTGGGATTCAGTGCACCCTCAGCAAGTTTGCCGATGACACCAAGCTGTGTGGTTCGGTTGATAATGCTGGAGGGAAGGAATGCCATCCAGAGGGACCTTGACACGCTTGTGAGGTGGGCTGATGCCAACCTCATGAAGTTTAACCATGCCAAGTGCAAGGTACTGCACCTGGGTGGGAGCAATCCCAGGCACAGCTACAGGGTGGGCAGAGAAGAGATTCAGAGCAGCCCTGTGGAGAAGGACTTGGGGGCGCTGGTTGATGAGAAAATGAACATGGGCCGGCAGTGTGCGCTTGCAGCCCAAAAAGCCAACCGTATCCTGGGCTGCATCAAAAGGAGTGTGACCAGCAGGTTGAAGGATGTGATGCTGCCCCTCTACTCTGCTCTTGTGAGACCTCACTTGGAGTACTGTGTGCAGTTTTTGTTGTCTTCAGCATAAAAAGGACATGGAACTGTTGGAACAAGTCCAGAGGAGGGCCACGAGGATGATCAGGGGACTGGAGCACCTCCTGTATGAAGACAGGTTGAGAAAGTTGGGGCTGTTCGGCCTGGAGAAGAGAAGGCTGCGTTGAGACGTCATAGCAGCCTTCCAGTATCTGAAAGAGGGCCTATAGGGATGCTGGGGAGGGACTCTTCATTAGGGACTGTAGTGATAGGACAAGGGGTAACAGGTTAAAACTTAAACAGAGGAAGTTTAGATTGGATACAGGAAGGAAATTCTTTCCTGTGAGGGTGGTGAGGCACTGGAATGGGTTGCCCAGTGAGGTTGTGAATGCTCCATCCCTGGCAGTGTTCAAGACCAGGTTGAACAAGGCCTTGGGTGATATGATTTAGCGTAAGGTGTCCCTGCCCACGGCAGGGGAGTTGGAACTAGATGATCTTAAGGTCCTTTCCAACCCTAACTATTCCATGATTCTATGATTCTATAAATTTGAAAACTATTCATCTAAGTCAGATATATTCTAGCCAGTCACAACTGGCTGGCATCTAGATGTATTTCTTCTTACTTTTTCATGTATAGCAGAAATGATTGAGGCAAATTTACAGCTGTATGTCTTTGCATATCTCCCCAGTATATTCATGCTTGCATTTTGAACTATTAGGGCCCAAACCATTTATAGTTCCATCTATACAGAAATGGCACTGACTTCTGGATCCCTCACTAACTACAGCATCCTTTCCACTGCAGTCAAACAAGTCTCAAATGTTTTCTTTAAAAAAAAAATGCATTTACATAATAGATCAATCATTTCATTACCTCTGTGATGAAAACAGCTGTCAGATTAGGATGAAACAATCTTTACAACTTTCCAGCAACTTCCAAATAACTTTTGTGTTCAAAAATATTTCCACTATTGGTATTACAAGCAACGTCCTGAATTATTACAGTGATACCTACAGTTTTATCCACCACTCCACGCATATGATTTGACCACTTTGTATACGAGGTATTAGTTTGCTATTTCAATCTCTGGTTCATACAGAAACTGGGACAGTACATGGGAAAATGTTGTTCCAAGTTAGAAAAGACTATACCATCCTTTTTTAATGCACTACTCTTCTAGTTGATAGAAGCAAAACCTGTGCTTTTAAACCTGTCTATACATCCATTTATGTCCTTTTGCAGTTGATACATATACCCTGTAATTGAGGACTTGTGTGATGAAATCATAAGTGCAGTCATAATCATTAGAAACTAGCTCATCATTTCAAAGCACTGCATAATGATACTAGAACTTCACAGGATAGAATGAGATCAGTATTTTTATTTTCTATAAATGCTTATACTTGGATAATGGATAAGGAAATCTGTGGAAATAAAAAATTTCCATCCCAAACAAAAAAATCTCCGTATTTTCTCCTTCCTATAAAAACAGAAGACCTACCCCCACACCTTCCTACTAAGGAGCTATAAAAACTAAAACAGCTAGGTTAAAAACAAGGATACATTTTGCAGGCAATCATTTAAAACAACATGAAAAATGTTTAAAGCTAAATATCAGGTGGAATCTCATACCTATAAATACAAGTTTGATGGCAATTCTTTGTCAGTACTGCTTATTTTTATGACTGTGATGTTAATACACTTTCTACAAATATTTTTTTATTTCTATCTACTGCATAGTTACATAAAATATGCCTCCAATGGATTGTTTTTAGTACATAAAATATTGCTGGGCTGTTTAGCTAGATAAAGGATATTTTCTTCATGTAACAATCTGTATTTAGATTTTACAGCATTTTTTGTAAGACATACAATATATAAATGGCATTTTTTTTTTACTGTTTCTTCAGAAATACACCAATAGCTATGTTATTTCTTAAACTTCCTTTACTGCTCACAACTGCTCACAAAAATATTCAAGCATGAAAGGCAATGCATGCATAATGGCAAACGAAGACCAACTGAAAATAAAACTAAAATTCTTTGGAATCCTTAAGTGTAATTATAAAGTAACAGCTACAAATGTCTACAAAATAAGCATAAGTGACACATTAAAATTTCCTTAGTAAACTACAGTATCTCCTGTGACAGTCTGTGTAAGGGAAGTTTTGAAGAGTCAGTCAGATTTACTGATTGACTGAATCATTAAACACAGTCTAAGTGGAAAAAAAAACCACAATTTTCAGCTGTAATTAAAGATACACCACTTTCTCCTTTGCATGCATGTAATACACAAATGCAGTCCTCATGTTTTTATGTAATTAGGGGTGTTTGTACGTAGATTTCAGTTGTTGTTAGTTACACTAGCCTTTTATGCCTCCTTCTTCATGTAGGAACATACTCACATGAAATAAACTTACGGTTGTGTCTGATCTCATCTGAGAGTAAGTAAATGCTTTATTTTGCATGAGGTTGAAAAAAGGAGTGACAGATCACTTATCATTTGCTGTGCAGACTTTGTATTCATTAGAAGAGTCACAATCAATAAGAAGCAAAGGCAATTTTTCCCTAAAGGTAATCATGCCCAGCATCTCTAGAGTGTTGAGAAGTCTGACTGGCTTTTCTTTATTAACAAGAATCACCTTTGCAAGTTTACAACTTCCTAATCCAAGTCTGGCCCTACATAACATGCTGCAAAATGCTCCTGTTTATTTTGTTATACAGAACTATGTTGTTTTTCTCATGGTTGCTTTCACATTGTGTAAGTTGTGTAAGTTTCAAATGCAGAAACAAATGTATACGTTAAAGTGGCTTCTGGGTTTGGGAAGGGCAGGTGGTGGGTTTTTAAAAGAGAAACTATGGAAGCCATTAGTTTCTTATATATGCTCTTTGAGTTTAACAAGAAAACAAAATTCAAACCATTGTTTTAACTCGATATTTCACATTACAAAACTCTTTCCTTATATTATGCATTGTATCACTGAGATTATAAATCTCATCTAAGAAATTCTGAGCTATCATACACAAGGACAGACTCCTTCAATAAAGTGTTTAAATACAGACACAGAAAGACAACAGATTTGAGACCTAATTTACAATGAATTTTCTGCGTATTCCTTCGTACTGGAATGTATACAGATGTTTTTAACACAAAATAAATGAAGCATTGCTTCAAAAACATTGTGCCTATCAGACATTCACAAAGCAAAGACAATCACAGCATAAGTGAAATTCCATCCTTAAATCATTCTGTTTTGCGCTTGTGCTTACAAGATCTTCTGTCAGGAGCTAATCTCACATGACAGGCCTGATGCAAAGCCATTTGAAGTCAATGGAATGTCTCTTCCTGACTTCAGGGAGCTTTGCATCCAGCCCTTATAAACTTCAGAACAATACAGTTCATAGAAGGTTGTTTTAAGAGAACAATAGGTAACTATTGTCTAAGTAGAAAAGAATGTTAGCTTCAAATGAAATTCACCTGCAGTAGTAGATTCATGTTAGGTTTGGTTTGTTATTGTTTTTTTTTTTTATGCACATAACAGTTAAACCTTGCCAAAGTGAGAACATTCCATTTCTTTAGCAAAAGCCCCAGAAAAACAAAATCGTAGTTAAACACAAAAAAACAAAACAAAAAAAGCAAAAAAAAAAACAACAAAAAGAAGAAATAAAATTAATTTATCAACCCAAAAGATAGACTGAATAAATGAAACTAGTTGTGTAAGCAATGGGTAGGCTGACAGGAAAATAAGTTATTTTTGCTTTTTTTAAATAGAAACCCTGATTGTCTACTGACAATTTCAAAGCTAAAGCTGACAACTACCACAGCACATAAGGTGAGCAAAGTCAGACTGTTATTTATGGTTGGAAAATAGTAACAGAACTTTAAGCCCTGAAATAACAATTGTAAAAAGTAGTGAGGGAAAAGCCCCATTGCTGTGATGTGGTTCTTCTCTCTTTTAAAAGTAAAATGGGGCAATGAAGAAGTATACCAGTACAGAACCTGATGCTGTACACTTGTACCAGTAAATTTACACTGATGAGAAGAAAATCAAACTCAGACCCATCACCTCTAAGTTCCCCAAAGCAGCAGAGAATGGTGATACTAATTTCCTCACTCACACACCAAATCAACTCACTACAGCTATTTTAGTTACCTCTTGTGAAGATGAAAACACAGAAACTTACAGTTAAGCACACATATCCCAGAACAATCACACTTAGAAACTGATTCTGTGTTTCATAGTGAAGAGAGACATTAAATTATAAAACCTCTTATGCGTAAGACATACAAGCCAGTGTTAATTTTCTTTGTAGTTGGTTCAACATGTTTAACAACAAGCACCGACATTACTGCCACTATTAGTTAATAATACATGTTAGACCAAAACCAAGGTAGCTCACACCTGAAAAAGCAAAGTAAATGAGACAAAACGCAAGGGAAAAGCAAGCATCAGTTTCTCCAGTGCATAGATGCTATACTTCCTGTCTCCTTCATCTAAGCTTCCAGTGTCCACAACTAAAAAGAAACAATTACCTTTATAAATACACGTACCTAAATTGATGATTTTTTTAGTCTGTGTGACTGAATCAAACATAATTACAAATTCCATTTCAGGCCAGTACAAAATCACATTGAGTTTGTTTTGGTGTTTTTTCTCTAAATGAAATAAACCAGCATTTCTCAGGTCAAACAGCATTCCTCGTTTTGGTATCACAAATATTTTCTTGCAATAATTGTCCAACAACCCATTTTGTTTGACACACACACACACACACAACCCAAAACAATTAATTCGTGGTTTGCATTTTTTTCCTTCTCATTGCTATTAAATGCATTTCTGAACTGAAACATTGTCCTAAAATGAAAAATCAAACTTTCACGTAAAAAAGTCAAAATATGCAGACCTGGGCTTTGCTTTTCATTTATATTTTTTTCTTCTGACATGCACAAATTAATGAATTACTTTGTTTACTCCAGAACCATATATTGGGTAAATAAACCATTCCTAGATTTTATTAAGCCTTATTTAGCCATGTGTTTCAGGTACCAGAGCATTTGCTTTCACAGTTCTTTCCCATTCTCACTTCTTTCTGCACAGGCAGTTGGGACACAAACTGCCCACTGCTAAATAGTGCTAGCTGGTATCCTAACCCCCTCGGAGCTGATCTGCTCCCCTCTTGCTCCGTTCTTGCTGCTGGCAACACTGCCTTAGCCTCCAGGAGACCTGGGCTTCCAGTTTCCCCCCTGCCGCCTCTGAGCATTCCCAGGTGCTGATAATCTTTTCCCTGTGTTGTTGCTGCTGCTTCGCCTTATTACAGCTTTGCAAGTTGCTAGGATCTTACCTCTGAGACCCTCTTTGTTGCTCTGTCTCTGACCACGTTGGAAGCGGGGAGTGATGGATATTAGGGAAGCATGAGCCTCCCCTCGCTGTTTAGCAGCGTGGTCTGCAAAGAAAGATAGAGATGCTGCTCTCTCCTCCTCCCCCTTCGCTGTCCCAGCTTCCTCCTCCCTCCTCCTTGCTCCCTCCTTCCCATCCACAAACTAGTTCTGTCTGTTCCTCCACACAATATGCTACCTCTCAGCACCAGCTACCTAAGGTCAAGAATACAACCCCCTCACCCTTCCCCCCTGCCTTTTCCTCTCCAGCCTCATGCACCCTCACCCCTGCTTCCCTCTGAATATGGTATCTTCCCAACGAGACATGCCTTATTTGGCTCTTGGGTCTAAAGCGCAGACAATTCCAGCAGCCCGAGGAGAGAGAAAAAGCTTATAAAACTGAAGATGCACAGGGAAGACCAGGGACGTGAAAGGAAAGTGGAAGTCTTCCAGAGAAACTGGAAACTTCGGGGGTTTATCTGTGTGTGAAAGAAATCCTGTCACAGTAGCCAAAGCCTGCCACTTGGAGATTAGTTCAAAAGATCTATACAGATTAAAGAAAAGTGCCCTGGATAGCTAGTTATCTCCCAAATCCAGCTTACCTATTGTTTATGCTCTTTGTTTTTCTACCCTTATTCTAAATAGCTTTTTGTTAAAGAAGCTTCCAAATTTTTCCCCTGCAGAGCCAGACTCAAATACCCAGTAAAATCTGATGATGCAATAGTGAATGAAAGGAAAAAAGCCACCAGTGGTATTTTATTTTAATTATGAACTATAATCACTTTTAAGATGATGGAAAACACAGGCACAAGTCCTCTGATTTTTCAGCTTGAATGTGTTCAAGTGGTCTTTTTCCACTTTCAGCTATTATAAATGCTAAAAGCACTTTCAGGCAAACAGTATGTGCCTTCCAAAAATTACATATAATTACAGCTAGCCAGCATGTTCTCCTTAAGGACCTAACTTTAGACACATGATAAACCAGTCCTTCTAAAATGCTTATGCTTGTTACAGAGACTGTAGAGAGAGGAAGGTGATGCTGAAACCTACTAAAAGACATTATCTGCTTAAGGTTAAACACTTCAGCTAAGTGGACAGGATCTCCCTCTGGAGGCCTTGAGAGGCACCTGACTCTATATGGTGATGTCTGAAGATGTTAGGCACTTTGTGGGGTCTCATTTACTGAATGCCTAAAATTAAGCAGCAAGTACAATACTATAAGGCCAAGGTCAGACACAGTGGAGGTATAGTAATTACAAGTGATCTTAAAACTTTAGATATCCTAGCCCATGTTTCTTCCTTGTTGGTGGCCTTATAGGGCACCTAGGAGGCATGACGCATCTGAGGTTGGGAGAAGTGTTTCACAGGGCAGAGAAACCTCTGCTCACAAATAAAAGAAAGATTCCTTCTAAGGAGGCTGTTTGGGCACAACAGCAACATCCACCTAAGCAAAACAATCTATTGATCAATTTCATAAAACTCTTGATCAATTTGAAAAGAATCAGAGCATAGTCTTTATCTTCATTCACTGGTAGGACAAGCTCAGTAACTAGTGCTAACAACACGAATTTTATCCAGATTGAGAATGACAGCCAAAATGACTGAAATGAAAGTAAGGAACCAATCTGCTGTCATGGTTTAAACTCAGCCACGCAGTCTCTCTCTCACTCCCCCCCCCCCTTCTTCCCCCCCTACCCCCTCCACCCTGCTTCCAAAGGGATGGGGAGGAGAATCAAAAGAATGTAACTCCCATGGGTTAAGAACAGTCCAGTAACTAAGGTATAACATAAACCACTACTGCTACCACCAATAATAACAATGATAAGGGAAATAACAAGGGAAGAGAATACAACTGCTCACCATCCGCTGACCAATACCCAGTCTGACCTGAGCAGTGATCTAGCCTTTCTGGGTAACTGTCCCCAGTTTATATACTGGGCATGACGTGCTGTGGTATGGAATACCTCTTTGGCTAGTTTGGGTCAGGTGTCCTGTCTCTGCTTCCTCCCAGCTTCCCCTCCTCCCTGGCAGAGCATGAGACTCAGAAATTCCTTGGTCAGACTAAACATTACTGAGCACCAACTAAAACCATTGGTGTTACCATCTCTGTTCCCAGGCTGAAAGTCAAAAGCACAGCACTGCACCAGCTACTAAGAAGGAGAAAAATGACTGCTACTGCTGAACCCAGGACACCTGCTCACTGTCATAGTAATCTCAATCACTTTGCCCAGAAATCAAGACTTAAGAAAAAATTATAATCCAGACTTGACAAGTCTTACACATTTAGCATGTGATTCAGCTTTTTATGCTTTCTCATTTGCAGCAAGACTTACAGCACAGTGCTCTATCCCCTCTCCCTCTGAAGGCACAGCAAGTACAGCTCTTGGCAAATGTTTTAAAATTAACCAAATGCATCTGACACTTAAATTCAATGCTCAGAAATAAGCTGCAGTGTTGTGCTAGAGCAAAAGGGAGTGTTGCCTATTTCCATGCTCAAGAGACTTGCACCTCGGTGTGTCTCACCTAGTTTAAAGACCAAAATTAATCGCATGTCTCAAAACCAGTGCTGAGCTTATTCATAAACCGAGGCAAAGTAAAGACCTGAACGCCTGTGTAACTTTTGACAATGAACCAGACTGCCAGCTTCAGGACTTTCCTTCCTGACATGTGGGCTGCAATATGCTTTTTAAGAACTAGTACCATCTTGCAGTATGTACAGAAATATGTTCTACCCACCTTCAGCATACACACTACTTTCCAACAGCCTTGACCAACCCAAAAGGACAAGAGCACCACTCCTAGGCTGTAGCAGAAATACCCTCAGAACTTTGTGTGTGCAACAATGTTTTTAGACCAGAAATAATCCTTACAATCATTAAAGCAACAAGGTCTGGATAAGTATCAGTAACCGTCTCAAACTTATGCTTTTTATGCTGCAGTTGATAAGAGGACTAAGTCAGAGCTCATAATTTGAATGAGCTTTTATTTTAATAACAGGTAAACTGTAAAAATAAGAAAGTTTAAAAAAGGAAAAATAATCAGATTTCTAATTTATTCTGATGCTAAAAGATCTAAAAATCTGCTAATGTTTTTTCTAGAACATTCCAGAGATGGCACACGTCAGCACAATTTCTGAAGGTCAGAACTTCTTCCTGATGGTCAGCAAAGGACACTTTAGAATGGACAGAGCATTTGGAAGTAACATATTTCCAGGACCAGAGGTATTTTAGCCAAATACAAAGCTGCTGAACTACTAGCTATAAGGTAAGTCATGTAATCTATAGCTTAAACCAACTTCAGTAGCAGAAGAGTGGTATGACTGGCATGACCGAGTGGGACACCAGTGACTGACTGATGGACTCTCAGCATATCTGCCAATCACTTGGAGAGGAGGTGAACAGTGCTGTGACAATGCTTGATGCATTGTACAGAGCAGAACAGTGAAATGACAGAAAATTATTCAGGATACCCAATGACTGGAAATTATTCAAGTTCCCGATGACTGGAAAAAGGGGACTATAACCCCCATTTTCAAGAAGGGGAAAATGAATGACCCGGGGAATTACAGACCAGTCAGTCTCACCTCTGTGCCTGGCAAAATCTTGGAGCAGATTCTCCTAGAAGGCATACTAAGGCACATGAAAATCAACAAGGTGCTTGGTGACAGCCAGCATGGCTTCACTAAGGGGAAATCCTGCCTGACCAATTTGGTGGCCTTCTATGGTGGGGCTACAGAACTGATGGACAGGGTTTGAGCAGTTGATGTCATCTACCTGGACTTGTGCAAAGCGTTTGACACTGTCCCACACGACATCCTTGTCTCTAAATTGGAGAGACATCAATTTGATGGATGGACCACTCGGTGGATAAAGAACTGGCTGGATGGCTGCACACAGAGTTGGGGTTAATGGCTCAATGTCCAGCTGGAGACCAGTAACGAATGGTGTCCCTCAGGGATCAATGTTGGGACCAGTCTTGTTTAACATCTTTGTTGTAGACATGGACAGTGGGATTGAGTGCGCCCTCAGCAAGTTCGCCGATGACACCAAGCTGTGTGGTTCGGTTGATAATGCTGGAGGGAAGGAATGCCATCCAGAGGGACCTTGACACACTTGTGAGGTGGGCTGATGCCAACCTCATGAGGTTTAACCATGCCAAGTGCAAGGTCCTACACCTGGGTCGGAGCAATCCCAGGCACAGCTACAGGTTGGGCAAAGAAGAGATTCAAAGCAGCCCTGTGGAGAAGGACTTGGGGGCGCTGGTTGATGAGAAAATGAACATGAGCTGGCAGTGTGCGCTTGCAGCCCAGAAAGCCAACCGTATCCTGGGCTGCATCAACAGGAGCGTGACCAGCAGGTCGAAGGAGGTGATCCTGCCCCTCTACTCTGCTCTTGTGAGACCTCACCTGCAGTATTGTGTGCAGTTCTGGTGTCCTCAACATAAAAAGGACATGGAACTGTTGGAACAAGTCCAGAGGAGGGCCACGAGGATGATCAGGGGACTGGAGCACCTCCCGTATGAAGATAGGCTGAGAAAGTTGGGGCTGTTCAGCCTGGAGAAGAGAAGGCTGCGTGGAGACCTCATAGCAGCCTTCCAGTATCTGAAGGGGGCCTATAGGGATGCTGGGGAGGGACTCTTCATTAGGGACTGTATTTACAGGACAAGAGATAACGGGTTAAAACTTAAACAGGGGAAGTTTAGGTTGGATACAAGAAGGAAATTCTTTCCTGTTAGGGTGGTGAGGCACTGGAATGGGTTGCCCAGGGAAGTTGTGAATGCTCCATCCCTGGCGGTGTTCAAGACCAGGTTGGACGAGGCCTTGGGTGATATGATTTAGCATAAGGTGTCCCTGCCCACGGCAGGGGGGTTGGAACTTGATGATCTTAAGGTCCTTTCCAACCCTAACTATTCTATGATTCTATACCCAAAGACTGACTGTGGCATGTTGCTGGCATATCTCATAGTAGTGGATGATTCAAAAGGCAGATTGAATTAAGTACTAATAAATTAAATCAATGGATGTGCAATAAAATATCTGCCTTATGGCTCCAGCAAGCCATAGTGACACCCAGGGCAAGAAGTCTGAGGCAAGATGCTGACAGTATGGATATACTACAGAGATCAGTGGAAGAGCAAAAGCAGCTGGCCAGAAGAGTCACCTATCCAGAGAGCAGGTGAAGAAAGAACGATACGAAGCTGCTCAGGCAGAAAGCAGCAGCCACCAGCACTGGTCAGGGAACTAAAGCTGGGTCCTGTTCTGCTGTCTCTCCAGTGCAGGAGCATACAGGTGCAATGGATATGCTAGCAGCATTAAGTGCAATCCTTTCCCCTCACAGAAGATAGTTCTTCCTCTTTCAACCAATGCTTTTGCCAGTATTTCAGCCATGAGCAGCAGCCAGAGAAGCAGGCAATCCCAAAGGTACTTCTTCCTTGCTACCTGCTTTTGTTGAAGTTCGGGGAAGAAACTCAGTGTGGGGAGAATGGAGGGATGTTGCTTCTAAAGCCACACTTCACAATATCACCTTTTGATGCTTTTTTCTCTGCTCTTCTCTGCTCTTGCTGCAGCTGCTAACTGAATGTGCATAATGATGGACTCTTACCCACTTAGTAAAGAGGTCCTTGAGCACTGTAGGCTGTTTTCTGAAAACATCAGCTCAGTACTTACTAGTTGTCAAAAAGGTGCACACAGTGTTAGGAAACTAATAGAGAATAAAGAAGAAAAGATCAATTTGACATTTTATGAAGCCTACAAGTGTAAACTTCATTGTTTACTGCAGACTTCATTGTTGACTGCAGACTTCATTGTCTACTGCCTGCATATCTGGTCACAGGATTGTAGGACAATTCAGATTTGAAGGGAGATGTCTAGCCCAATCTCCCCTCAAAGAAGGGTCAGCTATGAGATGTAGCCACAACATAAAAGTCTTCAAATATCTGTGCATCAGCCATGATTAGCACAAGCCTTCTACCTCAGACACTTCTAAGAATCTCTGCTGCTTCTTCATAGGCCTTTTGTAAATCATGTACTACTGCAAACAAGGCACAGGTGTGGTGCTGGATCAAAAATACCCAAATTCTCAACAGAGTTAAATTAGCAAATAAATGGTATTTTCACTCAAGGCTGACTGTTCCTCTCAACTTCCAATGATAAGACCACTAGATCTGGTTCTTGGCTTTGTTAGAACAGCTACATTATGAACTCCAGAAGCAAAGACAGTGATCACCTGTCCAATTTAAACAGCAGAGGCTCAGGTTTCTGAGCAGAGCCTACAGATCTGTCGAATAGCCCAAGGGCTGTCATGGCACCCATCAAATTCTGAGCTAGTCCAGAAGTCTCCTCTGTATGAACAGAGCAAGTACCTCCTTTACACATCTAACACCAAACACGAGCAGGATCATTCCAACTCAGGCATCAATATTAGCACAAGATTTCAATTCAGCTATAATCACTAAGACACAGTGTTCTGTTTTATGCAAAATACACAGAAGGTTTTGTTAAAGTTTACAGATACTCAGTGTGATTAAAATGTTCAAACAAAAGGCGAGTCTGCCTTCAAGAATTCACTTTCTGATACAAGTCAATATTTATTTTGAATTATTGATCACAATTAATCTTTTTAGGTGCCTATCACCTATATTTTAATTTTTATCTGCCTGGGCCTTCAATCTTCTTAAGCCTATCAATAAACTGGCAAGAAAATTCTGTTAATCATGTTACAAATATTATCTGAGTTAATATAAATTATATATGAGTGACAACATTTAAAAAAAATACTAAATATCCAATATATCCTTGACAGATAAAGAAAAGAGTATCTTGGGGATGGGTCTGTGTGAATAGTGAGATATTCTGGTAGTTAAAAGAATGAGGAAATAATTAAATTACACATAATTCAAATATCTATTGGAAATTTAAAAAATCTGCAGGATGTATTCTGAAGTTAGCAATGGACATATTCACAAACTATAAATGACACTAAGCATCAGATTCTTAGTAACTGATGGAATTAACCACCACCTAATCACCACTTTCCTAATTATAAAACTTAGTTGATGTTGAAATGCTAGAAACCAAGCCACCTTTGGCACCTTATGAAAACCACAGAAGGCACTTCATAGCTTTATAAAACATGCTAGTCATTATCGGAAGGAAATCCTGTCCAGTTTTTATGTCTAGATGTTGCATGAAATTCTCAACTTGCTTCTTCGACATCAATCTTTTTAATTATATGAGTCCCTGGTACTGAATATACAGTGTACAGAGTGATCCACCCTAAAAGAACAATTAATTTGGCCCATAGCATTTTCTCTCATTCTAGGATACAGGGGTTTGCCCACTTCTCATCTGAAATAGCACTCATAACCAAAACGCAGTTGTTTTCTGGTGAAGAATGGATACATCCAATCACTTCTTAAAACAAAAGAAACAAACAAAAAAAAAAAACAGAAAAAACCCCAGCAGCAGCAATCACCATATTTTACAGTGACAGTAAAAAGTTAATGTCTCACGCATTTTCAGTCATACGGCATGCTTAGTACATGGCCAAAGTACAGGCATCCCCATGCATGTGACTAAAGGTGACCAAAACTCAAAGCACCTGCCTGCATTTGTTAGGTGGCATGCCAGTCTGATTATTCCTGGAAAAAAAGTCATTAAATATAGCTATAAACAAACATATGTAAGAAGCTGAGTGTGTCACCTCAGTTAGAATGATGGCTACAAGTACTAGAAATTACTTCAGCTGTTCCAGAGTCAAGTTCAGAGACATTGTGTCAAACTACAAAAAGTCAAACTTGTGAAATGTGATACTATCTTTCTTTGATGAAGAAAATAGTCAGAAAACCAGATTTTTGTCTGTTTTAATTAGAGGAATAGGCTAGAATGCCTTTCATGCACATAGAGACAACCCCAGTATCACTGAATGTAGAATCATAGAATGTGCTAGAATATAAGCCTCAGTGCACTCATAAGAGCAAGATACTCTCATTTCAAGTAGGTGCTATAGAAATTTTTCATATTATATTTAATATTAAAATAATAAAACAATTATTAAATTTAAAAAAATGTAGTGGAGGAATCTTCATAAAAAGTGAAAAATAATATGTTTCAAAAATGCTTTGAAACTCAAGACATAAAGATAACCACCTTACGAGGACGTACTTCAGCTTTTCCATACATTTAAAGCTGAAATATACCAGGCAATTTTGCTCCTCCTCTGTAACTGCAAAGATAAAACAAAAATATTCATTCCCTGTTGCAACAGAAATCTTACTCTGTTTATAGACTCCTTAGTGTGGATGAGATTTTCAAGCAAGCTCTGTGAAGACCTTTGCCTAGAAACCCTTAGAGTCTTTCAGATGGGAGATGGCTTACTGCCAAATTTCAAAACCTTATTAAGAACATAACATTCAGCAAACCTTTTCAATAAAAGACAGTAGTGTTCATATGCAGCAAGTGCTTGCTATTTTCATTACCCTAGATTCACCTTAGAGGATACGTTTTCCATCTATATAATTTCTTTTCTGGATTACAGAAAGTGGGAGCTTCAGTTTATATTGTGTCCTAAAACCTATGCCTCCAACATGATACATACATCCATGATTTTTAATCTTACTTCAGGTGTATCATTCAGGACACTACAAAAAAGAATGCTGTTTAGGACTGTGCTGTTCAGATCTGAATAAATGACTTGATCTTCCTCATACTGACATGACAAAGTAAAGAAATAAGATTTGCCTTCTTAAATTAATGGATGACTACTCACCATGTAGTCACAATGGTGTCACAATTGGCACAATTGTTTTAGTCAGGTTAAGCAGAGCACATCAAGAAAGACAGTACTATTACCAGAAAAAGATTTAAATCATTACATTTTGCAGCATAAAAAATTACATAGCGATGTTCTACACCTTTATGCCCAATTGTTATGCAGTGCTGAGGACTTTAGTAGGACCTAAGTAGGACCTCGCTGAGCCTAGGAAGTTTATATAGACAGATTAATATACAAAAATATGGCTATATGGTTTAAACAGATAAAGCTATTTTTGTCTTTCATAATTTTGTATTTTTGTACCTTTGAAGGAAGGTATTTCCTCTGGCTCATCTTTTCAGTAATATTCATGCGCCTAATGGAAGATCCAGTTACAAGATTATTACCATTAAAGGGAAGATTGTATTTGATACAGAATCGTACAGAAGGCAGCCTTGGCTTTAACTGCAGTATGCTGGAACTACTATGTACATAAATAAAAAGATACATATCATATAAGGATATAAAGGCACCCATCAGGTGACAGAATTCCAAATTCAGGATTACATATATAGGATAATAAATATTAGCAGGACATAAGTGTAAAAACAAACAAAAGAAGAAAGTAACGGCTTTCAAAACAGGGTGGTTTTTTTTAATATTACAGTGGCAATATAAAGAACACAAAAAATCCTATTTTACATGAAATCCAAACCTTGCACCACAACTGTACTACATGAGGCTCATCAGTAAGAATTCTTACAAAGCAGTCTAATTTCAGGTGCTGAAAATAAAAGTAAAACCTACATGCCTAAGTAGTGCAGAGTAAAATACTAAATTACACAAGTACAGCATTTCCAAGGAAGTTATGTTTTTATGTTTTGGCTTTCGTATATAGTCCCTCAAAAATTGTAATGAAACCACTTTTCTAGTATGTCTTAATGTTAAAGGATCAGATTTAGGAAATGGAATTATTGCCCCCTGGTGGCAGATTAAAAATCAATGCAATCGAAGAAAACAATTTCAGATAAATAAGCAAATCTTTCATTTTAAGAATCATGTCTTGGACAATCAAAGTCTGAGGATATTAAAAAGCATGCAAAACCAGTTTAATATGCAATAAGATACCAGTAAATGGGGATAATTTACATTTTTATCTACAAGAGTAATAAAGACTGTAGGATAAATTCAATTATCAGCTTTATAAAATGTAAATAATAACACACTAAAATAAAACGTTCTGATCAACAGAATCCCACAGCCAAAACTCCTAATAGTCTGGTCAGTTACTCCAAAATCTAATTTTCATTTAAATGAATAATTAGGCTTTATAATTTTCATGTAAATATAGAAAAAAAATCCTGAATCTGCATTCATGTGAGGCTTTTCTTCACTCAGATATTCAGCAGCCAAAGACAGAGAAGCAGAGGAACAACAGAATTTGATCTTACGACTGGCTGGAACAACAACATAGTTAAAAGTTGATGCAATGTTTTCCACATGGGTTAATACAGAAACTTACGTATCCTGATCCTCAAATTGCAGGTTGTTAGCCTCCTTCCTAATATCTGACTACCCAACAATTATCAAAACCCTATTCAATGATTTCTATTCTGTATGGCACACTCCTTACATCACCCAAAACTAAAGCAGCCTGTTCTAAACCATTCTGCCGTTCCAGCTGAGAAAACAAAAAAAACACCTTTATCACGGTGGTTTTAAACAAACTGCGATTACAGTGGTAACATACATTAAGAGTATAACAAAGGGAGAGAAATATTAGTTCTTTATGGGACTATGTTTATCACCACAGAATAGTTAGCAAGGATCATGCTGCCTATACAAAAATTAGCATTTTTCAGTGATGTGTTGCTTCCATGACAGGAAAACCTTCTACATTTGCAGCAGTCTAAACTCTCAATAGAATACTGACAATCAAAATTTGCATGTTGCTTTTCATTACACAACTGAAAGCTTCATGTCTCCTGAAACAGGCATCACACTTTTGAGCAGCAGTAACATATTTTTTTCCCTTTTTTTTTTCCTTATAAATTTATTAGAGCATGAGAGCAACCCACCTTTGTTCCACACACCTCTTCAAGGACAACTATTACCATCCAAGTAGTTGCCTGAAAATTGGTTACTAAGAAGAAAACTCCATTCTCTATCAAGACATTTGGTGGATCAGTGGTGATGTAAACTACCCGAAACGAATGTCTAATCTGAAGGGGTCAGAAACAGTAGTTTAAACTGAATTTTTTCAAGAGTGTTATCTGACATGTCTAGTCTGGCGTATTAGAAGACGAATGAAGTTCTTCATGGTTTTGCATTCCTCACACTAGACTGGCAGTTTTACATGATGTCCAATGAGTTTCACATTTCTCCAGAGCACCTGCCCTGAGGACAGGGAAGTGACTGGGAATTTCACTGAAGGGGTAGGTGGGATAAGCAAAACAGTTCACAAATTCTTTAAGCAAAAGAATTCCATGGCAAACTTATCTGATGTACAACATGGTAGAGGGCAGTTAACCCCTGTTGTCCT
The DNA here is from genome assembly GCF_028554395.1 of Pezoporus wallicus. Taxonomy (NCBI): domain Eukaryota; kingdom Metazoa; phylum Chordata; class Aves; order Psittaciformes; family Psittacidae; genus Pezoporus; species Pezoporus wallicus. The sequence goes on from NW_026642654.1 coordinate 4,899,519, forward strand.
GGGTTCAGCAGTACAGTCATTTTTCTCCTTCTTAGTAGCTGGTGCAGTGCTGTGCTTTTGACTTTCAGCCTGGGAACAGAGATGGTAACACCAATGGTTTTAGTTGTTGCTCAGTAATGTTTACTCTGACCACGGACTTTCTGAGTCTCATGCTCTGCCAGGGAGGAGGGGAAGCCAGGAGGAAGCAGAGACAGGACACCTGACCCAAACTAGCCAAAGAGGTATTCCATACCACATCACGCCCACTATATAAACTGAGGGCAGTTATCCAGAAGGGCTAGATCACTGCTGGGTATTGGTCAGCAGATGGTGAGCAGTTGTATTCTCTTCCCTTGTTATTTCCCTTATCATTGTTATTATTGGTGGTAGCAGTAGTGGTTTGTGTTATACCTTAGTTACTGGACTGTTCTTATCTCAACCCGTGGGAGTTACATTCTTTTGATTCTCCTCCCCATCCCTTTGGGAACTGAGGGGGAAGAAGGAGGGGGGGAGTGAGTAAGTGACTACATGGTTCTAAATTACTGACTGGACTTAAACCATGACAGCTGTAAACAGCCATCAATCAACAGATCAGCTATCTAATGAAGAATTGTGTTTTAAAGCAAGGGTTTTGTCTGACAAGCATTAGATACCTACTAAATGAGAGAATTTAAAACTAAAAGGAGGAAAAAAAAAACCCAAGCCAAACAACCCAAACCAAAACCCAGGTGATGCACAGTACAATTGCTCTCCACCCACTGACCAATACCCACCCAGACCCCAGCAGTGATCAATCCCTCAAAAAACCCTCCCCAGTTCACATACTGGGCATGACATGCTGTGGTATGGAATACCCCATTGGCTAGTTTGAGTCAGGTATCCTGTGTCTACTTCTTCCCGGCTTCCCGTGCCCGTCCTCACCGGCAGAGAAGAAGACCGAAAAGTCCTTGATCAGGGTAAGTGCTACAGAGCTACAACTAAAATATTTGTGTGTCATTAGCATTATTTGGATTGACTAAATCCAAAACACAGCACTGCACCAGCTACTAAGAAGAAAATTAACTGTTACAGCTGAAACCAGGACACCTTCTTACACTACAAAGTTATGACACAATCAGATTCTTTCACAAGAAAGCAATACTGATTATTCTCACACCTATTTAGGCAGGGTGCTCTCTCCTTGCTCACTGTGTACACGGAGTGAACAAAACCCTCTCTCCTCGCAGTAAACATAGCGGTGGGAACTTCCCCGTTTCAACCCACACCAGCCCAGCGCCGTGCTCAGGCCGGCCCTCGCCGGGGCAAACCGTCTCCTCCGTCGCTCTGGGAAGGCGGCAAGAGCGGAGGAAATGCCAGTCCAGGAGATACCCGGAGAAGTCACGCTCCTCCCGGCGTCCAGGGAAGTGTCCCTTGAGGAGCCGCGCGGCCGCCCGCCGTGTGAAGGCGGCACACACCCACGTGTGCGTGCATCACCTGCCCGGGGCCGGGACGGGCGGGAAACCCGAGCGCGCCGCAAGGGCCGGCGGGAAGGGGGAGCGGCCACCGCGCCTCCTCGTGAGGGAAAGCTCGGCGGCTTCACCTCGGCTCGCGTCGCTGCCCGGGCGGGAGGCTGTGCGCCTGCGCGTGCAACGGGGCGGGGGCTCCGCTCTCCCGCCCAACCGTGGTCTGGCGGGAGCGGGACGGGGGTGTCAGGTGGGGTGAGGCGGCCGTAGCGAGCTGCGGTGAGGGTGGGGGGGTCCCGGTCGCTCTCTCCTCCCCGAGGTGGGGTGGGGATGGCGGTGGCGGTGCCTGCTAGCGACATGGGGCTGCAGGCTCGCTGTGAAGGCCTCTGAGCGCCTTTCGTCTGTCGCTGCTCGCCTCGGTGAGAGAGCGCTCCCGCCGCGCTAGGCCGCGGCCGATCGGCCCGCCCGGGGAAGGAGGAGGAGGGGCCGGGCGAACATGACCAGCCCTGCCAAGTGGGAGCGTCTGAGGCCGCTGCGGCCGGACACACTGCGTGTGAGTGAGGTACTTGGCGGGTGGAGAAGGGAGGTGCTGTCTGTGGATGGGGAAAGGGCGGGACGGCACGGCAACGCTTTGATCCCACCGCGGGAGCCTCTGGGGGCATGCCCGAAGTTCCTCCCACTCGCCTGCCCGGCAGGAGATCACCGTGATGGAAAGGTATGTCAGGCCTAGCCGGCGGGCCTTCCATCCCTCGTCTGCGTTGTAGCAGGCTGCCCCGAGAAGGAAGCTGGTGATAGTCATAGTGCTAAAGGGTGGTTTTCTTACCTGTGGCTTGTTCATCGAATTAAGTCGCTTGTTGTAGCTATGTCTGAGAGAAACAGACAACAAATGTGTATTCTGTTAGGCTCTGAAGATCTATGATGTTCAGGTGGTCTTATATGCAGCTTCCACTGCTACCTTTTGTAGTGTTATGGGCTAGCTAACAAAAACCGGGTCCACTTTCAATTCTGTGGAACTTCTTAAAGGTGCTTATTTTTCATTAACCTTGGGCTACTTTTGCGCTAGTTCTTACACTGGAAATGGGAAATTTCTTACTATTTCTTACTAGTACTTGATTGTTGGGCTAAATATTGCTTGGTAGTATTGTCTTAAAGCCATGAAAAAGTTTACAGGCGTTTTTACATTAGTAATAGGAAATTCATTACTGTTGGAGATGATGATTGTAAGAAACAAGGGGTGTATAGGACAGTGCCTTTATATAGGTGTTTAGATGTGTCATGATGCTTTCCTGAATCTTCTCATAAATGGAGAAGTTGAGGTTGTGGTAATCATTAGCAGCCTTGGCTTGGAATACTGGAGTTTAAGACCCAGAGTGTAGTGAGAAAGGCTAGTAACAGAGTACAGAACCTGGATTCTAGCTTATTCAGGCTTCAGATTCTAGCTCAACTACCAACAGGTAGCTGGGATTTTTAAACTTGAAAGCTGGAGGAGCCAAGGAGATGGAGGCCTGTAAGGACAGGGACATCCTGATACTGATGACAAGTAACCTTGTGGAGGGATGGGCACAGCTATGTTTGCACTCTCGGAAGGGCAGAAAGAATACAGAAAGAAGTGCAGAAGACTCTATCAAAAGTCCTGCTAAAGCTCATGTAGATAACGTCCAAAGCTTTGAATCCACATGCCTAGTAATTTTGTCACCAAAGGTAATCAGGTTGCAAAATATAGTCATGTTGGCTATTCCCAATCACATTCTCCTTCATGTGCCTGGAAATAGCATCCAAGAGAACTTGCTTTGTGATTTTTCCAAGGGCCTGAAGTGAAGCTCACCAAGCTGTGGCTGACCTCCAGATTGTCAAAGATCATGAGAGCAACCTCTCAATGACATAAGCCAGCTTTCTCAGGATGTCAGCCACAGCAGACTTCAGTACTTGTGAGGAAGTGAACAAGAAGCTGGTGCTAGATGCTCCACAGCCATGCATAATAGGAGGCTGAAAGAAAATAGTCATGAATTGAAACAAAAAAAGCAGGAAAGGCTGCAACTTGATGTAGCCTGAATTTTTTTCACTATGAGGTTGGACAAGGCAGTGGAAAGGGATGCCCAGAGAGGTGTAGCCTCCATGCCTTGAAATTTTGAGGACCCAATTGGTTTACCCTTGATAGCAGCCTTGATAAGCTGCTCTGATCTAATGGCTGTTCCTGTTTGGAGTGGGAGGTTGAACCAGAGAGCTTGGGTCTCTTCCACTTGGAACGGGTCTGAATTTGAAAATACTCATTTTGTTAAATTGGGGCAAGGGGTAGAATTAAGTACCTGCTTAGGCTTGTCATGTCAGTGTCTTGACAAGAGTAGACTGCTGCCTGTCTTGTATCACAATACATAATTGTGATGCTGTATAACAGTGGCACATCTTCTGTATGTGAGCTGTTACATGGAGTAGCTGAAGCTCTTATTTGTAGAGTTTCTACAGGCATCTGTGTTGTGACCACTGCTTGAGCATTAGGGAGTTCAGTGGTGGTTCCTACTTTCCACGGCAGAGGAAAGTGTTCTGAGATTAAGGGCTGAAAATTCTGATAGAGATTAATGAGCATGTATCCCTTCTATCCAGTGACAGACCTTCACAGTAATACCTGTTGAATTGTCAGCACTCCTTATACCTGTAGCATCTAGAGGTGATTTGGGGATTTCTTCTGGAGAAGCTTCCTGTGTAGGTAGTGTTTTATGTCAGTTTTGTTTTTTTTCCCCAGCCACCAATGATCAACCTGAAGGTGAACAATGGTGGACAGGTTGTGAGAAGTAAGTTGCAATGTTCCATATGTGAAAATTATTCTTGAAGTATTTCATGCTTTTTGCAATGCTGAATACATGTTGTATGCAAGTGAGAAATTGATTTGTATCTAATATAGGCAGAACAGGAGGAATGTTGCACAGTAAATTAAATAGAAAAATATGAAGCAGCACATTCTCCGTAGTTTTTTCCTATGCTGAAAGTATACCTTCCCACTGCTATAAGGAAAATAATGTACAGGAAAAGTGAGTTAGAGAAAACTGGAACATCGTGCTGGCAAATGTTGTTTTCAAGTGGTATTAATAAATGTAAATACAAGCTTTAGTGAGTGTGTTGGTTTTGGGGTTGCTTTTTTCTCCTCACCAATGGAAGTCTCACACATCTCACAGTAGCACACTCCATAACTGAGTTCACCATGACTGGTGAACCTGTCACTTCATGTTAAAGAGTGCAGTCTCGCAGCCATAGAATGCATGGTATGCTGCGAGTAAAAGGGCATGTCTCCTTCATCCTTAACAGCGGGATTTGACAGTCTTTCATTGGCTCTAGCGTCAGATGAGTGCATGTGTACCACATTTGTTTGTGCCCCAAAAATATGTGCTTTTTTATGCTTTATGCATACATAAAAATGTAAAGTGAAACAACCTGTTCACCAATAACATTTCTGCAAATAGGCTGGTAATGGATACACTGGGATCCCTCTTAAATCTGTGGCGGCCTGGTATCTGTAATCTTTGTTGCATTAGTAAATTTAACAGTGGTATGACCAGTTCTTTTGCCCTTAGACCAGATAGTACAACCAGAGTTTGTCTGTATTTTAAGTTCTCATACTCCAGAACAGATTGGTCACAGCCAGGCTGAAACAGTTTCTGAAACCAAGCGAACTCCTGAAGCATGCCTGTATATCATTTGGAAGATCTACTGGTTAATCTAGGCTAAAAAGGCAAGAAAAAATATTTTAAGAGTGATGGAGCAGATGATAGAGCTGCAGTTCTCTGGCAGTGTCCTGACACTATCTGTAGTTAACCAAAGGTTTCATTGGTATTCATTCAGTATTCTGAGCTCATGGCCTACAGAACATACAGTTACACAGCTATTAATACCTATACCAGCGGTTTGAAGTCATGGATGTTGGAAGCATGAAGACGCATGCTTCTTATTTAGACAGGATCATTGCACACCAGTGAAAGTACATGTTGCTAATAGGCTTTATATGATGCCTTTACAATGTCAGTGTTAATAATTGCAGTGCTTTCAGACTCTTATCTTCATTGTTACTTCATCATTATTTTTTTTTTTTAAGGAGTGCTGCATGCTTGTATAGTAGTTCACTGTAAGTATTCTATCAAAACTTTACAGGAACTGTGAAAGTCAGAAAGCCTCGATTTGATGCATCCTTGGTTTATTTGACCCGAAAATTCATGGATCTTGTCAAAACAGCTCCAGACGGTGTTCTTGATTTAAATGAAGTAGCAACAACACTTGGAGTACGAAAACGAAGAGTGTATGACATCACCAATGTGTTGGATGGAATCCACTTAATTCAGAAAAGATCTAAGAATCTTATCCAGTGGGTGTGAGTTGGCTTTGAAACTTCTGATTTCTGAAAGAATGAAACCCAACAACATTGAGTAATGTTTATATCTTTGATAGTATTTTTAAGCATACTGAATTACCTTTAATATATAACAATATTTTAAGTTCTGCTGTATCCTTAAGCTTAATTACTGTGCTAACAATTATCAAGTGCAAAAGCACACTGAAGCATATTTCAGCAAAGTATCCCAGAGTTCCTGGTTGTTTCTGTTAGTATACTTTGTATTCAATAAACAGGCTCATATTTATATAAACATATTAGACAACTTCATGTTTTTCTAGAGGTTCTAGTCTTGACCAAGTTGTTGGAAAAGCACCAGAGCAGCAAACACTTAAAGATGAACTTTCTGACTTGTCAGCCATGGAAGAAGCTCTGGATGATTTAATCAAGGATTGTGCTCATCAGTTATTTGAACTAACAGATGACAAAGAAAATGCAAAATATCCTTTTATCTCTTGCATTACTTTAATGTGGTTTCTGTTGCAAGTACTTGGGTATCTAGTAATAACTGTAGGCTGGTACCACAGGTGTGCAGTAATACTTGATAATGAGTTTTTACGCTAGGAAACCTTGTGGTTATGTTGTATTAGTGCATACTAGTCAGGTGCCCTGCTTTACAGTATCATACGTAATCTAGCCTGTTCTCAGGGAGCCCGTACTTGTGTGACCTTTCCACTGCAGAAGAATGGAAGTGGGGCGGTAGTCTTAGTACCCTGACCATCAACTTGTTCTCTCCATTATAGAATAAAGATGACTATGTGTCAGGTCTTGACTTACCAGTGAGATTGAGTTGCTTAGTGAGATGAGAAAGAGGACCCAAAACAGAGTCCCAGTGGCCAGTTCCCAAGAAGATACAATGGTACGTTGGTTGTGTCCTAATACTGTTCTGTCTCTTGAGAGTGGTTCCAGTGCAGTCTTGTCTTTCAGATGGGCTTTGATAATTGAAAAGGCATTTCTTTTAATATGATATAAACACTGGATTTTTGGCTTGGCTTACAATAAGATGCTCTTTGGCTACCTTATGTAGCAGAATGTTAAGGCCCGTGCTCAAATGAAACGTGCCCATTTTCTTTATGATACCAGGAAAACTTTTCATTACCCTTTACCTATCTTGGTTAAGACAAGAATCCTGTAGTTTTCTAGGGAATTGTTTATGTGCATAGTTATTACAAAACAAAGTAGTTTCTCAAGGACAGTATTCCCTCTGCTTTGTGTACTTAATGACCATATCTGTGAAAACTGCTTATCAAATATGTGTGGTTTCTTAATATTGAATATTTTCATTTTTTTTTAAAGCTCTTTTCTTCCTATAAATAAAGAAAAAAGATCTTCCACTTGTTAGCTAATAGTTTTAGAAAGCCGGTATTAAAGTAACCTCAGCTGAACTATTTACCACTTTTCTTAAGATATGTTGAAGCAGAATATCAACTTAATATCATACTCTTTGCTTCTGCCCACTAGCAAATTACTGTACAGGATCCTTGACCAATGTATACACTAGCTTATGTGACATACCAGGATATCCGTAGCATTCAGACATTTCAAGAACAGATTGTGATTGCAATCAAAGCTCCAGAGGAAACCAAGTTGGAAATACCAATTCCTAAAGAAGTAAGTTTTGCACATTTCTCTCTTAAGGGAACAGAATTTCTCAAATGTGATTTTTGCAGCAGCATTCAGTAATTGTTTTCTTGTTTCTTTGTCACATACAGCAAATATTGGTACTTCATTGTTCTTGTTTCACTAAATAATGCTGTAGGGCTGGTAGTCCAAGAAACTAATTTGCAGTATTTTTCTGCTCACCTAAATTGTTAAACAACATGTCTGAGCTTTAGTTATATGTTTTTTCTAGAGAGAATGGACCAGCTGTAGTAAAAGTTACTTATTTCCACTACCAGTTTGCTTGATAATTACTAGGATAATGAAACTTCTGAAGAGCTGGTAAATGTTTGTATGCTAACATTTACAAATACTGTAAATCTCACTAAGCAAAACAGTAAGCCTGACTTGATAATGATCTTAACAGCGTAGAAATGCTTAATGAGTAGATGGCTATTGTTAGTATAATAATAAAGTATGAAATGCACAGTATGGTTACCAAAAGAAAATCTTTTGGTACTCTAATAGATCATGTCAAGATAGATTTTTCTTGGAGTTTGAGGGCCACTCACCATCCTCACCTCATGGTACCACCCACATCCTCCCACTTGGGTCATGCAGGGGAGCCTTAGCTTTGACCTCTGCACCCAGTCACACTGCAGCTGCATCAGGGATAATGTACTGGGAACACACTGTTTAAAGGAGTGCTGTGAAAGAGAGGAAATACTGTAAGTAAGCTTAAAAAAAAAGCAGCTTTAATTCTGGTTTCCTTGTGTGCATGCATCTTCTATACTGTTCTTAACTGTGTAGTCATCAAATTTGCCTTGCTGTGTGCACAGAAAGGGAGGTAATATTGTAGGAAAAGGAGATACGAATCAATAGAACCAGAAGATGTAGATCCACTGCATAGATCTCCAGGGGTTTCACTGTAAAAGGAGCTGGTTGTCATCCTATGAAGATGGAAAATGACAAGATTTCCGAGGCTTCCTGAAGCAAAAGAAGGCAGCATTTAAAAAGCTGTATTTTAGAGAGAAGAGAATCTTCTCTCTGGTCCATTAAATTTGATTAGCTGTGTGCCTTGCAATGTGACATCTACTGAAGAACAGTAAAAGTAATCCAGTTCTGTTGCTTTGCCATATTATGAAAGGCGCTGTGTGCTCATTTGTTTTCTGACCCTTGGCACTGACTTGTCAAGTATTTTGTCAAATTGTGTTACTCTTCTTAAGCATGTTGTAAATCTTGGTCATATATCTAAAGGTCTGTAAAAAGACTAAATAGATTCATTAAGTGCATGTTCATCCAAAGTGAAACCTTTTTAACTTGATGGTGCTTAATAATCTGCCTGCAAATCTATGTAATAGTCATAATTTATGTAGCACTTGTAATGAAATTTTAAGTGGTAATGGCATTCTTTATTCTTCATCCACTGGCTTTGATATATATGCAGAAATAGATAACTGATGCATATAGACTAAAGAACAAATTTTACGTAAGTTGCTGTTTTGTAGGACTGCATAGCGGTACATGTGAAGAGCACGAAAGGACCTATTGATGTGTATCTGTGTGAGGTGGAACCAGAGAAGCCAGGTGCCAAAACTTTTGAAGATACAGATACAGTCACTTCTGAAACTGAGCCCGCAGGTCCTCCTGATGAAGGTAGTGTCCTTGAGTTACACTTTTATCCCCATTTAATATTTTCTTTAAAGATGGTCATACCGTTCTGATAAAGTTGAAGACTGTACTGCACAAGTATAATTTTCTGAGCATAGTTTATGACCAAGATGTGTAGGAGTAAGTGAGATGCCTAAAAGAGGACTCTGTACTGTTGGGTCGGCTCACAGCAGCAGGAGGTTAGAGCACAGGGCATGTGCACACGCAGCAACGCACTCTTCTACTGTGACCCTTTTCTTCCTTTGCTTGTTACTGGTTTCCTGCCTGAGCTGTGCTCTCCAGATGGAACAGTGTGTGTCAGTTCTCGGCTGCCTCACTGCAGAGTCCAGCAGCTCGCTGATTGCCATAAGAACTAAGATGCTGTTTCAAACAAGAGAGTGTGCTGCTCTTGCTCATTGCTGCCCTGTCTAAGGGAGGGCCAACAGATGGGAGGTGGTATTTTGATCTCCTGAACCAAGATTGGCTGGAATATTGCCTCTCAAGAGCCCCAGTGCTGCAGGATGTTGTGATTTAAAAATAAACATGGCAGGAATTGCAGTAGCTCAGAACACAAAAGATAAATTATTTTTAGCAGTGCTGCTTTATAGTTGAGGGGAAGACCTCACTTTTTAGTCTTAAGCTTTTTTTTTTTTTTTGGTGGTCTTTTTTTTACTTTATTTTGCTTGAAAAATGGCTCGCTTTTATTTCCTACAGCAACACTAATCATACTCCTTTTTTTTTTACTTTCCTTTCAAAGTGAGATCTCTGGGGGAAGAAGAAAAACCACCTGAGCTGACAGATTAGTTACAACTCAAAAACCTAATAGGAAATGTAAATATCTGTATTATAGAGCTGCTCCAAAGCTTCTTGGATCTGCAAACTTACTGACCTGAAATGTTCAAAAGTGAAGTGCTTTCACAGGATTGCTCATCTTCCCAAGTCAAAGGAGGCCAGTTCCTAGAGTTGCTTTTAGGAGCTTTGTTTTCATAATTGCATGTAATCTACACACCTTTGGGAAAATGGTATTTTTAGCTTATGAAATAATTGAAGGAAAATATAGGCAATTAATTACTTCTAAAAATGACAATATTTGGAAGGATCCACAATCCTTGTGAGAATGTATATAATAAAAGCACTTTTCAGTTCTGAGGTTGCACTGCTACTAAGCAGGATTGTTGGATGTGAGAGTAATAAAGAACTGGTGTATCAGAAGCCTTCACTATAAGGAACGCGATGTAGACGCTGTTTGCATTGTTTGCATCCAGCTCTCCATGCAGGAGTGGTATGAACTATATGACCTGTGGTATGAACACTGAAGTTAAGTAACAGCTTTTTGTATATATCTGTACCATGTCTGTGTAGTTACTGATGTAGATTTGTTGAGATAGTTTGCATTTCTGCCTTTGTACAGCAAAGAAATAAAATAAGCTTATAAAAATATTACATAGTCTAATCAGTCTACTGAGATGTGTTGGGTTGTCTTTGACAGGACTCACTGGATAACTACTAACACTCAAATCGATGTGGAACTTTGAGGTCTGTTAGACGTGGTGCTGGCAGCTAGCAGTTAGATCTGATTCTTTTGATGCCACAATACTGTAGCAATTATCAGAAGAAACATGATGATCGACAACTACTTAAATTGGTCTCTTCCAGTTTCTAGAGTTTACATACAGCATAACTTTAGCCTACTACCATTATCTTTGTGTCTTCAGCTGGCAAAAATCTGTACAGTACTTGAGAACCACATCTGTATTCATCCATCTTTAGTATCTGTAAAATGAAGCTTCATAATTTTGGTACCATTATTTTAAAATGATATAACTGTTGCCATACAAATGTTGTATGGAAAAGTGAACTTCATTGTTCTCTGTGTGGGGAGGGGTGGGTGGTGGTTTTTGAATTGGAACTTCAAGTCCTTGTTTTCCCAGACACACAGTATTAACAACTATTCATCTACTCACAGGTGGAAGCAACAAAATTAATAAAGCCCTGAGGGTTTTAACCAGCAATTCTACGACTATTTTAGACAGATGCTGTGAAATTAAATGCCCAGTGTGCTACTGTACAAATAAGGTAGGGCAGTTGGCACTGAAGAGCTTAAATATGCCTAAATACAGATTGATTGTTTACCTGGTTTCTACAAGGTTCATGAGTTCCCCAGAATGCTTAGCATTACACTGTGTGAACTGGGAAATGCACCGAGTGTGAGCTTGTGTCAGGAAGTAATCTTGACTTTGTGTATGTGTGCTGCTGCTAGCTGCAGAATACAGGACTTCAGCATAGAGTGCTATTTTTCTGCATCTCTATAAAACGCAAACTATAGGCTGAGCTGTTACAATAATAAAAGCAAAGTGGAAGCATGTTTCATATGCAGATCACAATAGAAATGGGGAAGGTGTTCCTCAAGTGGAGCTGCAGCAGGGGTTAAATGACATCTTTCTGCAGGAGAAGGTTGTGCTGCTCTTTTAAAGCTGGCTTCTGGCTAGGTGGCAAAGGAGCTGTTTGATTTTTTTGCACTGCTGTTCTGTATTGGTTGGGAGAGAGGTCAGTGCCTAAGGGAAGCCTGGATCCCGCTACTGTGGTTCAACAACTGGGGCTAATATTTTCTGTGAAACATGTAAAAATTCCCAGCACCAAAAACTAATCCCAAATACTGTGCCTAGGGGCAATATTTTGTTCACACTTTTTACTTAAGTTACACAATTAGCCCAGTGAAATTGAATAAGCTGCAATATGGCAGTTATAACTATTTTCTTAAATACATTTATTGTCTTAATAGTGCACCTTTAGCAGAACAAATGGACTTTTGAAGGCTAAACCACTTTGTTGTTACTACTTGGATACAGTATTATGTATTTGCAGTACTGGAAAACAAGGTACTATATGAGGTCAATACACTAGCTGAGAGAACTGGACTTGAGGAAAGGTTCCTGAGTTATGCTGAACTTAAATACAAGTTATGAGCTCACTTCAAAGATAAATGTGATAGGGCCTTACTCTGAATCTGTATTATAATCCTTAATTTTTTTTCCTGAAAGGTTCTGAAAGATTATTTTTGATGAGTTCATATCTGTCCATTTTCAACATATTTGTATGTGTAAGCACTTCACTCAGCTGTTGGAGGACTCTGCCTGTAATAAATGAAAAAGCTCTAATAACGTTTTTGTCTTCCCTTCAATACGAATGGCTGAGCATCTGAATGCCTTAATCAGCAGCAGCAACAGCCAGGATCTGTCATTATAAAATGGTCTGGGTTTGCTGACTCTTTATCTGGAACAAACACCACAAGTTGCCAGTTCAGGCGGTGTTTGGTATGGGAAATGACTTGTCAGGGGTTTCAGATGTGAACTGCAGTTTTTAAATAACGTGATTTGTAAAGAAGAAGGGAGATTGCTTTAAATTATTGTCTTTTAGAAAGCACTTGTAAGACAGCAAATTCCTTCCTTTGAATAATCTTTTTGCTGAGTGTGAAGAGCCTCATTTAGAAGCTTAAATTACACTGACCTCAGAAGTCACTTTAGCTCTTGCTGTTTTCCAAGGTGAAGTTAGCCTGCTTGCTGGTGAGTTGGCTGAGCCTGCAGAGCTGGACTGGCCTGCAAACCACATGCGCTCCCCAGCCTGGCTTGATGGGCCAGCTTCAGCACTGCACTGGGACTCCGCTGACTGCTGAAGTGAACCTGTTGCTTTTGGTTCTGCTTCTGATCCACCAGCAGTCATTTGAGAGAAGCATGTTGAGGCTAGAACCACATAAATTATAGTTGATTGTGTACTGTTTATATAAATCTACATGAGGTTTTTCACATAGGTGTTTATTGAAGGACTAGGATACTCATTTGTAAAAAGTCCAGGTATATGTTCAGAAGGAAATCTTAGTGATGTTTGAAGAGAAGCTTGGATCTTTCCACGCATCCTGTCCATGGTTCTTTCCCTTCCTTCATCCCAAGCTGCCTAAGAGTCCACGGCTGTGCTGTCCAGACACCCCTCATCTATATGGAGGCATATGGTGGCTTCTCATAATGTGATCCCTGGATGAGGTTTATAATTGCCCTTGGATTAAGTGATGGGGCTGGAGGAGATGATCCTAGAAGTTGTAACAGCGCATTCAGAAGACACAAGCTCAGGATGTCATTAGTCTTTAATTGACTTTTATTAGATCTCTAATATTGCACAGCATCCTTCTTCAGAAGGCAAACTTGGCACTTCAGATAAAAACCTCAGGAATCTGAAAATCTGTGAGAAGCTATTCAAATTCCTGGAATAGTTTTGCTTACAGTCTTTTGTAGATTCTAGTACAAATCGTGCACTGAAGTGCTTTTAGATAACGCAGTATTCTTTTCCAAACAGATGCAATTTTGGCGTTGCAGCTGCCTTCTTTTTGCAAAGAAAGTCTGTCTTCAGGTGTTCTCAGGTACTAGGTTGTACTCTGCCTATGCTCTTGTTCAGAAGTGTCCAAAAATACACTGTGTAGAATGACGAATGAATGAACTCCCATTTTCCTGGTGAGATTCATGAATATTCAGACTGTTTCCGCCTGACCATACAGTGGCTATGAAAGTACTCTGATGGACACCCCACTGTTAGCTGGGCACTCAAGGATTAAACCAAGCTTTCCAGAGTTAGTTGTGATCTTGTCGTGATTCCTAAAACACCTGGGAACGCAGGACAATATCTGTGTGCTGCCCCCATCCCTTACACTAAAGCAGGTTGCACAGAATTTGTAGTCAGAAGCAGAGAACTGTGATTTACTTGATAATGCTAATCTCCACAAATCACTTTTTACCAAGCAGCATTCTCACCACCAATGCTGGCAACGCTTTAGTTTTGTGTAAGAAACAAATTCCTTGGGGCAAAAATCCCCCTAGTGTTAGAGACAGATTCAACTTTAACTGCCCAGCAAGGTGTAGAAGGCCTTCAAACTGGTGAAAAGCTATCAGAGTGATGATTTCTACCCTTATTTGGCTGAAGAGAAAAAAAACACCTTCAAAATGATGCAGAATGACCACATCCTGGGAGAGTATTTATGAGGGAAATACAGGGATTTGCTTCAAGAACTGTAGGATCAATTAGGGATTAGAGGTTTGAAAATAACAAAATACTATGAAAACACAAAGCGCTGCCTTTTTTTCTGAGATTAAACAAGATCAGTGGGTTTGATTTGTTTGGAAAGTACCAAAAAAATTGATAGCCCTGACCCACTGCATAGCACAAAAGGCAAATATTAATTACTGTGTATTTATTTATTAATTATGTGCTTCTCTCAGTTTGAAAGCCTCTAGACTGTATTAAACATGTACTGTGGATTGAAGCTCAGGAATCTGAAGTTCTTTTCAAACAGGATTTGAATTTCTGACATTAGATAATTACTCAATAGAGTCATTAAAAATATTATTTTCCAAATTAAAATATCTTTTATTTGCAATCTGTAAAATACTGTTCCTTTATACATGGAGAAAATATAGACTGTTATAATCTGGAGAGGAGGGGTTGGAAGGCTTTCCAGATATTGTCTGCGTGTGATATATGTGTCTCTGAGGATCTGTTGCCTAGAAATGAAAACAAGACAACAATAATTGTTTACGTAGATGTTGCCTGAAAACTTCTCAGGCATTTATGCTCCCTCGGCTGGTTTTATGCCCATTTTTTAAATTGACAAGTGGGAGCTATTTTGGAGGGGGGGGAGAGGGAAGTCTGCAAAACAGTGTTTGTGATTTGGAGAGAAAATCATACAGTTCTAAAGGGAAAAATGAAAAACCCTCCCAATGCTACTTAAAAAGTTTTTTATTACCTTTGAAATCAAAACCCCATTTGGATGGTGTCCAATTAATTGCTTCTGATCAGCTTAACAAAACTGAGGTTCAGCTAGGAATAGTCATTCAGCCATGTGCTTTACTGACAGCTTTGAAAATGACTCAAGTAAGCTGAATAGATTGTACTTGGAGCTGAATTGTTACACTTCCATATTTTGTGTAGGTAATACACAGTTTAAAGATAATAATGGGTTTGTAATACTGGTAGTTCAGTCAAATTATGAGATACAGAACCATGGTTATCACTAGGGTGAGATTTGGGGTGTCTGTTTCTGTATAGAGAGAATCTCAGTGTGGGCTGTCTTCTGAGGACAGTTGTACTCACATATAAGCCATATATCCTTTCAACACCACATCACAATGCTCTCAGGCAGCTTGCTGCCTCTGGACAGATCACTCCTCTGTGCTGTGCCTATTTCCAAAAAGGGGATGACTTTCTTGATCTCCTGTGCCAACTCCTCTCGGTTCTCCTCTGCAATGGCTCCTAAGAGTGTACCAGCTTCCCCAGAAAGGTTGCCCAGCACTAACATGGGCAGTGCCTGAACTTTGCTGTGCTCTGTGGAGCAATCACAGCAGGTACCAGGCCCTCCCAGCTGCTCTAGAAGAGCATTCTCTCTGACGACAGCACCCCAAAACTCCCTGCTGGCTTGGAAGACACTGCCCCAGTGCTTATTGATGCTTTCAGTCTTTAGTGCATGGCCTTTAACAAATTAAATGGCAAGATTAAATTAGCATCTTATTGACAATTTCAAGTGAGAAATTGCCAAAGTGTGCAGATGCACAAATAAATGTTCCTTATGTTTATTTTACATATATTGGATTTTTTTCCCTTTGGTATCTGTCAGTCTTGTATTAAGAGACAGGAAAATCTGATTAACTTTTAGTATAACCTGCATTTTTTTTTTCAATTATGACAAAGTTGTTCCCTCTCTAGGTTAAGTAATACGACACTGAAAAAAAAAAGCTTAGAAATAGGATTAACCCTTTCCTCACCCCCTTTTCATCTCCCAGTATTACAGTTGCCAGAGAGGAACTGAAATGGGTCCATCCTTCCAGCATCGCAGCTTGTGTTAAATAAACACTCTAAACAGCATGAACTGGTGCAGAGTTTCAAAGGCAACTTTGAGGAAGGGGAAAAAAGGGAGAAATTATCTGCTATTTATTATCTGTTTATGTCAGACATGTCCCAAGCCCCACACACTGACTGAAGCTCATAGTGTGCAAAGACACAATTATATGGACATGCTGAGCCAGGGGATGGCCAGAGCTGCTCGCAAACTTCCCAGAGGCTGTGGGGCCACTAGAGGGATGTCTACAACCATCCTTCCACCAGCTCCTGAATCCCAAACCACCACCACACATAAAATCCTAGAATCATAGAATAGTTTGGGTTGGAAGGGACCTTCAAAGGTCATCTAGTCCAACCCCCTGCAATGAGCAGGGACATCTTCAACTACATCTCTGAGCAGCTGCAAATGACACTTGGCATCAAATAGGAATTGAAAATGCTGTAAAGAATGTATCAAAGGGCTGCTCACCATGGCCTAGGGAAAATATTTGGAAACTACCCATCCCAAAGGATGCAGCACAATGCTGGTGCACCACATAGTCCAAGTGAGCTAACCAGAAACCTTCTGGTTGAACAGTTTTCCACCATCAAATTCCAATCTGGTGGAAAGCAAATGGTTTCCCCCCAGCTCCCTAGCTGCTGCTTTCTTTCCAGCACACCAGATATGACCCATACAAGACCTTTTGACAGCCCGAGTTCAAGAACTCCCCAGTCTTGGAAGAGCAGGGGATTTAGGCCATGGTGGTACCAGCTGACTGACTTGGTGAGCTATGCAGCCGCAATACCAGTCATGGGGGAGTCTTGGGTAGCTGCTCAGAAAATTCTGAAATACCTCAATTTTGTTCTTTTGTGTAGTGAAATCTCTGTTCATGTGCTGCTCTGCAGGCTGAGGCACATCTAGTGCTTGCTTCCGAGCTGGAATTCTGTTCTGCTGTAACATTTCCTACCCTTTCAGCACCTACAGCTAGATACATCTTTTTTATTTATGTTTCCTACGGTTTAGCTTGTATCTCGTAGCATGGCATCATCTATTCAAATGATCGACATGTTAGCAGTATGCTTCGTGCAAAAAATACTTTTTTATTTTTTTTTATTAGTTCTAAGCTAGTTGACCAGAAAAGGATGAAAATTTAATAGTGCAGAGCTCCCCCCTCCTACAGGGACCAGCTTGGAACTGATGGGATGAAAGCAGATGAAGAAATAAGCATTATCTGTATATGCTATAACGGGCCTGGTGAACCCCAGAACAGCGTTAAGTCAGCCCTAATTTATTAGTCTGGCTGAGTAGGTGGGTTGAACATTTAAAAGATAAAAATGTGTTTTAATTTAGGTGGAAAAGAAGCAGCATTGATTTTAAAAGTTGTAATAGCTAGAGTTGCATGATTTATTTATTTATTTAAATAGTTAATTCCCCAGGAAATGTGGTTTCAGTCATGTCTAAACTATTTGCTTCAAATTTGCTGAATAGTTTTGTCTGGAAAAAAAACAAAGGAGGGGATAAACTCTGTTGGAGGAAAGTCCCCAGTTACCCAACAGCTCAATGATCAGAGCATTTACTTAGGTAGCAGAGCCCCCATAGCAGAGGCTGTTTTGAAGCAGGCTATGTTCAATCCTTCCTGTTACCACTTTGATTTTGTCCAGACAGAGAGGGATGGGGACACACCTCCCAAGGGATCACACTGGTTCCCAGGGTGAGAAGCCCTGATTCTCATGCTCCTCCTCACTGACCCAACGAACTCGGTGCCTTTGTGCAGGGCAACAGCTTCAGTGCAAGGAAGAATTTCCCCTTTCTCCCACTTCTGGTATCCCCAGTCCTTTGAGAGCTTCCTAAGAAGTAGAACTGTGCTTCAAATTTCCTTGGACAAAAGTAGGATTTCCTTATTCTACATACCTCCATGCTATGAGACTGAAATAAGAGACTGCCTCTCTCCTTTCAAGCATCCAGAGCAAATATTCTATATTGGATCAAACAGAACATTTCATTGTCCACACAAAGAAATACCTTGAGGTTATTTTCTTTCAGCAAGGAAACCAGCCAGTTTGGTTACATCCAAACTGTGCTGTTTTTTATTATCTTCACCATGGGTTTTGAACAAAAACGTAACCTCTACAAAGTCTTTAACTGGTCATGAAATAGTTTGGTTTCAATTTCATCCAGCCTGCACAACGCTTCTTACAAACCATTATATCTGCAGCCACACCAACAAAGAACTGGAAACAGTGCTGAGGGCTTCCAACTCCTGTCCCTACATTGCCAGTCCCCATGTGTATAGCTCCTTCAAAATGCATTGACCACCCCACAGGTAGTTATTTTCTTCCTGCCTTTACTTGGATGAAGGTTGTACAACCCCCCAGCATTTACAACTAGAAACTTCCTTATTTCTCATTTAAGTTTTTTCATGACCACTTTACATGCATATGTCCTTCTGCCAGCACTGTTCTGTAATGTTCAGAGCTCTTAAGTTTTCTTGGTGTGGACTTCCTTGGTGTATCTGCCAACACCACCATATTCTCAGTCACCCTTCTGCTGGACTTGGCAAATTCACATAAAACAGGTTGCTTTGTTCTTTTATCTCTGTCCAATCCCCAGTTTCAGTTCCTCTCCTTCAATACAGATGAGCGATGAGCAGAACTATTTGTGTCCCAGCAGTGTTTTTACTTGATCTTGCCCTTACCCTATCTTACTTGTGTATTTTTCAGTAATTTTTACAATACCATTTACCCTTTTTAACTCCACGTTTCCATCAGCTAATGGAAGCCTGAAGTACTTCTCAGCTGTTTCCAAATGGCAAGTTCCCACATTATATCAGAATTTCTTACTAGTCCCCAAGGGTACATCCCTCTGTCAACTGTACCATTTAATTACATCCTGTCATTCCTGACATTGAGATAATCCAGATCTTCCAAGCAATATCCCAATCCTCAACCCTCTGTTGATGCTGTCTTCGAACTCTGTGTGAATCAGCAGAATGCTCCCTAATTTCATGCTGCTAAACAAAAAGGTTCCAATTTCAAAATGCTAAACAAGATGGACCGAGACTGGTCCTTTGCATTCCTTCCAAACCAAATCTTCAAAGATTCAACTAGTACCCTCTTATTTCACCCCATCAAGCACTGCTGTTTTACCTATCGTCGGCTATTTGTAGTCTAGGAATAGTATGTTATCCTCTGTTTTATATATAGATCTCCTACAAAGAATGTACATTAAAATTTGCCTTAGTAATTCCCACTAACTCCAGCCTTACCATATGACATTATTTGCTGAAGACAAGGTAAATGAGATCAGTGGCACTTTTTCCCCCATTTTTTTATAGTTGTGATTAGTCCAGTATGATGTACATTTAGACTCTTTGATTTTCTTCCATATCTTTGTCATTTGCCAGTAATGTGCTTTTAAACATTGTATGTTACTGAGGTCACAGGAGAAGTTTGGAAGTGCCATACTTGTCTCCTTTTAGGATACAGATCATACTTACTGTTTTCAATCATACGACATCATCCTGGCAATAGGAACTCATTTGAAGATCAGTTGTTACTGACATGAAGATGCAGGTTTAGTAATTTCAGAATTCTGATGCTTATCTGATACCAAATTTACTAAAATCTTTTTTTTCTTTTTTTTTTCTATTTGGTTGTAATTACCATTTCTATGGCAATTTTAATTTTCATACCTTCTGCTTATTCATTCAGTAGCTTGTTTTAATATCATCACCCATCACCAAGATGAAGTATTCATTTGGACTGAGGCAAAACTGAGATCATCTTTATGCTAGTGTCTTCACACAG
Organism: Pezoporus wallicus; assembly: GCF_028554395.1. Taxonomy (NCBI): domain Eukaryota; kingdom Metazoa; phylum Chordata; class Aves; order Psittaciformes; family Psittacidae; genus Pezoporus; species Pezoporus wallicus. Next base: position 4,919,232 of record NW_026642654.1, read on the forward strand.
TAATCCCATTTATTATTTGAGAGTCAAGCCTAGTAATAACAGTTGTTGAATACAACTGTCCTTCTTGTTGGACAAAATGAGAAATAGGAAAACAGTACTTTTTCCAAACAGGAAGAAAAAGATGATAGGGTTCCTGGATATTCCTTTTCTTTCCTTCTTTAGTCCCTCTCTGTGCCAAGTGTTTACTTTGCTGCTCGATTCTGATGTTGTTTACATACTAAAAGATGTAATTTCTCCAAGAGTGTAAACTCTTATCTGCAAAGCTATATCTTCACTAGTGCACTCACAATTGTTCTTATTTTACAGCCTCTGCAAGCTCCCCAAGAGCAGTCACAGCTACCATAGTTTTTTAAACTCCAGTAAGAGCTAGACTGCCTTTTTTTTCCCCACAAGTAACAGTACTAAGTCTTGATGAAAAGCAGATCGTAGGAATGACAGTGCTACTACAGAGACACATTATGTGGGTATTTAGAGATTCACACAGAACTACAGCACTGATCATCTTTATTTAGCCCATTCCATACAAGTCATTTCCCCCCTAATTACAGGGAGTGTTTGGTGGCTAGGGTTTTACTGTCACTTTCCAAGCCAGTTTCTGCATACTTATGGCTAAAGGCCAGATCAACAGAAAGATTTATTAGGTGCCTACAATGGTTCTCACATCAAAATCCAAGACTGCAATCCAAAAATACTCCTGTCAGTAGCCACCTGTGAAAGTTTCACTGTCTACCTTCTTGCCTCCACCCTGCTGAAAGTTCTCATCAACATCCTCCCTGCTTCTTCATCTTCTTCTTGATGCATTTTTACTGCATAAAGACTTCTTCAGCAGAATGCATCCTTAAAGAGGCAAAACCACACACAAACTTGCAAGATAATGGCTAGAAACTTTATCTGGAGGTGGAATACGCAGTATGAATTGCCACAGGATGCAGAAAGGAGAATATGTACATGGGTACTCAGATCAGGATAGATATGCTTGTTCAAACTATCTATAATCTGGGATAACTAGGGATTTGAGTGCATTTCCTAGAACAAGTTTTCTTCAGTACATAGTACAGAGTTTACACAGTACACAGACATCTAACATGTCTGATTCTCCTCAGCTTTTCTATAAGGAGCTTATTTGCACAATTCCAGACTTTGGGAGCCATTTTGGGAAGAAGGTGTTTAAATGTTTGATCTTAAATCAGAAATGCTTGTGTTCATATGGGTACATATTCACTGAAAGAGGTAAGTATTACAGGCACGCAAGTGATGGGATTGAATCGGTCCTTCATCCCTTGTCAGAATTAAAAGGAGGCAGAAATAAGCTCCAAGAAGCTATGGCCAGGACTTCCAAGGGACCAACAGCTTTGTACCCTGTACACTTCCAATTTTGCAGCCTTTACAATGTGTCATGTAAAGGAATTGCTGTGATAAAGCTCACAGCAGAAGTAAGAGTGGCAGAAATCCTCCTCTGCTCCAAGTTTCTGTGAGGTATAAGCAGCCTTACTGCAGCATGACAGGGAGGATTTCATAAATCAGAACAGCCCCTTTAACTTCTGTGACTTATCCCTATGGGCAACAAAGCCCTAAACTTCACCTAAATGCAGAAAGCAGCAAAGGAAAACTGGAGGTCACTTTGTCTTTACTCTCCAAGCTATGCTTACTGCAACTTTCCTCCTGGGACTTGCAGCAGAGAATCTGGCACATCAGCATCACGCAAGCATTTTAATTAACCTACATTTGCAGTTTCCCTTCTGTCTTCCCAATGCACCCAAGAGACTATGAAAACTGCCCTATTAACACAAGAAATGTTAGTTAGCTGGAGAGAATTATATAACAAATTAAAAGACAGGCAAAGACCAAGCCCTGAATTATCAGGACACACCCAGGCATTACCCAGCCAATTTTCACACCTCCTCTTCTTCTTTGATCCTCTGGTATTTGTGTTTAAGACACTGAATTCAACATAGCACAGACCAGACAGTACCAACAGTTCTGCATTGATCAGCTGTCATGCTGTTTTGAAAGAGCAGGAAGCACTGATATCTGTCATACCATACCTATTGGAGACAAAGATATATTCCTTCCCAAGTAGGAACAGCAGATGTAGGCCTTTACCTATAAAGTTTACCATATGAAGACAGTTCCTTTAAAATCCACTTGATTAGTTTGGTTTGAATTTAATTATACAGATGGCTGAGTGGGTTTGTAATTTTATAGCTGGCCTGTGCTAGTGATTGATGTGGTAGTGTCGCTGTTACTGAGGACTGGTTTGGAAATAAATGGGGTTGGAAAAGCTGCTTGTATTTAAAGCCGGTAGTTGCAATGCAACAGATGCTGTACTATGAATTAAATGGAAGACTGTTGAATAGTGTTTTTTTGTGGACTTTACATAACTATAGCATTTGCACCAAGACAACACTGGGATCAGAAAATCAGCAGTGTTGATGAGTATGGCTGACTCTGTGACCCCTTTAAAAACATGTGCTTTTGTATCTCCCAGATACAGAAGTCGTGTACCTTTCTTCCTGTTTTCTTTAACCTAAAATAAAGGGGTATTTTTAATCCAGAAAAATAATTTATTAGCCCTTAGACTGATTAAACACTAGCACATAAGAAAGGAAAATAAAACCCAAACACCACCACAATAAACTTATATTCCTTTCTGTCCCTACTTTATATTCATGAATCTGAAAATAAAGAATCCCTTATGCTAATGAAGTAAATGTAAATTATTTTCTGGAGGTAGAATGACAAACTTCAGCTACAACTTCCAAAGTCTCATTATTTAAAAAAACACCTCTTCTCCTATTTCCATCACAACAACAATGATCAGCTGTGACTGATGTTCAAACATCAGTGCATCACCCTGCAGCAAGGAGGGACAATAGTTACGCACCTTTGCCTGTGTAGCAGTTTGTCGTGGCTTAATTTTGGCAGCTTTCAAAGACTCTGTATTTGTTTAGACAATCTTTTTGTCCTCTTACTCTGCTGTCACGATTTGGTTCTCATTCAGGAAGAGAGTCTCTTCATGTCTCCAGGTAGAGACAGTCCATGGCAACTCACTTTTCCATGCTTCTGTTTTCCAAAATGGTAAACACAAAAACGGACTAAATCCACATGAGATGCTAATCCCAAATTTTAGTGCTCTAATGCTCTCTTTAAAACACCTGCAGAGAGTGGGAGCCCAAGATCATTTACAAAAGCCTTAAGAGTCAGTAGAAAGTGCTAAAAATGTAGCAGCCCTTTCCTAAAACAGATGTGCAGATGGGTAGTTTCTCTCCTTTCCCTTCTTTTGCAACAGCTAGTAGTGAAAGCCTTCCCGAGGTTCTGAGACAAACCCCTCTTCTTCCTGAGAAGGCTTGATCCCTAAGGAATACCCTAAAGCTGATGAGTTTTAATCACTAAGCCCAGTTTACTAATTCCTACAAACCTGCTCATGCATATGCAGCCAGTTCTGAAAATGGCCAACAGCAAATTTCTGACTGCCTTGGGACACCCAAGACATATTTGGACTGTAGACACCTGAAGAGTTAAACGGCATTTCAGGGAGGAGAGAGAAAGGCAAAGGATCCAGCTGTGGACTCACAGGCTTACACCTGCAGCTTGTACACTGGTGGAAAGCTTGGACTTTGCCTCACAAAACACGGTAAATACCATTTGACAATGCACTGCATCGAACTTCAAAACTATCGTGTGCAATCAAGTAAAAACAGTTTTTCCTTAGATGGTCACTGTTAGGGATAGAGGTTACCCTAAGAGACGTATGCCACTACAGGCAGAAAAGGTAGAATGGTAAAAGACTGCAAGAAGGTGGGGTTATTTTTCCTTTAGAACACATTAACTATGGTTTTGCAAATACTAAGGGAAGGATCTGACTTTTAGGTACTCTTTTTGCCACTTACCACTTATAAACCAGCAATAAAGCTTCTGCTGGTGATTTTGTTAAGCATCTGTGTCATGAAAAGGAATTCAGCTGACCGCTGTTGTCAACTTTTCTCTTGCAACAGAGCAAAACTTGTTTCATCAGCAAACAGGTATGTCCTGAAGGCTAGAGGAACAGATCTATTGGGCAAGAATTTCAAGAAGTTACTGCTTCTACACACTTGCTTTTGAAGTCACAATCACACTTGGTTTTGTATGTAAAAAGGGCTGTTACGTTTATTTAAGGATTTGTTACCTTTGTCTAAACAGCACCCTGGACAATGTCACTAAATCACATAAGCTAGATAAAGTAAAGAATAGTTTTTACAAAGCTTATATGCTAGGTAAGAAAAATGAGGAAAAGAGAAGCAACTTGTCTGTAGCCAAGGGGAAACCGAGAAGAGAGCTTAAAACTTCACATCACCTGCTACTTGACTCAAAGCTCATTGAAATCACCCCCAAAATTGCTGTTGACATTAGCAGAACCCAGCATGAGCTCCTTATTGATCACTGGAGACACCTCCTCACACTTGGCCTCTTGTCCAAACCCATTTTAAATACCTTCTTAAAAAAAAAACCACAAAAAAACAAAAAACCAAACATTTCTGCTGTGCCACTTACAAGAAGTTAGCCAGTGAGTAGGCTGTATGTGAAGAAATCCTGTTCTTTTAGGTAATGTAGAGTTTTTAATGGTTGACATGCCAAGCCGTGTAACTTCGGTACCCACATCCTAATCCTAGTAGCAACCCTACTAGCTGTTGCACCTCCTTTTATCTTGTTGCAATGTAAACTGCTCAAGCAAATTATGTGATTTTTCTTTTTGGTAGTGTTACAGTAAAGCAATCTAACCTAAGCAATCTAAGTAAATCTAATCCTACAATATAAATAAAGAGTGCCTCTCCCAAGCAGATTTTCACCAGAAAACTCACAAACGCAATGTGGTGCACTCAAAGAAGAGTGAGTCACAACACTCATCATAACTTCTCAAAATGTTCACGTGTGTGTGTGTTCCTGTCATGTTTGGGGATTTTGGTTCTGTGGACTATAATCCAGATTCCAGTTACGGGTTTTGGGCTGATGCTCAGACCTGATCTACTCTCGAGCTGGGGACTGTTCAGCACCATGGCTCTTACTCAGAATATCGGAGAGTGATCTCACTGAAAACCATGCAAGTGACTCACACATTTACTTCTCTTTGACTCCTCTTCCTTTCAAGTTAAAGTATCAGCCCATTTTTCTGACATCAGCTCACTGACATCCAGCTACCAGTTGAAAGTCAACACAATAAAACTAAAACATTAACCTTTCCTCCCAGAGGTCCCTCCACCTCTGTGGATGGCACTTCCATTGTCCCTGTCATTCTGGTCAGTAACATCAGCTCTGAGCTGCTGGAACCATAGTTTCATCCACAACGTTGGCCTAGGGACCATCCCTGCCATCCGAGTCACCTCCTCCATCCCTGCAGCCACAACAGGCTGGCAACAGCACTCTCCCAGCTACAACGTGCTCTTGCCTGGGTTTGTACACAGCGTCCTACCCCCTCAAAATGCCCACCAAGCAGTGGCAAGGTGGCTGTAACCACGTCCAGCATAGCAGGTTCTCTTACACAGGTGTGTAAGGCGTGTAAGGCGTGTAAGGCGTTCTGTTACACAGCTCCTACATGGTAGCTCTCCATCCTCCCTCTATTACCTGCCCTGAGCACTGCTGAAACACTGCTCACCCACTTTCTCAAGTGTTTTGGGGTTGATTTTGGAGTGCTTTACAGTACGCGGGCAGGATGAAGTCTCAGCCAAGATCACCCAGCCACCACACAGCCCCTTCCCTCTCCGGCTGCTGTGATCAGGCCCAGCCCTTCCGCGAATCCTTGCCCGCAGCAGCTGCCTCGGTGGCTTGCGGAGCAGGCGGTCATCTCGCTACTGTGGCCGCGGCCGGCTGAGCGCAAAGGGGCGGCCCTAGGCCTCCCCTTAGCCGCGGGGAGCTGAGCTCAGGGTTATAGTTAGGCGGTGAGTGAGCGCTGAGCTATGCGGCGCTCGCAGCGCGGCCTTGTGGGTAAGGGAGGCCGGGGGAGGAAGAGGCCGGGCCAGATCGGGTCGAGCCGAGTCGACCAGAGCCGGGCGAGAGGCGGGCGCCGCGGGCAGGCGGGAGTCGCGCAATGGAGTGAGCGGCGGGGGCGGGCCGGAGGGACAGCGGCGAGGCAAGGCCAGGCCAGGCCGGCGGTGCTCGCAGCTCCCGCCCGAGCAGCAGAAGAGGCGGAGTACAAGGAGCCAGAGTCCGAGTCGGTCGCCGCCTTCCCCTTCCCTCCCCGCTTTCCTCCCTCCCTCTGCTCTCGGAGCGGGCGCGGAGCCCGCGCGATGGTCCGGCCAGCGGCAGGGAGCGGGCAGGGAGCCGGAGCCCGCTGAGGGACGCCCCGAGCAGGGGGAGAGGCGGGGGCACGGCGGGAAGCGCTTCCTCCCACCTCTCCCCTCCCTCTCCCCGCGTCCGGGCGGAGCAGCGGCCGCTTCCCCGCGCCCTTCATGCCAGGGCGGTCGCGGGACGGCCAACGGCGGCGCAGTGCTCTCCGCTCCCGCCTCTCTGCCCAGGCCCGGCCCGCCGGGCCCCCGCCCTTCCCCGGCCTCTCCGCCGCGCTAGGCCCCGCGCCGGCCGGCCCCGCTCAGTCCCCTCCTCCTAGCAGCTGGGGACGGTCTCTCGCCGCCGCTAGGCGGGCCGGAGGATGAGCCAGCAGCCGGCGGGGAAGATGTCGGCGGCTCCCCTCGCTGCGGAGGCGCTGGAGCCGGCCGCGGGGATGCTCGAGGGCCGTCAGAGGAAGCTGGAGTCCATGATCCGCGACCCGCGCTCCCCGGTCAACGTGGAGAGCCTGCTGGTGAGGGGGGCAGCAGGGCCGCTCTGCGCCGCACCGCGCCGCGGGGGAAAGCGCTTGGCGGGGTAACAAAGGGAGCACTGCCCTCGCCTCGGGCGGGCGGGAGGAAGGGAGGGGGAAGGAAGGAAGGAAAGGGCTCCCGCGTCCTGGAGGAGCTTTCTTGGGGGAGGACGGAGGCTGCTTCCCCGGGGTTGGGGGGGGCGCCTCTCCACGCCCCCGGGCGGGCCGCCGGCGAGGGGCGCTGGGCAGCGGACGGGGGGCCCCGCCGGCTGGGAGTGGGCTCTTGGTCCTGGGTCTGTTCGGGGGGCACACACGGGACGGACACTGCACCAAGAGGCAGCGCTCTCCCTTTAGGTACGGCTTATTTTGGGGAAAGTGAGAAGCGTCTCTGGAAAAATCTGACCTGGGGAGGAAAGCGCCTTTTTTTCTTCATTTCCCAGCATCGTTTGCATCGTTTGCTTTCGCGCCTCGTAATCCTAACGTGTCCGTTCCCAAAGTACCTGCCTTTGTGTGCGCTGCCAGGCACCCAATCCCCATCTTCTCATATCCCCCTCGTACCCGCACCGTAAAACCAGCCTCTGGTGAAGCTGAGGTTTGCTGTGCGATGTGGAAATAGTCCAGGAAAAGGGCACGCCTAAGGGAGAAATGTAAACTGGGGTGGAGGGGAGTCCTATGGGGTCACTATTATTTTCCATTGGGGCAAATTGATTTGTCTGTCTTCTATTTCAAATAGCATGTTTCTGTGTAACTGTATGAAATAAAATTTCGTTTAGGTAAGAAATCTGTGCCCTCAGGAAGAAGTGGGAAGAGAGTTATATTTCCCCATTTAAAACATCCAAACCCTGGAAAGACAGAGGCTATTATTACTGCTGTTGCTGGGCTTCAGAGTCTTAAAACCTTTTATTTACAAATTTCCAATCTGTCCCAAGATTTCCAATGTGTCCCACTTAGGAGGAGCAGAAAAGGGGGCAGAAATCCCAGTCCTTCTAAGAGCTGCTCAAGGCGCTTCCATTGAGTCTCTTTTTTTTTCTGCTTTCAAATGACTCAGTTCTGTTTGGCCAAGAATACAGGAACTGACTGAACAGTATGTATGTCTGTGCTGTGTGGAGAATATAAGAATTTCCTATAACATCTGAAAAATGTTCTTCTCAAGGCTTGAGTACTGTATTACTTCTCTCATGGATGTTCAGAGGCATAATGACAGCCACAGTAGTCAGTGGAGTGGGAAATAGTGCTGCATATCTAACTGGATTCAGATAAGTTTTCTCCTAGGCCAGAGCAAAGAGAGCTGTCTCTGGGCTTTGCTCCCAGCATTTTCACTTTGGTATTTTGCTAGGAAAACTTTGACCTGTGGCCAAAAAAGAGCAGTTAAAAATAGTACAGTCATTTTGAAAAATGCATCAGGTTAATACTTAACCCCAATAGACTTCTTCACACTCTCTGCTTTTATATTCAACAGTGTTTCTTTTATTCCCTCACCCCCTCTGCCTTGAACATAGATACACTAAATCCCATTTATGTTTCTGAAGAGAAATTCTAATTGCAAAATTGAGACTGGGCTGCTTAGCACTTGATTATTTGTTTGTACTCTTACAATGATGACCACCACTTCATGTAATACACTGGAGAAATTAGCAAACCATGGGAGATTGTAAGCTGGATTCTGAATGTGTATTTTTTTTTTTTTTGGCAAAGTTCATCACTTCGTTCTCTGCGCTCTTCCTGTAAGTGTGTTTTACAGAAATATGATTTCTTTCTGTAATTATATTTTACTGGCTGCTAAAAATTAGCTGCCAGTAAAATATAATGCTGATCAATGAACTTTCCTAGCTTGTGCTTTCTACATGTCTGTGTATGAAATGATGAACTACTTCAGGCGTATCTATTTGTTTTTCTGGTTTAGAAAATTTGCAGCTGAGTTCCTGTAAAAGCTTTTTCTTTTGGGCTTTGGTATAGTTGCTTTATGCTATTTGACATCAGTTTTGTAATGGCATTCTGCTAGGCAGTCCGAGTATGAAAACATATTCAAATGGCAGAATTTACTAATTTACTAAACAGCTCACTTTAAGTGTAAATTATCATGACTGGAAATGTGTTTTCAATTAAAAGTAGAAGTACAGCAACAGAAACGAAGTGTCAAGGAAAACATCTTAAAAAGACTAGCTGGAATGCCACTATTTCATCCTCCAAAAATAACATAACCAAAACTAAAAATGTGGAATGGAATTCAAAATGGAATTCATTTCCTTACACTGCAAAAAGTCATAAACAGCTGCTATTCTGCATTTTGTATGCATGCTTTATTTTTGGGAAGTCGTAAAAAGCAAAAAAGTAACTGTTAATCTGCAACACATGGTGCAAATTTGAAAGACGTGAGAAGCAGAGGTAATAAGCTGCCTTCCTCTAGTTACCAATTCCACAGCTTATCAAGAAAGATTTTATTCAGTGGCTCTAAATTAAAAGACTTTCTTTATGTACCTTACTGAGCACAGGATGGCAGACCACATCCATCTCTTTCTTCAGCAGGAGAATCCATGAAGCCAAATGCATTGATTGATTATTTTCCTCCCATCCCTCTTTGGGCCTTAAGAGAAACCGTCAGATTTTCTAATGGGATTTTTGCTGTATTGTATGCCTTAACTCTTGTCTATTTATGCCTGTGTTGAGCATAATCATTTGTGTTTGATGGAAACATGCCTTTGAAAAAGACAGGTAGTCTCAATTTAGAGGCATTAAGAGATGGAGAATTTGCTACTTAGTTTATTCTGGTAGTTATGAAGGCAGAATTTAAAAACAATGCAAATTGAAATGTGTGGCATGATCACCATCATCCTTTTCCTGCTGGATAACTCCCCCCCCCAAACAAACAAACAAACAAAACCCCCAATATAGAGGACTTTCTGCTCATTAGCATGGGTCAGATGCATAGCCTGTATTTGATGGGTGTCTTCAGCAAAGATACGTACAAAGGGAAGTGGTTTTTGCAGCCTCCTTTAGACATTCACTGACTGCTCTTTTTCTTCTTGTATCATATTAAAAGCCTGTGTAAGGTTGCCTGTGCTGAGATAAATAACACTTCTATTGTCGCAGCTTTTTGTCATATGGTCTCTTACTCTTTTTGGTTGTGTAACATTGCATTAGTGGCTATGAAGACCTGTTTTATGTATTATGTTTACCTGGTGCAGATCACTTCGTAAAACTACTGTATTATTATTTGTTCTTCTGCCAGTATCTGTCATCCACTAATTTAATGAGGTGACATTTTTATGTGTACTGCATGTACACATTGATGGTAGTGCTTAGTGGTATTTGACCTCGGGTAATCTATAAGAAACACTTCTATAAATACATTCCTCCCAAATAGTTCCTAGTTGCTAGCTACATTTAAGAAGAGCCTAACAGTTCTCAAATACATTTGCGTACTTATACTTTTGCATATATGTTCTATCTACAGTATTAACTGTATTACACATGTTATTTAGGGGTGCATTGGTAAGTGTTGGCTGAACGCTGAATGTGTTCTAAAACTAGAACAGATAGGTCAATGTAGGCTGTGCAAAACTAATCCAGACCTCCACTTCCTTGCCATGTGTAATTGTATCACTTCAGCACATGCCGAACTCAACTGTAGAGTTTTATGGTGATGACGGACAGCTCTGATAAACCTTATCATCCTCATCCCTGCAGTTGTCTGCCTGGTCCTTTTGCTGGAGCTGCAGTTGCCTAGAGAAAGGAAATGGTGTCTGCCCTCTGTATTGTTCAGTGCAAGCCTTAGGATTTTAGTGTTAAGCTTAAGTGTTGTCATTATGCCAGAGATGTGAAGTGTTGACTATCTTCTGCCTGCTCTGCTGTGGTTGTGTCAGTGTTTGAAAGAGGGAGTTCTTAAAACTGTTAATTAGGCAGTGCAGCAGCAAAATTGTGGGCACAGTGCTGGGCTAGGCTGGGAATGCATTCATGTACTGAGAAACCGAGAGATGATTAGCAGGAGAGTGGTTAAGCATCTCAATACACATGCCTTAAAACTTAAAAACAAACAAACTGAACTAAATTGCTATTTGTGTCTTTAATAATAAAAAAAAAGCTGTCAGGTAAAGTGTGTATTTATACTAGTTTGAATATAAATAGGTGTTCATCTAAGTTGAACCTTACCATGGAGACCCTAGAATTCCACCCCTAACAAAAGGTGGCCTGCAGATACAGCAGTGACTCTGATCTTTTCAATAGGTGCATCTGTCTGTAGCAATCTCATCAACTGGATAGATAACAACTTTGTGCAAAGAATGTTAATTTAGCAGGTCACTAGACTGAGCCTTGTTAATACAGGGTCTCCAGGTCATCATGGTTATACCCCTACACTGAATTTTGGCCTTGTGAGCTTTCAGAGTGTTTCGCATTTAACATGGAGCTTACAGATTTGGTGTGAAAGTTGTCTCATTTTCCTGAATTTATTGCCATATAATTTTGAATCAGCAAGAACAATCTGTTGTGTTAATGTAAGCCAGCAAGCACAGGGAAGAGCCGAAAATGTAGCAGTTAGCAGGATCTGACCTGAAACTTACTGCCCAGTAAGTAGTTGAAAGGCCAAATGATTTCTGTTCTTGAAGAAATAATTTATTCCTTGTTTGTTATAGTTATTGTGCTGTTATTTCTCTCTTAGCTTCTGACTCTTTCTATAAATTTTCTATCTATAAATTTTTTATTTTTGATCTGTGATTTCAGAACATCTACTGCAGGGTTGAAAAAGACGAGCTTTAAAGAAACAGAATAGTCTTTTGTTGATTGTTCCCATGTGATTGATTTATATATAGCAATATAGTTAACTCAAAAGGGACAGTTCTGTTTTCTGACAGTTTTAACGTGTTCTTATATACTGTGTTATTCTACGCTAGGCTTAAAATACTTGTAGTTTAAGAAAGCAGAGAAGCCAGTTTGCTCAGCTTCAGTGCATTTACCACCACACATGAGATGCATGCAGATCTTGTGTGTGTACTCCCAAGAGTATGTTCACTCCCAGTATTTCATCTGTGTTGATCAGTTTGCAGAGTGGGTCATTTGTTCAGTATCTGTAACAGCTTAAGGGGTGGGGGAAAGAAAAGGGCAGCCATGCTGTCAAATGAGCACGGTTCTCTTCTGCTTTATATGTGATGGAATGAGAATCAGAAACTCTTTACTTTTCCAGATATTAGTAACCTCATTGTCAGTTGGGGATTGTGTGCAAATGCTGATATTGAAAATATTATTTTTTTTTTAAGTACATCTGCTATTTTCAACTAATGCCACAGAGGAATGACAGAGTGTTTGGCTGCTTGTCTAGTAATGCAGTCCATAACAAAAGCTGCCTAATTTAAAATAAAAAAAAAAAATGCTGCCACAGTAACCAATCTCTGCAGCTTTCAGTTGATGATTTCTTGCCAGTGTTTGAGCTACAAAATATGACTGGAATTGTATCACTGCCACAGAGGAACTGATGTTGGATTTTAAGGATGAAAATGATTGAAACTTGCTAGTGGAGTTTTACATAATGAAAGAATATATATATATTTAAATATATGTATGTTTTTATAACCCATACGCATGGGGTGTTTTGGGGGGGGGGGGTGGTTGGTAGGGGTGCTGCTATGTTCTGTCCAAGGTCGGTCTAAACTGTTATAATAAAAAGCACCAAGTGTTTCTGGTAACAAATCTATTTAAAATACTTTTGTCTTGGTACATCACATTGGTTAAGAACAAGAATACTATGTTTATATTGGCAGCCTTTGCTAGTAATAAATTTATTTTAATGAGTCTTTTGCTATGTAAACAGAATGGTGAATGTAATGCTTGGTTCCAAAGCCATACCTGCTGTCATGGAGCTTTTGCTGCTACAGAGTGAAACATCAAAGCGCTCCTCATACTGCCAGCAGCATCTTCACAGCCAGTGGCATTTAAGCTTCTTTAGTGCAGGTGAAGCATCACCTGCATCCTTATTTTGGAACATTATATTAATTACCTGCTAACAAAGTTTTATGACTGTATGCTTGAAGTGGTGATTTGGCTACCCTCTAATATGCAAGGGCTCTATATTTGGAAGATTATGATTCAGTGAATTTTGTCCTGATTTCACTAGGTTGGATAGTCTCAGTCAGTAAAGGCTGCTTATGTGGCGTGGGCTTAGCTTTTTCTTTTTTTCTGTGTTCATCTGCTATGGATACAGAGGGGCGCTTTTTTTTTTTTTTCCCTATTATGAAATATTGTGAATTTAGTTGGCTTGTTTCACATGAAAGGATGGGCAGAAATTCTTTATCAGCTTGTGAAACATCCCTCTTGTTCAACCTCTGCTTCTGTTAGGGGATCTAAAAGGTGATAGGTATGAGAAGAAAAACAATCTGGGTGCCACATACAAGTAATTTTTCATTGTTCCTGTTTTTCATTAATTGTATGTAGAATGATTTACGTAAGACAAATCTTTTGCAAATGATCACTAATTGCATTGTTTGTGTTTTCTGTGTGCCCAGTTGGAGACTTGGGTTTGATGACTGCTGGGATTTGATGTTAGTGTGCAGCAGTGCTACTTTAATACCATAGTCATCTCATTGTTCATTTCTGTTAGCAGGACAGTGTGGTTCAGATGGTACAGGCAGAGAGATAAATAAAAAGGATGGTGTGCAGCAGGATCTGAAGCCTAATATAATGCTGGTGCTGCATGTCATCAGAGAAATCTTTCTTCATTTCCAGCTGTATGAAATGGAGATGATGAAGCTTTTTTATTTGTTTAAACCTCTACTAGAGAAGAATTTAAAACTTAGAACAAACTTATGTGATATAAAAAAGATTGTCACGAGGAAACTTTATATGAAGGTGTTTAATTCTGAACCTTGAGGATTCAGATGACTGCGTGGTTGCTTTATTGCCTCTTGATTGTTCTAAATCACAGATACTGATTTATTAGTCTGTATTTAAAGTACAGAATAACAGGATCCTACATTAAGCAGGGTAAAGTTTGGGTGACTCATCCAAACACAAGAATTTTTTTATACTTTTCTTCAGGAGGAAATGAAGAGGAGGTCACATTCAGACAGGAAAGAAGGTTTGAACCATGATGAAAGAAGAAATGCTAATCTTACCAAATATTCTTCTTATATTTTTTTTTTGTAAATCTTAAAATGAATGTTGACTGACACCATCACCAAATAAATAACTAGAAGGAAAAAATGCTGAAGTTCCATACCTTCTTCTGAAGGTATTTAAAGTTTAACTAAAATCTTGATTACTATTTAAAGGCTTGTAATACATTATTGTTCTTTGTCCATGTCTGTCATTGCTGTTACGGGTAGTTGTCCAAAGTCTGTAGCTTAGTTGTTGATTAAGTATCAAATGTTGCACTCTCAACAGTGTAGATTTACCCTAGTGTGGTAAATCTGTGCTTTTGTTCAAGATGAAGAGTGCTGCATCGCTAAATTCACTGTAGTGTGTATGTACGTATCTGCAAAGAGATTATGCTCTAAAAGTTGTAATAGCATGTTCTTGTTGAGGGGTTTACAGTCGTTTGGCTTACCTATGCTATGAAAATGTTCTATTTCATACGGAAGCTAGTTTTAAACTGGTTTTCCTTGTGGTTTCTGAAACTGGTTTGTTCTGGTCTCTGTTTTCAGTTTAACGTGGATTGTCTTGAGTGTGAGATTAGGGGCACAAGCCTTATAATTTCTTGCATGTATAGGACAGGTTTTTATTTGTAAATTACTTTTAGCACCATCTGGTATACACGGAAGTGTATGTTGGGGTACTTCTAATATGTGCAGCTAAAGTCATTTGGAACAAGTTGTAGTAAGTAGATAGAAGATGTTACGGAGTTACTTAAGACTGTTTCTGGCCCTTCTTACACAATCATATGATCATGCCTGACTACTCAGTGCTTTTTTAGTGGAGTTTTTAAACCTTTGTGATAGAATAGCAATGAAGTCTCTCACTTTAGGAATAGAATTATTCTAACAGTGCAAGAAAATGAAAAGCAGGGAATAATACCATGTTGGAAGCTGTTAGTTTAGTGAATAATGAAAACCTTTCTAATGCCATCTGTATGCACACATGATCTGTTTCCATTAATGAACATTTCAGGACCTGTTCCTCTAACAGTAAAAGTCAGCCTGCTTAGGCATTAAGCCGTAGTTTTTATTTCTTGGCTTATTCAATTTAATGACCTCTTTAGGATGTATAAGTGTGTGTGACCCCTCCCCCCCCCCCCCCTTTTTTTTTTTTATTCTTTCATCTGAAAAGTGACTGAAAACAACTACTTGAATTACGCATGTATTCCCCATCCCTCTGGGTTCTCTGCTGTTCATCTCCCCAGAATTGAACGGTTTATCTCTTCTTTGGAAATGGCATTTATACCAGTGAGGGTGGGGAGCAGCAGAAGACCTGTTGTCAAAATCTTGGTGACAAAACCTGAATGTAGCAGCAAATAAGGTAGCAGAAACACCTGGTATATGTGTAGTGTTCGTTCTGTTTTGGGGATATGTTAAGCTTAAATTAGAAGGTAAATATTTAAGAAATAATAAATATACTAATACAAGCTGCATCTCCTGAGAAATATGCAATGCTGGCGAAGCCTTTTAATTGTAGATATCCAGCTATTATTTGAAAATAATTTTTTTAGGAATATGAAGAAAACCTTGAAATATGGACAGTATGATTAAGAATGGTTTGTACGTGTAGAAGCCTGAAACAGTAGCACCATGAGGCATGAATCACTTCATCTATTTTAATGGTTGGCTGCCTCTGAAGAAAGGCAGTTTAAGTGTCAAAATAAACTATTTCAGTGCTCTTCACTTTCTTAGCAGAAATACCAGTATTTTTCCTATGTGTGTGCTGCATGGTGTTTCTCAAGTGCCAGAAGTCCCAAATGTCCCTTGTCTACCTGTGAAAATATCTTAGACAAAATCTGGTATATTAAAAATGGAAAATAAACTTTCAAACTGGTTCTGTAAGTGACACTGCTCACTAGTAGAAGATTTCCTAGCTTTATTTTATATGACTCTACTGCAGGACTTTCTTCATCAAATCAGAAAGCCAAAGACAATGTTGAGCCCAAGTGTAGAGTTTTCTGCATAGTATGGTATGCTTTGGTTAGACTGTATTGCTTGTAGTATATTTGATAATACAGGATTCATGGTTTGAAATCACACTGGCAAAATTTATGAGGGAAGATGTACAGTATGTCTTTCAGACTTTATGTATATCGGTGAAGTTTCATTATACCTGCAACTCAAGTACTTTTTTATTAAACCAAAACCAAGCAGTGTACAATGAAGTTACTGCTGTTTATCAGCATGTTACATCAAATGGAAGCTGAATGTGAGGGAGGGGAGAGAAATGCCATTTTGTGTAAGATATGGCTTTTTGTAGTATGTAGAAAGCAGGATTGAAGAAAAGTCTTAACATTTCATTCCAAGATAAAACTTTCTAGTTATATTTTGATTTCAAGCTTAATTTGTAGAGGAAATAACCACCAGAAGAGTCTGCCATGTGACTGGACATCTTTCTTGGCACATGAGAATTATTCTTGGTTTTATACACCAAATAATTTTCTGAATTGTGGTATTGTATTTATTGACATTATGCTTTGGTTTATTTTCTAATGTATGAAATCTTACTACCTTTTTGTTAGTTGCCTTCTAAAATGGAAGGTGGGGAGAAACAAACATGCTTGATGCTGTAATAGCGTAGGGTTACTGGTGCTGAAAGTACATGAGAATCGTAACATTTTTTCTCTGTGTTTGATTATATGCAAAATAATCATGAATGTAAAATACTGCTGTGGTCTGTGAGTCTGTATCTATAATGGTAAATATAAAATATTGCTGTGGTCTGCGAGTCTGTATCTATAACGGTAAACCAGAGAGTGCTGGGGTCCTGCTGTGCTGTAGTTGGCATGGTATTGCCCTGTCCCTAGTGTTCTTGACTGTGGTTGTCCAAAAGCTGTGGTTACAGCATAGGGAATGGAGAGCTGATCAGCATGGTGGGAATTGATCTTCTTAGGTCTAATAGAAAGGAGAGACCGGCAGATACTATCAGAACCAATTCTTGCCAAAGCTTAAGGAAATTTTTTGAAACATCAAGTTACTATCTATGGGGAAACTATTTTCCACTTATACAACCGTGATGAACTTGAAATCTGTTTTCTGTTTTCCTTTTTTTTTTCCCCAAGTAACTTGGAATATTCACTTAGCCCTGAATTTCTTCCCACATTTTTGTTTCACAGTCTTTTTTTGTTTTAATCGTTTGTATTCCAAATTAAAATTTACACAAAAAGGGGAAAGTGATCATTTTGGAATAAACACAGGCTAAATAAACTGAAAAATATTCTTCCATTGGCTACCATAATATCATCTTGGATAGCATTGTCATTTAACTGTCTCTTTAGTGGCATTTAGGGATGTGGTTTAGTGGTGGACTTGGCAGTGCTAGGTTAACAGTTGGACTCAATGATCTTGAAGGTCTTTCCCAACCTGAATGATTATATGCTTAAATCAAGACATGGATGTCTTCTGCTAAATGACATGGGGATTAAGGCAACATTTCATTGCCCAATGTATGAAGGTAGTACCACTACCTTGCAAAGCTATTATCTCTTGGTAGAAAACATTTATACCTGTTGTAAGTTTTTAAGTGCCTGGAAGTCTTTCCTTGCAATAGTTTTGTCTTGAAAAGACTTTGAGCTAAGCCTACAGTTCTGAAGATACAAGGTATTTAATTGTCAGATTGAGACTGAAGTTCCTGAGGATGTGGGTTCCTTTGTGAAGATCTCTATCAGACACAAAGACCATTGGGATGTCTTTCTATCTTCTCAGATAAGCTCTGTCGTCATCCATGGGTAGCAACGGATTAGGGAAACCTTCAGATGGTGTAGGATGCAGTATCTGGTTTTGAATTACTTCTAGAAGCAGAAAGAGATGAGATTTTGTAGATAGGAACTTACCGAATAAGCAAGTGTGGTCCTTGGGCCTGCAATGTGGAAGTAAATTAAGCAGTAATTAAGACTAGCCTAGTTATTCTCAGGTAGTCTCAATGCTCTGAAGGAAGGAAGATACAACAAAGAAGGTGGCCCTTTTATTTTTAAAAAGATGGGCACAGCAGAGGACAGACATACATTCTCAGTGGTATGCATGTGCAAAAATTAATGGAGCCAACTTGGCTTTTCTGCCTTAGAAGTAGCGTATTTAGAAGAAGAGTAGACATGATGGTCTTTATAATTTAAATACGGTTTTCTGGAGTTTAATAGTGTAGATTTTATAATTTTTTTCTGAAAGGTGTGTATGTTTTTGTATTTAAGGGCTTCAGTCTTTAAGAATACTAGCAATCAAGTTTTTGTATATTTAACAAAAATACATTCATCTTCTAAGAGTTTGTGAATAAATCAATAAAATTGCACACTTAGTGGGAGATACCAAGCAGCTTTTGATAATAGAACAATAAATGTTCTATTATTAAAATGCGAAGAAGAGAGAAGTTTTTCAGTATGGGAAAATGAACCCGAGTGATCTCAGAAACTTTTTAACCTGTGTCTTTCTCCCTTAAGTTATATGGATCCATTTTAAACTAAATGGCTTTACGGAGTTCCACAGGTAGTTTTGCTATCTGTTAAACAAGTAGCTCCACCTTGCTTCCTTGGGGCACCACCTTGATGGTGACACAAATGTTTGTGCTGGTGTGTTGTGAATTGACTTGAGTAACCAGTCTGGATTAAAACTAACCTGAATCATTTTCCCAGTTAATCTGGGCAGATTTGCAGAACACAATGGTAACTACCACTGTGACATTTTAAAAAAGAGAAACGGCTCATTTCGATCCCAAGCCTGTCCGAAACAGACTAAAAAATCCACACTATGTCTCCTTTCGTCAAAGAACTAGGTTTCAAATGAATGGTGTGTTTATTAATTCAAATACGCAGGCTACTTTTTTTGAGTGCAAGCCATTATCTGTGTGTCCTGACACGATGTTGGTAATGAAACTTTGAAGGGAGCATGGGGACAAGAGCAAAGGTCTGTGTACTGTTGTACAAACACTGTAGCTACTTTCAAAATTGCAGAGAACTTCAGTTCAGCTAGAATCTGCTAATATAAATTTAGAAGAAAAAGGAACTAGAAAAAAAAGTGAAATAAGTTCTGCTATCACATTCAGATCTATATAAGAAAGTAGTGGGTAATAGCACACTGTCATGCTAGCCTGTGTATAGAGAAAATTGTAGAAACTGGAAAGTTTTATTTTTTAAAGGAACTTGTAAAAGGCCAATTCCTGTTAGTACTTGTCTATGCTTGAATTTGGGTAACGTGAACCTATTTTTTTGTTATTGTAGCCTGTTGCTTTAATCTGTTGTTTCTTTCCCTCTGTTTTAGGAAAAAACAACATTGTGTGTGTAAACAGGCTTGTTTTAAAGATGAATACTGGCTGATATTTACTTCTGAAAACAGTGGAATCCATCAGCGTACAAAATGCCAAAATGACTAATTTGAGGTTTTAGCTGCCAGTGCATATTTGGAACTTGTTCTTAGTGCCATGTTACTATTGCTCCATCTCTAATCTGCATTATGTTACACTGGCACAAGGAAGACAGATCAGTCAGCCTGCTTTGATACCTGACTGGATTAAATTTGTAAATTTATAAATACTAATTTTACCTTACACTTCTGCAGTTTTCTGATTCCATATTCTCACAGCAGGGGAAAAACATCAACTAGTAATGTTACGTTGCATCAAGAATTTTTAAGTTTTAAGAAAAAAACAGGGTTAGTTCTAGGTTGGTGGGTATACTTATCACAGATAAAACTATTCTGAAGTTTCCACAGAAAATAAATGCTTACTTTTACAGTTGGTAGAAGAAAAAAGTATTTTTAATCCACAATTGTAGAGGCTGGAATGGATCACTAGAGGTCATCTAGTCTAACCTTCCTGCTTTTGTTGGGCTTCCAGAGCTGGGTGCAGTACTCCAGGTGGGGGTCTCATGAGAGAATAGTAAAGAGGCAGAATCGCTTCCCTTGCCCTTCTGGTCATGCTCCTTTTGATGCGGAGAGGGTACGATTGGCGTTCTGGGCTGTGAGTGCCTGTTACCAGCTCATGTCTGTTTTTCATTCACCAGTACACCCAAGTCCTCCTTTGGGCTGCTTTCATCCCCAGCTTGTACTGATACTGGGGGTGCCCCAGTCTAGGTGCAGGACCTTGCACTTGGTCTTGTTCACCTTCATGGGGTTTACGTGAAGGATAGGCCAGTAGTTTACTGGAGTTACAACTGGAGTTGGTATTCTTCATTCTTTGTCTGAAAATCTTATGAAACTCTGTCAGATATGATTTATGGAGGGAATAGACACATGCAATGTCACCACACTCAGTTTTATGTTCAGTTTGTTTCCTATTTGTAGTGTGATACTAAGCAATTCAGAGCTCTGTGTTTGGTAACAAGACAGACTGAGGGGATGCAAAAACACTTTTTCCACCATTACAATACAGGAACCTTGACAGGGTCACTTTCTGTAGATACCAGATCTTCTGATCAGACATGCTAATAGAAATCTCTTTTCAGAAAAGTGTGTATCCCAGGGGATGGTATTAGTTAGTTATTTTCATGAAGTTCCTTTTTATTTTTTTTGACAATGCTAATGTGAAAGATCAAATACAGCAAATTGAAAACCTGTATTATTATGCTGTCCAGATATTCCTAAACCGTGACTTTATCGGCTAGTCACAAAAAAGGTGAAAAAAGATTCTCTGTCACACTGGGGAGTTTCTTTGGGTGTTTGGACTTTCTCTCATATCTCTCGTCCATTATAAATTCCTTTCCCTGAGATAAACAGCTGAGATAGATAGATTAGGGTATTTAAAAAAAAAATAATCATTACTTAACTAATCATGACAGTAAAAGAGATCCTTAAGAGAAGTTTCCTGAAAGTTCTTTCGAAGGTACTTTTTGGGCAGGAGGAGAGTTCTTCAGATGTATTATTAGGCTGTAGATTTTCAAGCACTTAGATTGTTTAGCTTAAAACATTCTAGTAAATATAATTAAGTGGCTAGGACTACTTTATAGGCCCAGATTTAGGCATGAGGTTGTTTTAGTCCAGAGGACAGTGGATTTTGGTGAGTGTTGCCAGTGAGTGTGTAATTATTTTTTTTTGGTCATGTCTTTGATTTGTAGGATGCTTGTTGTACTGATTCATTTTAACCTTTCATCTTAAAGCAACATGGAGCCATTTCAGTTAAGACTAACAACTGAGGTTTATTTCTTAGTAAGAATACATTTTGTTTAAGTGGATTCCTGACATCTTAGACCTGAAGTTTGAATGTGTGTTTTCTTACTGTGTAGTTCTGTGAGCTTAGTCATTACTGCTTTGAAGCCAAACAGTTTACCTTATATGAAATTTAGTAATACATTCAGTAATTTAGTGATGGGTTCAACTGACTTCCATGGAATGCTACCCGTTCTTTCTCAGGTATGTCATTGTGGTTTTTGGAGTGAGTTTTGTATGCCTCATGGAGAAATAATTGGAGGAAGAGGAAAGGGCAGACATCCTGGGCCCAGTGATGATTTAATTTTTTTCAGACTCCAGATGTTTTGTTCTGTTACTGGAATATTCGGGTGAAACTTGAATTGGAATGTAACAGGAATATTTACAACTGTGCCACAGTGATGAAAATCACAGAATTAAAATTACTGGTTTATCACATCTTTAAATAGGAAGAGATTTCTAGAAGCTTTTTATTATTTTTCTTAAAGGGTTGTATTTTTGAACTTTTTTCCGTAGTACTGGCAGCCTTTTTTTGAGATCACTGATTAGGAGTTACAGTGTGTCTTGTTATGCATATATGTATGTGTACATGGAAGTTTCTGTGTTATTTATCCACTTGGACAAATTTGAGTATGTAACACTGGAAATGATAATAAAAACTATTTTTCAGTGTTTATAGTGAGGAAATACATACATAACCTGTCTTTTCTTTCCTCTGTGCTTTTCAGGAAGTTTAATCAGGTGATATGGCTAACAGATGTTCTGTCCTGTTCATCTCATTTTATGAAGCATTTAGGGAAAATTACTTCAATTTTATATATAGTTTGCTCATCTTGGTGTGGGCTGAACTACCTTTGTTAGGCTAGTCTTTGAAAAGCAGTTTCAACCCAAACTGTCAAATAATAACCCACTGCTATCTTTCTCCCATTTCTTTCCATATGCACACAGGCCATCTTTAAAGAATAAATATACTTTTAAATTCTGAGATAAACTGTATTATTTCCTAACCACTTATTTTATAAGTAGTTACGGTAACTACTAACTTTTATATTGTATGTAGGAGAAACTTTCTGCCACAAACATCAAATGTTGCTGAAAGAACACCTTTCAGTGTTAGGAAATGCATTTTGAAAACAAGCTCAACATAGGTAAAGAAAACTGAAGTCTGTCTCAGACTTGCAGGGCTGGAGGCCCTCAATGCTTGTCCTTGGAGACTGGGGAATTATATTTCCTTTTCTGTAAGCTGTTATGCTGGCTTCCTTAACTATGATATCTAGTGACAAATATTGTAGCAAATAAGCAACATCTGACTAGGAAATGCAGCTTGCACTGGAGAACTTGGTGGGCATTTCTGTGATGCTTAATTAACGTGAAAAGTCATTCTCTAGTTTTGGATCAGTCTCTCAAAAGCTTAGGTTTCTGGATGGAGATGATAAAACTCATCTCTTTTTAGAAACCCTGTTTGTTCAAGATGCAGTTATAGACCAGGATCTTCAGGTGGGAGATTTCACCAGAGCCTTGGTAGTGTAAGGTGCGGTTCATGAAGACAGTGTTTCTTCATGAGTCCTAAGATCAGTATTCCAAGTCTAAATCAACCACAGGAGCCAGAGGCAAGTGTGTTGAGGGAGCCAGTCTGGCTGTGGAGGAATACTGCGGTGTTTTGGACAGCAGGACTAGGCTCCAAAAGTCTTCATGTCCATAAAATTGTATGGCTGTACTCCAGCCAAGATTTAAGATGAAGTGTATAACCAAGTTTTATCTGCAGAACGGGATAGGAAGTTGAGGAGGAGAATATGAACAGATTTTTGCAGGGTGGGTTTTTTTTTTGAAGGAGAGGGAGGAAAGAGGTTTTCAAGTCGACAGCACAGATACACAAAACTCCGGATAAGCAATTCTGTCAAACTAATTAATATAAATCCAAACAACACTTTTACGAGGGGGGTCATGACTATTGTCTTAAATAGAATGAGGAAGAAAAACTATTTGAAGAGGTGAAGTGATGGTACTATTTCTTTGTAGAGGATGGATCAATTTCAAATAGAATTATTTAAATGAGAATAGTTTGTGATTAATCTTTTCCCAAAATACATACTTACTGATATAGCTGTGTGTTAATTTGCAGCTGAATGTGACCCTTGTGCAATATGTCAGTGTGACTGTTACAAATTACATTTCCCTTTTTTTACTGTCTCTAAATTTCCTGCTCTATTTCATAAGGAGGTACAGTGTTAATGTTTGAATAGTGTTATATTCAATGAAATAAATACTCACTGTTCTGACATGTTGCTGCCTTTTTTTTTTGTTTGTTTGTCAGGAAATAAAAATGAATTTACTGGATGCCTCTTTAAAGTATGTAGGGAGTGTTTTGTTCTTCAGACATCTGTCTGTCTGCTTGGATGTGAACCATAACTCAGTGAAATGCAAAACATTTTCTGTGGGTAATCTAATAGCTATTGATAGTATTTTCAGCATATTTTTCTTGCAGACTTATGAAAATACCTTCTGTTCTTAAAATAGACTGATTAGTATGACCAGTATATCTTTTTAATTGAAGTTTTATTGGTAAAATAAAAGAAACAAGTTCTTTACAGTTCTTGGTGGGTTGGTTGGTTGGTTGTTTCTCCCCCACACTCAGTTTTTCAAGTTTGAATGAAATGACATTTTCACAGGATTAATTCCCTGTGCATCCAACTGATCTGTCATGGTTGATGTATTCTTTCT
Source organism: Pezoporus wallicus (assembly GCF_028554395.1). Classification (NCBI taxonomy): domain Eukaryota; kingdom Metazoa; phylum Chordata; class Aves; order Psittaciformes; family Psittacidae; genus Pezoporus; species Pezoporus wallicus. Next base: position 4,942,971 of record NW_026642654.1, read on the forward strand.
GCTGCCTTTCCACTGATTATTTTCCTTATACCTGTTTACTGCATGGCCAGATAAGGAGCTAAATGTCCAAAAAGGAAAACTGCAAAAGGCCTGTCCCGTTTAGCTTCCTAAACTGGCTTGCTCAGGATGGGAAAGGCATCGTTGAGGGTGAGGTGGGGATTTTTGTTTAGGGGACAGGGAGACTGGTTTAGACTGCCCTGGAACTTCATCCTCAGACCATGAATAGATCATTGCTGTATGCAAACTTATGCTGCTCGACTGGTTGCAGCCCTGAAAATTACTGTGGGTTGCTGTAATTAATTTACTCATTGTTAGATGCCTGCAACATACCCAGCTTTGGAAGCACATGGTAATGTTAACCTGCCTTAGAAGTTTGTTCTGAGAAGAGTCAGGTCAAATAAGTTCTTGAGACATCCATCTTAACTGCTGTGGATATCACATTTTACTTAACTATGGCATAGCTGAGCTTCTGATTTCTCTGCAGTTTCTATTGAAATGCTTCCTGATAGCATCAGCAATGTAATGGCTGTTGGGAGCAAATGGAAAGAAATAAGCTTCAAAAGGTTCTTTTACACTTGTCCTTGATACTGCATGTATATTAGATAGCCATGTAATGATAAATAATTCATATGAAAGTTATCATTTTCATTTGAAAAAAGTGAAAATTGATCAATCTTAATGAAAAAGTACAACCTGTTCACTAAATTCCGTCTTGGAATCCCTCTCAAACTACTTTTGATTATTTGTCTTCAGTGAATTAAAGCAGTTACCAACATATCTTAGATTTACAACATTTTCACATTTGTTATTTGTGGAAGTCCTCCAGGCTTTGTTAAAAAATGCAGGAAATAACTACTTTATCGTGTATTCCAAGTCATTTACTACAACTTCTAGGCTTTTTCTCATTTTATGTTTAACACAATCCCATTTAAATGATTTTAATCGACTGTGTTTAAAGGTAGGTTTCAAATTTCTCATATTTATTTTTTTTAAAACATGCATTTTTAAATAACTTTTATACATTCTGTATAGTTAATGTGTGCAATATCTGTTTTGTGTAAGTCAGACATTTTGAGATATTGAGACTTGGAGATAGGCAATGTAGGAGGGGGGATACAATACCTAGATTTTATTTATAAACCTCTTAGGTGGTTACTGTTAATGTCTCGTTAGGGAATGAATGTGTAAGAGGGGAGAGCTTGTATTAATGTTCTCATTTACATAACCTTTTTAATGAAAGGCTTAATTGGCTGAAAGCTGTATCTTGTTAAAGAGGTGAAATGACATTGAAATGACATCACACAGCTAAAACAAAGATTGGGAAGGTTTCTACACTAAACTATGAACTGCTTTCCAAGAAATTATGGAAAATAAATACTATGAATGTAAGGCTGCAGATTCATATGGCCACCCAGGCACTCTGTTGATGTTGGTGTTCTAAAACCCCAGTGGTTTATGCAGTGATGTGAGTCTCCTCAGAAGATGGTGCAAGGCTAGATCCTCTTTTTCTTTCCAGTGAAGTTTTTTAAGTGCTCTTAAATAATGCTTCTCTCAAACATTGTCTAAGTTACTGACAGCATTTTTCAGTTACATTGGCTACTTCTGTTGAATTTCACTGTGTAGGCTTGCTCACTCAAAAATTCTCTTTGAAGCATATGGAAGTTACATGTTTATAATAACGCTACAACTTAACTCAGATTGTGTCATAAGTGTAATACTTCCATAGAGAGTGCTGAGGTAGTATCATTCCATACAGTAGACCTCCAGAAACTCTTTCTAAATGGTTATTAATAGTAGTTATTTAGAATTTCTGTGTTTTTGTGAAGTTGGTGGGGTGCCATTGTTTAACACAAAATAGGCTTGACTATTGTATTTTGCCATTGTGTAGACTGAAAACTGAAAAACCTTCAGAGAGCAATCTAAAGAAGGCACTAAGTTCAAGGAGAACATCCTGGTGTCCTCAGGCATGTATGTGCATCTGAGGGGGAAAAAAGAACACCTGAACTGTTGTAATATAAAGGGAAGAATTCTGATAATTGTTTAAGAGCTTGACTTGCCTAAAAATGTCCCCAGTCTTCAAAAGTTTGTGGTCTTTTCAATCTGAAGGTCTGAAAAGGTCTTCTACTGCATGATGTGATACATTTCAGGTCAGTACAGCAGACCTCTTGTAATGAAGAAGAATTGTCACGGCAGCGTGGACTGTATAGATGAGTTTAAAAAGCTGTAAATCTAATGGCTGGTTATGACTTTACAACTCTGAATAAGGTATATGACCATGGTCAAACATTTCATATTAAGATCAGTTAATGACAAATCGTGTAAATAATATAAGATCAGTTTTGAAAGAATGAAATTTTGTCTGGGAATCAAGCTGAGATGAAGATACAGCAAGGAATGAAACCGCAAAAAAGCAGGAGACATGAGGAACATAGGAATGTGTCTTTGTTAAATAACTACTTCTGACATTGTATACTGACACAGACACTTTTTGAAGAAGCCTTAGATATTAAAGACAGACAGTTCTGCTGACTTCAGTAGAAAAAAAGTGAATCTTAACTGAAGTGCCTTATTGCCGCATGAAGCAGTAAGAAACTTTCAGTTTTTCCCTCATTTATGTAGCATAAAGAACTGGTGCAACTTAGTTTGCAAGGGGAAGTTGTGAAAGAAGTTACCTCATTTTCATGCTCACTGCGCAGAATAGCTTACCTCTGCATTTATGGGGACAGTACTTCATGTTCCTCTGTGTTGCCCAGAAAATCACAACATAAATTTCCATTGATCTTCAGGCTTCTATCTTAACTTTAAAGTGTACATTCAGTCTGTTTCTGTCCAGGGAAGGAGATAGATCTTTTAGTAGAATATGAGGTGCCAGTGGGAAGGTTGTGCAGCCGGAGGTGGTTTGTGGCATAGGGCTTTTGGAGAGGTTGTTGAAGGTCTTTGAATGCCTCCTCATTTTTGACTTGGTGAGAAAATTTCAAAGGAGGGAGTTAGTTTACCCAGATCATTGCTAGTTGGAAGAATATGTGTAGTTACAGCATGCCATAATTACATAATCACTCAGAAAGTGAGTCTGCTTAGAGCATTGTGATTTACGTTGCTACAGCTACATTGAGTGTAGCTGTACTTTTTTATGTTGTGAATGTCAAAGTGTGATGATATCATGTATTTGTTAGAGTTTTAATTTTGACATACACATAGTTTGGGTGAATTACAGGTGGCTGTGATACTGTTAAAAAATCCTGCTTTTGACACCAACATTCACACAGTAGCTCAAGCAGATGGCTGTGTGTTATGTAGCACCTTCTAAAATTGGAGGCAAATCAGGAAATTAAACAGTACATCTAATCATGTACTTACCAGAGGACAGTATTTGAGCAGCTGTTCCCAGGGGTGGGCAGGTGCCCTATTCTGCTTTTGTTCAACTACTTCCTGCAGTGAGTGGAAGATTATTTTAGGTGAAGCAAAGGCTGACTATAACTTCCTAAAGATTTGAGAAGGTGAAAACTTCATGCTGTTAACTTTGCACGTAGAATCTTAATTACAGCCACTGAGGGGGTAGGAATCAATATATAGCAAAGCGTGGTTGCAGGTTTCCATGAATATTATAAAGTAAGATTAGATTGCAAATTTTAGAACTTGGGAGATTTGTGGAAATGTCTTCTCAGTATGATTTCTACTTACTTACTGCTAATTTTCCCATCATAGTTTGTTGCTGTTTCTTTTTCCTAGCACTTTTTAAAATATAAAAACCATAAAATTGTGCTAGGAAGAGGTTTCATATTTAAAATACTTCTCCATGACAAAGGGGTTGAGTTAATATCTTCACTGGTATTCTTGTGAATTGAATAGTGCAAATGTAAATGTAAAATTGATATGCAAAACAACACATTCTAGCAAACAACCCTGATTTCTGGTAAACTGACATTCACATGCAATTGAAGGACAGCCTCCTAGGTTTGAAAATGCTTGTCTGTGGGTTTTGTGATTTATTTTATTTTCTTTCCCTTTTGTGGTCTTCAGACAGACAGATGTTATCGTGAGATAGAAGGGAAGAGCTGACAAGTACTGGTGAGGAGGCAGCTCCAAAGGCTTCTTGGCACAGGGGGAATTCTCATTTTCACTTCACATAAGGGGATGTCCACACTCTTGACTGTACCTGTGGAAGAAGGGAACCAGAGTGGCTGTTCCCTGCCTGTGGCCATGATTCCTGCTCTGAGCAATGCACTGTGTGTTGTGGATCCCTGACTGGCTGCAGGGGAATGTGGTGCTGCTTCCTGGCTGCTGCACTGTGAAGTGTGCATCTGTACAGCCCCTGCTAGTGGGCAGGGAATAGCTCTTGGCTTTGCTAAGAGTGCTTGATAAGCGCAGAGCAATATATCTCTTTTAAGCATGTATTTGTATATAGTATATTTTGGATATTTCATGGAATTGTAGAATATTTGGGGTTGTAAGGGACCTTAAAGATCATTTAGTCCTAAGCCCCTGTCATGGGCTGAGACATCTTCCATTAGACAAAGTTGCTCAAAGCCCCATCCAAACTGGCCTTGTTTGAATTTATTAAAGCCAAATAACAATCTGTAAAATTTGAATCAGCAAATGAATTATATAGTGAAAGGGTCAACTTTCATGCACAGTTCTGAATGATAGTGGTCAGTGAGGGTTTTTTCCAAGTTTAAAATGTTACAAGTTTATTACTTTGAAAGATACGTCATAAAAAGATACTGTACTTTCTTGTTTTACTTAAAGTACTCTTGCTATATACAGCACTTAGCACTTCTAACAAATGTATTTATACAACTGTAGACAGGGGACATGTCAAGTAAGTGCAAGGTTTTGAAGTGTTAGGGAACTCCTGAGCTGGCACAGCTACGGGTTGAGCAGAGAAGAGATTCAGAGCAGCTGTGCGGGGGAAGGACCTGGGGGTGTTGGTCAATGAGAAACTTAACATGAGCTGGCTTCAGTGTGCGCTCGCAGCCCAGAAAGCCAACCGTATCCTGGGCTGCATCAAAAGGAGCGTGACCAGCAGGTCGAAGGAGGTGATCCTGCCCCTCTACTCTGCTCTTGTGAGACCTCAGCTGGAGTATTCTGTGCAGTTCTGGTGTCCTCAACATAAAAAGGACATGGAACTGTTGGAACAAGTCCAGAGGAGGGCCATGAGGATGATCAGGGGACTGGAGCACCTCCCGTATGAAGATAGACTGAGGAAGTTGGGGCTGTTCAGCCTGGAGAAGAGCAGGCTGTGCGGAGACCTCATAGCAGCCTTCCAGTATCTGAAGGGGGCCTATAAGGATGCTGGGGAGGGACTCTTCATTAGGGACTGTAGTGACAGGACAAGGGATAACGGGTTAAAACTTAAACAGGGGAAGTTTAGATTGGATATAAGGAGGAAATTCTTTCCTGTTAGGGTGGTGAGGCACTGGAATGGGTTGCCCAAAGAAGTTGTGAATGCTCCATCCCTGGCGGTGTTCAAGGCTGGGTTGGACAGAGCCTTGGGTGACGTGGTTTAGTGTGAGGTGTCCCTGCCCATGGCAGGGGGGGTGGAACTAGATGATCTTAAGATCATTTCCAGCCCTAATTATTCTATGATTCTAACTGTAAAAATTCCTGCCAAAGTGGGAACAAGCAGGTGATACAACAGAAAATGATGCTACTGAGCTACTCTTAATTGCTTTCACTGCATTGGTAGATGTTTTGTCACGAATGATACTGGTAAATATTTGTTTATTTTAATGTATGGCATGTCACAAACTTAGATCTTGAGACCATTGTCTCTCATTCACAGTGTGCATTTTCCTGCTGAATTTGGCTGATAAAGGGATGGAAATGCAGCATTTTTGTTAAACTATCCTATTTCCCAATTAAGGAAGTCAGTTGCTTACCTGAGTGTTGAGTTTGCAGCATGGATGAGATACAAGCTGTGCCACTGGTAGAGTGAAAATTAGTAAGAGGTAGGAGAAAGGAAGTGCATTGGTGGTCTTAGGTGGTTGTGCACCTTCTCCAGGCAGGAGTTTCCTTCTAGAAGTCTACTGGCATTTCAGGTTACAGTGGGAAGTGTAAGTAACAGCTGTTGAGATCATCCACCTTGTCATTTGCAGTGCAGTGAAAATGATAAAGCCCTATGCTTATCATGGAATCATTTAGGTGGAAAAAAACCATTAAGATCATTGAGTCTGACTGTTAACCTAACATTATAAAACAACAAGCATTCATTTACAGATTATTTATTCCCATGTAATTCCCATGGATGTAATGTGGGGGATCCTGGAAACCATTTACAAATAACAAATCATATAATGTGTGATGTACAGTACTGGTGAATGATCTGAAAGAAATCTGTCTTACTGGCTCAATAGGCAACTTTAAGGCACATGTATTTTTCCATAGTTGAAACTGGGAAGAATTCAGATGAGAGGTCGTAAAATGTGATTGTTAATTCATGATGCTTTATTGGTGTGATATTTTTATATATGTATGTAGGAGAACCTGCAAAACCCTTATGTGGTCCTTTTATTAAAGACAGTTATGAACAAAAATTGTACCTGATTGCAATGCTGGTCTAGAATTCTAGCACTAGTCTGTGTTAATAGTATTTTAAAATTTTATGGGAAATCTCTCTTGAAATAAACAATTTCAGTTTCTCCTATGGTATGGTTCAGTGGTAGTTAGGCATCTAAATTTCTATTTAATTAATTTGCTGACATATTAATACAAATTTTAGTATATAATTATTAGTTGTCATACAGTTTGGTGGCAAATACGATTTAAAGACAATGCAGAAACATTGGTTTACAATTTGACTTAAATGAAAAGGGCATAGCAGTTTCATATGGTCCTCTCTTCTTTTGCCTGGTCTAAGTGATAATATTTAGAATTCCTTTCAAAATCACTTTAGAATGATCTTTGGCATTTACCTTTGTAACTCTTTTCTATCCTTTCATCTTCTTAACTGTTGACTCTTTTTCGTCAGCATTGTGTCTGCTGAAACTCTGGCCTGCTTTTTCTGGTTTATTTTTTAGTATAAACCTGATTTTCAGTGCCATGATTTACTGTACAGACTTGTTTGTTGATTTTCATTCTTCCAAATCCTTTGCATGAAAAGCTGGGATCTAGTTTTCAAGCCAGACATTCATCAATATTTATGATAATTAATGTTTTAGGTCTTAAGTATTTCCAAATTTGATGATTGGGGTATTTCTTAGCCTCTTTAATACTTCTTTGCCTACTCTTTTTAGAGAGAAACCCCCTAAAACCCTACTCTAAACCATCCCTTTTTAAAAGAGATTTTACATTGCTGCTCTTAGGCAAATACAGTTATATGTACTTTTCAAACAGGAACTCCATTGCCTGGTTATTATACAGATGTTTTTAAGTTAACTGTAAGATCAGGCAAACTGTCAGGGAATAATTGCATGTTAGTCAAGTTTCACAAGTAGCTGTATTGTGTGAAAACTGTAAGTGTAGTTCAGTGTTTCTGAAAAGTACATTTAAACTTGGGTGATTTGAGCACATAATCATAGAATCATAGAATAGTTAGGGTTGGAAAGAACCTTAAGATCATCTAGTTCCAACCCCCCTGCTGTGGGCAGGGACACCTCACACTAAACCATGTCACCCAAGGCTCTGTCCAACCCGGCCTTGAACACTGCCAGGGATGGAGCATTCACAACTTCCTTGGGCAACCCATTCCAGTGCCTCACCACCCTCCCAGTAAAGAACTTTGTCCTTATGTTCAATCTAAAGTTCCCCTGTTTAAGTTTTAACCCGTTATCCCTTGTCCTATCATTGCAGTCCCTAATGAAGAGTCCGTCCCCAGCATCCCTATAGCCCCCCTTCAGGTACTGGAAGGCTGCTAGGAGGTCTCCACGCAGCCTTCTCTTCTCCAGGCTGAACAACCCCAACTTCCTCAGCCTGTCTTCATATAGAAGGTGCTCCAGCCCCCCAGTCATCCTCATACTCCAAGTTGGAGTATTGTGTACAGTACTTACAAGAATAGAGGGGCAGGATCACCTCCTTGGACATGCTGGTCATGTTCCTTTTGATGCAGCCCAGGATACGGTTGGCTTTCTGGGCTGCGAGCATACGCTGAAGCCGCCTCATGTTAAGTTTCTCATTGCCAATACTCCCAAGTCCTTCTCCGCATGGCTGCTGTGAATCCCTTCTCTGCCCAACATGTAGCTGTGCCTGGGATTGGTCTGACCTGGGTGTAGGACCTTGCACTTGACATGGTTAAACTTCATAAGGTTGGCATCAGCCCACCTCTCAAGCATCCCTTCAAGGTCCCTCTGGATGGCATTCCTTCCCTTCAGCGTATCAACAAACCACACAGCTTGGTGTCATCAGCAAACTTGCTGAGGGCGCACTCAATCCCACTGTCCATGTCACTGACAAAGATGTTGAACAAGGTCGGTCCCAACACCGAACCCTGAGGGGCACCGCTCGTTATCTGTCTGTGTTTGGACATTGAGCCATTGACCACAACTCTTTGTGTGCGGCCATCCAGCCAGTTCTTCACTCACCGGGTGGTCAGGCCAGATGTCTCTCCAGTTTAGAGACAAGGATGTCATGTGGGACAGCCTTGAATGCTTTGCACAAGTCCAGGTAGACAATGTCAACTGCTCTACCCCTGTCCATCAGTTCTGTAGCCCCATCATAGAAGGCCATCAAATTGGTCAGGCATGATTTGCCCTTATGAAGCCATAGTGAAGTTAGGTATATGCTTTCGCAGAACGAAAGTTACATTTTCAGATAAATGAGTCAGCATAAAGGATTATTGCTTCTAGGAGTTCTATTTTGGTATCATATTTCCACTGAGAGTGATGGCATTCTGACTGAAGACATGGTTTAAATATAGAATTGCATACTGTGTAATACAAGGTGATACATAATTTAGCAGTACATATTAGAAAGGAAGCTGCATTGTGGGTTATTTCACCTTTAAGTCATTAAAATCAATGCACCAAAATTTTATAGTGCTGGATTTCTGCATTACTGCTTTTGCTGGTATGTTAGTATTATATTAGAAAAACAATAAATGTTTTTCTCTTTCATGTGCATACCATTGTCTTCCCTGTTTGGGCCAGGAACTCTTTTAAAGAAGAAAGAAGATAAAGATGCATGTCAACTTCAAAATGTAGTGGATTTAGACAGGATATTTTCTTGAGAGGTTGAAAACTTGTGTGTCCATCTGAAAATCACATTACAGGTCTCGTGGCTGAAAAGGTGAATGTGCGTAGTACAGCAAAAACTTTAATTTTACTTTATCTATAATGAACAGTGAGTGTACAATAGCTCAGGGACTTCTTTACTCTGAAAAATATATTTACTTCTAATTCAGAACAATTTCACAGGACTACTTCTGTTAATACAGATAAGTCTTTTGAGTTGGATTTGAAAACGGTGAAATTGTGCAGCTGATACTAAATTTTAAATTGATTTAGTAGTTGTGTCTGAAGAAAATGACATGAGTTCTCTTAAAGATAAATCTTATATTTAAAATATTGCTGCAACTTGAAACTATTTTCACTCTTAGCAATTAAAGGCTATATAATGCAATTTGCATTATGATTTTGAGTGTCTTCTATAAAGAGTGCAGTTTCCTTTGCTAATTTGATATGATTCCTTTCCAGAAATGCAAAAAAAATGATCTTGTACACATAAGCACACCAAACTGTTTGATTTGCGCCTGCCGCTCAATCTTTAGGAGGAAGAATGTTCTGGGAACTCGTTATGCAAATACCAGACCAAGTGTCCCACTTTATTTCAGTGTTAACAGCTAGAGTATTACCACAACAAACAGCCTTTTCTAACTAGAATGAGGTTTAACCAGCTGTAAAATCGATAATCAGTCATGATATTTCAGAAACTGCAGTTTGAGTGGTTTTTGCATTGTCTGTGTAGTAATGAAAATCAAGTTCTAGAACATTGAGTGTACCTGAAATGTTCTTTCTAAACTACCATAGAGAAATTTTACACACTTAGTTATGTTGGGTTTGTTTTCACCAAGTGAGAGATGAAGTTGCATGTGGGAAAGAGAACACAAAGCAGTATTGCATAGCCACATGTTCCATGCTGGATTATCATGATGTGGAAGCGGAGGTGAAGAAGGGTTGGGCACTCAACCTTTGTTCTGTTATATCCTAAGTTGCGATTTTTTTTCCTCTTTATGTATAATTTTATGTGTACGTAGCTGTAACACTACTCCCAAAATTTATGAGTTAGCTTAAAATAGATGCCATATGACTTTAAAATGCCACTAAATGATAAATAGTTTTCTTGTAATGTGTATTGCCAAGATTTGAAAAAAAATTGTTTTATTCCACATAGGGCTGATACTAAGTCCTTTCAAATGTTTCTGAAAGTTTTTAACCTGCTTTATAACAGTAGCACTTGGTTTGGCTGTTTCCAGAGCTGGCATTTGAAGCCAGCCTCTATTTTTTCATGTTTGAGTCAAAACACAGTGTACTGCTGGTTTCAGAATGGTTTATCTTCGTCTCTGTTGTTGAAGCTCTTCTCTTTTTCCTGGTGTATTTTTGAGTTTGACATGTGATGTCCTCTTTTGTCCAGGCATGCAATACTGCGGCTGAAAGACAGCCTCTGTCTTATTTACTTGTAATTACTTGTAGGGATTGAAGCAGCCTCTGTGGAAATAAAAAAAGACAGTTGCACGAAATATTAACATGAAAGTGGATCACTAGGTTTGAATCAGTTTGTCTAGCCTAGCTACCCTGTTTCTAGCAATAGCCAATAGCTCAGAAGTGCCTAGGACAGGGTGTGGGAGAAGGACTCCATGTACGTTCTCTCACTCTGTGCAGATGAGGCATTTTGAGTACTCTCTGAGGTAGGTATTGGTGTTTTTCTGTCTCATAGATCTTGACAACTTTATCTCCTTTGAATCAGATAGGTTTCAGCCTGTGATCAGTGATGACACTGTGATAATTCACAATGAAATATTGTTTCACAAAATATCCTGTCAGCTCTTCTAACAGCAATGTGTGGCCAAGTAACTTGCAGTAGTTCTGGAGATTTACATAGCACCCTGTCAGTAATTGAGCTCTGGTTGAAGCTATTTTAAGAAATGAATAAAAATACTCATCATAGGATAATTTAGGATGCAAGGTTCCTATGAAGGTCTTCTGGCCCAGGCTACTGGCAGACTTAAGCAGGTTCAAAAAGATGATGCTTAAGAATTAATTCGAAAATCTCCAGATACAGACATGCCACATCCTCTCTGGGCAACCTATTCCAACGTTTGACCATGGTAGACAAAAGGTTTCCATATAGCCAGCTGCAATTTTCCATGTGGCGACTTGTGCCTCTTGCTTCTTGTATCCCTCTGCCACAGAGCCTGCTGCTGACTCAGGGCCTGCTTCTTGTTCATCAGGGCCCTTGGATCCTTTTTCTCAGAGCCACTCACTAGCTGGCAAGTGTAAGTCTATCCTGGTGTGTGGTGGAATTCCATCTCACATGGGGGAGTCTGCATGTGTCTTTGAACTGAGTGAGGTTCACAGTATCACAGTATGCTAGAGATTGGAAGGGACCTCGAAAGATCATCTAGTCCAATCCCCCTGCCGGAGCAGGAACACCTAGATAATGTTACACAGGAATGTGTCCAGGCGGGTTTTGAATGTCTCCAGGGAAGGAGACTCCACAACCTCCCTGGGCAGCCTGTTCCAGTGTTCCGTCACCCTCACTGAGAAGAAGTTTCTTCTCAAGTTTAAGTGGAACCTCTTGTGTTCCAGTTTGTACCCATTACCCCTTGTCCTATCATTGTTTGCCACTGAGTAGAGCCTGGCTCCATCCTCGTGACACTCCCCCTTTATATATTTATATACACTAATAAGGTCACCCCTCAGTCTCCTCTTCTCCAAACTATAGAGACTCAGCTCCCTCAGTCTTTCCTCATAAGGGAGATGCTCCACTCCCTTAATCATCTTCGTTGCCCTGCGCTGGACTCTCTCCAGCAGCTCCCTGTCCTTCTTGAACTGAGGGGCCCAGAACTGGACACAATATTCCAGATGGGGTCTCATCAGGGCAGAGTAGAGGGGAAGGAGGACTTCTCTCGACCTACTAACCACCCCCCTTCTAATACACCTCAGGATGCAATTGGCCTTCTTGGCCACAAGGGCACAGTGTTGGCTCATGGTCATCCTGTCGTCCACTAGGACCCCCAGGTCCCTCTCCCCTACACTGCTCTCTAACGGGTCGTTTCCCAACCTATACTGGAACCTGGGGTTGTTCCTGCCCAGATGCAGGACTCTACACTTTCCCTTGTTATATTTCATCAAGTTATTCCCTGCCCAACTCTCCAGCCTGTCCAGGTCTCGCTGGATGGCAGCACAGCCTTCTGGCGTGTCAGCCACTCCTCCCAGCTTAGTGTCATCAGCAAACTTGCTAATAGTACACTCAATTCCCTCATCCAAATCATTGATGAATATATTAAATAATACCGGTCCCAGTACTGACCCTTGAGGCACTCCACTAGTTACAGGCCTCCAACTAGACTCAGCCCCATAGACTACAACTCTCTGGCTTCTCTCCTTCAGCCAGTTCGCAGTCCACCTCACTACCTGATCATCCAGTCCACACTTCCTCAATTTAGCTGTGAGGATGCTGTGGGAGACTGTGTCAAATGCTTTGCTGAAGTCAAGGTAGACCACATCCACCGCTCTGCCATCATCCATCCACCGTGTTATTTCCTCATAAAAGGCTAAGAGATTGGTCAAGCATGATTTCCCCTTGGTGAAGCCATGTTGACTGCCCCTCATAACCCTCTTATCCTTGATATGCCTTAAGATGGCACCAAGGATAAGGTGTTCCATCACTTTCCCAGGGATGGAGGTGAGCCTGACCGGTCTATAGTTACCCGGGTCCTCCTTCTTGCCCTTTTTGAAGACCGGAGTGACATTTGCTTTCCTCCAGTCCTCAGGCACCTCTCCCGTTTCCCAAGACTTGGTAAAGATGATGGAGAGTGGTCTAGCAATGACTGCCGCCAGTTTCCTCAGCACCCGTGGGTGCATCCCATCTGGACCCATGGATTTATGGATGTCCAGATTGCTCAACTGATCTCTAACCCATTCCTCATCGACTAAGGCAAACCGCTCCGTTGACCTGACTTCATCTAAGGTCTCAGGGGTGCAGGGCTCTTCAGGACTGCCTGCAGCAGAGTAGACAGAGACAAAGAAGGCATTCAGTAACTGCCATCTCTGTATCTTCTATCACCAGGGCACCCATCCCGTTCATCAGTGGGCCTACATTGCCTCTGGTGTTAGTTTTATCTGCCATGTATTTGAAAAAGCTCTTTTTGCTGTCCTTGACCCTTCTCGCCAGGTTTAATTCTAAGGAGGCCTTAGTCCTCCTAGCTGCCTTCCTACATCCTCTAGCAGCAGCCTTATATTCCTCCCAAGTGGCCAGCCCCTCCTTCCATGACCTGTAAACTCTCCTCTTCCACTTGAGCATACCCAGCAATTCCCTATTTAGCCACGCAGGTCTCCTGGCCCTCTTCCTTGACTTCCTACGTGTCGGGATGCTCCAATCTTGAGCTCGGAAAAAGCAGTCCTTGAATGCCAACCAACTATCTTGGGCCCCTTTACCTTCAAACAGCCTTGCCCATGGGATTTCCCCTAGCAATTGCTAGTTCCTCTCAGCCCGTTTTCCCAGTCTTTCCAGGTCCTTCTGAATAGCAGCCCTGCCCTCCAGCATAGCAGCTGCTGCCACTGGCTGTTGATACCCAGGAAGCTGCTGAAGGTACGTGGTGTCCTACCTTTTGAGTCATTAGTAAAAGCATTAAACAATATTGGTCCCATTATCAGTCCCTGGGGAATGCCAGTGGTCACAAGCTGCCACATTGGACATGATACTAGTGATCGTGATGATTCTTCAAGCCTGATGGTCCAACCAGCTCATCATTCCACCCAACTGATTGTTCATTACCCAATTGGCTTATGTGATTACTATGGGAATTCATGTTGAATACCTTGCTGGAAGTTCATATAAACAACATACACTGCTCACTCCCTAGGCGCTGAAAGTCATTCATTACATATTTCAGACAGGTTTATTAGGCACAATTTGCTTGTGATCCATTTATTCGCTTACCTTTTTTCTTCGGGAGTTTGGAAATGGTGTCCAAGGTCCTGAAGTTAACTGGTGGTCATGCCTGTTGTTCTGCAGATCCTCCTTGTTTCCCTTGTTGAAGATGAGCACATTTCCCCTTTTCCAGTTACCAGAAATCTCCCTCAGCTGTCATGACCAGACATGTCATGACCTGATGATGGTTTTGACTGTCTCCTTCACACACACACACACACACACACACACACACACCCCCGCCCATCCTGCCCCCAAATGGATGCCATCCAGGCTCCCTGACAAGGAGCTGTGTACATCCCAGGGGACAACAGTAAAAAAGTCATCAAACACCCATCTTCTGTCCCTAGGTGCCTTACCCCACTGAGGTGGTGTGCCCCATTTACTTCTTTAGCTGCTGATTTATTCATAGAAGCCTTTCTTCTTGTCCTTCACACCCTTTCATTGCCAGGATCTGAACCTGTCTTCATGTGCAAGAATGTGTATGTAGATTTGTATATTTTGGTTTTCTGGTGTAATTCTAAATGATTCCCCGTTTAAGAGAAACAGGTTTAATCACAGTCATTCAGATATTTACCTGTTTTTTTTAAACTTGGCATAGGATGTTCTGCTGTAAGTGAGCTGAAAATACGCTTATTTTATTATGGTCTTGTACGGCATTTGAGTATCTCACAAACACTGACAAGGTGATGTTTTTTCCCCATTGAAGTAAACTGTGCTGTGTATTAACACTGTGTATTAACACAAATATTTACTGATTATAGTTGGTTTAAGCTGCAATGTTTTGGAGTTTTTCTTTCGTGTCTGATATTATGTAATGTTTAGCTTTTTTTTTTAGATACAGTTCCTTGTGATATAACTTGCAATTAGCATTATAAGCTTCTGCAAATTGATTCATAAAGCAGAGGGTATAATAACACCCACTGACTGGGAGTTACAGCTAGATAAACAGATCATAAGTCAAGAGCTGTTATTTTCCTGTTTATGGTAGGAATTTAAATTGTCAATTGTGGTAGAAATTTTAAATTTTGTAATGAATTCTTCTGCTAGCAACTTCTACAACAAGGCTTTGCACTTAACTTTGATGTCTGTTAAACCTTGCCGTAAGTGGGTTTTAGTCACTAAACAAGTAACAGTTCTTCCTGACTAAATTAGTTCATTGATGAAGTAGTTGAAAAATCCGTCAGAAGATATTTCCTGCTCTCTTCTGTAGCCCTTTGCATCACCTCCTCTTCAAGGAAATACAGCCAAAGATCTTAATACAGTCTATCCACAACTTAGGGGAGTGGTTGTTTGCGGTGTGAAAGGCCTGACTGATCTCATATGTGAAATAGATAATTAATATAAATCCGTACACAGAACAAACTTGTCGCTTAGGGAGTGAAAAATGAGTAATTACAGCAGCACATTGCAGTAGGCACTCGCTTCTTCCAGCCTTCTGAATCAAGTCTCTTAGAATCTGCAGAGAGGAAGTTCCTATTCTTACTTCTTTGCTACTGCTTTCCTTCATACTTTTTTATAGTAAAGAAATTCCTTATTTAAGAACTATCTTCAAAAACTTCTGGTCTACAGGATGATTGACTTGTTGATACAAAACCCGATTTTAAGGGTGCTGACCTGCATACAGTGAGGTCAGAGGTAATTGTAGCATCGCAAAATGATTGAGCTTTGAAGACTTCAGGAGGTCATCTTGGTTCAACCTTTGCTCACAGCAGATATCTTCCCAAGTGTGGATCTGGTCTCCTTTATACGGGATAGCCAGTTATGTGGGTCTTATAGGCAGGGAAGGATTGCTTTTTGCCCCTTCGCTTTTTTCGGCAGGTATTTCAGGGATAAGAAATCTTCTCCAAATTATTTCAGACAACAAATACAATCTTACTCTTTCTGTTCCAGAGAAAAACATGGGAGATTAACACTTCTATTTGGACTTGTCACGAAATCCAGTGGGTTCTTTTCTAGTCCTAAAGACTGAGGCTAGTGACCTCTTAAATAGCTTTTAGTTACTGAAGTTGGTGAGAAAACTTCAATTCTTTGATAGTAACCCATCATCATGAATTTTACCTATGATGGAATTATTACCAAATGAATCCCTAGAAGCATATGTATTGAGTTTTAACATAAATCCTCCAGATAAGTTCCTGTTCTGCTTTAAAACTAGAATGTTGCATTAGTAGTCCCAACACTGTGGAATCAAAGTGTTATTTCTGCTATTTTACATATTTAGGCACATCTAATATTTACATATTTTAACATCTTTACATCCCAGTTTATTTTAAGGGAAAATGCATTATCTGTTTGGGAGACAAAATTAATCGTGAATTTAACTGCAGTCTGGAGTCATGAGTGAAGATTGCTCACAGATGCATGTTGGACTGTGGAACTATGTGCAATAAACGTGTGTATTTATTTGAAACTCCAAATGAATGTAATATTATGCAAGAAATGGGAATTGTGCCATGTGAACATACTGTCCTACAAAAAACCCAAACTTAAATACATTTATTCATACAAATTCCATGAAAGTGTGTTTTTTTTTTTCCAATTTGCATGCCCTTATTTATCACTAATAGAGAAGGTCTGTATTAACAAAGATTGTGAACAGATAGAACTACTTTCAAGAATGTCAGCCTTAGTAGTATTCATATTTCAAGAAAATGCTGTATATTTACTAATTACATATTTTTAAATTATTATAAATAATTTATTGTCAAATCTGCTTCTGTGAGGAAGCAGAATTTTAGGGCTGCTTAGTTATTTGGGTTTTTTTAATTAAAAACCTGTCCTCTTGCCAATCAATAATGCATGTATACTATTGCAAAAAAAAAAAAAAAAGGTATGTTTTCCTGATGTTGCTACTTCTGCCACATTTATTTTAGATATTGGTGATTGATATAAATGGATATATGTACTCATTTTGTTTAAATTACATTAGTTTTCTTATCGTGTCATTAGGAAGCTACTCATGCAAAGATAAACTTAAAAGAATCGTTTTGTCCATATTACTAGACAGAAGACCAAGAGTAGTTTAACGTTGAGCAAGGCCTTTTGACTCATTGTTATTTAAAATCATATTTTACCCCTTCTGTGTTTTTTTTCTGTGTCTGTTTACTACTGTCTCTTACCTGCAAGCTCCCTGTCTTCCAGCAGTCATTTTTACAACCATTGACTTTTCCAGCAGCTTTTCTTAAGGCATTTCCCTGTGTTACTATGTGAACATCAGCTAAATGATAGGACTTAGTCTCAGTTTTGACTGTTTCTATTTGACTTGAACTGCTTTTCACCTGGAGTAGAAATGGTGCCTTTTTCTGCTAGTGTATGGATCAGCATATCCTGATACCTGATGGATTTGACTTGGTATCTCTAAAAAAAACACCAAAAACCTGTTTCTCCATAATGCACCCAAGTTCTGTACTACAAACTTAAGATGTGATTTTGATTGTTTCACTTTTATTTATCACTTTTAACTGGAAATTCAGGCTCATGGAATTCTGGTGGAGTACTGCACTTACATTTTAAGAAACACGTGGTGCAGCTGATTAGAATACACTGCTGACATCAAGTATGAAGTAGGCAGGAGATAACATGATAGGCAGGCTATTATTTATTGTGCTAAAATGTTCTGAAGAGAGATTTTGAACAGTTGCTGATATTTTTAGTACAGGGAAATTTTGTAATCATTTGTTCTGAGTCAGCGATAAGAAAAATACAAGTCCTTTTATTATTTCTAGTCAATCAAGCTTTTGGGGAAGAGGATTCTAGATGGTATCTTGATTTTTCCTTTTAAGCCTTGTTATTTGGAATTCCAGGTACTGTAAACTACGTTGTTCTAACTTTTGTTATTTACTGTAACAAGTGTCTTTTTTAGTAATTAGTTTGTGTTCTTGCATCTTATTTATCTAAATAAATTAGTAAAAATATATGATAAAGCTATCTGCATTATATGAAGGAACATGTAAGAAATATATTTATCCAAAAATCAGCTGACATTGGAATGAAGGAATGAATGACTCTGATGGTGGAACATGCCACTGTTAGTTGCTGAAACAAACTTGACACACTGAATTGTTTGAGTGTACAGAAAGGTAAACAGAATAGTTTTCATAATGGAGAAGCAGGAGTGTATTTAACATGGAACAAGAGTGGCCTTCTGTGAAAACATGGCTTTAAGAATTGACTGTATGGCTGTCTCCTACCTCTACCATAGATGAGTGTCCTTTTTTATCTGTGTTCTAAATGTTACTTCTGATACCTTATTCATTTGTAGCCCTAGAAAGCCGTGATTAGGAAAAGAGAAATTAATAAGAAGCTGCGCCTTGCATTTGTATTTTTATGAAACAGCAGGTAATTCCACTTTTTCAGGGTGTCAAGAGAAACAATTCCAGACATGGGTTTGGTTTTTATTGCACTTGTAGCCTTTTTCCAGTTCTTGTACTATTCTGCTTGATTACTTAGAAAGTCTTCATCTGAACTGATCATAAATGCTTTGCTGTGGGAGAGTTAACAGTCAAAATTACTAGACAACTTTTGCTTTCTCGTTGAAGAGCTAAGCTTGCTGATAAAGGCCTTGGAAGGTTCCAGTAAATCAGAAATTATCTCCACTGTTATTTTAACAGGTTTGCAGTTCTAGGCTTGGGTGCACAGTGGTTTTTTGAATACAAATTCTAAAATCAAAGGTAGATTTTGAAGAAGCTGGAAACGTACAGTGACTTCACGTGAAAGTACATTATGCTGAACTACTGAACTTTAACACGGCTACAGTGATAACCAGCAAGACACACAAGACTAGTTTGATTTTATTAAGGCTTAAGGAAAAAATAGCAAGAACTGATTTGGGAAGAAAATGTGCATTCTTGTAATGGTTAAGTGTCAATCCATTGTTTTTTTTTTTAAACTGAATAATATTTTAGAGATTAAGTTGTATATTCATAGTCTACTTCTCTTTCTCAGTTTTTGCTCTTTGGCTTAATTTACTGCTTTTGTTTGTTTCTTCAGTTAATTTCTGAAAAGTTTTCAGGTAGGCTTTCAAGGAATTTAGGATGTAACGAGTAAAGTCCTCTTCACAGAGGCAGGATCCACAGCTGCATCTACTGTAATAAATATTTTTTTAACTTGTGAACTCTCATGAAGGTGATTTCTCAGCTTCATTGGGTAGGTTTATTACATCAGTACTTCACTAATGCTATTTAGATTTTTTTCCTAATCTGTAATGTCAACCTTCACTAATTTCATTAAATAAGCTCATTTTTCACATTGTTTCTGGGGATGTGCAGAGATGTCCATCATCATTGCTCATAACTGTTTTTTGTTGTTTGTTTTTTTTTTTTTTCCTGAAAGAAGTTGTCCTGCCTTATTAGGCTAACCTTTTTTTAAGTTTAAAGTCTCGAGTCTTTACAGTCTTCCCTAGCACAAATTGCTAATCACTTCCCTGCTCTTGTTAACTTCCCTTCAGTTCCTTTCCAGCTTGTGTTTTGCAGTCCTCTGTGTAGGGATGCAAAAAGCTGGACACAATATTCTAGCTTAGTCTGTAACAATACCAGCAAATGATTTCTGATCTTTATTTACAGAAGAACCTTATTTTCCCTGTGAGGTTTTATACAATACACCTCCTGTTTATACATCCTAGATTGGACATCTAGTCTGCTGTACCTTGTGTCTTTTTGTTATCTTCCTGTTTATTCATTACTTCCATTTTCGTGTTCTGTGCCTTTAACTTACATTAATGTAAATTAATGTTGGCGGGGATTTTTCTTCTCTTTTTGCATGTGATTATATTTTTTTTCTTCATTTGGAGATAAATTTAAATGCAATAAAAAAGATACTCAGAACACTGAGCTTGGTATCATTTGCTGATTTTTATTTGCTCTTAATAGATGCGGGTTTTTATTCTGCTCTTTATTGTGGTAATGAAAATTCTCTGTAGAACTGGAACATTACAGACTCAGGGGAGGTGGTTTTTTTATGCACTTTTCCAGGTCCTTATAATTGCTGAAGTCCTGATAATTATCTTTTGGACATTTTCTACATGATTTCCTATACTGTATTTTTTTTACTTTTCTAACAAGAATGGTGAGTCTTGTGTTTTATTCCTATGTTAAAAGGCTTTCCTTTATTGATTACATCATATAATCTGCCAGAAATCAGCTACATGACACTTTCATTTTTGAGAAGGCAAAAAAAAAAATTAACACTCTTAATGTTAATCTTGTGGGTGTTTACAAGTTGATTAATGTCTTGTTCTATTTCCTTCTCCCCAAGTATTGTGATATGTAGCTTGGAAAGCCCTCCCCCATTACAGAAGTGCTTTGATTTGTCCTTTTCAGTCCTGATAACCTCTCCTGTTCTCCTGAATTCACAAAGAAAATTGATTAAGACAGTCTCCTTAAATTAAATTTTAGACTGCATTTCAGTTGTTCTTACTTCCTCAGCATGTTTCTTCATGTGCCGTGATTTTCTTTAGGATTATTTTGTTCTTATCCCTTGTAAATACATCCAGATAGGTAACATTAAAAAAAAAAAACAAAAAAACTGTTGAAGCAAGCATGGAAAACTTAAGCCTCCTGTGCTCTCTTTGCCCTTTTTAACTCTTAATGGACTTTTGTTTTAATCTCTCTTATGCAAAATATGTTCCATTATTTCCTCTTGTCAGTTGTAAACTACAGCTTATTATACACCTTTGCCTTTCTGATCTTTATTTACAAGCTTTTGCTGTTCCATTGTGTTGTTCCTTAAAGTTCTTCTTATGGATCTTGAACAATTTTGTGATTATTTTGTTAGTGTTTAAGAACGAAGCTCTTTTTGGTATGTTATCATCCTGTGCTTACAATGGAACAGTTTGAAACTGCAATACCAAGGTGAATTGTATAAAACCATTGAAATCCACATGTAGGATGTAGCACATGAAATGACATTCCTTGAAGAGTAGTGCTTGTATGATGAAGAAAAATTTGCATTTATTCAGTAGTAGACGACATTAAAAGCCTTTCAGCCATTTAAAATTTTCAATATTTGTTTACTTTCATATGTAGAAATCAAGATTGTAAGTAAAACCTACTGTTAAGTAGTTACATATTTGTGGACCAACAGTTGCTTTTACGTTTCTCAACTGTACGTAATACTGTTAAATCTGTTAATTAATATTGAACTACTAAAGAACTCCTCGAATAGCAAGACCTTGCAGTGGTAAATGTTGGCTGCATTATCATGCCCTGAATTATTCCTTCACATACTAATTATGCTAAAGTGAGGGGAAAATTAACTGCAACGTATCATAATGATATGTAATAGTATAACATGGGGAAAATGGTATATTTATCTTACATGTAACCTTTCAGTTGTTTTTGTATTATATGCTCTTACTGATCTGTTCACCGTGTATCGGAAGGTAGACCAGAATTATTTAAGGGACCATTTGGCATATGGAAGAATGTAGTGGGGGTTTACTGCTGGTGAAGTCATTAGATAGATAGTTCCTGTGTGCATAGATTTAGGAAGTTCTGCCTTAAAAGTATGTAGGTCAAGTTAGAAAAATGTAATCTGAAGTTACAGACTTCTCTATCCTTCCTTTCCGCTGCATTTATAAATAAAATTTTATTTAATTTTATTTGAGGGTTTGGGAGGGAAAAGCCATAGGGTTTTGTTTTTCTTATATGTAACGTTTTAGTGAAGTTCTCATAGAACAGCATGGGTTTGAGCTGGGAGGGACCTTGAAGGATCGTCTGGTCCAACCTGTCTGCCATGGGAAGAGACATCTTTCACTGGATTACACTTCTCATACTTTCCAGTTATTGCAGGATTATGAATTGGTTCCTGAAACAACTGATACCTCTCCTGTTCAGCCATCTTATTTTTCAGTCATCCAAAGTTTTATGTTTTTCTCACTGTGAAAGCGAGGAATAAATCACAGTAGCCAAAGCTGTTGTGACACCCTCTTTATATGTGCATATCAATGTTAGACAGGTTCAAATACATATTTTAATTTCAGACATTTGTAACAGCAGAGCATGATTTAATTTGGTGAGGGCTTTGGTGGGATTGCCTGGAACTAACATCAATCTCATTATTGAGCAGCTGCCATTCTCCCTATTGCTGTCCCTTTTGTCACAGGAGAACATAAATATTTAGTTCCTTATCATGAACTTTTCTTGCCTGTTTTTTCTTCAGCGCGCTCATGTCTTTAACACTGCAGGCTGTTTGCTTGGAAAGCCAGGCTCCTGTGTTGTCCCTAGGGGTGGCGGCTGCAGCCAGGAGTGACCAGGAGCTCTTTTCCTGGTGTATGAGGATGTTGCAAAACTATCAAGTTTGGACTTTTCTCTTGGAAAATAATTTGTGGAGAACATTTTGGCATGTTTGCATGAGCAAAAGGGTTTTGATGGGGGCAGAGCTGTCTTTACCAGCAGTGCATTTGTTTGGAAGTTGCTATTTTTGGCCTGTTAGCTTCTGAGCCTTTTGTAATAGCAGAAAGAGGAAGTGAACAGTGAAATCCCTTTAATAACACATTTCCTGGTTGAAGTGACTTATCTGTGAGGCCGAGACAGAGGAGATGTCATTTCCTGGATTGCTTCTCTTCAGTTTGAACGGTCTGTTTTACTGTGTAATCTTTTGACCCAGCTTCTTAATTGTAGCATAATCTTCATCTTGAATAATGTAAACTAGATTTTTAATGAAAATGTAAACTTCAGGGAAAGACCCCTTGACAAAATGCTAATGTGCAAACAAGTCTTTCATAACCTACACATTGATATGAACTGGAAATCCCTTACCTTAAAATTACATTCAAGAGTTTAAAATCTTCTCTTTAAAAGAGTGTGATAATAAGGTTTGTTCACAGGGATAAAAATAATTAACACTATTCCTCCTGGTGCTGGTACTAATCACCTCTCTTTGATGCCAGCTGTAGCTGACTGTCCTCAAGAGTTAGGACACTTCCAAATAGTTAAGAACAGGCAGTTGTGCTGTTCTCAAATTTCTGTTCATTAATAGCTACTTGTGAAAATTGTTTCCAGAAGTCCATGAAAAGGAGGCAGAAAGAGCTAATAAAATTAGCTGCAAATATGGTTCTCAGTATTTATAGCCCACAGAAAGGCCATGGAATCAAAATGACGCAGGGGAAAACCAGTGACGTCTGAAATGATAATATAGAGCTCAGTTTAAATTGGAAGTTACGGTTGTTTTGGACCTTGTAATACAACTTTATTAAAATATCTGTTGGGGATGATAATTTTATTATTTTCCCTGACTTTGTGCATAAGTAAAGCACACTATAAATGTTTTACTCAGTCAACATCTAAAATACCTTTGCATGAAAAGCATTAAAGTATCAGGTGACTAGCTCCTCTGTCTCTCCCCCTCAGCCCCCCAAAACAAAGACCAAAAATATGCCTTGTTGATTTGTGTTAGCAGAGTGCTTTTAAATCTCCCTTAAAATGTTTACAGAGTTGGTTTTGATCATTAAAACATTAAAATATTGTTTCAATAGAAATGGGAGAAGAATATAAAAGGAATGATAAATAAGGTATTAGACTGTGAAGAGAGAGTAAGAAGGTGCTCAGAGCTCTAGAGAGCTAGTTTTGATTTTTCAGTCTGTGCAGTAGGAACAAGAACTGTAATTCATCGGAAAAATACATTCAGGACTAACTGTGAAACTAATAGCGTTAAGGTATTCTAAAGAGTAAGAATGACCCTTACTTTGATACTGTAAGTTGATACTGTAAAATACAGCCATATATTAATGCAGTTATATTGCAAATATGTTAATGAAAGTGTAGCTTCCAGTCATATTTGATGTTTGAGTTGGGTGTGGTGTGTAGGCTGCCAACTAATTGGAATTGAGACATCATTGTGCTAGGTAAAATCATAGAAGATGGCCCAGCTGTTCTCCATCAGGGCATTCCGTATGATTCTTTTCTGCAGTTGCAAGGTGAAGAAGCATACACCTGCTGACACGCTGTGTTACAGAAAGTAATAGCCTTTTCTGAAGGCAGTATTTGCTAATTTGGTATTACAGATTCTATTACGTTATTTTTATGGGAAGTCGCCTGAAATCAGTACCTTCCATTGTGTTTGCCCCAGGTTATTGGGCAGTTCTTGTGCAGTTCATGCAGTGACTAATCCATAAACATTTAAGTTGTTGTTGGTTTTTTTGTGTGTTTTTTTTTTTACTTTGGTTTGGATTTACTGCATTTTTTGTAAAATGTCATTAAGACCAGGTGCTTCTACACGTGGAAGTGAGTACCATGGCCTAGTGCGTTACCCCTTTATCCTTAATGGGTCATGCAGAGCAGTTGTGGTCAAGGCTGAAATAATGCCTATAAATATTGTTCTTAAAGTAATTAAGAAACTCTGTCTTCTTAATTGACTTTCATTTTTGATTATTAACACTTTCTGTTTCTTTTTGTAAGAAAATTCTAATACCTTCATAATGCAGTTCATGTTAAATCAAAGTGTAAAATTTCACCTTTTCTCTCTGTGGCAGTGTAAATACCTTTGGTGTGTATCACAAGATGGTTGAGGTTGGCAAGGACCTCTTGAGATCATCTGGTCCAGCACCTGCTCAGTGCAGGGCCAGCTAGGATAGGTTGCCCAGGAGTATGTCCAGTCAGGTTTTGAATATATCCACCAATGGAGACTCCATGACCTCTTTGGGCAGTCTGTTCCAGTGCTTGATAATCCTCACAGGAAATTGTGTTCAGGTGGAATTTCATATAGTTTAACCTTGTATCCATTGTTCTCTTGTCCTGTCAGTGAGCACTACCTTTTCTTCATTCCCTCCATCAGGTATCTGTACACAGTGATGAGATCCACTGCATTAAGTCTTCTCCAGGTTGAAGGGTCCCTGCTCTCTGAGCCTTTCCTCGTATAAGAAATGCTCTAGTGCCTTAATCTTCATGGCCTTTTGCTGGACTCACTCATTTAGGTCCCTGCCCTTTTGGTTTGGGGAGTCCAAAAGCGGATACTGCACTCCAGGTGTATCCTAACCAGTGATGTGCAGAGAGGAAGTGTCATCTCTGTTTCCCTCCTGACAGTGCTTTCTCTAATGCAGTGCAGGTTATTGGTCTTTTTTTTCCCCCTGCGAGGATGCATTGCTGGGTCATGATCAGCTTGTCCAATAAGACCCTCAGGTCCTTCTTTGGAAAGCTGCTTTCCAGCTTGTCAGTCCGCAGCCTGTACTTGGTGCCTGGCATTATTCCTCACCAGAAGCAGAGCTCAGCATTTCCCTTTGAAGAACTTTGAGATACTCTTTTCTGTCTAGTTCTCCTGCCTGTTGAAGTCCCTTTGAATGGAAGCATAGTGCTCTGGTGTATCAGCCCCCCCTTAACCCCTGGTTTTGTATTGTCTGCAGCGTGCGGCAGGTGTAATGAAGGTAATGAAGATATTAAGCAGTGCTGGCCCCAGTGCTGAGTGCTGGGGCACATTACTGGTGCCTGGCCTCCAGCTGGACTTGGTGCTATTAATCACGATCTTCGGAGCCTGGTCTTTCAGCCTGTTTTTAATCCACTTCACTTGCGTAACCTGTACTTTGTCAGCTTGTCGTGACACTTGCCAAGACACTTCCATTTGTTAGGTTAAATTAAAAAAAAAAAAATTGCAATCAGATAACTTAATTTTTTAAGCTGTGCTTAATTATTAATTCTTTCTGTGGTGAAAAGCGACATCTCCACACATGAGGTAGCCTTATCTGTGTATGTGCTTATTTAGGACAGTCTGGCATTCAAAAAGTATTTGATAATTATGGCCCTTGCCTTGAGCTCTATTTGCGTAGATGCTTTATTACAATAAGTTTAAAAAATTTCAGTGGTATTTGCAAAAAATGACCCCTTCCCAGATATATTAAGAAAATAGAAATAAATCAGCAGGCTTTTAGCTGTAGCATCAGTTATTAAGAGGACTGAAAAGCTGCCTAGTTCTGTTGGCAACCTATTAATAAATGTGATGTGGCCTCTGACTTAAGTCTCTGTGATGCCCTGTCAAGGTTCAAAAACCTGAAGAAACAGTCTCGGGCTTTTTCCTTAGAGCAATGAACAAAGCTGCCAGTTCAAGCAGATCGCTGGAGGTGCCGAGTATGAACGGAGTCTCTGGCTCTTCTTAGTATCTGAAAATAATTTTTATTTCTCCCTGTGTAACTAGAAAGGCCTTTGTGTTTTGAAGAGCAGTTTTTTAAGTTTTTCTAGGTTGCTGAAAGCTGGAATTAAGTCTTGTAACAGGTGTTTAAAATGCTATTTTTAATTTAGATTTTGGTGATCTCATCCCTTGCCATTTTAAGAGATCTCAGTTAATTTCTGTGGGGGCACTGATAATTGGTGGCAGAATAGCATGCAGAGTTCTGGCTTGTCTTCTCTTGAGTGGCTTAGAAGAAGTAATCTAGTCTTGTAAGCTTGAATTATGTCGTGAATTGTCATGTTAAGTTTAGGTTCTGTCTTGCTTCCAAGAAGAAGAATGTGCAGATGTTTTTTGAGAATGAGAAGATAGAGACTGATCAAAGCAATAATAGGGGTAATACAAACATGAAGGTTTTGAATATGCAGGAAAAGTGTAACGGAAGTAAGAGCACAGATTGACTTGAATATCTTAAATCAGTGTTTAATGAGTAAGATTACTTAGCGTTGAAGATTAAAACTAATACTCCATGAAGTCCCGGTGCCACACTAATCTGTGGTAATGTCTGTACTGTTTATAGACCAACTTGAAGTCAGTCCGTGTGTGTTAGCTCCTTTGGTGGTTTATAAACACACTTGAGAGCTTGTTTGATTTGCCTACTAGGAATGTGTAATGCGTGCTGGAATAATGTATCATCAGTCTCAGTGCAGTAGGTTTAAGAAAGTTGTTAATTAAGACTTTAGAACTCAACTTTTTTTTATTTTTTTTTTCCCCAGGATGGATTGAATTCTTTGGTCCTTGACCTGGATTATCCAGCACTGAGGAAGAACAAGAACATCGATAATTTCTTAAATAGATGTAAGTTGTGAGTAGCTCTTAAGTGACGACATTATGATCTCAGCTATAGGAAGCTGAGCGGTCAGAAATGCAGTAGTATTTTATTACAGAGAAATTTTATTTTGGGGGGTGATTGTATTGCTGAAAATATGTTGGAAAATAGCAGCTTAGATTGTATTTTTTCCAACTGTAGTTGGAAAAATTGGTTTTATGTTATTTTTTTATCTTAAGTATGTGCAGTGACGTAATTTGTGAAACATATCCCAGTTACTGTTCTTCAGGATTTAATTACTGAAAATGTCAAAATTGTCTATACAGTCTTGTTTAATCTAGCAGAGAAATCTTCTGTTGATTTTTTTTAAGACTAAATTATTGTACCTTAAAATCTGTTGGTGTATTTTTGAACCTTTGTGTAAATGTTTGTGATTCTTCCCAAATTAACTGTGGACAGGATCTTGGAGTTTATTTACTGTATGAAAATGGAAGACTTACATCAGAGTAGCTGTATTTTGTTTTGTTAAAGTGTTTTTTATCCATGTATATAAACAATTTTTTTTCCCTTGTAAAAATAGTGGATTATTTGCTTTAAAATGTGACGAGAGAAATAGCTCTTACCACTGAAGTGTTACTCTATGTGTGTCTGCCCTCTGTTGCTCTGGGACTCAGTTAAATGGTGGCTGGTGTAGTAATTTGTGGTGAGTTCTTATGTTTGGGAGTCAGTTCTTCTCCATGAGATTTAGCAGAGCCCCATAGCTGGACATACAGCTTTACAGTTGCCAGTAAAGTCTCGTTTGGAGAAGTCACTGGAAACAGAGTAAGAAAGAAACAGCAGATTAGAAAGGAGAGGCATACATTGGGATTTTTCTCACTTTGAGTTTATAGGAAATCGAGCAGATATTTATGAAAGAAAGGGTCAGGAACAGCACTTGTAAGTAATTTTGTTACCTGAAGCTATGCACTGTATGTGTGATGTGAGGGAAAAGCCCTCTCTACAGGAAGAAAAAATGACAGTATCGGTAACTTTCCTGGGCTGTTCAGATTCACTTTTACATTATTACTCTATTTTTCATTTGAACAAAATTAAAAGCTTTTCTAAACAGAAGACCATTATCTTCAGCCATCAAAACTAGCAGTTATGGCAAAACAGCTCAACCTTGGGAGCAGTTGTTTTTTTCTGCAGCCCCTGAACATTCTGTCTGCCTTCCTTTTTCTGAAGGCTGTTGCTCTTTCTAATCTAGGTTCTCTTCCCATTGTTGTAGTAAATATTATTAAGCATCTGTTGTGGCCTGCAGGCTACCAGCAATGGCTGAAACCCTAAAATATACTTTCATAATTTTATTACTGACTTTTTTTAAAAAACAGCTGACAGTTTACAGTTGAAATAGTCAGATACTAGTTTAAGAAAATCCTGAGATGTATTAAAAGAAAAATTCACAGTAGTTAATTAAGAGCTTTCAGGGGTGCACTTCATCCGTACCCGCTGAACTTTAGAAAAAGCATGTAAGAGCTGACTGTTCTGGCTCACACATTGTGAGGCTGTGCATTTCTCTCAAGAATCACCCATGTGACTTATGTCCTGTTTCTATACTGGATGGGAAAGAATGAAAAATAGTCCTGCAGATCTTCTGTAATTTACACTTAAAAAAAGAAAAAAGGATTTCTGAAACAAGAATTTTGTAAAAATTTGAACCTGATAATATTTTTGCGTTGCAACTGAAAGAATTAGTCTTAAAATCATAGAATAGTTAAGGTTGGAAAGGACCTTAAGATCATGTAGTTCCAACCCACCTGCTATGGGCAGGGACACCTCACACTAAACCACGTCACCCAAGGCTTCATCCAACTTAGCCTTGAACACTGCCTGGGATGGAGCATTCACAGCCTCCCTGGGCAACCTATTCCAGTGCCTCACCACCCTCACAGGAAAGAATTTCCTCCTTATCTCCAATCTAAACTTCCCCTGTTTAAGTTTTAACCCGTTACCCCTTGTCCTGTCACTACAGTCTCTAATGAAGAGTCCCTCTCCAGCATCCTTATAGCCCCCCTTCAGATACTGGAAGGCTGCTATGAGGTCTCCATGGAGCCTTCTCTTCTCCAGGCTGAACAGCCCCAACTTTCTCAGCCTATAGTCCTACCACAGTGATCTGTGTCAGAGTCCTCTCTGCACAGGTGTTTGTGTGGTTGTGGAACTGAGTAGAATTGATGCAAAGAGTGGGGTGGGTGGTTGGTTTGTTTTTTTTTTTAAAAACTAGTCAGGCAAAAGGAAAGCAAAGGCCAATTTCTGATTTTAATTTTCTGCACTGATACTTGTGCTAGCACAATGGAGCTGCTTAGGTGCAAGAAAAAACAGGACAACTGGGTTCTTACTGGCATTGTTGTTCTATGCAACTTAAAGATGCTGAACCCATAGCTTTTTTATTTCTTTTTGGAAACTCTTCTGAGTATAGCAATTATCAGTGGGACTGAAGAGTGTGTATACATGTGCTTGCTGCAGCCTCTCACTGTCTTGGACTCGGGATTGTATTAATTTATGGAACAGTAAGTTGTTGCTTTCTTTGGTTAAGGAACAGCGAGTTCTTGTCTCTCCTGATTTTTCGCAGCATCTGAAGGGCTTTAGCAAATGCCTAGATGAGAACTACTGTCAAAAGATTCTGACAGAATCTGATGAGCGGTCTGTGCCGTGGGCCTAGAGTCTGCATCCCTCCTTGAGGCTTCCTGAAGCAACCACATAGAGGTGGCAGGACTGTCTTATGAGCTAGCTCTCTATGCAAAGTGAAGCAGCTGAGGCAGAGTTGTTGCTTATGATTCTTCTAATCCATATTGCACAAATGTTCAGAAACTATGGAGAACACTGCAATAATCATCCTACTTCCAGGCTCACTTAATTCTTCCACAGTAACACTGAGAAGGAAATTTTTCTTTCCTACCATATTCCCAGGGGTTTGAACACACCCTACTTCAGACTTGCTGCAAGTCATTACTAATCAGGTTAAAGTTTTATTAATAGCTTATTTTAATTTAAAAATGAAGTATTTTGTGTCTCAGCTGAGACATTGGTATTCAGCTCAAATCACAGTTTCAAGCTGAAACTCAAATGTTGTAACTCACGTCACAAAGCTACAATTTATTAATTGCCCATACTATAGGAGTTTGGTGTATCCTGTATCTGTGACTGCTTTGCCAAAGCAGCTTCTTCACATGTTTAGTATGCAAGAAACTTCTTCATTGCCTGCTTTCCCTTAGTATTCTTATTTCTTACGACTTTCTTTAAGGCACTGAACCAAAGTAGAGCATGTCTTTATTTATAAGAGACACGTAAGTATCTCATGTAATACAACCATTCCTTTTCAGTCTTCTCTATTGCTTTAATGAACTGTTAGGATTCTGTTTAAATTGCTGCTTTTTTTTGAGTATTCATGAGGCAGGAAAGCATAATGTAGTATTTAGTTTCCAAAACAGTGAGAGGAATCTTGTAGTCCTCTGAGAGCAAATACTAGCTTGTTTATTATAGAAAAGAAGCTTGAGCTTTCCAGCATGGACTTGGTGTAATAAATATTTCTTGGTCTTTTGTTTTTTTCTTCTCATCTTGGCTATGGCAACAGGTTGAGTAAATTCTTCCAAATCACTTTTTCTCCCATGTTGAGATTTGATAAATCTTAGTGACATGTGCCTTTTGTGGTGGTTTCACATGCAGGTACTACATAGCCTGTTAACTCTTTAACAGAAAGTTGACTCCTTTAGCAGAGAGTTAAATAATTAAGCAACAGTTTTAAAGAACAGTTTAAAATATTTAATAATTTATAATATTATTATGAGAAATACAAGGGCATGAAGAATGGATGTTGAGGAAGTCTACGCAACAGCACATGGATTGGTGCCATCAATAGACCAGGTACAATCTAGAAGCCTAGATTCCCTAAATGGGTCAGTGACATCCTATGCGTTATTCAGCATCACTCAAAAATTGGAAATCTACTGTTAAAATTATTTGCTGATGTTTTGGAGGTTGGAAAACTTCTAGAGTATTAATGGCATGGGATGTATTTACAGTAGAAGGAACTTTTAGTACAGGTACGTCACTGGTGCAGCAGCTTTGCTAAATCCTTGAATAAACATCCTGGAAGGTTGTTTTGCCATTTTTCTCTTGTCATGCTTACTTAGAAGATCTCTTTACTAAGCTTAAATTCTTGCAAAAGTGACAGTTCTGTTTCCTTCCTTTACGTTTTGTTGCATTGCTTGAAGTTCCTGAGTCGTGCCAGCTGTGCGGTTAGCAACAGAAATGCATTTTCTGGTGTGGTGTTAATGCCTGTCATGACTGTAATTCTCTGTGCTGTGACACAGAGAATTCTCTGTCAGTGACACAGATAAAATGTGAGATGCCAAAGAAGAATCTTAGAAATTTAGTGCACTGTGGAACTTGAGTTAAGGAGCTGATTGCTCCTATAGTTTTCTTTTGGCTTCATTAAGGCCATTTCTTGCCAGGTCTTTGCAGTCACCTCTGCAGGTCAGGCTCTGATTCCACTCTTAATGATACTGTTCTGGTAAGAGTAGTGATGGGAGAGGTATCAAATAAGCAACTTCTCTCAAGCAGAGCATGAATTAGAGCCACAGTGTTTAAGAATGTCTTAGATGTATAAGCAGCTTACTCATCAGAGTTATTGACCACTTTTCCATTTGGGTACTTTGTAGATAGAAATTCAGTTCTGCCATCAGGCTTACTTTCATTGAGTCAGGGGTATGTCCTCTCATGTCAGAGGACTGTTGCTTTCTGTTTCTCTATCTTCCACTCCTTTCATCTGTGCAAGACACAGTACTTCTTGTGTCCCCTCTTCTTTGATCTGGAGGGGGAAACTATGCCTGCTAGTTTCTCCTGCTTCTGTAAGGTCTCCAGCAGCTTCTTGTTACTCACACACCTTTGACCAGGTAATATGTATACACCCCTAATTACTTCAGTCTTTCTGTTGTGCTTTTTGTTTGGTTTTGGGCAGGTGTGGGATTGCAGCAGTTGCTGGCCGTTCTTCAGTTTAACTTCTGGCTAGACTTTTGCCTAGGGCAGCAACTTTTGACTTAAATGTGCTCCATAGCATCACTCATTGACTGTTTTTGCTCCGGGTGGATAAAATTGCACTTCCTTGCATTTTTATAGCTCATATATACATGCCCCAGAACTGCCTGATATGCATTCTTTTTAACTTTTAAGAAAATAACCTGAACATGGGGTTTTATCCCCCTTTAAGAGCAGAAAAGCTTGGTTTTCTTCTCCTCCCTGCCCCCTTTTACTCTTCGGGTTCACGTATCTATTCCATTTTCGCAAGCGCTTGTAACCTTCAGCCACATTCTTGCTGCCAGCTGTCAGTGATGATCCAAACACTCTGCCCTTTCAGAAAGTGAAGCTTCATTTGTTTAAAGGTTATAGTGCCATTTTCGAGTAGTAAATCAAAAGCTGTCTTTAAATACTCTCGCTATCCAGCATTCCTGGTCCTTTCCTGGGTTAAAAGAAGAAAACTGAGTCATATGTGATGACATTCTCTCATTTTAGGGCTTTTTCTCAAATGTCACAATGTTTTTATGAGATTCCATTATATTCTGGGGTTGGGGAGTCCATCTAATATCTTCCTTTAACATTTTTGTTCTGCTGGGCTTTGTGCTGTTGCAAATTCATGAGGCTGTTGGGTACAATCTGTGCATATAGATATCACAAATGTACAAAGTCATCCATGTGAAACCTTCTAAAAATATAGTCTTCTGCTAGAAGTATAATGTTCAAAAGGTCTACTGCACCTTGAATTAGACCATGTTATGTGATACATGAACTAAATCATATGATCCAGCATGTTGTAATTACAACATTGCTTCAGGATTTCTCTGCGCTTGCTTTCTTGTAGCCAGATTTTTGTTTCAGGTTATTTCCATGCTTTGATTATCTGCTCCGTATCTGTTCAATTTTGTGACAAAATAAACAACCTGTCCATATAAATGATACCTCCACAATGTCTGCATCCCTAGATGATGTTTACTGTTATTAACTAAGATTATTAAGTCTTAGTTAAAGGAGTTAGGAGGGGCAACCTTATTGCTCACTTCAGCTTCCTGAGTAGGCGACATCAGGAGGGAGGTGCTGAGCTCTTCTCCCTGTTATCCAGTGACAAGAGGCATGGGATCGGCTCAGAGCTGTGCCGGGAGATTAGACTGGGCATTAGGAAACATTTCTTTACTGAGAGGGTGGTCAGGCACTGGAACAGGCTTCCTAGAATGGCGGTTGATGCCCAAAGCCTGTCAGTGTTTGAGAGGCATTGGGGCAATGCCTTAATAACATGCTTTGAATCTAGGTCAAGCCTGAAGTGGCCAGGAAGTTGGATAGGTCCATTCCAATAGAAATACTCCTATCATGTAGGATTTCTCTGTCCTCAGTGTTTCACAGGGTTGATAAAACTGGTAATTCCTTGGTTGGTTCTCATTGCTTACTTGATACATTGTTGGGTTTTTCATTGCTTAACTGCAGTGTTCAATGCTAAAGCCGTTTCACTGGAGCTCTGTTAATGTTGTTCATAATTTTTGTATTTTACTTTGAACAGAGAAGTATTCCTCTAATAATGGAGCTGTGTAAAACTGCACCCTATTTATCGACACGTTTAACTCCCTGCCATCTCATCTCACACATCTAAAAACATTTGAAACATCTCAGAAACATTTGAAAATAAATTCATGTGATTCTCCTCCCTCATGAGATGTAACATTGTGTTCAAATGAGTAATTGCACATTTTTTCTGACTTGAAATTTGCTGATACTCCTTCTCTAGTGCTGCTTCCTGTGAATTTGCATTTATCCTCCTTGTCTTGTGCCAGAGCTTTTGATCTGCAGTTAAGTCCCAAGCAGTTAAGTTCCAAGCAAGTCTTCCCTTCTCAAACTGCAAAATTAATTCATGTCATGACTGAAATAATAAACTTGGTGTGGGTGAAGCTGTTGCTGTCCTATGCTTTCTGTCTAAGCCTTCATGATTCTCTGTAGAAAACAGTCTCAGAATTCTCTCAACTCTGGATTACTTCACAGTCTTACTGTTACACTGAATGCAGCAGATCTGTCTACTTTTGAAGTTTTAGTTGCCTCTGTCATTACAGCTTTACTAGCAGTCTCTCTTCCCTCATTATTAACGGTTGTTGAGGGGTGTTGTTTTTGGTTTTGTTTGCTTGTTTATTTAGGGTTTGTTTGTTTTTTTAAATATCTCCCCTTTCTCCAATGAGTTTTTCAGTCACCCTGTAATTCCTCTGTGCAATCCATGTTGGCCTAGTTTGGCTACAAATATACTTTGAGATGCTGTCTTAGAAGTCACGGTACAGTCAAGACAAGGAAATGTGTACATCTCTCCCCTTATCCACAAGACAGACATTTTGTCCTGGGAGGCAGTCAGCTTAATCAAACGCAGTTTGTCCTTTTTTAGATCCATTCTGGCTGTTCTCATCCTTTCTTGCCTTTCAAGGGCTTGGAAGTAGACTCCAGAGGATTTGCTCCTTAATTATAATGCTGTTCCAGCCTGTAGCTTTCTGGATCCTCCTTATTGCCCCATGCGCATGGCATTTGCCCTTTACCCGTCATCAGTAGCCTCCCCAAGTTCTTGTGACCTTTCAAAGGTGATAGAGAACAGCCTGGCAATGGTGTTGACTGGCTTCTTCAGCACATTTGGGTGCGTTTGTCTTGTCTTATGGCCTGGCACATGTCAATTTTGCTTTATTGGTCCTTAACTCTGACTTCCTCTACTGCAGTACTTCACTGCCCCACGCTGCTGTTAGCTCTGGGGAGCTGGCAGGCATGTGAGCAAAGCTTGCCAGTGAAGTCTGAGACAAAAAACGTCATTGAGTACCTTGGTCTTCTCCAGGTCCTTTGGCACTACATCCCCCTACCCCACTGACAGCAGCAGGCCCACATTTGCCTGTTTTTTTTATTGTCAGTGTATTTATAAAGGCTCTTGTTTCCTTTCATAACCCTGGCTAGTTTCGATTCCAGATGAGCT
The DNA here is from genome assembly GCF_028554395.1 of Pezoporus wallicus. Lineage (NCBI taxonomy): Eukaryota > Metazoa > Chordata > Aves > Psittaciformes > Psittacidae > Pezoporus > Pezoporus wallicus. The sequence goes on from NW_026642654.1 coordinate 4,977,995, forward strand.
TGGCTTTCCCAAGTCCATGCCTGGGAGATTTCCTGCTGGGTGCCCCTTCCCTGCTTCCATGTTCCAAACCTGGTTTTTGTGCTTGAGTTGAGGCAGAGGTTACCCTTTCAAACAGACTGGCTCTGTGCCATGCCTGCTCTATTTCTCACTAACTGGAATGAACTGTTCCTGTGCTGTGAACATAATCATTTTTGAAGATCAGCCCACTCTTCTACCCTCCTCAGTGGCTTCCCACAGGATCCTGCCTGTGAATTCCCCGAACAAGCCATCATCTGTTCTCCTGAAGTCCAGGGTCTGCTGTTTTCCTTCCTCAGTTCTCTCAGGGTCTTAAATCCCACTGTCTTATGGTTGCTTCAGCCAAGCTGCCGCAGACTTTGTCATCCTTGGCCAGTTCTTTCTGGTTTGTGAGTAATAGATCCGAGTGCCTTCCTGATTAGGCTTGTTGCTCAACTGGGTCAAAAGAAGTGTTCTTGGCATCTTCTGGATTGCTTGTAGCTTCCAGGTTCATGAATATGTAGGAATGGTTAAACTATTTACTGGATGCTCATTATCATTAACTCCGCTCTGACAATTTTATCTTTAATGTCATACTGAATTAACTGATCTCTGATCCCTTTTTGTTTTGCTTGTATTCACATGTGAGATCCCCTTTAATGCCTTTCTTGGGATCAAATTCCATGGGCTTTGATGCTAAACATGATCCCGCAATATACGCCTCTGCTCCTCTCTGAATATAAGCATCCACAGCTTTTCATACAATTTCTTGCCTGGTAGGAGTCTCACTCCACACAACCTGTTCACTTTGTTTTGTTCTTCCTCTAAGCATGTATGGGGGTAGTATCAAAGCTTGCCACGCTTAAGAAAGGTTACCTCCAGTATTATGGATTCTGTTCATTGCTCCCATTATCTTTTGTGCTTGTAATAAGAATAGATTTTTAAAATGCATTTAGGCAGGAATGCATTCACTAGTGTGCTACATTTACAGAATTGAAGAGTCTGGGACCTTGCATGTTTTTAGAAGTTGTCAGAGGTCAAGATTTCACTGGTTGCATTTACAGATTCCTACAACTGCCAGCAAGAAAAATACTGGAAGTTTGTCTACAGAATACTGCACTAGAGGATACTTCAACAGGGCATTGTAGACCTGATTTTAAAAAGGGCAGAACTACATGTGTAGTGAACACAAAAAACACTTTGAGGTGGCCAGCAGCTATGTAGACATACATAAACTTGAATCATTATTTCATATGGAATGAAGGTGAGTGGATTTCAAGCCATATGCTTGCATGATCTGAAGTTGTACGTGAAGGTTACAGGGAGATATTCCTTGTTGTTTGACTGCTGTTGAACCCTCCAGGTGTGTAGGAGCAAGTTGCACCTGCAGTGCTTTGGTGTGAACCAGGTACTTCACACCCCTGTGTTACTACTGGTGCAGTGTCAGTGAATCGTGGTGCAAGGAGTAATTGAAATTTCAAGATAGGTATCTCTGCTTCTCATTACCAGAGTCTTCCCATAAGCTCAAATGATTATTAGAGGTGTGAAACAAGAGTCAGCAAAACCCAAGAGACACTTCAGTTGCTACAGCTACAGGTAGATGGTTAGTGGTTTCCAACAGTAATGAAAAGGTATATTAATAGTGACTGTAGATTTCAAGAATTCCTAAGGCGGCTCTAAATATTTAAATAACAACTTTTTTTTTACTCTAAATGAAAAATGTTAGAGAAAATTCTTGCATTCTTCAAATACATGCATTACCACAACTTTCATTTGATTTGTTTTAGATGAGAAGATTGTGGAAAAAATCCGAGCTTTACAAATGAAAGCCGAAGACTATGATGTTGTTAAGGTGATTGGAAGAGGGGCTTTTGGAGAAGTGCAGCTGGTAAGAATGTAATGATTTAATGATTAGACAGATCTATGGCTCTAGCCAAAACCTTCCTCAGTCTTGCATGCATTATATCTAAAAATGCATTCTTACAAAGATGTAGTATTATTTTTATTGTATCATGATGTCATTTCTGTGCACAGTAGACAGTACATTTGAGTTTAAGACATGATGGATTCTCAAGGACTTAAAAACCAGTTTGCTATCCTTTGATCAAATGGAAAAGAAAGTTCATGGCAATTCTAAATTTTTTTGGACGCAAGCATCACTGTATAGCAATATCTGAAACCATCCTCTGAAAGCAGAAGCTAATAGTGTGACGGAAAAGCTTTTTTCTCTTGTAATTATGATGCTTTCATTCTAGTTAACTGATAACGACTCATGTAAGATTTATTTTTAAGGCGTTATCTACATCGTATCCTGTATAATATCTAATGTAAGAATGGCATTACTTTTGGATTTATATTGTGGAGAAATGTTTGGTTTTTTTTAAGGCAATCACAGAATCATAGAATAGTTAGGGTTGGAAAGAACCTTAAGATCATCTAGTTCCAACCCCCCTGCCATGGGCAGGGACACCTTACGCTAAATCATATCACCCTAGGCCTCATCCAGCCTGGTCTTGAACACTGCCAGGGATGGAGCATTCACAACCTCCCTGGGCAACCTATTCCAGTGCCTCACCACCCTCACAGGAAAGAATTTCCTCCTTATCTCCAATCTAAACTTCCCCTGTTTAAGTTTTAACCCATTACCCCTTGTCCTGTCACTACAGTCCCTAATGAAGAGTCCATCTCCAGCATCCCTATAGGCCCCCTTCAGATAGTGGAAGGCCGCTATGAGGTCTCCACGCAGCCTTCTCTTCTCCAGGCTGAACAGCCCCAACTTCCTCAGCCTGTCTTCATACAGGAGGTGCTCCAGTCCCCTGATCATCCTCATGGCCCTCCTCTGAACTTGTTCCAACAGTTCCATGTCCTTTTTATGTTGAGGACACCAGAACTGCACAGAATACTCCAGCTGAGGTCTCACAAGAGCAGAGTAGAGGGGCAGGATCACCTCCTTCGACCTGCTGGTCACGCTCCTTTTGATGCAGCCCAGGATACGGTTGGCTTTCTGGGGTGTGAGCGCACACTGAAGCCGGCTCATGTTCATTTTCTCATCGATCAACACCCCTAAGTCCTTCTCCACAGGGCTGCTCTGAATCTCTTCTCTGCCCAACCTGTAGCTGTGCCTGGGATTGCTCCCACCCAGGTGTAGGACCTTGCACTTGGCATGGTTAAACTTCATGAGGCTGGCATCAACCCATCTCACATGCGTGTCAAGGTCCCTCTGGATGGCATTCATTTCCTCCAGCATATGAACCAAACCACACAGCTTGGTGTCATCGGCAAACTTGCTGAGGGTGCACTCAATCCCACTGTCCATGTCACTGACAAAGATGTTGAACAAGACTGATCCCAACACCAATCCCTGAGGGACGCCACTCGTTACTGGTCTCCAGCCGGACATTGAGCCATTGACCACAACTCTTTGTGTGCAGCCATCCAGCCAGTTCTTTATGCACCGAGTGGTCCATCCATCAAATTAATGTCTCTCCAATCTAGAGACAAGGATGTCGTGTGGGACAGTGTCGAACGCTTTACACAAGTCCAGGTAGATGACATCAACTGCTCTACCCCTCTCCGTCAGTTCTGTAGCCCTATCATAGAAGGCCACCAAATTGGTCAGGCAGGATTTCCCCTTAGTGAAGCCATGCTGGCTGTCACCAAGCACCTTGTTGATTTTCATGTGCCTTAGCATGCCTTCCAGGAGAATCTGCTCCGAGATTTAAAAAAATTGTAAAATTATTTACATTGTTCATATTAGTATCAGTCAAATTGGTTGGAGCTGGGGAAGAATCCCCTGCAACTAGTCTTAAGACTGTATGACTCATGGGTTATGTGCAAATTTAGATGCAATTTATGTAGCAGTTAACAGCCTTCAATTGGCAATTATTATTCATTTATGTCAGGTTTTAAGGCAATTTCATCGAAGTGTGACAACATGAGAATGTAACTTTCTCTCCCCTATTTCCTTCTATTTGCACTTTTTTAATGCAGAAGAATTTATGAAGTAGGGTGAGGAGTGTTTCCAAAGATTCCCAAGATTCCCCTTTTCAAATAAGACTTTAAAGCTTTATCTTTATATGCTTTTATATCCTTGCTGGCAAGAGATTAAAACCAAGCCTTCAGCAGAACCTTTTTTTTTTTTTTTTTTGCGAAAGGGCTGCTGCAGGGAGCTTTGTAAGCTAGCAGTCCACTCATTGTCTTCTCACTGACAGTCATGTCAGATGGTTTGTTTTAAAGTCTTCTACTAGACATTTTTATCATTATATATGTATCCACTTACAGCAGCTAATAGAGATGCTCCTTTTCATTTACTTGCATGGGAAGTCATTGAAGAATCAGGTTGTAAGGAGGAGAGTTCCTCATTTGTTGAGGCAGGGAGGGAGAGATGAAGATTTCAATAACGGAAGTCAGGTGCATTTTTTGGAAGTTGCTCTGATGTATTTCCTGGGGGCATCCAAGAGAATTGTATTTTTAATGTGCTTCAGCATTCAAAATGCATTGGTTTTAGATGTATATTTCTAATAGCCTACAGGTTTTTATGAATAATTTCCATTTTCTTAACATTTCATTTCACATAAAATTTCTTCTCTGTTCTGGCTTAGAATGGAAACTTTTTTCTTAATTCACTGGGTCATGCACAGTTTAAAGTAGAGTTGATTTTTCAGTATATGCACTGCAGTTAGGTGCTTTGAGGGGTCTGAAGACAAACTTCTCATTTGCCTCATCATTATAATGTTGTGGTAAAATGCATAGTAACTTGGTCGTATAATGATGGTTTTGTTTTGGTTTTTCATTATTCCTATGGGGATTTTTTAATTCTTTATGTAAGCCCTTCAGGCCCCCAAATCGCGAAAGCTAAGAATGCTAGGTTCTGGAAGGGAACTTCTTTGTGTACATATAGAGCTCTTCTGTACTTCTTGCCAACTTAAAAGAACAGTTGGGGGGGGGGGGGGGGGAATGTAAAAAAATACAAGTATAAATCATAATGTTATGCAGTCTTACAGCTAAAAAGTAGTAGGTTAATAAACAAACAGCAATAGATCTGAACTAATATTAGCTGGTGATGAGGGCATACGTACCTAGATTTTTTGCCTCACAAGGTATGATACAAGTTTAAGCTATTGAGCTAAGCTCTGTCTATTTCTGCTCCATTCAGAATGTTAACACCACAGTTGCAGATGATGGATTTGCAGTAATCAAAATATTTTGCAACACATTCTGTGATCAAAATAGAAATTTGCTTCAGTGAGGGCTAAACGCAGAAAGAACCATAAATAAAACATGATGAAGTACATGGGTTGAATTCCTGAATGTCATGTTATCAGTGTGTGCCATTGTTCATAAATATTTGTAGCACAAATATTTGTTATGTATTAGAAATAGTTGACTATAACAAGCCAAATTTTGAGTTTATTCATATACAACATTAAATAGTCAGCTATGTCCTCCTTAATTTAATTTTGTTTCCCCAACCTTTTTGCTCCAGTCTGGCTTTTTCTTGTGAAAGAAGTGGTGTGGGAGAGACCAGCTTTCCAGATCCTAGAAGAAAAAAAAGCCACATTCTCTACTGTTGTATCATATGGCTAGATTTTTTTTAAAAAAGCCTCACTTTTCCTTCCTTATTCCCCTCAAAAATTAATTAAAAAAAAAATCAGCCCAGCCAAGTGAGCATCTGACTTTGGTGGAAAAACAATTTCCTTGTAACTTCAGATGTATTAAACTATTCTCAAGCTCTGGCCTCTGTCTTTGCTGGGTCTGTAGTGATGGGGAAGGCAAAGAAAATAATTGCCAACTGCCAGGTTGCTTCTGTTATGCAGTGCCATGAATAAAAGTGACTGGTGTCTAAGGCAGACAGATAAATTGAATTATGGTGCTTAATATGTTACTTGTGGTTTATGCAGAAACAGTAATTTATGAAAGCACATCCTGAGTACCTCTTGTTTGTTTTCAGTGAGGAAAAGTCCTATTGATTTGATATTGAAGCATCTTTAGTTCCCTCTCCCTGGTCTAATTATAAAGCTCTGTTAAGTTGCAGTGACACAGCAGGCTGACTAGATCATGTACTCAAATAGAAAACTAATGCAAGGCTAGCTCTTGTATTTGGGTAGCAAAGAATGGTTTGGGTGATAGTCTTCACTATGTGATTTCTTAGTGTTGCAAATCAGTGGTTGGTGCTGGTTTAGTTTTTTTCCATTAAGTGCTTTCCTTATTAGGTTTAGTCCCCCAGCCACTGCTGATGTGTACCTTGTGTAGTAGTATAAATAAATATAAATAAAGCAGTTGTGGTCTATAATATATATAAAAATATATAAATAAATATTATATATAATATATGGAATTATATATAATGTTATATAGAAATGATATATAATGTTATATGAAAATTATTTATCATATAATAAAATATAAATCTATAAATAAATATAAATAAAGCAGTTCTGGTCTATTACCTGAAAATTATCAGGGCATGAACTTCGATGCTCTATCTATAGTAATTTCTTAGGATTCTATTCAGGTAATTCAGGATATTTGTGATTATTTCAAACCTTAGAATTCATTTCACAACTCCACTCTAGGATCTCTATTTTCTCATATCATAAAAGAGATGGTACCATGATCAGTATGCATACTCAATCTGATAGCTTCAAATGGATATGTTACATTTTTGCTTACATGTAGTCTTCTGACATGAGTGCTGTAGAAATTGGGGATTTAGTTTGCATGTACTTGTTTTCTGAAAGTCTTAGGTTGATGAAGCAGAGTAGTGGGAAATTCTTACTTCTTCATGCATTTTCGTAGGTTAAACAAGGCCATGTTACTCAGTGCTAATGGCATGAAGGGATTTTCCTACCTATTTTGAGAGTGAGCTGTAGTGAGCTGCAGTTTAAATTTGGCAGTTCATTTAAACAGTTGGAAGAAATTGAAACATCATGACAGTTTAATACATGAATAATCTGCTATATGAGGCAATATATGTATGCACAAATATAGCTCTGGGTAAAGAGCGCAGTGGCTAGCAGCTAAACAGACAGACAGTCTCCAGCAGCCATGATGGTGATAAAGGAGTATTATCACTGGTAGGTCTGTGCACCTGTAAGGTGTCCCAAGACACCAGTCGTTGGGTGTGCCGGTATGCTTGTTGTTGCTTTGGTTCCTTCATTTTTGTACAGAGAATGAATCTCTGTTGAAAATACCTCAAGAAATAATTTAGCCAACTAATAACCTATTGGCACCACCCTCAGAAGGTGTACAGACTTTGGTTTCTGGTCCCTCTAGCCCTGTGCTTTGCTTCTCCTGTGCGAGTGCATCAGGCTTTTTTGACTTATCTGACTTATTCCCTAAATAGTGTGAAACAATTATTCTTGTAAATGAAGGCAGTGATGCAAACTACACACTGGCAAGAATACGTTACGATTTGAGGAACTGTAAACTACTGAATATGTTGCAGAGCTTTACATGAACAGTCACAGAAAATGCACCTTCAATTGAACATATTTCAATTGAATATCTTTTTGAGGTTGCTGGTCTTCATGTTTCTTGTGGTTTTGAGCAGGGTTACAAAAGCTCTGCTTTATGGAGTAAAGTTTGTGGTGTACCACCTTGTCTTTGTAAGTAATCCATGTGGGATTAGTAAATAGGAAGGAGATAGTTTTCAAAATCCTCTTTAAGGACACCTTCACTTGATGGTTATTAGTGTCTTAAAATATACAAGTTTATAGAGTTCTTGACACATGTAGGTAATGCATTTCTGTTTTGGTGTTTGGTTGGAGGTTTTTTTGATCTGCCTGTATAGAAAGCTGTTGGATAGTGCTAAACTATGCAAGATACTAATGCTAAAACTTTTGTACCTATATCTTGAGAGCAAAAACCTGCGATTCCAAGAACAGTAAATTCATAAATAATCCAGTTTCAGTTCATGTTCTCACTCTTTCCAAGATTACACACACACACACACACCTACTCCTGTTTCTGGAGGTCATTCCTGTTGGTTTCAGCAACATTAATGTTTACAGCTCCTCATGAGGAAGAGGCTGGTGTAAACCAAATAGGTGCCTCTCTGAAGCTTTGCACTGCAGCTGTAATGAACCTGAAACATTTACAGCTGTTCAGGAAAAGGGCCTATTAAATATTCTTTCAAGTAGCATAATTAAACTCGGACATTGTGTAAAACTAAGAGGTTGAGGGAGATGTTTTAATGTACTAAATGGGAGGCTTTTAAATGCACCAGAAAATCTTAACCATTTGGTTCCGATTTCACAAATTAGTCCACTGAATTTTTTATTTTCATGTGGAGAGTATACGCTGAAACTTAAGATGCAGTTCGATTTTTTTCTGCTGACTCAAGACAGCTGAATACTTCTCACCTTGATTTCAGTAAGGAATACTCAAGTATGTTAAAAACCTGGTCCTTTAGTAGTTGTTTCATAAAATAGCAAAAATCTTTAACAGAGCAATGACTTTACAGTCTGTACCTTAAGGATCTTGTTTCATATCGGTATTCAGATGAAGTTTTCAAAAATATTTTCAGATTTTGTCTTAAGAGTTCTAATTTCAGTTTTCCAACAAGATTTATGTTATTAATTTTACACCATGTAAAGTAAATTTAAGAACTACTTCAGCAACTGGAGCAATGTTTTTTTCTGGAAAAAAAAAAAAAAAGAATTGTAAGAGCCTGAAGTGAACTGCCTGCAGAATTTCTAACATGAGTAAATACAAGGATAGATGGTATTTAAATAAGAAAATACAAGCAGAGTTGCATTTTATTTCTCCTTACACAATGGAACTTTTAATGAGCATTTTCTTTTTATTCTGTAAACAGAAATCTTTTGTGTGTGTGTGTGTTCTGGGTGATTTGAAGTGCGCACGTTTACTCAGGAAATGTTAAGAGCAGCATCCCAGTTTTTTTAGGGAAAGATGGTACTTTTCTCATTCTAAGTTGTGGGTTTGGGTTTGTTTTGGTTTTTGGGGGGATGGTTGGTTGGTTGTTTTGTTGGGGTGGGGGTTGAGGTGGTTAGTTTCAGTTTGAGTAAGCAGACTACTGGAGTCAGCTCTCATTCACCATGGCTATGAAGATAAAAATGAGTATGTGCTTGTGTAGGTGCATCTTCAGTAAAACCTCCTAAGGGCTCCTGCAGCCTGAGGCGCATCCTTAAGCTCCTCTTCTGGGGTTGCAGCAGCAGCAGCTGCAGCAGTTGGCCAGGCTCTGGCATATGTTACTTCATTTGGCATCCTTCTTGTCCCACTCTACTGTATTTTTCTGAAGCAGCTGTTAGGTTTTTCTTTCCAGGTTTGGAAGTTCTCAAATCTTTATGGTGTAGAAAACTGGGTATATGAAAACCTGGAGGCATTGCATCCCAGAAAGCAGCTTGCACACAGGAAACATATACTATGCCAGTATTAATTTTTTTTTTTTTTTTTTTGCAAGGTACTTTAAAAACATTGTTTCTCTTCTATTTTAACCAACAGGTTCGCCATAAAATGACACAAAAGGTTTATGCAATGAAGCTACTCAGTAAATTTGAAATGATCAAGAGATCAGATTCAGCCTTTTTCTGGGAAGAAAGAGATATCATGGCCTTCGCCAACAGCCCATGGGTGGTTCAGGTAAGGATGATGAGTAGTAGTAAAATAATAATAATAAAGCCATACATTTTTCCCAGTCTTGAGCTGGTTTTGAGTTCACATTGAAACTCAAATCATGGTTTAGGTTCAGATTTTATTTTTTAAAACATGTTTGCAGCACTTTCTCCGAGTTCTATGTATTTGTGTTAGACAGTAGATTAATTTACATTTTAGTCACTACAAATGCATCATGAAACAATTAAACAGGTTTTTGAAATACCTACACAATTATTTGGAATAATAGGTTACCTTTCCAGCTCAGAAAAATCTGTATAGAAATATAGAAACAAATGTCAACATTGTTTCCATTCTTTCCTCATGATACAGTCAATGGATCACAGGCAATTAGTAGTGGGAGTGCTTTAAGTAGTTCTTCTCTTTTCATTTGTGATTTGGTAGATGGATGAGTGCACACTGGGTCTCCTGTAAGACCAGGAGGTTGTAGCAGTAGTTTGCTTGAAACCATTTTCATGTTTAGTGGTCAGCTCAGACGTAATATCCAAGTAATGGAAAGTTGACTTCCTCAGCTGGTTTTGAACACTGTTGCTTGAAGCTCTGTCGTGACATGTATCATCATCATGTTTGTAGTAGAATTGTGCCTTCTGGAAGAATAAGTACTGAATATTGCAGTTTGTTGTAACTTGTAAATTATACCAGTTAATAAATGAGAAATGAAAGTGTATGCTTAGAGAAACTGTTAGTACTTCAGTTTGTTAAATAATTAATATACTTAAATGCTCTCACATATATTGCCAGCTTCTGTGTATTTAATAAGTAAAGACTGGCCTTCAGGTTTCCATATGTTCTTCATAGCGCTTTGCCTTATGTATGCAAGAAATGCTTTACAAAGTTTTTTTATTTAGATGTTTTGCTCTTCTTAGAATATTCTGTGTTCTTACCTATATTCAGCAGGAATACTTAACCAAATAGATTAATTTTTATCTAGTTCTTTGTTTTTGTTCTCATGACAGTAGTTGTCTGGAATGATTTTTACTTTTCACTTGCAGCTGAGAGTAACAAGAAATGTACGACACTCAGTTTTCAAAGGAAAGTGTAGCAACTGTGCTATAAATGTGTGTGTTTGTAAATTGCAACTGCACTTTGATTCATTTGTCATTATGCTTTCTGTGATGAAGTGTACTCGTGTGTTATATTTAGGGATTGTGTCCAATGTAATAGGACATTGAGCTGGCTTTAAGAAAATGTAGGTCCTGTTCTGAGCTAGAAACTGGGACGAATCACACTGCTTCGCTGTGCTGCCTTTTTTCTGTGAAAAACAAGTGAAACCAGAGTACTAGATAATTTAGATTTTTTTTTTTCTTAAAGCCCTGGAGGGCAGTAATGAAAGTGCTATATAAAGGCATAGTGTTGTTATTAATTATTGTGTTATATTAATATCTTTACATGTGAGAATGCAGAGGGTGTTTTGGATTTTAATTTAGATTTTAATGACCATTACCATATATATTGTATATTTGTGAAAACAAATACATTGCAGTATATATGTATTTATAACATAGGTCTTCTGTCTGTAATATACAGTTAATTTTTATCTAAAGGTCAAATCTCAATAGTAATGGTCCTGCCTTTCATGGTTCCTCATCCTCTACAAACTCCCTGTTCCTGATTTTTCTCCTTTCCACACATCTTCTTTTGCAATTGAATTTTGTGTGGGTAACTTAAAGGTGTGAATGATCTTAGTTTTTAATGTAAAAGAGCAGTATTCCCTGAGAAATAAAGTGAGAGACTTTCAGATTGAACATTGGTTAGTAATGCTTTTGTTAGTTTGGGCTGTTTTCAGACCTGGTGATTGCTGAGTGAAATCTCTAAAACTTCAGCCCCGTATGGCTAAACTTACTTTCACTGCTGTGCTAGTGGGAAACATACAAGCTGCAACCTATACCAGACTATTATTTTATTGTTAAGCTTAATTTCTTTGTATTGTGTTATAGCTGCCTTCAGGAGCATTTTTTTTGTTTCTTATTTCAGTATATGTGTTGATTTAGGATAAAATCAGAAGTGACGTGTTTTTGTAAAGTTGTACAGAGATAAGGAGATTTAGATGCTATTCACTATTTTGCTATTTTCAGATCAATACATGATGCTCCCTAGCTCAGATTTGGTATTTTGCATTTTGACTCAGTGATAATTTTTAATGCCAAGAAACATGCATATGTAGAAGCTCACACTCCTGAAATAATCAGGAAATCGTCTTTCATTTTCTTAAAATGAGGGGCTTTTGAAGTTCATTAAATTTGAAAGTACTGTCATAATTAATAGAAAATGTAGATTATTTAAATACACAAAATAGTTACATTAGTCTTGAAAACATATACTCAGGTTTAATGAAACTTCAGGTTAAAGTCCTTTACTCTTTTTCCTAGCTGTCTCTAAGAAGTAATTTTGTTTTTTTTTCTTTTTTTAATGTTGCAGCTATTTTGTGCCTTTCAAGATGACAAATACTTGTACATGGTAATGGAGTACATGCCAGGTGGAGATCTTGTAAACCTCATGAGCAACTACGATGTGCCTGAGAAATGGGCCAAGTTCTATACAGCCGAAGTTGTTCTTGCTCTTGATGCAATTCACTCGATGGGCTTGATACACAGAGATGTGAAGCCTGACAATATGCTTTTAGATAAATATGGGCATCTGAAGCTGGCAGATTTTGGCACTTGCATGAAAATGGATGAAGTAAGTATGCTACTGAATAATTGATCATCTGTAAAACTGTAATTCTAAGGTTATTTTCTTATGAATTACACTATCCAAAGGGATATTCATCAAATTGTACACTTGGTTGGAAAGCTATTCCTTGTTTCCTAGTTTTAAATACAAGAGTGCTTTAAATAGTGCAACCTCTTCTATAATAAAACTCTTCTGGCACACAAAAGAACCATGTAAACTCACTTTTTGTTATTTTTCTTTCTGTTATTTTTGAAGGCATGTGTGTTTATGAATTTCTGAGGTTAATCTTTTTTTGGCAAAAGCGTGTGAGACAACTCCTAATTTGGAACATTAGTAACCTTGAAATAATTCATAAATGACATTTTTCTGTAAATGAAATTATTTTTTAGGCGCAGTACGGTCCCTATTTATCTTTTACTGTCTAATTGTTCTCATAGCATCCTCTAGTGGTCATTAAAATGTCACAGTAAGGCAGCAGTGGCATGTGTGATACACTGAATAAATTTATGTTAGCTATTTCTCAAGATGTCATACATTTTTAACTGTTCAGATTTTACTGTGTAGAGCCATCATAGTTTTCTGATGAGATTGTATAAGAATATTTTATTTTTTTAATAAATAAAAAAAGGGTGTAATACTCTACATAGACTTAAAAATTACGCTACCTTTAGGAGTTTGCACTTTTAACATCTTCCCTGACAAACAGTATTATGCTGTAATTTATGCAGTATATTCTGGTGAAAAATTACAACATTCTAAAAAAAACTATATATGAATTTGCATAATGATTTGCTGGGCCTTAGGAAAGTTTCTGTACTAATGTTGGCAAAAAGCATCCTTCTAAGTTCATTTGCTTTAATACATTAGATATTTTTCTGTATTGTTTAGGAAGTGTTCAATGCAGTCTCTGCAATGTACTTAATTTGTGTTTGCACCATTAAGTTAATGTCTCTTCAGGGGTAGCTAGATAGAATCTAGATAGAGACAGAAGTACTGTCTCTGGTTTGGGTTTGTTGGATTTTTTCCCCCCTGTGACCCTGTGACAATATATCAACTTAATTGAACAACTGCAGCTGTTTATGGCGATTGAGTGCTCTGTTTAGTTTTGCTGATATTGTAGTTATTATTCTAAAGGCATAGATTGTTTACTCCATTTTGATGGTTTACGTGCCTGTATTTTAGGGTACAATGTTTATTTTGAAAAAATTAAAAGTAGTACTTGATCTCTTCGTTTACTCCTTAAAAAAATGAATCTCGGTTTTGAGCCAGTAGGCAGTCAGCCTTAAGGGAATTTGATATTCATCATAAGAGACAATGAAAAAAAAAACCAGCTCAAAAAGTTCATAGTATAAATCTACCAAGAAAGGATGATCCTTTGTGGTATTTTAGAGATCCCAGAAATGGTAAACCTAAGCCTCTTTTCCTTTTTTCCTTTTTTGTTGTTTTTGTTAACAGAATGGAATATTAAAATGTGGATGCTCACATTATAAATGTGAGAAGTGCATGCTCATTTCTTGTAAGGAATTTTGGTGAGCACCAGTTTGGACTGGGTATCATCAATGAAGCAGTGATTTCCTAAAGACGTTAATTTTTTTAACAGATTACATTTTAACTTCTTTGTGTTTCTCAGACTCAGTGGAATGGCAAGTATCTTTTATACAGGAAGCTTTACAAGTTGAGAGGTTCTGGATTGTCTCCAAATCTCATGCTACTTCTTACAAAACATGAACACATCCCAGCTGTGTAAATATGATACTGGTGTTGGCAGGATGATTTCTAAAAAATATATGCTTACTCAATACTTATTTATTTTTTCTGATTTGGAGTTCTTTAAGCAGTTGTGCACATTAGTATTTTCCTTGTGCTGTTGAGAGCCCAGGAAAACTCTGCTGCAGTTTCATGAGAGACTTTTTTTACCTTTGCTGTGGACTTGAATTCGGTGTCCTGTTAAGTTTTCCAGGCCAGTCCAGACCTCTGGAGCAGAATTCCTTCTTACCAGTATGTGAAAACAATTGCTAAGTGGTTTAGTGATCTTTTCTCACATAGGAGGAACTGGTCTATTTATATAATTCAGTTGTGATGGTTTGGGGGTTTGTAGGCTCCTTTCATGTTTTGCTTTTTTTTAAATCTGCAACAAGGTATTTCTGCAATTGAATAAAGATTGGAGTTGGCCTCAAAGATTCCTCAGGTCCAAATTGTGGTTCCTGTTTGTTTGTTATTTAGGTATGATAAGGTAACCCAGGGCAGGTTTCATCAGACTAATGTTCAGGTTTTCTGTGAGAAACTAAGCTGTAGTTGGCTTTAGCAGGTACCGTAGAGTCCAGAAGTGTTGCTGGGCTATAATACTGCCTTGTGCTAACTGTTTTAGAAGAGCACAGGTTTATAGGTATCTGTTGAAAAGAGCTGTGACCAAAAGGAGGCAAGTTTACCATTTGGGATTATCACCTCAGCTCAAGCAGTTCAGCTGAAAGAAGGGATGTGTACCCTTTCTTAGAACTCAATTTATTTCTCACTGAAACTTGTCCAATACTCTCCTGGATCCTTCTTGCTTCAGTTCATTGTCTGCAGCACTCATGCAGTGCTAACACCTGATCTGAGCTACCCTAATGTTTCCACAAAAGTACTCTTCAGCTCTTGTTTACAGAAAAGAACTTCCTGAGAGAGTTGAAAGCCTGGTTCTCAGCCTTGGATCAATACAGTGAGTCATTCACGTCTGATGGAGATGCTCTTGAGACTGAAAACTAAACTACTTTGTCTTCAGCAATATAATAGTTCTGAATGATGCTAGGAAGCACTCCAGCCTCACTGCTAAGCTGTCCCGTAAGAACATGCTGTTTCTGCTGGACAGCCTTTTTAATCTTTGCACATCTCTCACATAGTTGCAGAAGATAAGTTCCAAGATCCGCCTTGATCTTTTTGAGGTGATGAGAAAAATGCTGGCCTGAGACTCCCAAAAGGAAGCTTTGTATGAGAACTGCTATAGTAAGTGTGCTTCTTGTGCATAAAACAGGTTTAGTATTCGAAACACAGGAGCAACACCTTGTCCAGAGAAAACAGCACGCTTTAGATCTCTTCAAATGCTGAAGTACAGAAGGCAGTAGTCATCATGCAGAATGTAGGGACTATTGAGATGTCATGTACTGCCATGTATTGCACAGAGAGGACTTAGCTGTTTACTTGGCTTTGATGCCAGAGATCATAGAAGCTAGTCTGACTGTGGTGTTAAGAGTGTCCGGTACCTACAAATGCATACAGAGCAACACCCAAGTTTTTTGAAAGAGTAAGTGTGCAAATGAACAGAAATCTGGGAATACCATATTCAGTTGATAGTGGACCAACCTCCCCAGGGACGTGGTAGAATCCCCATTGCTGGAGGTTTTCAAGATGCAGTGGGACAGGGTGCTAGATAATCTCATCTAGGCTCCCTGTCCCATGACAGATTGGGCCAGATGATCTTTCACGGTCCTTTCCAACCCATGCTGTTATGTGATTCTGTGAATGCCTTTTTAGATTTGTTCCTGAGACAGAAGGTAGAGAGTTTTATGAGGTATAGAGAGATAAAGTCCATTGAAAACTGGTGTTAGCATGTAGCAGGGCCCTTTCAGCTGCAGAAATATATTTTGGGGTTTTTTTGCTATTCATTTTTTTGCCATCTTGTCTGAAAACTTAACAGCGTTTTTACCTGGGGTTCTTCAGCATCTGTAATGTCATTGGAAAGAACCAGCCGTCAGACTTGGGTAGGGCTAGTGCTTTTTTGGCAAAACCCTTGCTTTGTTTGCATAAGACTTAATAAAGTATCAACATGTATAACATTAAAAAGCGCGTATTAATTACAGAGGAAAGGGAAATGAGGTGTTATTAAGTGCTTAAGTGTCAAAGTGACAAGGCTGTGACTGAAGCTGCAGTCTTCATAGAAATCTTTCAGAACTGTGACTTGGTTTTTAAAGAAGCTTCTTACACAGGGAGAGATTCAGGTGGCTTCAGCCAGTCTTCACCGAGTGAAGATTCAGACTTTCCCTTGTTCTAGTTTTGCATTTGGCTAAGGAGGACATCAACATGCACCAGTATCAGAGTCCTCATTAAGATGCCGTAGTCCTACTAGATCAGCAGAATCACGTGAGCCTAGAACAATTCCTCCAGTGCACAAAGCAAACTAAGGCTAAAGCTTCAGAGATGACCTGTAGGTTAGTGCATAGAGTGCTGTTACAAGCAGGATTTTCAAATGTTTCCTGCTGCATGCCAGATGCAGTTTTGAATGTTTTCAGCTTTAGATTTATGGAAGCTTTGGGCTTTAATTTCCCAGTATCAGAATGTGTTCATCTGTATTGTCCTTTGTCCAAAGGATGCATTAGTTCTTCTGGAAAGAATTAACTTCATTTTCTTATTCCAGGATGATCCAAGCTCTGTGTTGTCTGGTTCATAGTGTAGAAAGCAGAAGTTAACCTGATCTTTATTCCGTACCTGGCAAGTTAAAACTTCCTTTAGGTTTTAGCTTCAGTGTGGAGTTCTAGAAAATGGTAGGCATTTGGTGGGAGGATATTTGAAGAGACTCCTTAGATCTCTGCAGTATTTAGTCATCCCTTTAGTTTTTCCCTGCTAATTTACTTTCTAGGATTCTGGTTCACTACGTAAATGAAAGCTTTTGGCAGTTCATATTGTGTATGAAAAAAGTACTGTAATTGGATGTCTGATTTTTAAATGTCAATACGATTCCCAATGCAAAGGGATTTTCTTCCTTTCTTTAATATGTATTTTGACTTTATATGTTGCTGCTAGTATTTTGTATTAATATTCAGAATTAATCTGTATTGCCATTCGTGCTGATAGCAAAATGCAGAAAGAACTTTGTAAGATGACTTAGAAAATATTTCAGCCTGAGAGACAGGATAAAAGATGAGTGTATTTTTGGTACTTCCCTAACTTCATCCAGGATTTCATTTCATTCACCCATCTGGTCTCTCTGGAATGAATGCAGTGAACTTGATTAAAGGGAAAAAGGCTTATAATCGTGCCTCAGCATGCTGGCAGATCTGACGATGCTTCTGCATCATTTTGGTCCTGCAATTTTAGTCTCTCACTGTGAAGCAGAGGATGAAGCATCATTCCATTAATACAACTCTGTAAATATGTTAATAAAAATAGCTTTTAAAAAAAAAATAAGCTTTGCTATCTTTTATAAATAGTGTTTCTTTTTTTTTATCTTTAAGTAAAAAACAAGGTGTGACTATAAAAATTTACCTATTAGTTGATTTATTGTCTGAATTAGAAACAACTGTTACATATCTGCTGTGTAGGGCCTAGAACTCACAGCTTGTCAAAATCAATCTGAAGTTTTTCCCTGAATTCAGTGAGATAAAGAGTAGTGTGATATAATGTGAAGGCTCATATTGAAACCAATTGTAAAAATATTAAAATTGGTCTGGTTTTGAAAGATATAACCAAGAAAGAATGCTATGGAGTAGTCAGGGGCGAGCACATTACCAGCAATTGTCCTTTCAGTCCTTAAGCTTCTGGAGTGAAAAATGGAGTCTTTCAAACACATTACTCAAAACAGATATTTTGGGCTGTATTTTTTATGTTTTTTTCTGGTCTACTAATAGACAAATTGTGTAAAGACTCAGAAGTATTTTCAATTGAGCTGTTTGAATTCTTACTGTTGCACAGACAGGTATGGTGCGCTGTGATACAGCTGTGGGAACCCCTGACTACATATCACCTGAAGTTTTGAAGTCACAAGGGGGTGATGGTTATTATGGACGGGAATGTGACTGGTGGTCTGTAGGAGTTTTCCTTTTTGAGATGCTAGTTGGTAAGTGGTATTTCTTTTGCTCATCACATTATCGTTGAGTCTTAACTGTGCCCTCAGATGTACTTCACTGCAGGGGGTTGGTTGTACTTCACTGTCTAACAGCTTCTGACTTTTGGGTGATGTTGTTGCTTTATTCCTGTTCGCTTTTCTCTCTGGCTGCTTTTTACTCTTTAGGCTGCAACAGCTGTTTGCGTGCTTGCTGAGTGATTAGTTCCCTGACTCGGTTCAGCTTAAAACTTAATTCTTAGAATAGTTTTAACTGGGGTCAGCACCTCACCATCTCATGAACATTTATGCCACCTCAGGGGCAGTACTGAGTTTTCAGCAATAAAGAGATGGGAAAGGAGTAGGAAGGGCACAACTGCCCTTCTCTCTTTCTCTTTTTTCCCCCAGTACTAGCAATGGCTTCTATTAGATGAAAACAACTGTGAAAGTATTGCTTGATTCTTTCTTTTATGCTTGAGTCAGGATTTTCCAGTAAATTACACTGGACTGCTATGGCAGCTAACATTGAATATAATCTGTTAAGTAGATGAGTCATCTGCATCTTAAAATGCAGTGAGGATCAGTATTATAGTCTGGTAGCAAAACACTGATTATAGAAGGATGGAATCAAGCATATAATTATTAAAAATCCAAATCAGCATGTTCTGGGAATATTGCAGATTTGATATATCTGGTATCCTGAGCCAGGAAAGATGTTTGGATGTATTAGAGAATCTCTGTGTCTTTCAGAATTAAGGCATTTTGACTTACAAAAAGCATGTTTTATAATTGTCTCTCATAAACAATTTTAGCAATAAATAAAGTTTTTCTGTTATTAAATATTTGACATAGCTGTCCAGAATATTTTGTCAGTGTCTTATTTTTCCCCGTCCTTTCATCTGAGGGAGGATTCTCCCCTTCTGAGGAAAACATTTTTTTTTAAAAAAAAAGGTTACGTACTTTATCCATATCCTCCACATTTCTAGAAAATATATATATATTGTTTGTATTTGTGTATCGCATTCTGCCTATGGTCTTCTAAAACATTATGCTTTAAAGAAAGCACAGAAAGCATCCTCTTGTTACGGTTTTAGTAAAGACAGTACTAATGAAAATGGTACTGCTTTTTATTGTGCATTTAATTAAAAGCTAAAGTATAAGTCACAGGATGAATCTTAACATTAATTCAGCGATTTAGGATTGTTCTGAAGTGTGTCCTAAATAAAAACTGTTTCTGAGACTAAAGAAGGTTTGGAATGAGGGAAGCAGCAGTGAATGTCAGTGATCCCCTCCTCCAGTGTGCTGATGTAGCAGCCAAATGAATTCACTAGAAGTCTAGATGTTTTAATTCAAGCTGGTGTGTCCTAATGTCTTCTTTTGCCATAAAATGATAGACTAAAGGTAGGATTCTTGCATTTAGCTTTCAAAAAGACTATAAATGTGTTTTGTCCATTTGTCTGTTTATACATTTTTTCACATACTTAGATTTTGACATTTTCAGTACCTTGTTGGAAGCATGGAGTCAGTATACTCACTGCCCTCCCAGGTGATCCCTACCTGCGCACAGCACACGGGACGGAGGAAAGAGGCTAGCTCATGCAATTGATTGGTTGTTCACCTTCCTCATTAAACCTGTGGATTAGCTGTGGGAAAGCATTTATGTAAAAGTTGCAGCCTCTTCATTACTGACTGGAACCATTTGTATATTCAAAATGTTGTCAGTTAACTTGAATGTCAGTTATCTTTATTGCTACTCATTCTTTTCAGTTGTCCCAGTTTTACCTATCTTAAGGATATTCCAAAGAAACTAGACTTAACTGAAGTCAATACTGCAAATCTAGGGTTTGAGTGGGTGAAGAAAGTCTGTGATTTTAAATGCACCATGCCCACTGTGGGCACCCAAGCTAATGTAATTTGTCAGACAACAAGATTTATTAATATGGGTTTAACAGTGCAGTAACACACTTTGAAGGCTCCTGCTCAGAGCTGATTTGCCTTAGGCACCTCTAGGGGTAGTCAGAGTAGACCTACATGCCTCTGAACCAGTCTTTGGAGAGCTTTGGTGGAGTCTTTTGAACAAATATGCATTAGCAAATCTAATGAGTTTCAGTCCATTATTCCCATGGAAGCACTTAAAGATGGGGATTTATCTGGATGTCAGCTGTCATGTAAATTAGAAACCACAGTGACAGTTTCCAGGTAGAACAAAAGATGTAGTTCACTGGGTAAAATTTTGGTAGTGGCATGCAGGATGGGAAATGATATAGTTTGTCACACAGGCATTTTAGAGAAGGAACATTTTTAGTAGTGTACCTTACTTTGTCCCTTATGTTCCCTTTACTGCTTGTGATTTTTCAGTAAAACACTATTTTAGGTAAAAGTGCTTATAGACTTTCCTTTATGTATTTGTCTTTTTCAACTTATATGACTTGAACATGACTCAAAATCCCAATCCATTTACTTTTCTTTTCAGGTGATACTCCTTTTTATGCAGACTCACTAGTAGGAACATACAGTAAAATTATGGATCATAAGAACTCATTACATTTCCCGGATGATGTGGAAATCTCTAAGCATGCAAAGAACCTTATCTGTGCCTTTTTAACTGATAGGTAAGTGTATGCATTATTCTGGAACTGGTTTTATTTTGGCTGGTAATTAGTATGTATTGTAAAAATTAATTCCTTCCATTACATCTCCTAATCTCTGTTCAAACCTCTTCTGCAAAGTCTACTACTCTCTAGTTTTTCTTCTGGAGTGTTTTTTCCAGGTATCGTGTTTTATTTCCATGAGCAGTTCTGACAGCTCCTGTTAACAACACAGTTTGTGCCACACAAATCCTTCTAATTGTAGTGTGTAATATGTAACAAACTTGTAAGATTGAAAGTGATTTGTAAGCTCCAGCGCAGGGACCAAATTGTTGTGCCCAGTGTTTAAGCAGGTGTTACTTTAAAAAAAGCAAATATTTTCGTAAAATAAGCATGTGTATACTGAATTTAAGCTTTCTTAGAATGTTTGAACTTTTTTTCATTTGCTTTGCGTTGCATTGACATGAATAACAAATATAAGAAACCAGCAATGATACTGTTTTGGCTGTAAATAAATCCTAGAGGACGCCCATTGCAGAGCTGAGACATTTATTGATACTAAGCTGTGTAAGCTTTTTCTTCATGTAAACATTTACATTCTTTTTAATTCCAGAAAGCAGAGATCGTCTTCAATTACTCTCATTTAAAAGAACATCACTGTAGGTCCATGGTTAACTTTGGATTGATGATGCGTTCTTATGCTTTCCTGTGGCCACCTGAACTTGGTTACAGCAGAGCAGCTAACCTTTATAGAATGAGGGACTGGGGGAAAAAAATTACCCTGTAATGGTTTTTGCATTCAAGGAGAGATTGTTTTCTCTGTTGAGCAAGGTTGCGGTTGCTCAGGAAGGATATGCTCTAACAGCGTTTTTCACCCTTAGTAGCTGAAGGGTAGAGAGCAAATACGAGTAGAATTTAATAATGTAAATGTGGCGAGGTGTACTTCCACTACGTGTGTCCGTCTTCCTGTTTATATTAATACAGAGCTCGAGCGATTTATTTGAAACAGATGCCTTCTTTCAGTATGCGTGATCACTGCTGAAACACTTAAAGAAGGAATAAGCATCGACCCTATGATTTATTAGTACTTTTACACACATTGTTTTTATGTCCTGTTTTTGCAGATAGTTTTAAGAGAGACTCTTGCAGTCAAACTAAAAGTTTCTTGTTGCACTTAAGATTTACTTCACTGCAAATATCAGAAAAAGATATGTCAGGGTTAGTTACGGGGCAGAGGATGAAATTCTTAAGATTTTTATTTGAGTCCAGCTTTGAATAACTGTTCTGTGCAGTAAGTTAGACCTTCCTTCACTTGCGTCTTAAGGTCTGTCATGTGGTTTGGCAGACATGAAACGTCTGCAGTTCTTTTTCCCCTCAGGGGTTTTGGGGTTTTGTTTGTGTTCTTAGTTTTTTCTTAGCTTTTGCTTCAGTGCTCTCTTTCTTGCTTTACTCCCCACGTGGACATTTTAGCAGTCGTGGGGAGAGGGCGTGCTAAGAACCAGAGTACATTTTATATGAGAAACTACAGATCAGTGGTTGGTGGTTTTTGATTTGTTGTTAATTGGTTAAATTTTGTCAACCATTAATGTGGTTAGCACAGACAGTCTTTACTGAAAGTTTCTTTGCTGCTTATGCACAAGTCTGAAGTTAAATAACAAAAAAGTGCTGTTTTTCCTAATGTGAATTTTGCTTTAATTGCTGTGTTTAGGGATGTGAGACTTGGGAGAAATGGGGTAGAAGAAATAAAGCATCACCCTTTCTTCAAGAGTGACCAGTGGAACTGGGACAACATTCGAGAGAGTAAGTAATTTAGCTTTAAAGTTCTATTTTTATTCATTATTTATTCATTATTTGCAATAGTAGAAATGAAAACAAAACCAACTTTAGGCTGTATAAATTAAGTATTTTCTATTTACCAAGAATCTAGCTCAAACTTCTGTATTTATCATTTGTATTATAAAACCTCTTATCAGTAAGGGTTAGTAAATACACATTTTCTTGCTGGAATTATCCTCACTTTTATTATGCATTTAATGTATCTATTTCTGGTTTGAATGACAGAACTGTATGTTTCAGAATTCTAGGTAAAAAAAAATTACATGTTAACTTCTGTTTCTTTGTGGCTTTTGATGTTTTGATTTGGTTTTTTGGTGTTTGGGGGTTTTTTTTGGTGTTTTTTTGGGTTTGGTTTGGGGATTTTTCAGTCTTCTGGTAGTTAAGACAGTAGTTTGGCAGCAGTCTTGTCAGTTTTACTGCTTTTCGTTTAAGGCATTTTGAACTTGATAGGTTTAGAAAGAAAAATGAGTATGCCAGTTCAGATTAGGAGCTTGATCATAACTTCTAAAGTGATATATTTACTAAAGTTTCTTAAAATGTTGAGTGTATTTAATATTGTATTCATTAATGTGATTACCTTAGCAAATGCATTTTGTGCCTTAGATAATACGTGCATTAGGCAACCAATGTAAAAATAGATTTCTCTAGAAAAAATTGTTCACAGTAGTATTTACAGATCAACTGCATGGTTAATACATACTCAACTCTCAGGACACCTTTATAGTATAGTCTTTTTGACATTATAAAGATACCTGTATATAGCAAGTGGCTGAATCTTGGAGTGAAGTTGATCTTTTCTCTCCTGTTATAGCTGCTGCTCCTGTTGTTCCTGAGCTTAGCAGTGATATAGATAGCAGTAATTTTGATGACATTGAGGACGACAAGGGAGATGTGGAAACCTTTCCGATCCCCAAAGCCTTCGTGGGAAACCAGCTGCCTTTTATAGGATTTACCTACTATAGAGACAATTTGTATGTGATACTTTAATATGCATTTGTAGAAATAGACCTGCAGATTTTTCTTATATCCTATTCTTTGTTTCACTCTAGATACATAGTTTATTCATTGAATTATATTCCTGTTCAATTGTGGAGATACAAAATGCAGAGTTGAAGCAGAAGATATCATTTGCTACTATTTTGATTATTTTTATAAACTTGAGTAAACACAGTTATTTTTTTATGCACAAAATTATATTGTTTCTTAAAGTCTTTTAGGCTTAAGATCCTAATACATATGTAATTTAGTTCTAAAATGGCTCTTTATTAGTAGCTTTAGTAAAAAGTTTACACGAGATAATACTGTGCTAGGACTCCACTTGAATAGTTAAGAAATAGCTGTCTTAATTAAAAAATTATGCTATGGATTTGAAAACGTGATATATTTCACTTAAGAAAAGATTCAAATCAGAAAGATGCACTCACAATGAGATAAAACAAGCTTCTTTCTGAGAACAGCGTTGGACAAATTAAGACTTGAGAGAACTGATTAAAATGAGTTGATTGGCAAGGCTTCCAGAGTTGTTCAAAACTTGAATAAGAGCTGGAGGGATTTGTTTTTGTTTTTGACAGGTTGCTAAGTGACTCTTCTCAGTCTTGCAGAGAAAATGAATCTGTGCAATCTAGTAAAAATGAGGTTAGTCCTTTTTTTTGTAAGTATTGATGGTATGATGTTTGTTAAGGCTGTTAAGAAAAGATGAAGTCTAAAATACATTTTCCAAGAAATTATTTTTTGGAGGGGGGGGAGGGGGGTGTTTGTCTTTTAGTGATTCTCAATAAAAATGATATTTTCTATTTACAGGACAGCAAGGAGGTAAGTACATTATTTGAATTTTGAAAGGAAAAAAAAGTTATATAAAAAAATAATTTATATGCGTGTGAAGTAGCTTAAATGTTTATTCACTGGTTGTGTTTTGAAACAGTTATACTCAAGTATTAAGGTACTATAGTATAAAGGTATATGAATACAGATTTTCTTCTCACATTCTTTTGGCATCTCGGATTTGTTTGGAAAACAAACATGTAAGGCTTTGTTTGCCACGAACAGCATCGCTCTTGAGAGCATTGTGAATTCTGGCTCCACACTTGCCTGAGTGATTCATAACTGATTTGTTCAGAGTTAGGAAAGGTAAATCGTCACCTGCAGTGACAAAGAAATGTTTAAATCGTGCTCTCAGTTGAAGTAAGTGTATGGAGAATGTTTATTGGGTTTTTGAAGATTGATAATTGAATTTAAATTTGCAGATAACAGGAGAATGCTATGGAATTTTCATGTAGTTACGTCATTATGTTACTTAAAGTTTTGTATTATTCAAATGTAGATAGTGTATTGTTAACATTTCTTAAAATTAAAACTCCTTTTCAAAATTTAAAAATAAGAAAAGGAAATGAATATATTGACCAGCATAAATTTAAATGCAAATGTTTACTAGACTCCATTTCTTCCTGTCATTGCTGAACAGATGAATAGTTTTAGAGTTAGAAACACACAGTGTGACATCTGTGATACTTGCTTTATGTTGTGATAGAAAACGATTTTTTTTTTTTTTTTTAGAAAATTTGGGATTTGCCTTCTGTCAGTTTTTCTCACTCATTTTCTCAAACGATGAATCTCTGGTTTTGATGTCCCTTTCAGTGTCCCTGTTCTGGGACTCTTCTAATTGTAACAATTGTAAAGTGTTTAGAAAACCATGTTTTACATTTCATGCTTGGGGTTAGGGGAGAAGGGGGAATGGAGGAAAATAAATGCACTTGAAAGCTGAAGACATGAGACAAATCCAAAATTAATTATTTATAACTTATTTCGTAAATATCTGGGTACTTGACTCAGAATTTTTTAAATATTTTGATAAGTAAACCAAAGCATTCCTAAGCCTGAAAAGTGTTTGTTCGCTTTTGTATGTATTAGAGTAAGAAATTGTTCCTTATGCGATGTCATTGAATATGCTTAGTAATAGTCGCTGAATATTGTCCAGTTTGGTCATGTGCCCCCCTTTTTTGTTTTGTAATTTCATTTAGAAAAGACTATCCCCAGAATTCTGCTGCAGTGCAAAGTGTCTGTCTACAGAGAAGGAGTACAGCAAAGGGCCAGTAACAATATTCTTTGCAGTGGAAATTTTATGACTGACAATCTGTGACACATAATTCTGTGATGGTTAGACTTCATGCAGCATGCATCACATTTTGTTGCTATGGATCTGTATCTTTAAAAACATCAGGATTAGTACCTTGTAAAGATATAAGATTGAATTTTCCTCATGTTCCCTTTTTCTTGTTGTTTAATTGAATTGCACTCATTTTATGTGATAATATTTTTATATGTGGGCCGTGCTTTTTTTGACATTTTGCACAGTTTCAGAAAAAGCTAAACAAGCTGGAAGAACAGCTCACTAATGAATTACAAGCCAAAGATGAACTAGAACAGAAGTACAGGTGAGACTGTTTTGACGTGTTTGGTGTGTTTATAAAGAATTTTTATTACACCTTTTGTTTTTGAATGCTTGAAAGCATTTTAATCCATCTGGGGATTCCTGATCCTGCAAGCAGACCTCACTGTAAATTGCTGGATAATTCTTCCTACTCCTGTGACTACTGTTCTAATTCTATTTTTTTCGCCTGAATGCTCCATAAGAATCTTTCTATTGTTTGAATGATTTCCCCAGTCCTTGAAGTTTCATGTGATTGCTGAAAATAGAGTATCTTACTTAAAATTAATGAGATAGATCCAAACATTCTGGTTTCTGTATAATCAGCAGGGTTTAAAAATACTTTTCAAATTTCTTCAGGTCTACTAATACTCGTTTAGAGAAGATAGTGAAAGAACTAGATGAAGAGGTAAGTCTGTAGTTATCTCTTATTGCAATTAGAACTTTAGTATTTGTGTGTGGCTTTTATCCTTAGGAAACAGCAAATTACTTCTGAGTAGCTGCTATAAATACACAAGCAATAAGTAATACTGATTGATTTCTTGATATTCACAAGCATGAAATTGTTGTCACTGCTTAAATATTTTCATTATGATTTTTGTACTACAGCTGTACACCTATTCCCAGAATTCTTTTTTTACTGTGTTTTATTAATTTGGTGGACAGTGTGATATAAATATCCCATATAAGATTCTAAAAAGTGAAGATGTGAGAGCAATGTTGCTAGAAGAGGAACGCCATTCTTTGCATTGTTTAGTGTCAGTAAAAGGACGCTATTTCTTCCCCAGCTTTGCACCTTAGTGCTACTACAAATTTATCATATCTGTAGTGGATGTGTACAATTTAATGTATCATTCATCCAGGCACAAGTCAAGACCTTACATTACATCTGTGTTTCTGTGCCTCTGGATTGGCTGCTAGGCAGGTTTGCCAGCTTTCATCAAATCCAAATGATCAGGCAGTCTTGAAATTGTAGAAAAATTATGGCTATAGTTGTCCTGGGCTGTGTTTTTAGCGGGCAAATAGCCTGTGTCTTTCTCCATTACTAACTAAACTGAGCTGTCTTTTTTGTCATGTAAAGAATGCCTCTCTCCTGAATGCAGTTAGTGATGTTTATTTCTTAAATGTATCCAGATAACTTCAAGGAAGAATGTAGAGTCTGCAGTCAGACAGTTGGAAAGGGAGAAGGCTCTTCTTCAGCATAAAAATACAGAATACCAGCGAAAAGCAGAACATGAAGCAGATAAGAAGCGCAATTTGGAGAACGAGGGTATGTTGAACCACGCTTGAAGGGTTGTGCATTGATGTGGATTTTTAAGAGATAAAAGAATTATAGTTCAAATGGAAACTTTTTCATGAGAGTGATTTACAATGTTGAATTTTGTTCTAGTCAACAGTTTGAAAGACCAGCTTGAAGATTTGAAAAAGAGGAATCAGAACTCTCAAATATCCAATGAGAAAATCAATCAACTACAAAGACAGGCATGCCAACTTTATACTTGTGTATTTTAAAATAATAGCTGTTTGAAGTACAGATTTTGTTAGTAGAGAACTGAAATGTGTAATGGAGTTTTAAATGCTGTTCATTCTTGTCATATTTTGGTGTTCAAATTTTGTAATCATAAAATATACTCCTTTTTATGTCATTAATTCATAAAATATAGTATTCTGTAGTATCAGTGGTAGTTACTGTATTTTAATTGTTTCTGAAGTATGTTTTTATCGTCTTTAGTTGGATGAAGCCAATTCTTTGCTGCGGTCAGAGTCTGATACTGCAGCCAGGTTAAGGAAGAACCAGACAGAAAGCACGAAGCAAATCCAGCAGCTGGAAACTAATAATAGAGAACTACAAGATAAGAACTGCCTGCTAGAGAATGCGAAACTCAAACTGGAGAAGGACTTTCTCAATCTTCAGTCCGCTCTAGAATCAGAACGGAGAGACCGAAGTCATGGATCAGAGATTATCAGTGATTTACAAGGTATTCCTGCAAATCTCAGGAAGATACGCCTTTTTTCTTGTTTCAGAAATAAAAAAAAGGTTTGGTGATGTTACTTGAGCTTCAGATTGTGACTAGATCAGTGTGCTGTTCTATACAATGTTACGTAAGTGTGGACACCCATTTAAGAGAAAATTTGTAATAACATTTATAAAATGTTATTGATAATTTTTAAAATCACCCCAAAGGGAGTGACTTAATGGTCAGAATTAGAAGCTATTATGTTTGAAAAATTGTATCTCTAATCTAAACTGTATCTCACAGTAGGTAAGTGCATTCTTTTTTCACACCCTGCCCAGACTCATTGATGTTTCGGTCATTTTTAGGTCGAATATCTAGCCTCGAAGAAGAAGTAAAAAATGGAAAGAGTGCATTAGCCAAACTGGAAACGGAGAAGAGACAGTTGCAGGAAAAGCTTACAGATTTAGAAAAGGTAGGAGCACTTGTAAGCGAACGTTGGTGTTACATTCTTATGGAATCTTGCAATTTGCGCTTTTATTACTTGAGACATGGAAATAAAATTATTCAAAATTAAGCCTTGTTTTCACTTTTTATTCTTTACCTTTGATTTTTTTTTTTAATTGTTTTTGCAATTTGAGAAGTAGGGGAAAAAAGACACCATTTCCCTTATAATCGTAATACGTTATACTTCTAATGTGTAAAAACATATATTTCAGTGTATAGCTTAACAGTGCAACATTTTATCTGTTGGGCATTTTTTTAAATTCTCAATACTGCCAAAACCAAAAAAGCTTTTGCTACTTTTTTTTTTTCTGACAAATTTATCATTGAAACAAAAGTATTGAAAAAGTCCTCCATAAACTCAGTCTCTGAGCTACTCTTATTACAGAACGTTCGTTGTTAAAGCAATAATTCTGTAATTGCAGCTGGGTACAACTGGGGATGCTGTGCATTTTTTGAGCACTTTGCCATCCATAGAAAAACATTTGTAGAAAGGAGTTCTCAGCTCCTTAGAGACTGAGCTCTTTTCTTGGCATACATCCAAGCAGCATGTAAGTGTGGTCCAGATTTTTGTCTTTAACCTGATCTCTATATTTAATGTTTTATTTTAATATAATTTTTTCTTTAACAGGAAAAGAGCAACATGGAAATAGATATGACATATAAATTCAAAGTTATGCAGCAGAACCTCGAACAAGAAGAAGCTGAGCATAAAGCCACAAAAGCACGATTAGCAGACAAAAATAAGATCTATGAATCTATAGAAGAAGCAAAATCTGAAGCCATGAAGGGTATGTTTTTTACATCGCAGTTGGACTTAGGTGTAAATGATGCAAAGTAGATAATACAATCTTTTGATGCTAGTGAAAGCCTAAGTGTAGGCTTTTTCTCTTGATTCCCTTACTCTTTTAAATACAGTTAGTATGGTAAAACTCAGTTGTAGCCCCTTTGTCAGCCCCTTTGCTAGGTTAAAGACACACTGGTTTAGTCTCAGAGTGAAACATTCTGTTTCACACTCCACTAATTCATTTTCTGTGCTAGTGCGTGCTGAATTAATTTTTCTTAAATTTATATCACTAAAACTGCTTGAAACATTTTTGTTTCAAGTTTATCAGTGTTCTTAATCAGCATACTCACACTTTTTTGTGTCTTCCTAAATAAATGTCAGCAACATAATGATTTAAATACGTAGACTAGATAGGGGTAGTGACTGTGCATATTGTGGTGCATCTCATGACAATTGGAATCCCTTGGAGAAAGGGATAATTACCAAACAAGTCCAGAAGATGGGTCTTACTTTTAAATTAAATGGGTTATGTTTCTTGCGGTTACTTAAAATGGTAACTACAGATCCTGTCCTTCCAACAGCAGAGAATTCACAAAAACTGTGAGCATGCAGATGTTCAAAAGAAGCAAAAATGATTCGGTGATACTGGCTGAATCACTTGCAAGATCAGCTTCCTGAACAGCTTTCAAATTATCGTAGTCAAAGCAATACTTCAGTAGATTTAGATGGATTATTTAAAAAATCCACCCTTTTATCCATCCCAGATTTGCTGCTGTTAAACTGGAAGTTATCTTGGAAGTCAAAGGCAGGAAGTGGCTATCGGACAGGAGTGCTTGCAAAAGCGTCCTGTGGGCGTGGGTTTACTGTGAAAATTTTAATCACTTTGCAGCAATATTTCTCCCCAGTGTTGAAAGGATAAACGTGTTGATTACTGTTACTATGGTCCTTCTCCCTCTGCTCTCCAAAATCTGCTGGTTTACACTGACTAACATATTAAATCTCTTGCTTCACAGAAATGGAGAAGAAACTTTTGGAAGAGAGAGTTTTGAAGCAAAAAGTAGAAAATCGGTTGTTAGAAGCTGAAAAGCAGTGCTCCATGTTGGACTGTGATCTCAAACAATCGCAACAGAAAATCAATGAGCTCCTTAGGCAAAAGGATATACTAAACGAAGATGTAAGGAACACTGACAAAAGGAGTCTTGAGCCAGTATTTCAGTATCCTAATATTTTCCTTGTTATAGCTGTATTTAGGAGTATTTGTGAATGAAAATGGCAGAAACTTTTTACTTCTCTGTATTGGGAGCTTTAAAAAGTCTGCAGAGTGTGGTTTTATGTTTCTGAAATATTTCAGTGTTATTAATCTAAAAAAGGTTTTCTTCTTGAATGTAAAATGCTGTGGGATTGACATGGAAAAACTATCTTATTTATTGTGTGCTAATGCCTTTACTCAGGAAACAGCTTTGACTTATCAAAAGATGTGAGCATGTTGTACAAAAATGTAGAGGAAGTCAATAAAAGAAACTGTTTAAATGTTGCTTTCCTGTGTAGGTCTGTAAAGTTCACAGGTTTCTGTTTATTTTTCAGGTAAAAAACTTGACATTAAAAATAGAGCAGGAAACACAAAAGCGCTGTCTCACTCAAAATGACCTCAAGATGCAAACGCAGCAAGTCAACACCTTGAAAATGTCAGAGAAGCAGTTAAAACAAGAGAATAACCATCTTCAGGAAATCAAATTAAGTCTGGAAAAGCAAAATAATGAACTCCGCAAGTATGCAGTTGCTCTACATTTTTCAGTAATGTTACTGATTTGTAATTGTTTTGGGGCAAAAGCTGAGGGCAGTATTAATTCTAAAAATATGCTGCACAAAATATGCTCTTCTGCAGTCCAAAACTTAATTGTTGTTTAACAGAAATTACAGTGACTCTACTTGAGATTTGCCCCAGTGACTCAGCAAAGTATAGATTTGTTGGAAGGGATGTTTGTTGTCCTGAAAATCTTAAAAAAACCCAAGCTTTAAACACAGGAGTGTGAGGACTTCAGAGAAACACTTCTTTAACAGAAAGTCTAGGTACTGGGTTTTTTAAATGATGTACGACACTAGTGAAGAGGAACGTTTCTGGCATTTAGTTCAGGAAAGCTTATTAGAGTTGGAGATGAACCCTAATACACAGCTGTGAAGCATAACTATTGAAATATCTAGTACTAGAGATGTTTAAATACATCTGATGGACCTGCAAATAGGACTTGTTCTTCAAGGTCTTACAAGAAATATTTGCACCTGATAATAAATATTTTTTTAATTTATTGAGCAACCTGATCTAATGGAAGGTGTCCGTGACAGAGGGGTTGGAACTTGATCATCTTAAGGTCCCTTCCAACCCAAACTGTTCTGTGATTGTGTGATATTATGATTATATATATATATACTATATAAATATATATTTATATGTATATAAAATCCCTGTGAATGAAAAGCCAAGTATAGCACATATATCAGATGAATCTTATCCTTAACTCCTTTATGACTTTTGATAAACATCTCCTTGTGCCTTATCTTTTCTTTCAGCAAGATGCAGCAGAATATGTGATGGTTGCTGTAATGTGAAAAACCGCAGAAATATTTTCTGCTACATTACTGTCCTTTGTTACAGGACTGACTTGTTTTAGTAAGAGATGGATTCCAGAAGTGATGCGTATTGAAGAATACAGACATGTTTTCACAGATTAAGCTCTAGCAAATAAGAGACCAAAGCAATGTCAGATCAGTGACATTTTGCACAGAAATAAGATTCAGTCGGTGTCTGTTTGCTTTGTCAGTGTCTCTGACTGGTTAAGCTATGTGACACTGTAGTAATTACTGTGTTAACAGTATTAAACTAACTTATTAGTGCAGTGTTCTCAGCTGTGCAAATGAAAAAGGGAGCTGGTATGCAGAGGAAGCCTCAGGTTTAACAACTGAAGATCTTAAGAATGTTAAAGCTGTCTTCTCTATTTATTGGTTTGGGATACCTTCATATCTTTTATTTTGAAGTATGCTCTTCCTTCCTAGGGAACGTCAGGATGCAGACGGACAAATGAAAGAGCTTCAAGACCAACTGGAAGCTGAACAGTATTTCTCGGTATGTTTTATGCTTCTTTATTTTTATACTAATCTATGTACTAAGTTCAATGTTAACTTTTTTTCTTTGTCCTCAGACATCAGGTGTTTCACATCCCTAACCTAAAGCTAATTCTTTTTCTTGTGTCTGTCTTCAGTCTTGTCTGTATCCTTGTCATCACTCCTTGATCACTGGGTAGTATGAAAGAGCTCATATTAAGAAATATCCCAGCTTGGTAAGGGAGTCCCAAACACATTTCACAGGGAGGGAAGAGTCAAACAGCTCATTCTTCCACAGTGTGAATAATTTTCTGCATGTTTCAAGCCTTTTGCATTCATCATCCATTCTATTCTCCATGCAAGAGAAGAACTGTATTCTCTGAATCACATGGTGTGACAAAACTTGTGCATTTAAGTCTTGGAAGGGAGTTTTTGCATTACAGCCAGACTTCGTAGAGATCAATTGGGAGTTCTTGCTTTATTGTGGTAAGGTACAACAGAATAAATGGGTATTTTACATACCCATTTATTCTGTTACAGTACTAGCATAAGGAGGTTAATTTATATTAACGATGCACAGCCAGTCACATTGCAGGTAGAGGACGAACGGCTTGTCTCAGAATTAAAGTTAAGATTTTACTGTGATGCTAAGGTCAGTGAGGGGGAAGACTTTTTGAAGTTTCAGTAGGTGAAAAAGTTGTGCACATTAAAGGAGAGGAAGGGAGAATTGAGGTCATTTGGCTGCTGTGGATGGGCCAGAGAGGGACAGTCTGTCTTAAAATCCCTGCGGGAAGTCCACTTGGAGTTGTCTGTGAGACTACCTGTATTCAGTCATTTGAACATACAGAGCAATACATTTTTTGTTTCATTTCCTTTAGGGCTCTGTGTATTCATTTAATTTTTCTTTAAATACTTTTCCAGTCTGTTTTTCCTTTCTTCTAACTGTCATCTTCTTTTCAGGGATTTTTATGGTTCAAGTCTAAATTTAACATACCTACCTATGTCAGACAAAGATTTAAAATACTAAAGAAAAATAATGGTTTTCCTTGCTTCTGATACTTCTGAATTTCTATCAAATAGTGATTTTCACATTTAAAGTCCCCTTAACAGTATTTTTACAAGCGTATAAAATGTATATCATATATATATTCATTCACAAGTACATAAGGTTGACAAAAAAGTGAAATAACTGAAATATTTGTGACTTATGATGACTTTCAGTTAAAGTTAGTGGAGGCATTGCACAATGACACTATTAATTGAGTGTATGATTAAAGAATTGCATACAATTTCATTTTATGTCATTTTTTGTGTACCTTCAAACTAGAATGTGCAAGTCACATCCTCTTCTTTCCAACTTTAAATTCTAGACTCTGTATAAGACGCAAGTTCGAGAACTTAAAGAAGAATGTGAGGAAAAGACCAAACTTTGTAAAGAAATGCAGCAAAAGATACAGGAGTTACAAGACGAGAGGTAGGTTCTACTAGTTGTACCACTAATACGTAAAAGATTAGGGTAGCATTTCATTGTTGTCTTCCCGCCCCATAACCTGCCATATAAGTTAATAATACATATCAATAATTTGCAGAGACTCCTTGGCTGCTCAGCTAGAGATTACTTTGACAAAAGCAGATTCAGAGCAACTTGCACGTTCCATTGCTGAAGAACAGTACTCTGATTTGGAAAAAGAGAAGATTATGAAAGAGCTGGAGATTAAAGAGATGATGGCCAGGCATAAACAGGAACTTACTGAGAAAGATGCCACCATAGCCTCTGTGAGTTATATGAATTGTAATTTTAGTAGAGGCTTACATGAGTTTGCATTTTACTTGCAGTTTGAGTTATCCATTACTATTTACCATACTTAAAGGTAAGTGATAAGGAAGTAAATCTGACATTTTTAAAATGTTTATTTTCTATGAAAGAAAGAAAAATATCTCTTACGCTGTTTCTTGCACTGAGCTCTCTGATCATTTGTTCTTCTGTGCCCCTACCCCTCTTACAGCTAGTCCTGTTATCTTTATCCTGGTTTCACTCTAAAGCAGTTTCTTCTGTATTGTAGTGCTTTTGTATGCCAAATGAGTTTTTGTTACATGGTTCTGTATGCTTGTTTTGTAGTTGGAGGAAGCAAATAGGACACTAACTAGTGATGTGGCTAATCTTGCTAATGAGAAAGAAGAACTGAACAATAAACTGAAGGAAGGACAAGAACGTATGTATTCTCTGAAATGTAACTTAATTTGAAACCAATTTTGTTCTTTAATAGTACTATTTTCTTTTGAAATGAGCTTTCACAGATTTATTTTTTTATTACCTTGCTGCAGAAATTATAAAGCTAAAAGAAGAAGAAGCAAATGTGGGAAATATTAAAGCACAATTTGAGAAACAGTTGTTGAATGAAAGAACATTGAAAACCCAGGTAAGCAATTATCTAAATGAGCAAAGAGCTAGTATTCATGAATCAAATAACTTTCAGTAGAGATCTTTCCATGGTAAACTATACATCCTGTTAATGCTTTGCTCTTTTTTTCACCCTGAAACAAAATATATTGATTTTTTTTTTTCTTCTACTAAGTAGACTTTCAGTGTAGTGAAACTGCATCCTCATGAGTTACCAGGTGACCTCCTACTCTAGATGCAGTCCACCTACAATAATCATAATTTAAGTCAGATGAACTCCTATTTTACTGTTTTCCATTTTGATTTATATTCCTCTATAAATTACATAAAACAGTAGATTTCCAATTTTAATCTGGATTGTCTTTTAGAACAAGTGACATTATAATCCAGAGATATATTTTGGAGTTAACTAATGAAAATGGAACAGATTACTTAAATGAATAG
This sequence comes from Pezoporus wallicus, assembly GCF_028554395.1. Lineage (NCBI taxonomy): Eukaryota > Metazoa > Chordata > Aves > Psittaciformes > Psittacidae > Pezoporus > Pezoporus wallicus. Next base: position 5,013,130 of record NW_026642654.1, read on the forward strand.
AAGTGTTCACAGCTAATGCTTGCTCAAAGTGAAAAAGTCATCATTACTTTCTTTTCAATTTTGACTAATATATTGAATTAAAGCAACTTTGTAGTACAGGACTACAGAGGTCTTGGTTTACAGTTAAAGTATCTGTTCAAGGACAGGAGAAAAGACTTTCTTCGTGATGTAACTCTGTATTTATTAGTGCGGGTTTTGTCCTTTTTTTCTTTCCCATGGGAAGGCTGTGAATAAACTGGCTGAGATCATGAATCGGAAGGGTCCAGTGAAACGTGGAGCTGACACTGATGTACGGCGGAAGGAAAAGGAAAATAGGAAACTGCATATGGAACTGAAGTCTGAACGAGAAAAGTTAACCCAAATGATGATCAAATACCAGAAGGAAATCAATGAAATGCAGGCGGTAAGATCCTTTTGCAAATACAAACACTGATAGCATTTTCTGTAATTCTCATTGAATTGATACAGGCTTTAAGGTAGTGTATACAGCCTCTCTATTCCTGAATTTCCCATGATCAAAAGGAACACGCAGTATCTATATTCATATTGGCTGCATAGTCTCTGAAATTTTCTACTTACATTTTCTCTGAGTAACTATTATGATAATAGGAAATCTTGTGATCTGTTTGCTTGCAGCAAATAGCAGAAGAGAGTCAGATACGGATTGAACTCCAGATGACTCTGGACAGTAAAGACAGTGACATTGAACAGCTTCGTTCACAGCTGCAGTCATTGCACATTGGTCTAGACAACAGCAGCATAGGCAGTGGGCCTGGAGATGCTGAGGCAGATGATGGATTCCCTGGTATGTCACTTTTATTAATATTTCCACATTAATTGATTTTATATCAGTGTTTTACCATAGAAGCTGAAGTATTAAATTAATGCTCTGATGATTCTGTGGCTTTTCATCTTTATGTGTTTCTACCTTCTTACCAATGATTCAATAGTGATCACTATCCATGTACTAAATCTGTCTGTAATCATAATTCATCTTACATTTATTTAAAGAAATTTCTTTTAAGAAGTCTATTTTACCCTATTAAAACTAAGTAATATTTTTCTACTTTATTGTGATGATTACTTTGCGATTACTGTGTTACATGATGAAATGTAAAACTAATACTCTCTTCTTAGAGATCCTATTTTGACTTTTCTACCTTTTTCCTCCTTTATCCTTTATGTTTAGTCCATATCACTCAGTCCCACACTATGGAATCCATGTCCTTTACCTACCAGCACTCTTCTACCTCTGTCAGTATTGCCACTAAGCCTTCCAGTTCTCGCATGCTTCTCGATTCTGATACTGATTCTGACTCAGAGGAAGAAGCTTTGTCTTGTTCCCACAGCCCTACAGAAGTTGATAGCACAGGTGACATCCCTGAGAACTGTTTGGTTTTGTTCTTACTGTGTACTTTTCTCTGTTTCAAAACTAACGCTATTAATACATTATTTAAACAAGAAACCCAACGTATCAAATCTGGCAGTAAACATGCTGCATTGGCGGTAAACATTGCAATCAATGACATGAAAACGTTTGCATGAGCAAATGATTGGCCTGTTTTCTCTGAATGTTACAGATGCTTACTCCCATTTATAAAACCACTATTTTTATAAAGGCATTGAATAAATGAGGCTTACAGCCTTGTTTTCTAGGTAGCCTCTATCCGGTATCTGCCAATGTCTGTATGACCCTGTAAGATACCAGATACCAGAAAGTTCAATCCTTGTGTTAAGACTCCCCACCATCTAAATTTACATTATTAATCTTAGAAATTCAGCATTCTGAGCATTACATTGTTTTGCCTTAATTTTTATCTTATTTTTGATTCTTGTATGGAAAGGCAAGCAGAGTTTACTCTCATACATAAAGCTTATAATGAAGTGATATGGCTCTGGTAAAACAGCTTTGTATTACTAATGGGTACTCATTTTGTATGACAACACATACACCCTGTTAACACTAAACAGAAGTATTGATCAATGTCAGAGGTGTGGGGTTTTTAATTACATTCACATTTCTGTATTTCAGTTGAGGTTCCTTTAAAGTCTTGAATACCTTTCCACTGATGGCAAAACTTGTTTGGGGATATTGCCATTGCTTCATCAATCTAGAGTAAAGAATAATGCATTTCCTCTGTTTTCATTATTCTCTGTTTTTTGCTATTTTCTCATAAAAGAAAATTAAGTACATACATAAGTTTTGAGTTGTTAGCTGCTGTTGTGGTATCTGCATGGGTTTGTTCTAAAGAAAAAATCGTATCTAAGGACTTTTTGCTGACATAATTACAACAGCTTTGAGATACAGTGGTTGTGTTTTCTTGCGTTTTTTCTCTCCTAGTGCTTATAAGCATGTACCGTGAAAATGTGGGGATATTCTGCATTTCTCTGATCCGTTAGTATAGAATGGACACCAGGAATGAAGAAGTGTAATCAGAAATTTATTTTGTTCAATTCGTGCCATAGGATTAGAGATTACAGAGAAAGGGAAAAGATGAATGTATTTGGTTTTCACACCATTAACAAACTATACATGCTTCTTGGATGGGGGCAGAGGATTTTTTTTGCATCAGCATTCTGCTTGCCACAATTTAAAGTGGCAGGTGTGAAGCAAAGTACACATTATAGAATTACTTCATTTATAGTAGCTTGGTATGTATATTAAAATGTGCCTTCAACAGGAAATACTTACAGGGGAATAAACTTTGAAGACAGTGCATGTCTGAATAAATAACTGCTTCAAGTCTCATTAGACAAAATAAGGATTCTGTGAATATCTAATGACTATCTGTTGCACTCTGTTAAACATGGGCAGGAGCCTGCAAATGCCCTATGATGAGAAAGAAAATGGCTTTTGCAATTCTGGAGCATGTTTATGCTCCTTACATGGTTTTGTTTGTTAAGGCTTCAGAATTTTTTGACTTGGAGGTTCCTCAGCAGCAGTAGAAATTATCTGCTAGGCTGGGAAACTCATTTGAAAAATATTATCGTAAATGAGTGGTTCCTCTTAATAAAACATAGGGGAAAGAAATGCCTGTATTAGGTGCAGCTCTAAAAATAGGGCCCAAGGCTATGCGATACTGTGTATTACCAAGCGCTAGGAAAGTGTGATCCTGATGAGCTTTTGGTTACCACTGAAATGCGTATGACAGACAACAGCTGAGCTGTTAATACTGTTGATAAATGCAATGTGACTAATGTGCCAGTGTGATATAAAATACTGCAAGTGTGTGAAAGGGCAGTTGAGCTTAGGCAATGTATAAGGATTGGCCAAAGATGACTTCTTTTGGATGAGATAGCCTAGGAGAGTTAAAAAAAAAAAAGAAATTTGCAGAGCAAAAGATATGAATTAGAATAGTAAACTCCTGAAATTTTACCTGGCATATAGAGGATATAAATTATTTGTTGTGGTAGTTTGCCCTTTTATGTCTTGACCTGGATGTTGTGTGGTCTGTACTAATGTCTTCAGATGCTATTTTAAAAGGCAATGTTTGATAGACATAAGCATTTTAAGTCTTGAAAAAATTACTAAAGGGAATGTGTATGCTGCAATTGCAAGTTTGCTCTCCCCCTTCTTCCTCATGCCTACTACTTCTTTGTGATTGCATCATTGCTTATTGGTTGTATTCAGGAATACTCGATTTAACTTGTTCCAGAACAGTTACTGTGATAAACTTTGTAAGTTTGTTGTTTTAAATAGTTCATGTTCTCATGTTTGCTTTGTTGCTTTCTTACTGATCTTCAATAACTATTTTAAATGCCCAGTAGTCTCTAAAATAATGTTGTGTGAATATTTATGTTCTTCAATATATACTTTTTTTCAGAATCAAGATTGGAAGGCTGGCTATCGCTGCCGGTTAGAAATAACACTAAAAAATTTGGATGGGTTAAAAAGGTAAGAAAACCAGATCTGTGATCTTGTCTCATGTATTGTCTGGATTTAAACATACTGCAGGCTTTCAACACATTAATCTTTCTTTCATACATGTTCTCTCATTACTTAAATACAACTGAAAATATGTCAGCTGATATAGCTACCTCTGGGGAGGAGCATGTTAAGACAACTGTAATAGATTAAACCGCTTCTTTGTCCAGTCAGATGTGAGAACAGCCATTCATGATCTACAAATGTTTGTAGATTCAGGCACCAGCACTCCCAGCAGTAATACATAGCTGGAATTCAGCAAAGTCTGGAAGCAAATGCCCATGACAGATTCTTTATTTAGGAGATAAAAATAACAACTACTTGTCTGCCTTGTGCAGCCTTCACTCATCTGCTGCTTTTGAGTAATCTCCTTGATGGTTCTTTGCCCAAAGAATAACATATACATTTTCATACCAGTTCATGTGCTTCTCAGTCAGACTCTTAATGTGGGACAAAACTGAGGAAATAGGAGGGCTTATAGGTAACTAGCTTTCTTATGAAACTTACTATCAATGGTGCTAGATGTAACAGTGATCCTTGTGAATATGATCCCCATTAGTTATGAACTACACATGTAAAACAGGTATCATGACAATTACTCTCACTATCAGTCCAATTGAAAATTAATCAAATAGAAATGAAAAGCTTTCATCTTACTGTGTTCCAGACTTTAATTTTTATCTCTTCATAGATAACTGAAATCTGTTTAAATATCAGTTAATCTGATAACATAAATTGATTTATCAGGTAATCAGGATTTTGTTTGTTTTGCAATTAATTTATTGGTAAATATAGCCTTAGCATACAGTTCTGTTGTCTATTTAGCTACTATTTTATAAAGCTGTAGAAAAATATTGCTATGACAGCTGTGGTAATTACTGTGACATCTTTGACATCTGTGGTGAGCTGGATTAAAATGTGTGTTTTCTCCTTTTCTGTTTCCTAACAGTATGTAATTGTAAGCAGTAAGAAGATCCTGTTCTATGACAGTGAACAAGATAAGGAACAATCTAATCCTTATATGGTATTAGATATAGAGTAAGTATTACCATATGAGATTCCTTCTGATTTGTAGGTGAACTTTGTCTGAGAGACTTTGGCAAAAGGCCTTTTGAGTTCCAGCCTGGGAGCACAGTGTCAAATGGGATGTACTTGTGTAATCTGACTGCAGAGCTGGGACCTCAGGATCCGTTGTGATGAATTGTGCTTGCTGTAAGTAGTGGTGCAGCAGAAGTGGGGTGCTGAGTCTGATACATGGTGCTGCACTGAGCTCTCATGTAACTGAACTGCTTCCACAAGCTCAGCTAGGTGTACCTCACTGAAATGTTGTAGCAAAAAACATGAAGAAGACTGTAGCAGACAGGCTATAATTCTCAGTGTTTGAACATTCTTACTTACAGCGTGTCCTTACAGGTGGGTTGTATTAATTTATTTTCTTACTAAGTGCAAAATGTGGAGAGGTTGGAGCATGGGAAGAGGATTGTTAGAAAGCCACCACCAAGCATTAACAGTCACATGATGCTGGGTTTTCAGTGCTTTTAACTTACTTTTTTTAATCTGAAAAATATAGCTGGATACTTGTGACTTCTTTTTATTTAGGGTTTGGGGAAGTTCATGTGTAGGATTGAAAGATAAGGCTTCAATCAAGTGATTAGAAATTTGACCTGACAAATCTATAATGGCTCAAAGTCTTAATGTGGTTTGTTGTATCCTAACTTAAATCTTTCAAATTAGATTTCTTATTTTGGTAACAATTTTTGTCCTATTGAAATAATTTCCTGTAGCAAACTCTTCCATGTCCGACCAGTCACTCAGACTGATGTGTACAGAGCAGATTCCAAGGAAATTCCTAGGATATTCCAGGTATTTAAATTAATGTTTTTAACACGGTAAAAAAACAATCTCACACGTTGTAAAAAATATTTTCAGAACTTTGTCTAATTAAATATTTACTAAAAATTGATGGAAACAAAAAGATTATGATGCAGTTTTTCAATCTTTATACTTACGTAATGACTATGAATTTACATTTATCATCTAGGAGTACTGAGATTATTTTGCTTTGATTCTAGATTCTATATGCTAATGAAGGAGAGAGCAAAAAGGAACAGGAATTTCCTGTGGAGCCCATGGGAGAGAAGTCAAATTACATTTGTCACAAAGGACATGAGTTTATACCTACTCTTTATCACTTTCCAACTAATTGTGAAGCTTGTATGAAGCCACTGTGGCATATGTTTAAACCTCCTCCTGCTCTAGAATGTCGCCGTTGCCATATCAAATGTCACAAAGATCACATGGATAAAAAAGAAGAGATTATAGCACCTTGCAAAGGTAAGTGGCAAGTGTTTGAATACACACATAGTTGCTGGAGTCATAAGGTGTTCTAATAGATGAAAGGATTCTGGTAATGACACCAACTAAGCATAAATAGGTAGGGTTTTTTTTATTAGTACATAGCCATCAGAACCTTTCTAAGGGTGTCTACATGAGGATCAGCCTATTGCTGTGAGTTAATGGCATGTGGCCAATGTACATACATGCCCACTGTGTTGTCAGCCTTGTGCAGTAAAGCATGATAGATTGAAGACTGCTCACAATACGAGTTGTGCTGCATTGCTGTGTGAAACAATAGTGTTAGTGCATGTTATGAAATAGATAACATTCAATGAAGTTTACTGTGACTCACATTACTTGTTTTCTTGGGCACATCTCTTTGTGTTACCCTTCCCTGTTCTCTTCCATGTGAGTGTGTATCTTCCATAGTATGAAGTTGTTAGCCCCCGAATGTAAGGGGGCACTGTCAGCAGCCGGGAAACTTAAGGTTTGGCAAAATTGTTTAGCTTTTAATTTCTCTGCTTGATTCTCATTGTGTTGGCCGTGGTAGAACGTAATCTGTCAACTAATTTTTGATGCTGGGACATGTTTAGAATAATAACAGTATTTTTATTTTAAAAATTCTTACTGCAGTGTACTATGATATTTCAACGGCAAAGAATCTGCTACTGTTAGCTAACTCTACAGAAGAACAGCAAAAATGGGTGAGCCGACTGGTGAAAAAAATACCCAAGAAGCCTCCAGCACCAGACCCCTTTGCTCGATCTTCTCCCAGAACTTCCATGAAGGTACAGCCAAACCAGTCCATCAGACGACCAAGTCGACAGCTTCCTCCAAACAAACCAAGGTGACACAAGAGCTGCTATTTCATTTATTGGTTTAAACATCTGACTACAAATAATGTCAATCTGTTGATAAGGATAATTGACCACAAATGTTGTGGACTATTGACACACGTGATCTAACATGTCATCTTCTATAAACCTCAGTTAAGTTAGGAGAGCACCATGTTTGTTCCCTTCTTTAAAGGACTTTGCATTACCTGTTAATTAATCCTTCCATACTGATAATGTATTCCATTGCTCCTACGTGTAATAGGTAGAACTTGTAGCATCCTACAAGTCTCTGGCTTAACAGTTCTTGTGAACTGGCAGGGAAAATGGGGTTTATCTAGGCAAGAGTCAGGGAGAGGGGCATGAAGGTTAAGAAAAGAAAATTAAAAAGAAAATAAGGCTTGACAATATTAGAGTTGGCCATTGCTGTAGCTTACTGGAAGTTGAGCAGTGAAGTTAGGTGCTTGTGGTTCTAATGAACCTTAGAGAGAATTGAGTGCCTTCAAAAAAGCAATCTAGACAGCCTTGCATGCACCAAAGACTACATGTCTTTTGTTTCTTATTGCTTGGTTTGGAGGCATGTGTTTGAATTCCTGCCCTGCTCTTAGGTTAGACACCTGATTGCAGATTTGTCTGTTATTGTGTGTTTTCATCTGACCAAATCTGTATATCTCTGCATCTGACTTCATTTACAGTTCATGTTTAGGAAGAGTTGGTTTTAGGTTTCCCATCCTCTTAGTGTAAAAAAGGAGCATGCAGCATGTTTCTGGATGTCTACAGTGAAAATCTAGTTCAGATGAATCTCACGTTTGCGTCTCTGCCCACATGGGATGTACATTGTGGAGCCCATTGCTGCAGTGAAAGTCATTTGTCTGAGCTTCATTTGTGCTTCTTGAAAGAGAGCAGGAAGATTGGACAGGGGGCAGGGGGAAATCATCATTTGTGAAGTAGCTGGAGCACTCACCAAAGGGTTGAGAGTAGGTTTCAATCCCTTACTCAGCCTAGGACTTATGCTGATGTTTCATCATTCCTAAAAGAATAGTCTTATCAAGTTCCTCTGATTTGGGGCAAAAAAATGTCCATACAAAACCTAGAAATCTATTACTGGATCAGTTTTAAGGGGCAAAACCCTACAGTGTATTGTGGAAGTGACAGCATTCTGCAGGTAGTGCTCATGTGATTGCACAGCAGAATTTTGGAGGGGGGGGGGGGGCAGTTTTCTTTTTTCACCACCCAGAGCACTTGCTGATACTTGGTTATATCAGTGCCCAGTTGTTGACAGCCTGTGTTTGGTCTGACTTCTTTTGTTTGATGCAGTATTCCAGCAGCAGTGGGCATTCCAGCAAAGGCTTAACATTTCTCTCCAGTGAAGTAGTTTGGCAGTGGCTAGGCAGTTTTGCTGCCTTGCTCCTGTGACTAGACTGCCACCAGTACCTAAACTGGCTGGTTGAAAACAGGGTTGGGTGAGTCACCAGGGTTCCAGTAGAGAACACAGGGGAAGTGTGCTCTTACTGGGATGCTGCTGTTGTGCCTTATGCCATGAAGAGTTAGATCTTAAAACAGTACTGGTATTTTAATGTATGGAAATGCATAGCAAAATGACTCAAACTCTTTCACTTTCTTCCTAACCTCCATATAGTCTAGTTTTTGGTGATTTACTATACATATTTAGAAGAAAGTCAGATCTCATAATTTGGATTTTAAATGCTTAGGTATTATTGTAACTATGAAGGTAAAAAAATGTTTTAATCACTACTCTTTATGGACCAATTGAAGAGGTTTTTTGTGCAAAGCTAAGCAGAATATCTATGATAGGATTGAACCATGAATCAAGGAAACATACATGATAGCTTGGGAACAAGTAGAAAGTTGACAAGTTGACATAGAAATGGTGTATTATAAATTCTGATTCTTTTTCCACAGCTAATTTTGGATGTTCTAAAAATAATCTTTCTAACACCGTTCTTTCAATCTTCATGACCTCTTTTACGCAATGCTGTCATAACACAATATTTACTTTCACCATTCTTTTTAGTTGTGGTCCTCCTCTACTACAAATTGGTCTTGAATGGGATTTTTTTAACTATGTATTTTGTAATGGTGGGAAAAGGAGGAGGATGGATATTTTGGTGTGTAACCCATTTTATTTTTGCAGTTAAACTTTCCAAGTGAGCTTTGCAAATCTAACAGATGGAAAAGTGTAGTTCTGTGAGGTCATGTCACATGTCATCTTAATAATGCAGGTTGCTTCAACCAGTGGAAATTTGTATGGATTTAAACACTTTTAATTAGAAACCGCATCCTTGTATTACTGTAATTGCTATGGCAAATTTATATCTGACTGGTGCTACTATGGGGCTTTCGTGCAAGGACTTACTGTATGGAATAATAATTTTCTGTTACAAACTTCATTAGGAATTAGTTAAATCTGGGGACTGAGTGGCTGGGCAGGAGCTGGAGGTGAGCCAGCAGTGGGCCCTGGCAGCAAGGAAGGCTCTGGGACTGCATCAAGAGGAGCACAGCCAGCTGACTGAGGGAGGAGATTATGCCTCTCTGTTTACTCCTTAGTCTGCAGTAAGATACTGCCTCTGCATTTGGGCCCCCAAGTTCAGCCAGTGATTGACAAACTGGGAAGGTCCAGCGGAGGCCACCAGGATGGTCAGAGCAGAGGCTTGAGGGAGCTGGGCTTATTCAACCTGGATGAAGGACAGCTCCAAGGGGGTATCAGAGCAGCCTGCCCCCATCCCTGCAGGAAAGGTATCCAGGAAACAGAGCTGGGCTCTTCAGTGCTGTATGGTGGGAGGGGGAGAGATGAGGGGCTTGGTTCACCCAAGACAGATTCCAACTGGATAAAAGGAGAAGCCAACACAGAACCCAGGAAGAGAGGCAGGCTGGTGAGGCTGGATGGGCTCCATCTCTGGAGGCTTTCAGTACCTGACAGAACAAAGCTTTGGGTAGTCTGGGCTGGCCTTGTGGCCGACCCTGCTTTGAGCAGGAGGTTGGGCTAGAGGCCTCTAGAAGTCCCTTGCATCCTGCATCATCCTGCAAGTGCTGTCCCTGCTAGGAATTCTACACAGTGATTGTTTCTCCAAGGTTTTCACAGCTGTTATTCTTCATGATGATTTAAGAAAGGGCAAACTAGTCCCAGATACAGAGCACATTAGTTTCTGGTTATCCATTCAGTTGGATTGTGCCAAAAGGTTTATGCCAAATTAAAAAAAAAAAAAAAAATCAACTTTAATACATTGTAATGCCTAATAAATTCTTAAAGTGTTTTATAAATGACAGTGACCATAGTTCATATAACAAATGAATATTGAGCCTTTTCGGGTTTATAGCACGTTTAAAATTGTAAAATCTTTAAAACCTGAAACCCCCCCAAATCCATTTTGTTTAAAGCATCTGATTATTGTTAACATCGTACCATGTTGCAGTTAAACACACTGAATGCTGTCTGCTCTGTTAGGGTAAGATTTCTGTCTCTGCCTGCTATGGCTGACATATAATCCTGCTTTAAAACCCATTGAGGTCACTGGAGGAATGATTTGACCAAGTTTCCTTTCTTGTAGCTGTAGCAATTGAGAAGTTTGTACTTAACGTACTTGTCTAACATCATTCGTAACAACAGAAAGATGAATGCTTCTAGACACCGATTCATCCTCTCCCAAAATAAATGCCTATAATACGTAAAATGACTCATTTGCTGACAAGGTTTGACTTGCTGGCTTGCTTTGTTCTAGAGTGACCATAGAAGGAGCACAGGCAGTGATGCCTAGAAAACTAGTTGATAGCTTGTCTGGTTTTGGCATTGCTTAGCTTTAAATAGTGAGCTATGTTTTATAGGGTAATCCCACTGTATTTCGGATACAATAAAATCCTACAGTATCTCTTTGTAAATTCAGATGATGCTGGTTTATTTGATAATGTAAATCTTGGTCTCTTCATAACATTGGTACTGAAATTTTGGGGGAACTAAACCCAGTATGGTAAGTGTTCTATAGAATTGAATGATTTGTGAGATAAATTCCCAATTAATACAACATTCCTGGCTTACATGAACACTGACTGACTCTTGATAGTCCATGATAGGTGAAGGAAGGAACCCACCTACCTTAAGTCTTTTACTTAAGCAGGTTTAGTGGTAACAAATGGAATTTTGAAGTCTTTTACAGAAGTGTGACCCACATTAAACATCAAACCCTCCTGTTGCAGATTACTTGATCTGGCATTTAAGGACTGGGATTGGTCATTTGATGATGTTGATGATATTGATGGTGATGATGATGACGATGTGTTTGATTTCTGAAGAAGTATAAGGGGTAAATCTAAACAGAGAGGAATGGATTTGTTTGCCTTTGACTACAGCATGCTTATATTGGACTTAGTTTCTCAAAGCAGAGAAAACACAAGATCTCATTTTAATATTTTAAACAGTAAAAATGAGATTGTGTTCATGATGATGATGATGACTTTTTAAAGAAACCATTTTTATTAAAACTTTGACAGTGTTTTTATCTCTCTAATATTAGGTGTTTTTTCAAAATTCATGTCTGCCTGCCTGAAAAATACCCTAAATCTGTTGTCAGAGTAGTTGCTCACCAACAGTACCAGTACTGCCAACCTCTGCAGATAATTCTTGAAGGCTAAAAGGGAGATTGTAGCTGAAACAGAATTGGTATTTGCAAATACTTTTCATTTTTAAGCTTTTAACATAAACTGACTGGTCTACGGCTAGCAGACATGAAGTCAACATTTTGCCTTTGTCCCTGTGTTCTGAAGTGAGTTTGACTTGGCTTTTCTTTGCAGTGCTGTGCTTTTTGGGTACCTAACCATGCATTTGAAAACTTATGTAAACAAATGGGATTTGCAGCTTCTGTGACATGGTTTCCTTGACTGCTTTAGAAAAGATATGCCCATTTCATTGACCTAATTTGTCCTGTGGCTTACTTAAATATGCAGCGTGAATATACTGGAAATAGAGATAACAAAACTTTTCTATGATAATTATTTTACAGTTTTCAATATTTAATCATTTTACATGTTGATGCAATGTTATGTTTATACAGGAAAAAAAAACAAATGTTAAATTCCTGAGGATTCTTTTAAGTAAGGTGTGACTCAGCCTCATAAAAGAATGGGGGATGACAGCAGCAGTAGTGTTGCACCTCAGTTGTCTGTTCAGTTATATGAGATACCAGCTCTTGATTCAACCTGCTTAGTGTTTATAATAACACGCATTATGTTAAATATATTGCACCTTTATGTATTAAAAGCCTACAGATTACTAATCTTTTGGAAATGACTGTTACACTGTGCATATTGTACTTTACGCTCATACATTACAAGGGGATTTAATCAATTTGGGATCATAATACATAGGGGTGTACTAAAGTAATGATGCTGTTGAATGCAGAGGAATGATGTTTTCCACAAATATGCTGAGCCCATCTTAAATGAAGACTCTGAGGAAGTATATTTGTGTCAGATTTACATTTGCTGCATTTACTGACCAAACTTCCTGCTTCTTTTTCAGCTAACTGCTTTCCATGAATGCAGACACAATTCGAGGTGATAATTTTCTTCCTGTTACAGCAAGACTGAAACATATCCCAAAATATATTAAAAATATATATATTTTCCTGAGAGATTGTGTTATATATATCAGAGGTTTACATTTTTGCTGCAATATAAATTACTAATCTCTGAGGGTTTTCCTGTATTCCCCTGAGTGACTGATCAAAAGAGGAATGGCTGGTAAATAGTAAAACGATATATTAGGTAACCTTTTAAACTGTGTTCCACAAAAGCTTTCTTGGCAAGACACATACACTACATTTCACAAAAGGATCGAGAGAAATGAATATTAAAATGGAAGAAACTGACTTTTCAGCTTTCATAAAGATGCCACCAGCATGTCTGCAAGAAAAACAGGAGGAGGATCCACCACAGTGATATAGACTGCATCTGTAAGAAGTGACCATTATACTGTGTATATATATTGTACTGTAATACTGCAAGAGGGTTTTAAAAATCTTTCCACTTTATTTTTTTATGCTTATTAATCAGATACCGTTACTTATTGCAGTTGCAACTATGCACTTGTATAAAGCCATAATGTTGAAGTTTATATCATTCATACACGTCTATCAGAAGCTGCATGTCAGTGTTCAGCAGCTAGTACAAGTTTGAAGTATATACTAGTTTCAGCTACATCATCATGGGCAGTCCTGGTTTACCTGTCTAATTGCCTTAATTTAATTCTTTTTTTCCAAGTTTTTTGCCCATTCTCTCTATTTAAGAAAAAAAGAAAGTTTAACAGCTCTTAGGATGCAATTTTGCTTTGTGGCAGAAAAAATAGTGCACTATTTTTACACCTAGTAAGTATATCAATGTCAGCCTATTTTGAATGTATATCGACTGGTTTTAAGGGTGGAGGAAGTGTTGGTTACAGAAACAACATCTGATACCATTGGAGTTACCTGACCATTTGCTTGTACATGTAACTGCTCATCCAGCCCTTTTTACGAACCTCAATATTAGTTATTGACTTATATTAACCCTCATTAAGTGCTATGAAACTTCATTTTGCCTTGTTTTTGCATACTCTCCTAGATGTGTTTTTTATTTCTGGAAAACAAGAAAAGAATCTGTGACTATTTTTACATTTCACAACACAATAGCCGAGGACTGTCACAATCTTTAAGTAAAACATACTGTAGGTGTATTTTAAACTTTTAAATCTGGTTCTCTAGCACATAGCTGTAGGCATAGATAAATATTCCAGTAGTGTGTCTTGAGAACTGACAGCTGGGAAGAAAAGGCCTCAGAGGCACTTAATCCGACTTTTTTTTTTTAACTTGGAGTTGTACAAAAAATATAATTTATGTGGGCTCATTCATGATGTGTTCATAATTATCCCAGAAAATGCATGTTTTATACAACTACAGTATGCGATGTTAAACATATTGACAGTAAAAAAAATGTAGTCTCCTATTTGGTCTCTTTATATATATAAATATATATATATTTAAAATATATATATATAAAAAATATTGTGTGGGAGTGCAGTAATTTAAAATATGATCTAACACTTCAATGAAGGAGGACATTTCACTTTAAAAATTGTTTGTTTGTATTTTGTTTTAAAGCGTGTTGAATTGTTTGGAAGGATAGGACCATGATTTATTTAACACTATCATGAAGGGTGGACTTGGAAACACTGAAATACTGAAAACAAATAAATATATTTACATTTTGTAACCTCTGCTACAGTTCTGCTTAACAGAGCCAGAATGTATTCAGTCTTCTAGTTATGCACTCGCAAAGTAAACTGTTGTTTGTGAGTTCTGAAATTCAAAACTAGAACTTTCATACCATTTCTGTTAGGTATTATAAGCCAGCACACAGCTACAGTGTTTCTTCCCTGCTTGTTTTGATTTACAGAAGTATGGTATATTTTTAGGCAATGCAGATTTGCATAGAGTACAACATTAAAAATGTATACAGTAAAACTGTTTCCATTCACTGAATGCATAAATATTTTATATATATATATAAAAGTTACTTTGTGGGAAGTTCTATCCTTTTCTGAATTGGAGAATATTATATATATATTTTTAAATAAACTATTTGAGTAAGGTAAAATAGTTCCTGAACTTGAGAAGCTGGTAATTAATTGAAGTATTTAAATACATAGGCAAGTGCTTTGGCAGATACGGGAAAGGTGAGGGCTGCTCAAAAGGAAGCCAGGCAAAGCCTGTGTGTGGAGGAGGCACAGGCTCCTCAGGAGCTCTTTTGGCAGCCCATCAGGGGCTGAGGCTGTTGCTGTTTCTCTCCTTGGCTTGCCCACGTAATACTGTGAATCCCTGGGGCCCTTTTAAGCTGGTAATTTTAGGAAATGTAGTGTATTACTGTATTGTGGCACTCCTCTGTTCTCCTTCATGCAGTTTGTCCCAGAACAAAAGAACAGCATGAGTTCTGTTGAGCTGCAATGTAGAGATTATTGGCAAATGGTATGATGTACACGAACCTTCTGCCTTCTGGTTTTGTACCCAGGACACAAAAGAGCAGCAAAGCTGCTCTTCTGTTCTTGTCCTGCTCGAGACAGAGCTTCCACCTGCTGATCTATGGATTGCAAAGAACTTTTAAGCATTAGTTCCTCAAAATTACATTGTTTTCTTATTGTCCAGTGGTAACCTTTTAAAGTCTTTGAGAGAAGAGCATATTCCTGAACTAAGCAATATTTGTCTAAGTCACTGATGATTAAACACTTTCTGTAACAGGGCTGTCCCAGCAAAAGTATGATGTAGTGTAAAAACCTGCTTATTTTACCCTGGTGCAAAGACTGGATTTTTTTTCTGGGACAGAGATGGTGCTTGCCTCAAACAACTTCCAAGGTCGAATGGGATAGTCGACAACTTTAAGGTGTCTATATGCCTGGTCTTACTATCTGGCAGGAAGCACCCGAGGTCCCTCTAGACTCAGGTCTCTGAAGTTGCCACGGTCTTACAGTTGGATCCAGCACAAGTGATGAGCTGGCAGGTTCTTGCAGTGATACTTACTGTGACTCCCAGACACCTACTTGACCTCAACAGCCATCATCTCCGAGAACTCTTTTAAGTGTCTTAGAGAACTCTGGCTCACAATCAAGCAAATTAAATTCAGTGCAAACCAAGAATTTAATAACATCCCATTTTAAGGGTTTTTTCAGCTTGCTTACATCCCAAACTGGACATCAGTAAACCATTATTAGTGATGAAGGTATCGTTTCATGTTCTGCTTCATACGAATTGTTTCATGTTCTGCTTCATATGAATCTCGAATATCAAAGAATCTGGAAAGGAATAAAACAAACCAGCTTGAAAAGAATTAGCAGGGAAGTAATTACTGTTTATCATCATAGAAAAAACATGGCTGGGAAACCACCTAATTTAAACTGATTTCCACATCTGTGTAACTCTTCTTTTGTAATAGCTCTTCCTGTGGGCTCTGAGGTGTTATTTCCTTTTTTCTTTTTCCCTATTACATATGTCCTTAAATGGATAATGATTGTTCAGTGCAGGAAGTGTCATTTTACCTCATTTAAAGGAGTGAATGAAGACTTTCTACACATTATATGCTGTTTAGGACCTTTTAGCTAATAGTGAATGACTTTCTCCAAAGAGTCAACCCACTCTAAAATCCAGTTTTGAGCTCCACCAGTTGAGTTGTGTGTCCACCTCCCCACTGCATTCCTTTCAGTCATATTGTAGTAGTTCAGGTTGGCAGAATCAGGCTATGGAGCAGCTGTGTGCACAGCATAAGGCAGTGTAAAAGGCTCAAGGGTCAGGCACTTCCAAGCAGTCCAGGCACTGGCGTCTTCTGCTGGATTAGCGTAACACAAGGAACAGGTATGTCTACATGGTGTTACTCTGCGCAGAGTGCTAAGCGTCACAGAGGCCCATAGGGTAGGGGAGAGGATGGGTTTGCATTTGTGTGCAACGTTCCTGTTCACTGAGGACAGTTCAGAAATAGGCTTTTGGGAACAGTAAACTGTACTTGTTTTCCATTGTCTGTATCCTCACTTTCAGACCAGCAACCTGCTGTCTATGGAATCATGCCCTCACTCTTTTTGGGGGTAGTAAGTCTCAGGATAAACACTCTGTCTGACTGTTAAACGTGTGGCTCAGTACAGCTTGTAGCTTATCAAACACAGTTGCAGCTCATCGTATTCATGGCTGGAGACATTTGGGGTTACCTGGTGGGCTTCACTAGAGTTCAGACCTTGTCCTCTCAGTCAAGAACGCTCACACTGACACAGTCCTGGCAGGATCTGCACTTTCTCACCACGACAGGAAAGGCTGCATTACCTTGTGAGCATGTTATAAACTGGTGCAGGGAGATACTAAGTGTATAACCAGGCACTTGAGCAGGACCTGCCAATGGAGACATGTCACCTCCTGCCCTGAGGATGACAGACACTTCCTGCCTTACCCACACTGCAGTAAATCTGCAGTGCTGTCTGGCCCTTCCTGCCTTTGGATTGCTGCTGCATCATGTGGCAGACAATTTGCTGGCCTCTCCCGATGCTGTTGAATGACAAGTTTAACAAGATTTATCCTCCCCTTGTTCTTGTCCTTTAACCCAGCCCTGGAGGTTACAGTTTATGTACTGGAAAACCACAGGGGCTGCGCCCTCTTAGGGCTTGCCCAGGACTTGAGCCTATGTCTGCCTCTCCAAAGTGACAGAAATTGTTCTCTGGGGAAAAAAAAAAAGTGTGTAGAACTTTTGCTACCTTCTGATTTGTTCCATCTCTCTTGCAGCTTGAATGAGAACTCGTGGTCCAGCTTTCCAAGTCCACAAAATTACTTTACCTTAAGTTTGTGAATTCCCCAGCCTTCTTTTCCTCAGTCTTCCCCCCCCCCCCCCCCCCCCAGGTTTCTAAAATGCTTTATTAAAAATATGTTAAGTAATGTGTAGAGAAGTTTTCTTAATCACATTTTCAGCATTTTATGATGAAAAAAACCAACTTGCAGTGCTGATCCTCAAACTGAAAATGGAGGCCTTCAATTTGCTACAGCATCATTCAGGAGTATAAAAGAAGTCACTAACAGAGAAGGTTTGGACTTTACACAAATCTTTATCAAGAAGAGGCTTTAGTTAAGAAAATGAGATGGGAAGTGTTTTGTTCTTTTCAGATGCTGGAGCTCTTTAGTATTTTGCAGGTGAATGCACAGCCTGATGTTTCAAGTATTAAGGTGAAAACTGCCAATTAATGACCCATAATGAGTATTTAATTTTCTCTCCATATACTGAAACAAAATAAAAATTAAATGCAATGAAATTTAACTGTAAGAATGACATTGATCAGTCATGAAGAACAGCATTTATTAACAAGACCTGGAAAATACATCACATGCCACCTGCCACCATTTAGACAACTTCAGGTATCTGACACAGCTTTACTAGAATCAGTAACAGGATATTTGCAGTTACTCTCTCAACCAACATAGAGACATGCATACATTTTACTGGAGCAGTGAAAAGTGTTCATCTTCGAGCGTGCCCTCGAGAATGTGAGATACGTGAAATCATGTCCACAGATGCATCTCTTCCCAGCACTTTCCCACTCAAATGGGAAAGAGCAGCTGTGCTCTCTGATGGTGAGGTCTCGGTCTGACTGGAGTGTGCTCTGGCACAAACAGCTACTTTTGCTGTTGCAGAGAAAATCCCCCTCTTCCACAAGAGTCCTGTGATTCAGTGTCTTGCAAGGAAAACCTGCCTCAAGTGATGTCAGTAGAGTCTGTCACTAGTTATCAAGGGTGTCAAGATCAAGGGTGCCATGATTTTAACTTGTCAATAATCAATAATACTGTAAGAACTCATGAAATACCTATCTTTTCATTTTGGAAAATGAATTTTGATTGTTCTCCAAACAATCAAATTGTTTGGAGTTTTGACTGGAAAGGCATTACTTCCAGATCTGTTAATAGTTCTCAAGATTTTACCTTTTTAAATATCACAGAATCATAGAATAGTTTGGGTTGGAAGGGACCTTCAAAGGTCATCTAGTCCACCCCCTCTGCAATGAGCAGGGACATCTTCAACTAGATCAGGTTGCCCGGAACCACCTCTGGCCTGGCCTTGAATGTCTTCAGGGATGAAGACATTCACATCCATCACCTCTCTGGGCAACCTGTGCCAGTATGCATATTGATTAGCATCTGCAAAGTAAAAATTTAAGTGAAGCCTGTATGCTCTTCAGCAAACTTAAGACAGGCTAAAAACTGACAGAGCACAGAGCAGTATCTTAACTGTGAACCACTGGGGAGGAATCAGTGCTGCGCACCTAAAAGTGCACGTGCGGCTAGGCCACTCTCCATAGGGACTGCATTTGGGGAGCCTGGGTATCGGTTCAGGAATTCCTGTTTGAATGCAGTTTTTAACACTGTTGTTCAAAGTTTCATTAATTACTACACATTCTAGTCTCTCCTGTTCCCAAAACTGTATGTTCAGTGAATGAGAGCTTAGGTTGAAAAATTAAAATTCAGAGCAGAGGTTTTACTCTTATCCTAATCAAAACTGGGTGTATTGAGGAAAGTGACTGGGTATCCTGTGTCAGCTGTACAAACCGCTATTTAAGTGTTTCATGTAAGCACAACAGTCCCAGCTGGATTTGTGACTTAGCAAAACACATTTAGAACTTGATTTTGGATTTGGCCTTTAGTTTTCTTCATCCTAAAATACAGATAGTTAAACTAAGTGAGTTGCTTGCAGGAAGACAAACATCTGTTGTTTTTCATACAGCAGATGAAGAAAGATGAGTTGCTATGTTGATGCAAAATTGAAGAAAATCGCATATATGTAACCAGAAGTACTGAAGTGATACGAGAATATATAAACATCTAAATATGAAATACCTTGTTCATTTAGTAAAAAATCCCATAGAAAATGTGATACCAGTGAAGCTTGTCTTATATGACAAATAAAAATATGCTGCTTAAATTAAGTATCTATCTTAGCAGAATTATTTCTAAGAGAAAACAAGCATGACCGTACTAAGTATGCTTAGGGATGAATACCAGGCTTAAGAGAGAGACAGGGAGCTTCCTCGACCTTTCTTCTGTTGTTTAACCTTAATTGTGTCAAGGGTTTTGATGGTAACTGTGGTATGTGCTGAGGAGTGTCTTCTAATCAGTCTTTTTAGTCTTCCTGTAGTGCAGGATTGTGGCTGTGACCCAAATATTGAGAATGAGCATGGTTATGAAACGGATGAGAACTAAAAGGGGGGAAAAAAAAATATCTTGTAAGCATAAATCAAAACATGTCAACTGTGGTCATTTTCAGAGGACAAGCTGTTTTCTAATCTTCCCTGGTCTGCAAATAGGCTGGGTCCCATTCTGCAACTCTTTTCAGTCAATTAATTCAGGAACACAGAAGCAATTTGAGTAAATATAGCAGAGGACAGCATTTAACTTAAAATTTATAGTTAAAAATAATATGCTACAGTACCTTTAACAGTAGAAGTCTGGAGTAGCCTCATAAAAATGTATATTTACACCAAAAATTAAACTCAGTTTCCTCTCACGTGCCCTTTATAACTGTGCGTGTTGTTTACAATAAAGGGATTATTCTGTAGTGTCACCTGTTAAGTTTAGACTTTGGGGAGACAGGAAATACTTGTATCTGTGTGATTTTAATGAGAGAAAATCTGACAACTGAGAAAAAAGTAGGGTTTTTAACCAAAAAAAGTCTCTGCCTGTGAGTGCACAATTGGAAGTGTAGGTATTGCTAATACACATTTGATATCTGCAATATTCACAGAAATGTGCACAAGATTTATTTTGAGAAATACGTGATATTTGACAGTTTCATACACCTGTATGAAACCAAGAGGAACATGCCAAAGTGTTCAGTTAGAAGTTAAATTTTAATTTCCCATTAGATCAGCACAGCATCAATGTTTGCTGCCATCTTTTTCATGCCCCAGTTCATCCTGTGCTGAATTTTTAAAAGCAGCTGCAACCAGAGCCAGCTTTTTACATTCAGGATGTTTTTCTCCCTTCCCTCCTCCCCTAAATACACCTCTCTTGCTTCTCTCATCAGTGTAAGTGTGTAGCTGTGGGCAAACTGAACTTGATAACTGATCTAGACTAAACGTCTGCGTGTGCATTATGCCAATTTTTTGGTGAGCCAGTTAACTGCCTGGCCCCACAGACTCTTCCTCTGGCAAAGAGAAAGCAGCAAGCATAGGGGTGGAAATGAGTGACTGAGCCAGGGACTTCCTTTTCCTGAGGAAGAGCCACTTTAACTGCTTGTAAAACCACAGCCTTATTGTGCTGCAGTGTGCTGCTTAAAAAAATAAATAAATCCATTCTAGTGCTGTTTCTGATGAAACAGGAGTTTTGAACCAGAACAAGGACCAAATAAAGTACAATGTGATTTTGTTACTTGTCTTACATCCACCAAGTCTTGTTTTGAACCACTTACTGAAAAATCTGCTGTATTCCTTAGCTCTTTCAGTTTTGTCAGGATGGTAAGCAGCTGTTAAATGAATCTGCTTTATGATGAAGGCGGATGCAAATTACATGTTTTAAGCCAGTTTTTTTATATCTTACCAGCCTACTATTTCATTTTCAGCCTGCAATAAACTTTCTGAATGTGCCTAAAACTATTGATATACTAAGAGTTCTAGAACTTTAGATTTCTAGAAGAATTTTTTATTGCACAAACCCCCCAATAAGAAGCACTTACTATTGGAAAAACTAACACTCAATTATCACAGTTTAAGTTGTATTTTACTAAATTTATTTATTTATGTATTTAAATATTAAAGATTTTTAATGATTTATTCTGCTACTTTCATAATTAAGTTGATTTTGTAATGCTTTTACTGTTTGAAAAAAAATAATTCTGGACCACTTGTCACCAAGCGATAAGCGTAAGCAGGTTTGTTTGTTTGTTTTCCCCAGGTATTTCACTGATGTGTAACCCTGTGCTCCTTTCTTAGCTTTAACTTCTTCCCTCACAGTGCCAGTATACCAAGTTCATGGTTTGGTCTTCTGAGACCAGATAACTGCATTACCTTGGAAAGACAGGCAATTCCAGGCTTTACTCACCCCCAAGATCATTTGTAGTCACTATGGTTGTAAATATCCTTGCTGTAAATTGAATGAATTCTTATTAGTGTATTAGATACAACATGTTTATACCCTCAAAAATGATGAAATATCTATTTTTCAATAGAGGATAATCTTGTAAAATACTTGCATAATAATATACTCTGTAGAGATATTCCCACTTTCTGTGCATCACTGTTTTAGCTTCGGAGATCAAGCTCTCAAAGCTGTGTGACATTGTATTAATGGTCTTTTTTAATGAGAAAATGACTGATATAATTAGAATTTTCTGTCTCTCTCACTGTACTGGATGTAGGCAGAGTTTACTGCTCCTCTTTCTGTTCAGCTCTCTCCTCTGGTAGCTGCTACTGAGCTACACCCACAACCAAGTTAGCATGACTTGGCCATTGTGAATGTTCACGTGATTGCTTTTAGGCTTCTGCAAATAAGAGGAATCCAGCTTTCCTACCCACAACAAATCTAAACATTAATTATTTCACATTTGCAGCATATTAAAACCATTTAGAAAGTTCACTGCCATTGTTCAGTGAACATACCACAATTCATAATTATGTTTCACAGGGCAATACATCTGGCATCACTGTGTTTTACAGTAAGAACATTATGAACAAGTTTTGCGAATGTGACAGACTTCTGACAAATAGCTATAGAAGAACTGTTCATGCAAACCACTAGCTAGTTAACACATGAACTGTACAAATCACTGTTCTTTGCATGTTCTTAAATTTGCCTCTGTTTAGAAACATTTACACATAGTCACAGTATTAAAGGTATTTAGCAGTAAGTGTGTACCTATTTAGAATCACAGAATAGTTAGGGTTGGAAGGGACCTTAAGACCATCTAGTTCCAACCTCCCTGCTCACACTAAACCATGCCACCCAAGGCTCTGTCCAGACCAGCCTTGAGCACTGCCAGGGATGGAGCATTCACAACTTCTTTGGGCAACCCATTCCAGTGCCTCACCACCCTCACAGTAAGAACTTCTTCCTTATATCTAATCTAAACTTCCCCTGTTTAATTTTGAACCCGTTACCCCTTGTCCTACCACTACAGTCCCTAATGAAGAGTCCCTCCCCAGCATCCTTATAGGCCCCCTTCAGATACTGATGACTTCTCAGAATTAGTGTTGTCCAACTCAAAATTTAGTACCTTTTCATGCTGGATCACTAGTAATTTTATTAAATCCTACAACATTGAAATTGTTTCTTTGTAAAGACACTCAGTTATTTCAACTGTACCACGTTATCTTGAGAATATTTGCATGTTTTCTAAGTGAAAATGTCATTGGTCTCAATGATAAAACTTGACTTCAAGACCTGTGTTGTATCTGAGTCCCAGAAGTTGGCACTGAGGGGAACCCTATTAGGCAATATTTCTACGTACTATGACTGAGTAAAGACCTACTGAATGAGGCAATAAGAGGTACTGCTTTAAAAGAGGAAAACTCAGTGATTCACACCGAGTTGCCCATTGCTTACTTGCGCAGGTATATGCAGACATACTCCAGGTCAAGGCGCTGACTTGTCCAGAATCTTTTGTCTGCCAGAGACACTGCAGCTGAGCCAGCTTACTGGCCGCACTGATGAATGTACACAAATTCTGAAAAGCAGATTAAAAAAAGGAGAAAGAACCTCTGTCTCTGCCATTGCACTACCTCAGTGTTTAGCTTATGGCTGTTAGTATGTAACTCAGCAAAAACCGTGACTAAGTTTTCATTTAGAATAAAAAACTGTACATGCTTTTTCAGTATTTGCCAACTCAAGCGTTTCAGCTTCTTACTAAGGAACCATAAAGCAAAAAACTGAAGTTGCCAGAAGAGAGACCAATTTCCAAGGTACTGCCGAGAAAGAAACTCAAAGAGCACAACTGCTACTACTGTTGGCAAATGCTTGAGAGAGGCAAATACAGTAAGAAGCAAACAAACTAAAAAGCCTCTCAACCTGCTACATAAAACTGTTTATACCAGTTAGCTAAAATGAGACTGGTCTAGTCTAAACAGCAAAGTTGATTTAGACCATCTGTTACCATTATGTCTGGCAAGCTAAACCATCAAAGAATGAGAAAACTAACTAGAATGTGTGGAAGATTAGTCCAATTGGTGGGGAAAAAAATGAAGGGAACAGACTATTCACTCTGTCATCCTTTTGAGGGGGGGATTTTCAAAGGCAGCAGGTAGAGGGGACCTCCACATGCCCAGATTTCCCTTGCAAGCAAGGATCACTGTTAGGCTTAGAAGCTTTTATCCTCATTTCTATCATCTTTTGCATTAGCAACTCCAGTTCATCTCAGTTCAATTTTAACTTTCTTCTGATTATAAGGGGAAAAAATTCTTTAACCTACGTAAGGCATTATCAGATGGTAGCTTCCTTGCAAAATTCTAGGCCAAAAGGGAAAAAAGATCTTGTGAAATATTTAACATTCCCTGTATCAAATGCTTTGACTGATGCTCTATTGCTTTCCTCTCGTGGTAAAGTTTACTAATCAGGATTATGACATTAGGACTAAAGAGGCAATACTTTTTCACCAGCTTAAACCTTTGCTAGTTTTAATTAAGGCACCACAATTAACAACCTTAACCTCAGAACATAACTCCACCAACCCACCTGAGCCTCTTGCCAGTGCTACTCACAGAAGTGAGAACCAGCTGTATTTGAAAACTGGCTAGTTGTTCTGAAAGCTAACCTAAACGATGAATTCTTCTAAGGACAAATATAAGAAGAGATTTCAATGATAAAGATTTCCAGAAAAAAAATCTTTATTTCATATGAAGACCTAATTTCAAATAATCATGCAGCACTTACCAAGGCCAGGTCTATTATCCACTTCCGAAGTGTTATCATGTACCAGCCCCCCCAGAATCTTACATTATGTTAAGGTTCATAGCACTGAAAATTCTAGGATTCCAAAACTGCCTAGGGAATTAGATTTTTTTAAACATCTGGATAAAATCTTACTGAAACTTTTGTAAGACTATACAATCTACATAAAACATTAAGCACTGCTTGAAACACTAAGTATTCCTATTCTTCACACTGTCTTTGGTTGAACAGTGCCTGGAGTTTCTCCAGAGCTGCTCCAAAGCACAAGACTTGAGATTTAAAAAAAACCTCAAACACTGCTGTATTCATCACAGCAAGTACAATTTGCGTGGATAGGAATCCAAGAAAACAGATTCATCATTTCGACCCTGCACCTCTAGCAAAGATGGAAATGAAGCATTGCTCTTACTCCTTATCAATCAGTTGTGGTCCTTCTAAAGCACATAAAGCTTATGTCTTGTAGATATTTTACTGGGATCCCAGAAATCAGCATGTAATGTGGAAGGGTGGCTGAAAATTATTTACAACAGTAGCACAAAACAAATGACATCATAGCTGCTATGCAAAGAACTACCAAACAAGCTACATACACCAAAATTCCCAGATTTCAAAGGATACATGACTGCATAGAACAAAGCTCGTTTCTTGTTTCCATTGAAATGCAGAATAAACAAAAGAAGAATGACATCTGAAAGAAAGAAAAGATTGCTTGTCACAGAAGGGAGAGAAGGGTCCAAATGCACCACTGGGTGCCACATCTATGGAAACTTGTATCTTACGGGGTTTTGTCTCTCAAATTTGATTGTGTCTAAAACAGTGCAAACTCCAAAATGAAGCTTTTCTTAAGAGTCTGGAGTGTTTATAATGTTTTTCTCCCACGTGGAGTTACCAGATAAAGGAGGAACTTACACTGCAACTCCATGTGTGTATTAGATCTTTTTCTTCTACCCAATAATGTTTTCATAAAATTTATAAGAATTCAATTACATTGGAGATGTTCATTCCCTCTTTTCCCCAGTTCCAGCTAGAACTGGTCAGTAGATTAACATCACTGCACTGGAGTACTGCACCTACATGCAGATCCTTCGAGTGCTGAATGAGCCCTGTTTTATTTCCAAAACATGGCTTAAAAAATTACCTTGTGCAATGATGATGGGATATTCCAGGTATGTCTGCAGGGGATAACCATAATAGATCTGGTATCTCAGAAACACAAGGAAGCTGAACAGAAAGACACAAAACAGTGTGACTGCACAAAGGAACAGGACAGATCCTTCACAGCTGGTTTGATTGTGCCAAAGGCTCCAGATAGGTGTAGCACCTGTTGTCAAACCGATCAAATGAACATGAAGCCAAAGTGCAAGGCTGATGATTCGACAGTCTACTTCTGTCACCCTCCAACAGAGTAAGATGTAGAGAGCTGCCCACACTTCTTGTCCAGGTCTTCATGTCACAGTGTGTAACGTGTAATTTTATTAATTACAACTGATGACAAAGAGAGACCAGACCTAGAAGATACCTTCACTTTGCAACTGCCTTGGTGCCTCTGCGATAACTCTTGATTTCTTTCTTTATGTTTGCAGTTCAATCTATACGTTCAGCAAGTTTACAGGAACAGAAAACATCTTCCAAGGTGTCTAGACCACACCGATTGCGTAGTGTAGCTGTGCTGCTTAGACTAAGAGCCTATTCTTTACTGCATAAAACAAAGACAGTTCACCTTCCTGCCACTCCACAATAAAGTATCGAAAAGGCATTTAATTTTTATGATGTTTTCTTTACTGTCTTCAACTTTCATGCAAGCCCATGCAGACAGACAGAAACTTGAAGGCTGCATTAAAAAACAGAAAGGACTCTTAAGGCATAGTTTTATGTGAGGAAAAATTGATGGGTTTCCAGTGTACAAGGATGTAATAGGGAAGGAACTACTTGCCTTGTAAGAAACTGGCTTTTACAGAATTCAGAATTTAAATATCAGAACTTCCTAGAAGTCTTTAGGGTCAAACTGGACTCCTTGCCATCAGCACCATATTTCTGTGTCACTCCTCTGCCAGGTCACTGCATGCTGACTCCGCAGAACCATCCCAGTTTATACCAGTAGCTCCAAAGCTCCCTGCAGCTGCAACATTTCTAAAGGTTGTGGGATAAATAACCTACTAAATAAACAAATAGTCCTAACAGAAGTTTAAAAAAAGCTTTGCTGCAATTCTTTTAAAATAGTTCTGCCCAGAGCAGTTGCACATCCTGCACTGGTGTGGGTACTGTGGTTATGACCCAAGTGCTGAGGATATACTTACGGCTTCTCCCTGCTCTTCTGAAACGTTCTTAAAAAGCCTTTCTAATGCACACCAACTCACATGATTC
Source organism: Pezoporus wallicus (assembly GCF_028554395.1). Classification (NCBI taxonomy): domain Eukaryota; kingdom Metazoa; phylum Chordata; class Aves; order Psittaciformes; family Psittacidae; genus Pezoporus; species Pezoporus wallicus. The sequence continues at coordinate 5,040,027 of NW_026642654.1, forward strand.
ATTTTAAAACTGCTTTCTGGCTGGGCGGGAAGGTTAGTTATCTCTGCTGGAACTAGAATTTAGCTCACTACTCTTACGTGTAAGGGTAAAAAGCAACCACAAGGGCTCAGTGCCATGGATAAACGTGGGCTACAAACAGCCACAGCAGACACCAAGACAATTCTGCACAGCTCCATGCAAAGAGGTGTCTGTATGTCCAAGCCTCTGCAGTGCCAGAGCTGGGTGGACAGTTGCTGTGCACCTAACCGAAGATGAGGCACAGGTGCTTTCAGAAACAAAGTCTAATTTTTGTGAGGTGATTTTTCTGAATAGAAAGCCCTTTTCTGGCTTGGTGTGGATGGCTACATGTTCTGGCCATCTCCATTCCTCAGTACAGCAAAGATGAGACTCTTCAGTGTACTTTCTCTCACATGCTTGTACCCACATTTGAATCACAGAATGGTTTGGGTTGGAAGGGACCCTAAAGCTCATCCAGTTCCAATCCCTGCCATGGGCAGGGATACCTTCCACTAGACCAGGTTGCTCAAAGCCCCATCCAACCTGGCCTGGAACACATCATGTACATGAATGTGCATGCACATGCACTTTACTTATTTCTCATTCCATGCAATCCTATTTAAGCAAGATTTAACAAGCCTAGCCCATGTAAGCTTATTACAGACTGACAAATCTTTACAATTGGACACGGTTTATAATTTTCTTAAAGAATGTTTTACATATTCAGATGAGAGAAGCCCGTCTAACTAGTACAATTACCGGCACAACATGGCACACAGACCATTTAATAACCTAAATACATGACATAAACCAAACAGCAGGTGTTCACTCCAGCCGCACTGCCTGTCTCACGCTGGTTTGGGGTAAGTTTAAAAAAAAAAAAAAAAAAAAAAAAAGCCGAGTTTCCCTTTAAGCAACAGCGCGGAAACACATTAAAACGGGAAGTTTCTGCTCCAAAACGCCTGTACGCCCAACGAATGCAGGACACGGCACACTCACATGACAGGGGAACCGGGAGGGGGCAGGCTCAGCGGAGGCTGACCGTGAGTGACAGTAAGGAGCAGTTTCAAACCGAAGAGAGCAAGGACTGCTCTCCGACCCTTTCAAACCGAAGAGAGCAAGGACTGCTCTCCGACCCTTTCAAACCGAAGAGAGCAAGGACTGCTCTCCGACCCTTTCAAACCGAAGAGAGCAAGGACTGCTCTCCGACCCTTTCAAACCGAAGAGAGCAAGGACTGCTCTCCGACCCTTTCGCCCCGCCACTCAACACCCTCCTGTGCGCGGCCGGCGCTGCTAAGGCAGGAACTCCATTACCAACTGACACCGCCGAGCGTCCCGCCCGCAGCTGAAGGAAGCCCCGCCGAGGCGAGCCCCAACGGTCCTCTCGCCGCGCGCCGCCCCCGCGCTGGGAGGGGGAGCCTCCATGTCGCCCCCCGGCCTCCCCGCCGCGGCCTTACCCGGCCAGCTCCAGCAGCAAGCTGCCCGTGCTAACCCCCCGCGCCGACCCGGCCGCCAGCACGGCTGCCAGTTGCGGCAGCTTGATCACGGCGCACACGGCCCAGGTGCTCCAGTGTGCTAGCTCCAGCAGCGTCGGCGCCATCCTGCTGCGCTGCACACCCGCGGCAAGCCGAACTGGGCAACCCGCGGTGTGGTGCGGTGCGGCGTGGCGGGGTGTGGCGGGGAGCTCGGCCCGACCCGGCCCGGCCCCAGCCGTCACGGAGCGCTCATGGCGCCCGCGCTGCCCGGGGCGTAGGGCGTGGGGCCGTGGGCTCGAAGCCCGCCCGGCCTGCAGGCAGAGGAAGGCCGGGCCCGGCCCGGTAGCCGGCGTCCCAAGGTCGGCATCAGGCCCGCGTCTCGCCAGCCCAGAGGGCCGCTCTTGGCAACACCGGGAGGGCGGTGCGGTTTCCTCAGGAAGGGGGAGTGCTTCCTGCAGCACGGCGGGGAACGGGGAGCAGGTGCGTGCGGGAGCCGAGTCTCCCGGGTGTCTCCATGCCGCTGGCTGTGGGCCTACCCACAGGTCACGATCCTCAGTGTTGGGGCCGAGAAACTATGAGCGTTGTCCCTGGACTTATTCTTTATTGCCTTAAATAAAAGCCACAAAACAGTAATCATCATATGCTGTGTTGGTTTAAACAGTTAGCCATGGGTTGTGTTCATCTAGGACTGGTGATCGGCTCATGGTTTGGACCTGCAAGCTGGGTTTCCATTTTCTGACCCAAAATGGAGTCACCAGTGTTCCAGCTCCCATGGTTTCAAGACACACTGGTGCTGGTTGCAGCAGCAGCAGTGGTGTGGTTCTGACAGCAGTGGTCTTGGTTGCACAGAAGGAAAGTTAAGCAAAAATAAATGTTTCTGAATGCCAGACTTGTCAGCTTATCAGAGATGGAGCAACTTCAACGGAATGCACACCTACCCACCATACACAGTAACGCACAGAAACAGTGAAGCACAGTCCTTAAAGCTTCCATACTCGTCAGTTTGTCAGAACTGAGCAAGAGCAGTTATCCAAGGAAAATGCATTCGTATTGATCGTGCACATACATGGTTCTTTCGTACCAGTATACCATTAATCAGATTTTTACCTACAGCATAATTGCTTTAACACAAGGGATTATTTTCAGGCATAACATTTCTTCCTTTTCATTTCAGTGGAAGTTTCATTTCTGTATGCCTGATAGTTCTTAGCGCAGTTTAGTTTCAGCTCTTTTGCATTTCTCACAAATTGTTTTCTGTTGTTTTGATAATATGATTTGACAAACCTGTTTGCATTCATTCCACATACCTTTTTGTGGTATTTTAAAACACTGTTTGAATTCTGGGTCATGCTGCCCTCTGTAATTCAGTCATTAAAGGAGACATTTAGAAATACATAAAATCTCAAAACTCTTGAAATAAATGCCCCCCATACAGAATTTTTATTTAAAAACTGTGTTTCTGTTAATAGAATTTAAATTAAGCTGTTCAAAGACAATAAGACTCCAAAGGAAGAAATGAAAATTGTAATATAAAAATTAAAGCTGTTCCAAAATCTTCTTGGTAAACCAAATTCTCAGCCTTCTGGAAGTATTGTTTACTTGAAATAAAGTGGAGTAAGGCATTAGAGAAGATGAAGTTACCTCATTTAAAATGAGATTTGGGGTGTAGTTGTGTCTGTCACTTCAGATAATCTGAAAATAATAATATAAATACTTAAAGTTGTGTATTGCTGTGTGGATGCTGATCCAACAAGATGCAGTAAAAATACCAATAGAACGCACTGCCTTGTATCCTACTAGAGTCATCAACAAGCTGAACTGACCTTAAGCTATTAAGCAGGTCCATGAGCATTTTTTCATTCAGCTATTTTTATATTTAACAAAGACAAACATTTAACTTCAGTCAACATTTCAGCTTTTTTAAAAATACATCCTGCTATGCACTGCAAGCAGTCAGTTAAGCAAAGTGATTTAAAGATAATCTTCTATATCTTTTTACTGGCCACTTAACTAGCAACTTGGGGAAGAAAGAGCCATCACAGTGCTGGGCAGCCCCATTCAAGGTTATGACCAAAAAAAAAAAAATTAGAAGAGTATAAGAAATTCTTCCTATTCTGCTTATATTACTTAGTTTCATATCAAATTCCAGACTCTTCTACTTGATAAGTTGCAGAGGAATGCAGAACCACTTTAAATTACAATTCAGTAATAAATTCATTACAATTGAATCTACAGCACAGATTGTCTGTTTCACAGCAGGTGGGCAGTGGTTTAATGCTGTTGCACTTCAAGAAGGAATGCAAATGTTGATTCCCATTAGAAACAAAAAGAAGGAAAATAATCTTTCTATAAGAACCAAAGACAGAATGCCAAACCAGAAGAATTTTTTCCAATAATGATGTTGGCTTATCATAGTTGAGTTTTTAAGCAAAACGATGTCTTGAATTTTGTGGGTTTGCAAGGAATGCAGAGTGCACTCTGGCTCATTATTTCCTCAGCCTACCATGCCAGCAGGGGAATAGTTCACTTGATAGATAATTGGTAGTTTAAGCTTTAGGTTAGCATAAAGAAAGTTCCACAACTGAGGAACCTGTGGGGATGGAGACAGCTCCCTAGGAGATGTGTGGAGGAAGCCTGGGAGTGGACAGAGATGGCCAGGGACAGCAGGCTGTGGGAGTCATGCTCACCTGCCTTGAGAAGGGAGTGTGAACACCCTGTGTGAACAGGGACAGCCTGGGGGGTGGGGGTGGTGGGAGGTGAAGAACAGAGGAATTTTGATATACCTGCGCAGTTGCAAAACTGTGACCTCTTTGGGATCACAGGGACAGGGTGGCATAGCTCATGATGACTGCTGTGATGAAAGGATGCTAACTTGAGTAGTAAGGCTGATGCAGAGTCATCACAAAAGCTCACCATAAGGAAGGAGTGCTGAGAGACTCCCCAGTGGCAGAATGACTGTTTCAGCACTGTTAGGAAGAACCTCCTCTTCCTAAAGAAGTCCAATGGATCCCTGTATACTTCATTTTTGAGGTTATGTTATACAAATGTGTGTGGTAGGAGTGTAAAAGAAACACTGGAGGTTGCATGTAGTTCATTAGTTTTGTGTGTAGTATGTTATATATATTTGTGGAAAATTGGAAACATGGCTGCATTTATTTAACATTTACTTGATGTTAGGCTGAACAGAAGTATCACCAATGGAATGAAACTACCATAAGCAAAAAATCCCTGGACCTTGTCGTCTCAGTGTTTGCTCTGTGAAATGGTTTATTTAGTTAACTGAAGGCCATTCTGGGTAATGGCACGTTATGTAAAATAATAGGATAGCTGAAAAGTAGTACTTAAAGAGCCTAAAATGTGAAACACAGACTTAAAAACCTAACCCAAAAGCCAAAGAACTGGAAGGAGCATAAGGGAAGGAAAATATTAACGAGTTTGTACTGGAACTCCTTAAATGAGTTTTCATATTAAACTTGAAATTGTCCCTTTTATGTAGAAAATCTACATTGAGCTTGTAGCCCAGAGAAGAGGTTGAACTGTAGCATTTGGATCTGGAACTAGTACTGTTCTAGATCCATGCTTACCTCTGAATTACTCAAATTCAGTAAGAGTTGAGTGTGAGTACATTATGGCAGCCCTTTCTGACATCTTGGTGTGCGATGCCTCCTGCATTCTTGCTAGACATCTTATGATGCTCCCAGAGCTTGCCAGTGGATCTGCCAGCACTGTGAGGAATAGCCACAGTATGTATAATCATGCTTGTTCCAGTGAAGACGGCTTACTGTGTCTGAAACACTGCCATGTACTGTTTTCACCCTGTGGCTTTATATTTGTCACTGGAAAGCCATTAAGTAGCCCTGTGGTAATACAGTGCTAGCAATGTGTCAGTGTTCTGTTAAGTTTTGCTATAGAAGAGTTGATATAGATGTTGTGTTTTCAGTCCATTTGGCTTTTAAGAAATATAATTGTGTTACTGCTAATAAGCACTGTAATAGTTTTAGATGGTTCTGTGCTACATCATTGGTTTGGTTTGTGTCTCTTTCTGAGCAATAGCCGTAGTTGAAATAAGAGTTACTGCATGAATACATTTCTTAATTCACAGATCACATAGAATACATCCAGTGATGATAACTGATCATTAGTGAATGGGGAAAATAGACATAGATTTGAAGTGATCAGGTCAAAGTCATAGAGTGAAACCCAATCTCATAATTTTTATAGCTATCATGCCTGTATATTTGCAGATTACTTCTTAATGCAATTTTTCAATCAGTGTATGCCAACTGAGACTTTCCTGTGGGCATTTTCCAGTTAAGAGACATTTTCGGCAGTTTTGCTCCATCAACCTGGCATGAAGGTCTTGTGCTGAGGTGAGACTGTAACTCCTGATACTTGGAAGTTCCATTTAGAAGAACTGGTGGATACGTACAGCTTCTGAGAGAGTCTTTGAGAAGGTTACAAGCTGAAGTCAGTCTGTGGCATCTATGCCCTGTGACAGAAGAGGGCTGTGGATGGGGCTGCAGCTGACAGAACTGTACAAGCACCTCTTCAGCCTTTGGCAGAACTTCTGAGTTTCTTGGAGAAGCATTTGTGTTTCAAGGAATTCATTCAAGCAAACATGGAGTGTTCTGAAGAGAGAAAAGCATACCTGAGTTTTAAGAAGGGCATCCTGCTTTAAGAAAGTTTTATTGGTTTCTGTCTCAGCAGGATTTAGGAAAAGCAGCTTGAGACCCAACAAACCAAAAAGAACAGCCCACTTCAGAAAACATTGTCTGCTCTAAGATGAACTTCAGGTCAAAAATTTTGTTCTATAGAAAGGAAACGTTGTGAATGTGTATACACATGAATAATACATGCAAACATATGATGTCTGGACTGGCAGTATTGTCCTTCTAAGGTTCATACATAATTTTCTTCTCCTATCCTTATTTGGAAATCTTACTGTTTATGTAGTAATTTCCACAGCATGATGAGACCACTGTTGTAGGAAAATCCGTGTAGTTATTTTGTTTGTTTTAGAGTAATTTCTACATCAAGAAACAGTTTTACAGTTTCTAAGAACCACAGTTGGATTTACAGGAGTCACTGATCTTATGAGACAACATAAGTGTCTCATTTTCATTTCTTCCTTTGGAGTCTTATTGTCTTTGAACAGCTTAATTTAAATTCTATTAACAGAAACACAGTTTTTAAATAAAAATTCTGTAGGGGGGCATTTATTTCAAGAGTTTTGAGATTTTATGTATTTCTAAATGTCTCCTTTAATGACTGAATTACAGAGGGCAGCGTGACCTGACTGCGGGTGAGGTCTCTCAATCAGAACTACACTTCATTAGTAAAGGCTTCCTGAAACTGTTGAAAGAAAATTAGTTGCTGCCATTGATCCACGGGACCTAAGGATATGAATGTGCTCTTTGAGAAGTGTTCTTGCATGGCTGTCAGGAGGGCACTAGTCAAGTGTCTTAGGTGTGTGTGATTAAAAGAAAGAGGCACATCTAGACTTCGTGAAAAGCATTTGCTGTAAGTAATTAGAAAAATCAGAAATAAATTTTCTATCAACAAGTTTAGGTGATTAATATGTATTTTAGAGGTGTGATCTCTTTAAATCTGGTGTAACTGAAATAGGATTTTCTTTTTCTTTTTGAATGTGTTTGAAAAACCAAGTTTGCAAAGTGTTTTTTGATCCCAAGAACTCTGGGGTAGTCAGAAAATTGGTGAAAAGCTCTTCAGATGGTCATTCAGTTCAAGACAAGTTGTATTTAATATATCACTCTTGATGGATGTGTGTGTTTAACCTTCACACATGGAGATTCCTTGGGGAATCAATTCCAGTGTTGTATTAGCCTTACCACTAACTTCCCAAAAAGTGAACATGATTCTGCCTTGCTGTAATTGAAACCTTTGATATTTACTATTGTCTTCCACTCATGTGAAGTGCAAATGTTACCTTTTCTCATTCCAGAGCTATAAATGTATCTAAAGACTATCTTCTTGCCAGACTGTTTCTTCCTCAGATTAAAACCAATCTTTTTTAATTGTTTTATCATAAGCCGTACCTTTCTGTACTCCAGTTACCATCACAGCTTCTCTAGACTGCTTAGTGGCACACATTTTTAGGGTAAGACCTGAAAGGTCTTGCCCAAAACTGTGAGACGTACTTCAGCTGAAACAAAGCCAGTGTGAAGTGGAGGGATTAAATCATGCATTGCTTAGACCATGCTCTTTCCCATATCCTCCAGTTTGAAGGAACTCTGGAAGAAGGATTCTCTGGATTCACACACGGAAAACAAAGTCAAGAATCTGAAATTATTTAATGTCGCTTGAAATTGACGGGGAATTGTGTAACTTAGCGTCCTTTTCAGTAGATAACCTGATGTGGAGTGAGTGCCATCTGGAGGTTAGGAAACGTGGAGCTCTATACGCTTTCATGCTGGAAAACAAAATCCCCATGCTTTATAAATGAGATTTCTTACATGAATAGGAGTTTAAGCCTAACAGATACTGGACATCTGCCACTCAGTACAGAGTTTGTGACCCATATCAACACTTGAGGCTGCTCAGTATGTCTCCAAGTAAGGCATGCAAGTGTAATGATTCTCAGTGTTATGCTGTTACCAGTAAGTACATAACCTCTTGAGTGGCCTGTGTAGTTTTGGAAGATAACGCAGGGACAAGGAAAGGTATAATCTTCTCTTTCCTCTGCTTCTTTCAGATGTTTGAAGACAAACCAGTTCCTGGTGCAGTTTTCAGCTCACAGGAGGGAGCAGAAAGCATTTTTGCTGAACAAGATGACTTTTTCAAAAGCAGGTTCCTATTTGGTGTCTCTGAACACAGTTGTCTATCAGAATTCATGTCTGCATTGACTGGAATCAGTCCACTTGGGCTGATTGCATAATATGGTCTCCTTTTTTTAGGTAGCTTAGCTGTCATCTTGAAAGCCTTAATCCTGCAGTTCTGTCTGTGTTGGGAAAGCCAGGAGGAAAACCGCTTGGTGCTGTGACTTAGTGACTGGGATTTGGCTCTTCTTTCTACAGTGTCTTTTTCCTCCTCTCCTCTCCTCTCCTCTCCTCTCCTCTCCTCTCCTCTCCTCTCCTCTCCTCTCCTCTCCTCTCCTCTCCTCTCCTCTCCTCTCCTCTCCTCTCCTCTCCTCTCCTCTCCTCTCCTCTCCTCTCCTCTCCTCTCCTCTCCTCTCCTCTCCTCTCCTCTCCTCTCCTCCTCTCCTCTCCTCTCCCTCTCCCTTTCCCTTTCCCTTTCCTTTTGTTTTTTTTGTGTTTTTGTTGTTGTTGTATTTTTTTTCCAGAAACTCTTTGGGTGCTGACAGTGATGACACTTGTTCATGCCACCACTTGTGCTTTTAAACTGCCTTCTGAGGTCTAATCATAAAAACAAATAGACTTAGTTGCAAAACATAGGTATATACATCTCCACCTCAGTGTGGTGAGAGACTGCCACCTGTTGTGTCAAGGCAATGCTGATGGCTTCTATGTTGATCTCCACAGAGGACTGAGCATGATCCTGCAGAAGCTACATATAGCTCAAAAGGCCATATGTAAGTTATTATCAAAGTTTGCACCTATGTAATGGAGATGCACAGGTGAACAGGCTTCAGGTATTGCATTGATTTAGCTTGATGTAGGTTTCCCTGGGCAACCACAGATTTTAGGAACTCTGAACCTGTTAAATTCGAGGTTGATGATCCTAAAAGTGTCAGACAGGTTGCTGAGTCAACACTCCTTCAGAGCAAAATGTGAAAGCCTGCTTCCTTGTCAATTAGTTCCAAGAGTTAAGGGAATTTGAGAGCAGCATTTCTAAAGAATCAAAAATGAAAACCAGTGTGAAAAAAAATTGTTCTCCTTTCCTCAGCAGGAAGGGATGAAAAAGCACAGAACACATCTCACGTGCCTTAAATTTTATTATTTAGAGCAAGCTTAAACATGCAAATGGCAGAGCTGATGAATCCTTGGCCAATTACATTAAATGCAACACGCTGCTGATTTTATTGCTCTGACTTTCAGAACTGAAATATGTTGTTTGTGTTGGGACTCATCTGAGCAGATCTTCATTAATTGTTTATTTTCAGGAGATAAAAATTTAGGAAGTAATTGCCTTTTGGCTGTAATCTTGATCTTTCTGGTGTTAGTGGCAGCCTTACTGTAGGCTGCATGGGAAGATGGATGAGGTCTGTAGTTCCAACCCTCTTTATATGGCCCAGCCACCCAAAATACAATGAGGAATGTCTCCTGTGGCATTGTTGGACAACATCCATCTTTGCTGTTGAAAGAAAATCCATGCTAAAGAGTAGCATTGGTCTCTCTGAGAAAAAGATTGAGGGATTTTTACCTGCTGTGGAATCTGTTGGCTAGAACCATTCAGCTTGCTTTGTTACTGTTATATTTTTACCAAAGTGCTAGGAAGGCTGGAGCTCACCATCAAGTTTCCTCTTTCGTGCACCAGTGCTGAAGAAGTAATCCATGTTTACCAAATCCCTGCCAAGTTCAGTATCCATTCGACTGCCAATAGTCTGGTTGGTTGAGTTGGGAACTTTGCTTGAGAACACAGGCATATAGTTTGGCAGTGGCTTCTGCTCCTTTTTCTTACCCTGGATAAAACAAACACCATTAATAAGTTTTCAGAATTACATCCATTGCTTGTTACAAAAATACAAGTTACTGAGGTTATTTATAACATCACTTTTGCCTTCAAAGTTAGAGTTTGAATATACTTAAAAATGTCATACTGAATGTACACGAAAGTGCTGAAGAAGTAAACAGTTGTTTTTTCCTGTCTCTTTTGTGGGACTAGGATAACACAGGGAAATGAATAATTTTCAAATGTGTTGCGTAAAATGTCAGCTGAGACAGAAGTTATCCTGGTCTAGAATGGTCATGAAATGGGAGGTATTTTGTTTCATTTTTAGTTAAGTGTCTTGGATTTCAGCATGATGACACGATCTTTTCTCCTAGGAGGCTGGTTCTTCACTTGTCTTTCTAGGGAGTTGCTAATACTGAAACAGATTGAACACGTGTGTGCTGTATTTCTTTGCTGCATAGGTAGCAGATGAAAGGCACTTCAGTTCTCTTTTATTTTTCCTGAAGATTTTAGTCTGATAGCATTTGCCAATTATGCCTAAGTATGCTTCAATTTTAAATACTAGCATAGCTCAAATGGGTGAAAACTAAAAAGAACCTGGATTACAGTTGAATGTTTGTTCAAAGCTTACCATTTGGTCGTAGTCCTTTAGGAAACTCCAGTTCTGGTACCTTGGGGTAGAAGTGAAAAATAGCAGTGTGAAATTGACTGTCTTTAGCTAGAATAGTTAATGTTGGTCATATTTGAATACCTATTTAACTGCTCAATTTGATACTTAGAACCCAGCTCTTATACCTGCAACCTCTTTGCACCAAAACCTGTCTCTTCTGTGGTGAAGCACAGGGTTTTTTTTTATTCCTATAGGAACCTCATACTATGTGAGGAGTGGAGCTTTTTTGCAAAAGGAAGATGAGCCTATCATGTCCACAGTGTATTCCTTGTGCAAATGCAGATGAATAAGCAAAATCCTGAGTCACTCTAGCAAACTTTTGACCCATGACTTGAGCAAGACAAAGATTCTTATTTTCTAAGTAACAGATCCTCTGCTGGCAGAAGTCCCTGGTAGGAATACCCAGAGCTGTATTTGCTGCAGCCAAATGCCCATGGGAGTATTTTGTGCAGATAGGCATCTGTGCTGGGAGTAAACTGAATCAGAAGGCCTCAGTTTTGCTCTTCAGCTTAGTTCTATACCTGGTGTGGGACTGCAGGGCAAGTCCTTTCATTTTCTGTCCTTTGGTTTCCCTGGCCTGAAATTGAGAAAACAAAAGTTCACCTGCTATTATAAAAGTGCAGTGAGGCCAAGAGAGAAAGCAGTTGCCTACAGCTGTATTTGCAGCAGGGCTCAAGGGACACCAGGGTTGACTCTCTGAGCTGGTTACCTGCGTCTATACAGTGCTGCATCTAAGCTCACCGATCTTGTGCTGAATGTACATCCTTCTGAGTTGAGCTTATCTCTACAGAAGAGCCATGTTCCCCGTTGAGCTAGGAGCATTGAATTCCTGTGCTGCACTGCCCCGTCCAGTGCATATACACCCTAAGTGCATGTAAAAGCTAAGTTATGATTGTCGTATTTATCACTATACCTTTTGGTATAACGGCACAGCACAGAGGTCCTAAAATTTTTATCTTACTATGCCAGCCACTATTTGAACATACAGATTTGGGTGTTACTGGATGGTGTTAATTACTGAGAAATGCTTGGCTCTCAGACATTTACCTATATCCATTTTAGGTCAGACCACCAACACATAGCAGGCTTTCCCCATCATCAATTCTGGTAGGGGATACAGAGCTGAAGGGCAGTGCTCTGCAGGCTGTAGCATTTGTAGTCTGCTGGATCCAGCTTTAGGCGTCTGTCCTTCACATTCCCGTCCTACCCTTTTACAAGAGTTTCTGTCTTTGTAGCTAAGATTGCAGAGCAGAACATGCATCAGCTGAACAATCTGTTACCTTACTTACCCATGAAAATGAGTTTGCACCACTGTTCCTGACTGTGAACCCCAGGGGGCAGGTACAGTCTCTTCTGCTGCCTTAGCTAGGGAACAGGTATGGAATGTGCTGGGCCCATTGGACAAGAGTCTGAATGCACAGCTGGAGGAGAGTAACATTGCCACCATGGCCCTGGCTTTGCAAGAGTCCTGGCTCAGCCTTTCCCTCCTGAGAGTGATGTTCTTTTTCCTTCCTTTCCCTTAATTTGTCTAGTGCACAGTGGGAGCTGCAACTGATTTTGTTTTTACAAAGGATATTCTTCTAACAGGAATGTTCATGCTGTGTACTGAAGTACGAGCATAAACACTCAAGATATGTGGCAGAGACAGGATCTTAATTTTGGGTTCCTTAAGGTCACTGTATACACAGTTAAAGCTTAGTTTGTATGTGTGTAGTTCAGTCTACTCAAACACTGTAACAATGGGGCATGGCCAGTAGATTTACAGATTGGGAATACAAAATCATATTTTGGCAGAACACTCTGTTCAACTCCCATTCAGCCATTTCCAAGAATATGAGAAGACATGATAGTATCAGTGTGTCTGCAATAAATTATAAAGGTTGGCACATTTAAATCTTCATTCTGGAAATTTCTATAAAGCTAAAAGATACTTAGCATGCAATTTTTTGCATCCCTTTCAGCTTAAGCCCAGCATGCCAGGAGATACTAGATTTTGTCCAGAGAAGACAAACAGAGATAATAGGGTCTGATCCAAAGTCCCTGCAGAAGAAAATTTTCTTTCATAGTATAGGCTTGGGATCAAGCCCCAAGACTGTCAGCGAGCATCAGTACCAATGTCAAGATGAGTAGAAGAGGCATGAACTGGAGCAAGTGACTTACCAAATCTTTCTTCCTCTCTGTTCAGCCTCCACAGACTCTCTCCAGATCTTATCCTGTTGAACCTGGTCTTGCTGCAGTGCCGACTGCTCATCTGCCCAAGCCTGAGTATCTGGTTGTGCAACAACAGATCTTCTGAGCTGTGTGCTGCCAAGAGACACAGATGGAGCTAAGGCTGGTTGCCCCAGAGATGTGGTTGCTGGTTGCCGAGACCTAACCAAGATATTTCTTCTGAATCCAGAACCCTTTCCCAACTTGTCCATTTTGGGACTCACTGTATCCCAGTATCATCAGGTATATTGTGAGTGTTACGAATGTTAAACCTATTTTTACACTTTTAAAGCTTCATCTCTCCTAAGTTTTCTTTTAGCTGCTGATTTGGAGTGCTTTCAGAAAACAAAGGTGCACAGCAGCACTAACAGGCAGTGCTCAGTGCTGTTTTACTTCCCTCTTATTTAATGCTCATTTCCTACTGCTTTATGTTGCTTTGTTGCTTGCTGAGGGAGTTCTCATGGTAACTGCAATTTTGTAAGAAACGGCTGTTACTGAAAGCCATCAGATATCCAGCTGTACTCAGCAAACTCCCACTTTAAGAGGGGATTACTGCTGCTGGCAGCTGAGACCACATTCTATTCAAATTCCTCAGAACAATGAAGTCTGGCTTAGTAGCAAAGGGTGCTGTGGAGATTGCTGCTGAGTATGTGAGGAGGACTTTTGTTGTTGTTATGTAGCAGAAGCAAAACCTGAAAGCTGGAAGCAAGTCTGACTTGTGAATATTCATCAGAATGGGAGCAGAGACCCAGTGGGACAGCTGCTGGGGCCTTGAAATAGATTTTGGGCAGAGCTCGTTTGTTTAAAATATTTCAATGAATCTGTGCTGAAAGCTTCTTATTTACAGATTAAAAAAAAAAGGGCAGCCAGAGATCACCAAAAGTCCCTTTTAAGTATTTAGAGATTTCTGCCGAAGGTATTAAGCAACTATAAGTAGTTTTTAAGTAACTATTAACATTATACAGGGTTATTAGCATGCAAAGTGAGAATTTTCAAAACAGTGTCCAAAATCTCAGTGTTTGTCTTTACAGTCAGCCTGTTAGGTTTCTGTGGTATGAAGTCACTTCCTCAAGTATGTGTGACCTTGCAGGAAAATGGAGTATTTTAAGTATAAATTTCCTCTGAAATTCTTGACTGACTTGTTTTGAGTAGTGTGGATTAGCTCCAGATGAATTCTAGCCTCTTGCTTCATCTTCCTGGTAAATGCTAATGAAGTTTGAATCTACTTTTTCAGGGGATTTTGGCAAACTTATTTGCTTTCAGTGTTAGGAAATGCATGCTGAATTTAGCAAATAATTGCTTTTAAAATAGTTGCAACTGTACAACCCAAACACTTCATGCATGAAATACTTCTATATTTGGAAAAATTATTCTGACTTGAAGATTGCAGTAACATAAGAAGAGGTAAACTCCACCTCAAACCATAATTTTTGCTTTGGGTTTTAATGAAATTTTAGTAGACTTTTTGTTTATTTGCTCATTTTTCTGAGACAATTGAAACCTAAATAGTGTTGTTCATCTGTTTCAACCCCCCCAAAAAAACAAAGTCTTGTATTCACGCAGCATTATCCTGAATTGAAGAAACGAAATGTTTGCCAACCTAACCTGATGGTTGTCTCTGTTCCTCTTGTGGAATCTGCTTATTCTGCTGCATTTGTTCCAGGGTCCAGTCCAAGTTGGAATGTGTGCAGCTGGTTGGAGAATGGGGTTTTAGAAGCATGTAGCTGCTTTAAAAGGAAGCTGAGGCACATTTGGAAGACCCAGTGCATTAATCAGTGCGAATAGGATTTTTAGCTCCTGATCAGATCAGGGAAGGATCTTGATGAGAAATCTGTTCCTATGCATGGAATGCTTTTTATTTCTTGTTTACAAAGTTCTGGTGTTATTTCAATTCTAATCTTTCCTTGAAGTCAATTTCTTCAAATTAAACATAATAATAAAGATGGTTATTGAGCTGAGTACATAGCCTCCAAATGACTACTTGTAGCCACTGAATAAACTGGACCAGAAAGATTACAAGCAGGTATACCTATGACAATGAGTGGTGTCTGCAAAGATGCAGGAGCTTTAACTACCATAGTTTTGATGCAGGTGTAGGGCTACAAAATGTCTTTCAAAACATCTTACTGAAAGTGAATTCTTAGGTTACAGAGAGCTCTGTTGGCCTGAGACTCCACAACCTCAGAAAAGAAGAAAGTCTTAACTGTTTAGGACATCTGTAGGCTTAAACCAAAAATAAGCTATGAATCAACATGGAGGCATTGGACACTTCATGACGTTCAAGCGATTTCTCTGAAAACAATAGATGGGAATGGGATCATGGCTGTTTAAATAAATTGGAGTTTAAAAAAATATGTATTAATATGACTTTAAAATGTATCTGCTGTTTCCAGAAATTGGTCACTAAAAGATGGTAATTTAAAAATTATCCTATTTTCTGTTGGGACTAGAAGACATCAGAATGTGGTTGTGCACCATTAAAGAGCATCCAGGTGATTGCAAGGTTGACATTTCTGGGTGCTACTATAGATTCCTTACTGGATCTACTGTTAGCCCATTTAGGCCATTTACTAGAGTGGCAGCTTGACAGAACTGCTGAAGAGACTGAACTGTTTCCTCTTGTATTACCATCTGCCAGTTTAACATTTTATTTGTTCATTATTACAATGTGGGGCATTTAAGCAGGGAGTTCATTTCGATTGGTACACCTGATCTACTGCATACTTCTTTTCATCCTGCAGTACAAGAGGTTGATGTTCACTATGGCTTTGTGCCACATGTTTCTATGTAAATTGATTATACCATCTTATTTTTTCTGGTTAGTGACATGAAACTTCAAAAAAAATTATGAGTGTCACTGTAGGAGGTGGTGCCTTTGCTTAGGAGTTCATTTAGGGATTAGTTTATCTGACAAGCAGAGTTGGTGCCCGTCATTCTGAGGAAGAACTTGACTGAGGTTCATCTTTTGTTTTTTCCAGACAAGTGATGATACGCACTACAAATTCATCTGTGAAAAATATGTTACTTACTTACCTCTGTCAAAGGAAAAGATGTCTGGAGAGGCTTTTTATGGAGGAAAAGGTACAGGTGTTTAGACAAAACATTTTTGTTTGACCACAAGAGGGTATTGCAGTATAAGTTATGTAAGACTTCAGCTAATGTTTGTCTTTGTATGCACTGCCTTATTTTTAAAATACACAGTAGTTAAGAAAATCTGAATTTTTATGCCAGTATTTGACATCCTTGTCCAGAGGCAATTTCTGAGCTGCTCATTCTAAATTTTGGTTTGGTTTTATAGTAACAAGTTTCTAGAAGCTCAGGAAGTTCTCATAGATTTCAGGGAATTCAGAGGCTTATTCTAAACCACTGTAAAACTTAATGGAAATTGCTTGGCTAAATGCAAGAACGTATCAGTTACAGAAGAGAAATAATAACATGAGATGAATGTGTTGCTGCTTTGGTTGGAAGTGCTTGTTGGTCCATGATGGGTGCTGTCAAAGTCACTGAGACTCTGATCTGATTTTCCCCTGTGGTTCTAATTGCAGGATAAGATCTGAAATCTTTCTTAGCTTATTTGTGCTTCCCAGATTTCTCCTTTACATCCAAGTCTTCTACAGTTGGTTTGCACTGTTTTCATAAGTCAGTACTGTGTTGGGATACTTGCCTACAAAAGTTATCTTCTAAACTTGTGTTACCAAATGTTTGTCATGTTCTGTACAGTTAAGACCATGGAAGAGGGAGCTAGAAGGATGTCTGGATTCTACCTCTTCTAGGTCTGCTGCTGAATTTAGGAGAAGATGCATGGTACACCTAGCTGTCTCTCAACTAGCCAACCTGTAAAAGAAGAAGGATCACAGCCATTTCACATTATATGTGAAGTGCGGATTAGTGATTTGGTGGACAACAAAGCAATTTTCATGTAAGAAATTTTGTGTATGTGAGATACTGCAGAGATTTAAGAAACACGCACATTTGGAAACTCTCTATATTGTGTGAATATGAGGCAGGAGCAAAATTGTCAGCTGGCAGAGAGGGCATCTCCCTGGAGACCTCAGCTTTTCAGAGCTGATCACCATTCAGAAGATCTCTGCCACTTCATATATAGTATGGAGACCCCCATTTAATTTTCCAGTATGAACAGTATTGCCTGCCCCAAACAGTGACATTCACATTGTCACCGTCATCTTCCTCAAATCAATAAAAGGTCAGTCAAGTCACTTAAGACTGCAGGCTGGAAGATGGGCCATGTTGACGGCTAGTGGAGCAGTGTGTTAGGTGATTGGTCAGAGGATGCTGAGCACCCAGCAGAGATGTGGTAGATGGCAGAGCAGAACTGTGCTGCCTTCTCACTGGCCCTAGCCTTTAATCACCAAGGGCCCTAGAAAGCTTGGAGGTGACAAATCCTGCTGACAAGCTGTGTCTTGGTATGTCAGGAGCAGAGTGCTTGGGTTGTTGTACGGAATCAAACCAAAAACAAACCCTGCAAACTACCACTTTGGAGTAAAACTCCTGTAAACAATTATGTAGCTGCTCATTTAAGGGCATCATGTGTGAAGTTTTGCCATAGCTTTCAAAAAAAACAGATACAAACTTCTTTCTTGTCTTGATGGAGTTGTGCAGAGAGAGCCTGGGAAGTTAAGCGTCTGTTGCGTCGGCAGCATACAAATGCCACTGGGGGAATGTCTGCTTGCAGTGACACAGAGTCTGACACTTTGAAATAAAATCAAGGCTGTAATGCAAATTGTAAAAAACCTGTTATATTTTTTTTCCATCCTGTTAAAAATTATAGTGTCACAGAATACATTAGGCACTGACAGGCAGTTTGCTTTATTTGAAACAGAAATGATTTATTTGAAAAAATACTATTTTCTTGAAAAAATATTAAATAGCAGCTATTTCATAGACTCTCCAGGCCTGTTACGTTAGAGTCTTCTGCTTAAACCTGCCACCTGAACAAGGTGAGGGAATTTCAGGGAGGGAATGCTGCAGGGCTGATGTGTGAGTGGGGATGTTTGAGGAGGAAGAACTATGAGTATAGGAAGGTGTGGCTCACTGGCTGAGGAATGTTTTAAGTTGATATTTCACATAATGTCAGTCTTAGAGGCTAGATCCTGTCAGAAGTGCAGTATTGCATGAACAATCAAGGTTGTCTTCATTAGTCAGTTGATAAGTCACATCCTCACCACAGCAGGGAGCTCCGGTAGCTGCATAGTGGAGCTTGGCTTTATTCTGTTTATCCTCTCTGTTCCCTTGCACAGTTCCTTAGCAGGTCGAAGAGAAATTCAGTGTATAAAGTGATGAAGTCCTTGTGAAAGGGCTGTGCTTCATGCTGCTTGAGTACCTGGGGCAGCAATTTGACCTCTGAAGTCTGGTGTAGCCCTGCTTTTCCATGCTTCTGCTATATACATCTGTTAATAGTATCAGTTTATGATCAGTTTGTAACAGTGGAGGAGAAGATGCTTCACGAATACTACAAAGATACAAGTTTCTCTCTCTGCTACCTGGGGCACTATAGTACATACAGACGTATTTTATCATGTGAATTGCAATAGTATATCACTATATCTTTCAATGCTCAAGATGCTATTCAGTTATTTTTTTGATTCTTCTGTGCCTGCACTTTAATACACTAAATGTTTCATTTACCATCTGCTCACCATATTCAAAGGACATTAACTTCTGTTTTGATGTGAACTACCAAAAATTCTCTGCTGCAATGTAGGCAAAGTTTTCAAACTGTGGTACCTAAAATTTGTTTTAAGTTGTGTCTTTAGCTATTAAATGAAAGGGGCCTGTTGTTCTTTCAGATGCTCTTAACCTTTGCAAGTTCTGTTGGCTGAGAATTGAGCTATTTCCTTTTAGCTTTTTTCAAGATAACTGTCAGAGTCTAAAATTGAGAATCCTTGTCTGAACATGCCAATCACAGGCTTTCTCTGTTTTTTAGCAAAGCTTTTAGCATCTTCATTGCAGCTATTAGTGTAGGTTTCTATCTTAACTGTAGAAGCTAGTGTTAAGTCACACTTCATTCTGGTGTTTGTCCAACTCTGACTGTTGGGAATCAGAAGGAAGTTCTTCCTAAAGGCAGGATGTTCCTGTAATTGTGTGCAGGGGAGGTTGTGCATAGCCTTTTTTTTCTTTTTTTTTGACACACTAAAATGTAGTGGCAATTTTCTTGAACTCATAGGAGAATTCAGACCTGAAGGGACCTCAGGAGATCTCTAGCCCAATTTGATCCTCAGAGCAGGATTAGCTATAAAATCAGACCAGCTGCTCAGGGCTGCATGCTATTGGTCTTGAAAGCTGCACAGCCTTTTGGGATAATGTGTTTTGCCACTTGGCTCTCCTCATTATGAAGTTTTGCCTTATATAGAGTCAGAACCTCTCTTGTTTCTGCTTGTGCCTGTTACTTCATTCTCCCACCAGGCACTGCTGCAAGCAGGCTGGGTTTTTTTTTCCAGTAACCCCCTTGCAGGTACTGGGAGACTGCTCTTGGGTCTCCCCGTGGCATTCTCTGCTCCATGCTGACCAGGATTTGATCACCAGTCACATTACCTGTGTTACCTAGATCTGTCAGATCTTTGCCTAACTCACTGCATTCTTTGTCCCTGCCTGATTTGACCATGTACACTGCTTGTGTCCAGCAGGACAGATGCTACATGAGACATATAAAGAAAAGTAACAGAGTATCAGGAATGTGCAGTCTTGTTTTGCCATTCTTTTCTTGGATCACCTGCACTGTTCTGTAGTTCAGTTCAGCCTTATTCCTTCTATGGTTGTAGAGAGAATCTTTGTTCTGCTGTGGGAGCTGGAAACTTTTGCTCCCTGAAGAAATGGACAGCCAGAACAATGAAATCTTCTGGATGTGTTTGGAGCTTTGTATTTTTAGCTCAGTTGTGCAACAGTTCACATGCAAATACTCCAACAGTAAGGAAAAACTGAAAGGAAAACAGCTGTGTCCCTACACCTTAGGGCCAGAGCAGCCAAAGAGACTTGGAACAGCTTTCAGACCAGACTGTCATTGTACCAGATCCTTCATTAAAGATCCTGTTACACTTTAATGAAGGGAATGGGAACTTGGCTCTTAGCATGGGCTACTCCAGTTTTCAGGACAGGTCCCAGGTTTTAGGAAACCTTTTGCTTAGGTTACTACTTAAGAAAGCTTACAAAGCAGTGGACAGCTATGCAATTAAAAATACAGTTGCAGAATTAGGATAAAATCCTACTTTCTTACTACTGACTACATAAGGAGAAAAAGGCAAGGCCTTATCCTACTTTTTGTGTGAAATATCTACATAATGTACACATGTGCAGTATAAGGATTCTATATCTCTCTTTAAAAATCCAGCTTTGATCCCAGTGCTGACATAAGTGCACCTCCCAGCCTCTTCCACACAGAGAACATAAAAACACTTTTCAGCAAAACTGAGATTGTGTAAAATAGTTGACCTGTTCAACCTGCAAGAGTTCATCATGAATTATAATGAGATCAGTGAATCTTTGCTGAATGCAAAGCAGGGTTTTCAAAATGCTTCCAGGATCTGGAGTCTCGGGATAGAGAACAGAGTAAAGCCAGCAGCATGACAGTATGGAGAACCCTATCAGGTGAGGTCTCCTACAGCTTCCAGCATTCCTGCGGCTTAACAGCAGGAACCTCAAAGCTCTGGGGTATTGGGGTACTGTGTCCTTGGTTTCTGGGCAAACTACTCATATTTTTTTTTTTAAAGTGGAATAGATAACAAGCAAAATAGGGATATTCATGTGTGTTTCTTCATTCTTGATGATCTGCTGCAGCATTCCATGTCACTGGCAGTTTAAACCGTAAAAAGAACATTCTGCAAATATTGGTTCTTGTCTGCCGTGAACGCTAAGGATCCTTTAAATGTATTCTAAATTGTTTAAGATTGACTAACGTATGCAAAATTGGTCGCATCAGGTGAGTTAGTCACACATAGAGGCAACTAGAAAGTCCTAGGGTACTTGAGAAATCCATGCATAGCAAAACTTAAAGAGACCTATGTCCTTCTATGACAGCAGGAGAGAAAGGTGGGAAATCTGGCCGTTGGATTGGCCTGGATGACTATGAGTGCGTCAGTATTCACATCTGATGTCTGGTTAAGAGTGTTTTACAAGCAAATCTCCTGGTCATCTCCACTTACTATGTTTTGGATGGGGTGGTCTTGGAGCATGTCAACTCTGTGGGCCCCTGGGTTGCTGCTGGAAGAGAAGGCAAGCCGCACCCACTCTCCAGCTGCTCATGGGTGAAATGCTATGGTCCAGGAAAGAGCAGGCAGCTTCTAGCTTGCAGAGTGTGTTAAATGTCCTTGTGAGTATTTAACAACAGTTGGTTTCACTCCACAGATACACATGGCCTGCTACTGCAGACATTCCCTAGACCTTCGTTATCTATAAGGTCATTGGAGACACCCTTATGGAGCCCTACATGCAGATGTTCAAAATGAGATTTCTTGATATGAATGAAATGTAGAGCTACACCTACACTAGGAAAATAGCGCCAGGCCTGCTCTCTGGATGAGAGTCAGAAACATTCCACGCCTTAGTAGAAGAAATTTACTATTGATTGCCTTATATTGCACGATATTTTATGTTACTTATTTGCTGTTTTAAAAAGGACTTACCCAGGAGTAAAAGGAGAAGTTGGGTGGAGGACTTTGTAGAAAAATAACTTAAATTTCCAGTCTTGTGTTAGAGGAACATATATATGGTTTTGTCTACTCGATATGGTTTATATTCCTAATTCCAGCCATTCTTTCATAAGATTGTTTTCTTATATACTTGAACCTGGCAATTGGAGGATTAAGGATGTGTCTGGACTGGCTTTTTTGCAAGTCTGATTATGATAATCACCTATGCCATTAGCATAAAATAAAAAGCAGAACCTTTCTTATAAGTGTAGTTCTAGTAGGAGACCAGTTCACAGGAACCAAAGTTTTGCTGGTGAATGAGAATATCCATTCTGGAAATAGCCTGCACCAGCTCCGGAGTTAAAATGGTGCCCTACTCTTGCAAAAGGCTAATTTAGGGATTTTGCAAAAAGCATCTCTGTGTTGTACCTGTTTGCTCTTTGCTCTTTGCCCATTTCCATTCCTCCAGGGTCAAATTAACTTATGGTGATGTGAATATTCACCTAGGCTGCATACTGAACTTTCACAAACCTACAATTTTGCAAGAGGACTAGAAAACATCAACAATCAAAGCAGACTTTTCAAATTGCTTCTCCTTGTTAAAGCCTTTATCACAGAATACAGGTTAAAGTACCATTTTTTACCTAAAAAAAAAAAAGGAAAAGAAAGTTTATCTTGCTTTTCTACATACCTTTGTTTCTGGTGAGCATTCAAATTCATTTCATTAGAATAAGGACTTCTCAGAACTGTGGTGTGTAATGGCTGCTTTACTTTATACTTTCTGTTTTATAGGCTCCACTGTCGGTACTGTTGTTAGATGGGAGAAGTAAATAGACTGTGAGAAAAAGATCTCACCATAGCAACCCTCAGCTTCTGTTTACAGTTCAAGTAAACGGCTGTGCAGCAAACGTTTCTGTCCTGAGGAACTTTCTAAACCAGTACACTAGTTGGTTTAATAAGAAAAGGATTAATGCAGTATGCAGAAGACAAATTTGCACTCTAGATTTAAATGGTGAATAACTTAATTTTCTAGAAGCTGCCAGCAAATAACACATCACAGCCACTCCATAGGGAGAGGGTATTTTCTTACTTATGTATTATACAAGCAAGTACATGACAGTTCAGAGGGAGAGGTTCATGTAAGCACTCGTCAGAATGTGAGTTCTCCATTAAAATCAATATTAAAGCTCCCTTTGTTCAATGGCAGCAACTCTCTGTGTGTTTTGAAAACTAAACCTTTTGGTTTGTCTTTTGATTAAAGAAGAAACTTTTGCTCAAGCAAAACTTCTATTGACTAAGCTGGGCATTTTGCTCCAGAAAAACTAGTACAGTAAGTTAGATGCCTCTGAAAATCCTGGCTGCAGCAGGGTTTAGACCTTTAAAGGATATGGCAGGAAAGGACATTCTTTCCTGTCTGCAACTGGTACTAGGACAATGTTTCTAGCAGTGCTCTGGATTTGCTCTGTCTTGGTTTGTGGTTTGGGTTTTGTTTGTTGTTTTTTTTTTTAAATAATTAAATTGGCAAGATTTTATTGCAAAGTGCAAGTATTCTTCTGTATTCCTTAGGGACTTCACCCATGCATGTTGGTCTTTCTTCTGGCTTGCCTTTATGATTGGCTGGCAGCACGGAAGCACGGTCAGGGGAAGGGGTAGTCTGAGATGGAGTCACCGTTTTGGAGGATCTTGTATCTGGTGAGGCCTTTGTGGGTTTTGACGTGGAAAGTGGCTGGAGAAGCTGATTAGGAGGCAGATATATAGTGATAAAGTTATTACCCCACTCTATTCAGTGCTTGTGAGGCCACCCCTGGAATACTGTGTTCGGTTTTGGTCCCAGTATTTAAAGGGTGGTTGTGAAGAAGCCAGAGACTCCCTTTTCACAAGGAGCCACGTGGAAAACACAAGGGGCATGGGCACATGTTACTCCTGGGGAGATTCTGACTGGACACAAGAGGAAAATTTTTCACATTGAGAACAATCAGCCACTGGAATAATCTCCCCAGTGAACTGGTGGACTCTCCAACATTGGACACTCTTAAGATTCAGCTAGACAAGGTGCTGGGACATGTAGTCTAGGTCATGCTTTCCCTAGAAAGGTTGGGCCAGGTGATCCTTGAGGTACCTTTGAACCTCATATTCTGTGATCTATGTTATAGGAACCAGGTGCCACCTGTTTAGGCTGGGGGTGGTGGCACACTGTATCTCTTGAGGTATTGACACAGAGTGGGTATTGGCTGGCTGGTGCCAGAGAGGTGAGAAGCCTGTGGGGCAGAGCATAGGGCAGTCCTGAAGTGGGTTAGAGAGCCTGGGGCAAGCCATTGGGGTGAGGTGTGACATGGGTGGTGAGAGACAGGTACGCAGGTGTTGGGACAGTATTGCAGCAGGACTGGTAATAATGGACATTTTTGGGTATGTGGCACCCACTGGGGAGCTGTGCTTGTGGGAGTGAGCACCAGGAACAGGCCCCCTCTGCACAGGGAGCTGAGGAACAGAGGTGGTTTTAATAAAGAGTGGCTGGGGAATTGGAAAATCCTCAAGGTACCTCCTCCCTGATAGAAATGATCAGAAAAACAATAGCTACAGAACATCATTGGAACATGAGTCCAGGGATAGTGATCCCCACAGAGCCTCCAGTGCAATATTTGTGCAGAGTCCTCCTGCAACACACACAGGGGCAGGTTTGTGCCTCTCCTCTCCCAACTTCCTCACATCATGTAAAGATTACTTAGGCGAGGGAAAAGTCAAGCTTTTTTATATAGTGCTCGCTGCTATAGAAACCACTAGCTCTGTAACAACATGCCCTGCCATGGAGGCACAGCTGGCGGCAGCTCCGGACCAGCTTATGTTGTAACCTGCACAGTCAGTTTTCGGTATTTTCAACCAAAGCCACTTTTTTTTTTCAGTTCTGGACTGCCCTTCATCCTTCACTTGTGCAACGTGCAGCTTTTAACATTGGAAATAAAGGCACCAAACATCTGGAGGTTTTTACGCTATAAAAGAAATCCATAGCATTGTAGTATAAAGGTTTATCTGCAGTTTGAAGTCTGTCACAATGTGTGGATGACATTAAGCCTCTGCCAGGTTGAATTATGGCTGTAACTTTCCCTGAAAAGTCACTTTCAGCCATCTTTGTGTCTCTCCAACAGGAAAGAAAAGGCAGCATTAAAGGAGGTGATACATGAAAAGCATTGTGTCTGCTAAGCCTTTCATGATAGTGTTAAGATGTCTTTAAAATGACTGTAACACTGATGAATATTTCTGAAGTCAGAGGAGGTTGGAGCTGTCAGCTTTGAGGGCAGAAAAGCAATCTAGTATTGATCTTCAGTCAATAGAGCAATCCTGCTAATGCTTGTAATTCTAATTTCTGTCACTAGAAAACAAACAGAACAAGAAGAGAGAAGATGAACGTAGAACATCCCAAAGACATCTGAAGAAAAAAAGTGCTAGAAGTGAAAAGGAGATTGAATTCACAAAGTGTATTAAAGGAATAGGTGTGCTTGCTTCTTTAGAGGTTACAAGATCTCTAGATGAAGAAAAGTCAGTTTATTAAAATCCAAATTCTGGATGTTACAGCTGAGGCAGTATTTCAGAAGCATTTATCTGAGAAACAGATCTGCAGATAAATACTCTGATGAGAACAAAAAAGCAATGCAGAAGATACAGTACAAAATAAAGCTCTCTTTTTAATGACCAGGCTTATCTTGTCTTGAGCATTCATGTGGTCTGTGTCCTCACTGAAAATAGATGTCCAGGAAACCCAAACAGTGGCTTTCTGCAAAGGTGAAGAAGATGAGGATAGGCCACAAGGACAGGGTCTAAAAACAGTTGGTAGCTTCCACCACTAGTACTGCTTCTGATTCATGCCTTATCCTCCCATCCTCCTGAGTGGGCAAACCTAGAGGCCAACCTTCTTTCCCCCAACCCCTTTACGTGATTTTTTCCAGTGGCTGCACTAT
Organism: Pezoporus wallicus; assembly: GCF_028554395.1. Lineage (NCBI taxonomy): Eukaryota > Metazoa > Chordata > Aves > Psittaciformes > Psittacidae > Pezoporus > Pezoporus wallicus. The sequence goes on from NW_026642654.1 coordinate 5,065,561, forward strand.
GTTTAACTCATGCAAAACAGAATCCCAAAGTGTGGGCAGGAAAGTGGTAGGCAGGTGGTGTCAGCAAGATACTTTACAGACAGACTGAGAGGGTTCCACCTGTGGTTTAGCAAAGCCTCCTCCGGTGACCCAGCTGGGTTTATTAACCCAGCCAAGCCCCTGCTGCTGCTGGCCTGAGAACTCCTCACAGGACACAACCTTGCCCTAGTCTTGCGCCAGGACCCTCCCAAGGATGCACACAGAAGCTTGTTGCAGTACCAGGGTTTGTTTGGCTCCCAGTGCTAAGGGATTAATTGAACGCTTTTTGGCACAGGAGGAGGAGAAAAAAGTCCTCAATGTTCTTACAGACATTTTGCAGTACCCAAAGCTGTCACTTGCTCCTCTTCCCATTTCACAGAGACACACTCACCTCCAGAGGATCTTTACCTTCTATAGAGGTAATCTTCATCTTACAGCAAGTTTGTCTTTGTTTTGCTGTTATCTGCTTCTTTCTTCTTCAGATGCCCTAAGCTTATATCCAGAGGTAAGTGGCTAAAGTTCAGCTGTTGATACTGTGCTGTTGGCCTCAGCAAGAGTTTGCATTTGACTTCTATAGCATTTAGCAATGGCCCTTTTGTGAGGTTTGACCTGTTCTTTGCTCACGCGGAGCCCTTTAGAGAGTTTAGGCAATTAGGCTGCTTATTTCAATAGGGGCTTATTTGCAGGTTTAGGAGCTGGATTTATTTCAGAGGAACTCAGTGTTACACTGGTGAAGTACTGAGTAGGGCAGAGGCAAGGCAAGGATTGTATGTGGAGCTGGGGACCTGCTGTGGAAGGGAAGGGTAACAGCTTAGAATCCTGAGCCCTACTTCTGCAAGTTAGAAGCTAATTCTGTAAGCTTTCACATTGCTTTATCTAGTTCCTCTCCTTTCAAACACTAGGACAGACTATATGCCCAGCAGCCTTTTCTTTGGGTAAGAGATGTTGCAGGGGAAGAAAAGTCACAGCAAAGTGTTTCTCCAGGTACACTTGTGTACCTTCTGTAAGCACAAGGTGTTCTTGACTTGTGAGACCAGTACACCTTAAAGTACAGAGAGGCAGATATGTGGGATTGACAAACTGCCATACACAAGTTACTGGAAAGTGCAAGCTGAAAGATGCTGGCCCACCATCTCTTCTTTGAAAGCATTAGCCAGCCTTCTGAAGGTCTTTTTCAGAAGTAAAGACGCTTTAGAAGTATTGAAGTTCATCCTCTAGTGAGATGAGGATTCTGACAAGCTGCAAAACCAAGTCTCTCTAGAAAGACTGCATGATTTACACTCCCACTTGTTCTTAGTTTTGAATAATCTAGGATTATTGCTGCCAGACAAACTAAATTAGTCCTGTCATAAGCTCTTAAAGCCAGGCAATAGCAAAACCAACTCAAGGGGTTTTGTTTTCTTCTTTAATTTTTCAGGGTTTCGCAAGCTGTGAAAATGATGAAACACCTAAAAGAGTGTGAGAAGACAGATTGTATAGGATTTATACTAAGTAAGCTTTCTGGTGGGAAGCATGCAATTATATATTATGTACTGTCAGCACATGGAGCGCAATGGGACTGTAATTTTACCTATGTCATTTCCCCTGGTTGCCAGAGAAACCATAATAACAAAAGTCAAAGTGCTCTTGTCCTTATTGATCTTCTTAACAAACTCTCAGAAACAAAATCAGATGTTATAATTATTTTCTCTTTGCTAAGCTGATATCTGATGTGACACATACCGTTGTCAAAATTAGCTGGTTTACCAGTGCAGAAATCTAGGCATACAACTATATATAAAAAGCTACACTGAAGGAAATGGAACAAGCACATTAAATAAAAGTAGTCATGCATATGAATGATTTCCTTTGCCTTTTCTTGAAAATCTTTTCTGAAGGACATAGAAATGAGAATAAAAGCTGCCAAGATCCAGAGAACTGGTCCTCATAAGTTTTAAGGTGAGTGAGTTAGTGACGAAGGTCTTGTTGATTGCTTGCAGTGTGTAAGCTGTGAGGAGCTGTGTTTGGGGAAGAACAGGAGCTCTTTGGAGACCTTATGTTTCTAACCACAGGCCAGAGCAGATTTACTTGGCAGCCTTGGGAAATAATGGCAGTGTATCTTGGATGGAATTCAGGAGATGCAGGACAGGGAGGACAGTGGCAGAGACCTTTTGGAGGACAAACAGCTCTGAGGCAGCAGTAGGGAAGAAGGAAACCAGAAGAACATTTCAACCCTTCTGCCTTTGGAACCAGTGGCTGAGCAGGTGGCTGAAGGCTTTCTCCTTCTCCCCTTCATCCTCCTCCTCATCCTTCTCCCTGTCATAGTCATGTAGGGAGTAAAGTCTTTAGGGCTCTGTGGAGGAGTCCCAGAGTGGTGGGGTAGTGGGACCACACCATGGGAATGCGGGAAAGCTACCCATCTGGCAGATCCTGGAGTTAAAATTTACTATCCTTTGAGGAGGGGTGCTCTGCGCCTGAAGCAGCAGTATCTCCATGATCGATGTAATCATATTTTTCATCTGGAAAACTGGGGCTACAGATAAACAGGGAGCAGTGTATAAAATGAACCTAGAGTGGCTGCAAACATGTCCCATGCTATTTCTGCAGCCTCTTGTAGCAGTGGCCTGTGGCCCCATGTGTGAGAACCTCTGCTGAGTTGTAGGTACAGAGAAAAGAGACCTCTTTTTGAGTTTTACTATTATTGTATAAATAAAAGTACAGGAAAGCCAGAAGGTGTTTATTTTGTAGGTGAAACTGAGCAAAATATCAGATTTGGTCTTTAGTTAATCACGGAATGGTCTGAGTTGGAAGGGACCTTAAATATCATTTAGTTCTAACCCTTCTGCCATGGGCAGTGACGTCTTCCACTAGACCAGGTTGCTCAAAGCACCATCCAACCTGGCCTTAAACACTGCTAGGGATGGGGCAGCCACAGCTTCTCTGGGAAGTGTTTCAGTTTTAGGACTAGAGAGGGTTTTGGTTTTCTGGAGCATGCAGCCAATGAGTATTCCCTCCCTCAGGTTCTCATGTTCACCCATGAAGTCTCTCTGTCCCCATTGCCCTCAGATGATGAGCAGTCACGGTCTCCCCATTGAAATACAGCTATCCTGGGAGGCTGGGGCTGGAAAGGCTGGCGTCGGGTCAGGAAGGTGCATGGCATTGACAAATGTGGCATACCTGTGGCTGATATACAACTTTTGCTGGGAACTGTGAGATTAAAAAGCTGGTTCAAATTTATTCAGGGTGGTGAATGCAAAGCAGGCCTGACCACTTAGGAGCTTCCAGTGCAAGCAGAACAGTTCAAGTTGGGTTTGTGTGCATATGTTTGTCTACCCTTTCCTAATGTTAATGGAAAGTGAAGGTTTTCCCCTCATTTTTGGGATAATTTTCTCAAGTAGGTTTAATAGTATGTGAAGAAGAAATGACACCTCCCTGCCTGATTAGCAGCCTGCAGCTAATTTGTAAAGAGTTTTTCTTAATAACATTTCAATTATTCTTCCCACTGAGGGTGAGTGCAAGATATAATTTAAGTAAAATTATTACAGCCCTATTTTTAAATGTACCCATGCAGAGTAACAGTTGGGGTGTCGAGTGGCTCTGGTGTTTGGAAATTATGTCCAATAGCCCTAAGAAAGCATCAGAGAGCTGTGACAAGCATATGAGCAGCCCAGGTTTGTGTCCAAGAGAGATTTTGGGTCTCTTGTCTTGATGGAGATTTGATGAAACTGAAAAGAAACCATTTTTAAGCAGATGATTGGAAGAACAGAAAGCATTTTTCTTACTGTATCATATAATTAGTAGAAGGAACAAGGTGGCTCCCACTGGCCAACCTCCCTGCTATAAATCCTCTCCAAATAAAATTTCATCAGATCTTCAGTAACATCTTGAGAAATCTTTCACCACCAAAGTCCCCAAAGATAGCCAAATAGTTTGCACATTACAACAGAGCCACTTAGGGGAGTGGAGGTGGTTTTCAGCCTGTCCTCTTCCTATGCTGGTTTGAAGTCTTTTCACAGGGCATCCATACCGACCGCTGAGGAAGCAAGGGAATCATAGAATCATGGAATACTAGGTTGGAAGGGATTTCAAGAATCATCTGGTCCAACCTTTCTTGGCAAAGCATGACCTAGACTAGATGTCCGTGCACCCTCTCCAGCTGAGCCTTAAAATTGTCCAACACTGGGGAATCCACCACTTCTCTGGGGAGATTCTTCCAGTGGTTGGTTGTTCTCATGGTGAAAAAATTTCCTCTTGTATACAGTCAGAATCTACCCAGGAGTAATTTGTACCCATTACCCCTCATCTTTTCCACGTGACTCCTTGTATAAAGGGATTCTCTGTCTTCTTTATAGACACCCTTGAAATACTGAACATGGTGGTAAGGTTTCCCTTGGGCCTTCTTTTCTCTAAGTTCAACAAACACAGCTCTCAGCATTTCCTCATAAGGGAGGATGGAATTCCAAGCTTACTGCAAACAGACTTTTGCATCATGTAAGGCATCGAGCAAATCATCATCCATCAGGCTGTGGTCAGTGGCTGGTGAAACTGGATCTGAAATTATTGCAAGGTCTATCATTAGAGGCAGTTATTATGGCATAGAGATTATTTTCTGTGTGTATCATTTTGCCATTATTTTCTACTTGCTATGCAAAATGTCTCTTGACTGAAATACACTATCTTATCCATCAACAGCACAGTTCGTTGTGACCATACTGTGTATTTTGCCTGTAGCTGGTAATGGGATCATAATTGTGTGACTGACACAGCAAGCAAAGAAACCAGCTGTGTTTTTTTATGTTGATTTGTAGCTTATGAATGTATATGAACCTGATCATTTTAATGAAAATTTGACTCAAACAACAACCCCAGCATTTTGTACTATTATTTTTTTTTTCTTTCCTTGTTTCCTTATACATAATGTTGGGCCTATTTTATGCTCAGACAACTGGTGAAATTCTTTACAAGTTCTTTACAATTTCAGGATAATAAATCTCTGTTTGACAAAACATTAAGGATTTTTTAAAACTGCCATTCATTCAGCATATGTAATTGAACACATACATGTTCTATGAATACATCTGGATACATACATTATGCATGAATGCTTCCATATTACACAAAAAATGCTGAAACAAACCAGTTTTTGATCTGATTCCAAGGAAATTCCTGGACCAAGGCATCCTTTATTCTGATTTCCCTGTGGATATATGAGAAGCCCTAAGTTTTATGCCTGTATACTGTTTCTGTTGTAGATTCACCCTCCCACTGAGAAGGTGCTTATTGACCTTCAGGGATACCTTGCAAGCAGACGCCACCAGCTAGTTCAGGCACAAGAAGATGATCACAGGTGTGTTCCTGTGCTGCAAAGCTCCACCGAAGTGGCAGCATCTGGTCCTTCAGGTAAAAACCTTCTCTGAGAGACCCTGTTCCTGGTACATGGGATAGCTCTTCAGCTGTTCCTGTTCTCCAAGGTGATGTGTTATGCTGGACAAACACAGTCATAGCTTAGGACTGCATCTACACACCCCTGGAAGACACCCTTGTCCATGATGTTTAAAAGTTTTAAGAGTCTATTATTCAGGGCATACATAATTTAATACAAATAATAGTATATGAAGAACAGTAGGCAGCTTCCTTTCTTGGCATTAAGCCAGGTAAGTGAGACTTCTTTAATTTTGTGGTATTGGAAGTGATTCAAACCAGACCTCCTGTACTTACAAAGAAATGCCCTTTGTACACAGCGGAGTTTAAGCACCTTCCTTATTAAAAAGTCATATCCTGTTTTCTTGAAGTCAGCAGCAGAATTCCCATGATCAGAAAAAAAACAATCAAATGAAATCCCTAACCAGACAATGTAGAAGAAAAGCACATTTGAGTTACAGTTGTTGCTTAAGGGTACAACCAAGCTTTGAATGTGCTGCCCTGCTTTCAGGGTGCAGTCTGAAAGCAATCCTGGGCTCCTTGTCTGAGCAGTGCCTGCAAAAAGCCCCTGGGGCATCGTCGGGTGGGAGAGTTGCTGCCACGTGTTCTCCCAGCAGGTCCCTTCTATTGCTGTCGTCAGTAGGAAGGGTGTTACTAGCTCATTTCGGGTGGTGTTTTGACAAGATGCTGGATGTGCAATCTCACAGAAGGGCTAAAAACGGCAGTGTACTCTCAGCACAGACAGGCTTTTGGTAGAGGTTTGCTGCCAAACTCCAAAGTCTCTAGCTGCTCATGGGTAGAGAGGCATTTTTTGATTCTGAGTTTATAACTTGGCTGCGTACTCTCTAGGTGCAGGTATAAAGCAGTTCCCAAACAGTTGCTTCCAAATTTCAATATTTTGTTGGAAAAAGTTGTAAAAAGTCCTCCCCCCCTCCCCAAAAGAACCCCAAACCAAGCAAACAAAAAAAAACCCACAACCCCAAAACCAGAAAACCCCTCCATGAACAAATAATATGAAGGAGAAAAGAATTCTACTCTTCCAGAAATGAGTTTCCAGAAATTGTTGAGCTGTTTTGGTAGAATGTTAAAAAGAATCGTTTTGAGGTAGAGATCTGACAGGGAAATTTCCAGTCATAATCATTAAAGTTTATAATCACATAAATTTAGAATCACAGAAAACCTGGTGTTTATAACAAGAAGGTCAAGACACCCTGACCCCAGGCAGTACAGCCAGTCCCCCTGGAACAAGTTACTGATCTTTGCTCAAAGAATTTGTGGCTATTGCTTTCAAGTGTGCTTGCCCTTGTAGAGTCATGCCAGGGGAGGTTTAGATTGGATATGAGGGAAGATTTCTTTCCTGAAAGGGTTGTCAAGCATTGGAACAGGCTGCCCAGGGAAGTCACCATCCCTGAAGGTATTTAAAAGATGTGTAAATGTGGCACTTAGGAACACGGTTTAGTGGTGGATAGGGCAGTGCTGGGTTAACAGTTGGACTCCATGATCTTAAAGGTCTCTTCTCTCTTAAATGATCCTATGATCTGTGAAATGCTGATCACCTGCCTGAAAAAGCATCATTTAATGATTATTAGCAGTTTGAGCTCTTGTTGCTTTTCACTTGCTGGATAACAGCCGCTGGGGAGTTCTGGCTATGGCTCCATGCTGTGCCCGGATAGCAGGCAGCAGAGAGGAGCCAACAGCCATGCATCCATCTCTGCCTGCTGCAAGAAAGCACAAACCGCAGAGGAATGAATGAATGTCTTCCTTTGCATTTCCAGCTGCTCTGATTTTTAGTTTCCTGCTGTGTTGTGGAGGTGCTGGAATTGGGCTTTCTACTGAATTAGGAAATTGAAGTGATGGGTTGATGGCATAAATATACATGAATTCCCAAAATAATGAACAGTACATGTTCATACCCAGAACATTTTATACTAGAAAATACATCAGATGAAACTCAGAGCCTCTAAATGAGTCTTTAATAAAACAGCAGGTTAATGAAACAAAATTACAGACAAGGTTTCGTGATAGAATTGCAAGTCTGATAAGCACATCCCTGATAATTTTATTCTACTGGAATATTCCCAGGGTCTCTTTTCATCACAAACCATGAAGGACCAGACATAAATGGACTGGAAAACATCATTTAGCAGGCTGTTTCTGTCCCTTGCTTATGTGATGACTCTTCAGTGTGTTGAGTGTTGAGGAGTTTCTGATTTATTTTGCTGGCAGATTTAGCCTGCACAGAGCCTGAAATCACCTGCCGAATTTAGGGGCAGCAGAAGGCCCGTACTCTGCTCACAACCCATGCTTCTTTTCCCAGCAGGAGCAGAGGGCAGGAGGGCAGTGGCAGGAAAAGCTCCAGCAGTATGTGTGGAATTGATGGAGAGAAGAGCATTGACCAGGGATGAAGAGGGTGCAGGGTCAGTGGTTACTGTGCAGCATCGAAGGAGAAAGAGAGGATGCACCTTTCACAGTGGGACTTTCACAGAAGCACTTATTAAGGTGAGAGGTGATGTGGGAAATGGGAGTAAGGCTTAGAAATATTGGTGAGAGCAGCTTTTGGAGTTGCTGGCAGCTGAAGGTGGAGAGTAGAGATTAATGAGGTTAAAGGAGTGGTTAAAAGGTTGAAAGGTGGTGGATCAAAAATCAAGAGGGAGAAAGATGAACAATGTCTGTGAAACAGAAGAAAGATAAGCACCAACCAGTATGGGTGTCTGGTGCTACCCCGTAGCCTGAGCTCTCGCTGTCCTCAGCTTGACTTTTACAAAATGATGCTTCTTGACTTTATGGGATCGCAGGACTCTTCTGGTTGAAAGTGGCCTTATGAGAACATCTGATTTTTGCATCATTTTCCCTTCCCCCTCTCTGCCTTGCCTAAGTTTTTCCTATCTTTTATATGTGGTGTTATCACAATGTCTTTGTGTAGATATAACCCCTATATTACAAATAACAGCACCACCCTTCCCCCCCCCCCCCCCCATTACTCAGAATGTTCAGGCTTGTAAATGCACAATATCTTAGCAGCTATGCAAGGGAAAAGTCAAAATACAAGGTAACGGGACTTCTTCTGACTTTAGTGTGGTTGCATCCATGCTTATGTTTCCTAAATCCCTCCTGTATCAGCAAACTTCTGTGTTACTTACTTGAAGCATGCTTGCTTGTTGTTTTGTCCAAAATTCATCACAGGTGTAATGCAAATGAGAGGTGAAGCATGATACATCTATCTTACGGCATGGAACAGCTTTGTGTGACAGCCTCTCTCAGACACAGAGAAAGGCAATTCCTGGAAAGTAGCACTTGCTTTACAAGAGCAAGCAGTCAGCTTCCCTAAATTACCCATCAGCTCCAGGAGAGCTGTGCTCCTTTTCTGTTTTGTGTTATTATTCCCACTATTATCATTATTATTTTCAGATTTACTTTTGCTTTCTGAGTTTTGCTAGGGTACCCCTACTAGATAGAATCATAGAATCAACTAGGTTGGAAAACACCTTTAAGATCATACCACAATTACTGCTGCTGTGCTGTAGTCAGCAGGACTAGTGGGCTTTGAAGAAACCAACTGTGCCTAGAAGGTGGGAAAACTGCTCCTCTGGAAGGAATAGGAGAGTATTTAAGAAGGAATAGGGTGTGCTTCGTCCTAAAATACCAGGGTCATTAATACAGAGAGCCAGAGGAAGCAGTGATTCTCCTCTCAGCTAGGGTGGAGGCAGTAGGGATGACTGCCCAGCCCTTCCCCTTACCCTTGCTGGCCTATGGGGAGGGTGGCAGGACTTGTCTCCCCACTTATCTCCTTCACATGACTTTGCTGAAGGACTAAAGCACTCCCTTGCAGGGCTGCTGGGGTTCTCTTGGCAGCCTGTGGCATGGTTCCCAGCACCACAGCCGCACAGATCAAGAACAGGAGCCAAAGCATTGACAAAGCTGCTCCTGATTGCCTTGATTGCTGCACATTTTGACCTTGTCAGTGGGGATTCATGATTGCTGTTGGAGGCTTTCATGCTGCAAACATGGGTTTCTAACCCTTCTTTTATTCAGGGGAATTGTGCTCTGGAAAGACAAAGTGCACATGCTGAATGGGGAAGAGGAAAGACTCTGATCTTTTGCTTTCTGCCATTCTTTATGAAATTCCCTCTTTCTCCTCAAATGGGTCTGTTTAAGGGTATGTTAAGGTAAACACATATACATATATAGAAGTAGTACCAGTGATCATAACCATCATTACTTCTGGGAAGTAATTTTAGCTCCCCTCTCCATCCACTGCAGATGATTTTTAAGGGCAAATGTCATTTCAAGGCTGTGTGTTGACTAAGCCTTTCGAGTGCCTTTGGTGGACCACAGTTAATGAAGCACAAAAGAATAATCATCTGGCTCTTTAGAGAAAGTGAAATTATAGGCTGTTGTAAGCCAAAGTGCTGTGGTTTCCCCAGTATCTCCTTCCACTTGATCCAAAAGAAAGCCCTTAACAGAACAAAACAAGCTTGCATTTGAATGTTTAGCTGCTATGAGTGGTTGAGCCTGGATCCAATATGCACACAATTTTTCATATTAAAAATATACATTCCTTTCCTGTGTTTTCTGCAAAGTGAAATGGGAATGAAGGCAGACTCCAGTCGAATTTTAAGTTGTCAACCCTCATTTCTGAGGATTATTAAAATTTGGCAGGATGGGTTTATCCACCCTGAGCAACTTTGGCACAATGAGCCAGGAAACAATGGAAATATTGGGGGAAAAGAAAAACCAATTAAGACCTTCTGCCTCATTTTCCAGACCTAACTGTTAATGGACCTCTGAAAATAAAATACATCTAAGCTACCCTTGGGCTGCTCTTCACTGCTCAGAGAGATGTCTCCAAGATGCTTCATTGTCCGCAGGGCAGGCAGGTTGCTGATAAATGACCAAGTGACAGTGCCACTGTAAAACAAGAAAAGGCAATAAACTGGGTTTCCTGTAAAACAGAGACCCATTAGAATCAGAAAGATGCTTTTCGCATGAGCACTCCCTGAGAGGCTTGAGTGTTCACAGTCCTCGCTGGCTGAGGAGCAGAGCGTGCCATTGCACAGCTATAATCTCACTTATATTTTAGCATCCAGGTCAAGTAAACAGGAATGCCTGAGGATTTTTGTTCAGTGCAGATTCACAGCCACATCAATAGATCTTTTAAAAATTATTCTGCCAGCATTCCCTAAGGTTCTACCTCCATCCTTTCTGTTTCATAGACATATTTCTTACAGGCAGCAGAAATAGAGCCTGCCGTTTTGCTGAGCAGTAATACTGGTACCTTCTGTCTTGACCTTGAGTCTTCTATGTGATATACCTGCCAGTTTACAGAGGTGTACTGAGATTTCTCTCCAGTTCTCCTTCCTAAATAATCCAGTTCTGTGTCAGTGCTACAGTAAAACTGTATCTCTAAAGCCAGACTTTGATGAACCAGAAAGACTCTCTTTGTCATGCTCTGCACGTTTTCACATGTGGCTTTTTTTGGATTGTAGCTGTAATAAACTCTCGGAGGAATAACCCTGGCAGTTTGGGCACATCTCTGCTGCCAGCTGTCTAACAATAATCTCAGATGTTATTCCACCATCTGAGATGACTCATTACTGTAGGAATATTTGAAATTCTCCCAGTCCCATTATTCTGGACCAGCTATAGGGGAACAAGTCACATTTCCCTAAATATGAATATCAGGTTAAAAGACAATTGTTTATTGATTCTGTGTCTTGACTTGATGCTCAGAGTTCAAATATTTACAGACTTCCACTTTGTAAGACTCTTTTCATTATGGAAAGTAAGTCATGCAATTTAAAGTAAGTGCAAATTAACGAGATGAAGAGCTCAGAGTGTTTCTCCAAATTAAAGAAACACTAAGATTTAGTAGGTGTGTAGGTTCAGTTAAAATTAAACAACACAATTTTGATTCAGCTTGGTGTATCATTATTATCCAGCCACAGACTAATGAGCTCTCCATTCTTCAATGGGACCAGTTTCATTTTACATGAATACTAATTCCTTCCGTGCAACTTTTGCAGCATCATCTCTCCAAAAGCTACTGAGGGTTATGCAAATTTAGCTTTGCTTGATTGGAAAATCCAGGGGTTTACTTATTCTTTATTTATTCTGGGTTTATTTATTTATGCTCCATCCCTGGCAGTGTTCAAGCCAGGTTGAATAGGGCTTTGAGCATCTTGGTCTAGTGGAAGCTGTCCCCGCCCATGGTAGGGAGTTTAGAACCAAATGATCTTAAGGTCCTTTCCAATCCAAACCATTCTATGATTCTATGACTTTTTATGGATTATTTGTAGAAGAGCAGCACTTCCCAACAAAACTCACTGTGTCCTGACCAAGTGAGTCAATTTGCTTGGGTGTGCTCAAACTCTCTGACAGCTTGCTTGCAGGGGCAGCTCTGCAGCAGTCTGGCTCTGAGGGCTCCAATACTATAGATTAACCTTTCTGGTTCTACATCTGCTCAAGCATGGGATGCCTGTGCCCAGTGTATAGAGTGTCCCGATGAGCCTGGAAACACCAGGGAGCCTCTGGGCATCCTGCACATAGAAGGTGAGTGCAGCATTTCTAGGCAGTGCAGGACTTGGTACATCTGTGTCCTTTCAACAGCATTTGCTTTCCCTCAGTTCTTTCCCTGGTAGATTAACAAGACTTTCAACACCTGCAGCTTCTTCCCCAGGGAACTCCTTAAATAACTGTAATCAAGATAGCAATCTGAGAGGAGGATCTGGCTGATTATAAGTGTTTCTTCTGTTGTTCTTCTCCCATAATCCCTTATATTGCATTGCCCAGAAAAGGGAATAGGGATATTAACAGTTCACAGCCTACCAGAAACATGCTGAAACAAGTCTGGCCACTCAGAAACACCCACAAAATGTTCCTGTCTCCCATTATTTTTTATATTTTGTGACAGAAAGCCAAATCTTAATGTGAAACTGATGCAGAAACTATTTAAGAAAAAAAAAAAAAGGTTCTTTGTACACTTAACATGAAAACAACAATAACAAATGCTTTTGTAAAGCAATTGGATCATTCGGGGTGATTTCTAACACTTTTATTTAGCACTACAGAGGCTTATATTAATATAAAGGTCCTCAGTGTCAGACCAATCTAATCTCACAGATCAATAGTCTAATCTTTCTCATTTCCTGAATGTCAAACCACTCTTCTGACCTTCCAGGTTCTTTCCAATAGGGACAAATTAACACATCCTAGTACTTTTTCTTCTGAGTTAACAGGAGCTGAGATTTGTTTTTGTGGCAAAGGCAAATCATTCCTCCTTCCACTGTGATAATTGATAGTGTCCTGCACCAGTACAGGCTCACAGAAGTCCTGTCACTTTCTATGACTAGTGCAATTATGGTCCAAATTAGAGGGTACGTTCCTGTTTAGTTTTCTTAATAACAAGCACCGGTTCTTCTGCTGTGACTTCTGAGGCTGAATAGATGCTTTTTAAAACAATAACTGATGTGTCAGCACTATCATTGGTATATTTTAAATGCTTATTCTTAAACATGGGATAGCTGGTGATACTTTAAATTCTGCCTCAGACCTTTAGATAAAATGTTACTGTCTTTCTGAAAGCCTGAAGAGGCATGTTATCCAGAAAGTGCAGAAAGTTGAACTTAAATTGAACCATTTAATAGTTAATTTGGGATTACACAAATGTAGCTTCATAGAGGTCCTGTGGAATCAGGCTTGCTTTGCAATGGCCATTGTTATTTGCTGGGCAGAGACAACAATCGCGATATGACTTACTGTGTTTCAAATGATCTGGAGGGTGTTAAAATCTGCTGCTGCTGCTTTAAACCTGCAGCATGCTCTGGAGGACCTCAGATCCTGGAGATCTTCCCACATGCACAGTATGGCATGTAACTGCCCTCCCAGCATTGTCTTCCTGGAAGGAATTGCCTCCTGCTTTAGCTGTTTTGAAGTGATGGTTTTGGAGGTACTGTGCCTCTCTTCAGAGAGTCTCAAAAACCTTCCCCTCTTTACTGCATGCAGGACAGTTAGCAGCTATGGTGGAAAAAAACAGCTGTGTCCCTGGATGAAGTTACAGATATTAGGGCAGGGATTCCTTGTGCTACTAATTCACATAAATGTATACTCTTCTGTGCAAGCATTTATAGACATGCTAAGGTTTCTAAGCTCTAAGTTCTCAAGAAGCTCCCAACAGAAGCTGGTAGCTGGAGGCTACAGCAGGCTTTCCATTTCTGAACTGCCACAGGGCTGGTGGAGCAGTTTGCTTTTCTCTTTGATGCTTCCTGTGGCAGCATCTGACTATGGGACAGCAGCAATCTTCTCATTGCATCTTCCCTGAGTACCAGGGCAAGGCATGGGTGTGGAGAGGGAGAAGGGTCCTCCAAGTACAGTCATTTCTGTACAGAAGAGTATTAGAAAAGTCTTTTTTTTCTGAGCTGTGGTTAGAGGGAGAATCCTCAGTGCTGGGTCAATGGTACCATAGGTCGGGAATGATTCACAGGTTTTTAATGAGCAAAGGGGAGATTACAAAGAGAGGGCCCCTGTAGAAACCTTGACAAATTGTTCTCTGTGTGGTCCCTGAGGCCCAGGAAAGACTGAGGACATGCAACAAGCACTGGCTGAGAAAATGTTTGCAAGAGGAAAACAAGAGAAGAGTCTTCCCTCCACCCCAGCTCGTTGCAGTAACAGCAATTATAGAAACGGAGCCATGTTCCCCGAGGCTGCACATCACTCAGTCCTGTGCTGTCAGGCAGCACAAAGCTCTTCCTATACTTTATGCTGTGGCTCTGAGCTGTCTGAAGAGTTGCAACACCACAACATTAAATGTAGCTATCTGGGGGTTTAGAATAAGTATTTGAAACCTGTTCTCTTCTTTTTTTGGTAGAGGAGATAGTTTCATAAGGAAGAGTTTGCAGAGAGCTCACATTGTTTGAGAAGCTATCTTGACAACCATCCCAAATACATTTTTACTGAAGTTTATTTCAAGTAGCAGATATGATAATAGAATCATAGAATCACAGGATGGTTGGAGTTGGAAGGGAGTTTAAAGATTATCTAGTTCTGGCCCCCTGCCATGGGCTGGGACACCTTCCACTAGAGCAGGTCGCTCAAAGCCCCATCCAGCCTAACCTTGAACACTGCCAGGGATGGGGCAGCCACAGCTTTCTCTGGACAGCCTGTTCCAGTGCCTTGCCACCCTCACAGAAAAGAGCTCCTTCCTAATCTAAACCTACCCTCTTTCAGTTTAAAACCATTCCCCCTGTCTTGTCACTACATGCCCTGGTAAAAAGTCCCTCTCCAGATTTCGTGCAGGCCCCTTTAGGTATTTGTCGTGGTTTAAGCCCAGCTGCCAACCCAGAACCACGCAGCTGCTCACTCACTCCTCCCTTCCTCCCCCTGCTCCTGGAGGGATGGAGAGGAGAGTCGAAAGAATGTAACTCCCACGGGTTGAGATAAGAACAGTCCAGTAACTAAGGTATAACACAAATCACTACTGCTATCACCAATAATAATAATGATAAGGGAAATAACAAGGGAAGAGAATACAACCGCTCACCACCCGCTGACCAATACCCAGCCCGACCCAGCAGTGATCTAGCCCTTCCGGATAACTGCCCTCAGTTTATATAGTGGGCATGACGTGCTGTGGTATGGAATACCTCTTTGGCTAGTTTGGGTCAGGTGTCCTGTCTGTGCTTCCTCCTGGCTTCCCCTCCTCCCTGGCAGAGCATGAGACTCAGAAATTCCTTGGTCAGACTAAACATTACTGAGCAGCAACTAAAACCATCAGTGTTACCAGCGCTGTTCTCAGGCTGAAAGTCAAAACCACAGCACTGCACCAGCTACTAAGAAGGAGAAAAATGACTGCTACTGCTGAACCCAGGACATTACTGGAAGCTGCTCTAAGGTCTTCTCAGAGTCTTCTTTTCTCCAGGCTGAAAAGGCCCAACTCTCTCAGCCTGTCTTCATAGCAGAGGTGCTCCAGCCCTCTAAGCACCTTTGTGGTCCTTTTCTGGACTTCCTCTGATCTAAGGTCTCATTCAAGATCAAAACCAGTCAGAACAAATGGCCAAGGACAGGAGCTGATAAAACATATGTGAAGGCATGCACAGAAACTGTGAGGCTGTGATAATCCTGGGAAGGCTCTTGCGATGTACCTGTTTCTATAAGTGATGGTGGTGACGAGGTATATTACTGTCCTGCTGATATTGATTCCAGATATGTTCTTTCCAACCTTTCTACTGTAGAAAAGAAGTTGATGTGGCACAACTGACTGCTTTCAGTCCCTAAAAGACAACAAATACAGCATGGTCCATCAGGGTAGCATGCATGAGACCTGATTTACATCTGCTTCCAGCTCACGACATATCTATGGCTAAATACCTCATCCTGCTGTGCCTCTGGCTCTCTTCATGCATTTACATGTGTTAGGGTGGGTTTTTTTGTTTTCTGGGTTAGTTGAGCTCATTAGGATTCACAGCCTTGGGCTTGCAAGCCTTGTGTATATGCAGCACTCAATGGGCCCTGGTCTCATCCACAGCCTTCAGGGTAATGGTGATAACACAGTAATGCCAAAGTGATCTGGGGAGAGATCCACTGCTGTTTTCTGAAACAGAGATCTGTATGGGAGGATCTCTTGCATCTCCTTTACTTTGAACTGAGTACTTTGCTGCCTATGAGTTGTCTCTCTACTATGCTCAAAAATACATCAAGTAAATGGGAAAGATTTTAAAACGTCCCAAGCATGTTACACTTTTTCCTCCCAAGAGGGGCCACCTTGTGGGTATGAATTCCATCATTTATTTAGGTTCAGACCCTACTGAAAGTAAGATTTTCAAGTCTGGGGACAGAGAAAATACTGGGTGACTTAAGTGCCTACTCACTGAATTCACATACCCACTTGTTACCATGAGCGATTGCTTATTCATCCACAACGTAAAATGTAATAATTTAAAAATGCCAAAACAATTGCAAAGAGCAGACAGCAAAAACTGTAGCTAGGTTATTCACAAATGGAAATAAATAAACACATAATGTAAATTATGCATTGCACTCATTTGTTCAGCTAAAGTAATAATGTTGTGGGCAGCAATAGTTACTCTTACAACCCGTACAAAAGAAAACAAATTGTACCCTGACAAGAACATCCCCAGGAAATTAATATGATGACATTAGTAACCGTTTTATGGAAACCTGGAGAACTTTTTAAATATATTATAGAATCCTAGAATCCTAGAATCATAGAATAGTATTCAGTAATGTATTTCTTTTAGGAATTAGTAATGCAGTTTTATTGCTCTCAGAAAGTAAGTGGAATCTCTTTAAAAGCAACCCCAGCATTACACTCCTGCCCAGCCCCAAATGGGAGCTTTTTCCTGGAGGCAGTCCACTAACAACGTAAAAATGTCTCATGTAAAAGCTGTATGTATTTCTGACCCTGTCAGCTCAAGCAGATGCTATGGCATTAGTTATGTGTGAATTGCAGATCCTGTATTGCCTTAATTACACTATCTTTGTAATACTTTATTTCACTTACAATTGGGAAGACCAGGTTGCTCAAAGAATTCAGAGACTCCAGGTCTCTGAAACCATCAGCAGCTTTGCTTCCTGTCATGCCCAGTTATTTCTGCCAGTGCTGTGCTGGGTTTTAACAACAGCAAGCCTAGGACAGGCTTTGAACAGGAAAACTTTGGAACTGGTTTAAAAGAAGAGACTCTGAAAATGAACCCTCCTTGCAAATGTGGCTTGGCAGAACCTGCTGTGCAAAAATGGTGGTGCTTCGCCTACTGCCTAGGACTATTAGTCTGCCAACACTGCAGTGGTTTACAGGAGGATTACCTTTGCTCTTGCACACTGGCTCACCTCTGCTGAACAAGAAAAGATTCAGCTTCAAAATCCAAGATTAAACCTCATGAAATACTCCTGCAAAGGCTGCACATGCATAGCTCTCTGGCAACCCATACTGTCTCACTAAACCACAGTCCTTCACTGTTGTAGCAGATAGAACGTCTCTGTAACATGTTCTTTTCTGTAGCAATACGTTTTATTTTGTTCAGGGAATATCAGAATAAAACCAGCATTCATTAATGAAAACACAGACGAGGAAATTTCAGAAACTGCTTCTGGGCAATTTTTTTCTTGGTTTTGTTGTTTTAGAAAAAAATTGAAAGAAGTTACAGAAAATATTTGACAATAATAGGAAAATATTTCTGGCACCAATCTTTCTTTAGGCAAACCCCAGTAGTTTCCCTTGTGTGTTGTCATAATATGTATTTTGCTGGAGCCGGGTGATAGAACAGTGCATGCCCGAGCGCTTCTGGTGGGGTGGGCACTGGGCATTTCCATCAGTGCCGTTACAGCAGTGCAGGACACCCAGTGGGACCTGTTACTGAACAGTGCTGCTACTGTCCTGGTGATAATGTTGTGTCTTCCCTAGCAGTTCTTGTTGCATTCAGCATTGCCCATCTCAGATTGTGGTCACATATTCAGCTTCTTCCTCTGTTGGACCCAGTGTTTCCAGTTTCCAGTATGGATAAGTAAACATTTCCCTTCCACTGTAATGGGGTAGAGGGTGTTTTTCAGTGTGTCCAAGCAGTAAATAAGCACATTAGAGTAGTTGGTAAATAGTTGAAGACCTAAAATTTTGCAGCAAGCAATTAAATGCCGTAACTATCATTATGCTGAGATCACATTTGCTATGTTTGCTTATTAGCTCATATCTAAGAAGCTAAACAGTGCCAGGACCAGCTCTCTGTGCAAAACCATGGAGAGGAGGAGAGTCAGTTCTGGAGCACGGGAGTGCAATAGCACAGCATGGCCTGGCTATGTCAGTAATGCCATGTTCTTCCTAACACTGTTCAATTTACTCGTGTGAATTTTGTTGGGTTTAGCAGAGGAAAAAAAGAATAGCTGACACAGGGGGCAATGACTAGGACTGAAAGTGTATGAGAAGGCAGCAGTGGAAAAGAGGCAGAGGCTGCAGAAACACTAGGTGAAAGGAACACAGAAACAAATTTCACAAGGGGCTTTAGAGATTACACAGGCAGCTGGTGATAAATGTGACATATGATTAAGGGAGTGGAGCATCTCCCTTATGAGGAAAGACTGAGGGAGCTGGGTCTCTATAGTTTGGAGAAGAGGAGACTGAGGGGTGACCTTATTAGTGTATATAAATATATAAAGGGGGGAGTGTCACGAGGATGGAGCCAGGCTCTACTCGGTGGCAAACAATGATAGGACAAGGGGTAATGGGTACAAACTGGAACACAAGAGGTTCCACTTAAACTTGAGAAGAAACTTCTTCTCAGTGAGGGTGACGGAACACTGGAACAGGCTGCCCAGGGAGGTTGTGGAGTCTCCTTCCCTGGAGACATTCAAAACCCGGCTGGACACATTCCTGTGTAACATTATCTAGGTGTTCCTGCTCCGGCAGGGGGATTGGACTAGATGATCTTTCGAGGTCCCTTCCAATCTCTAGCATACTGTGATACTGTGATATTGAGGAAATGGGATACTTGTCATGTGAATGTCCTTGCGATCCAGAGGCCAATGTTTTTGGAGTAGACATCATCCAACAGTCCTTTGCTTCCATCACTACCTCATCCAGTTACACCAGTGATTTAGATCAATTGCAAACAGTGTATGATGGATTGACTCCTAACATCAGTGTGACAGCGAAAGCCCTTTGCTAACCTTCAGATGAGCAGCTGCTGTGAAAAACTAAGGTCCCTCTGAGCCACACAGTACGAGTAAACTAAAGATGAGGACATGGGGCAGGGCTGGCGTGTGACTCTTCATGCTGTGGGACTGCTGGCATGTCCCTGACACAGCCTTGGGGCAGCTCTGCCTTGTAGCACCCAGGCACAGTGCAGGGGTGAGCTGGATCTCCTCCAGGGAGTGTGGGTGCTGGGAATAACAGAGTTTATGTATACAGGTGAAAGCCAAGTCATACCATTCACCTTCCAAACTAGGCAATGTGCTGGGAACAGAATGGGTTATTCACTAAGGTACATGGAGCATATTTGGACAGAAAAAATTTAATTCACATTTCTGTGAACCACGACAGCATTGGAAAGTCTGACGCTGTTTACAGAATGGTTCTTTGCTGCCTGCAAAAGCTGTGCTGCAGAAAGCTAGTTGAACTACAACACAAAAATGATGCTTATTCCCTTTGGTCATTTTGTATGGCTTTCACCTAGGTAAAAAGAGTCCTTAAAAAGCTGGTTTTTTTCCTTCCCTTCGTTTCATGTAGTTAATAAGAATCCTGATAGAAATGTCGTCCACTGGAGATGTATCCCATTCATGAGTGCATCCCACTCATCCTTCTTGTGAGTTGAAAAATAAAGTGTTTTGATTTTTCCCGAAAGCTCAGTGTTCACAGTTTTCACAGTGCTTATGATACTATTATGTTACAAAGGTTTTCTTATTCCCAGCTCTTTGATTAGAAAAGCTGCTGCCTCATACATAAAGTTGCAAGAACTTGGTGTACTTCTGATGCTGTGTTGGCAGTGGAACACATTAGAAGATACTGTATTCCATGATTTTCCATTAAAAATGCAGTGCAATGCACTGTACTTAAAGGAACATTAATATCAAATGAAAACTGATTATTATAGTAAAATTTGTTATCCATAACACAAGGAGAAATTTCATGACCAATAATTAATGATAAGCAGGAGGTGAGAACGTGCAAATAAACACAGATATGACTGGGTTACAATACTTGTGGCAGCTCATCGCCTAGGCATGACATTTACAATTTTTATTCCAATTCTGATTTCTTGGATGTAAACCCACATCTAAAATAAAAATAAGACAGAGCATCAGAATTTGAAATAAGGGATATTTTCCAACTGGGAATTAAAGGTATGCTTCTATGCATGTGTAGTTGTTACTGTTTCCCAGGTAATATTGATGGACTCATCAACATGCTGATGTAACTTCAACACACTCAGTGGGGAAGCAAAGGGAATATTAACACTGTCCTGCTGCCCACTGGCATGTATAAAGTTTCACAGAGAAAGCACAAATATATTAGTATTGATAGGTAACTTGCAAATTATCAGCAATGTACCAAGATCTTTTCTAGATCAGAATGCAAACCTCCCCAACGTACTTCAGTTGACACCTAAGTGCATCACATACACTGAAACCTGTTGCTACACATGGAGAAGTGTTGGTCCACTTCGGTTGGTCATCTGTCATTTGTTTTTTGCTGATTCGTGACTGATAACCTGAGCCCCTGCCTTCAAAGGAGCCAAATAACAGTAATCAAGACACCATTTATAATTTTTACATCCTCCTGCTAATGGAATAAATGCTTTGTGAATATAGGGAAGGGAAAGAAGGGGAAGGTAAGGCAATGCAAGGGAAGGCAAGGCAAGGCAATGGAAAGACTATTGCTGGTGTGAAACACTGTCTTTTTTTCTGTACGTTTTTCCTTTACTCTTAGTGTTTACTGTATGCAGGAGGAAAACACTCCCCAGCAAGTTGGAATGATCCTGACATAAATCATCAGACCATTTTTACAAGTCATTTGTTACAGCAAGTTCTTGTTAGAAGGATGTTAAGTAGTTGATGAGATCTAATGATCTGCATTTGTTTCTTTCATAGCTTACAAATTGCCACCTTGTAAGACTGTCACTTTAGAGATTGTATTGTCTCTTCCCGGTGTATTCTTACCCTGCTGAGAATTAACATGCTCGGAGGTTCTCACTCTCCTAAGGTGTACCTGCAGGAATGACTGCTTGGGCAGGACTTCATAAACAGGTCCTGTTACATCAAAGAAAAAGTACACAAAGTGAGTATAATACTACTTACTGTGAAAAAGGATGACAGTGATACCCATCAGTATTTCTGGTGTTGCCTTTGAGGACCAAATGCCTATGGGTTCAGCTTGTTTGAAACCCCTATATACCTGTCTCTTTGATCATCATTTCAGTTCTGTTTTACAAAACATAGCAAGCGCTCCTTGTTCCCTTTCTCTGCACTTGGCTGTTTGGACTCCTGATTCAAGGGGCTGTCCTCCTACTCCAAGGTGGCTGCCCTTGGTCATGACTTTTTCAGGCTGGAGAGTCCTAATCTTTATTCTCTTTTATGGAGTCACTTTGTACCTCTTCTCATCCTGTTCCCTAGCACAGTCACTCCATGCCCACAGTGGGAGGAGGAGCACAGACCAACACATGCCCTTCTTTTAGACATTTGTGTAGCTGCACTTCAGAACTGCTGTTATTTTGGTCATCCCAAGGTGGGCTCGGTGGCATCCCCTGTACTCCTGGAGTGGGGCACTGCAGACACTAGCCTGAGTCACTTGAATAAAATTAACTCTCCCCTTTGTGTTCCATCCCCAGCCATATCAAGCTCAATTCTAAATTTAAGCACAGAAAAGACAAAGAAAAAAGTGTGAACTACTCCATATACTGTCAGAGAGAGAGGTAATAGTCATATCTTTTAACCACCAGAAAGCTATTGGTTTGTGGCTGATCCAGTCAAGCCAAGTTTCCATTACGTGTCTGTTAGGTAGGGTTTTAACACTGGTATGAGTGAATGCAGGATCAAATATCATCATTATTTTAGCTATTTAATAGCATCTAGATACCAAATTTAGTAATATCAAACTACTGATAAGAGAATGAGAAGTGAGGGCAGATCCTGAGCTGGTATGATCTCTTTTGTCTCAACTGATCTCAAGAGAGACTTAAGCCAGGTGTGAGGTGGTCTGTATGGCATCTGCTCCAAAAAGATTCCAGCTGTGCTGTATATATCATATATCTTGTGCAAAGACTGTATTATAAGGTGTAAGCAGGAGCAAGGATTAAAGCCTCTGGCCATATTCTTTCTTTGCATAAGAGTTCCAGGTATGTCTGCTCACCAGAAATGTCGAGAAAACCTGGTGGAGAAAGGCCATCTGGAGGAGGAGAAGACTGTGACGTATTTAGTACAGAATAACAAAGACTGAGAGAGGATAAATGTGTAAAGTAGGCAGCCATCATTAAGCCTTCAGGGGTACTAGTGACTTCTCACTCTAAGTCATACCTCTCTAGGTCCTGATGCTAGAGTTAAAACTTCTTTCTTAGTTTTAGGTCATCTGACACAGTAATTTACATTCTTATCTCACTTCTAGAAGGAGTTAATTATGATTCTGAAATGTAATAATACAGTATCAGTATTAGCAATGTTGGAAAACTTAAAGTTATTTCAGTCAATTAATCTCCCCCTAAAGGATATTTTATTCAAAAGTGGTTTGCAGTACATAATACATTAAATTGTATAAGTGGGTGCCAATAAAACTGTATTCACATACTTTAGGTCTGAAACTGGACATTTAAAGTCTGCTGGTTTACAATGGGAGATTGCAGGACTATTTTTTAGTACTCTAATCTTGGCCATTTCCATAGGCATTTGTCACTATTTCTGTATAAGCCCAGGAATCTTGCCTAGTTGGACACTTGTGAACAATCCTGTAGCATTGCCAGTGGCTGTGTGCTTGATGACATGCAAAAAAATTCCTCATCAAGCCAAGCATCCAAGACCAAATTTGTGCTGAAGTATTTGCAATAGTGTGGAAGAGCTACGTTAGAAATCAGTACAATCAGAGTAACAACTTGTTCCTTTCTAGAGCACTACGAGATCAGAAAATGAATTTGTGTTTCTACAGCTGCACTACAACACTGGCAAATACACAGGCAAACACCTCACAGGAGAGGAAATAATTTAAAGAAACTCATTTATATTGTGTTAGGTATTGTAAGGTGTGAGTAGTTGAAGTTTTTAACACAGTGTGATGCAAAATTTATGTTGTTTTTAGCAGATAGTAGGCTTTGTGTGTAGGCAGCAGAAGAGACAGAAGAGGGGACACATGAATCTTCTGTTCTCCTGAATCAGCATCATTAGGCTTTTCCTTGGAGACTGGCAAGCAAGGAAAAGCCAGGAGAAGCTGAGCATGTTCACCCATCACCTAGTGCTGGCAGCCTGAAAAGGCTGGGGATAAGCCCACATCCCTCTGCTCTGCGTGTTTCATGGAATCACAGAATGGTTTGTCTTGGAAGGGACCTTAAAGATCATCTAGTTTCAGACCTTCTGCGACAGGCAGGGGTACCTTCCACTATACCAGGTCGCCCAAGGCCCCATCCAGCCTGGTCTTGAACACTTCCAGGCATGTTCCCCATGTTTCTTTGTCTGTGCCTTTGGAAAAGGCTCCAGGGGAGCAGAATAGGGTGCTCTGAAAGTGTAATGTGCTTTTACAGAGCTTGCAGTGTGTGGTTGTGTGTTTTCCTGCCAATAGGCCCCATCAGATAAAGAACACCCCAGCATGGAGATCAAGCCCTTCCTTGCCTGCCGCTGAAGCTCTGGGTCAGACTGAACTGCCTTATGCGATATAGAAGAAAGCCATCCATGTTCCTGTCTAGCAGCTGCTATACGTTTCTGTTGCCATGATACAACAATGAAGTTATAACTTTATTCAAGATTAGCTATTTTTACTGTAATTACACAATAGGAAATTATTAGACTATTCTTCCCTCCTTCTCACCCACAGTTTATTTATATGATGCTTCAGGTGCACGTACTGAGACCCCAAGCACTCAACTGCTTGTGGCCTGGGGCTGCTGCTCTGCCAGGGGGTGTGCAGTGCTGAAGGTATCATCAGTCTAAGGGATCTGCTTGGTGGCACAAGCAGCAGACTGCAGGCAGGAGTCCAGCCAACAGTGGCATGCACCTGTGCTGGAGCTGTGCAATTAATTTACTGCAGAGTTATTGAAGACTTGGATCAAGCCTGCTTTGAATCACTCTCTGGGAGGGAGGTTGGGATTGTCCCTGAAACTCCAGGGCATGGGATCCCAGCAGGGCAGAACATTTTACTGCCCATTGCCCGGTTAGGTGTGGTGTGGGCACCCAGCTGTGGTTTTCATTGATGACTGCTTAAGCCTCTCCACGAGTGTAAGGGCTTGTACAAAGCCATTGGAGCTGCATAGGGTCCTTTTCTGAGATTTTGTTTAGGGTGCCACTGTGCACACCACATCAGGGATTCCTAAGTCTTTCTCCGGACGTGGCGGCACATGGCTGCTGTAGTTCAGGTCAGAAGTAGTAGTAAAAACAAGGACTTAACTGTGATTTTTTTATTACCATGATTCTGCAGGGTCCTCAGTCTAAGATCCCTATGAGAAAAGGTCTATAGAATTTAGCAGAAAATAAAATCTTAATAGATTTCTGCAGATTTTTAATAATCCAGTATGATACAGCTCTGGAATTGTACAGAACAGCAAAGGAATCATTACAAGATAATGCACTTTTTGCTGCTTCTGTTAGGCCTTAGAGACTTTTTGCATGCCTGCTGCCCTTGTTTTTTCAGGAGTTGTGTAGCTGGTGGGTGCAGCAGCCTGTACTCACCTCTTCTTGCAGCAGATGCAGGGGAACAGGATTGCTAGCAGTTCTGTGTGAAGACAGGTCTATGAAAGCAAAGTGGATGGGAAAACCTGTCAGGCAGTTGCCTTAGGGAGCATGACTGCCAGTGATGATGGACAGGCAAGTGAACATACTGCATGATAACCAAATGCTGATGAGATGCTCAGGAGGGGAGCAGAAGAACATGTAGGCACCCAGGGACTGGAGCTGTATCCAGCCCAGTTGTGGGAAAGGGCATCAGGAAAATGAAGCCCAGACACTCCAGGCTTCTTGATCTGTCCAGAGCAATCCAGCCATCCTGCAATCCAGCATCAAATGTAAGAGTGTTACCGTGTAAACCAGAAGCAAATATAATTTCACAGCACGTGTCTCATGCAACCAAGGCAGCTCTGTGCTGGACTCCACATCTGCTTTAAAATTCATAAAGAGAGAAAAATCCTTTAAAAAGGACCTTAAACAAGAAGAGTATGAAACCCCCATCACTGGACATGAGGATGTTTTACCATTGCACCTGCCGCTGCTTCAGTTTATTAGTGATGGGTTTCTCAACTTTGCAATACTGATTCTTTTTGATGATTTTTTGGCCATTGGTTGCATTGATCCAAAAGAGAGATGATGTTGAGCCAGGATTTGAGAGACATGGATTAAATTTTGAGTCTGCCTCCCCTTCTGTGGGGCTGCATCTGACTCAGTTTCTGCATCCTGCCCCCGATCACCTCTTTGCACTGGCTACATTTGGCTGCACAACTGAGACCTGTCTGGAGCCCCACAGGTTTACTTTCCTTTCATCTTTGTGTTGTATTTGATCATGGTTCAGGGAGAAGACTCTATGCTCATGGAGTCTTTTGGCTGCTTTCAGTGGTTAATAATAAAAATAATTTTTTAAATGGCCCCTTGGAGAGTGGCATGAAAGAACATTTGAAATGATGAAAATTTTGGAGAATTGAGCACTTTATTTGCTGTTTTTTACTTGTGAAACTTCTGGTCTTGGTGCCATTTTTGTAATTCTTCAATTTACAAAAATGGATTGAACTTAATTCACCTAAACTTTTAGCTATCTTAGGGCATTTCAGGACTGAATTTTTCATAGCTGATAAATAATAAATGCAGAAAGAAAATGAGGTGAATCATTCAATGCAGGGCATTAGCAGCAATTCTAATTTCTGAAAAATAGGCATTTAGAAGTGAAATAAATAAGAATGAAAGAATGAGAACCCTGCTCCAGCACCATTGCTAACTCATAGGGAAAATCTTAGAAAATTTGTAATTGCTCAGCAGTCTGATAGAGAAATGCCACTAAAAATGTGAAAAGTACTGTATTGGTACATGGAAATTATTTGCTGTATGTAAAGAACTAATGAAAGAAATAGGAAGTTAATCTAAAAAATAGAGACAATGGCTAAATTATCACCTTTACCCACTGAGGCGTATGAACTGCATCAAGTTATGTGAAATGTTCAATAGGGTCTGTTACCTCTACTCTGATTTTTTTTGGGGGATTAAACCATGACATGTTGCTATCAAATAGACCTGTCCCAGATCTTAAATGTCATTGTCTAATATTAAAAACTAACTCCATATTTGGCCATGTAAGTGTTACCTGCTCTTCCAATCTGCTGAGGACCAGTTCACTAAGCAGAACATAGATGGAGATCCAGCTACATTTAGCTTGTTAAATTTAGGCATCTTGCGTTTGGCATTTAGCTTTCATTTGATCAGAATTATTTCACAGGATGTGCTGTCTTTCTCTGCTAAGGCACATGCCAGCATTCACTTCCATTAACATATCACTCTTAATCAAATCCAGTGTTCAGAAGTCTCTGCATCCCATCATCTTGCCAATCATTAATGCTCTTCACAGGAGAGTATTTTTGCCCTTCTTGGTATGCCAGATAATTTTGCCTGAGTCCTTTGAGACCCTAAGGGAACACATCACTTTTGGTGCTTTCCATCTGCTTGCTGAAATTTCCAGGACTGCAGTCCATTTGCACTCCTCTGTGAGACCAAGCACTGGCAGGAGTCTTATCTTTAAGAAGAAAGCAGACTTTTCATGGCTTTAACAGTAACACTGAGAAATTAAGTATCTAGTTATGAAAGGCCAAGCTTGACACTGCCCTTAATCCAATTAAAACTATGTTTGAAATACTGTTGCTATTTTGCCCTAAGTTATTAACCAGCGCTTGGAAACTTGCATTAGGACAATCAAGAAATAATGATTAGGGTGTGTCAGAAAGATCTTGGGTTTATAATCAGTTAAGGCCTACAATCAGTTAAGACCTATAAATGCAATTATCTCCAAGACCAGAATTCTTCATTTTCAAAAGACCAGTCCTGTGGTTTATTATCACTTTGTAGCAGCAGATGCTAGTTGAGCAATATAAAGATCTTAATTACAGGCAGAAGTTTATGCATGAAGAGATTAAAACGAAGTAAAAATTTGCTGCTTAACATATTTTATCAATTTTAAGGATTCTTTTAAAGCACTTGATGCCTGTTTCCTCAGGTCATTGTGTTTACAGATTTTTCAAAATTGTATCTTCATTTCTCATTTTGGGAGCCAATTTTCTTTTTTTTTTTTAGGGTTCCCCTTTTGATTTATATTTCGCAATGCACAAAGCCACAGACCAATTTCTGACATCTTCCCAAGTTGAAAGTACTTTTTAATAACTGAAATCTACATACACAATGGCAAGGAAGTTTGTGTAAATTCAATTTTATTTGACAAGTTGTCGTGGTTTAAACAAGATTATAACTATGTGGAAATTACTTTAATGGGCATAGATTAGGTGGTTTCAGACAGAAAGCTACTCTGAAGGAAATCTACGTGGAGTTCAGAGGAGTTATATTGTTAAGAACAATAAAATTTATTTGCAGTTGCTCTTATGGATTCAATCATTTCAATCCTTGGGAATTTGCTCAATGGGAATTAGCAAGATTAGGCCTTTTTATATTATTAATTCAGTAAGAAGTTCCTTTCATTCTCTATTCCACATAACTCCATCCTTTCCTTGCAGGTGCCATGGTTCTTTGAGCTTTCAGGTCTTCAGGTTTAACTCTTCAGGTTTAATTCAGAGAGACTACCTTTCTCTCCCTGCATCTCATCTCCCCAAGTTTATCATCAGCACCCCCTGCCTAATTATCAGACTCACTTTTCATGTCAATCAAGGGACGTTCCCATGGTCAAGGCTCTGTGGCAGTGCAATTATGTCTCTAAAGAAGAGCCATTGCAGGAAAACCCAGTGTATTTACCATGGTTTAGAGTAGATCTGCCTGAGAGCTGTATGATCCAAATAGAGTTCCAGCCATTGGATCAGACTAGTGTAGTGTTGTTCTCATTTTTTGTTCTCACAGAATTGATTTTGGTCTCAATTGAACATATAAAAACGGTTGCCAGCATTGTTTGCCATGGGTTCTCGCTAAAATCATGTAATTTCTTGTGCACAAGACTGCAGATGGGAATGTCAAGTGTGGGAGGAAGATGTGGAAAACCAAAAGAGGGTAATGACAAAGCTGGAAAATGAGATAAGGAAAAGAGTTTGGGAGGGCAAGAGGATGTTAGGACAGTGAGCAGCTGGGGAGAACTGCATGGAGTAAGGCCAGAGAAAAAAATAATAAGAAATTGGAGGGGCCCTTAGCAGGAACAGGAAGAAATACCATGAGAAGAGCAGAAAGTGGATTTGCAGAAAGTGGAATTCTAATTGTGGATGCAATAAGAAGCAGATGTGGTTTCCTTTTCATGAAGGAAAATGTGTACATGTGACTCATTGAAGGCAAATTTGCAGGTAATTGTGACTCAGATCTGCAGTCAAGAGAGTTAATTTTCTCCAAGCTGAAGTTCTACCAGCTTCAGGATCCAATCATCTCTGCATGTGTCATTAAAGTATTTGAAAGGCATTTTTGAAGATATCTACACTTACCTGCGTTGTATCAGGCCAACAACATGCAGTATCTAAGATCTCTTAGTAGGTCCAGCCTGTTCTTGACATCACATTAGATGAGGAGGTTGAATGGATCACGATGTTGAGTGTCCATAGCAGTAGGGGGGACTCACAACAATCTGATTGTAACTCAGTTTGGATATACAAGTCAGTGGAGACTATGCCAGGCACCACACCTCTTCCAGGACTGGCCGGATCGTGTACATCACATACAGGGATCCTTCCTTCCTTCCCTTTTGCAGACCAGGCAGAGACATGATATCACTGCATTTCCTCATGGCACACACCAGGTTGAAGTTCTGAATTTCAGACCATCTTTTGCATTCTTGTGTTATGGTGCCTTTTGTGGGGGTTCCTTCCCCTGGGACATTCCCCACCATGCAATGTAAAGTGGAGTTCAACCCAGTTCTCCTAACTGGGGCAACTGAAATAAATTTAGCCTAGGCTTCATTTGAAATCTCTGTAGGAAAAAAGGCACCTTCTGGTAGTGCTCATATATTCTGTTATGGATAGCTAGAACAGTTAGGGTGCTCCCAGGTTGGACTTTGGGGATGATCTGCACCTGCTAAAGTTAGAGAGAGAGAGGTGAGAAAGGCTGACTTCAAACTGGCTGTCCAGTGCAGACTAGCTGCCCAACTATATGGTTAAAATTTGATGAGATAAATCTCAGTGTATAATTTGCATTCACATTTACTTATTAATTAGAGAGTTTATTTCAGTTCATGGTAGCAACTGTATTAGGAAAAAGTGTGGGTTTGTTCCCTGTTGTGGCATCAGAAACAGATAGTTGAACATGGAATTGGTACTACGTTTAAATTTGTAGAAGATTAGGTTGGATCTTTTCCAGAGATATGGCCATTTTTTTTTAAATCTGCTTGGTACTTCTGAGTTATTGTTGAAGATCACAACTTCTATTCTTCCTGAAGGTATAACAGATGTCAAAACACAAATTGTTGGGAAATCTGGTTGGTTGTGAAGGGTAATTTTTCTATGAAAAGATTCATTACTTACAGACCAGACTTCTGTATGAATTTGAATTTCTTTATTCTTACTAGAAGTTCTATAAATAAGAAATGCTGCTTTCTATTGTTTTCTGTTGTACCAAACATGGGCCTCTTCTTAAAGCATGTCTTTCAGCCAAGTATTAATTCAACAGATACACTTGTCTTTCTCTTTTCAGAACCTTTTTTAAGATTTGTGAGGGCAAATAACGAGTTCCTTTATGGTCCCTTAATAGTCAATGGAAATAAATAGGCATTTTTATGATGGAAATCATTGCCCTGTTCGGGATGCTTAGCTGGAAATGAGATAAATCACATCCTGTCAGCGACTGTTTCTCTCCAAGGCAGTGTATACTACTAGATCATACATATTTGGGTATGAGCCCACCCTCGTTCTGTTGTTATCTATCTATCTATCTATCTATCTATCTATCTATCTATCTATCTATCTATCTATCTATCTACCTACCTACCTACCTACCTTTGCTGTGTGTGCATATATATATATATACATATGCACACAACACATATATAAGTTTGTCGAATTTTGTAGTCATGCTACTTCTGAAGCATAATTTTTTTGTAATCTCCTGAACTTTTACTTCTTTTTTCTATGCATCAATATTACCAGGCTGAAATCCTTTCTTTTCTTGGTTAGATAAAAAGCATTCCTTTCATATGTCTTTGTGTGGGACCATCTCAGCCTCAGGGCAGGGAAGATGGAAAGAAGAGCAAGAAGGCTGCACAGCTACAAAGCTATGACCACACTGACTAGTAGGAGAGCTTGAGAACTTTACTCAAGACTTCTGATGGGCAGATGGGAGGCAAAAGCCCCTCAGGATCAGGAAGCTAACAGTTGGATTTTTTCTTAGATTTAGAGAAGAACTTCCATTGGAAAGCTACTGTTACATTTTTGAGCTGCTGTGTTCTACAAACAGTGCAAGCCTTGAAGTGAGCTTTGAAATTAGTGATCAGTTTTGTCTTCTCAGCTTCTAAGGCAAGATTTGAAGTGCTATAGGCTGATGCTGATTTTTTCTGAATTCCTTTAGACTCTTACGACTGGTATTGGATTTGAAATATTTGCTATTTATAACAAACATTTGGGATATCTGCTGTTCGTATTTCTCTTGGCATTTGTATCGCATCTGTAGATAAAGGGCCAGTGTCCAAGGACATAGCATCTCTTTCTCCTCAGGCTATTCATTCAAAGATGTAGGGAGAAGGGAACCCGGACTAGGTATTTGTTTTCTTTATAAAGAAATCTGTTACCCAGGCAATTAAATTAAATGTCATGCTAAAGAGTCTTTTTTTTTTTTTATTCCATCTTTTTAAGATGTTCCTATTCTCCCTCTTTTTCTCATGTGTCCGAATGGGCAAATAATCAGTCTCCTCTGTCTCCTCTGCTGCAGTTCATTAACCATTGCTGAGCCGTAAATTGAGATTCAACACCATGGTTTCCTAAATTGAGAGCAGGCTGAGTCATTAAAAAACAACTGAATACACAATATGGTGGGATGTTACTTTCCAATTTTGTCACAGATGAAGACTCCTTTACTCAACTCATTAATGATTCATGCAGTATCCTTGATATCTGGAGACTTCATAGCCATTTTGGCTGCTGTTCTAAATATAATTGGTTGAGAGTGCTTAATTTCTTAATGCTTAGCATCTTAACTGAAATGTCTTATTCTTCTGGAAAAGAGAAGAGCCTGTGGGACTGGTGTCTTCTCAGTTGCTAAAAGCAGCTCATCCAGAAAATGTCTGTTGTTGCTCTTCCATTACATCAGAAGCAGAAACTCTGCAATGAGTTCAATCTTTCCAGCCAAGCACAAAACCAGCAAAAAGGCCTGCCATTTGCCCCAGATGCTTTTGCAGCACCCAAGCAGTCACTGGCTGGTGCTGTCTGCTTTTACACTTCAGTTAGGGCTTGTCCTCAGCAACAAACTTGTGGATCCACCCAGTTTCATGCCTTATACTTGAGACGAAGTTGTCTGGCCCTCCTCAGTGACCCCTTCCACCATATTTCTGTTTCACTATGAGTGATATCTTGCAATATGTCAATCTTTACTCCATTTGCCACATACATCAGGTCAGCATGTGTGTCATCTCCTGATCACTTGTGTCCAATAAGTGACATCTCAGGGCCAAAGAGGCAATGATGTAGCAAAGCCTGGAAGAAACCTGTCTTGAAAAGCATTGTGAAGTTATGGAAAAGTTAATCTTTTAAGCCCATTTCTACAAATCAAGTTCTTCAGAGAAGGAAGTTGTTATTGTAGAAATTTTCTTTGGATGTTTTAAGTAATGTGTTGGTGTCTAAAACACCGTTTTGTTTGTTTGTTTGTTTGTTTGTTTGTTTTGGTTTTGGTTTTTTTTTTGTTTTTTATATTAGACTCTGTGTTCTTCACACCTATGTTTCCCGACCATCTGGAGTGCTAAGCCTTTGTTCACCTTCCGTTTGCCTATAAGCAGGCAGGTAATCAAAAAAAGGTGCTAAACCCACAGAGAAATGGAAACTACCCAGAAGAGAGAAAACTGTTGGTTAGCTACGGGCAATGAAGAGACCAGGGAAAAGGAAAATTGGAGATAATCTTCTATACCCACTTAGAGAGTCCTAGAATCCTTAGTTCCTTACCTGCTGGGGGAAAGAGATGTAAGGTAGGTAGCTTCATTCAATCATACTGTTAGCAAGACAACATTTCTCTGTGCCTATTTAAGGCTCTAGGGTGAAGGAATGCATGGAAGACTGGATGAAAAAACCCTTACATTTCTAAAAAAGCCCCAAAACAGTAATACTTGAGGCTCTTAGCTAACAGGAACAAGAGAAGAGACCTGAAGGGAGATTGAATTTGCCTCTGAAGAAACTGTTATGGGGATGTAAATGGTTAGTGACTACTCAGATATCATTCATAATAACAATTACTCTGTCCAACAGCACCACAGCCGTCCTAGCCCCAGTGCTGCCTATTTTCTGTCCTTTGCAGACCTCCTTTTCCCTTGGGGAGTTGGAAGGCTTGCTGTGACACCATGCTAAGGTCTGAAGGCAGAAACCCTATGCACAGCTTGAGGGACCAGAAACTTTGAGTCAAGGAGCTGATCTATCACCTGGGAAAAAATTAGGAAGCATAACAGCAAATGGCATTTGGGGAAAAAATTCCTTCTTAAAGGTGCTCAGTGAGCTGTGAGATAGACAAGGCAACATCCTCCAAATGCATGGTGCTGGCACCTCTGTCATCCAGCCGCTTGTGCTCATTCCTGTGCTGGGCATGAGACACAAGTTCAGGTTTTCCCTGCATTCACAGTTCTTTTGAGCTGCAGGGGCTGGGAGAAAAGAAATGCCTTCAACCTGTCTTGCAAAACGAGCCTCACAGCAAAGGCAGCTATTTTCAAGGTGCTATTCTGATGTCACTCAATTCCTCTCATGAAGTCATGGCTTAATGCTTGTTGCTATAGCAACCCGTTAGTCTTTTTTGCTGTTACTCATGAAATACAAATGCCTACAGTTGTGTCACTGTTGTGAAGTTCACCTTTAAAATGTTCACTTTAAAACCTCTCTCCTGTGCAATATCTCACTGGGACAAAGCACACAGCTTCACAGAAATGTTATTTCTGAAGAAGAGCCAGTTCCAAAGCACCGTGTGCTGTCTGAAGTAAAAAGCTAGTAAACTATAAGAAAGAGCATTCTTTGAGTGAACCAGCATTTTAGCTGAAAGCTTTTCCCTTTTATGTTCAGTATTTCCCAAAGCTTTGTCAAGAGCTCATTTTATCCTTTTAGTTTCTGCTTTTAAAAGTCTCATTCTGTGTAGAGACGTTCAAACTAAGCACCTTTGATTTCTGTGGCCAGGCCTGCAGGCCTTTCTGTATCTGTATTTTTTTTAGGAAAGGTGATAAAGAGCAAGTGCCCTAAGGAACTGCATTTATCATTTTGGAATCAGTCCGAATAAATATTAAACAGATGGAAATATCAAACAGATGTACAAAACAGTCTTATACCTTAATAAAGATACAGAGCTTGGCTTGTATCCCCATGTAGTCATATTCATGTAACAAAAGTTTAGCTATGGGATTCATGAGTCAGTGTTTCTACTGTCAGGTTTCTGAAATGTGGGCTGACAGCACTTAGCTTGGCCACTACAATAGCACAATATCCAGAGTAAATAACTGCTGAAATGTTTTTCAGTCCTAGATCCCACACAACATCCTTGTCTCTAAATTGGAGAGACATCAATTTGATGGATGGACCACTCGGTGGATAAAGAACTGGC
Source organism: Pezoporus wallicus (assembly GCF_028554395.1). Lineage (NCBI taxonomy): Eukaryota > Metazoa > Chordata > Aves > Psittaciformes > Psittacidae > Pezoporus > Pezoporus wallicus. The sequence continues at coordinate 5,099,560 of NW_026642654.1, forward strand.
TGGATGGCCGCACACAGAGAGTTGTGGTCAATGTCTCAATGCCCGGCTGGAGACCAGTAACAAGTGGTGTCCCTCAGGGATCAGTGTTGGGACCGGTCTTGTTCAACATCTTCCTCGCTGACATGGACAGTGGGATTGAGTGCGCCCTCAGCAAGTTTGCTGATGACACCAAGCTGTGTGGTTCGGTTGACAGGCTGGTGGGAAGGAATGCCATCCAGAGGGACCTTGACACACTTGTGAGGTGGGCTGATGCCAACCTCATGAGGTTTAACCATGACAAGTGCAAGGTCCTGCACCTGGGTGGGAGCAATCCCAGGCACAGCTACAGGTTGGGCAGAGAAGAGATTCAGAGCAGCCCTGCAGAGAAGGACTTGGGGGTGTTGGTTGATGAGAAAATGAACATGAGCAGGCAGTGTGCGCTTGCAGCCCAGAAAGCCAACCGTATCCTGGGCTGCATCAAAAGGAGCGTGACCAGCAGGTCGAAGGAGGTGATCCTGCCCCTCTACTCTGCTCTTGTGAGACCTCACCTGGAGTATTGTGTGCAGTTCTGGTGTCCTCAACATAAAAAGGACATGGAACTGTTGGAACAAGTCCAGAGAAGGGCCACGAGGATGATCAGGGGACTGGAGCACCTCCTGTATGAAGACAGGCTGAGGAAGTTGGGGCTGTTCAACGTGGAGAAGAGAAGGCTGCATGGAGACCTCATAGCAGCCTTTCAGTATCTGAAGGGGGCCTATAGGGATGCTGGGGAGGGACTCTTCATTAGGGACTGTATCGATAGGACAGGGGTAATGGGTTCAAACTTAAACAGGGGAAATTCTTTCCTGTGAGGGTGGTGAGGCACTGGAATGGGTTACCCAAGGAAGTTGTGAATGCTCCATCCCTGGCGGTGTTCAAGGCCAGGTTGGACAGAGCCTTGGGTGAGATAGTTTAGTGTGAGGTGTCCCTGCCCATGGCAGGGGGGTTGGAACTAGATGATCTTAAGGTCCTTTCCAACCCTAACTATTCTATGATTCTATGAGTCTAAGAGCTGGTATTGCCTCATTGCCACATCTGAGATGAAGACTTCTCAAATTGTAGTTTCTATTTCACTATTGCTTGAGCACGCTGTTCTTGCTCTCCTCTGTTTTGCTTCAGTTACATGATCTGACCTTGGTATCTTGTGATCAGCTTTGTTAGCACCATAACTTTTTTGAGAGCTGGAGATGATGGAAAGATTTGAATGGCATAACATAGGAGTGTTAAAAAGAGTGATGGTCAGTCTCTGTGGTCCAGAATGTATTCCCTATTTAGTTGCATGAGAAACCCTAGTTGAGCCCTTAATTTGCAGGTGCATATTAAAGCTGTATATATAGAAGGAGTGTCTGGACAACAGTGTCCATGTCATGATCAGCTCCTCAGTGTGGACCAGGCAGGTGCTGGTCCAGGGGCTGGCTGCGGCAATCAGGTTTCTTCCTTAAGGCATTTCATCAGATTTCTCTGGATTATCAGGCAGCTTCTCCTTCTACAGCAGATGTTAAATTATGCCCAAATCAGCTATGCATTACCTGAAACTCTAGTAAAGACAGCAGTGTGAAAATCTTTGTTCCACGTGAAAGACTTAGTTTCATGACTTCTGGGTGCCAGTGACTCTGTGAAACCTGAACTTCGCTGTTTGTTAGGGAACAAACCCCACAAATACTCCGTTTGTAGCTCAGTCCACCAATTCTTGTCCTTCATAGTTATCAAAAGAAACACGGAAAGGAGAAAGATACCTCATCTCCATGTACCTGTTAGACTGAGCATACTACTGCCTTCTCTCTCAGTTCCCTTCCATGTAAAGTATTGCTCCTTGTTTGATGAATTTCTCCATTTGCTGTTCTCAGATTGTCAAAACAGATTGTGACTCTCACAAATATATTGCAAGTAGTTGCCAGATATTTTTATATGCTGTACTTGAGCTGCAGTTTAATCCTGGAAATCCTTGTGAAATTTTGATTAAACTATTTCATGATGTTAGAACCCCCTGCTTGGACTTGGTAGGTTATAGTTTACATTTATGTCCCCATTCATATCAATGGATACACTCAATACTCTGTAATATTAAAATCATATAATTACAAAATCATTTAGGTTGGAAAAGTCTTTTAAAGTCATCAAGTCCAACTGTTAACTCAGCACTGCCAAGTCCACCACTAAACCGTGTCCCTAAGCACCACATCTGCACATCTTTTTAAAACCTTCCGGGGTGGTGACTCAACCACTTCCTTGGGCAGCCTATTCCGGTGCTTGACAACCCTTTCATTGTAGATTTTTTTCTGAATAGCCAATATAAACATCCCTTGGTGCCACTTATAAAAGATCAAAAAATGGAAAAGGTTTTCAGAATAATCTGCGTCATATTGCTACAATGTGCTATCAGGTGACTTAATGAACCTCTAAAAGGTCTCTAATGTATGTTATTTCCTCTGGACAGTGTATGTTGTGAATTAATATTCAATCACAAAAGGGTGTCATGGTTAAACATGCAAGCATGCATTTGTTGGTTTGTTTGGGGACTTTCTGCCTGGTAAAGCTGTGATAAAAAGTGGTCAGATTTGTATTTCTTGCTATGGAAGTTTTATTAATAGTTCTGATTTTACCTGTAAAAGATGTTTCTTTCACAGTAAATGTTATGTACCCAGGAATAAATGCATCATAGCTACCTTGAAAACTAGAAGCAAAATTTGGTGCTCTCAAATCAGTGAGGATTCAGCCATGGATGTCACCAAGAGTGAGCACAGACCAAAGGTTTGCAAGCTGCTAGGGATTTTGGAATCAAAACTTAAAGGGGCTGACACTTCAAGTTAGAAGATTTAGAAACTCAGGTTATCCCATCTTCTCATGTGCACACAACTTCCTGGTTTCTTCCAGGCTGAGTGACTCACAGTAAAGAGGACTTGTTGCTGTTTTACAGTCAAAACATTGGCTAATTCCCAACCTACAAAAGCTCCTTCTTCATTGCCTGTTAAATTTCTTTAGTCCATCATACCAGGTTGTTAGTATTCACTAAATACTTTACCAAATGGAGTAGTCCCAGAGGCAGGCATGGTGAGGGTGCTGCCCAATGTCTAAGTGGTACAAGAAAACTTCTCTTTCACAAGACCCTGACTTTTGGTGGGCAAGTACCATTTCAAGCCATTGACTATACACAAAAGGTATTTAAGCGGCTGTGCCCTGACTAGTCTTGAGTTATCTATAGACTGTTATTGTGAAAGAATTTATGCAGTGATTGGAGGATATCTATAGAATATGGAAATTTTTGCACATGGATCACTACCTCCATAATAAGACCTTCTTTTCTATAGAAACCTACACTGTATAATAAGAAATAATAGCTCTCTACAGATTTTTTTAAAATAAATTTTAATAATTATTCTCCTTCTTAAGAATTTAAAATAACTTGAAAATCTATAAAGTGGGGCCCTAGGCATTTTTTCAAGAGATAACGTTCAATTCCCAGTGCTGCTGCAACTACATCCTTCAGCAGTCTGTATAATGGCCTTCTCTTATCTAAAGGAAAGGTATTCCTGTTTTCCTCTTACATAACAAGGTTCATTTTTCTACAATATGGGATTATCCTTTTTGGTAGATTATTTCTAGCCCTTCGGATATATTAACCCGCAAATATATTTCTCTTTGTGCTGGTAGCCAATGTTACTAACCTCTAAGACAATCCTTGCTCACTGATGATGAAAACTGTACTCTAATTCCCAAATTTTTAGGGAATCGCAGTGATCAAAGACTGTGTCTGCCAAGCACATAACATGCTGCTTGTGTGGTCTATAAAATTATCAAATTCCTCTAAGATTAATCAACTGTCTTAACAGAGACAAGAAAACTTATTTTGCTATGAGTTACATTCCCAATTAACAGAACTCTAAATAAAATCACTGGAGAAAAATAACAAACCACAGTATGTTTTTTTTCTTTGTTTTGGGGTGTTTCAGATGGTTGAGAGCAACTAACAACCTTCACTTTGTTAGGCTTGATGTCCCTGGTGAGTTTTTAAAGTTACCTGTCTGTGCTTTTGTTTTGCTAGAATTGCACTGCTTTGCCAAGCTTTCCTCCTGAACCTCCTCCAGTGAAAGTACTCTCAGGAAGGGACATGGGAAAGCTCATTTCAAGTTGTCATCTTATAGAGTTGCCCATGCCTGACAGTGTCTGAATCAGGTTTCTTCCTTTCTCTCCAGTTCTTTGCCCTGAAGGTTTCTCATCAACTTTTTTAAAGCCTTAATGGTCTGAGTCAAAAGCCCATTGGGTGCTGTGAATGAAGCATTCTGGGTTTTTCTGGAGGTGGAGATATCACAACAGATGCAAGACTTATTTCAAACTATCTAAATTATGCATTGAAATCAGTATTCACTATATAAAATATTCATTATACATGGATCTTGCCAAACTCACATTTTTTGGTTTATATCTTCTTCTTAGAGATAACACGTGACATAGCAACAATTTAAAATTTGACACTTGGACCACTTTCTAAGTTACTCTCTCCCTCTCTGTTTCTTTCCTTTAAATCCAAAAGAAGAGACAAGAAACCTTGAAATAGGTAGCGTAGGATAACAAGTTTCTCGGGAGGATTCCAGTAGAGACTAAGCCCTGAAGCATTTAGATAAAGCTCTGTCACAGAAAGGTAAAAACAGTCCATGAGCCATAGTTCAAAAAGCCCATCATCTCTTTCCTTCTAAGAACCTATAAAGTACATCTCTCACGCAATACAAGAGCATTTGCCTAACAGCATCTTTGTATTTATGTATTAAAAGCATGAAGATGCTGAAGGGGTTCTCAGATGTCATAAATGATATGTCATTTGGGTAGTAAGTAGCCTTTAGACATTATGAAGGAGAGTGATAAAAACATAATTCAGCTTCTTTTAATATTCATTCATTTCTCTTCCTGCTTTTCCTTTGTGCTCTGTGCAGTTGACATCTAGATTGTTTACAGAAAATGAAAATCAAGTAAATGGATGACCTGAGTATATCAGTAGAAAAAATGTTCACCACAATTTTGGATTTCCAGAAGAAGAAATTATCTGTTGTCTCTGAAAGTAAATATCCATTAAGGAGCTGCCTTGCACAGTGCTTTCTTTTGGATTTGGGAGAGATTCACTTTCATTGAATCATAGGATCATTCATGTTGGAAAGGACCTCAGGAGGTTGCTAGTCCAGACTCCTCCTTAAAGCAAGATCAGATAGAAAATCAGACCAGGCTGCTCAGGACTTTATTCAGTTAGGATTTTCTCAGAGTTTATTTTTCCTTGTTAGATAGCAGTGGTGTTCTTCTGAAATACTATGTGCAATACAACAGTAATAGCTGTGTGGAATAGAACAACCTGCAGTTTCTTAGACTCCCTTTATAACATACATGTCAGCTTTCACAAGTGCCCTGGGCATTGTTGGCTGTCAGGTCACACCTGAAAGTTACAGAAAGAGAGCTTGAAAGTTACAGAATACCTCAGTTAATGTTAAGTGCTAATAGTATTATCATTGTAATGGTCAAAGGATACAGGGAAGTAATGCTTGTAGGTACAGGTAACACCTATATTTAACGTCTTGTTAGACCAAGAAACACAGCTGAATAAAGTTCAGTTTCTGGTTGAGTCCCTTTTTCATTTTCACTTGAGGAGCTCAAAAGAAAAGAACTTCAAAAATAGCAGTAATATTTGGTGAATGGACTGAAGGAGGAAGGAAAGCAGAATATTCTTTGGCAATGGAAGACTGCTTTGAAATCCTACATGGAAAATACTGGAGAATGTAGATTCCCTGCAGTATTTATCAAACATCTGACATTTTAAACGCTCTTAACTCTGGGTAGCCCCACAGGTTCTTCTGTAGAAAGATGAATACTAAAGCACAGTGAAATCAACAATTCATTGGGAAACCAGGAACCGGGGCTGAAAACAGCAAAATTAATCCTGAGGAGAAAAGGAATTGGAATGATTTTTGTTTCCCATTTTGTATATAGAGAGTTCAATAAATGGAAGCTGTGTCAGTTGGGAAAAATAACATTAAATGACATCAAGTTATACCCAGTCAGATCAAACATATGTAAATATAAGAAACTTCAAGTTTCATTAATCCTACTCTTTTGCAGGATACACAGAGATCTACTGTCTTCAAGTTGAAAGCAAAGGTAAAACTGTGAGAATGGTGACCATTTTTTAGCAGTGAAGGTGGCCATTTTAAGCTACTAGCAAAGAGCACAAAACTCTTCCCACTCTTCAGTCTTTGATTCAGAAGAACATCCATCTTGAATATATGCTGTAGAGCAAATACAAGTTTGAATGTATGAAGGAATTACTGGATAAAGCACACCCCAATGGGAGCTGATAATGGGATCTGATAGCCTGTTATCATGGGCAAGCAATGAACCAGGGGCAGGATCTATCCAAGTGTTCTAGCCAGAAGCAGAATGAAAGAAAGCCAAAGACAAAGCTGGGAAGAAGCTTCAACATGGCTCCAAAGTCCATCCATATGGGTGCACCTATAGTACCACTCAGATAGGGACCCACAGCTGACATAGGGCTAGTCAGATGCAAGTGCAATAGGAATTTTTTACAGTTGAGCAAAGGAGGACCAACACATCTTTATATCACAACAGTTAAATGTTCATTTTTATTGAGTGTTATTCCAGTATCAAACAGCCTTCCTAAATAATCCACTAATATCGGTCTTTCATCATAAACTCACTTGCTTAATCCCATGTAGGCAGTAACAAATGGCAAGCTGTGCCTGACTCAACCATTTTTCTTGCACACTCTCATTATATGCATTTGGAATCAAACTGCTCTATACCCTGCTGAGTAGCCTTTACAAAGCATGCTGCTTCTCGGGTAGGGTTCAAGGAGAGATAGAGGAATTCAGACTTTGCATGAACAGAAGCCAGCCAATTCAACTGGATTGAATTTCCAAAGTAAGGCTAATAATTTTGGTACTGAAACACAAATAATTACTGTTATAATTGTTTCCTGGTCTCCACAGGTGTGCTGGCTGCCTCTCAACCTGAATGACAGAACCAGGACTCCTGGTTTAAAAAGCTCACAGCGTTCCTGCTTCTGCAAAGTTCACTGAAAGCCAGTGGGAATAATTTTCATAGATGCGTAAGTCTCCTTCTGAAAGCTTTACATTTGCTCAGATGTCTGGGAAAATTTATTCAAGGTTAAGATTAAGTTACCAAGACAAAGAGCATACTTGGTCTCTGTGAGTGATCTGGAATTCAATGCAGCCCTCCTGTGTCCCATGAGAACATTAAAATGGTCATACAGGTTCAAAGGAAATACCCACCTAGCCCAAAAGGGCCTGTCAGCAGATACCTAAGGAAGCATAAAAGCAGAAGTCTGTGTGATATATCTTCCTGCAACCTTACCCTACTTCCGCTAATTCCAGCTCAAAGGACTTCCTTCCTCTGCTGGTCCTGGCTTGTCTGTTTAGTAACCTCCAAGGGATCTCTCATGTCATTCCTCAACTTCCCCTCAAAACCAGTGTTTACCTGATATTTCCTTTCATTTTCTTTGCTGTTTTGACTTCTGCCAAACACTGAACTGATGGATTTAAGTAAATAGCTGCCATTTCCCAAGGCCTCGCTTCTGGGTGGTTACACTCTGCTCAGAAGCAGGCATTTTATTTGTGAAGCATTTGCCATCATGTGCACCTTTTACATTAATCTGTATTGCACTTCATCTGGCATTTTACTGCCTCATCACTCATTTTCCTAAGGTCCTTCTCTAGTCTGCCCTTGTTCTTACTACCTTGAGCTGCTCTGCATCATCAAGAAACCTTTCCAACACTCTGACATTGTTGCCATTGTGATGGAGATGGTCTGGAGGACTTTGGGCCTGGTGACTGCTTAGGTGTGCTCCTTTTATCACTCTTTAAGGTTCTTCCTGTACACAGGACTATATTCTATTTCAAGCACACTCCCTCATATAAGACAAGCAAATTTTAAACCCAGAAATTTCTTTTTTTGGCTTTTCTTTTTCACAAAACATATTGGTATCTTTGTTTTTCAATGTTTAAAACTGATTTTCATTTTGCCCAGAAGGCAAATGGTATTACCTACAAAAACAGTGTTTTGCTTTGTAGCTTCAGCATATGTACATTTCTGTGTGTTCTCAGAAATATGTGTATGGAAATACTGAAATTAACATTTAATGCGAATGCATTTGACTCTAGTTTCAGAGGACAGCAGTCTTTCAATAAATGTTATACTTTCAGATGTGGCTAATGTCAGAAATGTAAGAGAAGAACTAAACTTCCTGTTCAACTTTTTGCCTTTCCCATGCTATTTTATTTTCACTTCATAGATGAAAGAGGGACTACAGGGACTAAACATGCTGAAGACAGAGGCTTTCCCTTTATGAAGTTGCAGCTGCAGCATAATGGACAAATAAAGTATTAAATTGCTTCTCTTGTATTAAAGACAGTTTTAATTTTTAGAAATGCAAGCATTTCTAAGGGGTCAATTTAATTCATAGTTTACTGGTGCATGATTACATTCAAGAAAAGTGTCCATCCTTCTCCAAAATGCAATAATCTGTGTATTCTACTTTGTGACCACTGTTCAGCTGCATGCAGAAAGACGTTTTTCTCCAGGCAGATAAAAACCAAAACAAATTAACTTTCTTAAAAGCTCAGTAAATCCTAAAGCCTGCCAAACATTACTGATCTCCTTACGCTCAACAGTGCTGCTTAAGAAGGGAGACACCATTATCATGTATATTTTTCAATGAAAGACAAGTTAATTCAACAAAGATAAACCAAGTTTGGATTAACAAGTTGCAGTCACATTAATAAGTATTTCATCTGTTGTCATGACCTATTATAAATTATGTCTTATTATGCAATTCATAATCACAAAATTTTCCTGCAAAGACTGTAAAGGTTTTTATATCAGTCAATTCATTTGTGCTCATTCCTTCACAGAGTTGAAAATATTCCTTCTTAGACCTTCTGCATTAAGATTTGGACTACACTAGCAGCCACCATGTCTAGCTTGCAAATGCTCTCCAAATGTCTCGGACTTCTGAAGTCAGAGACTTCTAACATGTTCTGGCTAACCCTCATTTAGTAGTTTTAAAGTTTGTGTGAGTTTAAACCTTTGAAACTGTCACACTTCATCAGACAACAAGGAAAAGATATTTCAAAATGAACAGGCAGTGGTCCAGTACAAAGACTGGAAACATATAAGCTGAAGACCAGTATTTGAATGTGATCAGACATCTGTATGTCCTATGACTGCTAATACCAGTATTGCAAAAATGTCATAAGAACTGTTTCTCACAGTGTGTTAATGTTTTAATTTAGGATTTATCTCTACTAAAATACGAGACCCTGCTTCAGAAATATCACTGCAAATCTTTGAAGGAAGAAACTTGATGAAAGAGTTATATTTAAATTGTACAATGGGTAAATTTTATTCTCTCAAGACACTGTTCACTGCTTCTGCCTTTATTTTAGTTAGCTGCCTAAATACATATTTTATCCTAAAGTTATGCTTTGCATTTAGCTAGATGTTTCGTGATGGTAAAATGAAATACTTGTGTATGCACATACATTACATGGGGCCTTAGCTTTTTAACTCTTCAAGTTTCCTCAGATGCTCATGTCTACTCACAAGAAGATAATCTGTCTTCCACCACTGTCTTTACTCTCTCCATTAGACAGACTGAGGGCACCTGCCTGTGGTGAGGGCACCTCTTGCGTAACCGGGGTTGGGGAAGCCCAGCAGTAGTGTGTCCCTCCACATCTGCTTAGATAATGCTGCCGCATTTGGCATCCAACATCAGCGTTGCCAAGAACAATGAATGTGTGAAGCTTCTTCCACATGGATTGGAGATGATGTGATCAGTAAATACTGACATACAAAACCTGTATGAAAGACCAAAGATGGTCCTGCATGCTAGATCAAATTCTTTTATGGTAGTCAGTAAATTCAAGGGAAGTGTATGAATGAATAGTTATAGTTGAAGAAAGATCTGATGTGATAAGAAAAAATAAATTTAGATAATATAATATATATTAGATGAATTAATGTAAATTAAGATGATATAAGGCAGGATTAAGCATGGAGCTCTCCTGCATTTATAGCTATAAATAATGCATGATTAGATTATTACAAAATTATCATGTTACAACATTTCAGCTATTTTATATGGGTCAATCCCTAACACTTTGAGCTGATATAGCCTTTTGCTCTTTTGAGCAATTCCGCAGCTTCTGCCTGGAAAAGGCAGCTTCATGCACAGACAGTGTGTTAGTGCTGTCTCTTGGGAGAGGAACAGGGAGGGAGGTGGGCAGCAGGCTGACAGAGCAAAAGTATATGCATTTCTCTCCAGAATAAGTAGAAAGGACACCGGGGAAGGAAATGAACAGACAAAGGGAGAAGTGATGGTAAATTCAAGCTATGGAACTGAACAGCCGCTAGATACTCTGAACTCATGTCAATTTGGAAATGCCACTGAATCCTTCTCATTTCTGTGATAAGCCTCATAGAGCCAGACAAGTGTGCCCTAAGGAGTGTCTGAAACCACAGTTGTGGCTTAAAATGGCATTTGGGGATTGAAAGAAGATGCATAACCCCTCAGTCATGGCACTAAGCTTTCCCTGTGGAATGTGAGACCCCACCTGGACCAGGCACTATTTGGATTGACAAAATCTGTCAAACAACTTTTACTTTCTCCCCCAAAGGTTGCTCTCTATGGGGACAAGGCAAGGGGGCTTTTCCAGGCTTGGCTTGGCTTGCAGTGCTGCTCAGATGAAACCTGTTCCCCCACTCCCACTTCACTGAGCTCCACAGGCAGCATCCCCTTCTGAGCTTACCGACTGGGTCCTCACTGCTCAGACCAGGCAGAGGGAGCAGGCTGCAGGAAAAACCTTGGCTGGGATGGGGATCTGCAGCTGCACTGGGATACATTTGCATCCTACATTGCTCCTGGCGTGCAAACCATTCCCCAGACTGGAACTGCAGGTTTGCAAGGCTTAGCAGAGAAATTGGAAGGATTCAGTGGCATTTCTGTACTGAGATAAGGTCAGAGTATCTAGAGACTGATCAGCCTATAGTGTGAAACGCTTCAGTTTGCTCTAATTCCCTTGCCTTTATGGCTGGAGTTAATAATTTCCTGATGTCCCCATATGGTGCCAGTATCTAATATAAATCAGAAAATAATTAAATGCACCAGAAGTCCTTCAATTCCCTCTGCTGCTAGTTTATCCTTCCATAAACTGGCTGTTTAAAAAATCCCTTCTTCTGTCTTTCCTTAGTAAATAGTAGAGCAAAAACTTGCATTGTCTTTCCAGCTAGAAGCAGCATAGTTCTGCAATGAGGCAGCATAGATGGCAAGGAAGAATGCTAGAGGTAGACCAAGAGTGAGCTCAAATTAATAAAAAGGGCTAAATGTAATTGCAATTTACTTGTAAAGTGCTTATTGCTTTGGAAGTTATTTTATGCACAAATGCTGTAAATAACTCCTGTCTAATGTAAGTGAAAAACCGTAAGACTAAACTTCTTTTGGCTGTCATGTTACAAATTTGTACATGGTCAATGCAATGCTATAGACAGGTTCTCCCATACCTTCATTTACTTTAAAATGCTTTTTCATGTGATACAGAGAAATCAAATATAAGCAGTTGGGGAACAGCTTAGTATTCTTTGTTGGTTGCGGTCTGGCCCAGGGGTCCCACTCAGAGCTTCAGGCTCCTGTGATACTAACTGTCATACGTGCGTGCAAACAGTGACAAATTGGTTTCTGCCCAAGGAGCATAGAGCTTGCTAAAAAGAAAATAAAAAAATAAAAAAAATAGAGGCTGTCTCCTCATTGTACATTTACATAGTACTAATCTGTCAAGTCTCTTGAATCTGGGACAGGTTCCCACAGCTGGCTTTTGCTCCATGCTCCCCCATGGCTATGCACTCTGTTGCCTGTTTGCAGAGCTGCACCCCAGTATCTCTGCTGGGATCTGCCCACCATTGGTTTGTGGTGTAAGGCATGTGAGGTACAGGAATGAAAGAAATGCCCCAGAGTTGTGCAAATATCAACAGCTCGCTGCCTGATGGAGACCTGCCCACAAAGGAAGATGGTAGTACTCCACAGAGACAGCCCCACGGTCATGCTGCTGCCCAGGCTGCTATGGTGTGGTCTGATGCAGAGGGCTGCGTGCACACTTAAAGGAATAAATCCAGAGATTTCTGCTCAGGAGTACAGAATAGGAGATGTCTTGAAAGATACAAAATACCCACAAAGATTGTTGGAACTTGAGGACAAACACTCAGTGTGAAAGCATGTTTATTTGTTTTGTAAAGCTACTGGAGCTAAATTGATACTTCAGGGACTGGATGTTAATATCCAGTATATCACAAGTGGATTATTGCCGCTTATCATTACTTGCTTCATGAATGGTTACAGACTTCTTTGAAATCCCCAGATGACTCCTGAGAAATAAACAAGCAGACGTTGTTCTGTATTGCAAAAACCTTTAGTTTCTAAGACATCAGGTGCTTGGTACTGACCTTGCCGCTGAACCTCAGGCAAAGCTACCTGAGGCAGTTGTAGACTGCCAGGGTGGATCTGCAGCCTGGCAGACCTTTTTTTAGCTTGACCTATTTCTAATTATTTGTGTATTTTTTTGTTTTCCAGATTTCTCTTTCAGCTGTCTGGGCTTCCATGGGCCAGTGAGTGAGGGGTCACTTCTGCGTTCCTCAAATATGTTTGAAGGAAAATCTCTCCAACTTTAAAGGAGAAAGAGTGTGCAGAGCTAACCCCCTTGAGGTTATTGGATTAATAGATTTCTAAAGCAGAACTAGGAGAAGATGGGAAAAAAAGAGGGAACAGCATCCAGCAAATAAATATGATAAACTGATTTCTGGAGGTGACATTTTTCTCTTCTCTGTTTCTGGCTGTCAGGGAGCAGCAAGGGCAGGCTGCTCTGCAGGGAAGGGGAGCTGGGAGCCAAGGACAATGAGAGGCTGGCACAGCAGCAACCTCACTTACTACAGGCATCAAAGCAAGGTGAGCAGATTGGATCAAATGAGAGTCCAGCGAGTACCAGCAAGTCCTCAGCAGGTCTCAGTCAAGCCAGGAAGCCAAGTCTAATGGTCCAGATCAGCGAAACATGAGAATGGATGCAGACATACCTATGATGGAGGCGTGATGACTCTGATAAGGACAAAGTGCAAGATTTTCAGTTTAGAAGAATCCCACAAATGAGGGGAGGGCATATCCAGACAGTTCCTCCAGCTCTTTCATTTCAGGCCACTGGCTAACCTCTCTCATCTCACCCTGGCCCTAAGTAACCAAACCCCTCGGATGGCCTTCAGATTAACAGCCCAAATCCAAATGATTGTCCTGGGGTTCATGTTTTGCCGTGGGTCAGCAGAAATGCCCAAGGAAGCCCTATCTCACTGCTGCCAAAGCTTGGTGGTAAACCCAGGTACCACAGATTAGGTGCAAGCTGAAAAGGAAGGCAGATGATGGTATCACCTGACAAGTTCCCGTGGGTTTTTATTGCTTCAATCGCACATTCAAAGGCATGACTCAGTTGTGTAAAATATGCACTGTTTAAGTCTACTGACCAAAATTTTCATTGGTATGAAATACTCCTTCAATCTGCATTCACTGGAACTGCAATAGGTTATGGAGATCTGGTTTATACACTGTTTGCAGGCCCCACTGGTTGCAACTGCAAACAGACTTCACAGTAAAAAGGCGCTGATCTTTACAAAATGAAGACAGATCATCCCTGTGGAAAAAAAACCCACCAAAACAAACTAACAAACACAGCACTTCCAGAAAATATATTTAGTCAAACCTTGCTTCATCTGTACCTATGCAAACCACACATTGCTAAATAAAATGTCAGGAATGTCAGCAAAAGATTTTACCCCAAGCCATTTGATGGCATTTTGGATTGACTGAATGGTGCCCTCTGGGGCACTAGTTCTAAAATACAGTACAGATGCTCTCTGAAGTAAAACAGTTTTAGAAATCTGGATGGAGAGAAAATGCAGAGCTCTATAGATTACAGCACAGTGTCTCCCCCAATCAGCCCAGCACTGCTCATCCTGACATTTACTGTATTGCTTTTATCTGAAAGAAACAGCATCCTGCAGCACCTGCAAATAGGTCTAGTGGAATGCAGAAGATGGTATTTGTAAGGTGCAGAATTAATGCTTGAATGTGCATTTTAAAGACCATTATTTTGGACAGACCTCTGCTTTCAGAGAGTCTGAGTGTCTATTTTGATTGTGACAATCCTCTATCCTATCTGTATATCTTTCTAGGCAGCTTTCACACTCTATTTATGGAGTGCATACATTACTTGGGACCTCATCAATAATAAAGAATCCAAATATGTATGCTGAAACTGTGATATTTTTTTCATTTTATATACCAGGATACTGCAACATTCTTGCACTGTAAAGGGCATGAGTGAAATCTGACCATCACTAAAGGCAATTAAAACTCAAATTGAGGGAGGGGTGTAGATGCTCTGCCTCAGGACCTTATTGTGATGAAGTAGGAAGGCTCAAGGCTGGAATGCACAGAGCATCAGGCTGGGGTGTGGAGACTGGAAATACCTTTACACAAGTCAGAGAAAGGAGCAGCCCTACCCAGAGCCCTTGGAGAAGGTTGCCTGAGGAAGGAGAAGGTCCCAGTGGAGATGGACGCTCAAGGAGGCATGTATCTGAAGTTATGCTGTTTTCCGCATAAGTAACTAATCCCTAAAGGTCTTTCAAAAGACTGGCTTGACCACTGGCTCGACTTCACTTTCCCAATGCGCAGTCATGCCTATCTGTCCTGGATTCAGCAGTAGCAGTCATTTTTCTCCTTCTTAGTAGCTGGTGCAGTGCTGTGCTTTTGACTTTCAGCCTGGGAACAGCGCTGATAACACCAATGTTTTTAGTTACTGCTCAGTAATGTTTAGTCTGACCAAGGACTTTGTGAGTCTCATGCTCTGCCAGGGAGGAGGGGAAGCCGGGAGGAAGCAGAGACAGGACACCTGACCCAAACTAGCCAAAGAGGTATTCCATACCACAGCACGTCATGCCCAGGATGTAGAACTGGGGGCAGTTACCCAGAAGGGCTAGATCACTGCTGGGTCGGGCTGGGTATCAGTCAGTAGGTGGCGAGCAGTTGTATTCTCTTCCCTTGTTATTTCACTTATCATTGTTATTATTGGTGGTAGCAGTAGTGATTTGTGTTATACCTTAGTTACTGAACTGTTCTTATCTCAACCCATGGGAGTTACATTCTTTCGATTCTCCTCCCCATCCTTCCAGGTGCAGGGGGTGAGGAAGGCGGGGAGTGAAGGAGCGAGCTGCACAGATGACTGGGCTTAAACCACGACACTGTCACAGGGAAACTGCTGAAGAAAACACACAGAAAAGGTACACATTAAGGAATCCTTTCTAAAAAAGTATTTAACATGTGCTGGACCCCCACAAACACTGCTGATTTTTCTTTCCCTTTATTTAAGATAACCTCTGCAGTTCAACTGAGAAGGCAAATCAACAGACCAATGTTGGTCCTTCACCATTTCTTATCATGAAGGCTTTGGCATTGATGGGTAGCTGAAGAGCTTCTTGCATCCACACTTGTATTGCAGCAACACGCCTGTATTGCAACATCTACAATGGACCTGCAGGTGTTTTAGGATGTCTTCCTTACAGGTCCTTCATGTGCTGCATGCTAGTGAGAGCTGAGCTAATCCGCTTTTGAGAGTGGATGCTCTCTTCCACCCTTTCCCAAGGTGGTGGCTGAGGCCTCAGCTAAGCATCCAGTGTGCAAGTAATGATGGGCTCTGAGCTAGCAAATGCTTTCATGGAGGAGGACTGTGGACACTGGCATTTTTTGGCATGCCCTTTTGTCCTGGGTTCAGCTTAAACCGTGACACCCCTGCATAAGATTTTTCCTCTTGCTGCAACTTTCTAGTCTGTACTTGACACCTGGACCTGGAAGTTTCATGGACATCAGCTCCACCTATTTTTTTATGCCAAATGACCATATCCTCCCTAATTTTATGTCCTTAGTGGGACAAAGATTCTGAGCTATGTGACCTGTTTATCTTTGACACCACATGACGCCTTTTAGAGTAGCTTCTGTGAACTGTACAGGGAAATACAAGTCTCACAGCTGGTGTTAGCCATGTGCAGGACTTGAGCAATTTTTTTTTTTCTTCTATTCTTTTCTGTCCACTTTTCCTTTTCCATCCTTTGTGAGTGAGTGTGGTTCCCCTTGTGTGCTTTGCAGGAGTACAAATAGAGTGATTTGCTGGTGAAGAGGTGACGAAACCAGTAAATGCCATTATTATCTTTAATGGAACTATGAAGATAAAACTATATGAGCCTTATTATCTGGTATTGTATGCACAGAAGGTATAAACATAATTGCAGTGGACTTTGGTTATTGCATCAAAAGTATTCAGTGGGAATATTAATGGATTGAACAGTATAATCAAAAAGAAGGATGTAACATTAAAAATTTAATTTCATTTTTTAAAGAGAAGCTTATCCCTCTGAGCATGTGTCTGGAAACATTCTGATTAAGTCCAGCAAGTTTTAATACCTGCCCTTTATTTCACCCTTTTCAGGCAACAGAAGGAGAATTGTAATACTGACAACTTTTGAAGTCTAAAAGATACAAAAATATGACATTTCTTACAGCAAAGAACATGAAAGATGATCGTTTAGAGAAATACCTATATGCATTCCTCTGACATGCAATTCTAGGAATTAAGCTGTTTTCTTTTAGGTAAATCTCCTTGGAATGAATGGAGTAACTCTTGGGGAATATATTATATGCCTGAAGTTTGTGACTCTACATTGTCCCTGTGCTCATTTCAACCAATTAGCCCATGAGGGCTCTAATGAGTGATTAGATGAAAAACCATTTTTCAGTTTTCTTTTTTTTCCTACCTCCTGTTCCTTCTGTGATTTTAAAGATAGAGATTTATGATTCTATTTTAAAATGAAATTTGCAAGCCTATAAAATTCTTAGAACAAATTCTGCTTCTTGCTCCTTCCTTCCCCAGATGTCACTGTTTATCCACCAGAGTGGGTCACAAGGCTTGGCTGGATATGTTTCCAGCTAGTCATGCCATGACCCTTTTTTGTCACGTCATCATCAAAAATCTTCTGCAGAGGTAATTCAGGCCTGTTCATTCTTTCTATTGGAATATACATGGTCTTTCTTCCAGGTGTGTGAACTCATCCTAGCCCTGACTATGCCCCAGGTGAACCTCCAGACAAGTAGCTGTGAATCATAATGCATGGTGGGTTAGCACTGACAAGTTGCTGTAAATTCAAATGCGTGGTGGGTTACCACTGACAAGACTGTGGTGATTTATGAAGGAACTCTTAAATACTTGACTTCCTAATAGAGCCTTATTTCCAGTTGCAGTGAGTACGCTTCTGTCTGGTACTTACAGGTCTCAGAAATGTGAAATTGTTGTGTCACATCTGAAGATTCTGGATTACATCTTCCAAGGAATATGCAAGTCCACCTACAGGTTCAATGCGATGTCTCTAGTTTTTCAATTTCATTCTTTCTTCCTGTGACTCAATTACTGCTGAAACGACACAATGGCATTTTTTGAATGCATACTTTACAAACTGAGATTGTATCTGTGCCATCGCTGGCACCAACACAGTGAAAGCTGTGTTTGGAATTAAGTGATGACTTGGAGCACACCAATGATTTTCAATTTGCTAACTAACTACTTGCTCAGTGACAAAACTCTGTCTGAGAGACCTTTGTGATTCCTGAATGAAACTAAAATTTTAAATGGTCCTTCTAAATGATAAAACAACAAATATCTGTATGATGTAACAGCAGCATAGATTCAGTAGAGTGCTAAGTGTTATCGACAGCCTGCAGATGTGTTTGGCTTTACAGGGTGTGTTTGGGGCAGATTCTTTCCCTTGTTGCTTACATTACACATGGTCCATGAATACCAGGGGGAATGATCCACCACTGTGATGGAAGAGGAACTCCTCTGATATAGGCACAAAGAAACCAAAACAATTGCATTGAACACAAAATATGTCGGAAGGAACTCCATTCACCGATAAAGGATTAAGAAGTAAGGTCAGAGAAAGAAATGTAAGATTAAGTAAAAGAATTAGGAGAAAGATTAAGAAGTAAGGTCAGAGAAACCAAGACCGAGAAAGGCATCAACAAAAATGTATCTTCTATGTTCTGCTAGGCAGAATTTGGGCATAATAACCTGATTTTGTGTGATAGAAAACACCTGTTATTTTCTCTCTGAGCCTTGATTATAAGAATGAATGAGAAGATTTATTTTAAGGGCTTTTGATTGATTGGGCTGGGGGTGGGAGGATGTGCAACCTGTTTTAGACAGTGAGATGCAAAACTGATACAGTTATTAATAAGCATTTGTGGTTGTATAAGCTCAGAGCAGTAGCTGCTGGCATGAAGACCACTCTGTGCAAGGTGCTGTACTAATGTACACAGACTGACTGCCCCTGCTTTGAAGAACTGACCTCAGGAAAGAGGTGCCCACTTCTGTTTCTCTATCTTGAGCTTCAGTTGCCAAGTTGGGCAGCTAGGTGCCTTCTCCATGATAACAGGTGTCTAACCCTCCTATGCTAGTTTACAGGACCCCTGTGATCAAGGGTTCATATAGATGTAAGATCTCTCAATATTTTGCATAGGGGCAGAACATGCCCACGCCATGTGTGGAAGCCCTGCCAGAGCAGGGATTGTGCTTATGGTATTGCTTGCTCCAAGTTAGCTTCAGGGCAGGCAGTTGTGATGTCTTGGCTTTGGGCATTGAGGTTGACTTGTGCAAGACAGGAGAGAGATGCTCTTTTCTGCTGCCCAGGCCCTCCCAGTGCATAGAAGACCAGCACTCCCAAACAGACCCTCCACACCACTTTTTGCAGAGGACACTGTGCTCTGGTCCCTTTGGAGGGGATATGCAGTGCAGAGGAATTCTGCTCCCACCCTTGGCTCCTGCAGCCTGGCTCTCTCTAATGCATATCAACAGTTGAGATTTTTTTATTTATTTATCTGTTTAAGGTTGGGCTTCTGTGAATCTGCTGGGAAAGAGAGACTCTGAAATGAGCTGCTTAAACTTTTCACACACTTCTTTGTAGCCTTACATTCGTGAAAATAAATCCTAGGGACACAAGTACATTACGATATACAAACTCACCCTCTGAGCTCCAGTGAGTCTATTCTTCCACTGCAGCGCAGTACTGTGAAATCAGAATATATTTCTTATCTTCAAAGCAATACTATTCTGTGCTGAAGCACCTTCTATTTCCCAGCAATCTCTCTTCTTCCACTGCTTTTGTTTTTAATTGACTGTCTTTTGACAGTCAGAAACAAATTGAAGCCATGGAAGTAAAAAAAAAACAAACCTCAAACCAAAACCCCCACCCCACAAGCTGATTTGTGTCTGGTTAAGGTGAGATACTTGTCACCTCCTAAGAGGACTTTTTTTGGTTTTCCTGAGACTTTGTGGTAAAACACACTCTGAAGTTGTGCTCTAGATTTAATTTTTTATTATTTTTGTTTAGCTCAACATGTCTTGGAGAGATTAAACAGAAGAGTATCTGAAAGTGAAAAATCCAGTGCCAGTCACAGATAGAAGAACGTGATATGTCTCCTGTTAGTCCCCTTAATCCCTGACAAGTTTATTCTTACAGGTAATTTTTTCTCATTGCCATTTAGGATGCTGAAACAGAAGTTGATTTTATCTTAGCATGTAAGATAAAACCTAAAACTTCTATCTTTCTTAATCTCAGACAGCGCAGTTTTAACTTAAAAACATGAAAAAGTGTAGGACGATGAACAAGAAGTGGCTGGTATCCTTGAATGTCAGCTGAGTGGTTCTGGCTGATGCTTTTGGGCAGGACTAGGGTGCTCTGTGGCTTGCCCCTGTGCTGGGCAGAGAGCATGGCTGGGCCAGGCTGGGAGGGCAGGCAGAGCGGTGTGAGTGTTGCTGTGGGTGCCAGTGGTGAAGGGGGCTGCAGCCACCACTTCTGACTTCAGAGAGGAGGAGGGCTTGAAGAACATTTTTTCCTTATGTCCTTCTGTAGGTAACAATGGTGTTTCATTTTCTCATCTTGGCTTTTCTTTTTAAAATCACTTTTATCTCCTCGAATGCATGATTTCTGTGACAACTCTGGACAGTCTTCACCTCCATGGGCTCCGTTTGCTGTTTTCTCACTTCTTCTAGTTAATGGCAGGTTGGACAGATGAGGGACTGTATAGCCTATCAAACAATTTACCTCTTTAAACTAAGCTTAGCCTCTAAAAGGCAAGAAAAGAAGAAATAAGTTGAGCTGCACAACAGAAGCTGCAGAACTTCCCTGAATTAAATGCGCATTTCCCTGACAATGCCCTAAAGCCGAATTATAGGAAAAAAAATAGGAATAAAACAAGCATGTGTTATATTTCCTCTGAGAATTTCTAGCCTTCATCCTCCACTGTCAAAAGATTTCTGAGCCTGCACTGCCTTTATGTATTTCTCCTCAATCCATAGCATATGCCAGTGACTGTAAGGCTGAACTGGAAATGTTCTCTCCTAAAGAATCCCTGCACAATTTAGCTCAGGCATTATGTCTTCCTGTATCTTTCTACTGCAGCTTACAGAGAGTGGCAAAGGCAGTGATCAAACTCTCAGCCATTTCCCAAGTGAGAAGACAGAGCACGATTTGAATCACTTGCAAGATGCTTCTATTTCCATAAAGTTAATGTAAGCCTTTCAGTGCTAAATATGGAAGGTAAATTGTTGCTGCCTCTAGTCTATGATATCGCTTGGGTTGCCATTGCAAGGAAGGGACAACTTTTAACAGCAGCAGTTGTGAGTGATTAGCGAGTCCCCACCTTTTAAAATCACAGCATTACAATCTGCCAGAATGCAGGAATTAGGCACTTGGTCCCTAATGCCTCTCATGGCTCCCATTTCCTCTCTGGTATCAATTTAGATTTGGCAATTTGTTTGGCATTTTATCAGTGACAGCAGAAAAGTGTTAGAATCTAGGTCTGAAGTGGTTCCTTCTGAACTCCATGTGGTGGTGCTTGTTTGGTTTGTTGGGGGGTTTTGGGTTTGTTGGTTTGTTGTGTTTTTTTTTTTTTTTTGGAGGGGGGGTGGGGTGCTTGGTTCCTTTCCTTTCCTTTCCTTTCCTTTCCTTTCCTTTCCTTTCCTTTCCTTTCCTTTCCTTTCCTTTCCTTTCCTTTCCTTTCCTTTCCTTTCCTTTCCTTTCCTTTCCTTTCCCCTTTCCTTTCCTTTCCTTTCCTTTCCTTTCCTTTCCTTTCCTTTCCTTTCCTTTCCTTTCCTTTCCTTTCCTTTCCTTTCCTTTCCCCTCCTTTCCTTTCCCCTTTCCTTTCCTTTCCCCTTTCCTTTCCCCTTTCCTTTCCCCTTTCCCCTTTCCTTTCCCCTTTCCTTTCCCCTCCCCTCCCCTTGTGCTTCTGACCTTGGTTCTAACCATGTATTTCCCCTTGTACTCACTAGACACAGAATGACACAGAATCACCCAAAATGTGCCAGATGTGGATTCTTTTTTCATTTGGGTTTTTTTTTCCTTTGTTGCCTCAGAGGATGCCTCCCTAGAGAGTGGTGATCATGGGCTATCTCTCAAACACTGCTCCTGACCCAGTCAGTGAATCAGAGATATAGCTGACTGCATCTCTGAATGCAACAGCTAAAACACCAGTGTGTTATCAGCATTAATCTCAGACTAAAGCCCAAACACAGCTCTGCACCAGCTACCAGGGAGAAAATTAACTCTACCCCAGCCAAAACCAAGCTGCTTCTCACTGGATAAAGGATGTAGATCACCTGCACGCCCTCACTCTCCAAAGCCTGGGTACATTTCTTAGACCAGTTTGCCTGTCGGACACTTTGTCCTCTGCAGTTGTTGCCTTAGCCTCACAAGTGATCACCATTCAATCTAATTCCCATGAAGACTTTGTCCTTGATAATCCTAATAGATCTTATTTTCCAGAGCCTCACTTCTCTGATGGTGGGAAAGTCCCCTAACTGCCAAACTGCGTATACAACCCATGAGTGCCCAGCCTTTGTACTTATGCATTCATGTTTTCTGTTAGCTTTTCTCCGTTCATTGCCCAGCTATGCTTTTGCAGTAAATATCTTATTTCAGCCTTCATCATACTCAGCTAAATAAGCTAAACTGTTAAGTTTCATCTGTAAAAGAAGCTCCTCTTTAGTCTAGTCATCTCAGTTATCCTTTATTCATCTTTTTGAATACACGTGACTGGAATACTACATGATCAAGATAAGGCTGTTTCACTGCAGGAATCATTTTGTATTGTTTGACTCCAAACAAAACCTCTTAGCTTTTAATTCACTTTGAAAAATCTTTTGCTGTTTTGTTTTTTTTTTTTGTGGGGGGGTGGGGCGGTGGGGTTGTTTTGCTTTTTTTTTGATTTTTTATTTTTTTTTTTCCTAATTGGGTAGGTCTCTCCAGAAACTGCTTTTGAGTCTTTTGTTTTGGCACCTGTATTGATAAAACAATTATTATACTGCTAGATGTTTTCAGATGTTGTTTGCTTAGTCACTGTATTTACAAGGATTCTTAAAACCTTGAAATGCTTCTGTTTTCTGCTGATATAGCCTTCCTGCAGCGCTAAAATGCCAATTAGGCCAGAATCCATGACCTATCAATCTAAATGGGAGAGACACCTTAGTACACATGAAGATGTAGGTCCCTGTCATGATGCTAGTTTCATAAGCTGTTTGGAGTGTGTCTAAATGCAGTCAGTCCCTCCATACATTGGGTTAGCATATGCCATTTAAAGTCTCAATATTGCAGCTGCTAAAGACAGAAATGGGGAGGAAGAGCTCTGTCCTGTTGCAGACTGGATTGAAAAGCCCTTTGGTTTTCACGCACTAGCAGCTGTTGCAGCTTTCAAAGCCACAGTTCCGAGAGCTATCCCCACCCTTGTAGACATAACTGGGGGTAATACAGCTGAGCAGGAAATATCATGGGGAAGAGATCTTCAGACCTGTCCTTTTTAAAACTCCAGAATTCATTAAGAATTTGGTCACAGGATATCTGGCATTGCAGGTGCTTGCAGATTTATACATGAATATACATATGCATGAAAGAGGAATGCTTCCTCTTTCATGCTATCTCTCTGCAAGTGCTGGTTATGTGAATACAATCGTTTTCATGGACACTGGAAAACAAGCAATTAGGAAGTAAAAGCCCTTCTGCTGTCAATGGATGAAGTGACAGGAACCTTAATTATGCTTGAATTCACAGTAATAAAATATTCAGGAAAGGAGAAAATTATCAGGGTATGAAAAAAGAGGCTTTTTTTCCTTATTATGTTGTGAGATTGTTCTGGACATGGGCCAAATCTACTTCGCAGTGATGCTGATGTAAATTAACAGAAACAATGTTTACTCACAGTGAAACCTTAACTTGCATCATTGTAACAGAAAGCGGAGCTTGACCCAGTGGGCTGGTGATTTTGACCGGCTGCCTAGTTGCATGTAAAGCAGTTGGACCAATTGTCCTCTGTATCTTTGAAACCTGAATTCAAGGCCAGGGCTGAACTGTAACCTTAATTTACTGCTGAGAGAGGCTGCACAATGCCAGAGAGAAATGCAGTCCCCAAATACCTTTGTATTGCAGATGTATAAGTCCATAACCAGATGTCATGACTTGAGTCTCCCTCAGTGGGAGTGAGAGGGAGCTCTGCAATCCAACCAGAAAAAAACATACGAAACGTAAATGCAGCCAACTGGTCACTGATTACATCAAAGTGAGTTAGAGAGATGCTGATCAGAGAGTTCTGTCTAGAAAGCATACTTCAAACAGCTATTCGTTTCTTGTCTGATCTCTAGTCACTTTCTAAATCATTATAGTTTACAAAAAAATTTCAAAGCTTCTTTTTGAAGTGTTAATTGAAATGTACAGGGCAACATTTTCAGCAGTGAGTGGTTTGCAAAGTTTGAAACTGTATCTGTCACCCTGTTTTTGCTTGGTGGCTTGTAAAAGGGCAGATAATTGACCACTGAATTGAAAAAGAAAAGGAAAGAAGCAAAACTGAAATGTGGTGGGATTGCCAGAGCTGGGGTCAGTTCCTAGGTGACATGAGAAAGTCACTTCAGTCTGGTGCAAGTACTGGAGGCTTTTTGGGGTGGTAAGTGCGAGATCAGTTTATAAGAAATGATATTAGAAAGTATGGTTATCAAAGCTTTTGTTAAGTGTAATGGCTTGTGGAAGGCTAACCCATATAAAATATTCCTTAAGGTATTACTTAATTAGAGCTTTATGTTATATTCCTGAACTTGTGTCGTGGTTTAAACCCAGTCAGGTAACTCGTTCACTCACTCCCCCCCTTCTTTCCCTCCCCCTACTCCCAGAGGGACGGAGAGGAGAATCGAAAAGAATGCAACTCCCACGGGTTGAGATAAGAACAGTTTAGTAACTAAGGTATAACACAAATCACTACTGCTACCACCAATGATAATAATGATAAAGGAAATAACAAGGGAAGAGAATACAAAACCTCACCACCAGCTGACCAATAACTTGCCCCCCCAGCCCCGACCAAGCACCGACCGATACCTCCTCCAACCCTGCAGTCTCCCAGCCCTTCCGGCTAACTCCCAGTTACATCCTGGGCATGACGTGCTGTGGTATGGAATACCTCTTTGGTCAGTTTGGGTCAGGTGTCCTGTCTCTGCTTCCTCCTGGCTTCCCCTCCTCCCTGGCAGAGCTTGAGGCTCACAAAGTCCTTGGCCAAACCAAAACACCACTCTTATCAGCTCTGTTCCCAGGCCGAAAGTCAAAACACTGCACTGCACCAGCTACCAAGAAGGAGAAAAATGACTGCTACTGCTGAACCCAGGACAACTTGTCAGCTAAATGTCTCACTGAATCACTCTGGAGTTACTCAAAAGCCAGTTGTTTCAGCAATTGACTGATGCTGGGGAAATGTGAATTTTCAATATACCCAATGCTGGTTTTTAATAGGCATAATTTTAATCAGAACTGCTCCTAATTTCTTAGCTCACAAACTGGGATCCTGAACCTAACTGGATAAAAATAAGTTATTTCTATAAGAAGAAGACCAGACTTTAAAGATAAACCGTGAAAAATCTTGTCTTAGTAAGTTAAAGCAATCCACGGATTTTTTCCTACTCTTTTTTTTTTCTTTTTTTCTTTTTTTGAGATTGTAATTGAAAAAGAAAAAGAAACTAATTGCAACTGTTTGTGCAAGATCCTGGGAGTACCCAGCTGACTGACCCATCCACTTATTTATAAATTAAAACTAAAGGAGCACAAGATACTTTGAAAGTTAACAGTCTTTAAATATTGAGTATTTTCTCTATACAATCATATTGTCTCTGTTTTCCAGCAGTTTTCTGAAAAAGCCCTTTCAAGTACTTTGTATACTGTAACAATAGGATAATGCAAACCTGTAGTAACAAAGCTGTTTATTCTGGCTGGGCAAAACAATGCTTTAAAAAGGTTTCTAAAAATGGTTTTATTACATGACCTTTGAAGAACAGACAAAGATAAACCAGATAATATAAACAACAAACAGGGAGAATTGAAGATGCCAAAGAAAGCCAGAGAATCGCTCATCTGATTTGTTACAGTGCCTTTGCTGAAATGCTTAAAATAATATGTTGATAATAAAATTTTATTATTATTTTTTTCCACAAGATGTTCCTTTGAGTAAAATAATGCGTAAGTACTAATGGTATAGAACTGAGCCTGTGCTTGGGTGTTAGGCAAGATGAAAAGACTTCACTCTGCTTTCCAAATGCTCTTCTTTTTTACAGTATTTATTATGTGGAATAACCCTCTTTAAACTTTGAATGAAGCAGTGTTTCAATCACAGACTGGCTTGTCTGAGGAAAAGGTCAGTCTCTCTAAATGTCAGCCAGCACTTCCTTTTGTATTTATATTGAATTCAGTGATTTATCTGGTGTGTTTCCCAGCAGATCTGTTTTTATACAACTGGGTTTAAAACATAGGCAGTGAGCTGGAGCAGGTTAATGAACAGTAGATGTGGGTACAGGATGATTTGGAAAAACTGCAATTTTCTCAGCTCTAACAGGTTGAAATTATGTATTTTAGGTATTTCTTTTCTGCAGTATCTGCATATCTCATTTCACCAAATCCCAACAGCACTTTCAAACAGGGAGGTGCTGCTTCCTTCAAGTGGTATATGTTGATGAAACTTAGACCCTCAAATCCACTAAAATCAGAGAAGTATTGAAGATGTGACAGGTTTGCCTTTAGAAGACATCTCCATCTGAGATATTGTCACCTATGTCTCCCTTTGTGGTCACTGAGAGGATATGACTAAGGATATCTTTTCTGAGAAATATCAAAATCATATACAGTATTGAGTCACTTTAAAAAATAGGTGCATGAGTTAAGATCCTCTCCATTTAGGTACATGAATTATACTCTGTTCTTGGCATCTAATGGAGCATACCTCCAAAAGCTAAAATTCACTTTATAATTAACAGGGAAAAGTAAGTGCCTTTGAGAACCTCCAGAGAGAAATCCAATCTGCTGAAACGAAGGCAACCAAATTACAAGCCTGGTTCCCAACCTGTGTAAATAGCTGCTATATCCCTTCACTGAGGTAATATATCAAATAGATAGTAAAGGGCAATAGTGCCAGCTAAATTTAGTAGTCTCCACCTATACATGGTGTCCAAATATACTATAGACACTGTAGGGTGTCCTATCTAGTCTTCAGTTGATGCTAGGGAAGAGCATGGGTCTCCCATAGATCCAGTGTCTTACCTGCACTATCACATGGACATCTTCAGTACCTCCTCCAATGGCACTGCATACATGTCTGGGGAGAGTTGAATCATGCCCTAGGAATGACTCATCTTGACTGAACTGAGATTTCTGCACAGTGGAGGTCTACATTATCATTAGTTACCCACAGTGGTCTTTATAGTCCTGAGAGAAACTGGCACTTTAAGAGTGCAGTTCATCAACGTGTTTCGAGGTCTACAGGAGTGCAATAAATTGCACCCTATAAGTGACCTTTCTCTTCACTGAATATAAAGGGAGTGGAAAGTTGTCATCTTAAATGTATATCATTTAAGATTTTAAAAAATCCTATGCTCAGTAATTGATTCAAAAACAAATCAATAATATAAAAACAACTGGCTTTCTTATTGTTAATACCCTAGGTCAATCTGTCTTGACATGCTTCTCTTTAAGGAAATTGTTTATTAAAAAATCAACAAAATATGAGGGTGGTTTAAATAATCCTATGCCTTTCTGAAGTCATTTTGCCCTACTTAGAGATAAGAAAATAGTTACAATATGTTCCCATACTCCCACTTATTCCTTTTATGTGCAATTGAAGTTTATTATTCTATTTTTTCTCCCTTTTATCTTTCAGCATATATTTTCTTTACAAGTATTAGAAATTCTAGTGTAGTGGGAGGGAATGAATTTAAATGGCTGATCTGAAAGTTTTACCCGATTTCTCTTTGTTTGTCATTCCAAAGGCTTTTTTTTTTTTAATAATTTTTACTAAATGATTTCAAATCTCTTTTGATTTTGATTTGTGAAAATGTCCTGTTGAATATTTATCATTCCCCACCAAACAGATGATTACAGAGCAGTTTTGTTCTCAGTCCTAAACAAGTCATCCCATCAGCTTTTAAGATGAAGTCTAAAGGATGGTGAAGTTACATTTAAACTGAAAAAGGAATTATAGTGTCATAAAATGGCTTGGGTTGGAAAGGACCTTTAGGCAATCTAGTTCCAACCCCATTGCCGTGGGCAGGGACACCTCACATTAGATCATATTACCCAAGGCTCTGTCCAACCTGGCCTTATACGCTGCCAGGGATGGAGCATTCACAACTCCCCTGGGCAACCCATTCCAGTGCCTCACCATCCTCACAGTAAAGAACTTCTTCCTTATATCGAACCTGAACTTCTCCTATTTAAGTTTGAGCCCATTACCCCTTAGTTTTCCTTAGGTAAGTTTAACATTACCCCTTAGGTAAGGTTAACATCACTGCAAATTCAGTCAAAGGAGAGTTCCCATTTGACTCCTTTGACACAGCACACAGGGTACTTGTGTAGTCCTTCAGAGTCAGAATATGCTGGCTGCAGTTAATGAGTTCAGCTGATTAATGATCACTCTGGGTCAGTATGGCTCTTTTGCTGTCTCTCTAGTTCCTTAACAGCTTCACTTATTCAGCTCAGAAAACACTCTTTAGCTACACAGAAATTCTCCTGATGTATTAAGATGAGAAGGCTTGATATGTACCTAATTCAAACCTCAAAATAGTTTGCTTTTTACCCCTCCCATTATGCGTATGGGAAGATTGTTCCACAGTCTTACTGCTTTAAGGAGCAGGAAGACTTTTTTGGTATCTACATTCAGTCTATTAAAAGACAATTGAATGCAGGTGTTGGATGTTCTGCTATCTGTTGAATGAAATTGGTATCCTGTCAGTTATGGTTTTGTTCATATTACCTGCGCTAATCTCAGACAGCAGTTGTTTCTGTGCCAAGAAGACATTTTCCAAGTCAGACACCCTATAAGTGCTTCTTATAAACAAAATTAAAACAAAACCATCCTGATTTAGAAAACTTTTCTTTTGCAAATTCATTTGTTGTGTATGAAATGAAATTTCAAACCAGTGCAATTTCTTTTTAAGTGGAAGTCCCAAGCTCTGTTCAGTGCTGTTCAACATCTCAGTACCAATTATGGTGCATACTCAGACTGAGCCAGCAAATTTGCTTTGACCAAGTCTGTGCTGTGTGTAAACACAGGCCTTTCTGTGCCCAGAGTTAGCAAACTAGCAGTTTTCATGCATACTGAAGAAAGATTCACTTAAAGAGATAATGTTACAGAATAATGGATTATTCCCACAAACCATCTGTTCTGCTCCTACGCTAAATTAAAAAAAAAAAAAAAATCTGAATTCAATTCCTTTGTTTTGGTTAAAGGTTTCTTTGCAAATTATTGTTTCTGAACTTCAGGAAACAGAGAATGCCTTAACAAAACCCTGGATTGGAAGAGAAATGTAATTCTTCCCTGTATACTGTTAATAAATGGATGCTAGTTATCTATGGGTTGTTAACAGTTTTAGAACCTAAACCTCTGTAGTTTTGCTGTAAAACAGGGAAGCTATTATATCCATCCTGTCAGAGGATTCAAGAGAAAGTGAGTAAGAAAACCCCAGGGTATGAGATCTGCCATTCATAAGAAGCTTCAGCACTACTTCTCTGATTTAGGAAAGCAGCATGTTTTTAAAGACATATCTTTGGTGCCATACTTCACTAGCTGTCTCAAAAAGCATATCTAATTTTTTCCTCTGGGAAATGCTTTGCACAAACTTCAAAGTTCACAAAATGCAGGACCTAATCCTTCCTTGCTCTTCTGTCTGGTCCCTCTCTCTGCTCTCTCTCAGCCAAGCTCCCCTGCCACCAAAGGGCCCTCCAGTCGGTCATCAGGATGTCCTCCATCCTGCTAATTGGGGGGGGTGGATTGTAAGAAGAAGGGTACCCCCACAGTACTGGTACTCCCTGATACCAGCCATGCAAAACTTATGCTGGCTATCACAAGACAGCCCCAGCACAGGTCTCTCTGATATCCAGGGACTGATATTTAAGACCCAGTCTTAGCTAGGCAACAAATGTGGGAACCATATTTCCTTAGTACCTGTCTTCCACAGCCCCACCTTTTAATACATCAAAACTAAGTGTTGTAGTGTATAGAATAAATAGAATCCTCCTTGATTGGGCCCCAGAAGAATGCATCTCAGGTGACTAAGAATGGCTAACAGAGAAGAACTGCTAGACCAACAGAGTACTTGTTATGGCAGTTAAATTTCTCTACCCTTTACAGATTTATCTGTCCTGCCTGCTCCACATTCATGTCTTCCACGAGTTGAGACATGGGTAGGAAGGACAGCTTGCCTTCTCTGCAACATCCTCATTCTTGCTGATGGTATTATTCCTTTATCATGTGCATAGTAGAGGCTAGAGAAGGCACAAGAGAAATATCACAAGCTGCTGGGTATCTTGCATTTGATAAAATCTACACAGTAGACAACTGCAAAGCCTGCTCTTGAGGTACCAAGAGGTGTGAAGAAGAGGTGTACTTTCATTTCTAACATGTTACAACTGCTTATAGCTACTCCTGTTCAAAACCCAGCTGAAACAGCTGTTGTCCATTGAGTCCATTATGTGAAAAGCTTTTTCATCTGCTGGTTTATAGATGAGTACATCAATTTACTATGGCTGCTTGTGTTGACCTGAATTAGGACAGAGGGTTTCAGAGTCATCAAAATAAAAACCTTCATGGATGAAGAAGAGCTGATGATTTATACTTCCCTGCATTTACAAGCTGAATGCATTCAGTGTAGTAGACTGTATTTTCCACCTCTGTAATGATAAGAATATTTGCCTGGATTCAGTTCTGAGCGATTCCCAGCGACAAAACCATAAGGGAAGACATCCCTACTGTAACAAGAAAGGTTTATAGCTTTCAAATGGATGAGGGGTTTATGCTTATAGATACCAAAATTATTTATCACATTCTGTGTGCCTTCTTTAGGGTCAGACAAGCAGCAAGATCATAGACTTTCTGTAGGAAATACCTCTTTGCCCAGTACCATCAGCAGTCTCCGAGGACTACAGGATCTGTCAGATGCAGACAAATTATCAGCATCATGACAGAATCTCCTTCAAAATCCTGATTCCTTTCAGGCTTTCTCCTCTGGATCATGTTTTTTTTAGGAAATGTAAACTACAAGATGTCTTTAGAGTGCTAACAAATATGGTGCTACTTCTTAATGTGTGTTGCTGGAAGAACTGGCTTCCATAACGCTGTCTTTCAGCTTGTCTTTGAGACAGGCTCATGACTCTATCTTAAAATGTCCATTAACCTGGATTTGCTTCTAATCATATTAAACTTAGTACTAGTTGAGATTCTTACCCTTTTTGTCCTTCCGCACCACCCGTGAAGGTTACCTCAGCATGTGGCCATCTCAGGCGCCATGAACTCACAGCTTTCCTGGGTTGGACTTCAAAATCAAAAGAAGAAAATCCAGTTTATCCAAGAAAAAGCACCAAGTTCATAGTAGTCATTTTGGATTCCAGGCCACAGAGAGTTTCTCTCTCATAAGACAGGTAAAATCCTGTCAAAGATCTGTTCCGAAAAGTCCAAGCTCAACAGCTCCAGAAGTCCCGTTCTTGGGAAAGAGGGTTACTGTGGAGGAAGTCTGAAATTTTTTCCTACAGTCCCACCTAAGTCTTCAACTCCCTCAGTTCATGCTGGTTGTTACTCATCCTGTCCACTGAAAGTGCAGATCCAAATACAGACAATTTGCAGCACATATATGCTGTGATCCTGGCCCACTAATTGCTTACGTTGAAGTGTGGAAATACAATGAAGTAATTCAAATACCATCATGAACACACATTCCCTTACATACCAAAGGAAAGGAGCAAGTACTATGTTATTTAATATAGTCTAGTTCAAAATACTGTAATTTAAAAAATTCATCCTAAGATAAATAACCTGTGAATGAAAACTCCCCACAGAAAAAAAAACATCCAGCACTAATGTGCAGGAATGGTCTCTAGTTCTGTAAAGCTCACATGAAACTGGGAACATTTCTTTTTGCAACTTTGTTCGTTTATAAAGTGTCTGTTGCTATAGCAGTTAAATGCTAGTAATAAACACAGATAAACAGAAATGCATGTTATCAAAAGTGTGTTGTAATAGTTAATGCCTGATTTTATTCATATTTCCCAAATAAATTTGCATGCCATGATCTGGTGAAAGCATTGGCCATTGAGATTGCAAAGGCCATATATCAGGACATTTTCATTTTATTCCTGTCTTCACCTGAACTGATATATAAAATCCTCTGAAGTTTCCACTGCCATTTAGCACTTGAATGGAATAAATATCTGTAAGAATGTTTTGGAAATTTGTTATCTGGATGTCTAAAGCACTCAGCTCTTGGGATGAAGGACTACATACACTATCAGTACAGAAAGACTGCAGTCATGGCCTAATTTGGAAGTCGTGTGTTTAAGAATACAAGAGCATACACCAGTGATCTTGAAGGTCTTCAGGACATCATGAGCCTAGGCAAGGAAAATGTCCCGGAAATATGTCCCATATCGAAAGCCCTCATGATGGCGATCCTCTGATATTGTACCCAAATGGCAGGCAGAAGCCATTTCAGGCAGAAGGTCCTTAGCCCTCCACTCCTGTGTGCATTGAGCTACCCTCTGAAAGACCTTCCCAGGGATGTGCCTTTCTGCTGGAACCAGATCGCTCCCACTGTAGTGGTGGGAGCACAACAGTGCATAGAAATGACTTCTCAGATGTCTTGCTCATCAGCATAGATAGTTCTGGAAAGAAAAGCAAACAGCATTTGTCAACAACAACTTTAATAATTGAAATAAAGTAAAATATAATTATAATAATTTTAATAATAAGTAATGTTTTAAATAATGATAACTATCATATTTATTATGATAATATGAAAAAAAAGAGAGAGGAATAAACCCCAAGACAGACCAGTGATGCACAATACAATTGCTTACCACTTGCTGACGAATACCAAGCCTGACCCAAGCAGCGAATGGTCCCTTTTGGGTAACTCCCTCCGGTTTATATACTGGGTGTGACGTGCTGTGGTACGGAATACCCCTTTCGTAATTTGGGTCAGGTGTCCTGGCTCGGCTCCCTCCTGCCTTCTTGTGCCCCTCCTCACTTGCTAAGCATGAGAGACTGAGAAGTCCTTGATCAGAGAAAGTGCTATTGAGCAATAACTAAAACATCGGTGTGTTAGCAGCAGCCAAAACCAGGATACAAGGGAACACTCCTGGAAAAGTCGGAAATCTCCTGCTGGCCCTAGCACCACTCCTTTAGCTGCTGCTTTCCATGTCACTAATGTGCTCAAGCGACCTCAAATGGGATAGTAGATGCATGTTGATTTTTACACTATTATGCATTATGTTGTAATATGATGTCCCAGGCAGGCTGCACCACAGGGGCATTAATCCCCAGCTTCTCATGGAGGTGCATTATAAAGCCAGTAGAGCACATAACTGGGTACATCCTCGATTAGCAAATATATCCTTACAGATCCTGGCTGGCACTCCCCCCTTGGCAGGGTGGGGGAGAGAATTGAAAGAGCAAAGACTAAAAACTTGTGGGTTGAGATACTAAGTGAGAGTTATTTTAATACAAAAAACAGAACTGCATGCAGAAGCAAAGCAAAATAAGCGTAGAGCACTCTCAAGTGTAAGCACTGCTCAGCAATAACTAAAACATCCCTGTGTTTTCAATACTGGTTCAGTCACATATCCGAAGCCCATATGGTCTGCTGTGAAGAAAATTCACTGCATCCCAGCCAGCCAGACCCAGTACATATCCTCATATATGTTTCTAGCATAATTCCTTTTTTTTTTAATCACAGCGGTGGTGCCAGTATTGTTAGCTATGGGTCGTTATTCAGCATTTAGTGTAGAATAGCTAATGCTTTTTCATCAAAAACGCAGAGCTTTTTTCTTACAGAGAGCTAACCAGCAAGGGGCTGTCTTTCTTTGCAATATTCCAGCTGAAGACTTACCCAGTTATGGCCTTTTCCTTTAGCAGCTGGAACTACATCCCATTGAAACACGTGGGTAGGAAGGCTTTTGGTTAGGAGAGGCAATGTCGGCAATAGCATCACATACCAGCTGTGAGAATTGGAGTAAGATGCACATTAAAATAATTAGAGACTCATCACTCAATTTGACTAGGTGCACTTTGTTTATTTCAAGTGGAGGTTCAAATGAATTAGGTTTGACTCTGATTACTCTGATATTAGCTAGACAGGAGTGTTTGCTGACCCATGAAACAATGTTATTCAGTCTGAATGATTCCTAGATACACATCAATAATATATTCCAAAAGTAAGCAGTTTAAAATATCTAAATGCAGAACCCAATCTTAGAAGCAGACAGTGATGGGTAAAGCTGATAGATTTTTCTTCCTTTTATATACAAAAGGAAGAACTTTATTTATTCTTTTTGCCATCTCTGTAACGAACCCAAATTCTTTTAATAAGATTTTGGTGTATGCAGTTGCATTTCAAGAATTGAAATGCCTGCTAATGTACCAGTCAGTGAAGTGCTGGAGGAGGACAATG
Source organism: Pezoporus wallicus (assembly GCF_028554395.1). NCBI lineage: Eukaryota > Metazoa > Chordata > Aves > Psittaciformes > Psittacidae > Pezoporus > Pezoporus wallicus. The sequence goes on from NW_026642654.1 coordinate 5,133,744, forward strand.
GTGACAACAGAGCCAAACTTCTCTGCTGCAAGGGGGAAATAACCATTGGAAGGAAGAAAAAACAGTCGAAGACCACAGAGCATAGGAAATGATATTTTTGCCAGTTTTGTAGGTAATAACAGATTTTCCATTGTGGGAAAATATCTAAGCGTTTTCTCATCTTCAGGAAGATGTTGTCAGTAGCATTTACTGGAATAAACCTCTCTAAAATGCCTTTCACTGTGTTGAGTTCCTCAGTTGGAGGCTACATCTGTAAATGAAGGAGGATCCCTTGTGCAGATCTCCCAGGACTAAGTTCCTCACTAACTGATGTGAGATATCCCACTTCTCTCTGCTGTGTGAAACTTAAAATACAGAGCTGGGGGTGATGCCCAATGTGGGGCACAGGAAGGGTCCCACTTCTGCTGTCCTTCACAGAACAGAGGTGCCCCACGCTGCTGCTCTTCTACAGCATCTGCTCCATCCCCAGGGCTGGGGACCTTGTCACACTCTCTCCCAGTAAGAGTCATTGCTGTCAGCCTAAGACATCACTGCAGTGCTATCACTAATGCTACAGAGGTTGTCCAGGTGATCCTGGACAAATGACAGCCCCCAGGCAGCTTCAGGGTGTGCGTGTAAGCGGCGAGGAGAAGCAGACAGTTATTTGTGACGCAGTTCACATATATATAGGACTGGTATTCTTATTTGTGACGCAGTTCACATATATATAGGACTGGTATTCAGCCACTCCTCCTTGGCACAACAGTATTGGTTAGCCCCACACAGTTTCCTCCACGTTCTCCTCCCATGTCCGGTCTCCGGTTACCTGTGGGGGCCACCCCCTGCCTTGCTCGCACAGTCTTCCAGGGCTCTATGGTCCTGCTCCTAGAGTCATTCTGCAACATGTGCGTACGATACAGGATAACAGAAAGGGAGCCACTAGTGTATCTCGCCTTACCTAGACATATTTGAATTACACTGTAAAACCCTCCTAAGCCTCCCTGCACACAATACAGACTCAACCAAGACAAGGAAAGGCAGCACTACATTTATCTTCTTGTGAGGTACTGAAAGCAGGAGCTGCTCTCCTGCTACATTTCAGCACAAGTATTGACAAGTCTGGTCCAGTCTGTTTAAGTGGTTTACCTCATATGATTTTCCACATTCAAGCTGAGGACATTGTAACAGGTCACTCTGCTGGAAGTCCTCATAATGCCAGCTGTTCCCAAAGCCAGCTGTGGCTGAGGGTTATCATAGAATCGTAGAATAATTAGGGTTGGAAAGGATCTTAAGATCATCTAGTTCCAACCCCCCTGCCATGGGCAGGGACACCTCACACTAAATCATGTCATCCAAGGCTCTGTCAAGCCTGGCCTTGAACACTGCCAGGGTTGGAGCATTCACAACCTCCCTGGGCAACCCATTCCAGTGCCTCACCACCCTAACAGGAAAGAATTTCTTCCTTATATCCAATCTAAAGTTCCCCTGTTTAAGTTTTAAACCGTTACCCCTTGTGCTGTCCCTACAGTCCCTAATGAATAGTAAGCTATTAGATTTAATTTTCTCTTTGGTTACAAAGACTTAAACCCATTTCTTAGCTGTGTAACATCTAGTGGTAGAATGATGCTATATATACATATATGTATCTTACTGGTTTGGGTATCTGGTATCTGCTTTTATGGTTAATTCTTTCTTTCTCTTCTGGGTGGATAACAGACACCAGTCTACTCTTGAGAGTAAGATAAGCAGTTGCTTCATGTTCTGCATGATACACCTTAGCTGGATGGCAGCAAAACCAGAATTGGGCATGAAGTGTGCAGTGCTTTGGTATTAACGCATCTCTTCACATGTACAACTACTAGGAGTTCATCAAACCTTTCCTCCCTCATAAGTGAGGACCTAATTCAAGCTTCTCACACAGAAGGTTTAGGCGAGCTTATGTTTTCAGTCCTTATTGCCGAAGTACTTTATGACTTGAGGCTAAGGATATGCAGAAGGCTGCTTACAGGCTCCTGCAGGCATGCAGATGTCTGTTGCCAGGCTTCATCCTCTGTTACACCATTCCCATGATAAAGAGAAAGGTTGTTTATGCAGAATTTACCAAAATAATCACCCTGAGACCCTCGAAAAAACTCCCTAAGGACCAGGGTTTCGTCACAGACCTTGTTGCCTACAACTCTAATGGAAAAGTTCAAATTTCAGCTGCTTTTTCTGCCTCAGCTATATCATAAATTTGTCTATTTTTAAAAATGTATCTATAACTGTCACAACACACTCTTTCAGAAAAAGTAACTCTTCCTCATCCTGCCAAAGGAAAATCCCCAAAAGATAAACCCCATATATGAGAAAGGTAATTATGTTGATTAACACAGTGTGGGAAAACCTTTAGGTAATACAGTGATGAGTATAATGGGAGCTTTGATATAGAATAAAACAGAAACCTCTTGTAGCCACATAGTTCATGTGCATTGAAAATGTTGTATCTATATATATTAATATTTAGGTAATTTCATAAACAAAAGGTTTCAAGCAGCACATTTTGCTCTTACAGAAACTTTCTTACTTGGTTATCTGTACATACAACAGCACATGGGTACATGTTCTATGTATGTTTATTTTTGTATCCAAAATGGCTCACAAAACAGCTCTGAATAGGAGAGAGTAATGGAGGTGACACCACTGGTAAATCTGTCCAGCAAAATGTATATTCCTGGAGATGGTGTTAGGTTGAGGTGAATATTGGTTACTGGGAGAAAAGCTGGCTTCACCTTGTACTCTTTCTGTATCTGCTTTGTTATTTTGTTACGTATTTCTGAGCTCCTACACCAGTGTTTTTTGCAGAGCTTCAGAACATGATGGAACGGTGCTTTAACAAGTTTTAGATCCTGAGAAACAGTTGTGAGGTCTAACAGAGTATAAAATGTGGTCAACTGCCTAGGAATGCTGAGCTGGATGGGCTCCAGCAAGCGGTACAAAGGCTGTCCTGGCCTCTGGTCCTCAGTAGGGTAGACTCACAGAGAAGAAGACCACTCTCTGCTGTTTTCTGGCTCTTTTCTTCTATCACTGTCTATCCACGTATCTTGTGAGTAAGTGCTTTTTTCAGTCTAAATGCACTACTTAAAAATGTATCAGATATCCCAGGAGGAGAAAGATACCAGATATCTTCTTGTTCCTTCTAAGTTTCTTCATGAGTGGATAAAAAAATTGCTCACAGAAGATCCCTCAGAGGGGCCAGCCAACAGACTGGTTTGTTAACTCCAACACACTGTCTTGGGTGACTCCAGGTTTGCTTCTGAGGGCTGCAGAGTACCTGCAAGTGGAACTGGAACTACAGGGTCTTAACTTCAGCACTCATCCTTTTATTTACCAGCTATCTGGTGCTTTGTACCCATCTAGTATTGATGAAGATGGGGAGTTGTGCTGGGGTGTCTGCAGAAAACTCCCTTCACATGGTAGTCAGGGTGGAAAGGGGGAGTAGATGCTTCAGGCTGCCTCCTGCTTAGAGTCAGTGCCTGCAGAGGGGCCAGGGACAGTTCAGGCAGATGATTGTGCATTGTATTTCTCACCTGCCATCAGTGAGAGTTTGGTGCTTGCAGTGTGAATGCCTCGTCAAGCTCTGTAAGTAGCTATATCTTAAAAAAAAAAACTCTAAAACAATTTATAGTTATTTCCTGGCTGGATGCTGTAACCTTGAATCTTCCTGTCATATTTTACTTTCACAAAGCGTAGAAGTCAACAATGTCCCCCAGGGTGTATGTACAGTTGAGATGGGGTTCTCTCCAGCTCCTCTGAAAATCTAACTGCTGCGGAGGTGAAGCAAGATTCATGTTCACAGTAGAGCACTAAGAGTCTGATGTAGCCTCTCTCCTGGGACTTAGGAAAATCTAGGTTCTGGTTCTTGACCCCTCAAACAGCTTCTGTATATGACTATTGCACCGATGTGTGCCCATGGGAGAGTGCCTTCTAGCATGTTAAGCTGAGAGTGCATAAAACCAGGATCTGTCTGAGCAGCTGGCTCTAATATTGGCATCCTTGATGGGAGAGGCTCAAAGATGGTCTCTTTTTCAGCCTGTGCACTGTGCAGGGAGAGAAGATTGGAGTGTGTGACCTTCACTGTGCAAAAAGACAAGTGAATCCCAAGTGATCCACACCCCTGCTTCTGCTCCTCACTGAAAAGCAGGAACTATTCCCAGTTGCTCTGGCTCTGGTTTCTGAATGACAGTAGCTGTAAGAAATGGTGAGTCATCTGCAGCACATGAAACACCCTGCACCCTAAGCATGCCTCTGGCATTGGCCACCAGGGAGTGTGGTCTTGAAGCACTTCATTTGTGAGTCCTAAAGGGATGGGGCAGTGATGGGTGGGTGCTGAGCTGGTGGCATCTGCTCAGGCAGTGCTGTGAGGGCTCCAGGAGCCTCCAAGGTTCCACCACCTTCCACTGTGTAGGAAGCTCCTCCCAGTGCTAAGGGCTAGGGAATGGTTATGGGAATGTCAGCAGCAATATAGCACCTGTTCAGCTGTTGCAAGAAGAAAAATCTTATAGCATCTGAAGCATTTTGCTGTTCCCAAGTCAGCGGCTCATAATACTGAGATAAGGAATGCCAAGGGCACAGCTGTATCTTTGGGTGGCTGTAAATATGCTGCCTTTACCCCAGGATGCTGACATTGCTGAGTCACTGTCTGAATCCTACCTCATACCACCTACCAGACCCTTGCCCACTGTGTGTCCTGGAGATAAATATCATCCTTGAGGGTTTTCCCCTTGCCCACGGTGTGACTTGGAGATAAATATCATCCGTGAGGGTTTTCAGCAGCTGGCAATTCAAACTAGCTGATAGATTAAAAGAAAAACTGAAGGTATCCAGCTTTTTTGTTTTTTTTTTTGTTATTATTATTTAAAAAAAAAAACAAACAACAAACCCAGACTTCCAGATGAGATAGGAGAACAAAATCCACTGCTGCTTTGAGTGGCTGGCTTATGCAGTGAGGAATACATTCCCCTACAAACTGTCAAAGGGCTTCTTAAGGAAACCTCAAGGAAACAGCTATGTTCAATGGATATCTATTAATTCTGCAAAATAAAACAATAAAGTGCAGAGAAACTCTGGGTAAAAAGCCTTGAACTCAACAGCGGTTTAATTTTTTTCCATTTTTTTTTTTTTTTTAGTTGTCCTTAAATAAATTGGTGTAAAAGCAAACAAATTCTACAAAGCTCGTTCCTGGCTAATTTACCACTGAGGGTGTTTATAACTGTGCAATTGCATGTAAATCCAAAAAGAACTAAAAAGACAGTCTAGCCGCAGACTGAGAGCTCATTTATAGGCACTTTTGAGGTTTTATGAGGGTTGTTACTGCAACATTTAAGCCATTTATGAGATAAATGGCTGAGATAAAATCCAGAGATCACTGTTTTTTAGAGCTCTGAGGATATACAGTCACAGAGCAACTTCTTACAGATAGTTTGTGAAGGGTGGTTGCTTTTGAAAACTCAGTTAAGGTATCAGATCCTCTGTCTCTGAGCCCATTCACCCAAAAATGAGGCAGTAAAAATTTGGTGCCCTGAATAAAACCTTACTGCTAATTCACACCCTCTCTATCATGCTAGATGGCTTCAGAAAGAGACAGTTTTTAGCGAACCATGGCGAACAGAATTCATCAAACTTTTTCTCCCACCATACCCCGCTGTAATTAAGGGAAAATGCTGCAATTGAAACTTAATGTGAGGTTTCTTTTGGAAGAAATAGTATAACAAGATAACAGAAGAGTTTGTCTCTTGCAATCTCTAAGGTCAGTGCTATCTTTAAAGCCTGTCTGGGAGCGATGTCACCACTGTTGTGCTGTCTGCTTTTGAATCTATGAGATATAAACAGGAAAAATTCTGTTACGACTTTTATCAATGACTTTCCTACAGAAGCAAAAACAAGTCCAAGGTCTATGAATCTCATAGGATTTTGCATAATGGAATTTGCCCAGGGATAATATCTGGACATAAAGGACTAGAATTAAGGCTAAGGGCTATGCATTGATCTGTGCTACTTAATTAAGCTGTGCTCTGACCTCTGTGTCTTAGTTGTTGATTCTGCGCAGTTGTGAGGCTGGTCATTGCCATTGATTTGGCCACACCTGCTAACTCTCTCCCAAAAAATTCCCAACCATTATCTCCAAAATAAAAAATAAATACTTTGCAAGTGCCGGGCAACTGGAGAATGAGAAAATGTGGACTATGAGCCCATGACAGCTGTCATTCATCTTTGTTCCTGGTGCTAAGGGGGAGGCAGGACTAAGGGTTCATCTTCCCCAGGGGAAGCTGTATATCAAAACCACATTAATGTCTGCCACTTCTGCTCCCCAGCTGGACATTGTACAAAAGACAAAATGGTTTCTCAGGAACCGTTTAAGGGGGACAGCTCTGTCTGAAGAAAATGAAATATCAGCAAAGGAGTGTCTGAGAATCAGCCTGATGAAAGGCTAGTTAGTGAGACAGATGCAGGCTGAAAGAGGTGGTGGATATCAGCCATGAAAAAGGTGGTCTAAAAGCCCAGAGGTACTCTTCTAAGAGTACGGCAGCAGAGTATGGTTATATTGTGGGGTGATGGCAGTTTCTGCACAATAGACAGGGTGCTCCTAGCAATAATTTGCACTGAATGCTGAAGTATCTTCAATCAACCTAAAAGATGGGTAGGTGGCTTTGTAGAAGAGAGAAAGGAGGAGATTAATGGTGGTGTAGCAAAGCTATAAAAGCTTATTGAGCAGTGCAAAGTTACAGTCTTTGATCTGGATCACTGAAAACTGTTCTCTATGCCATTTCTCAAGTAACGCACAGCAACCTGAATGCTGATGACAGCAGCTGAGGGCAGATAATGGTAGCTTTCAACAGTAGCTGTCTTGCTTTGATGAGACACATGCCTGTAAGAGCCTTGGACTTCTGAAACTGGTGTCTCCTTGAATGCAGGCATTCTAACACAAGGAACACAAGATGAACTAATGCTCTGCAGTGTTTACAATATGATTCAGCTGGGCATCTGTGTAACTGCTCTGTCATTCATGAAGGCATCCTTTTCCTAAAGTACTTTTGCAACATGCCCAGAAGGTGAGAAGTTTGGGATGAGTTTGGACTGGTGGTGGTAGCAGTGGAGTATTTTTCAATTATTATTTTCTTCCAACTTATTCCAAAATACTAGAAACCCCATCTAGCTAGGAGAAAATGTGCAGAATTTGATAGCTGCAGCTGCAGCAGTATTATCTCTCCTATACTGTACTGTTCTGAAGAGCTGTTAGTTAAAAATGGAAATGACTCATGTTCTTTGCCTCTAAAGTTGTATTTGATAAGGATCAAGAGGCTTTGGTGATGAAACTAAATAGGCCAGTTATTCAAAGGTAGCGTTCCCGAAATAAAGCTTGCAAATACTTTAATGTACAACTGATGCATTTCAAAGGACTCTCACGAAAAGAAGTAGTGTTAGTGTCAGACCCAGATTCTTGTTAGGAGGATGATGGAGGACAAAGCTCTTCAAAGAACTCCAGTGTACTAGGATAGACAGAGCTTAATACTCTCACAAACTCATTTCTTCTCTTACCTTTGAGAAAAATTTCCTTCAGATAATAGACAAACAATAAGAGCTAATACAAACAGCTTCTGGCTGCAGGAAATTATATGCTTCTCGTGGATTATGAGCATTGCAAATTACCTGTGGAAAATTCAGACTAGAAGTAAAGATTAGTGAGTATGCAGTGACTGTTTCTGAGGTTGTTCCAGATAACCATAATTCCTGTGTAGTTACTTTCAGCATAGGCTTTAAAGCATTCTGCAGACATTAATTACTTCCACCTACCATGCAGCAGGACAAGAGAAGAGATGATGACACAAGGAAAAGTAAGAACAGTATGAAACAGTCTGCATGACTATTAGAAGATACTCTGGCTAGGCTGAGTTCTGTCCTTAATGCTTTGTGGCCTTCAGTAAAATGGTGCCAACTTCCAATTATTTTCAACTGGATTCCTTAAATGATATCCACTTCAATGGCACTATATCCATGAATGAGGCCAGTACAGGAAATAGAGTGCAAAAGAAATGTAATTAAGAACAGTTTTTCTCATGGAAAATGTATCAACTCTAGGCCCACTTACAGTCAGTTGCTTAGCAAATGTTTTAAGTCCTTTTGGGCATATGGAGCTGTAGGTCTGAGTAGCCTTAATTACTCCTCACTACCCCGCCCTGATTATCTAATTGCGCTGTAAGAGTCAGTTATCTACTAAAATGTCTTCTCACTTTTAAAACCCCCATGTTTTGGGGGTGAAAGGACAGAAGAGAATATCCCTGTTTACAAAGTATCCATGGCCAGAGTTTTAGTACTGAAGGTATGGGAGCCTATTTGCTTTTTAACTAAGTCTCTTTTATGTTGAGGCCTGTGTTTATCAGGCATGTAATACATCAACATAATTTTCTGAAGTAAGCGCAGTCCTGTAGAGCCCACTCCTGGAGCTGTATGAAGTCATATGGAGACAAGCTCCAGTCATCTGGTACAGATGTCCCCCTCCTCTGCCCTCAGGCTGAGACATGGCACTGATGCTGTGTCATTACCAGGGGGTACTGCTACCGTGGGATGGACGTGCGGTATAAATACAGTTCCTCTGAGGTCCTGCTAGTTTGTGCCTTATTGAGCTCTTCCATCTCACAGCAAAGCCCAAGAAGGGATCCTCATGTGCTTGGCAAAAAGAAGAGAGCTACAGTAGTAATGTCACCCTTGCCTTTTGAAGATGTTCTATGAAAGGGGAAAAGAAAATAAAAAACTCCTCTGACAGATCTATCATACTTTCAAAATAGTTGAATCATTCTCCTTAACTTACAGGAGTCTGACAAAGATATTCATAAATATTTCTCCTATTTTTCTTCTGAAACTTATCATCTTAGAGCCTTTGAAAGGTGCTTTGAAACTATAGGGGATGAGTATCTTTCTTGCACTGGCCATGAAGACTTAATTCTTCACAACGGTAACGGGGGTATGTATGTGTCCAAACATATTTATATCTGTATCACACTGGAGGTTTCGTGTTGTAAGGACTTGAGTGGAAAGCTTTTATTAAATGAGCTGGATCACATTAGGCTTGTATGGATTCCAGTGTATCAACATTTCTAAAGATGGACCAAATTGCAGAGTTTTGAGCAAAGGTTAGGGTGCATACTTGGACCTTGGAATCTGTCCTATTGTTTTAATTTTAGAAATGCAGATATGAGCAGAACAATTCATGTACCCTGCTCAATTCACACTACAGAAGTAGCCAAGTATTTAAGTAGATCTGCTATTCTTTATACTCTTGGGTAAAGAACTTTCTTCAGTTCTTGGAAGATTAGAAATGAAAAAAAAAAGAACCTAATTTCACAGCAGTGTTCCCTCCTGAGCTCGTTCAGCAATTTCTATCTGTCATAGCTGACCTGCAGCAGTCTTCCCTCTGCAAGTCCATTAAACAATTTCTGATACATGTTGTGAAAATCAGAACTGAGCGGAGCATATTTTGCATTCTGTCAAAGAGCTGCAAGCATGCAAGGCTTCAACTGTAAAAGTGGCATCATTCATTAGTGGAAAACAATCTGAAGGATCCTGATATCTTAAATAATTATAATTGTGTACCTCTTGAGTAAGGCACATCATATTTTGAAGGCTAGTAACATCAAAACAGAGGCTCATAAAGAACTGTTGCTGTCATATTTCAGTGACTATTAATCCAAAATAATGAATGCTTATCACAAATACTGTTAGACACACTCTGGTCAGATCTGTCGTTATCTCAACCCTTCATGCCCCACATTGGGTGCCAAAAAGAACTGTTGTGGTCTAAGTGCAGCCGGCAGCCCAGAACCACGCAGCTGCTCGCTCACTCTCCCTGCATCCTCCCCCTGCTCCTGGAGGGATGAGGAGGAGAATTGAAAGAATGTAACGCCCACGGATTGAGATAAGAACAGTCCAGTAACTAAGGTATAACACAAATCACTACTGCTAACACCAATAATAATAATGATAAGGGAAATAACAAGGGAAGAGAATACAACTGCTCACCACCTGCCGACCGATACCCAGCCCGACCGAGCAGTGATCTGGCCTTTCTGGGTAACTGCCCTCAGTTTATATAGTGGGCATGATGTGCTGTGGTATGGAATACCTCTTTGGCTAGTTTGGGTCAGGTGTCCTGTCTCTGCTTCCTCCCAGCTTCCCCACCTCCCTGGTAGAGCATAAGACTCAGAAAGTCCTTGGTCAGAGTAAACATTACTGAGCAACAGCTAAAAACGTTGGTGTTATCAGCGTTATTCCCAGGCTGAAAGTCAAAAACACAGCACTGCACCAGCTACTAAGAAGGAGGAAAATGACTGCTACTGCTGAACCCAGGACAGTTGCCTATAAAACTGACAAACTTCAAGGGTGCATGTGAAACAAAGCAGAGAAAATGTCTCTTTTCCTCTATGATCAATAATAAGTTGATGGAAGATGGTGGCATGAATTTAATGTTTTGGGGTAAGGATGAAATATTCTATATAATATAAAACATAACATTTAATTATGTTAATTCAGGAAAGGTCTTAGACATGTCACTTAGTAGTCACTTAGACTACTTTATGACCATGTCAATTTAAAAAATGTAGAGAAAGTAATAGATCACATTTGATATCCTTTCAAAGGCCCAAACCAATGAAGACAATGTTGAGACTTGTTGAAAGGATCAGTGCTTATAGTAATAAGCACTGATCACTAAAAACAAGTCAAAGTAATCCTCTCTTGACCTGACTCTAACAGCAGTGAAATAAGAAAAATGTATGAGGTGCCCATCAGTGTACTGCTGGGCAAAGTCTCCTTTAGTTGGTACAACAGACAATAAGTCTCTCTATCTCTACTGGGTCTTTAGAAGTTCAGTCCTACGTCCTTCCCTGCCTGCCTCTTCCCTTGTCCCATGAAGGAAACTATAGGAGATAAGTATCCCACATTTCCCAGTCTCGTGTGTTAGTGGCCTTGGCCATGCAGTTAGACTGTATCAGTTGTTGAAGTAGATGCCTTGATAGCAGAGAATGGCAAAAGGCAGGCTCACACCCATACCCTTCTTGACCTCGCCTACCCTTTCTAAAAGACTTTTCTCCAGGAAATCCCACTTATCTTGAGAGTCATTCTTCCACTTTATTTTTCTTAGCTCCATCAATAATTTTTATTAGCTCCATCAACCAAAAAACCACAAAGGTTTGTACCAATAAGAGCTGAGAGAGCCATCCAGGCATCTCGTTACTAGCAGACTGGATAGAAAAGAGGAGGATCAATTATCGAGTTCAATACTATGTTTTAAACTAGACATAGGCTCCCTGTGCTGACATACCAGCTGCTCAGCACCCCTGCTAAACAGCCACTCCAGCTCTAAGCACTAGCTTTTTTTTTGAGGCAGGATAGGCCATCTTGAACCCCACTGAAGCAGGAGAGCAAAAGCCATGTCTGGTGTGAGAACTGGAGCACTTTAGTACTGGAGGGCTGAGTCGCTTCCCTCAACTGCTATAAGCAGTGCTGTGTGTGCTAAGTTCTAACCCTTTCTATTTTTCACCTGAGCAGTCAAGTGGGGTTTTTTAATGAGATTGAGGTTCCCAAGACCCTTGAGTTCTGTGGGTGTTACCTGAAATGGACTAACAACTAAGGCTACTTCATCTCCCTTTTGAAAAAATGTTGGAGTGCTGTTGAATTGCGAGTGGGATCAGGAGTCATAGATGCTTGGTAGTTGGCATAATTTAGCCCATTAGTAAAATCTGACTGAAATAAGGGGTAAAAAAGTGTTTGAGATTTGGTCAGAATGGCTGAGCATGCAGTGCAGGAGCTTAACATGCTACCTGGTCTGCTGTATTTCTCTTACTTTTGTCTCACAGCTTTGAACAATGTTTGACAGGGGAGTTGACTTTTGGACACTAAGCAGAAAACTCCTGGGTATTTGCAAGACTGAAGTTTGATTCTTAACTGCGGTACTTGAGATTCTTTTCTGTAGCTACTGAATTTCTATGAAGCAGTCACACTGAAAGATTTTAGACCAGAAAGTAATACATGCACAGAATATTATACAAAAGAGAACTCCTAGGCTTTCTGTAATGGTGTTTATGCATGTGGGATACTGTGAAAGCTTACTTTTGAGGGGGAAGAAGAGAGGAACTTGTCTTCTCTTCTAAGATTATTGGAAGTTGAGCAGCGTGTGAAACCCAATTTACAATTGTCATGGTTTAATTAAGCCCCACACAGCCACTTGTTCACTCCCTGGCAGTGGGATGGGGGAGAGAATTGGAAGAGTAAAAGAGAAAACTCGTGGGTGAGATAAAGATAGGTTAATAGGTAAAGCAAAAGCTTCACCACCAGCAAAGCAAGACAAGGAATTCATTCAGTGCTTCCCGTCAGCAGGCAAGTGTTCAGTCATCGCCAGGATTCCATCACACGTAATTGTGACTTGGGAAGACAAACACCATTACCCTGGACATCCCCCGTTCCTTCTTTTTCTCCCCTCTTTTTATGCAGAGCATGATACTATATGGTATGGGATAGCCTTTGGGTCAGTTGTGGTCAGCTGTTCCAGCTATGTGCCCTCCCAATTCCTTGTGCACCCCTAGCCCGCTCACTGGTGGGGGGGGGGTGAGGAGCAGAAAAGGCTTTGACTCTGTGTAAGCCCTCCTCAGCAACAGCTAAATCATCCTTGTGTTATTAACAATTTCCAGCACAAACCCAAAACATAGCCATATAGTATCTACTTTGTAGATAGCCAAAATCAGAACAACAATCTGCTGTCATAGTTACTTAAATTGTAGAAACAATCCAGTTTTAATATTTCTGAAAAAAAAACTTTAAGATAAGAACTTCTGATTTTTAGCTGTTGGTTTTGGACTGTCTTCTAAGTTTCAGACAAGATCTGTAGCCTGAACACAAAGTTTCAAACTGCTGTATGCCTCCTGTGGCAAACGAGCACTTTTATGAATTTATTCATTTGTCTTCCGGAACCCCACACAGACTGTTAGGCTGTTATGAGCAAAACTATTATGAGAAAACCTGTGCTACTGTGAACTAGAAGGTACTGATGTGTAGATGTACCTTCTGAAAATCTGCAGTGTGGGAACATATACTTACTTATTTTGTTAAGCTCAGGTGTCTGGTGAGAATGACTTAAAAGCCTGTTGGCAAGTAGATTTCTGAAGTGGGAATAAGATGATGCCTTTGCATGACTTGCCAGTGAAAAGTTTTCATCAAACTGTCCTGTAGCAATCAGAAAACCTTTTGAAAATATTTAAATTTTGGTAATAACCTAAAGGGAGTTTATTCGTCATTTGTATGCTTAAACAAGGCTTATTTTGAGTAAGTTCTTGGATGCCTGTTTAACCTGTTCATTCTCTTAACGAAGCCCCCTATTACCGGTTCTACTGTGGGCTGGACTCAACCCTCCCACATCCTCTGCTGCTTTGTTACCTGGGTAGCCTCACAGGACTCTCTCTTAAAAAAATAAAACCAGCTAAGGAGAGCTAATAATGAGCAGCATGTTGACAGATGGGTGGTGCACAATCCGGGAAGTGAAAGATGATGAATAAAGAGGGATTAAACTAAACCCAAGTCCCATTTGGTCATGCTGATGGGAGTTTTTGAGCCTTTTGATATATTGAGATGTCTTGAGAGAAACATAAAGTGGTGGGTTGACCCCAGCTAGCAGCTAAGAACCCATATATCTGCTCAATCACTTCCCTTTCAGGTGGGATAGGGAAAGAACAGGAAAAGCAAAAGAGAAAATCTGTAGATCAAGATTGTGTAACTTTAATAAATGAAGGAGAAAGGAAAAAGAAAAGAAATCATGCAAAGGCCTCCTACAAGCTGACTGATGTACCAAGCAACAGTTACCTTGGAAGACAAAACTCTCCATCTTTTTTATTGCTGAGCACAGTGTCATATGGCACGGAGCACCCCTTTAGCTAGTTTGGGTCAGCTCTATTTGCTGTGCTTCCTATCAACTTCTTGCCCACTTCTGACCTGTTCACTTGGATTGGACAGACTGAGAAACGGAGAATGTCCTGATGCTGCGCAACTGTTCAGAAATATCCAAAACCCTGCTGTGTTATCAACACTTTTGGTTACAAATCCAAAGCACAACACCAATATGGGCTGCTATGAACAAAGTTAACTCCATCCTAGCCAAAGCCAGTACAACAGCAAATTCAGGTCTGCTGATAACAGAACTTTGGTGAGCAAGCCAGTGGCAGGTGCATTTGGTTTTGGTTATTTTTGTCTTTTCCAATAGGCAGGTTTCGCATGATCTGAAACAGTCTTGCTTAGCACCCATGCCTTGTAGAAGACAGCATATACAGAATTGCTAGAAAACAATAGGCAAACTCCTGTTTTTCTCTAGAATTCTCACCTTTCAATTTACTTTTTTTTTTTTTTTTTAAAATCTCTGTCAGGGTTTCTCACTCTTTAGGTCTCTAAATTTTGTTATTCTTGATTTAAACTCTATGCTATATTTATACAAGCATGCCTTCAAAATTCCCATGTGTTCCATATCAAGTACTGATGAACAGGCCTGGCAAATAGAATTTGAATTTTCTAGCTGTTTGGGTAAATGTGAAGGATCATAATACTTTCCTTTAGGAACAGGGATAAAGCCGCCATCTCACAGTTATTTTGAATTCCTGCAGGTTGTTTTTTGTGGGTTGCCTGTTTAGGACAATGATGTAGTAAAATGTGGTTATATTTACTGAAATCACAGTGCTGACCTCCAGCCCATTCTGTAAACCCTGCTGCAAGGAGACTTCCAGTTACTGCTTCTTGCCAAGTAGTAATGAAATTAGTTCATAATGTGATGCTCTAATGCAGTTTGCTCCACAAAGCCATTTGGCTAATCACTCCAACACAATAAAAAATGAAAGCCTTTCGGTATTTAAGAGTGAATTCGGAAAGCTATTCCCATTGAGGTAATTGCCCAATGTTTAGAGATGGGCAGAAGTGGAGAACCTAGGGACAGAGCATTCCTGGGGTGTGGGAGTGGTCTTCCTGCTCTCTAAAGGCCAGAGAGGTTTCTGTAAGTTTTAATGGCCAGTGTAGTATCCAGTCTTACTGCTAGCTCCAGTGCAAAGGACACAGCTTGGATTGAAGTTGCAGCCCTGGGGGAACACACCAAGTGATTGGTGAGGTGAAAATCGAACAGGCTAATTTTGCAGAGTCTTCATTTCACAGATGAGGTCCTGGTGTCTGTGAAAGTTTGCCTTTTAAAACCCACAGCTTAAAATCCATGCCAATACACAGGCTTACACATAGCCTGTAGACTGAGGGAGGCTAAGTGGTTCATCAGGTCGCTGAGAATGACTTCTCTTCCTTGCTTTCACCTGGTGTTCTTTTCATTTATGTTGTTGTATCTCCTGCAGTGCTACGGACAACCGCATGGCCCTTCTGCCCAGGCAAGGGCTTCTACTTGTGCTACAGAAAGTCTGGGAAAAGCAAAGGTTGGAAGGATTTACCCCAGTTCAGAAGCACTGGAATCTTCCCTTGACAGTGTATGCAAATAAATGGCAAATAAACTTTGACTTTGAGCATGTCACTCTCTTTTTGTCACCTCCAAATTTGAATACCCCAAAGGGACTGTCACTTCCTTCTGGACTTGCCTAAGATCTCTGTGTGTTTATCACCTCTGCAATTAAATTAAATGAAATTCTTAGGAGTGTAAAGTTTTAATTCAGTGTCCAACACAACCCAACTCCTGAAACAGTGTCTTGAGGCATGTGTACATGGCCTCTCTGTGAATAGTGAATGGAATGACTGAAAATGAAATTGCTGACCTTTCAATCCTACATTAACCCACTATAGAGGGAGCTTTCTGGGAGATGAGGAAAAAGTGTATTGGATCATTACCCCTGCCACCTTCGGAAGAGTGAACTTTCCTCTGAATTACTGCCTAAGGATCTGCCAACAACTTTCCACTTTTTAGAAAGGGTTTCATAGTTCCCTGTTGTATTGTCTTTGAAGTAATGGACTTTACATGTCCCATGGTAGAAATGAGGCAGGATTTAAGACAAGGCAATTGTCTCAGCATCCTGTCATAGCTACTAGTTGAGAGTGCCTATTGCTCAAACGCTGCATAAGCACTTACCTTGTGAAAAGTATGATATCCAAGGGTGACTTTCCACTACATATGGAAACATTTCATTGCCATTTGTATGATGCTATTTGAGCTCCAGGTTGAGTGCTTGGCTCCTTGACAGCACTGTTGTTAGGACAGCGTCCAGCTGGCTCTACGAAACCCAGCTATCAACTGTGTCAGTAGGCATGCTCTTCTAGCAAATGTCTTGGTCATCATTTTTTCTGCTGAACCATGCTTTGTTCTTGCTTTTTCTTCTGTTTGAGTAGAAGTAAGAGGACTTGTAACTGTACCACCTTTCAGGAAATGTATGCCTTTCCTATGTGTAATTCCTTTGAAGGTTCAAGTTCAGGGGAGTTCCTAGTTCTGCAAGCCATTCCAAAGATACTTTTAAAGTGAGCTGGAAGTAGCCTGAAACAATGGGTAGGGCTCATGGGCCCTGGATTAGCAAGTAGGGTTTATCAGGTAGACCCCCAACACTTCGTATGGGAGATCCAGTCTAGATTAAGCCCCTTAAATACAAGAAACTACATATAAAATGTCTTAGTTCTCATTACCATTAATGAAGATCTAGTAAAAGCAATCAATGAATGATTCAGCTGTCCAGCCACTAGGTACCTTCTCTATGGTAAACTGAATTGTTCTTCAGGCTCCAGTGACTGCAATGGGAGCTTAGAAACCTAGAGCACCTGAAAGTTCCTAAATTTAGGTGGTTGTGTCAAACTAATTCCATACCAAATGTTCCCTAGTCAATGAATAGCAACAGGCAATTTTAAAAAGTGCTTAATTTGACCCATTTTAGAAGTCTGAAGGGAATACATGAATTTCCTCTTATCTAACAGGCAAGTAAGGTTATACCTTTAAGATAGCTATAAAGTCAAGCAGTCCTAAAACTCTCCGGTTGATTCATTCTATGACTAGAACCTAAAAAAAAAAAAGTTATATTTCTTGATATATGTTACCTGTTTTTATTTTTAAAAAATGCGGATGGGGTGGGGGGAGGAGGCAAAGAGAAGGAAGGGGAGGGGGAAGAATATACTTTTAGGCTCAGTAATTGAGGGCAGAGAAAGCTTTTTGGTTTTATTCTATATCAATATTTAAAATGTTGGGTGGTTTGGTTTAGATTTTTCTTTTTTATAAAATATATAATCAGTGTTGTGCTCATTTCTGTAAGATGTTTTCCAAACTAAACGTTTAGTAGAACAAAAATGGTTGATTTTCTATGTTGTGTATATGTAGAGTTAAAAATGTATATCTCACTTCTCTATTATTAATCAAAACTGCCATGTTTAGTGGTAATACCTGTTTAATTCCTAATAGGAAAGCAAGTCATTACACAAATTAAAGCTGTGAGACCTGCATAATACTATGAATAGCGACTATTAAAAAAGGAAGGACTAACACGTTGTGTGTCTCTGGCCAATAAAGCAATTCACCTTTAATTGAGAAATCCTTTCTTTTCTGTATAGGCATGAAATAGTCTGTCTTCTCCATTTTTTGGTATACATTACTTTAACATCACTTTCATTATTCCTTTTGATACAAGCAGTCTTCAAGATATTGTAAAATGCCTTTTTTGTAATTCTAAACCAATCTTCATTCTTCTGAAATCATGACCACTTGAGCAAAAGGTGTGTGATCAGTAAGACTTTAGTAAGGCAGTTAATATAAATGGAAAAGCTTTGCATCTAATACAAAACCTGTGTCTATGTCAAGTGATGCAACGAAAATCAAACATCCTAGAGAAGTAAAAACTCTTCACAGTATATCTCTCTCTCACAGAACTTCAGTCACTAATGAAATGGTGCTGAAGAATCCTTTTAAGCAAGCTCTAATTATCGACATTCACTTGACATTAATTCCTCTTTATTATCTAGTAGATACACAATTAATTTTACTGGTAGGCTTTTGCTTGTCCTTACAGTTTAACTGTTTCTTCTGGAGTGCACATCTGAATGAATCAGTCAGTGAAAAAAAAACCCACAAAAACTAATGAGCTTTATAGGAGACTTGATTTAGGGAAACAGAAGTCAGGTCCTCTGGTAGTTTCCCACTGAGGGTGCAAATGTTTTCCTGAACTGGGTAAAGTGGATAACTGAGCTAGAGATGCTCAGTTATTTCTCTAAAGAAATCTCCTGCTTTGACAAAGTTCCCAAAACTGATTATCTTCAGAAATGCTGTTAATCTCTACTGAAAACTGCCTAAAGAAACAACTAAGTTCTATTCAAAGGGGGAAATAAGTATTGTCTACCTTTCAAAACCATTGAGTTTTACATTATGTTCATGTGTATATCACTTTTCTGGTCACTTTGTAACCAGTGACACAATACGGATACCTAAATCTTGCAGGTTTAGGCAACTCACTAAGAGGCTGCAGTGATACTACTTGTTCTGTCTTCATCTTCTATAACACTCTTGATTAAGAATTCTGATATTTCAAAGTGACACCCTGTCTCAGACCTGATTTTCCCACATTTTAGAACCTCTCAAAAATAATTGGTTTAGAATCATGTCAGGAATGGCAGACTTTGTTCTTAGAGAAATACCTCAACAATTTGCCCTATCCCCTTTTTTTCCTACTAATAGGAAAGTGTTGGAAAAAGAGTGCATTTTGGTGCTTGGCATGGGGGGAGGTTCTCAACTGATTCATTTATCAAGACTTGCACATTTCTATGTTATGCACGTACACACACATGCATCTATTTTGGTATTGAAGCAAGTTCCTGATAAACATTTTTAAATTCTTATTTTTAGCTAAGATTCTATTTATATAGCACTGACAATGTGAAGATAAGCCTGAAGGCAAAATGAGACTTCCAGCAGAATAATTAGTTTCTTTGGAACAGCAGGCAAACCACTTGGTAAGAGGGTGTAAAAGGGTTGTAAACTACATGCCTGCAAGAGAAAATGCCTCTTGGCTCAACTGGTGAGGCAACACGCTCCAGTTTCCCTTGTAATTTGGATGACTCAGGAGGACTTTGCACTACCACTGTGTATTTGTCTACTATTACTTCATAGCTGTTCAGTTATGAAGGACCTCATGGATTCAAAAATCTGCTTAAGAAGAGATGTGATTGCAGGATCTTTTTATAGACACAGGTTTACAGTGAGCAATCTGTGTTATCAGATGGAGACATTTTTAGTGCTTGTGCTTCTCAGGTGGGCAGTGTCACTAGCACTGATCTGTACTGTAGCATGTTTTCAGAAGTGGAAAATCCTACCATTACAAGGCTCATGCATGTGGTGTTGGCAGAGAATGGGGATCTCTGTGAACATGTGTGTGCGTGCTTAAATGTGTTTAAAGAAATTCAGAGTTTGTAAATATGGAGAGAGTAAGTCTGCATAAGGTTGGATGTGATAATGCTGCATGTTGCTGTTGTACATGTAGGTTAACTCCATGGGTTCACAGTGATTTTTAGTCTGGGGCTAAAACTGGAAAACAGGAAAAAAGAACTCAGCTCTAGGCTTTGACATCATTGCCTGTACACTTCTTTCAGTGATCACATCTCTGTCAGTCAGTACTGGGACCAGTGCTGTTCAACATCTTTCTTGGTGACATGGAGAGTGGGATTGATGCACCCTCAGCAAGTCTGCTGATGAGACCAAGCTGTGTGATGCAGTTGACACACTGCAGGGGAGGAATACCTTGACAGGCTGGAGAGGTGGTCCAGTGCAAACCTCATGAAGTTCAACAAAGTGCCTGCATTTGAGCAACCTGGTCTAGTGGAAGGTGTCCCTGCCTGTGGCAGGGAGTTAGAAATAGATGATACTCAATGTCCCTTCCAACCCCAACCATTTTATGGTTCTGTGATTACCCAGATAATTGTTGAAGTGCAGAAAAATATTTTAGAATAACTCTGCAGAAAAATATTTTAGAATAACTATAATTAGCAATGATATTTTGTCTCAGGAAAATATTTTGTCTCTTTTGCTAAAGATCAATGCCAGGATTTTAGATGTTAGCTTGCAGTGAACAAGCACTGATTAAAGAAATCCTTTTGTTTCCTTACTGAAAAGAATGTATGGATTTTTATGAATGTGAAAAGACTAATTTTTTTTTCTCTGATACAATTTTACACCTACCCTAACTTCCATTTTTGCAGTCTGGATTTAGCGAGTGAGCTTTTACTCATAAACAAAATTAACTTCTTACAAAAGGCCAGGTGCCCCAGAATTGGATGTGATGCCTCTTATCCTTCATATGGCAGCTCAACAATCAAACATGAAGGATAGCTGATATTTTTTTCTTTATGCCTGATAGGAGCTGTGAGTCTGCCTGGAGTCACACTGCTTCAGATACAGAGTGGCTGGAAGTAATTCTTATTAATGAAATTGCCAAGAGCTCTTGCAGCTAAAACTCACCATAAGCATTATTTTAGCAGCTTCATTTCAGGAACAAAAGGACATTTCTTTTACAATATGACCTTTTTCTTGCTTCAAGGAGCTCTATATCTAGGAATTATTCAGTCTTTTCATTTATGAAATGCGTTACGACATGCACACAACTCTGTACATTGAAGACTAAGCTCAAGGCAGCTTTGCATATGTATAACTTGGAGCAATCTAGTGTGGAGAAAACCTATTTGCACCAACAATTGTCTTAGAAGATACCAGTCTGCTAAGCTTAAGGAGAACAGGACCCTAAATACCACCCAGTTGTAACTTCACTTGGCTGCAGCTCTTGCTGGGTTATCACCCAGGGGCCCTGGAAGAAGTGGAACAGCCATTCCCATGTGCCACCTCTAAGGGTCCATGTTGCTGTGCGGTGAACTGGGGTGGAAGGTGACCCTGTCCCCCTGGCATTGTATCACATTTCCACACCTTACTTTGTCACCCAGCCAGGCAAACCTCTGCCATCTTCAGGCACTGATCAGAGTTGGACAGAAAAAGCTGGGGAAACAGGGGGTCACCACCTGGTTTTGGATTTGGACTGGTTCATGTTGTCTTAAGCAAGTTTTGAGCAGCAGCCTGAGGCTATGGCTCTGAGAGCAGTATTTTTATTTCTCTGGCTCCCTAGAGGCCACAATGCAAACAAGGGCGCAGAGCAGGGAATAGAGGAGCTGGAGGTGTGTTTGTGTGTTTGCAGGGATCTGCAGCACAGCTGGGCTATCCACCTAGGGGATGGGAACAGATGGGACAAGAGCCCTGTATGCTGGTGCTGCTGCAGGAAAGAATGAAATGTGGAGATAAACCTGAACTTTGGAAGTGCATACTCATGAGCTGTGTCCCTGGCTGAAGAGGAACTACCTCTGTGGGCAAATAGGAGATATAAATATTGGCAACTTTTGCTCCCTTCCATAGGCTCTGGAGAGATGACAGGTTCAGGAAAGTAGCACCTTGGTGACCACTGCCCAAGGAGCATCCTGCCTGTGAACTCAGTGCTTCTGCAGAACTTTTCCTGCTTTGCAGGAAAGCTCTCCATCCAAATCACTGGAACAACTTGGCTGACACTTTGGGACCCCTTGTCCCAAACCATGGTGAAGAAGTCCCAAAGCAAGGTGAAGAAGGGCTGCACCTATGACAACTACAGGAAGTGGTCTCTGCCTTTGATAGGAATTTTCTATTTCTCTCTCAGATCATCCTCAGTCACATATATGACACTATGCCTGACCGCTGCTGCTGATGTTGTCTGCAGCACAGAGCCTGAAGCAGTGAAGAGCTGCTGCAGACAGCACAAACTTTGCTAGGTGCATTCTCTTGTCACAAAGCAGGGGCAAAAGCCAGTGAATTATAGTGAGTAGCACATCACTGCAGCTTCTTTGGAATGGATCCAAAGCCCATTAAAGGCAATAGAAAGACTCAACTTCTCCACTGTGCTTTAGAAACTATTATCCTTTATTTCTTACAGGAGTCTTGTTTCACAGTAGATAGCACGCACTGTTACAAATCACTCAGAAGAAACAGCAAACACTTACTTAATATAGGGTACCTAAAGGTGCACATTCAAATGTATCTTATCTGGCCAAAGCATATAAAGCTATTTCTGGACAAAGTTTTCTGCTGCAGACTTCTGCCCTGTGTTTCTCTCGATAGTTTACAACCTTTCCTTCTGAAGTCAAAATCTCAGACTTACTGGCACTCTGAAAAATGTCTGTTATGCTATATATACCTTCTATCAAAATAAAGACCAGTGTGCTGGAAAATAACTTTCATTTAAAGGTATTTCAAGCAGGTCACAAGCTAATCAAACAAGTTGTGACTCTCAAGTGTTAGTTACCCCTCATCTAAACAGAGCACAGCTGTGTGTGGGGTTTAAGTTGAATAAAGTTACTTGTTGCTACATGTCTAATCACCAAAGAGAAGGATGATCCCAACCCTGTGCATACTGTCTCCCTTCCAGCTGCCCACTGAAAAGCTCTGTACAGTAAAAGTGTAAGTACTACCCATAAAGGTACTTGTTCTTCACGACCTCTTCAAATCATATTGTAAAGGTAATGGAAAATTCCAGCTACCTTAAATATAAACTGTTCTGGAACATAGAGCTAACTTTATCAACCCAACAGATGATACTTTTAGCTAGAAGAAACAACATAAAGCATGGGCACTGAGATGAAGCTGTCCCTGCTGCACTGAGCTGTGTGATCTCCGGAGGGCACATTTGCCATGTGAGCAGATGCAATGTCCTTGGTGTAAATGGCCCAAATTGTCTATTTGCTCAGTCCTCTGGGTGTTAGTATTCCCCCTTGTGAATTGCTCAGTGAAAGTCAACAAGACAGGCCTCCTTCTTCAAGCAAGTAGTGCCACTGGTGCTCATTCAGTGTTATCTCTCCCAGATTCTGTTACAGTTCCACTCAGAAGAAAATCATCTCTCAGGTTAAGTGATAATCCTGCTGGTTTTGTTAGGAGAGCAGGAAGCATAGCTCTTGCCTGCACCGCAGGCAGTCACTTTGCTGCCAGTCGTGATACAGATTAATCCAGAGGAACAGCTAGGATGTTCTACTGATAGCACAGGAAAAAATGTACTTGCCGTTTCAGACAATGAGACCGACTGCTGGACTGGGATCCCTTCAAGCCCCCAGTCAGATTGCTGTTTGGCCTCCAGGTGCTGGTCCTTACTTCTGGGTACCCACATTTCTTCCAGGAATGTAGTTTTCTCTCACTTCTGATGAGGGAATAAAATATTGGCACAAAATTGGACAGAGAAATGGAGAATAAGAAAACACAAAACCTGTGAGAGGATGACAGATCACTTGCAGTTGGCCAAAATGTTGCACGGCCAACGTCCTTCCTGCTGCTCTGTGTACAAGGGAGGGGTAAAGATCTCCCTTGTGCTGCTGGGCACAAGGGAGGGGTAGAGATCCAACTTGCTTCTTAGTCCATTGCTGGGTTCCCTGTATTAGGCAAGATGTTGCTGAAGTCATAAAGTATGTCAGACTGCAGGATCAGACCTGAGACTGGCATGGGGTGATGGCCGCTCAGGCAGTATGAAGTGAGTAAAGTCTTCTGAGCATCTTTCTTTAAGCCTGTAACTTACCTGTACATGATATGTTACTGCCTGTTGATCATAGGGAAGACAAAGCCTTATTCATATAACAGATTGATACAGTTCAGAAACACAGTTTTGAATAATTTACTTCTTTATCTTAGACTAATAATTTCATTTTGGAGTTCCCACAATAAAAATGTAAGAAGAAGAGAGAAAACCTTCACAATAATCTTTGTAATAAATGCAAGTTTTACTTTCTCCTCACAAAACAATATCTTTTGGACTACAGTTTTCTCCATAGTCCCTCTGGCTTTCTTGCATTCACCAAGAACCCCTCCTTATTACCATTCAGACTTTAAACCAGAAAGTTTGTATGAGGTCAAATCAATTAGCTGAATAAATCAAGTCAGGAAATGAAGAATCATCACTCTTCAAAGCAGGCTTGTGACAGAAGAAAAACATTTCTCTTAATTATTTGGTTCTTATAATCAAATACACTCAAAATGCTAGTCTTGAAAAAAAAGAAATCAATCACCTATAAGTCAAGCTAAGTTTCTGCAGCTATTTCAGTGAATGTACTTGCATGGGGTGGAGGCTGAATAGATGTGGCTTTGAGTCTTTACTTAACTGTATTAGCTGTTAAGTAACAGGCTTAACTGTATTAGCTGTGGTAGTTACAGGCTGTAGACTTGCAGTGCTACCAGGCAAGTCTCCAGGGGATGGAGAGCTGACATGGGTACTTGTGATACCTTCTGAAAGAGTTGTGCACTGGCACAGAGCTGTCTGAACTGGAGGCTGTTTCCACACGTCTCTGTTACTCTGAGAGACACAACTGATGCCTTCCACACCCCCTGGATGTGAAATAAGCAATCAGCTCTGGGATTTGTGCTGACTCCCATGCAGAAGTGGGAGGAAAGTTGGCAGTACCCAGCTGTCCCAATGCAGGAGCTGCAGGGTCTATCCAACCTAGCTGTTGCCTTTATATTTAAACCATAGCTGGAGAACTACCTTGACCCAGTTAATTACAGTTTTAAAATTGACAAGGTGAGATTGCCAGGAAACAGAATATAAAATGTTGGAAAATTCACTTTCATTCATATCCTGGCCAAAGAGTTGGTTTCACTTTTCTCAGACATCTGACTGGTTATAAAAACTTTAATTATTTGATAAGTCAGAGACACTTCTTGTACCAAGAAACTTACATTTTAAATTGACAGAACAGAAAATAATTAGAAACTAAGGCCCAGAGAAATTCACTGCTAAAGAAGTTAGCTGAAAACTAATGACAGGAAGCTCTGTTCGCTGCTGTGAACTCTGTGTGTGCAGAAGGGAGCTTTGGGGAGGCTGGTGGAAAGAGAACTGGACTTCTCCTTCCACAGATATTACACATGCCGACATTCTGCAGGCACAAGTAAAATGTCTTAGTTGTTGGATTTCCATATAATTATGTTCTCATCTGCTAAAACCATTGGGTTTGGAAACTAATAGTCTTATTATTTGGAAATTTTGGGTTAGTGAGCTGTATCAGGTGTAGTCTCATTGCTGCTGACGCTGCACTGCTCTAGGGCTGCCTTCTGTGAAGGAATGAGTGATGCCGAAGTAAGGAGCTGCTGTTCAACTGTCTAAATATATACTCTTTATAATGGGCATTTCAAGTGAAAAATGAATCATAACAAGAAAGCAAGCATGAGAAATATTCACTTCATTTACCGTTAGATTCATAATTTGTTAGAGTTATGGAAAATATATTGAGATGTAAAACTGATGAGTTCCAGTTGATCATGTCTGGATTTTGTATATTTTACATTTATAAAATTTCTCAGCTGGGAGGCCACACAAGTGTGTTCCTAGTCTGAGTGATGAATTTGATCCATGCTTTTTGTATGTGACATGAAAATAAAGTTGCATTGATCTGCACAGTCAAGGAGGTATTGACTACTAAGTTGAGATCTCTTTCACTGTGAGCAGAAGTGGGACAAGCAGCCCAAAAGTTTCTACTAATTTCTTTTACTGTAGTGCGTGCACACAAGTGACAGGGCACAACAGGCTGGCCAAAACCCACCTGGTTAAACCTCCTGTTTGGTAATTAGATTTTTATTGTATACTTGGACTACAGATGGCTCAAAACTGTCATCCACAATCTGGAATAATGGCAAATTTTCCCTTCCCAAAACTGTCAATGCTTTGGAAATACTGCCTAAATTGTTCCCATAGCAATCAACCCTGTTTCCATTGCCCTTTTTGAAACTAACTCCATGACAAGCAGGACAGGGCTTGGCAAAAACAGCTGCATCCAAATACTGCATTCCCTGGCAGCGACAACCTCTCTGCTATGACCTTAAGGAAGCCACTCTAACTTCCCTACCTCTTTGAAGCAGCCTTTGGACCCTCAAGAGTTTGTGCACTGTAGACTAGAAGTACCTGTCCTTGGCTGTTGTTGGCAAGCAGTTCACAGTGGTTCCTAAAGACTAGAAATACAATGTGTTGGAATAGTACAGCCCATCCTGTTTGATGTGTTATTATTATGTATTATTTCAACATGTACTTCATGTTGCCAATTGTATTCTCTGTAATATTACCATCTGTCCTTATAGCCTCCTTTTGATTTACTGCTGAATGATGAGAGTTGGAGCACTTCACACACACCTGGCACCTTGTCATTATCGAATTAGCTATCTGTTCAAGTTTAATTGCGCAACTTTTTAATATGTGAGTCCACTCCTCAAAGGTCTCTCAAGAAGAGACCTTGAGACCCCCTTTGGGTCCACCACTACTCTGACATGTCCTTTTTCTCCAGGGAACCACATTTTTGAAGTAATGTACATCTTGCTGTGTAGCTGGAAGATGAAGTTCCCAGCACTGCATGAGCTCACTTTAAAGGGATAATAACCTTTTTAATGTTAGGTATTAAATTAAAATTTTTCCTTGACTGCATTAAATACAAAGTTTTTCTTGATTTCAATTGGTTTACTGCTAAAAGTTGATCCTGATCTCTTTTTTTTCATAAAAAAAGTCTCATTGTATTCTGAGTAATCAAACTTCAGGGGGTAAAAGTTTCACATTCTCACGTTCTGTGTGCCAACACTCATGGATGGTTTGGTGCCAGTAGCAAGAAGCTGCCAAACCACACAGAAATGCTGTATCCTCTGAGCACCTTCAAGTAGTGGAGCTTTGCTCTCCGTGATGACAAGTGACATATTGCTTATTAAAGATAATATTTTGCCAGCTCCCATCCCTCACTCCCTTTTTCCCCTGCAGTTGCAGAGCTAGTGAGGCCAGGCTTGTCTGTCATCTAGGCAGTGTTTGGGGTTTTATTTTTTTATAATCTGCTTAGTTGTGTATCAGGAACTTTGAGGGTGCAGTTACTATGCATCAGAGGGGCAGGCCAGTCAGTCCTGCCATGCAGATAAAAACACCACCAAGACCTGGAGGCAGATGCTAGACCATGACTGCCTTTGTGGATAAACTGCTGGAGCCATCCCTGGCATTTGGTACCTTTGCAAAAAGGTGGTTTGGATGCAGCCACCCTACTTTGAAGGCTAAGCATGTTTAGTTGCATGGAGATGGCCATACCGTGGCATCAAGACACAGAAAAGTGTAGAAGTAACCTGAGTATGCAGGGGTGACTGATCTCTTGCTCAGCCTTTGGCAACTCCTTAGGGCTGTGCTCAAAGTTAGTCCAGCATGTGGGACCCACTCAGAGGTGAGGACAGCAGCTGAGCAGAACTCATTCATTTTAAAGCCTGCCTGACAATAACATTTGCTTTCCCATGTTGACATCAGGAAGTTTAAGACCTGGATTCAGTTTCTACTTCTTCCTGAACTGGAGAAGATCCGCATCCTACTTCCAGCTGAGCACCTGGCACACTGGGTATGTACAACAGAAACCACCTTTCTTGCTTCTGAAGTAAGGTGCCCATGTGCAGATCACAGCAGGAGAACTAGTGAGACAGAGGTGACACCTCACCACAGTGCTTCAGCACTAGGTTGACAGTGTGGAGAGCAGGGAGAATTGAAGTCTGCTCCCCAGTCCCACCTTCTAGGAAAGAAAACATCACTAATGGCTGTACTCTCTTTGGGCTGGAACTTAGGCTGTCAGCATGTAGTCTCTGGAGGATAAAAAAGTTAAAGCAACTCCCTGCATTGTTCACAGATCCCAACAAATTTCTGGCAAGAGCTGGCTTCTGGATCCTTAACTTGCATGCTCTGGGTTGCACATATCAATACCAAGGTGGCCACTTCATTTTTCATGTTGTGCTTAAATACACCCATGTTCTGTCTAAAGCATTGAAGTGAATTGTCTGAATGTTGCTATGAAGTAAATGGGAACTTTATGTGACCTGCTTGAAAAAACAAATGCGAAAATTATTTGGCACAGAGAAGCCCAAATAGGACATTGAATGTCAGCAAAGCAAGCAGTCCTGGAACTCACCAAACCTCATTCTTACCCCATGCAGGTCTCTGGCTGCTTCCAACATGAGTATGTTTGCTGCTGTTACGATAAGCTTCCTTAACTTAGGTTTAGGAAATATTTATTGCCTGCTACCTGTACTCCATATACTTGTCATTTTGAAATAGAGGAATGTATTATTAATTTGGGTCATTTTTTATTACCTGTTACTTGGGAGAAGAGACAGATCTCCACCTCAGTACTACCTCCTTTCAGGTAGTTGCAGAGAGCAATAAGGTCTTCATCCTGTCTCCCTGTACTCAGACCCAGTAGCATCAGTAAGCATGAATTCAGAGATCAGAGAAGATTACATTGTGCTTCTCTCACCATCCACTTTCCTTCTCCTCCAGCCCTGTGAACTTCTAAACAACTTAAAGCATGGTAAAATGTGCAAACAGAAGTTTTGGCCAGTTCTGAGTTCTGTCTAGACTGGGTTTCCTTTACAGAAATTTAAGTTCTGATACTGTCAACCTACTTATTTCTGGCAAAGAGCAGGAAAAACTTCTGTGAAAGATGGTACATATTTTCCATCAAGGAAGACTGTTTTAAAATCACAAATGAAAAAAGCACAAGAGAAAAAAAAAAGAACCAACAAAAAAACCTCAAAAGAAGTAGCCTCTTACTAAGAATTGAAGTCCAAAATGAACAGCAATTCCTCTAGTTCCTGGGAAGCTGATTTATGATTTAAAAATCTGAGAATAGCTGTATCTGATGAATAGTAGAGGGAAAAAGGAGACCTGGTGTGGTTTAAACCCAGCCAGCCAGCTCGTTCACTCACTCCCCCCCTTTTCCTCCCTTTTCCTTTCCTTCCCCCCCCCCGCCCCGATTTCCCCACTCCCAGAGAGATGGGGAGGAGAATCGAAAGAGTGCAACTCCCATGGGTTGAGACAAGAACAGTCCAGCAACCAATGTACAACAGCAATCACCACTGCTACCACCAACAACAACAATGATAAAAGAAAATAAAAAGGGAAGAGAATACAATACCACCCGCTGAAAATGAGTCCAACCCAGAAGACCCTGTGTCCTTCTGGGTAATTCCCAGTTACCCCCCACCCTGGGCATGACATGCTTTGGAATGGAATATCTCTTTGGCTAGCTTGTGTCAGGTGTCCTGTCTCTGCTTCCTCCCAGCTTCCCCTCCTCCCTGGCAGAGCATGAGACTCACAAAGTCCTTGCTCAGGGTAAACATTACCGAGCAACAACTAAAAACATCGGCGTTATCAGCACTGTTCCCAGGCTGAAGTCAAAACACAACCCTGCATCAGTTACCAAGAAGGAGAAAAATTGACTGCTACTGCTGAATCCAGGACACCTGGATATATGTAGCATCGGTCTTCATTCTAGGAGAAATTTTCAACACCTAGAAAATTCAGGTCCATCATAGAATCATACCTAAAGAACTTGTACATACC
Source organism: Pezoporus wallicus (assembly GCF_028554395.1). Classification (NCBI taxonomy): domain Eukaryota; kingdom Metazoa; phylum Chordata; class Aves; order Psittaciformes; family Psittacidae; genus Pezoporus; species Pezoporus wallicus. Next base: position 5,163,125 of record NW_026642654.1, read on the forward strand.
AAAGTGCTCTTCTAAATTTTACAGGGTTTGTAGAATATTTTTCCTTATGTTGTCACTCCTTACCATTTGTAGAGCAATGAAAAGCTGTTTCTTTTCATTTTGAAGAGTTAAAACGAGGGACTATAGGAAAAAAAGTGAAGTCCAGTATTTTTATTGGTCTTGCAGTCTGACAGATCTCTTGGGAGAGGAAAAATAACCTTTATAGGTATCATCTACCTATCTGCTAGCTGTCTACCATGAAACTGCGTTAGGCACTTGTGATTTGTTTAGATTTTCCCTCATAAGGGATACTTGGATGGCTTTTTAGAGGGCTGATAATTAAGAAAAATAGCCTCATGCTTTCACTCTGGAGACGGGGAAAGTAAACAATTCAAATGTTACATGCCTTCCTTCTAACAGGCTTGATATCATGAAGGTGTTTCCCTAACTGGCTCACAGATGAGAAAGCTGTGACTTTTTTGTCTCTTCTGCAGTTAATGAGGCTGCTCCTCCATTTGCAAGCGTATTCACTGCTACCACTCTCTAGTTTTAAATTTAGTTGTAATTATATTTTTTTGTGGTGATGGAACTGTTGCTCACCTTGGGGAACAGAGAAGCATTCCCACATCAGCATAACCTGATAAAGAAAATCCCCTCCTTCAGAGAGAGAGAAATAGTTGACAGGGAAGAAGCAAATATTTAAAATGTTGATTTTGGGACCGGTTCCATGTCTGGATAAAAGTTTGGACCATTTTCCAGTGTGGCCAGCCTGGTTTACACAGTGTTTCTTTCTTGCCTCAGGGAAGCTGATATTAGATCCTGCTAAAAGAGGGCACCTTAAATTTAATTCAGGTTTATTATTAACTACTAGTAGTATAATTGATATTTATCTAAGATGAGAGAGAAGTGTGAAGAGTACAGAGGCCAATTTATGTCATGGCCATCATAATAGCATTCTAAATAGCAAGAATTAATGATGATTCTAATGCTCTTTCTCTGACAAGAGAGATGCACGATCAGTTTATCTGAAGAAGTATAAAGGGCAAACAAGAAAATATGTTCAGTGAAAGTCCCAGGAGATATCTAATTACTCCTGGAATTAAAAACGGGTATTGCAGACTGCACAGCAAGTTACTGAGACAGTTACAGTGTGACAAGGGCTCCCCAAAATTGCTTTTTTAATTATGTCAGAAAAATGTGTTTAAATCATCAGCATGCTAATATGCCTGGTGGGTTTGGGAACATTTATTTGACTTTCCATGATGAATTCATGTAGCCAGTCAATCTGTTATTTCTAAAGACCCTCATATCCAAAACCCTGTTATTCCTGAAGACTCCTATATCAAAAATCCAGTCCTCCTCCTTTCCAAGGGATGAGGGAAGTCTCTGTACCATTCCATGGCATTCTGGAAACAGTAGAGAGCTAAACATTACACTCAAAAGCTTCTGAAAAGATGTGGGCTTTAGTGTTTACTGAAATCATTCCTCCTTAAGTTGAAATAGGGTTATGGAAGCACCAGACAAAGGAAATGCTGTGTGTGGGATGAAGCCATAAGTTAAAATTAACCAAGGTAAATACTTTGTTTCCTTGGTTTCCTATGTCCTTAAATTTGTAAGGAACTTGGAAAATAATGCAATATGCAACATGGATAAAAAAATATCCATCATCGTTCTGTGGAAACATGAGTGATAGTAAAAAGGGGCTCCTCCTTCCACAGGTGAAGTAAATAATTTGTTTCCTCACCCACTTAGCCTTTTTATGTCTCACTAGCAGAAATGTTTAAAAGAGCTGAGCATTGTTTGGTGTTTTGCATTTACACAGGCAAAATATGCTGGAGAAATGAGGACAATTTGTCAAAATCATATCAGGTTAAGAGTGAAATCTGACAGAAGAACTGGCTGGATGGCCGCACACGAAGAGTTGTGGTCAATGGCTCAAGGTCCAGCTGGAGACCAGTAACGAGTGGTGTCCCTCAGGGATCGGTGTTGGGACCGGTCTTGTTCAACATCTTCGTCGCTGACATGGACAGTGGGATTGAGTGCGCCCTCAGCAAGTTTGCTGATGACACCAAGCTGTGTGGTTCGGTTGATACGCTGGAGGAAAGGAATGCCATCCAGAGGGACCTTGACATGCTTGTAAGGTGGGCTGATGCCAACCTCATGAAGTTTAACCATGACAAGTGCAAGGTCCTACACCTGGGTCGGAGCAATCCCAGGCACAGCTACAAGTTGGGCAGAGAAGAGATTCAGAGCAGCCCTGCGGAGAAGGACTTGGGGGTGCTGATTGATGAGAAAATGAACATGAGCCGGCTTCAGTGTGTGCTCACAGCCCAGAAAGCCAACCGTATCCTGGGCTGCATCAAAAGGAGCGTGACCAGCAGGTCGAAGGAGGTGATCCTGCCCCTCTACTCTGCTCTTGTGAGACCTCACCTGGAGTATTGTGTGCAGTTCTGGTGTCCTCAACATAAAAAGGACATGGAAATGTTGGAACAAGTCCAGAGAAGGGCCACGGGGATGATCAGGGGACTGGCGCACCTCCTGTATGAAGACAGGCTGAGGAAGTTGGGGCTGTTCAACGTGGAGAAGAGAAGGCTTTGTGGAGACCTCATAGCAGCCTTCCAGTATCTGAAGGGGGCCTATAGGGATGCTGGGGATGGACTCTCCATTAGAGACTGTAGTGATAGGACAAGGGGTAACGGGTTCAAACTTCAGCAGGGGAAGTTTAGATTGGATATAAGGAGGAAATTCTTTCCTGTTAGGGTGGTGAGGCACTGGAATGAGTTGCCCAGGGAAGTTGTGAATGCTCCATCCCTGGCGGTGTTCAAGGCTAGGTTCGACAAAGCCAACCATGGGTGACATGGTTTAGTGTGAGGTGTCCCTGCCCATGGCAGGGGGGTTGGAACTTGATGATCTTAAGATCCTTTCCAATCCTAACTATTCTATGATTCTATGATTCTATTCTAAGACAGGATTTTGGATCATGGTTATAGATATGCTTTCCAGCATTTGTACTCACTGCTGTGCAACTGATTTTGACTTATTGACTGTAAATGCAATAACTTTCTAAAACAGCTCAAATTTTAGGTAATACAATGGCTCTTCCTTTGGTGGAAGCAGAAAAACTGCCCAAAGCCTTTTGATATGGAGGTGGCTCAGATTAGTCGGGGCCCTGTCTCATCTTCAGCATCATGCTCTGATTGAATTTTCCCCAAACCATACTACCTCGAAGTTGTCTTTACTTTTTTGTTTGTGCATGAACCTATCAGGAACCATAGTTCAACTCCTCCCCTTCTTTTTACAGATCTCTTGGTTACTGTTTCTGTCCCACATCATAATTAAGACATCTGGATTCAAGCAGCTTGTTCTTTTTTCCATCACCTGAGAGCAAAGTGGTGTAACTTTAAGAAACAGTGTATTTAGAAAAATTGTAATGAAAGATTTTTTAATATTTCATCTAATTAATAAATTTTAATTAATATCTTGAATCAATAATTCAAGATTGAAAAAATTACACATAGCATTAAAAACATAACATAACAAGAGCAGAAACCCCATTCATCTTGTTAAACATAGGAGTACTTGATAGCAGTAGATCAGAGCTTGTTCTACCTGGGCAAGGAAAACGCTCTGAAAATTGTGGTTAAGAAGTAAACTTCTTGGCAGCGCAGTTAAAATGTGTGTAATCCATCAGGAAACTGTGTATAGAGTCACCATCTAATATTTGGAAAAGGTGATTTTTTTTTTTTTCTTAATTACTGATTTTGCTAGCAGGGACAGGTCATTAACTTTGTCTTGTTGGTAACATTTTCTTGTGTCACCTCACACTGTCACCTTCTGGCTGTAATTTACTCTTTAGCCTGAAAATATCTCTGAGAGAGTGAGCAAGACACTAAGGTCTAACCAAAACTCATTTAGGCATGTGGCTGCTGTTGGTTGGCAGTTGGTACCTCTTTGCTGGCAGTGTACTTCTGCCTCTCTGATCACACCATCTCTTTGATGATGACCCCTCTCCCCAAAAGGCTGGGCTGAGACACTGAGAAAACAAAACAGAAATGAGGACATTGTCCAATGGAAGGGCAAATCACAGCATTTTGTGTTCTAGTTTAATAATGAGAGACATATCCATTTGAAAGGCTTGTGTTATTTTGTCTGAGATTTGTTTGATTTCTTTCTCTCCACTGAGACTTTTGCAGCTAAGATTTCAGCACAAAGTTATTTTTTCAGCATGACCCCTTGTTACAAAAGCAGGAGTTGGGAGTTGCAGGAGCTGGTGTACAGCCAGAGGATAGGTCAATTTTTGAAAGGTAAGTAGAAACGGCTGGACATACAAAAGAAAGCAGCTGTGTGGTTTCCTGCTCTCATAAGGGCTGCTAGAGGAATAGCAATGTGGATGGTGTGCACATACAGGGGAAGTTGCTTCCTGAACCAGAGTAAACATCCCAAGAACTGTATAGTTTGTAATAAGAAGATAGGAAAATATGACTGAAGAGTCTGGCTGGAGGAAGAGACCAAAAAAATTTGATTTGTCATGGGCAAAATTTGACCTGGATTTGCTGTGGCAATTCAGCAGCTGCAAAATGTCAGTGACTGTTTAAAAAATTATCTTGATGAAATCGTCAATTAAAGTTTCAGGATGATTCAAAAAAGAGGAATTATTGACCATCGCTTGAACTCTGCAGGATCTTTTTCCACCTTTGCCAGGTCCTGCTCTTACTCATCAGGGAACATTTTGGAAATGGATGTTTGATTTGTAGCAGAGACAGCAATAAGAGAGGTGAAGTCAGATAAAATAGTTTGGTTGGATTTTTTTTGCTGTTGACATTGAAACTTCTGACAGTTCCTTTAATTGGTCTTTTCTGTGTCATGCATAGGTAGAACTGGAAAAGTAGAGCTTTTCTCAGGGATGCTTCCATGTGAAATATATATTTTTTTTTTTTTCAGCAAAGGATGAACACATGAAAAAGGGCTTTTTCTTTCCCCACACTCATAAACTTTCACTCTCTTCCTGCTTTTTTTAGAGCTGAGAAATAGTATTGAGTGTGGAGAAGGAGAAAAATACATTTCATTTTTAAAAGTAACAAGTTCCCTTTTACATGCTTGACAATGATTTCCAAACACGACAACTTATCTTGAGAAGTAACACTACTAATCCATTCCTACCATTTCACAGCTCGTAAGGCTACAGGTAAAGTCCATGTGGAGAGTGAACATGCTTCTCAATTCTGCAACAGGAAACTTTGGCAAAAATCTTTCTGACACTTTTTAACTCTTTTCTTTCCATTTTTACAAGCTATGGCTCTGTCTGGCAAATAGCTTCTCCTTTAAAACACGGTCTTGGTCCAGTTATACTTTCAGATGAAGAGTATGTTGGAAAAATGTTTGTTGTCTCTCATTGTGAATGTGATGATATTCCCTGAAGGTTCCTGTAAGAGGCTTATTGGTTATAACCGATTCCTCTTCCCTGGAAGAGAAGATTTAACCTCAGAAGCCAAATAGCCACAAGATCAGAGAGTCAGCTTATTGAATCAGTAGAAAGCACTGAAGAGCAAAAGCTAAGACTTGGGGTAAGATACACAATTCCGTACATGGACCTCCAGTGCATCAGACACAGTTTGAGTGCCAGTGTTCAGGGCATCAGTCCAGCTCCAAGTCCTAAGCCTGATCAGATCACAAAATGCTATTTAAAAAAAAATATATTTTAAGGACATGAAGTTCTTGAGCTGAGTTTGCCCAGCAGTGCTTCTGCCTTGACTGGCCTAGTTTTGTAGACAAGTATCACCTGCCTAAACCAGTGTGTGGTCCACAAACAGCTCTTCCATGACTACATTGCCAAAGGACCCAGTATGCTGGGCTGAGAATGGTGTTTCTACACATCATCACAGGACCGTGATCTGCTCTGAAGCTGGCAGGTGATATCACCTGATTTTGGTCCTACCATCTCACTGGGTAGCTGAGAAGCAGGGTAAGCCCTGCTGCTTTGGGGTGCCTGGCCATTATGCTTCCAGCTGGAACAATGCTTCCCACTAAAATAAAAAGCACGTCCCATCCCCCTGATACTGGGAATCTGCATAATGCATGTGAATGTGTGAACATGTGGGCTGACCTGTGCCTGCACCTGGACACACTAGGGGTGCCTGTGGTCTTCCCGAATCTTACAGCTCTCTCCTAACCAGGGTAATAACATGCATGTAATTTGTTTCCTTATTGGAGCTGACATATCATAATTGAATATGTGAAGATATCTCCTGCAGATGCTGCTTTAAACTTCCTACACTGTATATTGATAGAGCATTTCGGCTGTGGGTTGGCTGAATATGTTAGAAAAATGCCTCCTTTTGCTTATCTGGATAATGAATATCTTTCTTGCTAGACAATGGCAAGTGAACATCTTTCTTCTACACTGGGTTTTACATAACAATTTCAGTATTCCATTTTAAAAAGCCTGTGTATCTGTGGATGAATCTTGGTTGTTCTCAAGTGAAATATTGTGAATCAAATCATGATGACAGAATCTTGACTATTTAATTAACGTGTTAGCATGTATCTGTAATGCTTGATTCTTACAAAAGGCAAAATTAACAATTTCATTTAACTATGTTGTTCTCAGTGGAAAAGAGCACACTTAAATGCTCCAGGGTGCTATTTACACCTGCTTAATTACTTGTATTTACAAATTATCTAAATTGCCTTGACACAGAGGAGGATGGGGAACACAGTCCATGAATAAAATTAAAACTTCAGACTTCAAAAGCCAGTTTGGTATGATGTCTATGTCAGAGGTGATTTGGAGTCTGTTCCTGTGAGTGATAATCCTTGGTTGTTTATCCATTATGCTGTCTTGGACCAGAAGACACCTCAGTTTAGATCAAAATTGTCATTTTATGTCATGTCAGTAGAGAAAGAGGGAGTGTTGTTATGATTATGTTTTATGGGAGTGAGCATTGGAAATTAAGGTCTGTTGTCATCTTTGGACTTGGCATATCTGTCTCATGGTAAAATCACTCATGCCCATCTATTTCCAAACCCAGTGCTGAAATGTGTAGCTTTTTCTACCTGTCAGGGTGAGCACTTTTATTTAAGTAAGGGCTTAATATGAATACATTTTGGACCTGTATTTTAAGTTCCTGAGTGACTCCATTTAATTGGCCAAACAGACTGTAGCTGTACACTGTTGAATACCATGCTGGGATCCAAATTTCATGGCTACTTTTGTGACCTGGTAGCCAGGCAGCCCTGATCCCCTTTCTGTACCAAGTACAGGATTAGGTCTTATTTATTGCCTATGGAAATCAAGACTTATGGCCTTTGTAAGACGGTAATTTTCTATTTGTCTTAGAGAAAGGATCAGTTTTAAGTGAGGTGCTTTGCATAACTCACACTTGAAGTTCATGGTGTGTTTTATAAAAGGCTGAATTCCCCAGTGACAGTGAGAAAGAGAGCTAGCACCTGGGAAATTGTTTCAGTGGGAAAAATGAAAAGCGTGTCAGTATTGAATGGAATGTTTCATGTAATATAAGGATTTGGGAATTGGCTAGAGACATATAAGAGATTGACCAAATACAATGCAGGCAAAAAATAAAACATAGATGCATTTAGATAGAAAGTAGTAATAAATCTCTAGACAGTTTGTTATTAGTTGTCCCATTAAGTACCCCTGCTTCCTTCTTATTTCTTTCAGTAATTCTTAACTGTTTCTTAAGAGCTTATCTGTAAAAGAGTGAAGAACGTTGAACAAACAAGTTTCAATTACCTTGGTGAGAGCAAGAGAAGTTCTTTAAAGTCAGAAGTAGAAGAATAGCCATCCTTTTATGTCCTTTGCTTAGAAATCACATATTAAACCGCATAGCTCCTCTTCGTGGTTCATTAAGAATAATAGATTTTGTAAGTGTATTCCAAAACAAAGTTGAAGTTCTCATATATTTTTAAAATTTTATTAAGCCCTAGGTGAGGATACTGCGTTATTGATTGAAATCTCCACAGATACAGAAACCAACTTATTAGTCTCATTACAGAGGAACAAAAGAGCACTAAAGGAGCAAATTATTTTCTAAATTTATTTTGTAATTATCAAAACAGAATGCATATAAATAAAATGAAATCACATAAAAATGAAATGTAAAAGTCATAGTAAAAATTGTGTACTTTTTTAGATTATTTTTTTAGGAGTTCAGAGCCATGTTCGACATAGGCTGCACAGTATTCCCTTTTCTTCCCACTTTGGTGAACAATTACAACTATAAGATCTGTGCAAATTAAAAAAAAATTAGTAGAATAACCAACTCTGAGGAGAATAAATGAAATGTCTTCAGATGAAACAAACATAAAAAGCATAACTTTATTTCCTGAAAATAGATAACCAACAGATTATAAGTTTATGAAATGGTGAAGATGATTAGAACTGGGTTATTAGCCTGTAATCCCCAGTGCTGGAGGCAGCTCCTCCTGCACTGCTCTCTTCCACCCAGGACTGTTATCTGCAGGAGGCAGAAAATTCTTGCTCAGTGGAAGTTTCTGGGGGCACGATAAAGAGTGAATAAAAGCATTAGTAATGCTTAGAGCTCATGCAAGATGATGAAGCATTCAGAGTCTTTTCTGTCCCTTCATTCATCCTTGCAACAACCCTTGCAGGAGTCAGGAAGGTGTTACTATCTTTACTTTTCAGCCAAGAAAATGAGGAAGCAGGGTGTTGCGGTGGAAGTACAGGCAGCTCGGGGGGAGAGAGTTGGTGCCAGCTGGGTGAGACAGCCCTGTCATCCCTCCAAGCAGTCTTGGGTCCCAGCAGGAAGATGTCCTGGTCAGTATGTAAGCACTTAGCACTCATGTGGTTTTGGCAGCTGGTGTCAACCGGGCAGAGCCAAATCTCCATGGACATCACTACTGATTCTTCTTTCTCTCTTTCCTCTAGAACTTCATCTAGCTCTTCTCGGCATGCAATGTTATTTTGGGTTTATCTTGTCAGCAAAGTATCATATTCCAAAAAATAACAATAGAGGTGTCTTACTCTAAGATGAGGGAGTCTGTTGTAATTACCTGAGTAATTTTGCTGGTTTTATTCCACGTCTCTTCCTTGTACAAACAAACTTGTAGGTGCTTGTGAAAGGGCTGTGGCACAACGCTTAGGACCTGAGCTCTGGGACTGCTTCTTTTTTTGTTTCTTTCCCACTGAAGCTTTTCTATTTTGTATAAAGCAATTAACATTTGTTGGACCAGCATGGAATACTGTTCTGGAATAAGAGACTGACTCGATACCTACATGGTACATTGGGTTGTACAAAATGCAGAAGCTCTCAGCCTCTAAACAAGTGAAGTGTCACTCTCAGAACTGATGCTTCTTGTGCTGGGAAAGTTCCTCAGGACAAAGACAGGCCAAAAGCAGAGAAACCTGCCTTGACATAGCCTGTAGCAAAGTGGTTGAAGTAAGGGTGTGAGTTTGAACCTGGATCTTCTACAAGCCTAAGTATCTGGCTGGTTCTTGTATTTAACCTTCCTGTATCCAAGGTCCTGATGAAAGATTTTGCTTTGCATTGGCATATTTGTCCCAACAATTTTGGCAAAGTACAAATCACAACGAAAAATATTTCAGCAAGAAGTCTCAGATCAGGTCATCTTTAAACCCCCTCATTGAGGTTTATGGCATTTGGGTTAGGATGTCCTACTGTAGGTCATTTTTGCTTCCATACTTACAGTTAATTGTGCAATGCTTTTAAAATATTATCACCCAGAAAAAAATCATAAGTAACATGTGCTTCATCACAAGCTACAGAAATTACCTGCTTTCAAATGAAAGTATTTTTAGAGGCCCTCATGTAGATGACAGGTCACTGTACTTGGCAGAGCAGGCAGCATTCAGAAAGAACAAGCAAGGTCACAGCAGAAGACATGGTGGGTGGCATGAAAGAGAACGAGGCATAAAATAGCTTGATTTCATCTTCAAAGTCTCTTCCCAGCTTCACTGACACTTTTTTTTCTGACAAGTCCCTAAACTAATAAGCTATGAGAATTAAAATAAGGCTAAAAGTGTATAAAAAGTAGATGTCCTGCCCTGGCACACAAGGTAATCCCTGCGGACAAGTTCCTTGAGGGTTTTATGTTCAAGAAAGTACACAACATGGTGCAGGCATGATGTAGCCTGGCAACTTTAAGCAGAAGCCTGCTGCTGCTTCAGGCAGTCACAGTAAAAAAAGCCAGCAGCAGAATGAATTACTTACTGATGTGGAAAAGGATCATGAAATTACATGATATTAGAGCCCCAGGTATGCTTCCAAGCATGCTATGGTGCTTGTGCTTCACTGTTTCTTCTCTGAAAGCCAAACTGTGATCTATAATGATATTCTGAGAAGGAATAGAGCGGACAGATTATTGCCAGCCCCATTTAGTTCCCCCAGCCATTAGCATGAGGGGAGTCCCTGCAGACAGCTCTCTTTTTAGAAGTATGTTGGATTTCCATCAGCAGCAGATGAACTGTGCAAACCACTTACATAGAAGATGTCTATAATAAGCTAAAATAATTTCAAATCCTGTGAAGAGGTGGTAAATGAAAGAAAAACATTTCTGATAAACAAATGGAAATCCTGCAATGTATCTCATGTGTGTCTGAACTCCGACTTTCTTTAATGTTCCTGTAGAAACACTGTCTTTGTATTAGTATTAACTGAAGGTTTAGAGTATGAATCAAATTATCCTGAAAACCAAATAAAATAGTTTGTGGAAAGAACTATAGTGGTGCATTGGCCACCTAGGAATGCTGGGCTGGAGGTTTGAACAAATAGAAGATGACAAGTAGAGGACCATATACCAGGTTGGGGAGAACATTCTGGCATCTTAATCATTAAGAATTGTAAGCTGAGGACAAGGAAATACAAATTTGATCTGTGCGTTTTCTTTGTACACAATATTATGGAAAAGCTGGATCTAAGCAAACTGTTTTCCCTCCTTGCTTGCTTTCTACATAAACATTCTAATTAACAAAAGCGGACATCCCCATGTGTCAACTTCACAGTGTATTTTTTCCTGACAAAGTGAGTTAGTTTATGTAATTAGTTAAAATTCTTCTCTGATATGTAAACAAGGGCATTGGCTGTGTTTAAAAACGGTATCCTAATTATATATTTTAAAAGTACTAATTCATATTTGGGTATTAAACCTTGCTGCTAGATGCAGTGTAATTACATTTATCAAAAGCTTTCTGGGAGCCAGCATAGCTCTTCAAGGCCAGGTTAATTAGCTTTTCTGTTCCTTGTTGGGGGTTTCATTTTCATTTTGAACGCTCCTAACTGATCCTTCCTCTCTGTCATTATTGCCTTATATCAGGATCTTTATGTAGTCTGAAATTTATTTCTGAACATTCATATCACTTGGAATGGACATTCTTGGTGCTCCCCCTTTGACACTGAATGGGAAATGCATGTATGGAGCCTACTTTTTCTCCACAGACCATATGATTTGGCAGCCAGGCTTTTGGGGGTGCACAGCACCTGCTCAGGCATCTGTTTTGTCCTTGTTTTCACTGAAATGCAGAAGAATTTCTCCTTTTGCAATTCTTTGAAGTGAAGCCTGGCTATTTCCCTTCCTATGTTCCAGTTCTTAGATAAGTAAACAGTTTGTATCATGGATTAAAAGACCTGAGGATGAACTGGGAAAAGAGAAAGGAAGGGAAAGAGGAAGGGGAGAGAAAAGGGGAGGGAAATGGGAAAGGAAATGAGAAAAGGGAAGGGAAATGGGGAGGGAAATGGGAAAGGAAATGGGAAAAGGGAAGGGAAATGGGGAGGGAAATGGAAAATGGAAAGGAAGGGGTAAATAACCATCTCAAGTGTTTGTACAAAGAGCCTGAGTGAATAAAAATTACTCTCTGTATACATGGGACTCTTCATGTTGGTTTTGAGTACTGTGAAGGTCCAGGTGCCACCCCTGTGCCCCTTTGAACCTGGCTTAGCAGCTGGTTTTATAATAATCACTCCAGAAGTGCTCCTTTGCTGGATCCTGAAACTGCATGTGGTAAGTGACATTCTGGGTCCCCATTCCTGCAAAAGCCCTGTGGTCTCAATAGGTAAGACAGGTGAAATAAGCACAGAATTCCTAATTTTGCTTTCTGAGGGCAGTAAGGAAAGAAAGTCTTGCCTTATGCCTCCTGCTTTCTTGTGTGTACCTGAACACCCCAATTCTATTCCCTTTTCTTTATTAATGAAAGACATTCCCCATGGAAGAGCAAATGAAGCAATAATTAGCTTTGAAGGTTGGTTAAGTGCCAAGCTTCTGTCAAAAATAATCACATGTCATTGCTTAAAAGCAGTTTAACAATGATCAAACTACTGTAGTCCAGATATTAAGCACATTTTAAACAGCTTTTAAAAAGTTATAAATAACTTAAAACCAGGCAAGTAAATGCAGAAAACGAGAATGGAAATCAGAATAAGGCCATTGTCTTCCACATATTACTGTAGAAGAGTCAAGCTGCAAGTGTTTAAATTCACATCCTAAATTCTTCTAATAAGAAGCGTGGCAGGCTTCTTTAGCTTCACTGCTTTCTACTAACTTTAAATAGGGTTAGCTTTTCTGATTAAGTTATATTTCAAACAGCCATTTAACTTTATTTTTCTATCAAGAAGTTTTTATTAAAATACAAAAAAAAACAACAAAACAACAGAGAAGATCAAACTAATAAATTTGGCTGTCCAAATTTTAAAATATTTGTTACCAAGTTGTTGCTTTTAGCCCCATTCAAGTGCCTGCACTCCCATATGATTAAAAACTGGCATTGCTGTTGCTATCTTTACAGTGCTGGTTTTATACCAATGAATCCTCCTACATAATAAATACACATGCTGTGTACACCGTGACACAGAAACAGCACACTTGCAGGAGTGAGCTGTGGGTGCAGACCAGCTCTTCAATCCACTGGCCAGCCAAGAGTCATCGTTTTTCAGTGTCAGTCTCTAACTCTTTTTTGAGTAGTTTTACATTCCTGGCCCCTTTATGTTAACATGACATTTTAGTAATAGGTGCCATTTCATTAGTCATGGGTATAATAAGCTACAACTGGAGTTGTCTGAAGACACAGGGTAAGCCTTGCACCTGGGATAGCCTGAGAAATAGAATCACAGTGTCATAGAATAGTTTTTACCAAGCACATGTCCAGCAATGTGGCCATTCCCAGACAAGCAAGTTCTTTTTTTTTTTTCACATTCACATATTTTCTGCATTCAGAAAATATTTAGCTGATAGTTTGTTCTGAATATCCTAGAAAGTCAAAGCATGAAATATTTGTGTATATCTTGAAGGAGCTGATGTACTGCATTGATTTAGACTGTTCCAACCTTACTGAGGTCTCAGGAAAGAAACTCATTTTTGTCACTGGGGCTTCATCTTGTTATTGAGGCATTATTTTGCTGCCTTGTAATCTGTCAGCTAAGCAAATAGAAATACTGGATTCATAGTGAAAAACACATTTCCATAAAAGATGGGGGTGTCTGTTAGGATTTTCTTTGTGTCCTCCAGTTGAAAACCTTATTATTGTCACTAATTTCCAAAAATTTCCACAGCAAGGCTTGACTTCGGTAATTAGGAGGGAATGGTAATAAGGGGGAATGGTTTTAAACTGAAAGGACGTAGATTTAGATTAAACATTAAGAAGAAACTCTTCCCTGTGAGGGTGGGGAGGCCCTGGCACAGGCTGCCCAGAGAAGCTGTGGCTGCCCCATCCCTGGCAGTGTTCAAGGCCAGGTTGGATGGGCTTGGAGCAACCTGATCTGGAGGAAGGTACCCCTGCCCTTGGTGGGGAGATTGGAACTGGATGAGCTTTAAGGTCCCTTCCAACCTGAACCATTCTATGATTCTATGATAGTCAGTGCCAAATAATTCCCCAGCTCACTGCCAGATTCTGTTCCCCAGTTCTCTGTACCATGTGACAGGCATTTCAGTCCAGGGTTTGGTGGAGTTTGTATGTTCCCTAATACCACATGAGAACAAGCTGTGTATGGTCTGGGGACAGTTCACAATGACTGAGCCCACACAAGATCTTCCCATATTGTCCTGGCAGGCCCTGTAGCTTCATGCATCTCAAATCTCTATCAGACTGTGCCTTAATCCATATATCACAACACTTTCAGCATTACAGTATTCGGTTTTGCACACAAGAATTCAGTTTTGCACAGAAGAACTATGAAGTCATCTGCAGAGATCCCTTCTTTCAAGGAATTTAACTGATATATACACCTACTGCTGGAAGCATAGCAGCTTCATAGCAACTTTTTTCCTCACATCCAGCTATCATCCAAGTGTATCTCTAATTCATAGTTTCAAATCCCTGCTGATGTTCTGTCACTCCCTGATCCAAAGGTGAAAGAAGCAGAGATCACAAGCTTAGTACCAAACTCTCTTCTTCCTAATATGTCTTCTTAAAGAAATCCCCACAATTTATTACCTCTGCTCAATACTAATGATAAACACTAAAGATTTATGGCTGTATGGTACTGCTTCCAGAGGAATTTAAGAACATTCTGTTAACTTTACTGTGTAAGTACTCACCGGTGATAATACAGTGACCATTCATCAATTTAGCTAGCGCACCCATTTCTTGGAGAGAATGCAGGAGCTCACATTATGTACAACAAAGCCATTTGAGATAGGAAATAGACTGTACTTAATTGAAATTAAAAACATACTTAGTCAGGAAGAATGCAATTGCCTAAAATGGAATTTGGCCAGGAGATGAAAGCTAATCTCATTCTACCCAGTGTCTACTTAACCTCATATCTTTATAGGGAGCTATATAAAGAGATTCAAAACATTTATGAAAAAACAGGATACTATTCCCACCCCTCCCCACATGCACATACACAATTTACTCTGTGATATAACGACTTGCTTTTTTTGACATTGCAAGTTGCTTTGTAAGGTAAGATCAGGAAACTTGCAGATATAAAAGATACAGTGGGAACACCATCCAAGACTGCGGAGGTTGAAGCAAGAGTGAAATGCAGGAGACAGTGCAGAAATGTGCTACAGTCTGGTAGAACTATTAATCACAGACTCTTCTGCTAGAAAAAAAGGTTGCAGCTTTTCACCCTTTCCTCATTTCCACATCTTTCTGCATCTCCTAACCCCTTGAATTTTCACAGACATTCCCAATGCAGCTGGGTTTACCAGCTTACAACTCCTCACCTATGTACAAGTTACCACTTGGCAGGAAATGGGACTCTTCATCTCACCATGGACATGGACATCCTTCTGTTAGGGCAGCTAAGGTGCTAGTTCAGCTTTGCTCACACCAAACGTTTTTGTATTTCTTTTGAAGTTGAAACACTGCTTTCCACAGCACTTTCACAAATGATTTAGAACTTCGAAATTTTACTCCCCTCTACAGCACTGAGTGCCTCAGTTTCCTTACAGGGTGAGACAACAATATGTACCATGTTGTTAAAACACAGTTCTAGCTGCTACCCTTTAATTCTTAAAGTTTTGTAACAGTTTTGAACTGAGTTTTCAGAAAATAAGTTCCTTTTTTAATTGTCAAATAGATGTGCGTGAGAAATTTTCATATATAAACAAATTCATTTATTTCATCTTTCCTGACTTCACAGCAGCCAGAATTAGGGTGAAGAAAAGAATCAAATATCATGCAAAACCATTTCCAGTAGAGAAATAGAGAAAGAGACCAAAATTTGAATAATTAATTAATTTTTCCTTGGATACTTACGGTTACAATAAGGAATAGTGAAAGAATATGGAAGTATTAATAGCTTTACCTAAGGCAAATGAGTGACTAAGATGCTTATTGTTATGTTAAGTAGTCAGAAGAAGCTGCAGTCTTAAAAGAGTGGCAGATCAATCCTATTTAAGCATACATTTTAAAATGGGTGTTCATCAGCTGTTTTTTTTGTAGGAGGAATCAATTTGTAGAACCAACTTGTAGCACTGAATAGTACATCAACAAAAATAGATGAAATGATCACAGTGTCAGCAACTGTCATCTTCTCCATGGAGAAACAAAGGTGGTTTTTAGCATCTTCATGGGCTGCAAGTGACAGTGGGGAAAGGACTGGTAAATGGATTTTTCTGTATGTCTTTTACCCTTTTCATATTAGCACAGCAGAACTGAAATCTGATAGTAAATTGTTCTTGCACCACTGGTTTTCTCACTGATTACAGAGTATCACTCTTTTAATGTTTTCTGCAATCGGAGCATTGTCAAAGAGCATTGACTACACAGTAAGATATATTTTTATCAGGCCAGTAATAAACCCCTGCTTAATTAAGGTGAATTTCTGAGGGACATCAACTCTTTCTTTTGGAGACATGAATTTATGAAGATTGAAGTGAATTGTCAGAACATCTTACTGTGGATTTCAGTCTGACAGTAGGAGCCTGCTCCAGTTTCACTGTTATCTCCTCTTTGTCAGGAGCAGGCGAATGGGGAGTTTCCCAATATTAGGCTCCATTGTAACACAAGTTCAGGTTCTAAAGAGATTAGGAAAAACTAATCTAGGCCACCACCGTCCCAAGATAGAAGCAAATGCTACCTTATTTTTCTCTACTCCTTTATGCAATGCAGTTTTAAACCCTGCAGGCAATGAAATTTCTTCAGTTCACCTCTGATCCTACATTTTAATTTGCCACTGTCTCCCCCAAACCCAGCCTAAAATCCCACTTCTAATGCCCCTTCCTCTCTTGACTTCCTACTAATAACCTCAAAAGCCTGCATAGGTTTGAGCAGATCCCTGCCATAAGACCTTCCTTATTTTCTTGTACTGTAGCTACTGCATAGTAGAGTCTTTCACAAAGGGCGGAGAGTATGGCACCCCAAGGGGACTCTTACACACCCAAATACTGACTGCTGCCCCAGGGAGTGGAGCACACAGCTCTTGACCTCTGATAAGCTTTATGGAAGGACCACACTTGAACATGGAGAAAGAACTATAGATGTGTATGATGATAACATGCCCTCATATCTGCTTGCTATTTATTTTAACATAGGCATTGCTCTGTGTTACATTTAGCCAGAGGTGAGGAGCAAAGCAGTGACAGTGCAGACCATGTCCTCCAGACCTCTTACCACACATAGCAAATATAGTCGGTGAAGTTTACTCTTATATGCCACTCAAGTTTATTGAAGACATACTGAGAGCAGGTGAACCAGTGAATGTGAAATGTACGTTTTAATTTGTAATTAATCAAAGTATCAGCTTGTGATTTCCCATACCATGTGTAAAAGTGTAGTCTTTGATATGCAAAGATGCTGTTGAAGTGTAAATCCATTACTGGATAGATTTAGAAAGGCATTATTATTATTATTATTATTAATAATTATTATTTTAACATGAACTTGCCCCTTTTTTCTGAGAAAGTTTTGACACTACAGGTTCACATGGGCTATAATGTCCTTAGATAAGTTTTGCAGTATGCAATTTAGAAACCATTCATTATACAACTATCAATGTTGGAACAAGGGAAAGGCAGGGTTTTACTAGCTTTTGCTAAATACCTAGACGCAACGAGTAATGAGACAGTCTGGAGGACAGTGATATGTCTGATAAAATCATGCTCTTATCACAGGTCTCTGGATTTAGGGCAACCCACCACAGATGATTATGAGGTGAGCTGCTGGGATAAGCACAGAAGAAAATTAACAGTAGCTAAGCTTGATGTAAGTGTACCCCAAGTTACTTGTTCAGCAACATGTATCTGTATGGGTTCTTCCCCATGGCAATGTAAACTAGATTAACTTTGTTTTATTGAAAGAGAAGTAATCTCACATTCGTTGTGAGACAAGAACATAACAAGGACAGCTATTTGAAAAAAAAAAAAAGACTTGTCTGCCTCATTGTGTGGGTCCATTGTATTTCCACTGGTTGACAGTAATCTGTTTTATTAAAAGCTGATGATAATAGGGTAATGCAAAGATCAACTTTTATAAATGTTTATCTTGGTGCTGAAAACACTGCAATGCCAGTACGAACAGCAAAAGATAATGGAATATTTGTAGTGTGTTTGTTTAGGTAGCTCTAACAAAATTGATAAGGTGAACTTGTGCCAGGAAGATGGCTTTGTTTTGATAAACTAATCACAGAAGCCTTGTTCTCTAAAGGCTGGCTGATCAGTCAAGGCTCTCTGAATTATTTTGTGTGTGCTGTGCACTGATACATACACAGTCACATAAGAGCTACCTCAATAGCCAAAGCATGCTTGCTCTTTGATGTCACTGCTTTTTGCACACTCTTCCCCTAAATCCTCAAAAAAAATTTAAAACAATAATTGCTCTAACGCTAGGCTTCCCCACTGCCAGCTTTGCATTTTGTAATTAATTTACTATCAGTTCATATACAAAAAAGGGCCAGCTCTTTTCCCCAGACTCTGCTCATAGAAAATGCCTGCACTTCATGAGAATCATTGTTCCTCCTGGCTAGGGAGTTCCAGACACAGGGACCTTCCCTGGGCTCTGTGAAGGCCTGGGATGTGTAACCACTCGAGAGATGAAGTCAGAGCTGGCAGAGGAGTGTAGAGGGACCTATTCAAAGCACCTTCTAAGTACCCAAGTTAAGCAGTATGACTACCATGGCGTCTAAATTCAAGCAAACGTTAAGAAATTGAGAGGATCTGCTCTGAGACATCAGCTCCTGTCTCCTTGCAGATGCAATGGGAAGAAAGGGTTGCAATCTGTAAAGACTATGACAGACTGAGCTGTCTATACTCTCTTGAGCTCAGTCACAGTGGCTCAGAGAGCTGCCTGCAGATGGAAAGGTGCCTGCATTTGGGCCAAAATCTCCAAGAAGAGCTCTCTAATTCTTTTTTCTCTTTGCTTAAATCCTATTTGTGAACCAGGAGCCTGTGCACTGCTGGTGTGAATGGGCTGTGCTGTTGTATTTATAACTCAGCAAAGAAAGTTTGAGGTGTCTCTGTGTGGAAGCTTGCAAGAAGGTAACCTCCTAAAATCTGTGAAGGTGATAGACAAATAGCAGCTCAAACCATCTTTTATTCTTGAAACCGAAGAGAGCTGTCAGGAAGAAAAGCTGATACCTTGGGGACTGCCAATGGCAAGCAGATGCAGTGCTTCACTAATTGTCAACTGGTTCAACTTTTTCTGTCAATCTCCTAAGTGCCAGTCTCATCTTTGTAACCCATACACCACAGGAAATACTTTTCTGCATAACAAACAATTGAGAAAATTGATCCAAATTTAATTATGAGTCTCCAGTTGAGCTCTTGTTTTTGACTACTGCGTTATCACTCACAACATGGTAAATTGGTATATTCATTTAGGCCCTGCACCATTCAGGTCTGAGTATTTTATTCTGTTGACTATGTTCTGATCTGTGATTTATATTCACAAGACGGGCCCAGAAATATCTGAGTCATAGCATGGTAAAACGTTTCTTAACAACTACTGTAGGATTATATTTTTTATAAGACTCTCCAAAGTGAAGAAATGAAAATTATACTCTTATTAATGTTGGTAACTCTATGTACAACATTTGGAAACACAAATGCATGTGTAGTACATGCAAGGTGTAAAACAGGCTGGAAAAAAACCTATAGGTAGTGTAAACCCTATTATGGGTTCTTAGTGGGAGGTGTCCCTGCCCATGGAAATAATACAAATAGTACAAATCTCAGAGAATGAGTAAAAAGCCCAATAGCCAGTTCGTTACTGGTCATTAAGCAAATTAATCGTGTTATCAGTGTTCTGGATGCTACAATTGCTTGTCCCGTAGTAAATGTTCTGCAGGAATGGCAAGGATTTTTCAAGAGTAGAAAATAAGTCTTTCTAGCAGGTGAGAGATTTTTAGAAGATTAAACTTTCCCTAAGCCAGGTAGACTGTTTGCTGTTTCTGCTGAGCTGGAAAGCTCACAGCAAGGATGACATGCTGCTTTTTTCAGACTTGTTGGGCAATGCTCTTTGTATTTACTGTACAGAATCCCTCTGCAGGGTGCTGCAGTCAGCCAATATACCATCCTCAACTAAGTCCCTCCATCACAGATATTTGCGTGTGATAGGCGAGCTCTTTAAACTTAGGAATGATGTCTTACATTTCTGCTGTAATAAACACTAAAATGACTAAAAGTGAAAAAATAAAAAATTCTCCCCTTCAGGAAGTTAATTTCTGACCAGTAGATACTTTTTCAGACTTGCTTTACTGTAACTTCCCCTGCAGGAAGAGATCTAAAGGCCAAAATAATGTATAAACTCTTACATGGAAAAAAACCCCTCACTATTGCCTTCAAAGCAAAAGCAATGGCAAACAGACTGTTACCTCTCACTTCTAAAATCTAAACATTTCTTGAACACAAGTAGAGATTTAAAACTTGGGATTTAGGGCTCTTACCCTGCACTAGCGTCAAACATTGACACTGTATCCAGTGGAAATATCCCAGACTTGCTCTGAGTTACTTATGATCAGAATCTCACCTGTGGTACCTCCAGATTCTTTAAGCCTCTATCAGTTTGTGAGAAATGGTTTGGACTTCAGAAGTTATTATCTGCAACCAGTGCATTCCCCAGTTTCCCCTGACTAAATGCTGAAATGTGTTTATGTGGAAACTCAGCTGTGTTTTGTTAGCTTATAAGTTTTGTACAAGCAGACACTGGGATTTATGTTGCCCATCTAAGCCAAAGAAGTTCAGCACATACTACACTGTGCAGGATTGGGTCCTTACACTGCATTCTTTCCTGTACGTGTCATCTAAAGAAAAAGAGTACTGCAAACAACCTGAGATTTCCCTGAGTATTTTGATCAAATCCAGAGGAAAGACATTAAAATAAGTAACTGATTGTGTATTTGTTTTACAATTAAACTTTCATTTCTTTTTTTTTGATAAAAAACAGATTTATATTTGTAACAACCCCGTAACAATGACAATTTAAGTTTACTCTCATTCAGTAAAAACAAAAACAAAACAAAAACAAAACAAGGAAGATGAAAAAGACCTACTACTTGTTTGAGTATGGAGTACTGGAAACTATTTAGGCAACCCATCCTTCACGCTTGTGGAGCCAGGCTCCCTGAACATCTCTGCACCTTAACAGCTCAGCTGCAGGGATGACTTGGGCAAATTTGTGGGTGGAGTATGGGATAACTCTGCTTCCAACAGTGGTAACATGGAGACAAAACTTGGGCTCCTCCCCTCCTTCTAGGGTGAGGAGTCTCTTTCCATGGCAGCGGGGGTGGAGCTAGATGATCTTTAAGGTTCTTTCCAACCCAAACCCATGATTGTAAGACTCTATATCTGTAAGTGTTTAGTAGTCTGCTTACAACTTTCCAAATTTATAGTGGTCTCTATGGCTGCTGGGGAAGTATAAAGGCTCAGATTTTGGGTGTTATTCACAGACTTTTCCTGTCACCAGCTCATACAAGGGGAAGGTACTTGGGTGTTAAACTTCTTTGCATCAGAAACATCAATTGGAAGGATTGTAGTTCTTTGTATCCACTTGATTACATCTTGAGGTAGTGTTTTGCCAATTTTTCTGTATGGCCTTGCAGGTTTTTCAATGTGTTGGGCAACTCATATGCTTGTTGAAGGGTAAATATGGGAAGCAGTTTAGTGCCCCTGCCCCCCTACATGGGGGGCCTAAGGCTCAGCCCAGGCTTCAGAGGTCAAAGGCAGCACAGCAGAGCTCCTGAACCGCTGTGGCAATGAAGAACCAGATTTGACATTAACATTAAAATCACTCATTCTGCATGTACGTTTGAGGCTCTTCCAACTTTATGTGTATGCCTCAGGGGATTCTGCAGAATTAAGACAATAAAATGAATATAGGGAATGAGGGTCTAAAATTGCAAAAAAACTGTTCAGCATAAAACAGCTGAAAACTTAAAAAAAAAAAGTTAATAAAACCCTAGTATAAAATCACTATTTATTTAATTCCTTCTTCCTCCCCTCCTCACAACTAGGTTGGGAAAACTCCCTTACAGCTGTGGCAGAGAATTATAACAATTCAGTTCCATCTATTTTGTCCCCTAAATTAATTCCTTAATTACCTTCACCAAAGGTCCTAAAGGTTGGTTGCATTGGTTCACTGATCTCATGAAACTGTGCTCATCTATACCAACAGAGTATTTGCTTTTCTCTCTTTGTACCTGAGGCTGTATTTACAAAACATCATGAAATTTTCGGGTAAAAATGGCTCATTTAGATGCAATTTCAAATAGCAAGCATGAGGGATAGATGAAATTCTAATATAAAAGCAGATGATTGAGAAAGAGCTACTGGCACTGAGGATTGTTTTAAACCAAACATTTAATCAGATTAATTAGTCAGGATTAGTTTTTACTGCAAATTTATGCAGAGCCTTGATCATTGAACTTCACTGATAATTACTTACTTGCATCCTCATAAAAAGAGGAAATAAATGGTAGTTGATGAAAGGCTCCAATTTATTGTCGCTGTAGAAATAAAAACAAAATTACTGCTGTTATACAGAATGGTCACACAGAGAATTTCTAGTTTCTTACTTTGAAAATAAGATTGCTATTAACTGAAAGGCATTATTTAATACAAAAACTGTTCTCCCATACTGGGATCAAACTACTCACTATTGCTTTGATAAACATTTTTAATAAAATGAAAAGGACTTGTTCTCTTTAAACATTAAATGCTTAAAGATGACATTAAACTAAGCTTTAAAGAACAGCAGAAGGGAAATTCTGCTTCTTTCTTTCTTCCTTTCTTTCTTTCTGGCTGAGAGCCTACTCTAATAATTGGGAATATTTTATTGACTTCTCTGGATTTATAACTGAACCCTAGATCTTTTGCAAAAAAATAAAAAGAAATAAAGGACATGGTTTTAAAATGACAGCTTCAAGATTGGCACAGTTGTCACTGTGCCCTTCTTCAGTGTTTTCTTTGGATTGTAAGCTTTCTGGCATTGGCAATATTGTTTGTTTGCATGTACAATAGCTAATGCAATAGATGTTCAACTCAGTTTGTCTCCAGGCATTTCCATGTTTTGTCTGTTATTTAATAATGCAGCTGACCAGCCACGCAGATTTAATGATTACAAGAGAGAAGGGAAGGACTCCATTAGGCTTCTTTTCTATACAACTCCATAGGAAAATGAGCTTCATTAATTCTGTTAATGGAAGAAAAAATGTTTTAAATTGACAAATTCCCCTTCCCAGTTCTTTTCAAATCAGGGTAAACAAGTCATATCTAAATTTCCAGCAACTTCTTACAATTTATATTGGCCTGCTTCAACACATCTGATGGATTACACAGCACAATCTGATTTGAAACACATATCTGAATTCATGGAACAGTTACTTCGCTGAAGGTACTGGACATTTTTTGCTTCGGCTAGGATCTAGCTGTGTGGAAGGCAAGCGTGGAGGTTTTGTTCCTGCGTTGTGCTGGAGGACATTTAAAATGCACACTGATTAAGTTACAAGATGTAAGGTGGAAAATATAGTTTAACTAAAATCTCAGTTAAATTCAATATTAATGAACCACATGTGATCCCTACGAACATAACTGATAGAAAAGAATTAAACTTCCACACTGATTCTCGCACTGTTTGCAGAACACATGGAACAGCACTGCTCACTCTAACTGTATTCTTGATTTACAGGGGAGAGTAATATTTATGTTTGCCTCTTTGTAAAGTCCTTACTCCAGCCATTTTATGGTGAAATTTAAATTTACCTTCCATGCTCCTTTTATTTTTCAATACAGAAGACAAATCTTCACTGTTCTCTCCATTCTTTTAGGATGGCTGAGGTGCATGGAGGTTATTGTTAAGGGCCAGCCTACAGCTTGTAAAATAACTGAAGGGAAGGAGAGGGATCTCAGTTTTACAGCATCTTTCCCAGACACCCTCCACTTTCAGAGCCCTCTGGATGATGATTATGAATCTTTAGGAAATCATAAACTCAATGCACATTTTGGGAAACAGGAGAACATTTCTGCACATTTCTTTGAAAAGTCATTTACCATTTGCAATGCAGGAGAGCCCAGGAGCTGTGACTGGCTGTATCCACAACAAAAGGCATTACACAGATGCATGGTAAAAAACCAGAAGCTTTTAGTCTTTCCTCCAGAGAATTGCATTTCACGTTCAATGGTACCGGTGGAACAAAACAAGCAAAGCAGGAGGTGAGAGAGGCAACTCCTGCAGGCATGTTTTGCATAGCATATACTATATAAATGTAATGAGCAGTGGCGGAAGCAGTAACTGTATTTGCTTCCAGCCTGGTTAATTTTTGTTATAGCCTATTCTTCTGTGAGGCAATACCAATTTTTAAGGCTTGATCATGAGTCATTTATTTAGTCAGGTTTTCTTTTGTTTTCTTATTTGTGCATTTACTCTTTTGGACCCTTTAAACATACAATCATGGTATGAATTTTCCCTTCTGTTCCAGATGAAAGAGAGAAAAAGTCCATTTTGAAATCTCTTTGGTAGCTGAATTGAGCACAGCACATTTTCAGCAAATACTCCTTCCCCTTAAATGTCCTGGTTTAAATTTTCAATCATGTATTACTGCCGTTTGTATGTAAAACCTCAAATTATGTTGCCCCAATTAATCACCTCCAAGTGGAAGAGGTGACAAAAAAATTGCCATGCTGCCAGGGCAGCATGCAGACCTTGAATCCTCCTGGGTGGGAGACAGAATATGGAGCCAGGATAAAAAAAACCTTCAAGCAATTTCTGAGAATAGGTTTTGTCATTTTCAATTTTTTTTTTTTTTGAAAACAATAAACCTCTGAATGTGGTGGAGAAATGGAATATCTTGTTTGTCAATTAATGTAGAATGCTTTACAAAAGATGTTATGACATTTGCCTCACTCTGTCTACATCGATATGACAGTCCTGTTAATAGTTCAATTTATTTTTCCTCATGTTTTTACCATGAGGACAGGATGGATTCACCATTCTTTCTGTGGTATATATTTACTTTCTCCCATGCAATATTTGTCTGGCCTCTTGTGATTTATTTTCAAACATTACTCAAAGTCCAGCTGGAGACCAGTAACGAGTGGTGTCCCTCAGGGATCGGTGTTGGGACCGGTCTTGTTCAACATCTTCCTCGCTGACATGGACAGTGGGATTGAGTGCGCCCTCAGCAAGTTTGCCGATGACACCAAGCTGTGTGGTTCGGTTGATACCCTGGAGGGAAGGAATGCCATCCAGAGGGACCTTGACATGCCTGTGAGGTGGGCTGATGCCAACCTCATGAAGTTTAACCATGACAAGTGCAAGGTCCTACACCTGGGTCGGAGCAATCCCAGGCACAGCTACAGGTTGGGCAGAGAAGAGATTCAGAGCAGCCCTGCGGAGAAGGACTTGGGGGGCTTGGTCGATGTGGAAACTTAACATGAGCTGGCTTCAGTGTGCGCTTGCGGCCCAGAAAGCCAACCGTATCCTGGGCTGCATCAAAAGGAGCGTGACCAGCAGGTCGAAGGAGGTGATCCTGCCCCTCTACTCTGCTCTTGTGAGACCTCACCTGGAGTATTGTGTGCAGTTCTGGTGTCCTCAACATAAAAAGGACATGGAACTGTTGGAACAAGTCCAGAGGAGGGCCACGAGGATGATCAGGGGACTGGAGCACCTCCCGTATGAAGATAGGCTGAGAAAGTTGGGGCTGTTCAGCCTGGAGAAGAGAAGGCTGCATGGAGACCTCATAGCAGCCTTCCAGTATCTGAAGGGGGCCTATAGGGATGCTGGGGAGGGAACTCTTCATTAGGGACTGTAGCGATAGGACAAGGGGTAACAGGTTCAAACTTAAACAGGGGAAGTTTAGATTGGATATAAGGAGGAAATTCTTTCCTGTTAGGGTGGTGAGGCACTGGAATGGGTTGCCCAAGGAAGCTGTGAATGCTCCATCCCTGGCAGTGTTCAAGGCCAGGTTGGACAGAGCCTTGGGTGACCTGGTTTAGTGTGAGGTGTCCCTGCCCATGGCAGGGGGGTTGGAACTAGGTGATCTTAAGGTCCTTTCCAACCCTAACTATTCTATGATTCTATGATTACTTCAGATGTCTGTTTGTTGCAGAGTCATAAATATGGATTTGTGTAACTTACTGTTTATTTAATGAATCCAGTGCTCGTTACACTGGAATTTAACTGTTAACTGGCTTTTCTGTAATTATGTTAAAAATAAGAGCCTGAGTTAACAAATAGCTTCATGTCTTTCATTTTTGGGGTAGCTGAGAATGAATCGATAAGACACAGGTATTAGTGAATATGCTCTGCACGTCACACCAGCATACATGCAAATATGAATATTCAATATCACTATTATTTTTTAGGTAGTAAGAAGCAAAATATTTTCTCTTGATATGACCTTCCCTGCTACAAAGGAGCTTTTATGGAGGAGAAGACAAACATCAGAAGGACTGAGGTTTCACCTCCTGTGACAGGCTGTGTGAGAAAAATGCCTTGTACAGTAGAAAGTACCTGCGTATGTGTCAGCTCTTGTGGGAGATGGAAATGCTGTGCATTGCAGAGCAGACTGAGAACTTTGTCTAAGTTAGAAAAAGAAATAACTGGGATGATTTGGTTAGAGAAACATGTTAGGCATTATTTTAAAATAAGAATAATAATAATGTTCGTAGGCTCCTAAGCACTAGAATAGGAAAAGATATTGCTTATATGTCTTATTGAATGGACCTCACCTCTATTTGTTTATATAGTACAATAAACCCAAAGCAATAGTTCTACAAAATAGTTAACTGTCAGAGAGAAGTGGATTTAAGTCCATGTTTACTGTTCTGTAGCAGAGTGGAAAACGTTTAAATTTTCCAGTAGAAAGAAAGGGAATTTATTTGCACAACAAAAATGTGATCTGAGATAAATGCCAAGAAATCTGTGCAAACTTTATTTTGGGGATGAAATGGCAGTGCTATGGTTAGTATGCACAAAACCTCTTTCCCAATATTTTCTTCAGCTGCAGGGTTTGCATTTGGGTGTGGAATACTTTAGCTGATTTTGTGAGACCTCCTGGGCTGCTTATTTTCCCTCTTTTTATAGAAGACCTCCTTTGATCTCATTCCTGAAGAATTTTAGGTCTATTACAGTGTTCCATTGCTAACTGTGCCTTCAAGTACTGTTTCCCTGAGACACCCCCAAACTTAGCAGGGAATGGAGCCTGAATGTGAATACCCAGATCCTCCTGCTGCTGAAGAAGTTGGTCTGACAAAGACCTTCCCATGACTGATTTGGCCAGTGTAGGCCTGTGAGTTGCAAAGGATGCATGAGTGTATGTGAGTTCAGAGTTTCTCCTCAGCACTGCCTAAGGAGGGAAAATTTGCCAGCTCTAGATTTACCAGGGGTGCTAAATAGGGCTGTTACAAGGTGCAACCCCTGCCAGTTTCTACAAAGTGACAATGAACAGAGATCCATAATGCTCTTCTAGTCCTGCCTGCAGGGAAGGATAGGCTCTGAGCAACTTGTGAGCATCCTACAGCTGCTCTTTAATCCTCTCATTGGCATCCCCCTTGTTCCAACTGAGATAAGCAGAACACCACCAGGAAAAAAAAAAAAATCATAGATTTTTCTTTTTTTTAATGTCCTCTCTATCTTTGCGTAGAAGTTCAGACAACACAGATGTGAATGAAAAGGGTTCAGCCACTGAAGAAGAGAGAAGCGAGAACAGATCTCTGTGATTTCAGGAGAAAATTTCTGTCTATGCTTACTTGAATTTCTTGGGTGATATGATTTAGCGTAAGGTGTCCCTGCCCACAGCGGGGGGGTTGGAACTAGATGATCTTAAGGTGCTTTCCAGCCCTAACTATTCTATGATTCTATGATTCTAATTTGGGAGAAATCACTCACCAAGAGATTAGTTGTAAGAGCAATTAGTGTAAGAGCAATGCAGATAAAGAAAATGCACATTTTCAGCCAGGAGGTGATGGATAGTTAACACCAAAATACACTTCAATATGAAATACCCTGACATTACTTAATAGGGGATCTAGGTGTGAATTTTGAATCTGATGCTTCGATCTCTGGTGGCACAAACTTAACTCTGGCTTTTCTGACCCATACAGGCACTTGTAGTTTGCCTGAGAACAAAATCATATAAAAGCCTGGGGATTTACATAATCAACTGGATGTAGTAAGAAAAGGTCTGGATTCACACTGCACTAATTCAGAGCTTGTAAAATGCTGATGGCCCTGTGGGCAAGCTGGTGATTTCAAGCTGTCTTTGAGAGGCAGAAGTTCCCTCTGGGGCTGATTTCCTGTTCCACTGAAGTCTCCACAGATGGTTCACTGCGTTTCTCTGCCTAGTAGGAGGTAATGCCCTGCTATTCCTCGGGAGAGCACTGAAAACTGCAGCTCTGGGTTCTCCTAGCTCCATAAGCACAGCCATAATCAGTTGTATTGCTCAAAGGCTGAAATAGTCCAAGCCTGTTTTTTTTTTCCACACTAAAAGTGTCTGTAAATTAATTTTATTTAGCACAAACACTAGCTGAACTATTTTTGTGCTCTCCCACAGCCATCTTTAGGGCACAGCATAGCTCCATGTTATCTGTTGTGACTGTCTCCTCATCAGACTATGTGTCAGAAAAAATAATGCTAAAATCAAAGCCATCCTAGTGGAAATAGCAATTTTCTTGAGCCCCCTTCTGTGAGGAGAAGCGAACTTTCCATGTATTTGTGCATTGCTTTTCCACATGCAGCCTTACACTGCAAGGGTTACAAAGAAGAAAACTGAGTTTTTCCTTCTGCAACATAATATTTGAGAAGGATACAGCTATGCAATACTGAGATTACCTCAGGAAAAAAACTTGCAACTATCATGCAGAACATTAGACAATAATCAGAAGCTAATATCTATCTATCAGAAGGGACTATTTAGCCTGACTTCTATGTCAGTGAGGACTGGTAGAGTCAGTTCAAAATGGCTCATGCCAAACCCCCTTGAAGTCAATTCTACCCATCTTTTCCTTCTGCAGGTGTAACACAGAAACACACATCAGGTCACCTGGACCACCTGTTGAGATTTTGCAGTCTTTGAAGCTTTAAAAATCTGAATATTAATGTACCTCATATTCCTTTGTATGATACCGTTTTCAAGGGACAGGACAATGACACATAGATCCAAAAGTATGATAGCAGGTTCATTTCACAAACTGGGCACAACTACAACTATGAAATGATTCGCTCTCACCCAGTAAAATAGCAAGAAGGCAGAAAAGACTTGTGCTGATTCTGAAGATGTTAGAATAGTGGACTTTATTGTTGTTGTTGTTACTGTTATTATTGGGAAAAAAAAAAGAGATAGGAATAGACCCCAAGACAGACAAGTGATGCACAATACAATTGCTCACCACCTGCTCATGAATGCCCGGCCCAACCTGAGCAGTGATTGGTTCCTTCCATCCAGCTCCCCCAGTTAATATACTGGTCATGATGTGCTGTGGTATGGAATATCCCTAGTTTGGGTCAGGTGTCCTGTCTCTGCTCCCTCCCAGCTTCCCATGCCCCTCCTCACTGGCAGAGCATGAGAGTGAAAAGTCCTTGATCAGAGTAAGCACTACTGAGCTAAAAACATTGCTGTGTTACCAATGTTATACTCAGACTAAATCCGAAACACAGCACTGTACCAGCCACTAGGAAGAAAAGTAACTCACTCTATTCAAGCTTAAACCAAGACTATCCAAGCTTAAACCAGGATAGGATGGCTCTGCTTTAAGTTGAATCTTTAGCTTGCCTGTAAAAACAGGCAATTGTAACTAAAATCTTCATTGCATCTGGCCCCAGATTTCTAAATTTCTTGGCTGATACATGTGATAGAAGTCGTCTTCTTTTGTTCCTATCTGTTGGTAGACTCTACAAGCATGCTTTGCTGTGTGCTGTCTCACAGCATCCTTCACCCTTCTACATTCATAGCAAAGCTTCAGCAAGCTTGGCTTGTTTCCGAAAACCATTCTTTGTGACAATTAAAAGAGACAATTCAGAACACCATATAATAAAAGCAAACAGAATACAGCAGAAATAATTTCTGATCTCAGGCAAGAGCTGAGAATGAAAATAAAAAAAGACCAAATGCTGTTTACTGAACTTCCTTTGCAGAGTGCACAGAACAGAAAATCATTTTGTTGGTTCTGTTAACATTCTTGCAAGCACAACACAAACCACTGCTGATATGGTACAGGTCCATCTGCCAGCCAGGGGAGAAGAAAAGAAAAAGTAATTAAGAACATTATGAATTAGGTTTGTTGCTCTGGGCTGGAAAGATCCAGTTAAGCATGCTGTGATTCTGAACAGAGAAGAATAGCAGATGAGCTAAGAGAGAATTTCTCTTAGTTTCATTTTTTTACTTTTTATTCTTTAATGTATTTATTTATTTATTTTTATTTGCCTTGACCTGTTTACCTTGTCTTCCCCAGCTCTCCCAGTCAAGGATATATCTGTAGCCAAAGCACCTTTGGTTCTCAAAGCTAAAATCAGGTACTCTGTGTAGAAATCTGCATTCCTAGGGTGTGGGGGCTAACTACTAGTGTGTACAACTTGCTGTTCCAGTATGACCCTGTGGTAGAAGAATACCCATCTGTGCACCTGAGTGAGGCCATCCAGCCCTGTTTGCCAGAGCAAGGAGCTAGGTAGCCATTTCAACTTGCCCTCTTCCTGCTCCCATCAGTCCCCTAACTCACATTTGCTTGATTCTGAAACTGAGGCAGCAAAAGTAATCCTTGCTTTATGCAGACCTTGAGAAATTTCTACCTCCTGAACAAAGAGGGTTCAGAATGAACTAACTTACTGGTGGACCTATGCATTTTGCACATTTGTCACACATTTGCCAAATGCAAAGCCAACACTGTGTTTGCATCTGGGGACAACACTGCAAAGAGCTGTTTTTGTTACGCCTCTCATACTTTTGTTTTGGCAGCCTTGGCATCCTTTCTTGATGATTCTGCACAGGACGCCTCTGGTATGCATGCAAAACAGTAATGGGAAATGAGTCTCTGAGAAGTGAATCTAGACCGCATTACTATCTTAAGTGAGCGCATCAGGCAGCTGGTAGAGGTCCAGCCAGACACAGTTCCCATGAAACTAAGTCTTATCTTTATGTTTCACTGTAATCTGAAGGAAATGAACACAGAGCCCTAATGTTATGTTTGCTTTATAGCATGTGTTCTTGCAAACTGAGGGTGCAGAATAGACAATTGGTTTTTTTTTTTCTGGTTTCCTTGTTCCCAGAGATATTGTGACCTGTTGCCCAGCATGCGTCTGGGAAGCACATGCTCATAAACCTGCTACTACTGCCCCAAAATCATTGCTGTGCCATGTGCAAGGCACTCCTGAGCCTGCACTAGATATACTAAAGCTCCAGTTATTTTTGTAGGCAGCATCACATGTTTTTCCATCCCCTTCACATCTCACACCTGCTTGACTTGCAGCCAAGCTGCCTCCTGCCAGCAGCTTGTACATGGTCAGCTGTCCTATGCCAGGGAAGCAGATCAGCCACATATGCCAGACTGTCAGCAGGCACAATTGTCCCACTGATGATGGGTCACAGTTTTGGACAGGAGCAAAGCGATCACTTGTTCATATTTAAGTAGCTCTGGTCCCTGGAATAATGTCAGGCCACTGTGGGCTTGGTGGTGGTTTCACAGTTGGACTCCAGGATCTGCCAAGAAAGACTGCTAAATCTTTCTTGTTTACATGATTATGTACATTGCAGAGAGGCTAGCAGTAGGTTTACATATGCCAGCAGTGATGGCAACACTGCAGTGAAGATGCAGTAGATAAGTGACCACCTTCATCACCCATCAGCCACCCAAATCAACGACTGCTGGGAGAGCATCATGGGCTAGGAGCTGAGGATTCATCTGCCAGCACCCAACTGAGCAGCTGTGGGCTGGGCACAGCCTTTGGGACTGATACTGCTGCAACCTGATGCAAAAAATGTGCCAGATTATCTCCATTCATCAAGTGAGAGAATAGAAAAAATGGCCATTTTAATACAGTCAGAATTAAACTTGCATAGAAAAAAATGAAACTAGATGTCTAAACAGAATAATTTTTTTATAACTTTCACAGTGATCTATAAATCATCCCCAGCTAGTTCACGTCTGAGTGGAAGCTTTTTGTGGAAAGCTGATCTTATCTTAATGCAAACATTTTGCTCCTGTTCTCTGGAAAAATGTTCGGTTCAGTTTGTAGAAAGAAATACAATCTTGTTGAGAAATGTTGGGATTTGTGACAGTCCAGGAATAAAAAAACTCACAGAAAGATAAGGTGGAAAAAGTGTTATTAGCTCTCTGGTAAAGGATCAATTCACTGTTTGAAAATGTTGCAGGAATTTGCTCTCTTCTTTTGTATGGCACATGTGAAAAAAGGATTGACTTTTAAATATAATGTTATAAATTGGAAATAAGTTTCAAGGGTAAACTTAGAAATGAATATTTAAACAGTAATGCTACCCCTTTGTACTGACGAGTACAATTAAGAGGCAAGTAGACCCATAAACACTGTAAAAGAGCAAAGCCCTGCCTGGTGAGCACTCATGTACTGACTTTGTGTGGCCTGGTAGTGAGGTGGCTACAGTGGTGATAGCACCTCTGGGATAATATATTTAAGAAACAGGAAAAGAAACCATGGGGAACAACAGTGGTGGAGAGAGGAGTGAGAATATGTGAGAGAAACAGCCTTGCAGACACCCAGGTCACTGAAGCAGGAGAGTAGGAGGTGCTCCAGGCGATGGAGCAGAGACTCCCGTGCAGCCCATGGTGCAGCCCATGGCGAGGCAGCTGTGCCCATGCAGCCCATGGAGGTCCATGGTGGAATAGATCTCCAACAGCAGGCTGGGGAGGACCCCATGCCGGAGCAGGGAAGACTATGAGGAGTCCTCCCCTGAGTGGGAAGGAGCAGCAGGGGCAAAGTGTGACGAACTGACCACAACCTCCATCCCCCTGTGGCATTGGTGGGGAGGAGGCAGAGAAGTTCAGGCTGAAATTGAGCCTGGAAAGAAGGGAGGGGTGAGGGGAACGTGTTTAAAGATTTGTGGTTTTTCTCATAATCTGACTCTGCTTTGATTGGTAATACATTAATTTTCCCAATTCTGTTTTGCCAGTGATGGTTGTCAGTGAGTGGCCTCTCCCTGTTCTTATTTTGACACATGAGCCTTTGGGTTTTTTTTTTATCCTGTCCAGCTGAGGAGGGGGTGACAGAGTTGTCTTTGATGGGCATCTGGCACCCACCCAGGGTCAACGCACCACAGCTCACAATGTCCCTCAATTTTGATTTATTCCTGACACTAGAATAGGTGAGCCTTTCCCATAAAAGGCTTGCTCCTACTCTTTTCTTCCCAGAGCTGCCCATTTTCTGGGAGCCTGGGGAAATCTATCTCAACATTATATAATTAAAACACTTTAAATGATGCAAACAGAATTGTGGCAGGATTTTATTCCATGGTCTGTTTTGTAATTTTGCCTATTCATCCCATTTTGAATCTAAAACTTGTTTAAACACACCATTAAACATTTCAGTTTATTTACAGGAGGAATGCCACTATTTCTCACTTAGCAAATTAGTGAAATGAGGCATATAGAAACTGGGTCAAATCACCATTGTCATGGATTTTCCCTTGTGTACTCTATGACTGAGTTCAGCCCATGTAATAATGGGTAGCTGAGACAGGTGATGCACCTAGTGATGCATGAAATAACCTGTGGTATTAGCTCCTGAGTGAGAAAGGACCTGACCTATAGCTGATGCTGTCTTCAGAGGCTGAGAATCACATTAAGAACAGATCACCAGAGTAGGTGGGAATGATCTCACAAGCTTAGATGTTGGGTTAAGGGCTTGATCTGAAGGCATCTGAAGAGAATGCAAATATCCCAGTGGCCTGAGTGCATTGCTTGAGGTCCTCACAATTTCAGCCATTTCATCCGTTCATAATTTAATAGTTTCTAGTGCAGTTATCTGAATGGAAACAAAAGGATTCTCTTACAGCACAAATCCCTAAAATAATAAGTTTTACAAACCAGTGCTTCAGCTAACTTGCCATCCAGTCTTGAATAATATTTCACCTGGAAACAAATGAGATGATTTCTGAAAGATTGTTTGTGTGGAAAAAATTAGACTATTTAGGATAATGTAAGAAAATTGTGCTAACTGATGCAAAGATACAATTTTGTCTTGAGATTGTGAATGTACTTCTTCTGTTCTTTATTAGCTCTCATTAGATGTTGGTTTAAAACATGATGCTGATTTAGCTCATGGAATTTAGCACAATGAAGAACAAAAAAAAAACAACCCAGTTTTGTTGTCTCCCACTTTAACATTCCGTTGGTTACTTGAGAGTTTGTTATTTGAACAGGTTGTTTCAGTGCATCACTTCAGTTACCTTAATGTTTTGATTTTGCTGGGAATTGTATTCCAAGAATGCTTCTATTTTGCCCAAATCTGTGAATTTTTTAAAATTATTACATTCAAAATGGTGTCTCAGCTGAACAAGAGATCAGTGACTATAGAGCGAATGAAAATCAGTTACTGAATACACAGGTATTCACACCCACATTAAAAACTTAAGAGTATGTAACAAAGTCAAATGTTCCAATATAGCTGTGAATACTGTGAGTAGCTACAGAATTTTTCACTGTTTTTAATCTCATATGACTATTTCGAACATGAGCTTCTTATCTCCTTTATCCTTTTTCAAAATCCAATAAGTGAAATAAAATTATGTTCTAAAAAGATATCAGAAAACAACGGCCAGAGATATTAGTGGATGCTTATTTACACAGGTGATACTGTTTTCATATTGCCACAGCGTTGGTCTAGATGCTCAAGTGTTAGGTTTAGGCATTGAGTAAGTGCGTTTGGAGGCTCTAGCAATCCAGAAGCAATAGTTTTTGGCAGACGCTGGAGTGACTATAGATCCATGAGATTATTTATGACCTATAACAGCATCTCTACTGTCTATTCCTGCTACACCCAAAGTCCCATCCCCACTTGTTGTCTGAATGTGATCCTTTGTGCAAATGGGCTATGTGGGCCTCATTAGGGATTTATACGGTCTAAAGAAACATCACTTGAAAATTTGCTGTTTAATTTAAATGTGATCTAATATCGCAGATTGAGTGTATACAAAATTTCAGTAATTTTAAGGATTGATGCTTTCCATGTGTGGCAAATCACTCTTGCTCAGAGATGCATGTATTAAAGTGCTTGGTTGATTTAGGATGTGGATGTAAATGGCAATGCTTAGTTTATGAGCTTCATTATTTCTGGAGTGAGGCTTCCCATACAACCCATTAATCTACCTGATTTTTATTATCTCTTTCTCAACAACAGCCACTTTCTTAATAGATATTTTGACATTGAGGTTTAATGGCATTTAAAAAGATGACAGACTCATGCACAAAAGTTATAAAATTGTTCAGTCATGAGCAGATCATTCAATCCCAGAAATGGAATCTCTACTTTCCTTTTTTCATTTAGGTTTTAGGATTTGCTATGGTAGTTTAAACATAATACTCTGTATAAAATAATTTACTTCTGCTTTCAGGTGAGGTTTCTTTCTCCATGCTTGTGTACAGACTAGAAGAATGAGAGAGACAGCAACTAAGGATCCCAACTACACTTACATTTTTCCATCATTTACAAAATCAGTATAGAGCAATTTGATAAAACAAAGAACTCCAGCATCAATGTGTCTAATCTTAACTACTCTATGGGCTGCTCTTCCTTTATTTGTACAAGCCTCTCTGCCTTCGGAAACACACCGCGCCTCTATACTTCTTTAATTGAACAAGATGACCTTTGGAATCACAGTGCATCTCCATACCAGTATAAAATTTGAGTAGGTGGCCTTCCAATTCTGAGGCAAAACCAGGTCAAATTTCTTATTGAGAAAATTCTTCTGGCTAATAGGGTTCTTTATCTCAGCAACCTGGGTCAATAATTCAGATAAGAGTTTCTTCTGTGGATTTATAACGGACTAATTTATCTTTAACATTCTATTCATTATACTTTGCATTTGCAAAAAGCTCTCTACATTTTAAATGTATGCATATATTTAATCTGCCATTAGTTTTCATAATGAACATGAAAATTAATATACATAGCCACCTCAAGCCCATTACTTCATTATTTTAATAGCCTTCATGAGCACATTCATGCTAAAATAATAGGCTTTTTTTTTTTAACAACCTACATTATTTACAGGCAGCAATATGCTTTTGCTGCAGGCAAAGGAAGAACCATCTTTTCTGATGGCCTGAAGCTTCTCACCCAGTAGATGGAGTTGCAAGAGGTTTAAAGATGTGGTCCTGCAGAGAACATAGATTTTTCCGCTGTGTACAGAGCAGTTTAAACTTCATGGATGTGTTCTTGGAACTGTCTGTATGGTTTAGCACATGTTTTTAGCTCTGAAACGCAGTACTTGTGCAATATGTTCTCAACATAATTCTGGACTAGTGCCTGTGTGAATGGAGGCGCTCACAGTGAAGGAGTAATGTGATCTTTAGAATAGATTAGTATGAATGGGAGTGCTTCAACAGCAGAGATTGGACAGATGCGTGTGGGATTTTCATTCCACTTGAAGGAATTGTTAGGAATTGTTGTTTGTAGTCATTACTGCACTTACAGGGTGTTGTACCTCTAAATGTGAAAACCTATCTTTACAATAGGGGACAGACTGCAAGAGGATTTAGTTTTATACAGGAGGTAGCATGCCTTGCTTTCATTGCTTGGTGGTTTTATGGTTGTCTCTGGGTTCTTATCATCTGTATTTATGAACATGGATGGGCAATTTAGCTTGTTTCGTTATAAAGACAGACTTGGTTTAAGTGAAGTTGGAGTGGAGATAAAACACATTTATCTTTAAAGTGATGATCTCCTTTAGAATTCTTAGCAAACTCCTATACAAAGGCAAGAATAATCACAGAACCAGATACCTTGGAATGACCCTCAGGTAACCCCAGATCAACCCCCTGCTCAAAGCAAGGTCATCTGTGAGATCAGACCAGCTGTTCAGGGCTTTATCCAGTTAGGTCTTGAACCCTCCAAGGATGGAGACTGCACAGGCTTTCTGAGTAGCCTGGCTGTTCTCAGTGAAATTTCTTTCCTTATATCCACCTAGAATGTGTTCTTTCAGTTTATAACTCCTGACTCTTATTCTCCTGCTGTGCACTGCTGTGATGAGTTCAGCTCCCCAGTAATCTTCCAGGCAGGCACGGCCAGGCTGCTGTGAGTCCCTCCTGAGGCTGTCCTTCATCTAGCCTGAACAAGCCCAGCTCCCTCCACCCCTGCTTGCAGAGAAGGGGCTCCATCATTGACCATCCTGGTGGCACCCACTAGACTTCCCCAAATTTGTCAATGTCTTAATATATCAGGCCCAGACTTCTGCAGGAGTAACTTTAGAAACAAGGTCTTAAACTTGTGTTTCTCTTGTGCATTTTTATACCATTATACCATTCCTTTCTCTTGCTATTCATTGAACTAACCTCAGCACTGTTAAGAAAGCAAAATCTATTATCATTCCTAAGATGCATTTCTCATAATAAGTATCTTCTTGGGATTTCATTAAGAACATTATATTTGATTTTCCTACAGGGTCTTCCTTTCATTTTCTTTGCTAAACTCCATGGATGGATGACAGTCATTTTTCAGGATTGATTAATTCTTTAGTGATAACATCATTAGTCACTATCTGAAGATCCAATAATCCTTTAAAGGAGTGATGTGAAAGTCAATAGGTGCATGAAAAAAGGCTTTGAAATTGTTTCCTGTTTCTAGCAAGTCAATAAAGGCCCTTGATGGGAGGCTGAACATCTCACTATCCCAGTGTAACGGCAGATGGCTTTCGCGTCCCTGCAAGTGCTAAAAAACCATGTAGGTGAGTCCCTTAGGGACATAGTTTAGTGGTGGACTTGGCAATCCTGGGATAAAGGCTGGACTTGGTGATCAAAAAGGTCTTTTCCATATTATTTGAGTCTATGATTTTCAGCACAGGACACAAGCATGCATGCAAAACAAGAATGTTTAAAGCTACTTTCAGGCTCATCTGCAAAAAGGGTCTCTTTCTAAGGCCCTCAGGGTGGCAATATGCAGGAAAAGGATAGTGTTTTCTCTGTCTTTATTTCAAAATGGCATTTGAAAAGAAGTTACCTGTAAGCTCTACTTTACCTTCATCATTGAAGGAGGAATTACAGATGGTAACACACTGGGAGGAGCAGTCTGCACTGGAGGACAGGGCTGTTGTTCAAGGAGACCTTGACCAGCTGGAGAAATGGGCTCGGAGGAACCTCTTGTTGCCCAGCTAAGGCCTTTTGATACTTCACAATCCCAGTTTGTCTCTTTCAAAAATGGGGTGAATGAGACTCACCACTGTGAGAACAGGTGGGCAATAGATGCATGAGTTGAAAAGCTGAGCTGGTATTAGGCAAATATCCCAGCAGTACGCATGAGCTCTCCTCATTGTGGCGCTATAAATGCTGTATCAAGTAGGACTAAAACATCATAAAAAAGTAAAATACCTTGATGACATAAAGAAATATTTCTTCTTGTTTAGAGGCAAGGAAGGTTTCTCACAAGCATCCCTCTCTCCAGAGCCTTCCTTTGGTTGTAGCAGAATAGCTCGATTATCCCATGCTGCTCTCTCCTTACAGGAAAACCTGCCTTTAATTTCTGTCTGTGTCTAAAGTGAGGAAAGTTAATTAATGACCGTCATTTTCACAAATGACCACCAGAGTTGAATTACCAGGACAGAGTGTCAGAATATTGTTTTTTCCTCATCTTCTTGTCTAGGGTTTCTGTTTTGACTCAGTGTTTAGCTTTGCTGGAGTTGCCCAAAAGTAGCTGTGCAGCAGAAAAGCTGAGACATCCCTGAAGTCCAGCTTGAAATGCAACATGTGTCAGTGCATCTGGAAGAATAGCTGAACGGGGGGGCTGACCCCCTTTGTAAAACAGAGATATGCCGGTGCCAGTGAGGAGGCTGAATTTGGCTAGGGCAAATATGCTAGGCATGTGCCTTTGCTTAGGGAAAGGAGATAAAAGCTTTTATGGCAGCTTATGTAGCCAAATAGCCACCTGCCACCTCCTTTGCTTGCGCAAGGCCAGGCATCATGCGAAGGTACCAGCACATGCATGCCCATGACAAGGCACGGAAGGGAAAGCTTGGATCCACCTTCCACCACCAGGGCAGTCAGACACCAGAGCACTTTCAATACTCATTTGTGAAAATAAATGATGTGTTTATATCAAAGACTGAGAAGTTGCACTTTTCTTCAAGAGAAAGAAACAATGCTTATGCCTAACTCTTACTTAGAGTTACATCTGTGCATTTCAGAGCACTTGGGATAGATAGCTTTTTTTATTACTGATTAAATAAATTAACAGAGGTTCCTTTACATTTATTTCACACGTCTTTTAAAACAAACAATTCTTTTCTCAGCTGCTTAAGATCAGAAGCCAGAGGTCAGTTGCTATTTCACAGAGATTTTAAAGTGGAGATATTTACTGTAGAGGTTTATAATGCCATCCCTGACCTTGGATTCCTTGGTTAAAAAAAAGTGTTTAAGTTCCAGGAGAATTAGGAAATACATTAGAATGGAAGAGAACTTTTTCACCATGCCCTGTAAAGAAGTATTCTTTTGAGTCACAGCCCACAGTCTTGCTGCTCTTTCTTTGGTTTTCCTGCAGGTACCTATCAGAAGCAATCAGAGGAAGAACAGTATATCAATGAGAATAACACATGATTTTATTCCACTACAAATTATTCATGTATTCAATTTCATTGAGACTTTTCCTGTAGGACTCACTAGAAAGAATTACCAACTGGAAATTAAAGGGACAAGACATACAGCCATTAATTTTCAGAAACATTCAATATCTTTTTGTGCTGTATTTTTTCCAATTAAGTGAGTCAGTTCTGTGCTGGTTGTGGAAAAATAAAGTAATGGCAAGTTAATTCTCAGGGAAATGTGAATAGGTTGAAGCTTGTTACTGAGTTGATTTAATAAATTCCTATTTGTCAGCCTCTGGATTGCAAACGGGTGGCACTGTGCAGAAGGACCTTTTCAGCATCATGCAAAAGCTAACTATTAATAGAAAAAATATTTTGTACATAAGCACAAAGACAATATATATGAATATGTGTTAGTTTATAGATATACCCCATAGTAAATCTATTTATTCAAAGATTTTCTGTTATGACTGTAACAAAATTTTCTGAAACTGCTTACAAATATTTTTCATTAACTATGCAAGTCTGACTGTATTTATACATATATATGTGTATGCACAGGTATCCTCATACATGCACGCATGAATGCACCATCACGTTCTGACTGGATTTGTCTTTAGCAAATGGCTGACAGTGCTAAGAGTACTAAAGCGACTTTCGTCATATTGAATTAAAGTCACTCAAAGGAAATTGAAAAACAGAGCTTTGTGTGAAGATGGAAAAGTATAAAAACAGAAAAGGTCTCTCATCCCCTTCCCTTTTGCCTCTCTCTTCTGTAGTGTTTCCCTCTGTACTGCCTGTTATTCTTCTGCTCCCTATTACCCTTCTAAACCCTGTGCTACTCCCACTTATTCTGTTCTTTTGCTTTTATACTAACTAGCAATACATCCTTTCATGTTCCTGCCAAGCCTGGCCACGTGGCAATTGCTCACTCTCTCATGCACATTAACTTTCCTCATTGTCCTTAGCTGAAAAGGTGCAACTGTGCTGGCTCTTCAAGATCATTTGTTTTAGATGGGATTTTTCAGGGTGATGAATCAGGTTCATTTTGTTCTTCAGTCATTGAACTGCAGCTTTGATGTTTCTGTTCTTCCCACTAACACGTCAAAGACAGTATCTTTTCTGCAATATAACACCACACCAGGCAGTCTGATGGAGGGATAAGTTCATAGCATTTTAGTATCCAACTACTACCAAGTGTTAATGCTATTTTGACAGTAGTAAAATCTGTGTCTGTCACTCCATCTGTAATAAATGGGAGATGAAGTCACGCTGTTTCTATGCAGGGGCACAGTGAGAACTAAAGGATGTGATGCTAAGCTTATGTGTGGCACTAAACATCATGGAAATACACCATTAGCTGAGCTTCATCTGATCTGTCTTATGATG
This sequence comes from Pezoporus wallicus, assembly GCF_028554395.1. Lineage (NCBI taxonomy): Eukaryota > Metazoa > Chordata > Aves > Psittaciformes > Psittacidae > Pezoporus > Pezoporus wallicus. Next base: position 5,204,116 of record NW_026642654.1, read on the forward strand.
AAAATGAACATCCAATAGTGGAATAAGTGTTTGCAAATATTTTGCCATAAATTTAAATCACAGATATATTTCAATAATAAACATAGGAGTGTATCTTTATAGGTTGTTACTTGAGTTGTGTGGGTGGCTAGTCTTTTATTTTTATTCAATGATTTAGTGAAATCACATGATTTAGTTATTTTGTCTTTAGTAAGAATACTGAACTCAATCATCAGCTATGCCAAGAGATCCTCACTCCTATTTAAATCATAGGCCAGTAACATTAATATTACACAGTGTTTTGTTTGTTCAATTTGAATATGCATGAGAAGCTGTCCAGAGAATGCAAGGCAAGACAGCACTTTTGTTAAAATGTTAAGGAAAAAGGACTTTGCTGAGTTTAAAGCAATCTTCAGGTATCGTAACATAATAAAATTTGGTGCTGAGTTAGTTTATGAAAATACCGTTTATACTTTCTCATTCAGGAGTCAATATGAAAACCTGAAAGCTAGATCTTGTTGCAGACTCTAAGAAAAAAAAATATTAACAATTTCTGAAAGCCTAGCCTCATCAGCTGGAAAGCACTAACCACAATGTTCCCAGTCATTGTGGAAAGAGCCTTGAATTTACATTTCCAGAATGACAGAACTGTTTATAATGCCATCTCCTTCCATATGAAAGACTGAGGATCTGAAGCTGCAGGCTCTTCAGGGTGGCAGAACAAAAAGGGGACCTGCGCAGAGGAATGATTGATTGCTTTGTGAGGATTACAGGCCGCAGTTAAAGCTGGAGGAGCTGCCTGCATGTCTCTTGCATTTTGGAAAACGGTCTCCATTCTGCTCCCACTGTTGTTTCTATTCCCATACATGGCCCAGTTCTGATTTTTGTCTCATTTCCTGACACAACTGGCACAAGTGGTTTTTTGATCTGTGAGATCAGAAACAGATGCTGGGTATATTGACCTGATGATTTGGGGACAGGATTTATGGGTCTGGCTCCAGCAGCAGACCCAGGCACCCACTGATGGAACAGGGAAGCCTGAAAGGTCATGACATCATGCCTGTGTCGCAGACTGAGGAACCACCTGTTTAAGGCATCTTTGTTTATGTGTAATACATTTTTTTTAACCAATCAGCAAGAGAAAAACTTGTTCTATGACTTTTATAGAAGTGGACTACTGACCGGTGTGTTTTTTGGTAAAAGAAGACCATTCACTGTGTTTGTCCTCAGCAAAATCCTCTGTACCTCACCACATCACTTACAAAGTCAGGAAGCAGACAGGCAGACAGCAGACGTAAGGTTTAAGGTCAGGTTTAAGACACCCAAGTACTGCAAGTATGTGTGTGCTCTCAGTTACCTCTACAGTCAGTGGAGATCTAGTCTATGTCAACTGTGGAGCTCAGCATGCAACTGAAGTTGCATGGACAATGCTCAAGCAGACACAAATGGTAGGATTCAGTTGCACAAACATAGACATACTGTTGGTTTGGGTGCTGTGAGGCACCTTTCTTGGCCTTTTGCAGGCACTTCAGAAAGGTTCATGTATCCCTAGGGTATGTTTGCCATTCCTTGCAGATGTCTCAGATACCTTCTGCTGTACAGACATGGGCCTGGACAACCTGCTCTAACTGACCCTTCTTGAGCAGAGGGATTGGACTAGGTGTTTTCAAAAGGTCTATTCCGACCTAAATGATATGGTGGCCTCAGCTGGAAATACACCCATGTTGTACACCATGGATTGGGCACCTGGAGTTTGCAGCTCTGCCGAAATTCCTGTAGGCTCCAGTGACAGTGCTCACTCCAGCTTGATTCATTTGAGGATGCTTAGGAGTCTAGTACTCCCATGAGATGCCTTACATCTGCCTGTGACGGGCAGATACAGAACACTTACGGGAAATACAGACTCTTTCTGTGCCAGGCCAGGCAGGACACCCTCAGCATCTCAGGTACACTGCATATTAAGGTTTGCGTGACCATCTTCTCAATGGTCATGTAATATTATGCCAGTAACACTGGAATATGCAACCAGGAGTCCAGATAGCAAAGCCTGCACATCCAAAATGAGTTGCTTCCATGGTAAGATAACTCCTTGCTATTATGTTATTCATCTACTTTGAGTGTGCTACATTTCTGCATTTTATGCTTTTGCCTCTTACGTTAATAAGCCCTCAGCTACCTGGAACTTCCTTGGTATGCGGGTATTTGATCAAGCCACTTCTAAACCGTTCATTGGGCAAACTAAGACTGCTATTTTTTTTTATTTATTTTTGCATTTAAGGCAGATTTCTCAGAGCTTAATCCATTCCTGCAGCCCTTACTATGACAGTTGTTGAGTTTCTTAAACCATGCATTATGGTAGATCTCCTTGCACCACTGCTGCTCAGTAACTGTAGCATTGCAACAGCCATCACATACCACATTGTGTGGGAATTGTCCTTCTTCACCTATCCTGCCCAGTACCTCATCTTAACTCTAAGTGTTTTTCACTTTAAACAGGGGAAGTTTAGATTGGATATAAGGAGGAAATTCTTTCCTGTTAGGGTGGTGAGGCACTGGAATGGGTTGCCCAGGGAAGTTGTGAATGCTCCATCCCTGGCAGTGTTCAAGACCAGGCTTGATGAGGCCTTGGGTGATATGGTTTAGTGTAAGGTGTCCCTGCCCATGGCAGGGGGGTTGGAACTAGATGATCTTAAGGTCCTTTCCAACCCTAACTATTCTATGATTCTGTGATTCACCACGACATACCCCGGCTCTCACTCTGTAGGCATAAACAGCCTGTGTGCAAACCTTGAATTCAAATGTGCTCAAATGGATGATGGTTAAATGAGACCAATTCACCCAACACTTGTTTCTTGTTCTGTCTTTATTAGTTTTCACCAGAAAATAATTTACTTTGATTTGTGTTTTTTGCGTTTGTGTTGCAGTCTCTGCCAGCAACAATGGTTTTTGTTTTTTCCAGTGCACTGGTAGACACTGATTAGCAAAATAGGACAGTGAAAAGCCGTAAAGCGTTTTAGTAGTATTTTGTGAACAAAGAAAAATCCCAAATCCAAATGGGCTTGAGTTGCTTTTCGTTCATCTGTGAGTTTATATTAAGGGACGCTTCATTATGTACTAAAGATTTGAAAGATCCCTCTCATGCTGGAGGATGTGGCTTACTGGGATGATGTGTTCCTTTTCTTACCTGGATCAGAACAGGGCAAATGAGCTGGCAGTTGAATGCTGGTGATCTTTCACTGAAGTAACTATGGTTTCCCATTAAATCATAACAGTGCTATTATCTGAAGAGGAGAGAAAGCAGTAGAAACAAATGAAGGATGAAAAGAGCTGTTTCCATTTTAGTCTCTGTTTAAAAATCAAGCTGTACTCAGAGACACTCATCCCAAATATCCATTACCCTCCCTATTTGGTTATTCAAGGGGAATCAATCTCATTTGCTTGTATAAAACACTTTCTCACACACTGACAGGGCAGCACAGGGAAGTCCCTTATATGTTCCCTGAGCAGAACTGAAGCTGAAGCACTGAGCTGCAGGTGGGGGTCCTGGTTCAAAACCTTGCTGTAAGGCATGTTTCCAGTCTTGCAGCCTACTGCCAAGGTCCTTTCCTTCCCACCACTGCTGCAAAGTGGTCTCTTCACATTTTGCTGCAGCTGCCATTATTACAGAGCAGCCTGTGTCTAGAACTGGTAAAAGAGTGAATTAGGTTGAAATCTGGGATTTCAGGGTAGTTTGTTGCACTCCACTTCTAACTGCAGACTTCCCAAGAATCAGCAGTGCTTGACTCCTCCGTAATCCCTCTACCTTGCTGCTTAAAATCCCATTTTTTAGTCAACAAAATGTACCAACTTGAGTGAACAAGCTAAGACCAGAAATATCGGAGGGGAGTATATCAGCAAATTATCTCCCTCTCTCCCACCTCTCTGTCATTGCTGTAATCTCATTTACCCTGGAACAATAAGAGACATAGAGGAATCCAGTTAGCTTTCTTTATTTCCCTTGGTGGATGTGACGGAGCTGCTTGTGACCTATTGAGCTGCTCTAGCCTATGTGGGGATTTCAGAAGCCAGTTTGCTTATATATAGTTGTAATTTCTTCAGTCATATTGAAGAAGACTTTATTATTTTCCCTCTCAAAATCCAGAAAACCAAGAGCAATTAGCTTTTCAGGGAGGCACATGTTATTATATGACAGGTTATTATTTGTCAGCATAGGAGCATTTTATTGTTACATGTACTGTCACCTGCATATCTCAGTCATGGACCCAAACATCGTCACACTGGGACTGTCTGTAACCCTCAGATTAAAAAAGTATTCCTCTCAAAAAAAACCTTTTTGTATCCCTTGGATTTAGCTGAGGGAAATATGTCTTTTTTCCCTAAGCTGGTCTATTCACCTCTTACAATGCCTCTTGTACTTGGAGCCTCATGGTATTGGGCAATGGTGGTTTTCTGTACAGGGAGCAGGACAGACCTCTTTTGGGGGAATGTCAGACACAACAACCCTTTGCAACCCACCTGGTCACTGCAAATCAGGGCTTAGAGAGCAGCGAGATGAGTGGCAGGAAGAAGAGAGACATGGGTGCCTCACTTGGCCACCCTTGCTTGGCTGGGTCAAGAACTGCTCTGGCAGCCTTGCATGCACACCCCAGGCAGCTCCTTGCTGTTCATTGAGGACCTTTATGCTCTCTTAATGCTCTTTTTTTCCCAACTCAGAAACATTTTGCAGTCACTGTGCAGACAAGTCATATCAGATATGAGAGCAACTTATTTTAATGTATCTTCAAGTTGTTCAGTTCTCATGTGAACAGTCTTGATGGTAAGAGCCCCAACATGAGGCAGACAGTAACAGCTCTGGTATGCAAACATGAAGTCCAGCTGGCAACTCATGTTCACTCCTCCAGCCAAGGCACATACGAATGTGACCTGTGTGAGGCACAGCAGGGATGATGACGTCCAGCAGCCGTTAATTTGCTCCTAAGGCAAATGGGTCCAAATGGTAAAGGCTTTTGCAAATGGAATTTACTGTTCCAATGCAAATAACTAACTGGCGAACAGTAACCACTCCAGCCTGAAAGCCCAGCCAGCAATTGGTTGACATTTACTCTGCAGAGAGTTTACAGATTCCCCATGAGTTGGACAGGAGCTGTGTTTTGCAGCAACAATTGATTTATTACTGTGACAACCAGTAGAAATAGAAGGACCTGCTGGCAGGCATGGGTGTGATTTGTTCCTCTGCAAACAAGCAAGAGGTGTCCAGCTGGACAATGGCCATTTCCCAAGCAGAAGTCCAGGGGAGGATGCAGGTTTTATCTCCTCTCTGCTTGAATTTTGCCTGCTAAATAGTAAAGAAATTACTTTGGGGTGTTTTGGGGTTTTGTTTTTGTTTTTGTTTAGTGTTGAACCAAAACATGTTTGTACTTAGCATTGTTTCTACAAAGTAAGTCAGGGGATTCAAAAGTCGTGTTAGACATTTCAATTCTCAAGCAATAGTATGATACTTTATCTGTTATTCATGAACATAAAATCATTCTCATTTATATTGCAGCAGCCCCTGGAGAGACCAATCAAGGTTCCATTGCGCTGATGCCTGATTGGTGGCCATGAGCAGAAACTTGCTGGTGCCTGCTTGGATGCAGTTCAGAAACATCCTTTTTTGCCATGTAAGGTTTAACATGAGCACATTCTATTCAGCAAAGCATGTAAGTGCACATTTAAAGCAATCTCTTCCCAGAAAAATGTTTCAGAGTGTTTTGGTACTGTCAAAAAGAAGGGAATTTAAACGTGTGAAAATGTTTGGCTAAGTCAAACAGGGCTGTTGCACACAGACCTTGCATCTTTTGAGCGTTCCACATATAAGAGAGTTTTCTTTTGATGCATTGAAGGGTTTTGGGGGGTGGTTGGTCAACATGTCCAAATGAGGTCTTGTGGCAGTGTTTTCTCTCCTAGGCATGTTCTAAGCCTGCCCGAGTGAACTGATATGATGCAGAGCTGCGACTAGTGGGAGTGCACTAGTCATCTGCAAGTGTATCAGGGGTGTGAGCAGCAAGACAGATGAATCATTTCCATTTTCTGAAACAAAATAATGAAGTGTAATAGACTGAATTTAAGGTATGAAAAATCAGGCTGAATGAAAAGAAAAATATGCCAGTGACAGGAGCTGTCTGATTATAGAGCAATCTTAATGGAACAAGGGAAGAGACCAAAACGGCATATACTGTTTCACAGTGGTTAATCTGGTATAGCCTAAGACAGAAGGGTTAATTCTTCACTGGTTGATAATGGACAAGCTGAGACTTCAGGGATGAGAAGTTGAAAGCAATGTATGACAATGAATACTTCATTTATGTGAATAAGGCAAAGAATATTTCTGCTGCATCATTTCTGACTTAAAAATAATACAAAATATTCAATGTTGACCAACAGTTAGCTACAGCTGTTTCATATTCTGTGTATCGTGTAAAATTGTCATATCTTACTACACTAGTAAGCCTGGAAAACACTGACTTTGTAAAGCTGATAAGTGTGATGCAGGGGAAACAGTATTTGGGATCAGTGGGGTGCATCGTAGCAATAAAGATTTTCTCTGTAATGCTGTTACAGTAATCGAAGCTGCAGTTTGTCTCCTGCACACCAAAGCAGGCTGAGGCTGCCAGAAGGTTTTCTAAAAGTTCCCTTTGCAGTGCCGAGCAACTCGCTGCTTTTGTCTCACCTGAGTTTCCACCACTTTGTGAGCAATAACACAGAATTTGCGAGCTTTAGCACAGGCTCTAATGAATACAGATAATTTTCATTTCTGGAGACTTCTACCTGCTGCAGAGTGTATAGGTTACTTTCTTATAGAATAGGGAATTACCATATTTCATGCTTAAACCAAAAAGCAAAGCACTAGGGTCAGCCTTTGTGTGCCTCCTTTTCACTGAAATCAGTAGTGATGCACTGAAAATAACAGCATTTTCTAGGCATGCACAGCACAGCATTCAGTCTTCTTTTCCATTTTGAGATTTTATTTTTAAAGACAGCCCTCTACGTAGATTCTTTTTAAGATTTCTCTTCCTTTGTGCTTATATTGTATAGCTTTAACTGACCAGGATGATTTAGCAGTACTTGACTCTCAGCATGTTAAAAAGATATTCAAGGCTCCCCTTACACGGGAAGACAAAAAGCAGCTTTAAGACACTGGCAGCTTTCTCATCTACATAAGAAAGCAACAAGAAAAGAAACAATTAAATGGCACAGCCTCTCCTGGAGCCCTCAGACCTTTCTACCACCCTCATTTTCCCCTTAGTGATATACATGAGCCTGCTTTGTGCATTAGCCTGGCTCACTTGACAGCATTATTCTCCCCAGACACTTCTAAGGCAGGCAAAACCTCCACTGCATTGTAGCCTAATACGGTTCAATGCAGGAAGAGAAACCAGTTTCAGGTTTAGTGGGATATCTACAGCTGAAGCAAGTAAATTTACTGTACATTGCCCTGAGTTGACTTTCATTAGTGCTATGTTCCTGCAAGACTTGAAGAAGCTTGATTTACACCAGGCGGTGCAGAACTAAGGAACATCTGTGTCAAAGGGAAAGTGTCTCATGAAAGCTGGTGTGGAAGGAAATGTTGATATTCACGAATCATTACTATGGGCATAATAATGGCACTGGGGAAGAGAGTGGCAGGTCTAGCCCAAATGCAGTAATTTTGAATGGACAGCGAGGTGGATCCTTAGAAACCTGGTTGGGTAGCAAAATGCATTCACCTGTGTGCGTGCTCGGTAACTGTCCTACCTGTGTGAATAAGACATTGTAAGGTTTGTCAGTGGACATGGGGGCGATGACTGTGTTGACAGGGAGGAAGAAGGAACCACTTCTGCCTAGCATAATTCACAATGGACATGATTCTATGTGTTTTAACATATCTGACAATGCAAATGTGGCTGGAAGAGGGTTGGGGGGGTGGGGGGGTATGTCTTTCAGTATTGTTAATTGTTCATCAGTTGGCCCTTGCTTTAAGGATATTTGAAAGCTCTGTTTCAGCAAGCACCTGTTTGTCACTCATTCAGTCTCAGGTGAGCTTTTGGGGTAGTTAGTTGAAAAATCAGTATAGATTGAGAGCATACCTGAGACTGAAAACAGCATGCTCTTGGTTTCACCTCTTAAGAACTTTTATGAATTTTTATTTTGATTCAAATAGCACTATAGGCAAAAAGAAAGCTGCCTAAAGGGTTACTGAAACAGCATTTCTGTCAGCTTCAACTGTAAAAAAGGCTTTAGCAATGAGTGCATTTAGCACAGGCAGGGACAGATGGGCTGTGTTGCAGAGTCCTCAGCCCTCCTTCTGTTTGATAGGAGCTGGTTCTGCCTCCACACCTTCAGATTCCACTGACCCATGAACAGACCAGAGAGGACATTTTAATTAACCTTGTGTGTCAGGTGCCATGATTGCAGCAAGGGGCAACAATCCTTCAGGCGTGACAGCAGCCAATAGTGATATTCTTGTATTTCTCATAATTTTTCTTAAGAGTCTTCAAATCATATATATAGGCAGTCTAGCAATAAAAACCTAGGTGTAGATGGCTGTTTCTGCCTGCACCTGAAGCTGTCTCCAAAGGTGGCTGTGACACACCAGCCAGAGCGTGGCATGAGTTGACGTGTTACATGCCTATCGCTTTCCTGAGATTAATGCCGTGTGTCACTAACTACTGCAGCCATCTCCTATGCATCTAAAAGCAATTTCAACTCTATTATAAAGTTCTACCCTTTATGGTGGTCAGGAAGCTAAAAACAGGTTTCATTTTACCTACAGTCTTACCAGTTGCCACCAATCTACCGTTGGCTATTGAATCAATTCTGCTGACAGCTATTCAGTGTCAAACCTGGACTAACCCCAGATTTACAGCTGAAGTTGATGTTAGTTAAGAACTTAGAGCTGGTCCCTTCAAGTTTTAACTCTGTATGTTGCAGATTGTATTAAAGATTCAAAGTTTCTTAGAAGCACGAGGGCTGGCTGCACAGGGCAGATGTCCTGTGGGATAACTTCTCAAGAGGATAGTTTCACTTGCTCACTGTCCTCTGAAATTTTCTGCACAGTGAACTGAGGAGCTTCTGTATAAGAAGGGATGTCAACTAAAATGATGATAGCTGTTTTTTTTTCTCCTAATTCTCCTCAGTGGATTTTCTCTAGAAAAGTGGTACATTTTCTTCCCAGAGCTCACAATTTCTTATGGAAAGGGTGACCTGTTCCTTTCCTAAGCCTTGAAGTCCAAAGAGTAGCAGGAGTAGCATTTGGGTATCAGGGGTCTCAGGAGAGATCCAGGCAGTTAGTGCACATTTTTTGTACTTCTTTTTTTTTTAGATTAACTTGGAATAAAGGAAAATCACCTCTGCTGGGTTGTGCAGAGTATTAAATAAAAGGAAAACAAACATCCCCTAGCTCACTCCATCCATAAGGGGCAGAATCTTCCCTCCAGCCCTGATTTCAAAGCCAGTGGTTTACAGTAGTTTCTTGGTCTGTGAGAGGTGTCTCCCCTGAGGTCCCAGAAAGCCTCTTGCTTCCTACCATATGGATTGGAGCTATGCAAGACTGCCCTGTCCCTCCATCACTGTCCAGATCTCCCCTTGCTCCTGCAGGGTACCCACACCATGGGCCAGGCAAACAGGCAGGAATCCATCCTGCCCACCCACAGCCTTTTAACAACATATAACTTACAGCAATGAACCCAACAAACCCCATCCCTAGGGCAGAAAAACACATGGAGCCTGGCTTGAGACCGGCCTGGGCTGGAGACCAGCCTGGGCTGGAGTGGCACCAAGGTTGTCTCAAAGCTCTTTCCATACTGACATGGCATAGGCAGACCTCTGTGCCCAAAGGCATTGAAGAAATGTTGGAGAAATCAGCAGAAATAAAATTATTTCTGATGAAAGAGGCTTATTTTTTATTTAATGCCACATTAAATAAATTGCAAAGTGCAGCAGTGAGGATTTAGTGCTTCTGGTGCTAACCATATTACTTAGCATATATATACAGTGATTTCCTCATTCAGGAAAGAGCTTTTGTTAACTTAATTCACCCTCAGTCACCCTCTGCATGTCACAAGGGAAGTTAGGAACATTTAATATCCCTGCTGATAGATAAAGTATATGGCTGGGACTGGCACAGCTTTGTTGCTTTTCCTCTTCTCCTACTGTCAGCATCCCACCCAAGTCGATTTGTGATGGATGCAGCCCATAGTTGTGTCCTGGAAATCTTCAGCAGTGCAAGAAGCAGTATCCTGTCCCTTTGGTGACAGCCAGCTACGGTAATGGCCAGGCAGCCAGCAGGAGCAGAGCTGAAACTGACGGCAAGTAACAGACAGGTCTCAGCAGATCAGAAGATTGAGAGAGCACGTCCTAGAGGCTGAGAGCTGGGATGCAGAGGGGAGGATGGAGGTGAAGGGATGCTTGGGCTGAGGGCACTCGGGTGGGCTGTTGGCCTTATTCAGGAGAAAATCTGGGACAAAGGCTGGTATAGGAATCTGGTACAGAGGCTTCAAGGTTGCTTTGAATTATCTTCCTTGATGGGGGTATGTAAGGCAAGGCATGGTAACAGGGGTGGGGAAGAGGATGGTAGGTAGGTCTGGCATGAGGCTGGGGCACAGGTATACAGAGTAGGTGTCCCTGGACATGAGCAACTTGGGGTGTGAGGGGTAGTGCTGGGAAAGGGCTTCAGCCTGGGGGAGCCAGGGGCTGATTTTCATGTCAGGATACCTGCAGAGCTGGCAGTGTTCCTGGAGAGCACAACTGTCCAGCCCCTATACACTACCACTACTCCTTGCTCCCAGCAGGACAGAGCTTTTCCCAGCAGTGGATGTATACCCCTTTGCTAGTGGCCAGGGGAAAATAAGGTACCAGGAGAGAGCACAAAGCCCACAATGCAGCAATGTTGCCCCACCAGTCGCTGTTCCTGTGGGGTGGATGCCACAGCCCTGTCAGTTGCCCATATCCCAGGAAAGGGTTACAAGGACCTGTGTGGGGGTCTCAAGCACAAGATGCTCAGGGATGGATCATGGCTTGCACTGCTGCTTTTCACGTAGGCAAGGGTCTGCTCAGCACAAGAGGGAACAAATACTGACAGCTACTCTAGCCCTTTAATTATTTGGGATCCTACTTTTAATGTATGTAATTATACCCATGTGCCAGTTCTCCCTTCTCCTTTGAGCTGGTGTAACTCCTAGTTTCAATGGATGTCTCTGGTAGAGACCAGATCCATATACTGCAGTTATCACATGAGCCAAATTAACGCTCATACAGGTGACACTTGCTTTTGGCAAGGGTAGTAGGTACACACTGGTGTTGATTAATCTGTTGGCTGATGAACAAGCCACTGATTAGCACCTACTACCTCTGTAAACATTTACAAAACCATACAGTTATTGTAGGGGTGGGATGTGCTTTTTCTAAAAAAAACCCAAAACCCTAGTAATGTGTTCATTCACATAGATATTTTTACCATAAAGGAACTGGAGATTATACTATTTTGGTTGAAACATTTTTTACACTTACTTTCAAAGAGTTAAAGTTTCTGATTTAGAAGAGCTCAGTTTAACTCCTCTATAAACTTCTTTTGCTTTCATAGTGATTGAAAAAACAGTGAGCTAACAACGTTTTAAAAATTACTTGCTTATAAATCCTTCCTGAAAGATCCCTGCATGTATAAATTATTAGTTATAACTAAAATCTAGAACTGTTCTTTTTTTTTCATTTGCTCCTTAAAACACATTGGTTCTGTTCTTCATCTCTGTCAGCTTAATGTCTCATTGAAAATCTCATTTTTTTCTGGAAAGAGGAACAGATAACTTTCCAAAAAGTTGAGCCCAAAATCACATTTTACAAAAATAACACCATTCATTGACTCTAATATTCTGCACATGGTTGACTGCCCATACTTGCAGTACCTCTAGGCTAAAACTGCTTGTAATGTTTTACTGTAAACCTGAATCTAATACCAGTGAGATGCTGCTTTACTTTTATTAAGTAGCAGTTCTCCTAGCTGCAAAGGCATTGAAGACAGCCTGGAAGACACAATCTGCATGATGCTGTTCTTTATTGTCACAGGTACAGAGTTCTGGTGTGGCAATGCTGCACATTCAGGTCATTGAACATTTACCGATCAGGAAGGACTTTTCAGTCTCTAAAATGGTTACAAATGCTTTCTGTTGGAATGCACTCATTTAAAGCAGTCTGATCTCTATGGAGTCCTACTATTTTATTTTGGGAAATCACAGCAAAGTCTTACCAACTGTTGATGGAGACACCATGGGTTAATTTATGTTCATGTTGGAAAAGCAAAGCAGCGCTCACTCCCAACTCTGACAGATCCCGCAAGTCTTTTCAACGGTTGATTGTCAGCTTGCCCCAGTCTATAGCTTAGCGCTGACAACAGCTCACAGTTTATTTGCAGCTCTGAAGCCTGGTCCTATAGTGTTTCTCTTCTGACAGGAGATGAATAAAGGTGTCACTGTGGGAGACTTTTAGCCGGCTGCTATAAAAAGGACCCTCTTTGCCTTCCCTCACAAGATCCTCTAGTTCACTTTTGGAGCTTGTAGCTTTCCCCTCAGTTGAGTTTAGCTCCATCAGCTCCAATTCATGCTTGGCAGCTGTTTCTAAAACTCTTTGTTTGTTATAATACCTGACAAAGTTGTTAATGATCGGATGGATGGGAAGGGCAATCGCTATCACCCCACAAAGAAAACTGATGGCAGCATTCAGCTTTCCTAGTGTTGTTTTAGGGTATATATCTCCATATCCAACTGTGGTCATGGTAATGATTGCCCACCAAAACGACTGAGGGATGCTTTTAAATAAAGTTTCAGGGTGACTTTGCTCCATGGTATAACCCAGGGCAGAAAAGACAAAGATTCCAACAGCTAAGTACATGAGGAGCAGCCCAAGCTCCTTAAAGCTACGTTTCAGGGCATACGTTAGAGTCTGGAGCCCCGAGGAATGCCGTGCAAGCTTGAAAATCCTTGCGATCCTCATGATGCGCAGTGCCTGGACAGCCTGCTGGACATTGCTCAGCTCCATGAGCTTGGCTCCCAAGTGGGTCAAGGTCAGGCTGACATAGAAAGGAAGTATTGCTAGCACATCAACAATGTTCATGAAAGATAAGACAAAATGAAGTTTGTTGGGAGAGGAGATCAGCCTCAGCACATACTCCATGGTAAACCAGCCTATACAGGCTGTCTCGATGCTATCCAGGGTCGGGTGCTCTACACGGTTCCCCTCTGCATCTACGATCTGGAGGTCTGGGATGGTCCCCACACACATCACGATGGACGAGATCAAAATAAAGAGAAAGGACAGAACAGCGATCACTCGAGCTGGGTAGGACGATTCTGGCTTCTCCAGAAATTTCCAGATGTATTTTTGGCACCTTTTCCAGTGACTTTCTGAGGCATCCACTCCTAAGTCATCCAGAATCAGTTGCACCCTTCTGGCTATTTCTTCCAGTTCCTCCTTTTTTTCACTTAGATGAGCTTTGCAGCAGTCATCCAAAAATTTCAGATCCACTTTCCAAAATTCCATTTCATTCTTGAAACATATGGGGCATATCCCTTTCTTCATGTGAATTTCCCCAAAGTAGTACACGTCAATAATGCATCTGAAAGCATCTGGATCTCTATCAAAGTAAAACTCTCTCTTTCCAGGATCATAGTCATCACAGAGGGAGAATATGCTATCGTATCCTCCCGATAAACAGTTGATCAGCTCTGCCAGCCGTGTTTCTGGGTATTGATTCAGGTTATCTCCGTAGAACACCTGCCTTACCCCACCGACATTAACTACAATCTCAGTTTCTTCATTTCTTTCTGATCTGTCACTGTCCATATCTGGAAAGCTAGAGTCACCTGCCATTTTAATTCTATCAGGTTTTATTTGATTTTCAGCTTCTTGTTTAGTTTCAAAGCTATGTGATTTTAATGTCTCAGGAAAGCAAATCGGTAGCGAGTCAGCTCTATCACCGACGTTACTAAATTGACACAGTTGTGGTGGGAAAGGTTACAAAAATAAGCCTGCAGTCAGGAAAGCCTCGTGAGGTATGCAACAAGCTGCAGGGAAAAGACAAGTCATCGGGCTGCTGTGCCTGCAAGCAGGATGTTAGAAAGCTCCAGCAGATTTGAAAGAGAAGAAACCATTTAATAAAACTCACCCCTCTGTTCAGTGCTCGAGAGTCTTTTCAGGTCCCATTCTCTCTCTAAAAGTGATATTTATTCAGAGGTTGGAAGTCACGGCAGAGAAATAAATCCTGCGCTCTGATTAATGCAACGTGCAGTGAGTGACAGTTCTCAGAGAGACAATCAGCAGGGTGAGCCCACAGAAACGTGTTGCAGTTTCTCGCTTCGATTCCACAGAATTCCCTAGAAAGCTGCTTTGGAATTTTGTTTCTCTGTCCGTTTTCTTTTTACTTTAAGGTCTTCCCGAGTTTTTCTGTTGACTCTTGCACGTAGTCGGTGCAAGTGTGTAGAGGAGAAACTTGTGCTTGTTTTCCCTTTGCTGTTTCCCAGCACAATAGGAAGCCCAGACTGCGAGGAGTCCCTTCCAAACTCTACCCTCTTCTGGTGAAACACAGCAAAGCACCAGCTACACGGAAAACGCGCAGCTGTTTATACGCCTGTCTAGCTGTAAAATTATGTGTTTCTGTACCACCATGCACTTTTAACATTTTTTTAAGAATCAAATACAAAACATAACCGTGTATAAAATCATTCAGAGGTTCAGAAAGACACCGAAATATAGTCTTCTGCTGGCAGAAGACAGAGGAAAAAGTATTGTGTTTTGGAATAAATGCACAACATAAATCTTGCTCTCAGCAAGACTGGAGCAAGTCTAGAGTAATTCCCTGCCAGTACATTGAGTTACTGCAGATTTATACTGTTGTCATTGAGAACCAAGCAGAGAACATAAAGATTTCGAGGTGACTATGGAGCAAAACTTTCCCTGCACTCTCTGCACATTTCCCACAGCACTGTGTCCTCAGTGTTAGCCATGCTTTCTTGATCTGTGGCCAACTGACCCTAAGGAGGGTTTGAGTAACTTACATCTATGATGATTTCTTGGTGAATGTTACTTACCGGCAATAGTGCTTTGCACTACATCCAGCTCTTAACAAGTAGAAGCAGAATAACAAGCATTTCCTTTTAACTTTGTTTTCTCCAAATTCCAGGATTTGGTGAACATTCATTCCCCAGACCCTTAAATGCAGGTGATACAGTTCATTTTAGTGGGTCCTGAGGGCTCTTATCCAGCAAGAAACTCATGGTTAGCAAGTTAACTGTTTCTGGGCATAGTAGAATGATCTATACTATCAGGTTTTGATCTTTTTCTATTTACTGGCTTCTGAAAAGCTTCTAAGTGGAGGGGAATAGGGAGCTCTTGCATAATTAAGGAGAGTGAAAGTATGAGAAGGATGAGGTGAATTCATAATAGAGGAAGACTTACAAGAAACCTATAAAAGAAAGGAACATAAAGGCCTTTCTCTTTGTCTGTCACACACATCCATGCACAAATTTACAATGCAAAAACTGAAGCCAAGGGAAGTGCCCACTTGCTGCTCTGTTATAGTCACCCAGTCAGCCAGTCTCACAGAGAGGAATAAGCCATGCATGAACCAGAGCTCCATAATCTTCAAATGACTGGGCTCTGTTACTTGTATCCTTGCTGCAGAACAGTACGGAGGACAAGGAGCGTAACTGCAGGGGCTAATCACTTTATTCCAGTGACAGTCCCAGGGAAAGAGTAATATCCATTAGTCTATACCTGCATCACACTGTTAATCTCTGGAGGCCAGTGTCACCTTCAGGTGTTCCTGAGGCTACTTCATAGTGTGAGTGTAATGCAAGATGTCCCTTGAATTCTCTTCCAAGCACATGTAAGTTTACTGAGACTTGCAGGCTTATTGAGAAAAGAGAAATACATTGGAGATCTGGAAAAAACTGAGGTTTTGTGGGTTCAGCAATGTTTACCCACCTGGGACTTCCTTGGCCACTAACAGGAATGGTTTGGCTTGATTTTAGCACAATAAATTTTAAGATGCCAATAGAAATCTCATACTTGCACAGGGGAAATGCATATGCGATTACTGACTGCCGGTTCTTGCAGAACAAAACCGAGACCTGGGAAAGTTAGGTTTAACATGTTGTCAGGCTACATCGGCACAGGGAAACAGGTTTGTTAGGTTTAAATCCTCAGATTCAACCATCTCAGATACCTACTCATTTCGATCAGTGATTCACTTCAGTAACCTTTTGGCTTTTCTGCAGGTAATGATAAGAAATCAATATATGGTTGAGCATGACCAACACAGAAAGCACCAACTTCGTTTCCAAATAGGCTTGTCTCCATACCCTGCAATTTTACAGAGCAAACACCTACAAAATAGGCACACAAGATTACATTGTTCAATTTGAAAGGTGAAATCAGCTCCTCTCAAATGATAAATCTCAGCACATTCTGAAAAGGTTGGGAAGAAACTATTTTTGAAATGCCAGATCAGTCCCTATGAAGACTTTACTTAGTGCAGCTGCTGAAATACTTGTGCTTTATTCCTTCTTGTCTTGCACCTTTGCAGAGCTCTTTACACGTTTCAGTGTACCTGTCAAATGTCAGAGATCTGCTAGTATTTTAAATCCACTTTGATAAATGTAAATGATCCAAAGAAAGGTGAGGGAAAACCTTAATGAATTTTTTTTTTATAATCAGACATATCGTTGAGCAGCAAACAAGAGCAGAATGAATAATTTACAGCAAACAATTTATTTCACTAATTGAATTCATTTTTCATTCATGAAAAGAGAGTATCTCTAGTCTAAAAATTTCAGTAGATAATTGTTGCCCTGTAACTAGTTTATGAGTAGTTCACTGCAATTATTGCAAATTCAACTTCTGTTGATTTATCTGGACTGGGCAAGCAGGCCAAGCTGTGCTCTGTGTCTGCTTGAAGCATTGCAGGCTGGCAATTTAACTCCTACAGACCGAATGAGACAGGGAGTTTTCTTTTTGTGCCGGTACTTTGGCTCAGAGAACAGCACGCGGATTTGAACTGGCAGATGTGTTAAGTTTTGGCTGTAGTTCAGACTGGCTGCTTCAGGAAGAAGGAGAGTCTCAACAGACCTCAAGCTCTGCAGCCCAAGGGATGGACTCCGAGATTGCTGGATACACCTCCAAGGGCAGCCCCAGCAGGGATGCCCAGGATCTCCCCAGGGAGCTTGGACCCCCGCAGGGCTTTGTCTACAAACTATAGAAGGAGCTTGAATATGGTTCCTCAGTGGCATCAGGCCCAACGTTGAGTGTGGCACAAAGCATCCCACAGCCCAGCACCTGGGGACCTGAAGCAACAGCAATGCTGTAAGGATGCTGGAGCTGCAGGTTTGGCTCCCTTGTTTGCCACTTTTTAAGAGAGAGCCTTCACCAGTGGGTGGCTTTATGTTAGTCTGTGAAGAGAGATTGCTCCTCTTGAGCTGTAGTCTGGCTCATTCCGCACTCCTGAAGCTCAGCAAGCATCTCTGCCCTCCTGGCTGATGCAAACAGCTGCTCCCCACTGACTTATGCACAGTAGTGATGCATGAAGGGAAATGAATGGGTTAGGAGCCAACTTTAAGGAGGTAAGATTGGACTCCATGTGGAGAGGGGTGTTTAATGCAGAAGCAGGAGTCAAGCAGCCTCTCCGCAAGCAGGCCACAGCGTAGTCAGTCCCCTCCCCTGAGCACAGCCCTGCTTTCAGTGCCTGGGACCATGGCAGCACCTTTGGCCAATCTTTCTGGACTCTACAGGGCGTTTAGTGCTGTGTCTACACATGTAAGC
Source organism: Pezoporus wallicus (assembly GCF_028554395.1). Taxonomy (NCBI): domain Eukaryota; kingdom Metazoa; phylum Chordata; class Aves; order Psittaciformes; family Psittacidae; genus Pezoporus; species Pezoporus wallicus. The sequence continues at coordinate 5,221,918 of NW_026642654.1, forward strand.
TCAAGTTGAAGGACCTAACTATGACTGTCTAAGAAAGAAACAGTTAGAGTATGTCTGGCACAGATCCAGCCCACACTGACCAACTAACATGGACATTACCCAGCCACCCTGTGTCCATCAGAGACCATTCCCAACTGGAAGTTTGCAGGCAACCACCTGTACTGGAGACTAAAAGGATCCTTAATTACATGGAAACCAGCTGCCAGTTGACCTCAATAACCAGAAACATCCTTGGGCACATGTAAAAATGATCTAGGGTGCACTGAGTTGTGCTGAGTCACCTGTTGCCACTGGACGCCTGCTTTTTAGGTGCTATGATTTCTATGCTGCACACTGTTTTGTGGCCCTCAGAGGCCATAGAACTAACAGCAACCTTGAGGGGATGGTGGTTCCCACTTAGTGTAACCCTCTCCCACAATTCTCCTTTTGCCATATCATATTTGGTTTTTAAATGACACCCACAGGTCAGCAACTGTGATGGATCCAGCAAGAGATCTCAGCATCTAACAAGCAGCTTATCCTCAGCTAGATGCAAACTGTGGAGAGCTACTCAAGACAAGAACATATAATGAAAATGTACTATAGAAAAGTCAATAAGAGACCTAAAGGAGAAATGGGAATGGAAAAATCTTATTCTGTCTCCTTTCCTTGGGGTATTGTGAGGATAAAGCTTGCAGCCAGCTGCATGGGATCTGCTTTGGCAGCTGATAGCACAAGGTTCTGTGGTTCTCTGTGGAAGAAATACCATATAATTACTTCACATCAATCACAAGAAATGGGAGGCAGATAATCTCAAAGAAAGCGAAGCAATTAATGATGTCATTGCAGGCTTCAGAAAGAGCAGGTACTCTGATTATTTTACTGCAGCCAGCTTTAGTAAGGTGTCGTGGTTTAAACCCAGTCAGGTAACTTGTTCACTCACTCCCAGTGAGTGGTGCCGAGCTGACAACAATCGAGGTCCGTGTCCGTCCCCCCCCCCCCCCCCCCCCCGCACCGGGGCTCTCCCCTTCCCTGCTCCCGGAGGAACGGGGAGGAGGATCGAGAGAGTGCAACTACTACGGGTTGAGACAAGAACAGTCCAGCAACAAATCACCACCGCTACTATCAGCTAAAACAATGATAAGGGAAAATAACAAGGGAAGAGAATACGATACCACCGGCCAAGAAAGCGAGTTCCACCCGGAAGCCCGTGTCCTTCCGGGTAACTCCCAGTTACCCCCCACCCCAGGCATGACGTGCTGTGGTATGGAATACCTCCCCGGCTAGCCCGGGTCAGGCGCCCCATCTCTGCCTCCTCACAGCTTCCCCTCCTCCCTGGCAGAGCATGAGCCTCACAAAGTCCTTGGTCAGGGTAAACATCACTTAGCAACAACCGAAAACATCGGCTTCACCAACACTGTTCTCAAGCTAGAAGTCAAAACACAGCACTGCACCAGTTAACACAAAGGAAAAACATGACTGCTACTGCTGAACCCAGGACATAAGGGGAGCAGGAAAGACTGCTGTAAGAATCCTTCAGGGTTTCCAAATCTAGGGTGGTTTCTAGTGGTTAGTGAGACAACCTCGCCGTTAGATTGGTGTGTCAAAAGCAAGATGCTATGAAGTGTCTGAACTGAGATGGGTATCTAGACTGTAGCAGATAAGTTCACCTTGTGAAGCTGTTCTATGTGTCTCTGTCTTTGGCATATTTACATATTTCTCCATGACTATAATTTCAGATCCAGTGAGCCCTCAGTTTATTTCCCCCATCTTAGTTACTTTGGTTCTTTTTTCAAGTTCAGAATTTATATATACTAAGTCAATCTATTTATTTTATTAGATCTTTTAATTAATTCCTCATTGAAAGTCTGGTAATAGCTTGCTGTAAATTTCAAGTGGTCTTGCTTTCCATTTGACATTAATGAGTCTGTTTTCTTATAGAATTAAACCTGCGTTAAGTGACCACCCAGGAGACCAGCCAAATCTCTGATTTAATGTAAATGGCTTTAAGTAAATGAGATGCAGCCTTCACTGCAAGCAAATAACAGCTGAGTTGAAATTAAACGTATCGGTGAGGCATGAATGGGATGGGAGCTGGAGATGCTGTGAATATTTTAAGGACCTTGTCTTGTTTATAGTCACTATGTTTTGAGGAAGGACTGGAAGTTTGCTTCCTGCTCTGAAACACTCTCACCAAAAGCATTCAATTAATGTTTCTCCCTTTGAATATTGTTGCATGTACAAAGAAAAGAGAAAACCTAACATCCTGGTTTTGGGTGGGGTAGAGTTGATTTTCTTCCTAGTAGCTGGTACAGTGCTATGTTTTGGCTTTAGTATGAGAATAATATTGATAATACGTCACCAGATCCCCACAGATGTGATCAGCAAGGTAACAGCAATGTCTCTACCAACTAATAAGAAAGAAACGCAAGCTTTCTTGGGTGCAGTGGGGTTCTGGAGAATGCACATCCCAAATTACAGTTTGATTGTAAGCCCTCTCTATCATGTGACCTGGAAGAAGAATGATTTTAAATGGGGCCCTGAGCAACAACAAGCCTTTGAGCAAATTAAACACGAGATAGTTCATGCAGTAGCCCTTGGACCTGTCCGGACCGGGCCAGGTGTAAAAAATGTACTGTACACTGCAGCTGGGGAGAACGGTCCTACCTGGAGCCTCTGGCAGAAAGCTCCAGGGGAGACTCGAGGTCGACCCCTCGGCTTTTGGAGTCGGGGATATAAAGGATCTGAGGCCAGCTATACCCCAACTGAGAAAGAGATACTGGCAGCCTATGGAGGGGTTCGAGCTGCTTTGGAAGCCAAAATATGTACCAAATCATATCATTACCAACAGTTGACTCAGTGGAAAGACCAGGAACATGCCAGCAGATAAGGAGATGGCAACAGGCAGAGAGCTAAGTTTTGGCAGCCAAGACATGAAGCCAGTTTCTAAGCCTGTCTGGGGAGAGATTTTTAATGTATTTTAATGTTTTCTTGTAAAAAAATCTAACACTGCAGCCCTCTACTTTGCTTGGAGCTGGAATAATTATTAATAATACTCTGTACAAGTTGTTGTTCCTAATTCTTTGAAAGGAGAGCATGTGTAGCAATTTAGCACATACCATTTCACAATAGAAGAGATTTTTATATTAATGAATATTTTTACTGTGGGCAATCAAAATAACCAGTAGAGGAATATAATCAAATAATTCACAGTAAACATGGTCAAAACCACTCCTGTATGTGTACCCAATGAAAAGGAAAAAATATTAAATGTTTTCTAGTGTGGAAAAGCTGTGAAGAAAACTGGCTGGAAAAAAGCCACGGAAAACATTTCATCAGTGTGCTGAAACAGTAATAAAGAATAAAATACTTTCATTGATCCTAGAAAACATTGCAACACACTAAAATACAGGCTTCAGCAGAGCCTGCAATTCTCGCATGCTCTTGCAAGTATAGTTATAATTTTTCTTCTTTCAATGACTGGTACAGGACAAAGGAAGAGAAGGTGTGTAGGCAGTAGCAGAGGCAGAGTTCGTATCTCCACAAATATGAAATTACCCGTGCTGTACCCACAGAGGAGTCCTGTGTATATTTGACTTCATTAAAACCTGCAGTACTGAGAGTTGTGGCATGATGCTCTGGAGCACCTCGCTGACTCCTGCAGACTGCGGGCTCTTCAGGTTTACTCCCTCCATCTCCTGCAGAGATGTGATGGTCACAGTCCTGCCTGTAGCCAGGAAGATGGCTAGGGATTGGAGGAGGTGGTGTTCTCTGGCCAGGATCCTGCTTGCACAGCTGCATTGAATAGAAGCATTAAAGCATGAGAATTTGGGGTGATAAAAGTAATTTTTTTATCAGAAAACCTTTGCATTGTAGATTAGGCAAAGAGGAAAAAATCATACCTAATTTTCCTTTCCCATGGTGTCCTAATCACTACTTTGAGAAGTGATGGGGATCATGTTCTTATTCTTGCTGTCTTTGAAAAAGAAGTCCAAACCTCTGTGTGACCTTATCTTGAAAAGCTGATTTTATCATCTCCATTTTAGATTTCCTTAGCAAAAATTTTTGCTGAATTCTAATGGAATTTGCTATGTTAATCAAAACTACATTTTCTGGAGGACAGATGATGTGTCAGAAACAATTTCCTGGCCCTTTTCTGGATCTGTTGTCTGCCATTGGGCAAGTTGTTTACCTTCTTGCTACTTTTCTTGAGCTGTCTGGCAACACATTGCATTTCTTAATAGCTTACAAATGAGTCAAATCAAAAAACATTTTTAATTTGGAAAACAGAATACAAATAAGCTTTTGCATTATCTGAATGGCTCTAAAGCCAACCCACATGTTTCTAAGTGATTTGACTAGACAATGAGTGAGTCAAGCTTTTTATCTGTTCTTTTTTATACAATAATAGGTTCTGCTCAGTTAAGGTTTTATTTTACTTTACTAAATTGAATGTGTTTCATTAGTATGTGCTTTTTAATTTAACATTGTATTGACATTTTGCATACTAATTCTCTTTAGTCAGGGTAGAGTCATAAATCCATTCAAACAATGCAATACATGCAACACAGATTCATTGCAGTGTCCTCAATGATGAGATTACAGAGTCCAAGATTAGCCATTCCGGAAAAAAAAAGGCTAAGAAGATGAAAGGAAGTTCAATGATGAATGGGAAGCGTCACTGCTGAGACCTTTCTTTGTTACCATTCTGTGGCATTTTCAATTGTTCTGTCCTGATGAGTAATGAGAACTTCATTGCTTTTGCTAAGCTTCACTGTGTATCACTCCTGCAATGAACGCAGGCTAATCTCAGGATAGCAGGGACTCCTTGGTTCTGGTGATGGTAAAATTTCAAACATCCTCTGTAGTTACAGTGATTTTTCTTGGGTTGCCTTTACAAAGGAGTTCCTGACTATGCCAGCAATGATGTTAAAACTTCCCTTAATGGAAAACATCTCCCACATGCTCTATACCCAGTTTTAACTGCTCATTCCTCTCTAATCTTGTCTTTAGGCTTCTGTGCACAGTTAGTAAGATGACACAGTAACAGAACCATCAGAAAGAGGAATCACCCCCTGTCGGGATATCCACAGTCACAATTTGCCACAAATCACCAAAACACATGCCAGTTGGCGATGTCTCATCATAGGGGGCTTAACTTTGGCTTATTTGAGAACGGAGCTAGGTACAGTAACATTAGCACCATAAATATTATAAATAATCTATCAATAATCATTACATGACTAGATTCTTCCCTCATATTGGTCTTAAGCTGGTAGTGTGCTGAAGGTAAAATCACTGCCTGTTCTATACATTTTGCAACAAATTCCTAATGTATATGCATGAAGAAATAAATGATCACACCATATAGCTTGGGAAATACAAGCCTGCTCCCAGCTGCATAGTCTACTTGGGATTTATTTCATAGCTTGTGACAAATCATTTACTAATCAACTATTTACTGTTTATTCTTCATTCATCTTTTGAAGTCTACTTTTTCCTTGATAGGACTGACTAGTAGTAATTAATTTTCACTAGACTTGTACAGAATACAGAATGTTTTCTAGGAATTTCTGATACCTTGACATTTTGTTGAGATGCAGAAGGAGGAAAAAAATAATCTGTATTTCGAAATTGTCCTTGTAACAGCATGTCAAACAGATCCAAATATAAGATACCCAAATCTTTGGTTTAGCAACACTAAAATTTTTCATTGTGAAAATATTTATAACACTGTACACTAAATATTACATTCTAATGTTGTGTTCCAAATACAATTCTGTTATTGTAATACAAGGCCAAAATAAAAAGAATTGAAATGACAAACTGCAATGAAACAGTTTAGCTACAGAAATAAATATATTTTGACACTATGAAAACAGTTTCTTCCAACATGCTTATGTTTCTCAAATGTTTTTATTGCAAATTTTGGCAACTTTTAATTGAACTGAACTGCATTTATCTGTCATCAATCTCTGCTATCAAAAAAATTATCGGTTCTATTTCCACTGTACAACACCAGCAATTCTAGCACTCATGAGATTCTTCATATTTCTTTTCTTTGCCAGAACCTTTCTTAGAAACTAGAAATGACAGATGGAATTTGTGAGAGAAAATGATACTTTCAGCACATACAGCCCAAGGGCAAGAGAAGTCAACATCCTCCTCTGGGATTTTCACTGGCTCTTGCCTTTGTTTTCTCTGTAGCCCCTCTGGTCTTATTTAGCCTGAATCTTCTTCAATTGCTCTCTGTGTGTACATTTTTCACAAGGAAAGAATGTCCTTAATAAAATCTTTGGAAAGCCCAGGAGTGTCATGAAAGTGTTCTTTACGCTAATCAAACAGTAACAAAGCCAATCCACCCACCCTGCACAGACTCAGATCTCAAAACAGCCAAAGGTCTGTAAAATGCCAATGAAAATAATATATTTAGTGTCAGTGTTATGAATGTAATGAAAAGTAGAATTAGAATGTTATTAAAAAATCTCTCACTGGTCCACCCACAACTAGTTTCTAACTGCAGAACTGCAATATCAACGTCCAATATTTATAGTATACAAATGGTATAATTGCAAGCCCAGAACAAAAATACTCTGCATATGACACATCTCTATGTGGTTACAACACCTTGTACATTTTTTGTTTTTTTCATGGGAGCATCTGAATTTCATATTCTGGAAACCCTTTTCTTCTGCAGAACCATAGCAGAGTGGTGCACCACCCTTGCATATTAGTTTAATAATGTGTATCAGACTTGGAGTATATTTTAAACCCTCTGCCTTCATTCCTCAGTGTACACTCTGACTATTGCCAATTTGAATACTGTTGTTAATTCCTTGGTTTTTCTCTTTTCCAAATTTGACTGTGAAGAAGTTGGCACTTGCTGGTTTGGGGACTAAAATCTAACATTCCATTAAAATGGGTGGGTTTTGACAAACTTATATGTGATTTTTGTGCATACATAGTGGAAAATTTTGTTCATTAACCGAGTCATTATTTAACTTAACAACAACCTTGCTGCATTCCAGAATTCTCTATTGGGTTACTAGCTGGTGACAGCAAGTTGGTTTTCAAAAGATGCCAAAGCTTCCAAATCAGCATTTCAAAAAGAGGTAAGCATGTGGTAGACTGTAACTGCAGAACACAACATAAATACAAATGGGTCTAGATTCATCTCGACTTGCTGCAAATTCCAAATAACTAAGTGATATTCCCTTCTCTGTTTACCATAAACTCATTAAAAAGACTTCTCTTACTTTAAATACAAATTTATATAAATATAAATTTAAATACAAATTATAGCCATTTTGCTCTTTTTTTCTGCTCACAAATTGCTTGCAAAATGATCCTTGTTTTCTTCAAATATATTTGCTACCTATACTTATTATCTATTAGTACCCACAGTTACCATTGAATCCTTTCTTTAACGTTGTTAGGAACTTATTCCAGCAATAAGCAAGAAGCAACTGAGAATGAATAGCAATCAAGAGCAGAGACAGGACATTCATATGCTAATACCTTTTATACACATGATTACTTGCAACATGTTTTGCATGAATAACAACCATTTCTTCAGCTTGTAAACAGAACCCCTGTAAGTGTGTATCTGCAAGTAGAAAAGCAAAGGGGAAATGTATGGATGACTCCCGTGGCTCTCTGGAGTCAAAGAAATATGGATGAATAAATATCCCTAAGCCCATCTCTGACACTACACATTGCAGAGATGTTGAGCCATGAGAAATTCCAGATCATGAGGATGAATATAAAAACACCCACCTGAAGTTGCCCCAGTAGTTAGGAGGACAATAGTTGGGGGCAGAGGATGGAAGAAGAGTGAGGAGCTGACAGCAGTCTGCAACCTCACTGTACCATTAGCATACAAAGAAGCACCCATTCATTTTGTCTTATCTGCCAGCCCCAGCTTTACAGTCTTTGGAAGCCAGAGGAAGGGATCAGTAGACATTTGCTGGCAAATGAGATTCTGTTTTAATCCACGAACAAATGTCTATGCTTTGGCAGCAGAGATTTTTATACTGGTCTGAAAGCAAAGAGTAAGAGAAGGCCATCTAGCTCTCTACAGGACTCCTGGTTTAAACAGCAAAAATACTGCTTGCTGCAGAGCAGAATTCCAGCTTCCACTGGCAAAGTCTACCCTGGTGTCCTAGACACAACTGTCTTGTTCAGGCTAAAAGAAATTGATTCTGCAGGTAGGATTGTAAACAGAGGTAATGACATTTAGTAGCACAAATTATATGTCTGAAGAAAACAAATAAGCTTTCAGGGACATAAACTGCCTTCTAAACCTAATAGCCAATGTGTATTTGCAAATACCTCTTTGGGCCTGGATGTTGAAGTTGCTGTATAGAAATACCAGCTAGTTTTAAAAAGTTTATGGTTAGGGTATCCAAAAGTATCCAAAAGCCAGTGAATTCACATGAAATATTTTTATGATGTGTCCATTTGGTTCCCTTTAGGGGCAGGTACATAGGAAATTTCCATCAATACTGTATCGGGAAGAAACTGCTAATTACTAAGGGAAAACCTTAGCCTGAGAAAATTGTTGGTTACATGTGTCCAAAGCACTTGGCTATGTTCATGATAGAGGTGAAGTTCCAGACAAGAATGGGCAGAAAAAAAAAAACAACCAACTCTAAAGTCCCTAAACCAGTCCCTTAATGAACATTTCTCATCTCTTCTGTACCCTAAAAACTTTGATTCTAGCCAAAATGGCAAGCAAATATAGTCAACTCATGTTCACTGTCAAACTATGGGCAAAAATATTTGATGAAACCTTTTGAGATGCTCACCCAGACTGCTGGACCTATTTCATTTAGCTGTCTCCCACAGCTGTGTCGTGTGCCTGCCTGTTTCTAAGGCATCAGTCACTGCGATACTGTGGGCTGGCTGAAAACCAAAGAAAAGAAGCATTTGAAATAAGTATTTCCATTAAAATGAAAAGTTGGTTTGTTTGTCCTCCCAGCTGGCTCTGAGACTGCCTCAGCTGTAATACCTGTGCTTTGCATCCTGGGCTTCAGTTACATTATAGTCTTGTGGGGTCTTTTGCTAGACTTTTTGGGTTCCCAGGCATATTGCCATTTTTTGTTACTTACACACAAGTGCCTCTATAAAAACCTTATTCTCCAATCTTAACAGTCCTTCAGGCTGTGTGAGAACTTTCATTCCAATTTTCTATTTTCAGTAAAGGTACTATACAAAAGCTGTTGAATTATTCAGAACTATATGTAACTGGTATAAATTCTCTAAGCTGTCTAGTTTCATTAAAGGTAAATCCCAGCAGACACTGTAATTACAATGAGAGAATAAACCGAAAGAGTTAAACAACCTGTAAATGAAAGATAAGTTAAAAAACACCCACATTCTGCTGTTCCCCTATATTTACATCAAAACATTCACTGTTACCTAAATTCTTGATATTAATTTAGAACAACCTATGCCATTACATGGAGGACTGATCTTTATGACGATAGACCAGTAGATGGTAAATTCATGGCTAAGAGTAAAAAATTCAGCAAGTTATTTTTTATCTGGTTCCCGATCTCCATGTGGGATAAAAAAATGGAAGTACCTGCCTTGGGAAATATTCCCAATTTGGCTATGTTGCAACTGGGAAAGATAAACCTGCGCTGGGGTAATAGCAGTGAGAGATCCAAGATATGTAGACATCTGAACTTGGGATGCTTTGACTCAGACTGAATCGCACCACCTTTGCCAGTGACAAGAGGGACTGTGGGACATTCCTGTGAAATTATCCAAGGACTGGGGGGATATTCACATCCTAAAGCATAGAAGCTAGACAACTGCATGAGGCACAGTTGACCGTGAAGAACAGCTATGAGTGTTATAATCACAAAACTCAACTGGACAAATTAAACTTCTAGCAAGTGCCATAAGCAGATGTTAGAAGCAGGGTCTCTTGGAAAATGTAAAGCAAATGTTGCTTACAGTATGCTGACTGAAGAGAAGTATCTATTCATGAGCACTCTTTGGCCAAGTCCACCAAAATACAGAGCTAGGTAACCACTTAAAGCAACTACTTACGAATGCTCCTCCTGTACTTTTGATAGTTTTACTTCTCAGTCAATTTTCTGGGATGATTGCATGTGCATTATCCGTTCAGCTCCTGTGCAAACCTAGACAAACAGAAAGAGTTGCCCTCTTTCAGTGTCTCCTCTGTACTGGCAGCAGACATGGTCCCCAGTTTAGGAAGGTTAAGTAATCCCATAAGAGGACAGAACTACTACTACTATCTTAATCGATCTTTTATAAAGCTGCAGTTCCAAGCCATTGATATTAGAGGCATTAAACAGCATTCAGGCTAACTCACTGTTGAAAGCTCAGGAGCTAAAATAAAAATGGATTTGCCCCAAATATATATTAGATTATCTCAAATTCATAAAACAACTGCCTATTTATGAGCAGTTTATAGGCCGAGTAAGGCGTTCATTTCCTGATGCCTTGTCAAGAAGAGTGCTCAGAAAGAAAAGTGTAGAAGAATAAAAATACTAATACCTGAGTGGTTTGTGAAGAAATATAAAAATAAAAAATCAGGTGATGTATTTTCTTCTTTTAAGGATGCAATTGCCCTACAAGGTACCAGGTTTCACATGGCCTGGTAAGAAAGACTACTGCTAAGACTTAGAGCCTTGCAATGAAGGAGAGAGACAATTCCCTACACACTGAAATTTTGGATGTGTATTTGTGGTAAGTAAGTGTTAGTGAATGTAAGCAAAAGTTGGAATGCACTGAATAATGGAAATGAATGTAGAATGGATTGTTGCTGCCCACTGACAATTTAGTCCTAATTTAGGCAACTCGACAGACCCCCCCTTAATACAGGGTAAATGTACCAATCGTTTTGAAGCAGTATTTGACAATACGAAATACATTCTTCACAGGCTTATTTATCCTCATCTGAAGAATGAAGGGAACAATATTTTCTTCATCTTGGCTGTTACCTGGGGATGTACCTGAGACAGGGTCCTTGGGGCAAAGGCTGAAATTGTTAGGGTTATTTGAGATTGGTTTTAGTGGTTTCCAGTTAGAGCTAAAAAAGCTATGCTTTTTGAAGTGTGATTTTGGAGAGTTAATGCTTTCTTTTGAAAATCTGTAATACTTCAATATTAACTATTTTTTATCTGAACTAATGCTACAAGTCAGCCTTATTGGCCTGAGCTATGAAAATATGAAATTCTGGCCATTCTTATCCAAACAAGTACTAGAAAGGGCATGTGGACTCACATCCATTCCTATAGTAGTGACCCTTTACTGTAGAGTGTTGCACCATAGTGTTGGACACAAACATGGCATCCAGTGTTTTCAAACACATGTATTTAATGGTAGCTGTACAAAATCCTAGACAGATAGAACAGTGATCCAATTCTGAGTGGTCTGCCGTCAGCAATTCATATTCTAATTAGGAGTTCAAACTGCTTTTACCAGATTGCTGAAATACAAGGTTAAATGTTCATTTTGCATACTTGGGTATCAATACTGTGGCTTCTCTAACCCCATTTCTTTCTATGCAAGTAAATAGCTTTACCTCTTTTCTAACTTTATACAAGTAGTAAGAGCTACAAGGAAAATAAAGGTGCAAAGCTTATGTCTACAGAGGTAGATAATTAGCATGTCTATCCTCATAAGTTTTTAAAAACACGTATAAACACTTCCTCATCCAGCTTTACTATCTGCATTAATACATTTATATTTAAATGTAAGTATCTGCATTTGTAAATACACATGTTCTCTCACCTTGTACGAGTGCTGGAAATGGTTCCATACATTGCAGAGGACTGCAGTGTGTAGGTGGCAATTTTCTCCAAATTTTACCAGGCAATTTAATCAGGCAATTTTCAGACAGCTTGGATTATGGATTTTCTTATCTTGCTAAAGAACAACAACAATAGTGTTGTTAAAGCCATTAAAAGATAATAGCTGATACCTACAGAGCTAGAGAGGGCTAAGAAAGTGGAGAAAAATGGTTCTTGTTTAGGTAACTGGGCCTAATCCTGAAACTCAGTGAGCTACCCCAGCTGTTCTTTCAGTAGTGGAAACTGCTCAGCACCTTGCATCCCAGATTTACAGATTGGCTGCTGTAAATAAGCATAAATTTCAGTTATTGGTAAACGATCACTAAGACACAGCTGGCTGCATCAAGTCTTGGGAATGGCCTTGGGTTAGTGGTCTCAGAAACCTAGGCTTTATCTATCCTTGTCCTTGCAACTCAGCTGGCTGCATGGCCTGGGACCATGCTGTGTTAATCTAAGCACTGAGCAGCTTTCACGTGAGCTGCTACAAATGCATGGCACAACACAGCATGGACTAAACCTTTCAGTTTATGGTTCTCTGTGGCATTCTCCTCTCACACTGATCTACTGCCAGTGACTGAAATGTAGATAAAAATGATTCACCTGTGATCATGTAATCCTGGTCATATGAGAGAATAATGAAAAGAAATAGATCCTGTTCCTTGACATATGACTTGACAAGAGGTGCCCTTATTTCTAACATGTTCTTGTTGCTATTCATTATATAAATATAGAAGTTACCTAGTTATCAAATGTATTAGTAAAGGCTGAAGAAATTACAAATTTTACAGTAATTTGCCAGCTGGTTTGAAGAAAACTACCATTGTTGATGTTTTATGATAAGAGAATTATCAAACAGATAAAACCAGTTTCCTGTATTTGATTATTAAAATAAGAACATAACAGGTTTGAGGAAATGGGGCATGGAGTGACTTTATTGACTGTGAATATTGACTGTGAATAGAACTTCATCAAGAAGGAAAGGAAAGGCCCCAGCTGTATTTTTCAGCTAATAAAACCATTATACGCTTCAACCTAGAAATAGCTTGGAAATAGCTTCTCAAATTCTGCAGTTAAAACTAGGAGCTTAGTGCAGTTTCTTGCATAAAGGCATCTGGTGTTCTTTGAGATGACCTTTGATATTCTTTGAGTATTGCTCTTGGTTCAGTCCAGAAGGACCTAGATCTTGTGCCTCTGTCACACCTACAGCCCATACATGGGTCTCAGACATCCTCAGGCACCTCAAAGGGCACTAGATGCCAATGTCTGGCAACTGAGTGTAACACTAAGAATGGACCTGTCAGATTCTTCTTCCAGCTCCACCACAATTTTCCTCCAGGACTTGTGTTAAACTTTTAAGATAATACCTATAAAGACACTCATTTTCCATTAACTTCTGTGGGAACATTGATTCTTGAAGAAGAGGTGCTTATGATGGGATTCAGCTAGCCTAATTTAGATACCTTATCTGTGCCTGCATTATAGATGCCTAGCAAATAAGTTCTCCAGAAATCCAAGCAGACAGGATCTTCCTTTGAAGATATCTCACCACTGACTGTATAGGAAATATCAGATCTTTTTTTAGAATAACTGGGTTGCTTTGGTATTTAAAATGTAACATATTAGATGCCTGCAGTTGGATAGACTGGATTTCTTTGACTAGGTATGCGGATGTGAACTGCATAATTTAAGTTTTAAAAAAACAAGATGCACAGACTTTGTGGTTATCTGGTACATGCATTTCTGAGCAGGCTGTATATAACTTTGGAAGCCATATATCCAAATGTCCATTTGAGCAAATGCAGTCTTTTGGTGGTGCAGATAGAGGAAAAAAGGCAGTGAGCGGAATTTTTGGCAGACCTTTGAAGCTGTTGGCATTAAGTTACACAATCTGTTTAACTGATATAGTACTATTCACATGATCTAATCGCAAGGTAAACCAGTGTTTGGGAAATATACAGATTTTAATACGGAAAGTGAGCTATCACCATCTATGTTCATCAAACCAATTTTTCTCCTTCTATCATCCTAATTCAGAAAAATGGAAACATCATGAAATTTTCAGTGTGAAAAATCATCAGTTCAAGAGCAAGCAGCAGGCTAAGAGAGTGCAGCAGAAACAATTCAGTGAATTAGACCAAATAACAAATACATCTGAGAGAACCATGACCTGGAACATACAGAAACAAGATAGGATTCACAAAGAAATCTCCCGGTGTGAACTAGTCTAGTGGTACTTGAAAGTTCTAAAAAGAATAAAGTCTAAGCAATGCTGCCTCACCAAAAATTTCTCCAACACTGCAGTAAACACAGATGAAAGATTTGGATGTTTTACTCTGCATTCTCCTATTAAAAATTGTTGTTCAGTCTATCCAAACATAATAGTCTTCAAAATTTGTGACTGGGATTCATCTCACCTAGCTTTAGACATTTGCAATCTCTACAGCTACATCTGAGCCCATCGCCTTTGGCTCTCTTTGCACTCAGAGGCGAGCAATAGGTAATCTAGGGTGCAATTCAGCTGTCCTATTTAGGATGACTAATTTTAGGTTAAGATGAATCACATTCCAGAAGTGTCTACGTCTCTCCATCAACTAGAAAGGGAGCTCAGATGTGAAATTTCTGCATCTTATTTTTTCTCAGTGAACACTGCTTTAGAAACTCTGAAACTTCACGCTTGCAGCCTTGATTTTATGCTGTGTAAAAAGGGAAAAACATAAAGTTAAAAAAAAAAAAAAATCTTGAGGAAGCTGGAACAACTTCAGAAGACTGAAGGCAACCTTGAATCTGTCTGCACCAAAGGTAAGCTGGTGCTTAGTGTCACATTGATGGAAAAAGGAATTCCGCCTGAAGAGCCCTTGCAGGAGATTAGTTTATGTGAAGGTTTCTCAGTAATGAGGGAAGCTCCCCACATTGCCACACCATTGCTCTCTGAGCTACCAGGACTGTTGAGAGCAATTTTGGCTTCTTTCTGCATCATCATTCATGACAGGTGTGTTTCTAATGAGCCATCAGCTGAACAGGAAAAGAAAGTGCAGAAACAACCAATGTTCAGTTGCATTACGAGTTTTCCATATATCTGTCTACATTCTTCAGATTAGTGTTCATCAGACCAATTTTTGCCCCAAGTTGCTCCTACCTTAAACACATTCAAATAAGAGGAGTTATGGTCCTGTTCTCCTTAAGATTTTTCATGGATGTGTTTTCCATTGTACATTGTAAAAAGAACTACCTTTTTCCCTTCTTCAGGTACCCACTAAGAGGAAAATTTGCAATAGAAGAAAAGGACTTACAATGCTTCTACAGCTGTTCCCACCTCTGTGAATACATGGAGTAACAGCTGATGCTCCATAGCTGGGACTGAGGGAGAACTAAACACAACAGAAGTACTGGGCATACAATCTCCTGTGGCCAAAAACTGTTGAAAAGGAAGTGTAACAGATCCTAACAAAATAACTTTATGGATGGGAATGAGGCTAACGAATAGATTATTGTCCATGAGAAAAAAAAAACAAACAACAAAAAACCACCACCAAAACCACAGTAATGTTATAATTAAGAGTATTCTAAAGTGGTACAAGTAAGGAACACTAGTGTCCTGTTCTGGGTGATTTGTTTCTAAGAGTCAGCTCTGCTCCCATCTTTACCAGACTTATTCCTTTTTATAAGAAATGGGCAAGTATGATTGAGTTTTCCAAACAAAGGCATGAATTTGGATTGGCTGTCAGCTCTGTAGTTCAAGCTTTTCTGCCTGTAGCTGCTGAATGCATGGCATGGTGTGAAAAATGAGTACTGCAACCTCACCAAAGTCAGGGGAACTGAGCCCCTTGCAGTAATAAGGCCAGCTTAAGGAACAGCAAAGAAACACTTGGCCATCTCAGCAAGGAAAAAGTCATCCCTGTGCTTTTCATTCTTCAGCCAAAACATACAAAACGAAGTTGTTCTGATGCATAAAGTACATCTATCAGTGATAAATGCTGTTCCACCTATCTTCTTCCCATCTTATCTTCTAAATGGTCTATTCTATTTTACAACACCCAATTACAACTTTGTTATTCTTTGAATTACTGTAAAACTGAACAGCCTCCATATGTTCAGAGCAGCTTGAAATTAGCATATCCTGAACTTGAAAACGGCAGTCTATTAAAAATCTGGACATATTAAAACGTGCCATCTGGAAACCTGCATATGTTTGTCTCACACAGTGGGCTTCAGATGCCAGGGTCAAATGGAGACTTCTAGCTATCCCAGAAAAGATCTTATATTTGTCACCACTCAGCTACAAAGCTTCAGAGAATTCTTATACTTTCTTGGAAAATATTATATTATTTCACACTTAACATTTACTCTGCTTTCAGTATAAAGAACATAAAAAAAATCTAAGGTTTGCTATGTTATAGACACTCAGTTGGATTTCTCAATTAGGCTTATAGCCACAGCACCAATAAAATTCTGAAGGTAGGAATATGAAAGTTTTAACCCAAACTCAATTGTATTTTGCTATGCCAATAGTCTCATTTTGTGACATTTCCATCAAACCAAAGGCCTGCTGGAGAGCCATTTCTGCTTAAATGCATTTTTGTTCTATTCCATTGAAGGTGTAAGGAGTAATGCTTTCACAGGAATATGAAGTAGAGATGAAGACTGGGCTTGTATCTCTTCCAAAAATCAAAAGTCCTGAAATAGACCACATAGTTTTTCTCTTTACATATCTGTCAAGGCAAAGACGGATCTCTATTTTATCCAAATCCCTATTTGAACAAATATGCTGCACAAGCTGAGGGCTGGTTTCCATTTTAATAGCAAATATTCTGTCAATAACAACCTTGTACATGAAACAGGAGCTTTTCTATTTATGTTATAGAAATCAGTGATTGAAGCACAAAAATTACTCGTGACAAGTAGACACAGGACAATAGATTCTAGCAATTTGAAGGGCTTTTTGGAAGTGGCACAGCTGAAGTAAATAGAATTTAAATTATTCATATTGCTGCGTACAAGACTCAAAATCATTATTAACTAACACAACAAATTTGGCTCAGTGCATTCACTTGGCTACCTGAGGGATAAATTTGGTGCAAAAGCTGGGATTCTACTCCAGACATAGACTACTGTAAGAGCAGCTGCGCATAGGTGAGGCATGCGGCTAAACACTGTAGTCAGTGGAGATTTAGCATAGGTGCGTTATGCCCGTGGCCCAAGCACGTACAAAAAATGAGGTAGGAAAGATCATCTTTCTTCCTATAGCTGCTGAATCCAGGAGGGCCTCTTAATCTGATTTCAACACCTATGTTTAGACAAAAAAATACAGTTTCTTAGTCAAAGAAGTCAGTGATGCTTGACTAAGCGGAAGCTCAGTATCCACTTTAGGATGGGATGAGTTACCTTCTAGATCCCTTTGAAGGCTTTGAGTCTTCCCATTGATTATAATGGGATCTTAAACACCTAGCATATAGGAAGATATCTATATGAAAGATGCCTACATGTATGCATCAGAAGTCAAATTAGTTCAGAGGTGCATTTTTCTTTCCTCTAAATGCAGAGAAATCTTACCTTATTATCTTAAACTGGATACCTGATACAGGAACAGCCAATATGAGGAGTTGAACCCCCACTGCCAGCTTGCCATACGCTTTCCAGTTTAATGCAACTATCCTTTATATCAGACATACTTCATGTAGAAATAAGAAATAACAATTTATTGCGTTGAATGAAGAAATAAAAATTATTATGTTATTCTCTAGTGAAAATGTAATGGAAATACTGTTTCCTGCAAGTACCAGAGCTTGCATTAAAAATCCAGAAGCTGATTAACCCTCATGTGTGTGCTGGTACCAGGAGTATGAATTTTTGGTTTAGAGATAAAACAGGAAAAAAGTGTCCAAATGCCATTAATACATTCGTTAGTATTAAGTTGATTTTCCAGATGCTATTCTATAATTATCATGATTCCATCGTGCTAGAGAAAACATAGATCAAACTTGTTCATGATGTAGCTATTATCAGACTTTTTGTTATTATGAAACACTTCCAGAAGAGTAGTCTGCTTCAGGTGATTTTCACCACTGAAGATACTCAGGAAAACCTGGAAGATCTGTGATCTGACATCTGGACTCGAATTATTCCCGATGCACTGCTTTCACTCTCCCATAGACCTGACCAACTAAGACTGTTTTTTTCTGGATTATAAAAACTTGATGGTGTGCTGATAAAGGTTTTTTTCTCAAAGGCTTTGGCAGCTGCAATTAGTTGGACCTTAATGACTCTGCAATCTGCTGTTTACAAACAAGCAGCCTGAGTGGCAGCAAGTATTCTCCATACCACACGAGTCTTGGTAAAATCATTCCAGTTTTTCTTCACAATCTTCAGCAATACCTCTCTGATGCTTCAGCTGTGCTCTTTCCAGTCATAAATATTTTGACAACATCCTTTAGTATCTCAATCTCTAATCTCAGTCAGATTCATCTGTCATTTAAAAGCACATTTGGCTTGCTTTCTTATAAGGGGTAGGTGGTGTGCTTTCAGTAACCAGTGTCATTAGAAAATACCAATATGACCAGAAAGCAGATAAAAGACTAAGAAGGGACATGAAAGACAAGAGAAAAGTAAATAATATAAAGCAAGCTATGGAAATCTCATCACCCTTTCTTGGAAAAATGAAGTCAGGAGAAAAAAGATGAAATTAAGAGGCAGACAATTTAAAACTCCTTTTTTTTCTGCAGTGTTTAATTGCCAAAAGATGCTCTTCACATAATTTTCCACGTTGTCTCTGGTATGTCTCTGGTCCTCAAAGCAGAGGTGGTTTCCTATGCTTTAGGAAAGTTAACTGCATCTTGCAGGCACCCATTGCAAAGGATTATGAAAAAAAAAAATGGATTAATTTGGCTTAGATATCCATATGTCTAGTAGAATATTATGTGTGGTTCAGGAAAACAATCAGAATAAAAATTAAGAAGATGCTACATCAGTGAACAGGAGAAAAAGCAGTAGGGACATGTTTACAAGTGTCTAGTACTGGCTGATACGAGAGATGGTTTATACTACTGCATAAATAATACCTATGTTTTTGCTTCTTATTCTTGTTCACTGGCAGAACAGTGAGAGGCATGCCAAATAAAAGTAAGAAAAAAATACTTAGAACTGATTCTCTGGAGTCTGCAGCCATCCACTTCACTAAGGAAAAACTCAGGGTACAAAACATTTCTGGTCCTTGCAGAATTACTGCAAATACTAATGGAATCACAAGTCTGTGCTATCTATCCATTTTCCAGTATGAGGTTGTTGTTTTTTCTGGGCAGTGATTATGTATTTTGAAATTTAAAAAAAAAGGAAAACTCTTTCTTGACTTCTTGCTGAAAACATAATAGAAAACTAGATTTTGTACTCACTTCTATAGAGATGTAAATAAATTAAAAAGAAGTACTCCTCCCCTGTATTTTTTGCACCAGTGATCAAGCTCCTGGGCAGTGAAACACAAAAATCTGCAAGGACTCCTATTGCTTATCCATTCTTAGAACGGAAAAGAGGGAGCAATACAGAACAGACTGAGCACTGGATCCATGCTTTGACTTCTCACTCTAAGACATGCAACAGCAAAAGTGAGATTTATTTGCTGTGCTCTATATTTATTCCCCCTGCCTCCTGTAACAAGGAGGAACTATGATTTCATGTATCAAAGGGGATGACAATAGCGCCAGGGCCATAGATCTCATGTTTTACCCCCAACTCCATGCTACGTCTAAAGTCTGAATCTATCTCATTGTGATAGATTTGCCATTGCCAGGTATGTTGAACATGAGTGGCTCCATCTTCTGCCCACTTTTATGAGCCATATTTAAGAAATAACAATATTACTATTAATTTATTAATATTAATAAATTAATAATAATTTATCATAATAGATTAAGGGCTAAATATACGTACATATGAATCAGTGATGTGGGGTGTCACGTGCTATCAAGAAATTTTTACCTCAATTGGAAAATGGTTGATTTGCACTATCCCAGTTATGGACTTACATTAATATCCCCAAGGACAATGAACAAGAAAAACCCCAGACAGATATATTCAGGAAAACGTAACTGTGAGACTTCTGAAACTGGAATAAATGAAACTAAATGAATTTATTTTTGAGAGAGGGACAAGCCTATGAGTTGACCTGAGTTAGCTAAATTTTATGTATTTATATATTTTATAAATATATGTTTGCATTCACATGGAGATACAGATGTAAAGCAAATTACCTGTGAGTATAAAATAATTTCCTATCTCCAGTATGATGATGGGACAGATAGATTCATACTTATGAGGTGGGAAGGCAAAAAGGGTTGATGAAACTGAGCACACAGTATTATGAGGTGGGAAGGCAAAAAGGGTTGATGAAACTGAGCACACAGTATAAATGTTGTATTTGTAATTAATATACAATGATGAAATGTGGCATCATATTTTATATCATATTTTGAATTAAAACAATGCTGATAGCTAGCAAAAACCCCCTCCATCTTAGCTTAACTAAAAGGCAGGAACATCAGGCCCTAAGAAATTAAGCATGAAATGAAAAACAGAAAGGTTAAAAAAAATGCCTTGACTTCTTTTCATTTCCTTATTCTGTGTTATTAAACCAATCACAAGTAAGTATTAACCCACTGCTACCACAGATCAGAGCCAATAACTGCCATGCACTGGATGCATCATACATATGTGCTATACACAGGAACAACTGAAGGCACACTGTGACACAACTTAGAAAAAAGCTGTTGTCTTTACCAGTGATGCTAGGAAAGGCTTCTGCAAGCAAACTAAGACTAGCAAAATTATCTACATCATCACAATTAATACTCCTATATTTAGATCTCTGAATCAATCTAATTTGTGCACATGTTCAGAAAATCAATGCAGAGAAGGATATACTTTGAATCATAGCAAAAAGTTTGGCACATCTTTTGGATGTGAAAATAGCTCTGTTCATCTGAAAATCTGAATAAAATATTTGGAACTAGTGTTCTGTGAACCTGAACTCTTCCATTTTCAAATGAGTCAAACAGCAGCAGTGCAGCTTCCCATAGTTACCATACTATTATTATTATGATTTGTTTTGCTATGGCTGAAGATGTGTTTCAGCTGCACAAGCTACAACAAAGACTTAGTTCTGCTCCAGAAAGCTTGCAACGTCTAACAAAAAGACAAAAAGACATGGGGAAGAGAAGATTTCCCGGAATTAACAAATGAGGAAAACAGCTTGGCTTTTATTAGATCACTTATTGGGATGAAAAAATAATGCACTGATCAAACCCCTCCTGATCTCAGCCTCTGGGACCACCAGACCATGGGTCTCCATAGTAATCTTCTCTACCGTCATACCAGTATCAGTCTGGTGGAAAAAGAAGGAAGCTTCAGTAAAGGATCTTTACAGAGGTAGGGCTAAAAGTCAGTGACCACCCCTCCCAGCCCCGAGGGAAATTCTCATGTCTCTCATGTTTCTTCTCCATGTTTCTAAGTTCCAACCACCCGCCTCTCTCCAACAGTGGTAAAGTTGAGCAGATGCAGCACTGCACTATCCTGCCCTCTGCTCCTCAGTGCACTCCTGGCTCATCCATGCACCTGGGGGAGAAGAATTTCCCACAACACAGTTTTGCTCAGAGCAATCCTGATGGGAACAATTCCTCCGAAGGCATGAAGGAAACATGAACTACGGCCATTGTGAAATGTAGCCTGGGAATACAGTGGAATGTACCACAAACTACTGATACTGATTTAAGGATTACGGACTTTCAAATGTGTTTTCCAATATTTTGGCCATTAAGACTCATATTTTGAACACATCTCTAAAATCAGTTGGCCTAAGTTTTTTTTTTCACCTTCTCTCTTTATTTCATATAAAAGCAAACATCTCCCACAATCCCCTAACTCCTGAAACCAGAACTGAAAAATGCCACTTCTGAGGCTCCTGTGGAAAAGCAGTAGCCATGTCAAAGCAGCTCTAGAGAGCTATTGATAAAATAAATTTCCCAGGTAGGTTGATGAGATTTTCTTCAGAAGGAACCTCCTCTGTATCTACAGAGAATTCAGTAGCTACCTGGGCTAGATCCCTGCTTAGGAGGGTAAAGTCGGGTTGGAGGAACCTCACCTCCAATTTCACTAGGTCAAGTAAATGCTACACCTTTGTGCAATATCAGCATGTGATTTTTTTTACTTTTGCTTAAAAAAAATAATATTGCTTAAACTTTTGCACCCACCCACCATATGCAGAGAAGCACTCAGTCCCTGGAGTGCCATTACAACCGCTATTGTTTTTAATGGCAGTGTGTGCCAAGTCAGGAGAAACACAGCACACAACAGTGGTTATTCATCTCTCTCCTTTTCTAAACAGGTGCAAAGTAAGACATTCATTTCACAAGCCTGTGCTGTGCCCTAATAAATACTATGTGATTTGAAATTTCAGCACTTGGGCATGTGAAAGTTAGTTGAAGGAGATAGTCACATGTGGGGTTTGATTATAGTATTTTATCACTCAGACGAACATCTGATGTTTAGCACAGCAGCTGGAGTGCTTCTTTTCATGTCATAACAAAGGTTGCCCTCAGATAGCAATTACAGACTTCCTAATAAAAGGAAAGGCGTGTTGGAACTGCCTGAAAAGTTCAGAAGCTAGAGACAAACTTTGGAGAAAGAGTTTGCCACCACTTTGAATGTGGCAGTTTGATGCTTGAGTTGGTGTACAGCAAAGTGGCAAATCTGCCTTGAAAACATTTCCTCAAAACTGGAGAAGTAAAATAAATAAATAAATAAAAGCAAAAACCAAGCAGCTGGGCAAAAAGAAAGTCTCCAGGATTTCAAAAGTCTCTGCAAAGTTAATGTCTCTGTAAAAATGTACAAAACCAGTTTAAAGAATCATTATATGATCTTTTAAAAGCAAAGAAAGGCATAATGAAACAGAGATGCAGAGCAAAACATACTCTGCAGAGAACGTTCAGAGCTGAGCTGCCCCTACTGAGTTCAGTGGTTAAGCATTCATAGCTTTTCCCAGGAGCAACATGTGCAATAGCAGCTATATTTTCTAGTAATATTTCCAAGTGCGCCTTATTGGGGTTCTCATGAACTGCTAATGGTGTACATCTGTGCTTTTTGTACTTCATAGAATCCTAGAATAGTTTAGGTTGGAAGGGACCTTAAAGCTCATCCAGTTCCAACCCCCTGCCATGGGCAGGGACACCTTCCAATAGACCAGGTTGCTCAAAGCCCCATCCAACCTGGCCTTGAACACTGCCAGGGAGAGGGCATCTACAGCTTCTCTGGGCAGCCTGTACCAGTGTCTCACCACAGTGAGAATTTATTCCTAATAGCTAATCTAAATAGATAGACATATTGATAATATAAGTATTAAGATATCTGACATGACTAGAGCTAGGTACTTACAACAACCCTTGATCAAAATAATTTGTGTGTTTTAATGCAGTTTAGGGCACTAAATTACATCTGCATCTCTCTTCTGTCTTTGAAAATTCCAGGAGAATTTCATTTCTCATCTTTTGGATTTCTATTTTTCTCCTCTGACATTCAAAACTATTTATCAGTGGCCAGCAATTTCATTAACAAATGTCTTACAAATTGTAATGTATAGAACTTCTAGTTTTACCTTCGTAGCTTCCCAGGGATTCTCTTCTATTTTAAACAGTGGAATTAACAGTTCTAAGGCCTCAGACTTTATCATCTGCTTTACAGCTGGAGGGGACTGTCCATATATAATTTTTATCTTCAGTACACTGGTAAGTACAATTGTTCCTATTTCCCTTAACTGATTAATAACTTGCTCTATTTTTTTGCCACCTGCCTCCTTTGCCTATAGACACTAAGTGACTAAATATGCCTTCCCAGATTCTATGCACTGTGCAGACTCCTTTCTATTTTCCATGGTTTTGCATCCACCTTTTCCTGGATTGCAGCTGCATCTTCAAATTAGGCTGTCAGATTTTGACATATTTCTGTGCGAATAAACAGGATTTTCATTTTCTGCGGTGTCTAGGCAATGACACTCTGCCATGGCAGACACTCCTTGATCATAAAATTGGAGCTTCCTACCCTTTTTGAAAACATGCCTTCCCTCATGCACAGCCTCCACGTGCCTTCTAAATAAAGCTGTGTAGTTCTGCACTAAACTGATTAGCCCTTACAACCTGGTGCTGCATTTCATACTTAAATAACCATTACTTTGTTAATATATGTGGTCACAGAGATATATTGACACCCTTAAGAAATATGATGGTTGTTTGCTTTTTGATGTGGAGGCTGAAATATTGACCTTTAGGAGGCAGATGAAAGGTACTTTCAGATGTTTTGAACTAGTCAAGAATGTACCATAGGGAAGATCCACAGGGGAGGAATGAAGGAAGGAATATAGGCTGCACTGTCAGAAACAACATAACAGACAAAGCCTGCTGGAGAGCAATGCACAACATTTTTCTTGTAAATCCTTGAGCCAACAGCAGCTCTTGTGTGTCTCTTCATCCATGCTGATGGGGCATGTTCCCAGCTGCAGGACTGGGAGGGAGGGAGGGAGAGAACAGCCAATACATTGAATTTGAGCCATCTGGAAGAATAGGGATAAACAGGAAAAGCAGTGCCTTCCCCCCAACTTTGTAGTGCCACTGCTTTCAGGTGTTACTGGTATTATCCTTTGGGAAGATCTGAACTTCAGATATGCACACATGTATATGTGTATATGTGTCTACATGTGTGCAGTCTTGGAGATACTTAGTTCAGCTGCAGGTTGCTGGGCAGTTTGGGGCTAGTGCAGAAGCCCATCCTCCCCACCACCACTATGCTCATGCAGTCTCCAGACGCAGTGTGGTGAGTTTATGGGGAAGAAAATAAGAACGCTGTGCAGCAGGCTGCTGCTTGTAGCCTGTAACATTAGAGATGTATGGTCTAGCAGAGGCTTTGTTTTTGCTGCACTGCAGTGAATGTTGGTCATACACAGCTACTTGCTTTAGTTGCTTCCACAGATAAGCTCACTGCAGTGAGCACCTCTGTGCCTTACTGTCTGATACTGGTGGCTGCCCCTGCCAGCATCTCACTGACTGAAAAGCAGCTGTCTGCTTGGTAGAGGTGGCCTGTACCTGCTCAGGTGACACACAGGCAGACACAGTACAGCCACAGCCATCTGTGCACACTGTGTCTGATCACAGGCATTGTCCATTGTCTGCTCTGCAGCACTTTGCATTTTTGCCAAGATTTTATTTTATATTATTCCATGTGCTTCCAGGTAATTGATCATGTTTCTTGACAATTTGGAAATACATTTATATGAATGCATACACATATATTTGTTTGTACATACCAGGCCTTGGGATGCTGCTGGGGAGGCTTTCTTCACAGATACTTATAGAATCATAGAATAGTTAGGGTTGGAAAGGATCTTAAGATCATCTAGTTCCAACCCCCCTGCCATGGGCAGGGACACCTCACCCTGAACCATGTCACCCAAGGCTTTGTCCAACCTGGCCTTGAACACTGCCAGGGATGGAGCATTCACAGCTTCCTTGGGCAACCCATTCCAGTGCCTCACCACCCTCACAGTAAAGAACTTCTTCCTTACATCCAAACTAAACTTCCCCTGTTTTAGTTTGAACCCATTACCCTTTGTCCTATCACTTCTATACTACCTGTGCAGATCTTCTGCCCCACAGCTGTTGTACATGATGAAGGCACATGGGTGTATGACAGGGTATTTGCATTCCTGCTGCTGGAGTGTTTTTTCTTGCCTGTCCCTGTGAATCCATTCCCAATGAGGCCCCAGGTCCTCAGGGGGTACAGTGGTGGTACAGTGTACCTCAGGTAGTACAGTGTTGCTCATGCTGACAGCATACACATATCTGGAGTAACTCTGTCTCATGCCAAGGTGGAGAATGCTCGTTTTATGTGGAGATGAGTTGACATGATGACTCGAGGAAACCCCTCCTCTTGTGTACTCCCATCTTAATGTGGAAACTGACTAATCCATAAGCATTTTCTGGCTTAGGAAGTCCTCTCCCTGACCACCATGTGAAGGACCTAGCTGGCTTAGGCACATCTTTGCAGCAATTAAATCATAGAATCACCTCTGACACAATTTCTAAGCAATGTATTTGCTTTTTGAACAGAATAGATAGATAAGAGAGAAGAGGACCCAACTATTTTACTGCTGTCCTTGTGCCTGATGAAATATTTCATGTACAAAAGGTTATTCTCCAGCGCTGTATATTTAGTCCTACCTGGAATGAACATCATCTGAACAAGACTGTAAATAAGCCCTCTGTTTTTATAGCAAAGTCACATTGGTGGGGCTTAGCCATCTCCAACAACCTCAGCAGCAGACAGAAGGGCTTTTCTGGGAAGGCCTTCAAACCTGCCCTAGGCAGCAGGTGGCAAACTCCACTCTGCTGAAAAGAAGGCACGAGAGATTCAGGATTTGCTGTGGTTTTGTCCCACAGGTTTCACTCAGTCTCCTGCTTCTCAGATGTTCAGGCTCTCATTCGTCCTCACTGGCCATAGGTGCTAAACCCAGGTACCTCAGTGAGGAGCACAGTCACCTCCTGTGTCCCTGTGGTCAGTGGAAGGAGGTGGGTCCCCTTGGGACAGCACAGGTCTCAGTGACTTGAACTGACTTCTGATGCTGCAGCCTCTCTCTGCCCATTGCGAGGAATCCTCTCCAGGAACAGCTAGTTCAGCAAGGGGAAATGAGCATGGGATGAGAAGCACTCAGTGCCAGTACTCCTGCTTGTCCATTCACACCAGAGATCATCCCAACACCATGCTGAAATGGCTTCTGAAATAAATCTCAGTTCATCATGAATAACAGTGTTATGATAAAAAGTGTTAAAGAAACACTTTCCTACAAGCCCAGTATCTGGTTTTTACACTCCTTTGGCACCACAGAGTTCAAGTCCGGAGTGACATTTGTGCTTATCGCAAGGGGGTTGTTAATACAAATCCTAATTTGTCCACTTCTTTGGCCAACCTCGCCCTCCTTGGCTCTGAGCTGCTGGGGATGTGGCATTAGTGCCCTTCATTAACAGACATACACAGAGGGTGGCTGGGAGCATCTGGCCCCTGCCCATCTGTCCAAAGCCAGTTTTCTCAGCACTTCTTTCCTTGACATTTTTTCTGTTACGTTTACTTTATAACAGCACAGAAAACATCTCTTCTAATGCTTGGAAAGGTATGTGTTTCTTTTAAAGCCTGAAGGCTTCAGGGCATCCTATTGCTATCAACATTTCCTACTATCTTTGACCAAAGACATTTCCAAAGCTTGCAGCACAGCAGACGTTGCTTGCACATGTGACAGAGATACATGTGAAACATTTGACAGAGATCAGGTGAGTCAGGTTTGACAGAGGGGGCTGAACTCATGCTGTGCCGTCAGTCTTGTCAAATCATTCCTGGACGTCATCCAAGCCTGAGCGGAAGCTCTTGGGAAGGACAGAAATTTGGCAAGTGCCAGATGACAACCTTTTTGAGCTCCCAGCTGCAGCACGATGTCCCTGTGTGAGCACAACCACTGATGGAGTTTGAGGCTGGGGAGCAGCACAACTGCTGCATCCCATCCAAGTGGAGAGTTATGAAGTGGAAATGTGGAAAGCCTTAAAAGCCACAAACCAGGCTGTTGTTGCCATCATGGCCCAAAAGCATCATGGTAAAAATTCAGGACCTTTTCCATCTGGGAAGAGGGTCTAGATTTTTGTGAATGTGCTAAGTTCTGGGTACTGGTTACTGGCTGCAGAAGGGAAGTACCTCCAAGGAATAACCATGGAGAGCACTTCTTCAGGAAAAAAGAAGCTGACAGCCACTACCAAAATTGTTTTCTACCAACAGGTCCTCCCTTTTGAGACAAGCAGTCGGTCAAAAATTTGTGGCTGTTAGGAGGAGAAACAGCAGATGATGCCTAGTATTCCTTCGCCTCCTGCTTGCATTTAAGTAACATTTGAGCTCCTCTTTCCTCGGCACAGCAGGGACCATACAGCATCTGTCTGCTTCTCCTTTTAAGCAACTTTCAGCCAGTGCTCAGTCTGAAAAGCACACCAGGACTTTTCTCAAGAGCTTTCTTCCCGACAGCCCACGCTCAGGTCTGGCACAGCTTTGCTGCCTCTTCTGGTCCATTCTTTTCCATCCAGCATGTGCACATCACAAACCCAGCCCCTGTCTGCCCAGGGCTTTGTGCCTGCAGTGCCAGCCCCCAGGATTCTGGAAGGAGCTACCAAAGGTTAGCTGTTCCTTGAGTCCCTCTAACATAGAGGAGTGTGGGCACACAACTTACAGTCATTTATAAACAGCATACATCACATCAGAAGACAACTAGGAGGATGCTGTACACATAAACTGCAAAGCTTTGATAAGTGGAAGAAAGAGATCCCTTACAGACTTCATTTATCCTCTCTCCTCCAGGCTGTGCAGTACATGTACAATTGCCGCTGCTGACACGCCTTACATTTTGTATTCAGGTGTGAGCTACCAACAATGTACTTTGCAGTTAAAATAGACCCACCATGTGAGTCTGTTACAAAACAGAAAAGGGGTTATATAAACCTTGGCTTGCTCTGGCAATAAAATCTTTGTTTCTACCAACTTGTCTCACCTTGAGCTTTTCTCTTATTCCTGTGGAATTGGTATTGACAAGCACACAAACCACAATGTCATCCTATGCTTCCCACTTCTTGCGCAGCTGTCGTCTCAGATACCTAAGCCAGCGATCTCAGGTAATTTCAGTATTCCTTGAAAACATTGAACCTACAGATAAGAAGTGAATGTTCTCAGGGATTAGACAAGGGTGCTGTCATTAGAACTGGATTTTTTTCTTTAGCAAGTAACTTAGAAGAAATGTTTCCAGCCAGTATGAGGATCACTCACTTTCATCTACTTGACATTTCTGCGGGAAAGAGTGGAGGGTTGAGAAATCCACCGTATTTGGGCACTGGAAAGAGCATAATGTGTTCCAGATAGTGCTGAGAAAAAGTCCTGGAAGGTGGGTGCCCCAAAGCCAGAGAGAAGCTTTTCCTATGGGCTTTTCCTGTCTCTTCACATTACAGAAATACAGGTGCCATTACCCATTCAGGGATGCATGATAAAAATAGTAAACATGAAAGTGAACCTCTTAGAAGGTGAATTAAAATCCTGAAATAAAATACTTTATCACTGTTTGCTTGGGTTTCACCTCATTCCAACACACTTGCTGGTTTCCAAAGACAGATTTCCTGTGTTTATTGATTAATAACTGTCATTCTTTATACCTTCTATCAGACTGACACATAACCATGATGCCTATTGACAGCATAAATATGGACATGTCATGGTTTAAACAAAGTCAGCCACAAACGAAGCAGTTGCTCTCTCACTCCCCCCCCCCCCTTTTTTGGCCTCCCCCTGCTCCTGGAGGGATGGGAAGGAGAATCAAAAAGAATGCAACTCCCATGGGTTGAGATAAGAACAGTTTAGTAACTAAGGTATAACACAGATCACTACTGCTACCACCAATAATAGTAACAATAAAGGAAATAACAAGGGAAGAGAATACATCACTTCATCACCAGCCGACCGATAACTTGCCCCCCCCAGCCTGACCAAGCACCGACCGATACCTCCTCCTGCCGTCCTCTAGCCCTTCTGGCTAACTTCCGGTTACCTCCTGGGCATGACGTGCTGTGGTATGGAATACCTCTTTGGTCAGTTCAGGTCAGGTGTCCTGTCTCTGTTTCCTCCCGGCCTTCCCTCCTCCCTGGCAGAGCATGAGGCTCACAAAGTCCTTGGCCAAACCAAAACATCCTTGTTATCAGCTCTGTTCCCGAGCCGAAAGTCAAAACACTGCACTGCATCAGCTACCAAGGAGGAGAAACATGACTGCTACTGCTGAACCCAGGACAGGAGGATTTGACTTTAAATTCTAAACGTTTTCCACTACATTTTGTACTGATACTGTAATAGCTTGGAAACATTTAATGCAAATTTATTGGAACAAAAGGCCAGCAGTGGCTTGAAAGTGTGTTTGCACTGTTTGGAGGAGCTTTACATAAAGCTAATTTCACCTTTTTTAACCTTTGCATAGATTCTGTCCCCCCAGTCCTGGTATCCTTGCTCTCATCATTAGGATCTTCCAGTCATCCCCAACCTTCTCTCTGCTGCCGGCCATATGCTGAAGACACAAAATCTTGGAGTATCTTGGATATCTGATGACTGTACTGTCTGCATCATCTTAGTACCTTGCTACAAAACAGCTGGAAGAGCACTTGGGAGCATCAAATCCAAGTCCCTGTCTGCAGAAGGAGCAGCTACCACCAGATCCCTCCTGACAAGCACTAGTCCAACATGTTTTCTAAGCTCCTGTGAGGGGACACCACAGTCTCCCCTAGACATAGTGTTACCTCACTTCTTATCCCTGAGCAGTTTTTCCTAGTGTTTAGTTTATATCTCCCTTGCTGCATTTTAAGCTCATTAAGAAGAATTTGTATGCAAATAGAAAGCATCCCATATTTTATCCTCTAAAGACGATAGCAATAAATTATCAGAAGCACCTTTAGGGCTTCTCTGTTACATATGCATGATCCCAGCCTCAGCTTAATACTCAAAACCCACCCCTGGCTCTTGAAATGCTGTTAAGCTGCTGCTTGCTGCACTCCTGAGGCAACTCTGGGAATTTAGACAAGCCCAATGTAGTTCACTAGGGGTAAGCAGGGCCCATGTGCTCACTGGGGAGGTGTCTAAGGCCACTTTGACCAGCACACACTGAGTTCATTTAAAAAAAGAAAAACAAAAAATAAAAAATACAAAAAGAAATGTGAGTGGGACAAACAGCCTCATCCAGTCTCCCTGTGGCTTCTCTGTGCCATGATGCTGTACTGCAGCTCAAGGACCAGCTGACACTTTTCCCATGACAAGGGTTGTCTGTAGCCTCATGCTACACTCAGATTTCATCTCCCTTCTCTGATACAGCCCTCTTTGGTCTTTTCTCCAGTCACCATCTCTCTCTCAGCAGTGCAGGAGAAGCTGGAGGTGCTGGGGAAGTCCCCAGCAGGAGTATTTCTGCTGATGTCTGCAAGAGATGTCTTCCTGTTGTTCCTATGCTTCAATGCTGTGAATGCCCCTTCTTGCTCCAAAGCCATAACCAGAAGCTGTCACCACTGATCTTTTTCAGTGGGATCAGGCCATGGCTTTCACTACTACAGTTAGCACACTGAGAAATCCAGCAGCTGCTTAATCTGATTAAAACCAAGCCACCAAGCAAAACTCAGAAACAAATTCCCTCTTGTGACTAAAACCGTGAATCAGGCTCATTACTTTGAGATGACTAATTTGGCGTCATAATACAGATACCTGGCTCTAGAGTGGTGGAGGAAACAGGATACAGGTGTTACCCGATGAAGGAGTTCAGGAGAGTCAAATAAACTGCTGCCAAGCTGACCGTGAAAGAGGAAACCAGGAGATATATGACCCAGGCCTGAGACACAAAAATTCCTTCCTGGTCCTACTGATTCAAAACCACACACTTCAATCAAGTGCCGAGTATTTTCTCAATGTGTCTCAAAGGTTTAGTCTACAGACTAAATTGAACCTGCTTCTCTTTCTCCAGTGTTTGTTATATCTAGAGTTCATATTATAGCTGAACTACAGTACTGAGATGTGATTCTGGGTGCAGCTGCAGTCACAGTTCATCCTCCTGCTTAGGTTCTACCCAGTGGAAATTTGGCAGAGTAGCCAGCCCATTTTCCACAGAGAGCCTGGTGTATGAGCTCTGCCAGGAACAAGAGATGGATGAAGTCTCAGGGTGAACAAGGCATCTAGGAAGTTTCATTGAACCAGCCCTGCAGGTCATGGCATTTCTAGCAGACCAACATCAGCCCAGCATGACTGTCCAACATTTGTCTGACTTCATCTTGGAGTAACAGTGCTTCATCAGTTGAAAACTCAGACATCCAGTAAGTGAAAAGCACCAGGAAGAGGAAATTAGTTTGGCTGTAGAGCATAATGTAGCAAACACTCCCCAGAGTGTCTCAACTGCCTATCCAGAGTGTAAAAAATAGTATTAATTTTAGCTGTATCATTATGACGCATTTATTGAGGATCCAGGACCTGTGGAACACTTTTTGTTCTGTTTATTCCATTTTATCATTAAAAATTTAAACCGGGCTGCACACTAGAATGAAGTGTGTTGCTCTGAAAGTCCAAATCCTGTTCTCTTTTCTGGCAATGACAAAATTTCCATTAGTTTTACTAGCACAGCACTGAGCCCAAAGCTAAAAGTAGCTCCATGAGTGACAGAACCATTGCATTAAAAATGAAATGCCGCTCCTGATGCAGAGCTGAGTTTCTTTCTTTGCTGTCATTCATGAAAAATTACTATGATCTCTGCAGATGCCATCTGCTTACGTCTGTGCCTTCCCTCCAAACTTTTCTGTGACTTGGCTTTTTTGGCCACGACAGCAGAAACACTGATAAGGTGACAGTGACAAATCCAAGCCCTGGGCATTCAGGGTTACATGGGGAAGGAGGTGGGCATGAGATCAGCTCAAAGTCTGGGTGCTTAGGGAAAACATATATAAAGGACTCATCAGCAGTCCTAGGACATGTGGCATCCTTCTCTCAAATTACAAACCAGGAAGACTTACAGTGCATTTTCTTGTCTTTTCATGTTGGATGCTATTTTTCTCATCAGCTTCACCTGCCCAGCTAAATCTTGAGAAAACAAACATGTTGTTTTCTCTCCAGCTGGACTGTTTATAAGTTCAGGAAGAAAAAAAAAGACTCTTAGGAGTCTGTCATGTACTTTGCAATTTAGTGTCTCTCAAAAGGACCCAGAGGATGAAATAGAGACTTGCACTTTTAAAGAAAAGTTTGGGGAAAAAAAAAAACCTTAAGAAAACAACAAAACCTAAAAGCTAAATAAAACAAATAGCACAGAGTATCTAAAAACCATCTTATGCCTTTAAAAATGAAATCTCTTGATTTTGGAGCTGCAGTTGTGGGGGGTTGATGCTTGTAAAATCATCTTTATGCAAATACAATATTCACGGCATGTGCTTGTCAGTAGCATCAGCTTCTTGTTAAACACTCATATATTCGTGTGCTTCCCCTCTGGCAAACATGCAGACAGTATGACATGTGCTGAAAGTAGGAATCCAAAGGTTTGTGTTACATGCTGCATTTAGCTGTGGCAGGACAGCTGGCTGGACAGAAAGTTCTGGACAACAAAGCCTGCTGCCTTTAAAGCTGACACCTTAGTACAGCTATTTTCATCCTCTTCCTGCTAAGCTTTTTGATGGCTGTAGCTCTTGGACCAGATAAGGGGGAGAGCAGTCAAACCCCTATCCATCACACACCACGATGCTGTGGTACTCCTCCACAAACACCTTGTGCAAAGCTACCCCTGAAGAAAACAAACCTCCTTCTCTTCCCCCACCCAGCCAGTAGCTGGGCTCTAGATTAACCTGTAGGCTAAGGCTAGATAGTCAAAACCTACTGCAACCACCTCACTTGTTTGCAGGCTTGTTTATGACACAGCACTGCAAAAAACTGCCTGAAACCTACTGATAAGGTCAAGCCCCGAAGAACACTTTCAAATATCTAATTATCTCATTTAAACCTCCTTCTAAAACACTTTATCCCTAAATTATGAAAAGGTTTAATAACAGCTTTCAGCTTAATTAACTGTTTTATTTACCTGGAATTAAAGAACACCACAAAAATCTTGATTAATTGCCCAGCAGCCTTGTCTGACATATTGTAGTGTTAAAGGGTTTCCAAGAAACTGATTTTTTACAGTGCAATGTAAGGCTTTCATGAAGTCAATACCTACTTCGTGAAAATACAGAAAACCAATCCCATGATGTAGTCTTTCTTCTCTGAAAAATTCCACAGAGCAGCAACTTGGCTAAAGAGTGCAGTGATCCGTTCAGCTAAAAAAGAACCTTTCACAACTATGTGAAAGCTGCAGCTTGGCAATATTCCACACATATCTACCCAAGGTCAGAATTTAACATAATAAACATTTTTAGTTAACAAACAGCTCTTCTTCTGATGTGGAAATGGCATTAGATGAATTTGCATAGTGTTTCAAAAACATATGAGCACAAGCAATTGCCAGAAACATGACTTCTAAAGCTTTTTTGCTATTGTTTGTCATTTTCAGATGTTTAGCACAATTTGGATTCCTTCTCAAATGGTCTGGTTTGCATGCAGAAATCTAAACTTTTCATGTTCAAAAGCCTCACTCCAGTCAAAATGCATTTGGGGTGCTTGAGAAATGGAAAATGAGCATATAATGTACTGCTTGTTATTGTTTAGTCGAAACGACCAATCCATTTAAGAACAGGGGTGACTTTCAAGAACACCCAGCACAGTATTAATGTTGAGATTTTAAAGCATTTTCTTTGACAAGAAAATGAAGAGAAATGTAGTAGGATGTCAAAATGCATGAATTGTGAATTACCATTTAATATTCCAGTGGAGCGACATATGAATAAAGACAAGGGCACCTTGATACTAAAAATAACCCTTTGTTTTTAATGTTGATCTGCAGTGGTAATGAGAGTGTTCAGCATTTCTCAAGTCTATCAATTTTTAAATCGAGCAGGTTATGTCAACCTGAAGGAAGAAAAACTCACTCTGACTTTTAGACAAAAAGTATTCTTTTCTAATTTACCTCTGATTTTGGAAACAAAGTATATCCTACAAACCAAAGGCAAACCAAAGGCAAGCTACCACCTTGGTATTATGCAAAGCATAAAGTCACATCACAGTGAAGAGAGCCCCTGGGAGATAAAAAACTACTTGGTGTCAGGACCACTTCAAACAGCGCAGGATCATCATCCTGCTGTGATGTACAAACGGGCTTTCGCATGTAAATCTGCTACAATTCAATTAATATTCATGAGGTTAACTCTGATCCTTTCTCCATTGCTATTGAAGGACTAATTTCACTGAAGCCAAACAAATTGCATGCATGTGACTGAACCCAGAATTAGGCATGGTTTGGACAGTTTTTATGTTTTGGGGGTCTCTTTTGAACCTGCCCTCCAAGTCCTCTCATCTTCCATGGAAGCCCCTGGCAACATTCCAAGGGAATTCAAAGTGAATTTGCCAGTGGGAAAGTGTGCATTCATACTTGGACTCCATGGGAGAAACAGCTCTTTACTGAGGAGCAAAGAATATTGTGAATGTCATATTTCTAACAGGACATTGTCATTTTCTCAGTTTCAGCACAAGTTTGCACAGTGTCCAAATGCCTTTGTCACTGATAAGTAGCCTGTCTCAGAAGGTCTTCAAAAAAGATGTTAGGCAATGAAGAGAGAAAGAGGAATACAACTCAGAATGAGGGAAAAGTGAAAAGAAGGTAACTGTGATATTCTGTTTCAATAACAAGTAAACTTTCTATGTCTTCAATGCAAGAGAAAAAAAAGTTTTGTGACTGAGAGGCATTTCAAATGACCTGTCACAGCACAAAATCCTAGCAGAGACAAGGCACAGGTCTCTGGCAGTCAAGGCAAGCTTTGTGTCTTTATTTCACAAGTTACAGTGCAATAAAAACCACGGTGCATTGTTTCTGCAAAGTCTGCATGTTAACATAGCAATCCCGATGTCAAAGATATCTCTGTTTTCTATGAGAATAGCTATGAGACCAAGCGCTTTTAAGCACACTTTAAAGTATTCAAGCAGAATATTGAGCTACATTTTATAGGCTTACGATTTACCAAGCAGATACTTAAATTTGGCCCTCAGGGTAGGGATGAAGTGAGGGTTTTGTGGCAAATTCACATTTGTACAGTTCTTGTCCTATCCTCTTCAGCATGCAGCAACTTTCATAGACCTAAAAAGATACAAGAAATTCACTGTCTTGTTATTTACATCTCTTATTTATTCTTTCTGTTCTTCTTTCTTTATGCATCCATGCTGTAGATCTGTAAATAAACAACATAATAAAATGGCTTTTACACCCAGGCCTAGAGAAATTCAGTTAACAGATAGAATTATATATAATTTTACATAATATTGACTAGATTTAATTCCAGACCATAGCAATCTTAGGAAAAGAACTCCTTTTGTTATGCACATGATCAGTTCTGGATGAGCACAGTATCACAGAATCATTGCATAGTTTAGGTTGGAAGGAACATCCGGAGGTCATCTAGTCCAACTCCCCTGCTCAGTCAGGACCACCCAGAGACAATTGCCCAGGACTTTGTCCAGATGGCTTCTGATTATCTCAGGGATGGAGACTCCACAGCTTTCCTGGGCAACACATGCCAGTGCTGCATTATCAGTATTTTGGAGATAGCTCATCCTGGAGAAACATATACTGGCCCTGGGCTCTAAAGTCCTCTTCTGCTCCCAAAAGGCTATTCAGACTCACTGGATCCACAATGACAGCTGTGATGGAGTTTTTATGATGAGCAGGACTTATTCCTAGGGTCTAATGGGAATTATACAGGGGTCAAATTGGTCAGCAGACACCTATTTCTAGAGAAACGAAGCTTTTATCATGTGTTGTATGTCCATAGCTATTGTTGTGCAGGACTCCTAGCTCTACTATGGAGTTTCAAATTCCTATAGGTTTAGACAACTGAGCCCACGCTAGATCTACTTTTATTTACTACCTATAAAGGCTGCGTAGGCACTTCAGACTCCTATAGCTACCAATCTGCAGACACATAAATGTAGTTAGAACAGTCTTGACTGAATCTCATCCCATCTCTGTTCACTTCAAAGTGATTATTATTGACTACTCTGCACATAACTTACATTGATGTGTGGGTGCAAGGAGCAAGCTAGGGCTAAGCACAGGCTCTGGCTGGCACACAAGGGCTGAGGAGATGCATTCAATGGGCTGACACTTCACCCCTTATTTCTCCCTCAGAAATTTCATCTACTTTTACACTTTCAAGCAAAGTTTTGCCTTACTATAAAAAGCAGATGTCTTCAGTGTTTACTTCTTGCCACTGCCAAAACTTTATAATATCATCTTTCTGGTTTAAGTGAGCTAAGGAGCTTATTTAGCCCTAATCAAATAACTGCAGATTTTCCAGGCACAGTAAAGCTAAAATCCAGTGATTTCAGGCCACCTACAGAAACATCAATAACATCTGAATTTCTTTATTACTGAAATGATTGATTTTATCTGAATGTCATTCCCTTGCATGTTAATTTTAATCTGGTTGTGAAAGTGAGAAGTTATTGAGGCTATTAGGCAAACATTCCCTGAATCAAAACTATAGGCTAATTACTTCTAGAGACATATGGCTTTTATTATGCATGAATTAGTTACTAATTTACCCATCCTGCATTTTAATATTCAACAAGCAAGCTCAGATTTGTTTTACAGAAACTTTTGTGGTTTTCTAAATTGAGACCTTTGCTAGCTACTGAAGAGGTCAAAATGTTAAATAAATATTTCATGAGATCTTGGGAAAAGCACCCTATTTTACACTCTTTTAAAGAAAATAGCTTCTTGAACAGCAGAATAAAATTGGGAACTGAACAATGTTCTTACCAAACCCATTCTGGAGCCTAGGAGAAAAAAAGATGTTGCTTTAATACACAATGTAATTTGCTGGTGCCAGAAATGGAAGGACTGTGAAAGCCTCAAGACAGCTAGTTCCAATCGCTTCCTTCCACAAAGGGCATGCAGTCATCAGTGACTCACAGGGTGCATGCAAAAGAAATGAGCCATGTCTGTAACCAGGAGGAAGAGTAGGAGGAAAGAGGCAGCGGGTTAAGGGAAACCCTGTGTCTCTCATCTATGGAATGAAACCAGAGCTATGGCCTGCATAATTCAAAGGGAGAAGCTGGCTCCGATGAAGCAGAGGAGTAGATGGCTAGGACTGACAATCCTCACCTGCTTTCATATAAAGATACTAGGTGCATTGTTAGAGAAAAGCAGAAGTAAAATTTCTTGCCATTTTCAGATAAAAGCATGACAATAGTGGTGAGGGGCAAGAGATTAAGAAACCCTGACTTCCTGTAGGGAGCAAAGCTCCCAAAAACCTCCTGCTGTAGCTTCTGCATTGGAAAAGCTTAATTCCAGAAACAGTTCAGCAGCAACAGGAGCAAATGAAGTTCATGTCTCCAGGTACCTCTAGTAACTGTTGCCAAGAATAAAAGGCAGGAGATGATGACATCCAGGACCAGAGGAGGGCTGGGTGATAAAAGCCTCTCTCAGTACCTCACATGGGGCAGTAGTCACCAGAGTGGGGCTGGCAACAGGGCTTGTGTAGGGCATCCTGTTCTCCATCATGGGGACATGGGCCTGGTCTCACCTCAAAGTAGCCATGTGGAGGTCACCTGCTCCACCTGCAATGCTGACCACCAGCATATGGAACATCCCCCCCCTACTCCATAATGCTGTCATCTCCCCAGAGCTGCATTTGCTGCAATCATGGGGCACTGGGGAACTGCTTGGACAATTATTATAAGGGAAGAAGAATGAGATCTAATGAACCAAGATACAGAATTCAGGATAGAGCCAGGTAACAATCCGAGAAATCTGAAAAATATTTTGTTCCTGTTATGGGGCCCTGAAGATAATTTATTTCTTTATTCTTAACATGTATACTTTGTACTATGTGTTCCTCTCTCAGAGGTGATTTAAATCTTAGCAGGTGTTTCCTGTTATTAAAGTGATGTTGAAATCTCCTCAAGACATTTTCCAAAGTTTCTGGTTACAGATTTTTGGGGCCGGTGAGCATTCTGCTCCTGCGTCATCTCCTCAGAACAGGATGTTTGATAAATCACAGCTGCAACTTTTCATCTTTCTGGTTTTTACTGCAGCCTAATGGGAAGTTGCAGGAGTCCCTGAAAGGTCACAGGCAGCAGGGAGAAGCAAAGCGCTTTGTTGGCAGAGCAGGCAGAGGCAACTCGAGCATTCCCACTGCACATCAATCCAAGGTAGCTCCCACAGGGCACAACATTCCCAGTGTTACTGCTGTGCCAGGCCATTGCCAGCACTGCGAATGGCACCAGCTGTGGTCAATACAGAAGACAGGTGGTACGTACCTGCTCAAAGTTGCAGATAGATAGGACCTCTTCCTTGAGGGTACAGTGCCATGGGATGAGTCCTTCAGTGAAAGAGACAGTCTGGGAGAGTCCTGCTCAAACCCCAGACATGGCATCCTGTCCACTCCCTCTGTGAGAGGTTCCCCCTTGGTTACACCAACCCAACATGATCACACTTGTAAATCAGCTCTCTGAAGCTACCTAGCTCTTCACAAGAAGCCTTATTACAAGGGCATGGAGTGATGGGACAAGGGGGAACAGCTTTAAGCTGAGAGAGGGGAGATTTAGATTAGATATCAGGAAAAAAAAATCTGTGGATGTCTCATCCCTGGAAGTTTTCAAGGTTGGACAGGGTTTTGAGCAACATGGTCTAGTGGAAGTTGTCCCTGTCCATACCAGGGGTTTGGAAATGGATGTACTTTAAGGTCCCTTCCAACCTAAACCATCCTATGATTCTATGATTCTATGGGTTCTATGAAATGCTTTTAGGGGTGACATCACCTCACAGACATGGACTGTGCAAAAGACAGGCATCCCTCAATACAACCACCCAAACTCCAGGGTTTTTTTTTTTGTGCTGAAACTCCAGCTCCTCCTCTCTAGTCATGGTGAGAAACAGCACTTCTGAGGAGAGATCCAGCCCTCTGCCGTTGGATGAGTCAGCCTCTGGGGATGCCTGCTTCTCTCTACCAACATATTCAGAATGACTGGTGTACACTGATATCAGACCAAGGCTGGGTGAGATAATGCCCACACTGGATTTGGAGAAGGAACAGAGATTGAACCTGCCCTAACAGACTGAGCCATTTAGTCTTATGTTGGTATAACTTCTCCTTCAGGTTTTGTCATGGGCATAACCACGGCCAGCTTTGATGGCACAAATCTCAACTGGAGCTGTATAGTCACAGAGGATCCTGACCTCAGCAAAAAGTGATCTGCAGCCCATAGCTGGCACTAGTGCAGCCTGGTCACATTGTGCAGTGTGTAGAGTGTGTGTGTGTCTTACTGTGCTCTGGAGATGGTGTTGCCTCTAGGTCCTTCTCCTTCAGATGAAGGTACCCAAGAATTGGAGTATGTTTTCAGCCTAAGATGCCAAATAATCACAAATTGTTCCACATTAGAACAAGGGACATTTTGAAATTACCCATGAAAATAAGAGCAAAATATTATACTTGGGATCAAGGGAAAAAAATATTATAAATATATCTCTTTAAAATTTATATTGCAGGAAAAGTTATACACACTTAATGGGAAATATATGTATGCTATTAAAATGAACATTAGTCTAGATTGAAGTGTAGTATCCAGATGCATTGATGAAGTTGACATGAAGTGTTTTGGATTCTCCTCACTGAAAACAGGAGTGAAATTAATTTGTTCTCATAAACATTGTTTCAATTGAACAGCATTTTTCATTGCAAACTGGTTCTTCCAGAATTTTCAGGCAGTTCTAACTGTAACAAGAAGGATGTATGGATTACAGATGCTGCTGCTGGTCTGAATTTGTACCCTATATAAACCTATTCCCTGTGCCATGCTGAATTTGCAGAGAAATCTTTTTTCCCCGATATAAAATAAGGAAAAAGAAAGATTCAGATGAAGGGAGATTATTTTAATGTTAGAACTGTTAGAAAATAGATTGATGTGTTGTCAGAGTGAAAAAGAGACCTAAACAGTGAAAGCTAGGGCTGAAAATGTCAGACTTAAAATAAATCTAGCCAGGCAAGTTGAATTTCAAATTGTTCTATAATGCTACAGTGACACTCTGAGCAGTAATTAAATTCTCTATTGTTTGCATTCAGTGAAGAATCTTTTAATATCCTGCAATTTATCATTCTAAAATTGAATAGCAATATCATTCTCTCCATTCTAAATAGAGCTGTAATTGCTAAAGAAATGGTAAAATGAATCAGTAATTCACTCTGAACTGCTGGCATCATTCTTGGGACATGGTTTGGTAATTTTTTGATAAAGTATCGAGATTACTTCATTTAGAGTAAAAATCTG
Source organism: Pezoporus wallicus (assembly GCF_028554395.1). NCBI lineage: Eukaryota > Metazoa > Chordata > Aves > Psittaciformes > Psittacidae > Pezoporus > Pezoporus wallicus. Next base: position 5,262,741 of record NW_026642654.1, read on the forward strand.
AAAGATTACTAAACAGTGAGCAGAACACAGATGCTCAGACCTCTTGAAGAGGAGGTTTGGGGTCTCTTTGCCACATCTCCTTAAGATACAGCGTGTTTCAGGGTCAAGGTCTGCTCTTGGCTACATTGGCAGATGACTGTGTTTATTTTAGTGGGGTTATCCCAAGCATGCGATGGTGTAGATAACAGCACAACTGGACCTTTGCAGCAGCCCATTGACTGGTTGCACCTTGCTCACAGCTTGCATTTTGTGCTGTTTGGAGCTTTCTACCCAGACTGCAGGTGAGATCAGCAACTCTCCATCATGCTGCAGCAGCTGGTGTGAGGGGATTGCCCTCAGCCAACTTTAGAGACCTAAGGTTTTAAGTTTTGAATTTTAAGTTTGCCCAAAGTTTACAGCTTTCTTATGGGTCCAATGTAAAGCTACTGCACTTCTTCAGGGAAGCAGAAACTTGAGCTGACAATTCCTAATTCAGTCGTTTCGTGACCAAGAGAGAAGGTCATCATCTCATCTTCCACTACTAAAATTCAGTCTCTCTTAATGTGTACAGATGAGGCATGTCATTTTAAGCTCCTCGAAGGAGCAAGTCTCCTTTGTCCCTCCTCTCACTGAGCTTCATCAGTTTCTGCTGCAGAGACCTCCTGGCAGATTTTGTCATTGATCGCCATGCAGTGTCCATTGCATAAGGAAACACCTTTTAAGCTGTTACTCTAGGATGCAGGTGGTCTAGATATGAAAACCTGTAAGCTGAAAACTAAATGTATTTTCTGCAGGATGGGCTGGTGAATGACCATATGATAAGAGGTATCCCAGAACAAGGCAGCAAAAAAATGTGAACATATCAAAATCAGGAGAGCTGCTGCCTCCCAGATGTAAAAGATGCAGGCAAACCCCTGATGCACAAGGCAAGGGCTACTCCCATGTTCCCAGAGTGTTATTTCTTCCTCAGAAAGTGGCTGCATGCAGGCACCCCATTTCACCCCTGGGCAGCTGAGCCAGAGACTCTTCAACCACATCCAAAAGCTGCATTATCCCTGTCTTCAGGGGAATCCTTGTTGAGAAGGCTGCAGTCTAAACAGAGGGCACACAGGAGAAAGGGGAGCCAAAATGCTGTCATAACACAGCATGTATGCGCTGGACCTCTGCTGGCATGAAATTGTCTGTAGGCAAACTTCCAATGAGCATTTCTAAAGACATGGCCTTCAGAAAGGACCCGTGTGTGAAGAAGTGGTGGAAGAGAGAAATCATGGAACAATAAGGGGTAAGCAATCAAAAAACAGCTGAAAAATCCTTAGATATGTGAAAACTTTGATAATGAAGACTTGGTTAAGATAAACCATAAAGTTGTTTAGCACAGGGTTCAGTATCTGCTTTTCTCACTTGGGAGGGAGACCATAAAAGAAATAAACTTCCCACAACAAATCAACAAAGAATTGTTTTGCTTTGTTACCTCTCACCTTCCTCTTTCCCTCAGCCTTCATGGGTCACCACTCATCCCAGTGTCAGTGTCACAGATCTGCTACTGGAAACCATGTTCTGCTTTTGGGGCAAACCCAGGTCAGTCATCCTCAATGGACCAAGTTCTCCTCTGAGCCAGGTAGTAAGAGCAGGGAATGAGCAAAGAGCTCTAAGCATCTCTGGCTCTCCTCCTTGGCCCTGGTCTGCCAGAGAAAACAGGGACAGCAACTATCCAGGGTGGCTGCAATGCTAGGATGAAGATAGACCAAGAAAAGGCAGTTAACACTAAAGAAACTGTATGAGGATGCAGTTTCTTTTTCCTCTAAGCTTGACATGCAGATGCTTTGGGCACTACACTTCCAAAATATTGTCATTGTTGTTCCTGAAGACTGGAAAAAGGGAAATATAACCCCCATTTTCAAGAAGAGGAAAATGGATGACCCAGGAACTACACACCAGTCAGTCTCACCTCTGTGCCTGGCGAAATCCTGGAGCAGATTCTCCTGGATGGCATGCTAAGGCACATGAAAAACAACAAGGTGCTTGGTGACAGCCAGCATGGCTTCACTAAGGGGAAATCCTGCCTGACCAATTTGGTGGCCTTCTATGATGGGGCTACAGAACTGATGGACAGGGGTAGAGCAGTTGATGTCATCTACCTGGACTTGTGTAAAGCATTCAACACTGTCCCACACAACATCCTTGTCTCTACATTGGAGAGAAATCAATTTGATGGATGGACCATTCGGTGGATAAAGAACTGTCTGGATGGCCGCACACAAAGAGTTGTGGTCAATGGCTCAATGTCCGGCTGGAGACCAGTAACGAGTGGTGTCCCTCAGGGATCGGTGTTGGGACTGGTCTTGTTTAACATCTTCATTGCTGACATGGACAGTGGGATTGAGTGCGCCCTCAGCAAGTTTGCCGATGACACCAAGCTGTGTGGTTCAGTTGATACCCTGGAGGGAAGGAATGCCATCCAGAGGGACCTTGACACACTTGTGAGGTGGGCTGATGCCAACCTCATGAAGTTTAACCATGCCAAGTGCAAGGTCCTGCACCTGGGTGGGAGCAATCCCAGGCACAGCTACAGGTTGGGCAGAGAAGAGATTCAGAGCAGCCCTGTGGAGAAGGACTTGGGGGTGCTGATCGATGAGAAAATGAACATGAGCTGGCTTCATGTGTGCTCGCAGCCCAGAAAGCCAACCGTATCCTGGGCTGCATCAAAAGGAGCGTGACCAGCAGGTCGAAGGAGGTGATCCTGCCCCTCTACTCTGCTCTTGTGAGACCTCACCTGGAGTATTGTGTGCAGTTCTGCTGTCCTCAACATAAAAAGGACATGGAAATGTTGGAACAAGTCCAGAGAAGGGCCACGAGGATGATCAGGGGACTGGAGCACCTCCCGTATGAAGACAGGCTGAGGAAGTTGGGGCTGTTCAGCCTGGAGAAGAGAAGGCTGCGTGGAGACCTCATAGCAGCCTTTCAGTATCTGAAGGGGGCCTATAGGGATGCTGGGGAGGGACTCTTCATTAGGGACTGTAGTGATAGGACAAGGGGTAACGGGTTCAAACTTAAACAGGGGAAGTTTAGATTGAGTATAAGGAGGAAATTCTTTCCTGTTAGGGTGGTGAGGCACTGGAATGTGTTGCCCAGGGAGGCTGTGAATGTTCCATCCCTGGCAGTGTTCAAGGCCAGGTTGGACAGAGCCTTGGGTGACCTGGTTTAGTGTGAGGTGTCCCTACCCATGGCAGGGGGGTTGGAACGTGGTGATCTTAAGGTCCTTTCCAACTCTAACTATTGTATGATTCTATAAAATCCAGCTCCCGTTTTAAACCATTTTAATAATTACTATGACTTCTTTGTTTTTCAGGAGGGAATCTGGTATTGTAGGAAAAAAAAAAACAAGAAATGCTCTTTGATTTTGGGTTCTTTCTCTTTAACTCCACGGAAGTTACTACAGACAGTAACTACTGAGACCAGGGACTCTAATCCCTTTTATTCTTCTTTGTCATTATTGTGTCTTAAAATATGAAGTGACCCATACTTATCATTAATCTTCATCTGCTCCTAACTAACATACAATTTAAGGGTACAAATAGCACAGGTGATTCAGAAGCAATTCCCCCCCAGTACATTTGCAATACCACAGGTTTCCCTAATCTCAGTGGTATCACAAAGCTAACTATTCTACCAGTTTCAAAAGCTGATTTACTACTGTATCAGAAAGAGTTGCAGCATAGTTAAAAATGCACAGTAATTTGCTGTTCATACGCTCAATCAATCACAGCCAGCACTGGCTGTTATCTTGACAGGATAAAAAAACAAGCCTGGCCACTTCACCAGCACCAGGATTGCTGGTTGAAGGCTCGTCAGCCTGGAGAGAAGCACGAGCACTGCCAGCCAGTGTCCCTGCAGAGTTTGCAAAGATCCAGCTAAGTGTGTCTGGTAACTCAGAGGCAAGCAGAGAAATGTTTAATACTTTCTTAATATCCTTCAGAGATGCTCAAAGGGAATGGAGGTTGAAACCCTGCAAAAGAAGGGCAGCTGGAGGATGTTAAGATGAGGAGATTGACTCCAGAGGGACCAAGGGAACTGTCTTGGTTGTGAGTTACTTATAGGAGCTGGGCACGGAAGGCAGATTTTCTGCTTTATCCCAGGGGATGTGGATTGAACCAGTGCTGTGCAGCATTGCCCAGACACCACCACCATGAATCTCTGGTCCCCAGGGTCACAGAGACTGTATCTCATGCTGCCTTTCAGACCATGCCCAGGAATCCTTTGGGGAGAGTTCTAGCTGTTCTAGGATTAAATCATACTGTGCTTTCCACTGCAAACCCTGAGGTTTAAAGTTACTGAAACTTTAAGGGCTTGTGCCTACTTAGCAATCTAGAAATAGCCTTCTGTAATTCAAATATTCAATATCAAGTGTGCAACTGAAATCTTCATGCCCAGTGGAAGTTTCAGTACAAAAGTACTAAGAACCACTCTGGTAAGGAATCGTTTGTGGTTTAGAAAGCTGCAGAAAGTTTACTGTGAAGTAATGGTCTAGGAGATCTCTTTCTGCATTTTGAGAACCCATGGAATACACAGGGAGACACAACTCTTCCCAAATGGTCTAAATCATCTAATGAATCATCTCTATGCAGTCTAGAGACCATAGTCTTATATGGCAGTGCTCCCCAAAAGTGGGGAAAAAGAAAAAAAGGGAGCTTTAAACATTATTGTGCATTCTCAAGGAAATTTTTTTTAATGGAAAATTTAAGGGAGGCATACTGCTTTTTTTTCTTGGTTTTCACTGGATTTATAGTAGTGTTGTGGTTTAAGCTCAGTCATAAATCACGCAGTCACTCTCTCACTCCTCCCTCTTCCCTCTCTCGCTCCCGGAGGGACGGGGAGGAGAATCAAAAGAATGCAACTCCCACGGGTTGAGACAAGAGCAGTCCAGTAACTAAGGTATAACACAAACCACTACTGCTACCACAAATAATAATAATGATAAGGGAAATAACAAGGGAAGAGAATACAACCACTCACCACCAGCCGACCAATAATACTCAGCCTGACCGAGCAGTGATCTAGCCCTTCCAGGTAACTCTCAATTTACATCCTGGGCATGACGTGCTGTGGTATGGAATACCTCTTTGGCTAGTTTGGGTCAGGTGTCCTGTCTCTGCTTCCTCCCAGCTTCCCCTCCTCCTTGGCAGAGCATGAGACTCACAAAGTCCTTGGTCAGACTAAACATTTGAGCAGTAACTAAAGACATTGGTGTTATCAGCACTGTTCCCAGGCTGAAAGTCAAAACCACAGCACTGCACCAGCTACTAAGAAGGAGAAAAATGACTGCTACTGCTGAACCCAGGACAAGTAGCTACAGGCTAATGTGCAATATTCACTTCATAGGTACCAAAACACCATGGTGATGGCTGTGACACAGGGGCTGAGATAAGGAAAATGAATTTGAGCCTGTGGCAGGCTGAAAAGTCTGTTAATCTGCATGAAAATGATATCCTTACTAAAATAAGTATTGTAACCATGACATCCTTGCTACAGGGATAACATTTTCCATCCTTCCATGAACACATAGGATAGTTAAAAACCTTCACACAAGACATACTTCTCTGTCAGACCCAGCTTTTAGAATATTGTGCATAATAACAGAATGGTTACAGGTGAACTCTCAAAAAAATATGTAGTCAGTGTCACAGCTGCATTTGTATCATATCAGAACAATCTTTCAGACATCCTCATTTACAATAGGAGACATTTCTCTAACCTGCAGCAAGTTGAAAGCACCATCTCATTCATCTCTGTATTCCTGATGAGGTGAGTCTAGACTACTGGTCAGGGGGTGGGAGAGGATCTGCCTCATGCAATTATCCTTATTTAAAAAGTGTAGATGTTGGGACTAAACAGCAGGAAAAGGCTCCTACTCAGACTACACAGTAAAGGGCAATCACATTTGTGATCTAAGCTTCTTGCTTCTAACTTCATGAGTCAGCTTTGCCATTACTATTACCAGACAGACCAGTGGAAATACTTTGAATAGCTCATTTCTTCATGTTATGCTAAATTGGGCATTTCCTCTTCCCCCAAAGATGCATGCTTAATTTGACTGGATAATAAATGAGGTTTCAGGTTTTGGCCATGCAGGTGGTATTAGAGCCAGCTGATTTTAACCAGAGTTTATAAGGGGCTTGACCCTTAACTCTGCTGCATTTGTACCACCTAACGATGGTGCAGTTTTGTTGGGACCATTTATACTCGCCACATGATCACTGCTTCAGATCCAGCCAGGCTTGATTTACAGGCTGTCTTTAGGAAAGCTATGCTTATTGTGCTGAGTAAGAGAGCTGAATGTTCAAAACCATTTCCCTGGGGTGTGAGTGAGGGGCTATTCAGCAGTTATGAAAATGGAAGGCTGGGATCCAATGTCAGTAAAACTTTTGAATCTAAATGTTCTCTCAAGCCTCTGATTTCCAGGAGTGCTTTTGCACACTGCTACAAATGGAAAATATTCAGCAAAGCAGTACAGGGATAGTGAAAAAAAATCCTGCTACAGTGTTCATGCCACTTTTATTAAGTAGAAGTGTTACCCTGCAAGGATTGGATTCTGCTGCCCCTGAAATGCTATGACTTCCGTGATGCTCTTCACCTCTGTGATGATCTCCACAACTTCTGTCCTAACCTCTGATTTAATAGTAATGTTTCCACTAACTTCAATGAAGCCATTACAGAGAGCAATGTAATAAGCAAAACTGAGACTTCAGAGTCTGTATTTAATATAGTGTTTTAATAACTTTGCTTTGCTGTGGAAACTGAGGGCAAAGATCACAGTCTACTGAATAAAATCTTCCCTTAGCATTCCTATGCCAAACCAAAATCAAACAGTTGAGTTTAATTAATGAAAAGCAGACTGATGGGAGTGGTTAAAAACAAATAACTTATAGACATTTATCTCCTACAACTCAGAGAAATGGGAAAGTATATGGTGTCAAGCATGTGGTGAATGCTTTGGCAGATATTCTGGAACAAATAGCAAAGCTGGGAAGGAGACAGCAACGCATGATACAAAACAAAGAATATACTGTATATAAAGGTTTGATGTTGCACTTTATTTAGACAAGACCAGCTCTTAAAACACAGTTTCTTGACATCAATTTTATACTTTTTTTTTTTTTTAGCACTTCTTATAACAGGTCTTTTTTTAAATGCAGTGAAAAAAGTATATTGCACAAATCCCTAGGACAGCTGAAAAATAGCAATGTCTGGACTGAGCCATTAATACCATCTTACTGACTGTGCTTTACAGTGTCTTTCTGCTGGCCTGAAACCCCACGTATATCAGCATGTCAATCAAAGCAGCTTTAAACAACTTCTCTAAGCTGCTGCAGGCACCTTGGCTGTCCAGCAAGAACTTACCAGCAAAGAAGTCTGCTCCTGGGGCACTACAAGAGCTCACTGCACATAAGCTTAACTGAAGGTGCTAAAACCTTCTAGGATGTAAAACAAAACACATGCAGGCTAGAATAAATTGAACTGTCTATGCTGATAACCAGCAGATTGCACAATGTGTGTGATCCCTGCAGCAGATTGCTATTAAAAACAGCACACCAAGTGCTGGCAGTTGTATGAAGCACTGCACAGTGGGAATTAAGTCGGGAGAACAAAGGTGGGCTGGTTCGTACCTTCTCCCATGTTCTTTGAAGCTGCAGAAGCTGTCCCTGTGAGTCACCACAGCCAGAACACGATGTTGTCTCACAAGATGGGAAAGCAATTTTTCTACATTCCTTGGGAAAGAGATGTTTGATTCAAGTGAGTAGAGGTCCATGTGTTCCTAGGGCACTTGAGACACAACTGATGTCCTTACATGCATTTTGGAGACATTCCACTCATGGGACAATCTGATAAAACTCCGCAGCATGCTATAAAACCTTTCACAGAAGCCAATGCTGACAGCTCTCAAAGGAGTGTTTGTTATCAGTTTGCAAGGAGCTTGGTGTAACCAAAAGTGTGGTCAGGAGAAGGCCGGGCAGCCTACGAGTACTGCCCGAGGGATTTTATGAAGTTTTCATGCAAGGGTGGAGGGGAATCATTTCCATCATTTCTCTGCTTGCACAGCTGGGCAGGGATGGGTACATCTGGCCTCATGTCTTCGGGCAAACTTCTTGCCCTCATACATCCCTTCACTGGAAACCATTTGCTCAAATACAAAGAAAAATAAATGATCTTCTGTTTCTATGTATATGTAACTAACAGAGGAAACCTATATACTGTATGGTTTGCCTGCTTCATATGTCATCGTACCACATGGCTGGCTCAAAGACTTGGTCAGAAATAGAAGTGGAAAAAACCAGACAGGTATAAGACATCTCTAAATAAGTCACTCTGAGACAGGGAACAGCAACCCAACCATTGGCTAGAAAGATACTATTTTCAGCTGCCAGCTATGATTAAACAACTTGTTTTCCTAAGGCAGAAGATCACAAGCTTCCTCTACAGAAAAAGGTTTTGGTTTTTAATTAAGTTGCCAAGGAGCTGCTGTCACAGCCAAGCCTGTGAGATCTTGAGCTTGTGGAGTGGTCTGAAGTAGTTGCATATGTCCATGTTTCATGAGAAAAGCTATATACTTTAATGAAGATCTAAACGGGCAGCCTTTTAGACATTTAACCTCTTTTCTAGCTGTACGTCTGGACAAATAAGCTGCATAGCTATTTGAGTACAGATACTTTGGATTATCGTGGTCTGTTATGTGAATCACACTCTTCCAGAGGTCATTTGTCCAGTAGTGAGGAACTTACCAGGAGAGCAGGCAAGTGGCAAGACCCCAAGGTGGCCAGAGGGGTCTGTGAGGAAAGAGATGGGACTGCAGTCAGGGAGGAGCATAAGTGGAGGTCCATTCACGGGAAGTGCCTATCCATATTGCCTGTCCTGCTGGGACCAGTTCTCCTGCCACGGGTGTCACCCACACTGCATGTCCCTGACACCTCTTATCTCCAAGGATCAGAAGCCCATCAACACCCTGGGCAAGGTATAACATGAAGCAGGGCCATACCCCACAGTGCTGCATTTGCGCAGGATACCACAGATGAACAGAGAGGGCAAAGGAACAGACAGAGAAAAGTACCACTACAAAAACCCAGTATCATGGGTGTCTGCTGATGTAATGTTATTTTCTCTCTCCCCCACTTCTACCCTTCATTATTTACTCTGATTTTATTGTCCAGATCTCTAATTGCATTATTCTCTAAAGCTTTTGTCTAACAGTGAGCTAAACAAAGCTGTGTTATGCAGCATAGTGCTGCTGCCTTGAGCGAGCAGGGCTCTCTCATGCCCCAGCAATTCTTCCTTTTCCAGCAATGTTTAAAGTATACAATTACGTGCCAGATAATGAGTTACCTTATTTGACATTTGAGAAATGTCAGCATTATGCTTCCTTGCGTGCTCCCACAAGAAAGGCGGCATTTCTGTGAAAGCAATATGCTGGAATGCAACTTGGCACTGCTTCAGCTCAGGGATGCTGCTGGGAACACTTCCTAATGCTCCTCAAAGCCCTCTTGCATGTCATGGAGGGCTGAGGGAAGATTAAAAGCATGTTTTAGAGTTTTTGTGTCAGCTGTGGTTGGCTAAGGTCAGAAAGGAAAGGCTTACCCACCTAGAGACTAGGTTTGTACAAGATACGGAGAATATAACTGAAAGAAACCGGGACATTTCTGTCTGGAACTGCCAAAAATTCTTTTTTTTTCCCCCTAAGATCAGACAACATAGTGCAGATCCAGTAAGGACAAAAAGGTCTCTCCTAATTATTTCCAAGAAACCCTTATTTATCCAAGGAAGAAAACATTCCCTAAAAATATGTTGCCTTCCAAACCCCAGACAAACTTTTACCCTTTTCTCATAATCCCTCTGCTTCAGTTGATATCCTTTTCCCTCTTAACTCCTGTTATGTCCCTTCCACTATAGCTCCAATAGCAATGGCAACTAAGGTTGCCAGAAGTGATGACAGCATCCAACAATGTCTAGACGTAATAGGGAGAAAGGAGGGCTTTTTGTGTACTCCTTACCTTAGGCACCCTAAGTCCTTCACTGGGTCTGCCCATGGGATCTTGTGACTGTGAAACTTCAAAGTTTGGACCTTGCAGGTAAGACATGAGGCTTCGTGTGGTTTTGCTTGTATCAGAAACTTGAAACTCCAGGGAGAACACTTGTATCTCTTCATTTGTCTTGTTTTATACCTTATTCCCATATATAGGTGTTTCTTTCTATGGCGGCAGCATCAATTGCCAGTAAAAAAAATGCTGCAGAATGAAAAGGCATTTATTTTCCTATAACCCTTTTATACACAACTCTCTTCCCCTTGGCACTCTATCAGAAGTGGGACAGCTTGAGTTATCTAATAACTCTTGTGTAGTCGGTGCCTTCCTTTGGGGTTGTGTATTTCTAACACTTTCTATCTCTAAATAAAACACCAAACAAACTCAGCATACAAAATGCATCCAGTCACCACCTGATTTTTAATGCTCCATTTCTGAAGACTCTTTTCTGCCCCACAGATTTTTAAATGTATGTTGGTATTGTGTGTCTGGAGAAAGAGATTGTTCAGTGACATCTAAAACCACTTAAGCAGCCATTTGCCTCCAGAAGAGGAAAGCTTGTGCAAAGCTTGCAAAGCATTGCTCTGTGCCTACCAGCTGTAAAAAGCCAAGAATGGTTTGGGTTGGAAAGGACCTTAAAGCTCATCCAGCTCCAACCCCCCTGCCATGAACAGGGCACCTCCCACTAGACCAGGTTGCTCAAAATCCTGTCCAACCCAGCCTTGAACACTGTCAGGGATGGGGCAGCCCCAGCTTCTCTGGGCAACTTGTGGCAGTGTCTCACCAGCCTCAGGGTAAAGAATTTCTTCCTAAAGTCTAATCTAAACCTACACTGTGTCAATTTAAAGCCATTCCCCCTTGTCCTATGCCTACGAGCCCTCGTAAAAAGTCCCTCTCCAGATTTTTTGTCAGACTGTTTAGGTACTGGAAGCTACTCTAAGGTCTCCCTGGAGCCTTCTCTTCTCCAGTATGAACAAGCCAAGCTCAGTCAATCTGTCTTCACAGCAGAGGTGCTCCATCCCCCCTGATCATCTTTGTGGCCTCCTCTGGACTCTCTCCAACATGTCTTCATGTTCTTAACACAGGCCTTAAGAGGAGCTTAAGTAGTTCTTAAATTTTACCTCAATCTCAAGAGAGGGAGCATTCACTAAGTCTATATTTGCTCAATAAGCTAAGACATCTGCAAGAAACCCTCTTGTATCCAAGACAGAGAGCACCACCTCTGCAGAGGCTCTGACTCACACCACAAACTGGTGCCTGGTTGCTCCAATGGTCCGTGGAGGTGACATCCTGCTGAGGATATCACTTAGTAGCCCTAGGATTGGAGCATACCCCTGTGCTTTCAAATAAGTGAAATAAATACAGAAGCAGCTGCATTTTTGAGCCACCATGGAAAGAAGAATAGCAGATTAATTTTGTTTTTCATGTTAGTTACATTATATAAAAATGACACTGGAAGATACAATGCTAAGCATAGCAGAACCAGAAAGAAAAAAAGAAAATGTTTCTGTAAGCAAGATTAAATCCCAGGAACTACAGACTATGCCAGCTGTAAAGGCACAAAATTTTTAAGATGACTTTAGAAGGTAGAGGCTCTACATGTGGAAGTCCGGTTCTGTTTAATTATTAAGGTCTTTATGGGGTAATAAGAAAATAGAGGGATCAATCAGACATTTAACAGGCATAGCCACTGGGACATAAAACACACCCAATAAAATAAATTCGGTGCTCTGTGTATGTGCACACTTGTATGTATGCTTACATGCTTTAACAAGCCTGTAAACTGTGTACATTCACAGTCTATAAACAAAGCAATTCACTTTATAGCTTGTGCTGGCAATGTACTTTCATATTATTAGTGTTCAGCACTTCTGGGTAAGGAAATTGATAGTGAACAGATCATAGCCCATACCCAGTCACATAAATAAGCTTTATTCGTTACATATATAAGAAAATATTTGTTGCAGAAAAATGTACTTAGTGTGAGCCGCAGGAATTTTAATTTAACTCCATTTGTATCTTGATGACGACTGTTTTTTCTATACAGCATGTAGGAATATTAATTACATCTCAGAATAATGTTTGGTCATTAATCTATGTCACACCTTTATAAGGCAATTTTGTGCACGTCATTAAATATAAAAAGACTAAAAATAAATTTACTTAATATACAGGATTTCATTTGTGGAAACATTTATCTGTACTGTGGGAGTTTTTGTTTTACTTTTTGAGGCTGACAATGAAGGAGTAGGTTTCATTTTGGTCAGAGGCAGAGTGCCATATTGCACTTCCTTCTGCTTTTCCAAAGTACTGTTCTATTCTTCTGAACTTATGCATTCTAAAATTTTCAATATCATTTTATGATTAATTATGCTATTGCAGTTGTAAATAACATTATATGAATATTTGTATGAAAAAGTTCAAAATGAGGATAAGCAAAAAGGCTTTTGTTCAGAAATAAATTTAGTTTCTTTCCCGCAAAATAAATTGAATTTTTTAATTTCTCCTTATCTTTTCCTTTTTGTTATTACTCATTTCAACTTTTTAATCAAAAATCTCTGGTTTCGTCACATTCTAGGTAGTTTTATTAGATCATTTAATGTACATCTCATTTGACTAGATCTAAATAACTTGCTGAACTAATTAAAAGAACAGAGATTTAAGGAAATTGTTCCCCTGATTTAATTAGACAGACAGGCTTCCTCTGGAGTTCTCTGGGGCATCCTCCTCTCCACTAAGTACTTTCTAGACTGACTTCACTCAATCAAAACCAACTGGAATGGCATTGCAGTGTTCCCAGTATTAAACTGGATCAGGAGTCATGGTAACAATTTGACTGCATAGATAACTGGGTTGCAGTGCTTGGACCTGTACCACAGTATTCCTCGATTTACTAGTAAGAATAGAGTCCACACATAATCAGGTACTGATATTCCTCAATGGGCACTGGTTCAGGGGAATTTTGCCACTCCAAATCTCATTTTCCTCTTGGTTTGGGAACTGTCTCTGGTGCTTGCTATAGTCAGACCTTCCCAGATTAGCATGAATTTCTGCAGAAACTCAAGCTCTAGGTGCTGACATCCTGTTGCTTGGCCTTTGAAAAAACTACAACCCCCTCCACACAGCAGGGCCTGTCATTATCTTGCTAATCAAAGCAAGCACTATCAAAGGACCTGCTGAAAGGAGGCTTAAGTTTATACATCACGCTTGCACCAATTAAAAAATTGCTCATTGCCTAATTCATTAAACCGCAGGAAGTAAAAATGAAGCTTTAAATTTAGCAGAGATGCTACTGCTAATTATTAACCACAGTCTCTCATTAAGCAGTTGCCTGTCATTCTAATGAACAGTATGAACAAAAGAGGATAAAATATAATCTACTAATCAAATTGTAATCTAATGCTGTCCAATCGAACAAGTATGTGGTCATTTTCCCAAAAGACCAACCGGTGGCTTTATCTTGCTATTGCTAATTAAGTGGGGCTTCACTGCTTGAAAATACCATGGATATCACATTTCTTAGTGTCACAAGTAAAGACAGAACAGTACTCAGCACTTGAACAAGAAACACTGCTACAGGATGCAATTTCATTTGCTATCTTTGTACTCCTTTATGTGATAAGGAACAATTATCTTCACAGGACAAATTCTCCCCACATGACCAAGGCTTGACTCTTCTCATGGCCAAAGGAGTTGCTTTGAGATGTTAAATGATTTACTCATCTGTGTGCTGGGTTCAAAAGCAAATCTGAGCAACTCTTATCCACCATACTCATCAAATACAATAAACAGATCGTTATCCAATTGCTCTATCTAGGAAGCTAGTAGTTTAAAATCATGTGTTATAGTTGCATTGAGGCCAGTGGGAGCATCACTGAAATGCACCAATATTTGAGTCTGGTTTTCACAATATTTTGGGGTTTTAACAGTTTTTAAAACTCCTATCCTGCACCACTTTGCTTTGAAATTCTGAGCGCACCACAATTCAACAGTTCCTGGAGTTAATTAAGGGTTACGATTTTTCTTTGCTAGAAAAATTCATTCTAAGACAGATCCAAAAATCCAAAAGAGCACTTAAAGATGGTCTTTTCTGAAGCAGATTGTTAATTAACCTTCCCCTTTTCTGTGCTTGCCAAAACCTGTATTGCCCTTTTTGCTAATTCCTCCTTTTTTAACATGTCATTTAAGTCTGTGCCTTTGGCCTTCAGAACCAAACCTTCATAGGATCCTAGAATCCTAGAGTAGTTTGGGTTGGAAGGGATCTTAAAACTCATCCAGTTCCAATCCCCCTGCCATGGGCAGGGACACCTCCCACTAGACCAGGTTGCTCTAAGCCCCATCCAGCCTGGCCTTGAATGCCAGGGATGGGGCATCCACAGCTTCATCTTTCTTTGGCTTGCAGATGGGACAAAGGGTGAGCCCTTTAGTCCTTTATATCCTCCTCCCAGACTTGGCTACAAGGAATATTTTGAAAGCTTTTGTGAACAGCATTTTCCCAGGATACCGTTCCTTTCCTTTATTATCAGTGAACTTGAAAGGTTTATTATTATTTCACCTGAAAAGGCTACAACAGTTTTTCAGCTCTAATAACTTTGGAATAACATCCTACTCAGTTCTAGTCTGACCAAATTTGCTAATAGCAGTGTCCACATGTATTAGGTCTAAAAATACATTCATAAAAGATGTCATTGATAAGAAGACTGGACAGCTGGATTATATAAACAAATATACGTATTTAAAGGTAGCCTTTACGTACTTAAGTATCCTTTTAAAGTGAGCAGGAGTGTTATTATGGCTGTCAGTTCCTCTCTGCAGCAGGGACAAAATTCTAGCTCCACTTATACCCACACCGTGGTCATGTCTTTACACTTGGCCTCAGTGGCCCTACTTACAGTTTAACACTACAGCCACTGGGTCTCTGTTCATCAAGGGCGGAATCTGTCTGTTCTTACACAGGTGGTCCTTCAAGGGAGGAATCAGGGGAGGAATCTGTCTGGACTTACACAGGTGGTCCTTTAAGGGAGGACTCACGGGAGGAATCTGTCTGGACTTACACAGGTGGTCATCAAGGGAGGAATCTGTCTGGACTTACACAGGTGATCCTTCATCTGAAGCAGTTGCCTGTGCTGCCAATATCAATGGAGAGGCACATATAAATTTTAGGCTCTAATTCATCTGATTTATTTAGATGTTGAGTTTAAGGTGACATGAATCATATCTTAAAACTGCTTGTTTCTCACCACAGAGCTGAGAGTGACAGTGATTTAAATGTATATTGGAGGCATTTATATCTGATCAAACAAGCTCCAGTAGAGGTAACCTCTATTCTGATGTTGTGAGCAGTATCATGGCCAGCTGGCAGGAGCAGGCGAGATAAATACTCTCTCAGCCCCCAAGAAAGGCTGCCGATGTGCAGCCTCCTCACTGGAACAAGTCCCTAGCCTGGATTACTCTTCAGTTCTTCTCAAGAGTGCTTTGGGTGAGTGATAGTTGAATGAGACCAAAATCATGTCAAGGACTTTTCTAGCAAGTTACCAGTGTGGACAATTAAGTTCCCCGTCCTTGGTCTGCATATTGACCCAGCGTGCCACAGTCACTCTTTAACAGAATGCTAATATTGTGCTTCTCCCTCAGCTTTAAGTGCTAAAACAGACTTCTGATCAGATAACATTGGTAAATGTATTACTTCTCTCTTTTCTCAGGACATCTAAGCATTTCCAGAATCAACACCTTCTTACAGACAAATCAGAGTTTAGCATCACATGCCATCACCACCTGGTTAACTTAAAGGACTGCACACATCTCCATCTGTTATTAAATGTTTATACCTGGAGAGACTGAGGTGCCCAACACACACGCAGGCAAAAGGTATTATTCTGTGATGCTGTTTCCATACAAGACCAAATCATTTACAGAGCTTAGATCCACAGCAGATACTACCTGTTCTCCAGGACTGGACAAGAGCTTCCCGGACTGCACTAATCTGCTGCCTGCTGACCCTGCTTGCTTCTCAGTGAATCCTTCCAGCCTATTGTACAAAAAGGAACAGCCTTGATATAAGGGGTTCAACACCCTTATCTTTCTCATTCAAAACCGCATTGCTCAATGCTCAGTTTCCCTACATGAGATGTAGGTTTGAAGCTCCTTGGGCAAAGAAGATAACAGAATAAGAAATCTCCCCATATCCTGCCTAATTGCTTTGGTTGGACTGAGTTCTGTAGGGCATCTACCAAATCTGCAGAATTACTCAGTCTTGGCAGGTCATAGGAATGAGATAAACAGTCCTGCACAGCATTGTAGAAATCAAGGTTATTCTGGCATGCACGGAAGAAGTCCCAGCACTTTGGTTATAATATTGTGGAGAGCTGAGCTGCCTGTGGAGCTCAAGCATCTCTGGTATCTTGGCCATCTATTATGTAGCTACCCCATAACAACTTGTGAAATCCAGCTTTCCTTCTGCTTTAACCATAGACAGTCACTCACATTACCAATTGCTGTATGCAGCCATTTTTCATGTCACATCCCATAGTTTTCCACATCCTGCTCAGGCAGCTTTGCCTCAGGCCAATGTCCAGTCTATGGCCTGCAGTCCTAACAAAGCACATTACTCATATAAAGGTAAGCTTATCTTGGGCCAGGAGCAGCTAATAATCATTCGTTGCGTTATTTGGGTTTTATTGCTGCTCCTATGAAAGCCCAAAGCTATCTATTCCAGGAAATAGTGATATTCTTCTCCAAATCATGTGAAGTACTTTGTTAAATTAATAAATGCACTTCAGCCCTGAAAGAATGAACAGTATCATGGCTCAGGACAAAGGACTTGGTAGTAATGTCATAGCAGATATTTCATTGAAATTTGCAATTAAGGCAGAGCTAAAATCCCTTCAGTTCATATTTTTATCATTAAATTTTGCCTTCATAACTCCTGCAGTAACTCTTTGGGGGATTATTAAATTGTGTGTATCATATTTTTAGAAAAATATTCCCCTAACTATTGCTAGGGAACAATTTAGATTCTCCATCCTGGATTTTAGTCTCAGATTTAAAGATCTCTTTTCATCATCTGCAACCAGACTATATGCAGTTTTAGACCACTTCTTCCAAAAGAGATCAGCTTAAAACTCACCTGCAAGAATGTGACTTCTGTATGCTCCCCCAGTGTGAATCCTGGACAAATTATTCTCTGCCAGCAAAAGCTCAGGCTGGAGAATCATTTGCTTTCTGACAGAGTAGAGCAGCAAGTTTGTGGCCTGTGTTATTTTGAGACCTCTCTACCCACAAGAAGTTCCTGTCTTCCTGCTTGGTCTCTGGGGATTTAGGACTGAAGAGTTAGGATTTATAGTCTGCCTCACTAGAAACTTGTTCTCCCACTTCTTTGGCTTATTCCAGGTGCAGCCTCAGGCTGTACTAGCATACAAGACTTGCACTGACCTGTCTGAGGAGGTATGGAAATGGAATGGAAATAAAGGCTAAGGGAGGGGGATGGAGACAGTGGCTGCAGCCAAACCCCCTTGTTGAGTCCCATGCCTAGCTCCTTTTGGCCACCTGGTTCCAGCTGGAAAGCTCTCTTCTTGGCTGCTTGCAGCATGAACAGGATGAAGTGGTTTTGAACGACAGCTCTTTATTTCCTTGTCTTTAGAGTCTGCATTAATGAAATATGCATATTAGCAAACCAAAGTTAATTATTTTTGACACAGCTAGGGGAGATGAATCCCTGATGATTAAAGCAAGTTTAAGGTCTTTTTCTGCACATCTTATGTAAAGGGGAAAGCAGCAGCACCACACAGCTTTGGTGGTGCCGGTAACAAGATTTTTCCACAGGCATGTTTCGCAGCCACCAAAATCATTTGAATTTTCTGCAACAGAAGGTTTCCAAAACAACTGAGGAGTTTGCCATATGTGGGCAAAATATCTGGAGAAGCTAATATTAGCCATAATGGGCAGAAACCCACTTGCTGATGTTTCATCTACCTAAAGGTTAGATTCTGCATTCACTCAGTCTCTTGGTACAGTCCCTGGGTAGAAATAATGCAACTCACCTGACCTACCCAGATAATTGTTTCAGGATGAAATTAGTAGTTATCTCTCACTCTTAGCTACAAAGACAGCTTAAGATCCCTTTGTCATCTATGTAACTATTTGACACGGAAGTCTAGCAGACAGCTCCCATGCTAGATGCTTCATTTTCTACATTTGTCCCCTGGAGTTTTCTAATCAGAAAGAAACTCATTTTAACAAATGGCTTTAAAATATGATTATGCGTTTTGAGTAAAAAAGTACTGGGTTTTGTGAAAGGAAAAGAGTTTCATGGAAATTTTGCTTTGAGTCTTGTCTCCTGGCTCTAGAAGTCATGTAGGAACTATGCCTACTATGAAAAACCAAGCTATGCTGAAAACTACAGGATTATATGTTGTCATGGTTTAAACTCAGTCAGGCAACTTGTTCACTCACTCCGAGTGATGCCAGGCTGAGAGCAATCAAGGCCCAACCCCACCCCCCCGGGCTCTCCCCTTCCCCACTCCCAGAGGAACGGGGAGGAGGATCGAAAGAGTGCAACTCCCACGGGTTGAGACAAGAACAGTCCAGCAACCAATGTACAACACAAATCACCACCGCTACCACCAACGACAACAATGATAAGAGAAAATAACAAGGGAAGAGAATACGATACCACTGGCCAAGAAACGAGTCCCACGCGGAAGCCCGTGTCCTTCCGGGTAACTCCCAGTTACCCCCCACCCCAGGCATGACGTGCTGTGGTATGGAATACCTCCTTGGCTAGCCTGGGTCAGGCGCCCCGTCTCTGCTTCCTCCCGGCTTCCCCTCCTCCCTGGCAGAGCATGAGCCTCACAAAGTCCTTGGTCAGGGTAAACATCACTTAGCAACAACCGAAAACATCGGTATCACCAGCACTGTTCCCAGGCTGGAAGTCAAAACACAGCACTGCACCAGCTACCACGAAGGAGAAAACATGAGTGCTACTGCTGAACCCAGGACATTATCCACCCCTTATTCCATACCATTCACGTCATGCTCAGATCCCACATTTTCAATACACCATCGCTCTCCCACATAGATACATCCATATACATACAGACCAAGAGAAAAAGATCATTTTCTTAGTGCCTGGACCAATCCCTATAATGCTGCCGAGTCCATTTGGTCCATGATGTCAGGTTCCATCTCTTGTAACAATCTTTCAGGGCAGGAAAGGCTGTGTGCAGTATTGGATCGTTGCCTGCTGATGCTGGTCGTTCCTTTACTGCAGAACTCATCCAGTTCTATCAAAGTTCATTCTCTGTTGGGATGATGGTTGGAGGGAAGTCAGGGCTAGTCGCTGGTGACCTGAAGACATCTAGTTGATGAGCTATAAAAGTATTACACAGCAGGCAACAGCATACAGTTAAGTTCACTGGCTGTTTTCCCCTAAAATCAAATCCCCTTGAGGTACACATCGGACTTCCCCATCTTCCCGCATTACCCACCAAGTATATCCAGGTCCCTGAGCAAAAGCAATCCCACGAGTGGGTTTGCCTTTACCTGAAGCAGGAATAACCCAGACTGTCTTCCCCAGCAAATTCTTCATATGCACCACGGGAACTTTGTCCCCCTCTACAATATGTAAAAGTTCTGACTGGGCTGGGCCGGCCCTGTTGGCAGATCCTCTGGTGTTGACCAACCAGGTGGCCTTTGGTAAATGTGTATCCCAATGCTTGAAAGTTCCCCCACCCATCGCTCTCAGTGTAGTTTTTAACAGCCCATTGTACCGTTCGATTTTCCCAGAGGCTGGTGCGTGGTAGGGGATGTGATATACCCACTCAACGCCATGCTCTTTGGCCCAAATATCTATAAGGTTATTCCGGAAATGAGTCCCATTGTCTGACTCAATTCTCTCTGGGGTGCCGTGTCGCCACAAAATCTGTTTCTCAAGGCCCAGGATGGTGTTCCGGGCAGTGGCATGGGGCACAGCGTATGTTTCCAGCCACCCGGTGGTTGCTTCCACCATGGTAAGCACATGGCACTTGCCTTGGCAGGATGTTGGCAGTGTGATATAGTCAATCTGCCAGGCCTCTCCCTGTTTATACTTCAACCATTGTCCTCCACACCAAAGAGGCTTTAACCGCTTGGCTTGTTTAATTGCAGCACATGTTTCACACTCATGAATAACCTGGGCAATAGTGTCCATTGTTAAGTCCACCCCTCGGTCACGGGCCCATCTATATGTTGCATCTCTGCCCTGATGGCCTGAAGTGTCATGGGCCCACCAGGCCAAAAATAATTCACCTTTATGTTGCCAATCTAAGTCCATCTGGGCCACTTCAATCTTAGCCGCTTTATCCACTTGTTGGTTGTTCTGGTGTTCCTCAGTGGCCCGACTCTTGGGTACATGGGCATCTACATGACGTACCTTCACCACCAGGTTCTGCACCCGGGCAGCAATATCTTTCCACAGTGCAGCAGCCCAGATGGGTTTACCTCTGCGTTGCCAGTTGCTCTGCTTCCCTTGCTTCAACCACCCCCACAGGGCATTTGCCACCATCCATGAGTCAGTATAGAGGTAAAGTACTGGCCACTTTTCTCGTTCAGCAATGTCCAGGGCCAGCTGGATGGCTTTCACCTCGGCAAATTGACTCGATTCACCCTCTCCTTCAGCAGTTTCTGCAACTTGTCGTCCAGGACTCCATACAGCTGCCTTCCATCTCCAATGCTTTCCCACAATACGGCAGGACCCATCAGTAAACAAGGCATACTGCTTTTCACTTTCTGACAGTTTATTATATGGTGGGGCCTCTTCAGCGCGCACCACCTCCTCCTCTGGTGACATTCCGAAATCTTTGCCCTCTGGCCAGTCCATGATGACTTCTAGAATGCCTGGACGACTGAGATTTCCTATTCGAGTTCATTGTGTAATTGGTGCAGCCCATTTACTCCATGTAGCATCAGTTGCATGATGTGTAGAAGAGACCCTGCCTTTGAACATCCAGCCCAGCACGGGCAACCGGGGTGCCAGGAGGAGCTGTGCTTCAGTGCCAATCACTTCTGAAGCAGCTCGAACCCCTTCATAGGCTGCCAGTATCTCTTTCTCAGTTGGGGTATAGCTGGCCTCAGATCCTTTGTATCCCCGACTCCAAAAGCTGAGGGGTCGACCTCGAGTCTCCCCTGGAGCTTTCTGCCAGAGGCTCCAGGTAGGACCGTTCTCCCCAGCTGCAGTGTACAGTACATTTTTTACACCTGGCCCGGTCCGGACAGGTCCAAGGGCTACTGCGTGAACTATCTCGCGTTTAATTTGCTCAAAGGCTTGTTGCTGCTCAGGGCCCCATTTAAAATCATTCTTCTTCCGGGTCACATGATAGAGAGGGCTTACAATCCAACTGTAATTTGGGATGTGCATTCTCCAGAACCCCACAGCACCCAAGAAAGCTTGCGTTTCTTTCTCATTAGTTGATGGAGACATTGCTGTTATCTTGTTGATCATATCTGTGGGGATCTGTCTACGTCCATCTTGCCATTTTATTCCCAAAAATTGAATCTCCTGTGCAGGTCCCTTGACCTTACTCTGTTTTATGGCAAAACCAGCTTTCAGCAGGATTTGGATTATTTTCCTCCCTTTCTCAAAGACTTCTTCCGCTGTATCGCCCCACACAATAATGTCATCAATGTATTGCAGGTGTTCTGGAGCTTGCCCCTGTTCCAGTGCAGTCTGGATCAGTCCATGGCAGATGGTAGGGTTGTGTTTCCACCCCTGGGGCAGTTGGTTCCAAGTGAACTGGACACCCCTCCAAGTAAAAGCAAACTGTGGCCTGCACTCTGCTGCCAAAGGAATGGAGAAAAATGCATTGGCAATATCAGTTGTGGCATACCACTTGGCTGCCTTTGACTCTAGTTCATACTGAAGTTCTAGCATGTCCGATACGGCAGCACTCAATGGTGGTGTGACTTCATTCAGGCCACGATAGTCTACTCTCAGTCTCCATTCTCCATTAGGCTTTCGCACTGGCCATATGGGGCTATTAAAGGGCGAGGGAGTCCTGCTGATGACTCCCTGACTCTCCAGTCTACGGATCAGCTGATGGATGGGAATCAGGGAGTCTCAGTCGGTGCGATATTGCCGCCGGTGCACTGTTGTGGTCGCAATTGGCACTTGTTGTTCTTCGACTTTCAGCAACCCCACAGCAGAAGGATCTTTTGAGAGACCAGGCAAGGTGGACAGCTGCTCAATTTCCTCAGTCTCCAAAGCAGCAATACCAAAAGCCCACCGGTACCCTTTTGGGTCTTTGAAGTACCCTCTCTTGAGGTAGTCTATGCCGAGGATGCATGGAGCCTCTGGACCAGTCACAATAGGGTGCTTTTGCCATTCCTTCCCAGTCAGGCTGATTTCAGCCTCCAGCACAGTCAACTCTTGGGATCCTCCTGTCACTCCAGAAATATAGATGGGTTCCACCCCTTGACAGCTTGATGGCATCAGGGTACACTGTACACCGGTATCTACTAGAACCTTATACTTCTGTGGGACTGATGTGCCGGGCCATCTGATCCACACGGTCCAGTAAATCCGATTGTCCCCTACCTCCACCTGGCTGGAGGCAGGGCCCCTCTAATGGTCATCACAGCTTTGGACACTTAAGTCGTGGTAAAAGGGATTATTCTTCGTTATCACAAGAGCTGGAGTAAAATCAGCTCTTCCACTCCATCTGGTAAACTCCTCACCAGAGACTGAAGCCGTAGATCTCATGGGATGATCAGTCTTGGCCCTTGCTCCCCTCTTCAGTTCACTCACCTGTTCCTCCAAAGCTGAAGTAGGTTTTCCATCCCACTTTGTCATGTCTTCTCCGTGATCCCGCAGGTAAAACCATAGGGTACCCCGTGGCGTATACCTCCTGTATCTCCTCTCTCGAACAATAGGACGCCTTTGGTTAATAGCTGAGACATGTGTTGGTACACGTGAGGAGCTGGGTAAATCAGATAGATCGTCCCTCAATTGTTTGAGGTCCTGGGACAGTTGTTCCACAGCTGAGATGATGGAAGGGGTGAGATTGTCTTCGAACTCTCGGAGTTTATGAACCATTTCATCCACTGTTAGTGGTACTATGTCATTCCTGGTTACTGTTGCCAATGAATGGGCATACGATGACGGTGCATTCCTTGTAAGTTTTCGCCACATGGGTCGTGTACATTCAACTTCATCTGGATCTATGGGTGCATCCCCGTTATTCGGCTTGATGTGATAGATCATCTCTACAATAGCTGATTCCCTCAGAGACTGGATGCCTTTTTCTATAGTAGTCCACTTGGCCGAACGACTCGTAACATCGTCCTTGTACGGAAACCTTTCTTTCACAGCTGCCAAGAGCCGCCTCCAAAGGCTGAGGGACTTTTTCTCTCTTGCAATTGCTTTGTCAATTCCCCCTTCTCTAGCAAGTGATCCCAGCTGCTTGGCTTCTGTACCTTCTAATTCGTGACCATCGGTCCCATTGTCTCAGCATCGGAGTAACCAGGTGATGATGTGCTCCCCTGGTTGACGGGTAAATTCTTTTCGCATATTCCATAGCTGGGTTGAGGTCCGAGGTCGAGAAGTTACCTCTTCTTCTTCTTCTTCGTCATGTGATGACTCCTGATCAGATTCTGGACCGGGTGGTGAATTCATTGTTTCTTCATCTCGCTTCACCCTTCTTGTCTCTTTTTCGCTTGTTCTCTTGCGTACAGGGGCAACCGATATTGGTACGAATTGGTCCTCTGGTTTGGCTGCAGTGATTATCACTGTGGTTTGAGTAGCAACTGTACTTGTTGCTGGGGGTGGTGTAGCTGCTGTGCTTGGAGCTGGGGTAGCCGGGCTGTCTGTTGCAGTTGAAGTTTGAGCAGCTGCTGTACTTGCCGCTGGGGTAGCTGCGCTGTTCATTGCAGCCAAAGTTTGAGTAGCGACTGTACTTGTTGCTGGGGGTGGTGAAGCTGCTGTGCCTGGAGCTGGAGTAGCTGCGCTGACTGTTGCTTTGCCCTCAGATCCGCAGACATTCTTTTCCTTTTGAAGGTGCTGGATAGTGTTGAACAAGGCCCTGTAAGCATAAGCTAAGCCCCAGCACGTTGCCATGATTTGTCCATCTCTGGTATGGCCAGAATGACCACACACCTCATTTAAGTGTTTTACTAATTATTCTGGATTTTGCAGTTGTTCGGTAGTGGAATTCCAAAGTACTGGAGGGGCCCACTGACCTAGATACTTGCCCATACTATCCCACACACCCTGCCACTCATGGCTGTCCAGACTCAGGGAAAATCTCTTGGTCCTCCTACATCGTCGTTTGACCCCAGACAAGACCCAAACCTGACTCTGCTTAACTCTTGAAATCAGTCGTGGGCAAAACACACTCTGTATGCGTGCCAGCATGGTGATTCCCATCACGATCAGCAAACAAGTCTCAACAGCATTAAAAGGCCATTCAAAAACTTCAAAACTCTCAAATGTAAACGGTCTGGGGGCAGGACTGGGAGGATAAAAGGATGTCTCCTTCACAGGTTGAGCACCTGAGAAGGAGAAAAAAGATGTGTAATTGCTAAGCACTTCTATTATATACCTCCCAAAGTATAAAGGTGGTGACCACACTGGGAACATAAGCCAGATCAGTTTCATGATCAATGATTCTATTGTATTACAAGTCATTACCATAAAGTACAATGAGACAAAAACCTTAGCCCAAGCCCCACACTTGAAAAACGCTAATACAGCAAATACCGGATGGAAGTAAGATACGATATACTGAAACTGTGAGATCAAGAGAAACAACCTTGAGAGCCAATAAATCAGCATTGTGACGAGTGACTATTAATCCAGTCAGATCTGTCGTTATCTCAACCCCTCGTGCCCCACGTTGGGCGCCAAAAAGAACTGTCGTGGTTTAAACCCAGTCAGGCAACTTGTTCACTCACTCCCAGTGAGTGGTGCCAGGCTGAGAGCAGTCGAGGGTGTCGTCCCCCCCGCCCCGGAGCTCTCCCCTTCCCCACTCCCAGAGGAACGGGGAGGAGGATCAAAAGAGTGCAACTCCCACGGG
Source organism: Pezoporus wallicus (assembly GCF_028554395.1). Lineage (NCBI taxonomy): Eukaryota > Metazoa > Chordata > Aves > Psittaciformes > Psittacidae > Pezoporus > Pezoporus wallicus. Next base: position 5,287,834 of record NW_026642654.1, read on the forward strand.
TTGAGACAAGAACAGTCCAGCAACCAATGTACAACACAAATCACCACCGCTACCACCAACGACAACAATGATAAGAGAAAATAACAAGGGAAGAGAATACGATACCACCGGCCAAGAAAGGAGTCCCACCCGGAAGCCCGTGTCCTTCCGGGTAACCCCCAGTTACCCCCCACCCCAGGCATGACGTGCTGTGGTATGGAATACCTCCTTGGCTAGCCTGGGTCAGGCGCCCCGTCTCTGCTTCCTCACGGTTTGCCCAAATTATACCTTGCCCCCTAATAAAACATACTTGGATATTGAACTGTGTTTGGCCAGCTAGAGTGATCATCCTGTTCATTTCCCATGAGACACCTGCAAAGGCTAAGTAGGAGAAGGGGCAATGGCCTTAAACTGATGCAGGGTAGATTTAGATTAGGAAGAAATTCTTCACTATGAGGGTGGTGAGGCACTGGCACAGGTTGCCCAGAGAAGTTGTGGCTGCCCCACCCATGGCTGTGTCCACTCAGGCTGGACGAGGCTTTGAGCAACCTGGTCTAGTGGAAGGTGTCCCTGCCTAGGGACCTTCTAACTCAAACCCAGACCATTCTGTGATTTTATGAACTTTAAGCGGTGTTGCAAGGACATGTTCTTGCATTCCCCCTCATAGTCATCCCCCTAAATTAACCTCCTAATTATTTAAACTAGCCTTCTAAATTATTTCTCTCTCATAGATTGAGCTGTCATGAGAACTTGTGGTTTTTGATTTGAAATATTGCCCTGTTCTCTGAAATTAGGTCTGTTTCTCTAAGTTGGGTCACAAGGAAAACGTCTTACCCTGGTATGTCCATTTCCCTTGTACCTGGTGACTCTGTACTAACATTTGCCTTATTTAAATAGTGTCCCTGTATGACATCAATGATGTTAAGATTTGTAACAGAAACAGTAGGATGGGTTCAAGGTGAGAAACAAAGGAAATGTCTGAATGTGGATGCATCAGAACACATGGAAAAAGTAGAGGTGTAATAACAGCATATGTTGATGGCACCTAGATTAACACGTCATCAAGATCATAGCATATCTACCAACAGCTTCCGCATGATTCACATTCAGGTTGAGTTAAAAAAATGAGAGCCTAAGAACAAAGGACAGCCTACATCAAGACTGAAACAAAGACTCGAGACATTACAAGATGATGGTGATAAGATAAGGAACATTTAACTCCATTTAAAATAAATAAAAGAAAAATGTTTAAACTTTACCATTTAAGGGGTGGCCAATAACGGTAGTTGTAGAGCTTCCACTCTTGGAAATAACCAAACCCCAACTTGACAAGTTCTTAAGCAACCTGATTCAGTTAAACCTGCTTTGAGCAAGGGTATTGGACTAGACAAGCTTCAGAGGTCCCTTCTAACCTCAACCACTCTGGAATTTTAACAGAGCTGAACCCTTAAAATGCCCTCATAAAGAGGCAAAGGACCATAGGTAGATAGATTCTAATGAGTGAGATGCAATGGGATGTTAAGGCAAAGGATCAAAGTCACCATCAGCTTCTATGGCTGCAAAAAAGCTTATCCAAAACTATCAAATGGTCATCAGCCTAAGGAGAACCCAGGAGATACGACAGGTACTCAGTAATCAGAGTCTTCTCTAGAATTCTTCACCAGAAGAAATATAGCCCAGACCACCTTGTCCACCTGATCCACTAGATCACCTTCTAGACACCCAAATGCTGGACAGCCTATTTGAACACATACGTCTTGGTACTTGAGATCAGGAAGGTATGATGATGGGAGAAACTAGCTTTTTTTGTAAATAAAATAACCTTTCCCTCCATATAACATCTGCGTTTGAGCTTTAGAATATTGTTTCTACAACAGTGCAGCATTATTTCTTACAATGATGTTATGTAACATGAGGCAATGTGAGCTTTTTCTTATACAGAAGTACTGTAATATTCAGTGCAAAAAATGTAATGTGTCATTTCCTTAAGTCAGCCTAGACTGGCAGAATGAACCTTTCTTACCCTAAAGTTTATGGCTACATCAACTTATGAGTTAAAAATATGACACCATATGTCTAATTTTGCACATGTGAGTTTCAATTTTAATGTTAGCAAACAACATAAGTTGTCATGTTAGCTCCAGCTAATCTTACTTACATTATTCTTGATCAAAATCTTAAGCACTGTAAGACTGTAAGACTCACTCCTGTTCATTCCTTTTTACTCTCTCCTCCTCCCTTGATTTCCATTCTCAACATACAACACCTGTGTGAACAAACTGTTCTAATAGTACCGAGTACAGTGATAAAATATGAAAGGTAAGCAGCACCATCTGCCAGCTCTTTCAGAGTATTGCAAGGAACAGCAGGTTCAGACTGAACTTGGGCAATCCTGCAGTAGCAGCAGTTGAGAAAAGATCACATTCCCCACACAATCCCCACTTCCCTGTAATGTCCTATAGTAAAGATACCTATTCGTGTGCCATTGACTCAGCTTATGAGTCAAACTAATCAAGAATTTTTGAAATGCATCAAATTACAACATATTTTGATTTGCTGCAATAAAAAAAAGTATTCAAAGGAATATATTAGTTAAATTTAAAGATTTCAAGTTTCTTTTCTATGGTCCAAGATGGGTACCTGGTAAAAAACACCATGCCTCCACCTGACCACAGGCATTCATAATCAATATTCTCTTGGCCCAAATAATTCTCTAACTTCTATCTCAGAGAATACCTAAAATAGGGCACAGGGAGGGGGTCTTGAGTCCATCCATTTGAATAGACAGCTGCCACAGCTCTGATCTCCTAGCAAATACCTTTTCCTCAGCCTGCTGCTCTGTACAGTAGTGAAAATTAGTTTTCTCATGGATGACATGTTTTAATTAGTAACAATAACAGACTGAGTGAGAAAAAAAGAAGATCATTTAGTCTGCAGACTTGTAAACTCTGGCAGGGAAAAACGTGGCACCGCAAAACCTAGAATCCAGCAGGATCCAAACATAATGATGAAAATGCATGCCTTTTCAGATGCTTAATACAGATTTCTCATACTTCTAAATGCCATCAGTTGAGTACCAGCTGGTGTCTGGAGATAAGGTGCTTTGATTTCTTGCTTGTCACTCATTTGTCACTCAAATGAAAAACTGCAGAAAGAAAACTGAACCAATATTTTAAAAATAAAGGGCATCACTCCAGAGAAAGACTGGATTCCACCTGTTAAGAGGAGGAGCACTGAGTTAAGACCACAGCTAGTTCTGGTCATATAGTATACATCGAGTTATTTGAATACTAAATAAAACACAGTAGTAAGAAATATGCATATACATCTAGGATGACCAGCTTCTGGCCATCACAGGACCAGGCCGGTGAACTGCAAAACAAGCTTTCATGGTGGTTCTGAGTTGTCTTGCAACCTCACTTATGCTCAGCCTCTCTTTCCATGAGTCTTCTGCAAATTGCGATGTTATTAACACCCAATTGTCTATATATAAATGGTTTTGTACTGGAAGGAAACAAGTGAAACTGGCTGCTGTTTCATTTTAGCATCTTCCCTCAGAAATTCTGTATCTGTCACATCTTGTCTTTGTCACAGTATGAAACATACATGGAGTTTCCATACAGACATGTGCGTGCACTGTAGCCCTCACTGTCCATACACTCACAAAGATATGCATGGGGCCAGCAAGACTCAAAGCAAAATGGAACACGCAGGAGAGTGACACAAAATCCTTTACAAGATACAAGCCTTTTTTTCTGTTTTCCAATGTATAACGTTTACATTTCTCATCTAAGTATTACCTTGATGAGTAACCTGTACTGTTTGGGTTTGATTTTGTTTTGTTTTGTTTTGTTTTGGGGGGGAGGGGGGTTTGCAAGTTTGCGAAGTTTTGCCAATTCTCCGGAACTCAAAAAATGTGCACACATGCACAAATCTGTTACAAAGTCTTCCTGTCAGAGATCCACGAGCTAACGTGCTGATTTCATCCCCATATCTAAGTGGGTTTTGGCCAAGGGCCCATTCTAGCGCTGGATGCTCAGAGACAGAGACAGTCCAGAGCTGCAACTGGGGTGGAGAAGGAAAGGAGCTGCCAGAGAAAGCTCAGAGCTCCAGAAAGATATCCCCATGGCAGCTGTTTAGCTAGAGAAAAGGCTTGGGTACCTTGTCTAAGGTCCAGCCAAGGCTTGTGATTCAGTTCAGAGCCAAGAGATAATAAAGCTACAGCTATTAAGAGCTTTAAAGTGTCTTTCTAAGTAAACCAAGGGCTGACACCAGATGTCACTTTAGAAGACTGCCATCAGCCCTGCTCCTGCAGCTCTGGGCTTTCTCTTCCTCTCAATTTAACACTGAAGTAAAACACTGGCTTTACTAGAGTTCTTACCTGAGGAATAATTAGTCCCTGGATTGAGCAGGGCCTGTGCTCAATGTGTCTATGGCTCATCTTACTGCTAGGGTCAGGACTAGGTCTGAGAGCAAGACCACAGTTGGAGCAGGGATGGAAGAAGACAGAAAAGGCTGTAGAAAGTATCTTTCCTTGGACATGGTGTAACTAGGAGAAGGTTTGGGCTGCCCTGACAGAGAAACACTCTAGGATTAGGTTTAGGATCAGGCTGAGAGAGAAAGTCAGCACAAAACTACATCTATAGGGCAATTGAAAAGAATATTCCAAAGCAAATTAATGCCCTAAATCTTCTCTAAGGAATATTTAACCCCTAAGCTCTTAGCTTTGGAAGAGTATGGTTTCCCGACCTCTCCCTCCTTCCTGAACTTTCTAAACCGCACTAAAATCTTCTGGTTTGACAGTAATTAAAGAGGTTGCATATAACAGCACCAGTAACATCACAAGGCAGTAATATGTCACAACAGAGGTAACATGAAGCAATGTTAAATAGGAAACAATTCATTGGAACATGGAAGAAAGTGCCATCTATAGGGTGTTTTTTTTTAATAATGCTTAGGTGCATAACAGCTTTTGTGCATTTGTGCCCTCTCTTGGTAGCCCTGACTGAGGATTTTATTGACTGTCCCCAAGCTCACAGACATAGGCATGTGGCAACTCAAACTGAGCACAAAGAAGAATTTACAAGAAAATATTACACACTTCTTATAAATTAACAACCATTGCTGCTTTCTACTGTGTAACAACTAGTCTTGTTAGCATTACCTCAGTAATGAATAACCTATCCTGATTTTTCTGTGACAGTGTTGTCATAAGTCTCTATTGGGTCATATGTACACAAACCCACTCACACACATTTTCAAATGGTCTGCTGAGATCACCATCAGCTAAAAGCATCAGAGCTGCCACTGAAAGGAACATAATTCTGCTCCAGGCTGCAAAGGGCACCTAGTCTTATATAGACTGAGAAATGGCACAGTGGCATCTAGTGGATATTCACTGCATTAGCTGATACCTCGCAAGAAGTCCTAATTCATTAGGGCCATACCCTGCACCAGTGCTGAGATAGAGGAGTATAAAGACAGCTGAAGGGCAGGTGGAATTGGGATTTCTGCCTTTCTGCCTCCCTCTCTACCACAGTGAAAACCTTTGGCATCAGGGGCCAACCCCACGTATGGCCACTCTCAGCTACTCTTCCAACATACAGCTTTCATGAACTGGTCCTTAATTTCTTCCCATCTCTCCTTCTGCTTCAACACACTCCAGCTAAAAACTTCCTTCATCACCTGGCTATATTTACTATACAGATATATTATCTATTTTCACCTACCTATGCAGCATTTACTTGTTACTTAGGAAATTGGTCATTCCAGCTCATCTTTCTAAACCTCTGTCACCTTGAGGCCTTCTCTAAAACAATTCCAGTCTATTGGTTAGGGGTGGGAGTTAGCAAAACAGTTCTTTTTTCTTGTTGTTATAGTCGTGGCACAAATAAATGCAGCTAATGAGGGAATTTCTGTTGCCCAGTAGCAACTCGGGCTAAGAAATTGCAGAAGAGCAAATAAGCCTGGTAGTAGCTGCCCTACACAAGCTTTTTCCAACCCCTTCCCCAAAATAATCAACTTCTTAGTGAAAAATAGGTAATGATTTGACAACATAAAACAGCAATATGAAAGCAGGCCAAAAAGTTATTCAGCACTGTACCTTGGAAGAAGCTAATAACAGCAAAAATAGATACATTTTCCCAGCACAGCCTCAGCCACCACCATTTGGTGGTTACGGGACATTCCAAGACAAGAGTTCATGGCTAACTAGCCATGGGTGGCTTTTCTTTCCAGAATTTGTCCAGTTACGTTTCTAATCCCTTTAAATTTTTACCTTTCAAAAATCCTGCAGCAAGTAGTTCAACAGTTTAACTACCCAGAGGAAAAAGTAGGAACCCATAGGAACCCATCTGTAACCTATCACTCTATCCATGCCACTCATAAATTTACTCCTTCATTTTTACTGTAAGTTAAAATAAAACTTCACAAGGTTACACAGAATGCCTCCTTACCACCACATTAATCTGTAATGTATCAATGCATTGCTAGTGAGGCAGTAAATTACAATTTTTAATCATTATTCTTCATCTGAGTCATGTCTCCTTCTCCTGGAGTCATGTCGGAGCAGAAACCAGCTCAGCTTTTCCAATTCATATAGTGCCTTTATCTTTGCTTTACATTTGCTGTTTACCAGAACTAATTGAACAAAAAAACTTCCTCTGCTGAAGCCAGGGGAAAGTTGTCATGGCTTGTAGTGGGGTCAGGTATTTCTAGGTTTTGATGGCTCAGAGTGCAAGAGGTTTAAGCCAGTCTGCCAGGCAGGCTGGTCAGCAGTTCCCCAGGCTCAATCTCACTGATCTTTCCCATAGGTCTTTGATTTACTTCTTTGTATTTAGCAGCTTCTTCAAGAATAATACTGCCTGTAGATACCACCAATGCACTTTCTTCTGGATACTGGTTCTAGCAGAATACATTTCTGGTTTATTGTGACCTTGTCTGTACTGTTGCCAGCCTGATGGCCAATATTCAGACTATGTATTTAAAATGATGACTCACATTGTTTAGTCCTGATGATAATTTTTTTTAGTCCGAGTTTCCCTTCACTTTCATAATTTTTTATAGTGTCCTGTATGCTATATGTTCCTGCCAGTGCAGTAGATGAGCCATGTGGAAAAGCCCATGCCTTCAGGATAAGGCAAAGCAGGGCAGTCAATCACAACAAATATGCAGCCTTGCTGGCCAGCCAGAAATAGAGCCTGGCATTGTGCAGAAATACTCTGCTGGAGTGCTCTGCCAGCCTGAACTGATCACATTGAAAAGAGAGGAGCAGGACAGTGCCATAGCACCCTGCTCTGTCAGCCAGCACCCTCAGGGATAAAAGGACTGCTGGAGCTGGTTTGGTGTGCAGGCTCCCCTTTCCAGCCAAACTGGGCTTCCACACCCCCATACAAACAAGCTAGTAGAGATCTACTTCTATAAAACATCTGAAATACTCCCCTCCACTGCCACGTTTGGTATTTTTCCCTTTTTACAGTTTCCCTTGGTGTACATACACGGTGGCGTTTTTCAACTCTCTCAATATCTGCTTTCTCTTAGTCTTGTTCCACCTTTTACTCTTCTTAATTAACCTTTAAAATCAACATTTCCAAAAGCTCCAATATAACACAAGCAAAGCCAGGCTGCCCTTATGAGATGTGCTTATCAGGGTTTTAAGGTGAACTCCCCTTCCCAGGGGCAAAAGAGAACCAATATAGCCCAGAGAAGCTAAAGGAAACAGGTTTCTATATTCAGTGACTTACTAAGCAAGACACAAAGAGGGGGAGCTGAGGCAGACTCATAAGCTGCAAATGAGATGCTAAGAACACAGATTTCTGCAGAAATACATGTTTGTAACAAGATTTATGTATCTGCAGCCCTTCAGGGACAACTAGATATCACTTGATTTTCTTTTAACTTATTTACATTCCCTTAAAACAATCTAACAGGAATGTTAACTCAGGTCTGTGGTGCTGGCTCTTAGCTTTTCAGTGGGCTGATGTTTTGACTTTATTGAGCAGAAGATGCTGTGCATACACATGCAGTGCTTGTCTAGCAGAGTTATGGTGATTAGATGTGTAGAACTATGCAGAGCTATAAAGAAAAACCCTTGCATGGTAAAAGCTTACCTCACCAGAAAGCCTTGTACAGAAATACTCTTTGTCATAAAAAAAAAAAAAAAACAACAGCTTTAACTACTCTAGCAATGCTGTGTGCACTGCACAGGGCAGATGCAGGGACAGGCCTTCTGAGAGCTAGTTAGGACCACTGGAGGTGGTCCTCAGAGACAAAGTTTGATTGCTCAGGGTCATATTCAGCTGTGTTTTAATAGCTCCAGGGATGGAGGTTCCAAAATTTCTGTGCTCCAATGCTCAGCCATTCTCAAAATGAAAATTTTTTTACTAGCATCTAACCAGAATTTGTTGCAATCTTCCTTGGTTGCAACGTTTCCCTTGGTTCTTTCTCAGGATAGGCATAGTGGGAATTCAAGCTGCAGGACTGAGGTTCACTGCAAACAAGCTGTGCTCATAGAAATTCACAGTGAGCTCTAAGGCCTTTCTATACAACAGGTCAACCTATATGTGATACATTTAAATCAGACCATTTTTCTTAAAGAAAGACAGCTATGCTTACTTTATTACAATAGCTTTTTCTCCTTGCCACACTGGTCAAATAAAATAAGCCAGCCATTAAACTGAAAAATGACAAGAAGCTTACTGGGCTTCCATAACATTTGGTATGTATTACACTTGTCTTTTACTGATAATCCCAAGGTGACTTGCAAAGTGACAGGCAGTCTGGCCTTCTGTACAACCATACACAACTTAGTCATCCCAGAGATTCATGAAGGCTGAACTTCTAAGTTTAGCACAAAAGAGAAGCAAACTGAAGTAATGTTAATCACCTGGATCCTGTGGTCTGAGGTATGGTCTCCTCCCCACCAGGCATCATGTTGTTTCCCCAAAAACTTACTGGTTTAAATGGTTTTGTGTATTTTGTTCTTTTAATTCAGGATGTTCTAGTGCATCTGTCACAAAGACGCTGAATATTTTATTAGCTGCTCAAAATGCTGTTTCTGTGCTGTCAAGCCGTGTTAGGTACTTCATGTTAGAAGGTTTAAGACTTACTGCATTTGCAAGTAGGCTGGTCAAGCTGAAGAAAACAGAGAAATGGACCCGGGGACACCTCCAAGACAGTTGTTCCTTGTTCCCATCACTTTTTACTAGTTCTAAGGCTTCTCCTGCCGTAAAAGCTGTCTGCAGTAAACGCTTCTGTCTGCTGCCTTCCGGTAATTACAGGCCACTAAGGTTAAATACCTGTTATTAACATAAATGAAAAATGCTACTTCAGGCGAAGCTTGCTTTACTGTAAACTGCATTCCAAGAACACTCAACCATTTCTGAGTTTTGGAGTCAGAAAGTACTTGTAAAGCCAGAATCTATGTGTGTTATGCACCTCCTACTCATCTGACAGGGCAGGAACCAGGCAAGATCCCTGGAATGTGGAATACAAGATTATTCCTCACATTTACATTTATAACATTAATCTTCTCGCAGTCTGTTCTGTACAAGTGTTCTTCAAATACTGTATTACCTTTCTCTGGTAAATATTCGTGGGTTTTGTATCAGCCAGCTTCCCTGCAGGCACCCATGAGGTCTCATGGACTCATGTACGGAACGACCCCTGCTGTACCAGTGTGCTGACCTTGGAAATCTGAAAGTCCCTTCTAATCCTGTCCCTGCAATTACCTGTACGTTTTTAAATATAGACTCAATAACTTGTGTCATTAACCTCTCCAGATAAAGTATCTTCCCATTATTCCCCTTTTTACGTAGCCATGAGTCACGAGAGGGTTTTTTTACCAGTAACACCACAGAAGTTCATGCTGCAATGGCGAAATAGCACCTAAATCTTCTTTCAGAGACTCCATTCAAGTACTGTCTTCACTGAGATAGTAAAGCCCTATGTGAACTTATTAAAACTTTTAATACATTTTGTCTGAAGGCATTTATCAAATACCCTGTATTGTTCTGTTTTCATCATTATTCATCACTCTACTAATATTTATCTTGGTGCAGGTTTTATCAGCACAATCTTACGTGTTTTTCCAGAACACACATAAAAATGTAGAATTGCTTCTGGTGTACAATCATTTCCTGTAGAAACTCACTAGGAATTTACTGAGTCAGTAAAGATCTGCATTAAAAGCTTCTTACTTGGCAATACATACTTTAATACATCCTTCTTGGTGCTATAGAAGTATTAAGCACAGCCATTCAACTTACTGTTGCATGACACTGACGAAAAATAAAACACACTACCTCTATGCTGTTCCTTCTATTAGCCACACATCCCCACTTATTAATTTTCTCTTCCAACTTACATGTCATAAAACTATCATTCTATTATTTCTGGTGTTGAGGATTTTACCTGGAGTTAATGTCATGATAACGACTCAACAGTGTCCCAAGGTGTCATGTTTGCTTTTTTCATCATATTGGTGGAACTTAAGAGCAATTTAAGAAAAATACTTATTCCCGTGGGAAGGCTGATCAGCAAAGCAGCTCCCCTTTGCTTTAGGAGTATCTAGGAACAGACTTGAACCTGCTTGCTCAGCAGTCTGCCTTTTATAGATGGAAATGAGAAGATGTTGGTTACTTTGTAGCTATTCTGATTAAAACTTGTATTCATGTGTCCCTGTTCCTCCACTTCTGAAACAACTTGAGAGTGAAAATGGCTGCCTGTCCTCACTACAGTGCTAGCAATTTCATACTCTTAAAAAGCAGGACTTAATCGTACTGAAAAGTGCTACTTCTGAAGCAATGGGTGTGGATCCAACTGCTGGAAAACTATTTCAGTGGTACATTAAGCTCAGCTACTACCTACACTAAAAAAATTCACAGCTCACTTAACCATTGAATCCTAGCTCTTCAAAGCTTTTGGACAGATCTATGCCCACCAACAACACAGCCCAAGCTCTAGTACCCTCCTGCAATGTGCCATCACTGAAAAGGATGGAAATAACCAGCTTTTTGACCAGCTGTTTCTAAAGCTTTTTAACTAGGTTGCTGATTTTTCATACTAAATAGCCATACATATATTGTGCTGCTGAACCCAAGCTTCCCAAGTCTCTGTCGAGTGCAAGCAGGTTATCCAGGCTTTAACACCGCTTGTATCAGCGTTCACTAGCACTCCCCTCCCCCTATAATTATTTCCTTGGCCTACAGCAGATGCAACCAGGCTGATACCCGCTTTCACATGCACGCTTGTGACTTGCAAACAGTTTATTTTTCAAATCTCGATGCCTGCCTTGGTTTTCACAGCAGTACTGTTTAGGCTGTCAAGTCCTGGAGGCTGATGTCTGCACTTAGAGGCAGCAGAGAAGAAGCTCGGGCACCAAACAGGACCTTCTCCCCGAAGACCTGCGTGGGCTCCAGCCGGCACCCCCAGCACCGGGAGACAGGCAGTGCCTCAGGACCCTGGGAAGCTGCTAGAAGGAAGCTGACCGCGCTCTTCCCGGGGCTGCTCCCACCATGCACACCTCCGCCTCCCTCCTGCCCATGGCACCTTCCGGCCATTCCCGCACCCCAGGCCCGGCCCAGCCCTGCCACCCATCTCCGTCCCTCCGGGGTTGCTTCGACCACCCGCTCCCCGCACCGGCTAACGCGGACCCCTCTCATTGGCTATCTCAGTGAGTGAGCGTCGGGGCCGCCAATGGGCGGCAGCCACGGCGGGAAGACGCGCGGCGCGTGGGCGGTGGGACGGGGCGGGCAGGTTCTGGTGGCGGTGGCCTAAGGAGAGAGAGGCAGCCATGGGGGCGCGTGCAGCGGGCTGCCTGTGGTGGGGTAGGATCCGCGCGCGGCGGGGCCGCTGAGGGGACGGGGCGGGCGGAGGGGCGGTGGGTCGCGGCTTCCCTGTCCGGCTGCTCTGGGCCCGGCGGGGGTGCGGGCCTGTCGCGGCCGGAGGAGGCTGGGCGGCCATTGGGCACGGATGCGGAACCGCCGTGAGTCCCGGTCGTGGAGGAGCGGGGCCTTTGAGCCGTGCGAGGCGGTCCTCGCGGTGGCAGGCAGCGGGGCGGGTGAGGGCCCCTGCCGGTTCCGGCCGCTGCGCCCTCGGGGTTATCAGTGCCTCGGTGGGCTGCTGAAGCTCAGGGAGATGATTTAAAGGTCTCGGCAGCAAAACCAAACAAACGGTGCTTGTCTCTAGCCCTAATAGGACCAGGCAAGCTTTAGTTTCCATTGAGCGGTGATGTTTACTTGCCTGGCTGTCCTGACGCGGGAGCTAGTGCTGTAAGAGCAGCAAGAAAGCAATGAGTGAAGACAAAAGGAGGAGCCCGTAGGGAATTGTGCTGCTTCTTCCCCTGCTGCTGGGTCTTCTGTGCCAAATAAATCGGTAAACCTGTGAAGCAGTCCCACTCGGGCTCCTCTGCTGAGGAAGGAGTGGATATTTTAAGGAGGAAGCTCACAGAATCATCATCCACGTCCCATAGCGAAAGGTTTTTTCTCTCTCCCCTCCCCCATCTGCATTTTCCTAGCTTAGATGCTTGTAGGAAAATTATCCTTTTATTTCCTAAAGATTAATTAAACCTTGAATGTTGCACTGTAGAAAGGAAGATTATGCCACCAGTTCATGAATGGCAAAACAAAGAGCAGTGATATATGACTTGGTGAATTTCACTGTGTGCTTTCTTTTGTGAGTTCTCTTCAGCAGGTATTTTTAGGTAAACTAGGACTTCTCTACTTGAAGTGGCAGAAATGGCTGAGGGAAGTCTGTTCAGCTTCTGAATGGATTTTGCTAGAGGTTTCCTTAGGTGATGCTAAAATATGCTGATTTAAATATAATGGTCTCATTCCACCTAAAGAAGGGTTTCTTGCTTGAGAGTAACTGTAACATTCAAGTAGCTTTTTCCACCCTTCTTACTCTACCCCAGTGGCAGCTGCTACTGTAGGTCACCGTAACATGCTGTGACAGCCACAGATTGCATTGGAAGTCAGTTAATCAGTTCTGATGAAGTGCTCTTTGTACATAGGCATGCTGAATGAAGACAGCCAATCTAGTGTATAAATCTGGTAATGTAAACCGACTAGGATCGCACCAGAAGAAAAAGGTTGGGTCCTAGGGCTAAAAGAAGCATTTAGAAGAGGGAGTATGCAATGGATAGGGTGGTGGGCTGCAGCACGTCAGTTCAGTCCAGATCTGTGGTTGAGTAACCTGGAAGATGTCAGCTTCTCTCATCTGCAGGATAGAAACTGGCTTTTTGTGAGCAGGACTAATAAAGCATAGGTGGTACTATGCAGTCTGTGTACCATGTGCTCTGAAGTTTCTGCATCATTGAATTGCATCTTCCTCCCACATTCAGTCTTGAGAGAGAATATGCAGCTTCCTATACAATTTACTAACCACTCACAGCAAAGCTAACTACTTTATTATGTAGATCTAATTTAGATGTCTGAACTCTTACTCCCACCAGTCTTTGGTGGGTTAAGGAAAGTCTTCTGTGTGGATTTTGTTACAGAGATGGTTGTCATATTTCAATCTCTCTGACTTGGTAGAAGGAAGGATTATGAGGTTTTATATGCCAAGTCTGAAGAGGTAAGATCCAGAAGTATGAAGTCTTTCTTCAGAGAAAGCAATTTCCTTGTACATTTCAATTTTTTAGGATTCTAAGAGTGCTTGAGTTGTTAACCAGAGATTTAGCTGTTCTCCAGTCTGTTGCTAGAGAGATAACTCAGTGGTAGACTAAGATCCTGATGAGCAAGAATGAAGGATCTCCTTACACTAGCATCAAGTCAGTCTTCAAATCAGTGTGACTATACTAAAACTAGTTGGGACAGTCCTGAGTTATATGGTCCTATGAAAGATGTGTTTGCCTGCTGTGCAAGAGGTGTGGGCTTAAGAGGTTCTATGAGAAAGAACTGAAAGAAATTGAAGCTAATTGTGGGGATCCCTGTGGAAGTTCTGCTGGTCTGGTAGGGTTAGAGTAGCAGCTTTGACAAACTGTTCTTTGGAGAGTTATAGTGGGAGTGACATAACCCTAGCTAGCTTTAGGCGCAGTGAATATATTGCATGATCCTGTGGAATCCTGATTTAAGTGAGGAGGAGAGGCATATATCTTGCCTTAAATTCCTTTTTTTTTTTTTTTTTCCTGGTCTTTGAATCCATTGAGTCTGTTGTGTCCCCTCATCTTTTTTTTTTTTCCCCTTCCCTGCTGATTTGCAGGGAGTGGGGAGATGATTTAACTGTGGCAACAGGAAAATCATAAATGTTCTGCAGGAATGCTGATTTCTTTGCTTTTTGTTCTAGGCACAGTGAGCTGCACGTTATTCCTTGTGGTTAACAGTTTATACTCGGCCAGTGATGATGTGATAGAGCTGACACCAACTAACTTCAACAAGGAGGTCATTCAGAGTGAGAACCTGTGGCTCGTGGAGTTCTATGCCCCATGGTAAGAATTACAGCTGCATACTTGCCTGTTCTTATCATGGAGGAGCAGCATAGGAATCTGCTGCTGATCAGCGCAGGGTTTCAGTCAGTTGTTGGCAGTACAGTTATCAGTTCGATGGCCTCATGCCTAGCAAAATAACTCCAGTTATGAGCAGTTCCTCATGAGGAAAAAAGGCAGGAATTGGTTTCAAGTTGGTAAATAGGGTCTAGTAACAAAATCTTATATGCCATTTTGCTACTTCATTTTTTACTGGTCAGTGTTAAAAACGACTAATCAAAGTGCAGTAGGTGAGAAGGCCCCTCACTTCTGTCTCATTCATGCTGATGTAGAAGCACAGAGCTTGAATTCACACTTAAAATTTCCAATTTCCTTTGAAAAATACTGGATTTATGCATCTGAATTTAGCACTTCTATCTCCTGTCCTGCTCATGTCCAAAGCATGGAGTCTCTTCCATGTAAATTCTGATGATGTGTAGTCCACCTGTGCACAAGTCCTCTGTGCTATTGCCATCCAAAACTCCACATTCTGGAGAAAGGGGCCTTTCATTGCACAGCCTGATTGAATCTGGTCTGAGAGGCCTGGGGAAAGCTTGTTGTGACACCTCTAGTGTTGTTGCAGCTTTACAGGCAAAAGAAAGCTTTATTGAACAATAGCAATCAAGTGTGGAACAGGTATAAGTAAAATGGTAGCTCCTCTTTCCCTACAGACTTGTGATACTGTGACTGTACTCTAGTTGCCAGTCAGCTGTTGCTCTTGTCTGCCAGACACCTCCAGGAAATGTGCCACAAATTCTTGCTGGTGAAGAAGTTACCTCTAGAATATTTTTTTTCAGGTCCCATCACATCCGTTTTAGTTTGCAACAAGCACACTAGTGTGCCAATCTGGATTTTGCTGCTCATGTTTGCCTCTGTGCTAGATGTGTGCGCATATGTGTGTTTGCATGCACTTGTATAATACATATGGAGTACATGTGTTTTCGTCAGAAGTCTGATGATGTGATGTTGCGGCATAGCCTTTTCCCCTCTTCGTGAGAAGATCTTAACTCTCCTAAGTTTGCTGTGAGTGATTGTTTGGTAATTGCAAACCTAACAAGACCATTCTGTATTTTGTGAAATAATTATCAGGTCTGAATGACAGTTACTGTGTTTTGTTTCCTAAAAGGTGTGGTCACTGTCAAAGACTAACCCCGGAGTGGAAGAAAGCAGCAACAGCATTAAAAGTAAGTTGTTTAGCCTTTCAAATGTGCTTGTGGTAGTGGATTGAGGAGAGTTTGGCTGTTGGTCATCTGGCTTGGGGCTTGGTCCCCAAAACTGTATCACTTTAGTCACACTTGTCCAGCCAGGAAAGTGGCCAGTCAGAAGCACTTAACAGACAGTATTTTTTGTGGGTGTTTTTCTTTTTTTAAAAGAAGCCATTGAATTATAGAGGAAGCAAGTAAATTCTGTCCCTGTGAATTCCCTTCACTGTTTTCCAGGGCTGCTTTTAACAGCGCCAGAAGGCATTGGAATCTGGTCATCCCCCCAGATAGCATGTTCCTCGTTTCTTCCTCACTGTTCTGTTGCCTGCCTCTAAAGTACAGGAAAAGCATGTAAAAACAGTGTTCTAAGCTGTTGGTGATGAATATTTCTTTAATTACAGAAAACTTGGTCAGGTAGTGATTTGCTGAACTCTTGCCTATGTTAAATATATTCCCCTTCTTCAATCACAAGCTAAAAAATTACAAACAATTTAAAATCTGGTTTGTCGGGATGAAGAAAGAATGGACATATGGTATTCTGTAGGTTAATGCTTCTGGGGGGGATTGCACCTCTCTTCTGGTGACTGTTTTTGTACCCTCCTAATAACACACTCTGCACCCCCCCCCCCCCCCCCCCCCCCCCCCCCCCAGCATTCACAGAGTATAAAATGTGTTAAATCATTGTAGAGGTCTTGTCTTAGTATTTGTTTTTACTTCCACAGGGTGTAGTGAAAGTAGGTGCAGTAGATGCAGACAAACATCAGTCCTTGGGTGGACAGTATGGAGTCAGAGGGTTTCCAACTATCAAGATATTTGGAGCCAACAAAAACAAAGCAGAGGATTATCAGGGTAAATGTGATGCTTATTTGTGTGTTGCATGCCTGAAAACTTTCTGGGTTATAGTAATTATGGTGGCTGCCAATGCTGTCTTCTGTGGTGTTTCCTTCCTGTCTAGTGTTTGTAGCAACTGGTACATGGTTGGGTGGAACTAACTTGACCAAACTGTGCATGTCCTAGTGTGGGCTAACAGTCCCACCTGCAGTTGGTGGAGATTGCTAAGCAGTTCTAAAGAATTATTCCTTTCTTCCTGTTTACTGGGAGCTTGCCACAGTCACCCCACATCAGATAAGGGTGGCAGTTAAAAATTGGAGTGAAGTAATCATATTGTTTGTGTTTGTCAGTGATGTTCTACCAGTAGTACCATATCACTCATAGTCCAGTCCTGCTTTTTGTGCCTACCTTAACCTGGCCTTTGATGCTTCAATAGCTCATTTTGCTGCTTTGCAGGTGGCAGGACAAGTGATGCTATTGTTGACGCTGCTTTAAGCGCTCTTCGGTCCCTGGTGAAAGACCGTCTTAGTGGCAGAAGCGGAGGATATAGTTCTGGGAAACAGGTATTTGAGGGAATGTGTGTGTTTGAATGGAGACAGAAGAGCCTGTGCTCATTTCACAGAATAGTTGAAGTTGGAAGGAACCTCTGGAGGCTCTCTAGTCCAGCCCTCCTGCCCAGTGCAGGGCCAGCTTGAGCAGATTGCTCAGGGCTGTGTCCCACTAAGTTGTTAGTATCTCCAAAGACTGAGACTCCACGTGGATTGCACTTTTGGGGCAACCTGTTCCAGTGTTTGACCACACTCAGAGTAGGAAAGTTTTCTCCTGTATTTAAACTAGATTCTTGTCTTTCAACTTATGCCCTTTTTGTCCTGTTAACTGGGTATTGCAGAGAAGAAGCTGCCTTTCTTTTATTTACTCCCTTTCACTCAGGTATTTATATACATGGATAGGATCTGTGTTAAGTTTTCTTTCTTTCCAGCTGAGCAATCCCATCTTTCTCAACTTCTCATCATATGTCAGATTCTCAAAGCCCTTAACCAGCTTTGACCCCTGGCTGGACTTGCTCCAGTGTGTGTATACTTCTTCTACTGGGTATGCTGGGGAGCCCAGAACTACACCCAGCACCATTGCGTGTCTCACACAGTGCTGAGCAGAGGAAAAGATCTCCTCCCCAGCTCTGCTGGCAACCCCAAGTGTAGCTTGGGGGGCTGTTGGCTGCCTTTGCCACAGGGCTGCAGCGCTGGCTCATATTCAGCTCATCCACCAAGACCCCCAGGTCCCTGTGAAAAGCTACTTTACAGTTAGTCAGACCCAAATATGAGGTGATTCTTCCCCAGGTGTGTCTCCCTTTGAACTTTGAGGTCCCTGTTAGCCTGGTTCTTCAGCTGGTTGAGGTATCATTTGCCTAGTTCTAGGCTAAGCTGAATGGATGAGGCTTTTCTGAATTTGGTTGTGTTCTGAAGTTGGCTTGCTGGATTTCTCCGTGAAGGCAAATTGAAAAGCTTCTGGCTCCTACTACTGTTTCTAAATCATGGAGCAAATACACTCCAGTGTCCTCAGGCTGGGCAGGCAGAAGACTTGGGTGATCTGTGCCCTGTACTGTGTATTGCTCTTACACGTGTTTGTTTTGCCTGGAAACCAGAACACAGTGGTGGGAGAGGGGTTTGGAGAGCACTTTGTTCTTGGGCAGCTCAGAGCATGAAGAACCAGGAAAGTGTTCCCTCCTCTTGTTAGTCAGTTTGACCTGATTTTAAGAGAAGGATCGCTTACTGTTTCTTGAAAGTGCTGTGGGAGCAGGCTGTGTGTATTGTCGGTTCTAAAAATGGAGAAGTTGTGTAACCTATACTGCCTGTTTTGTGTCTCATTCAAATAAAAACCATTTGGTATGACATGATGCACTTATGTGAGGGTCTGTTTATTTCTTACAGAGCCGAGAGAGCGGAGGTGGTGATAAGAGGGATGTGATTGAGCTGACTGATGACAGCTTCGATAAGAACGTCATGAATAGTCATGATGTGTGGATGGTGGAGTTTTATGCTCCATGGTGTGGGCACTGCAAAAAGTAAATGAGCTTTTTCTTCAACAGTTGAGTTCACATTAATGCTTTGTTTTGTGTGATACCCTTAATCCCCTAAAGGAGAACTTGCATCTCTGGTATGTCAGAAGTGGAGGTTTCTGCAAGACGTTTTACCAAGCATGTATGGGCTTTGACTGCTCAGGGCACCTTGATGCTGCTCTGGCTGCAACCCACCTTAGCAGTAAAATGCCCAGTTACCAGTGGAAATAAGATCCAGAAGTTATGTGGGACTTGAGTCTCATTTGGAATAACCCTCCTAGCTGTCACTGCCTGCAGAGGCTTTATTTTTTTTCTGCGTGGTGTATGCTACATGAAATGTGGTATACTTTTGCTAGCCTTCTTAAAGCTCAGAGAACTTGTACCCTTCGTTTTTCAGCCTGGAGCCAGAATGGGCAGCTGCTGCCACTGAGGTGAAGGAACAAACAAAGGGAAAAGTAAAGCTGGCTGCAGTAGATGCAACTGTTAATCAGATGCTGGCAAGCAGATATGGGGTAAGTGTGCTCTGCAGTGGTTACAATTTCTTTTACATCTCTAGTAAGTCAGATTTCCCTGTAACGCATACTGAACTGTTCCTTAATCTGGCACCATTTAAATGGTTGTGCTAAAAATACTGTTGTGTCACACACCATTTTCCCACAATATTCTTTCCTGAGTGTCAGTAACAGTATAAATGAATAGGATGAGATAAATGAATAAATCTGGATGTTGCTGATGAAAATGGCTCTTTATGTCCATGAAATCTTGTATAGCTTCATCATCTGAAGTGAAAGGTCTCTCAGACTATATGCTGGCTGGGTATCACCAGAACTCGCACATCTACCTGTACATCTTGGAGCCACATATTGGAGATCACTGACAATGTTAGCTGCCCCCATCAGCTATGCTGTGAGTCCAAAAGGAACTGATACTTTTTAATTTTTAGTACAGTACAGGATGTTCACAGTATGCTGCTTAGTTTTCCTGTGCACATGACTGGCAGTCAGCGGGAGCACTGAACAAATTTTAGTGGGAATGTAGCAGGGGGAGCTTAAGGTCTACTTGTTGCCATAGAGGCACAGTGCTGTCCCTTCCTACCCAAGAAAAACAGGGGAAACTACTGTCTAATGAAAATTAAGAGTTAAAATAGCCCTCGTGGCACTTAAACCTGCAGTGCTTGGTACATCTGAATTAAGAAGAAACCATTGCTCATTCATCAAACCTAAGACTTGAAACAGCATATCAGTGTATGTTAACCTTGTTTTTAATTATTGCACAAGTAGGAAACAATTGTTCAAGTTCAGTTGTAACAGGCTGGGAGACTTGATTCACATAGGTGTTGAATCTCTTCCCTTTTTCTTCATGTAAAATGTGTTGGAGTATGACATAACTTCCACCATAAATTTTCAGATTTATGTGATCTGATGGTTTCAACTTTTCTTGCAGATTCGTGGATTTCCTACCATTAAAATTTTCCAGAAAGGAGAAGATCCTGTTGATTATGATGGTGGGAGAACCAGATCTGACATCGTTTCTCGTGCTCTGGATCTGTTTTCTGATAATGCACCACCACCTGAGCTCCTGGAGGTACCTCTACATCATTTTCTCAGATTGCTTTTCCATCATATCCTTTGCTGCAGTTTTTACAGGACTATGTTACTGTAAATAGCCTAAACGTGTTGCGTGTGCACTCTTTTGCAGCAGACAGTCAAGGATGATAAGTGTGATCATTCAGCTGTTATTTATTTTTCACTGAATTTCTGAACTGAAAGATTATCAGAATTGATACAGTGAAGACACTAATGGGATGGTATCAGGGTGTCTGAATCCTGTTGAGGAATGAGTGAAAAGGTTGGGTTCTGTGCCCCATCTTTCATCTTACAACAAGAGGGCATGGTTTTGTCATTGGCAAGCCATCCATTTGGAGATGCATAAGAACTGAGCTCGCTTGTTGTCCAAAACACTCCACTAGTTTCAGCTTGATGTTGGTGGATTTGAAATGGTGATCAGTTGTCCCCAAAGTGGGGTGTATCCAACACAATCTGTTGGGGTGCAGGAAGAAAAAAGAAAAGACTTGTACTATTAATATCTTTAACAATGATGTTTGTTTCATTTTTGTTACCCTTTTAAAATGTCAATTTTCTGCATGGCTTATAATGTACATAATGTTAGTACAATAGTACCTGCATGTAATTGATAGACATGTACTGGGGCTGTGTGCTTAGAAATTTTTTTACTGGCAAAGGGGCACAGTCAAAGTTTGGAGGTGTAGATAAATGGGTTGATTCCTTTTTAAGGTAGGGCACACAAAACTGGTAATTGCTGTTAACGTTGATTAAATGTCCTCATCCTCAGCAGATGCTGCACTCTGCTGGCTCTCCTTATACTAGCAGTATTATGAATGAAACCTACAGGCATACGTGTAGGTCTGGACGTGCTGTTCCCAAGGACAGTGTTCCAAGGACAGTGATTTTTAGTATCTGTGATCTTGCTGTTTGCTCTAAGCCTTATTTGGTACTGCTTATTTTTGTGTTATGAAGTCTTGGTGGAGGACTTTGTGAACTTTTTGTAATTAGTCTTGCACTGGGGGACCAGTGAAGTAGAAGAGTCTTGTAAGCATTTCTGGCAAGTTGTTCCAATGCTTATTACCTTGTAGTATGGAGTTGATAGGCAATTGGAGGGAAGTGCAGTCACAGCTGGGTAACCATGTCTTAATCTCATTGACTTTCTGCTGCTTTCTTCTAGATAATCAGTGAAGATGTTCTGAAGAATACCTGTGATGCTCATCAGCTCTGCATCATTTCTGTCTTGCCTCATATTCTTGACACAGGTAGACATACAAGCAAACAGATTTCGTGTGAATTTGTCACTTAGAGCATGTAGTTGTGTTTAACTTGTTCAATCCTGTCTAACAGGAGCTTCAGGGAGGAATTCTTACCTGGATGTCATGTTAAAAATGGCTGAAAAATACAAAAAGAAAATGTGGGGGTAAGTCTCATTGTAGACAAGTTATCTTTGAAAAGATGTGAGCATTTTTTAGACATAACAGAATCTAATTTGTATGATAGCAGTCTGTCCGCAGATAAGAGTTGTTCCTTGTTCAAGATAGTGTATCTTGGTATCTCACAAACTGTGCTGTGGGTGGGGATGAATAAACTCCTGGTTTATTCATACTCCTTGTTGGTTTTCTTTTCATCCTCTCAAATCTACAAATGAGATCTAAGCAATAGTGAGTTCAGATTAAGAATTTTTTACTTTTGTCCTGAATGCTACAATATTTTTAGGACAGCATTTATCCAGTTTCTTTTAGAGTCTTTCGCTGGTGGGTGAGTCTGCCAGTATGACTGAATCCTCAAAAAATAAAAGTAAATTGCAGTTTATTAACAAGTTTCATGCTCTCAATGAAGCAGACCACCAGGCTTCGCCTTTTCTCCTCCTCCTCCTCTCAAGCAGAGGTTAGGATCCCTGGGTCTTCTCTAGGTGAGAGTTCTGACACAGACTGCTGTGAAAGGAGGGCAAAACGGCTTGAAAGCCTGGGGAAAATGCTGAGACTAGTTGATTCCAGAGGTTCCTCAGGGGACTTGCTCTAAGCATTAGAGGAACTGAAACCTGACCAGCAAGGAACTAATACTGAGTGAAATACTGGTCTTGCAGATCTTGGCAAGAAATCCTCTGCAATGGGATTTGGGCTGTGAATTTGTCATATTTGGATCTGTGAACCATTTTAAACCTTATTATATAACAAAGTATAGCAGTTTGTTCAGATTGGTAACATAGTTCTTTCCGTGGACTGTGTTTTGCTGCTGTTCTGGTCCAGTTTCTAGTGGCTGTGAACATGGGGCTGGCCTAGAAGTGCTGTCAGGGAGGGGCTTTCTTCTGTTACATGGTTCAAGACTGAGATCCTGCTGACTTCAGTAACAGCTGACACTGTCAAGGGCAGTTCAGAGCCCAGCTTGAACTCTACAGGGTTGTGGGATATGTATGACTTATATGATTGTAGTGCTCATCCTAATTATTAATTTTCTGTTTTATAATTTCCTTAAGGTGGCTGTGGACAGAAGCGGGTGCTCAGTCAGATCTTGAGAGCTCTTTGGGGATTGGAGGCTTTGGGTATCCAGCAATGGCAGCTATTAATGCTCGGAAAATGAAATTTGCCCTTCTGAAAGGATCATTCAGTGAGCAAGGGATTAATGAGTTTCTCAGGTATGACACCTTAAGTGACTTAAATCTTTCTCTTTTGTGATTCTTTAAAACAAAATCAGGCTCTCCTGGATCAGGTGAGACTTGCACAGTTAAGAGAATTAAGGCAATACGTATTCACTGGAGTCAGGGAGTTATTTCAGTGGGAATTTCAGCTAATAAAGCAGTCACTGTTTTTATGGTGGACAGAATTAAGAAGTTGGCCATTTGGACTTAAATATTTTAGCACAAATATTGAAAACAGTTTGAAAAAAGAAGTGAGCTTTGATCTTGAAAAATTCTGGCTCTCTGGTAATCAGAAACATTGGTGGGAATTGATAATTAGTAATGTCTGATTCAGATGGTGGATTCTGATTTAGTAATTGGGGAAGTTCCAAGTTTGGGTGTCTAAATAGGTGCAGTTGAGGTTCTGTATGTTGCTGTTAAGCTTTCTGGTTTGGTCTAGTCCTGTCTTCTCTCTCCCACCTTCCCCATTCCCCTGGCATGTGATAAACTAATTGAAGGACCTGAAGTAATCCATCCAAAAAGTCAGCTCAAATTCAGTGAAACTGCCTCTAGCTGGGCAAGAGCCAGTGCTGAAAAGAACTGAATGGGGAGAGGAAATGGAAATGACAGAAGGTGGCAGCAGCAATTAAACAGAGCAGCTAAGCTTAAACTGTTACTTAAGCATGGTCAAAGTGAAGTGGGAATTCTGCTTCTGGGTAAAACACCAGCTGCCATAAGCTATGTATGTACATATATAATGTAAGCCTTTGAGAGCTTACATTAGCAGTATCCTTGCTCAGAGAATGGCAGAGGACAGTCAGAATTACAAAAGCAAATACAACAGTCTCTCCTCACCTTGCCATAGGAAGCACATTAATTGAACGTTTTTCCTGCTGGTTTAATAGATACATTGCTATATTCTCTTACCTGTGTAAGTGATCAGACTGTCTTCTTAATGCCAAAAAGGGACCATTCTTGGAACATCAAGTAAAAATTAGGATTCAGGTGCAAGGAAAGTAATACCAATCACTTTGTGCTAATGCATGCGAGAAACATCTGCCTTTCTCAGACATGGCAAATGTCTCTTAGTGTGTAAAATCCATCTTAATGAAGCCTCTCCTGGTGAGGGTGGATGGTGCTATCAGGACACAACAGCCAACTTAACAGCTTGTATTACATTAGGTAATTGGTTTGGTATTGTCTTACTGCAGAGCAGTTCTTGCTAGAATCACCTCTCACTTGACACTTCAGCTCAGCTGTGCTGCCTAGAGAAAGCAGTACAGTCACATTGGGGGCAGCTGGCTGTTAACTCAGCTTCATGCATGCAGCTTCTGTAATCTAATAGGCATTCTCAGCAGTGTTGACCAAATTGAAGAAGTTAGCACTAAGAAGTGCATAAAAATTGTAGGTCCCACCTAGGGAGGAATGCTTGTTCAGTCTTATTTGCCTCTGAAAGAGTGCAAAGGGATTAGCTGTTTGGGATTTTAAGTTTAGGCTTTTTGAGGAAGCCTAATTAGCAAGTGCAAGATGGAGTATCTCGAAGCTGGTTACCTCCACCCCACTGTAACCTGTGGATGTTTAGTCTCTGCTTAAAAACATCACTAAAAAGATGATTATAAAAGATTTCAAGTAACAGTTGCAGGTGACTTCCAACACTAGAAGGCTCTTGGAGTCGCCCTAAGTGATAAACAACACACTGTTAAAGGGGCTGTGTGTGTCCATGGTTGTTAAACTGCTGAAATAATATAATTCATATTGTTTGTCTCTTTGAATCCAGTTGCAAATTTGCAGTGCTGCTTTAAAGGCTCTATAATTTTCTGCTTCTAAGATGGAAAAGTTTTTGCTTCTAGACAGTTTAGATTTGTTTCCAGAGATCAGATCTTGAAGTTTATTTCCTTTTATCTGAAGCAGGCACTGTTCCAGGTGGATGGAACTGAAGAAACTTCTTTAACTTGTTTGTTTTGGTTTTTTTATTTCTCAGGGAACTATCTGTTGGTCGTGGCTCCACAGCACCAGTGGCTGGTGGAGCTTTCCCTAAAATTCATTCAGTTGAACCTTGGGATGGCAAAGATGGTGAGGTAAGGGGTGCTTCATTTCTAAAAGTGCTAATGATTTGCTAGGCTCAGAAGTGATTAGGTAAAATAACTAAGAACTGGCAATGTGAAAATTGTTCTTCAAAGATTGTGGTAAGTTGTATTGATGGTTTCCCATTATCTAAATCCTGCCACTAGACCAAACACCACATTCATTGCCTGACACTGTGGACAGATACTGGTGCCTGGCTGTTGGGATGTGGTCTGAAAGTTGAATCCCTTGAGCCTGAAACATGTTACTACTTGTGCTGAATAAGGGAGGTGGTAGTGTATGCATTCAAAGTAATGAGTGTTTCAGAGCCTTTCATTCTGCAGTATGCTGACCTTATTGTCAGTCTTAATGTCAGACTGTAAGGGAAAGCCCATGTAATAAATAGAATAGGGATTAAGTAGCTTCTTAAGGTTCAACATTGCTGTAAAAACTTAAGTTACTGCAATTCTTTGATCTACTTCAGATGGAATTAAAGTGCAAAATACAGTAGTATTAGTACATCTGTATTTGTCTTTATCTGGAGTATTTTTATTAGTAGAAAACAACCTCCTAGTTTAAACTCTGATCACTTGTCCTGTGCTTCATACACTTTGAGCTTTTATGAATGACAGAGATGACAGGAGGGAGCTTTACTCTCAGTATGAAGTAAGCATCTTTCAGAATCAGTGATGTCCTGTGTTAAGTGCTTCTAAACCCATGCTCAAAACATTCCCTTTTCCACAGCTTCCAGTTGAAGATGATATTGATCTCAGTGATGTGGATCTGGATGACTGGGATAAAGATGAGCTGTGAGATCTTCAGGAAACTTCTTTTCTTGGGCAAGCTTGTGCAGCAGTTTGCAACCTGGTTCACAATCGGATGGATATTCCAGTGGCCTTTTTATGGAGAACTAGCACATGCCACACTGTGCTATGTGATGCACTGCAGCAGTGAACTGTATACATCTCAAGAAAACATTGCAGAAATTCTATGAATTGTCATAACCAGTAAACTTGATTGTATTCTGTGTAACAAATATTTTGAGGACAACATGGATATTTCTTTGGAACATCTTGGGGTTTGTTTTGTTGATAGTGTGCTGTTTGAGTGTTGCTGGAGGCTGTTAGTCTAACCAATTTTAAACGTGATTTTTTTTTTCATGGAGGTGGAATCTGGTCAGCTTCTGTTTCAATTAAAGAATAAAACAAAATATTTTTGACACACAGTGTTAGTCTTATATAGAGTAACAGGTGCGCATGATAAAAGCTATCCTATTTTGGATGACTCTTGAAAAATGAGCTGTAGACTATAGAGGCTGGGGCAGAGGGGAGTCCTTAAACCACTCCTTACTGTGAATGATCTTGACAGTTTGGCCAAAAGCCTGCTTAGATGGACAATCCTAGTTTAAATGCTCTTTAGTCTTCCTCTTCTTTCTCAGGGGCTTTCTCTTTGTGCCAGACTTGGTGAGATCTTTAACACAATGGAAGCAGGGTGGCTGCTGCAGTGGGAGATGCAGGGAGCTGTTGGCCTTTCCTCAGGATTGGAGGTGAAGCTAATCTCCATTTTAGGACATAAGATAACATTTTAGGGCAAGGTGCTAACAAAAACACCATAGTGCTCTCTCCAGCAAGTTGGGTAATGGTAGTACTCTTCATTTCCCCTCTGACATTGCTCTGATTTGAAATCCCTATTTCCTTGGAAGGCGAATCGGGACTGAGCATGGCAATGGTTGCTGCTGCTTTTTAAATACAAATACTATTTTATTTTGTTGCTCTCCATGTCTTGTGTCTAGTGAAGTGACCCTCATATGATCAGTTTAGAATTATGGAATTGTTTCTGAGTAAGGAATGAAAGAGCTGAAAGTTTACCCTCCTTTCAAGGAAATAATTTAATGTGGATATTTATTGTGTAGTGTCTGTAAGAGATGGCCCTGAAAGGAGAGCTCCCTCCTGATGAAAGGCAGTGTAAGACTCACCGGTGGCCAACAGTAATTTTCTGGATTCAGTGCAGGAAATGTGCTCATCCCAGCACATGAGTTCTAACTAAAAGGTCCTGGCAAAAACTAAACTGAGGAGTACTTGGGACTAGAAGTCATTCTACAGTAAGTTCCACAGCAATTCTGAGGCTCTCTTTTCTTAAGCTTTTATTTTTGAAAAAATTAAACTTTGAGGTTTGCTCTGATGCTTTTTAGGTTTTCTGGTTTTTTTTGTTGTGTTTTTTTTAAGTTTGCTTTCTTAGAAGATAAGGACTGTATACACCTGGTAGATCCATTAGCCACCACACTTTTTAAATTGCTTTATTTCAAGTCCAGTAGATATACCATCTTTGTAACTTACCAAAAATAATAAATACTACTATAGTACCTCCTGCCTCTGAAATACGTTTTTGTAAAACTACGAGATGTTCATATTTAAGTCACCGTAGAAGTTACTGCAAAAGGTGGGAAGATCTTATGCAATTATCCTGTTACAGCATCTGCATTTGAATTTCAGTAGCTAAGGATTGTTTTACAGCAACATTAGGGTTGAAAATTAATAGATGAAGCTTGAGCCAATTTCTTTAGCTGCTGTCAAGAAGACTGAGGTCCACTTTAAAGTAGACATAAGGATAGTATTCTTGGTTACTCAGTTGTAAACCAGGGATGTCCATGCCAGGCTGCAAAAGGAAGCAATGTGATTTAGCTGCAGAAACAAGCTTGCACAGTTCCAAGCTACAATGATTTGCTTTTATGCCCTTTTCCACAGGTGGAATGGAGTTTTACATTTGCTGTGCTAAAAGTGGGGAATTTGCCACTGAGAATCTGGGGGTTGTTTGGTGGTTTTGGGCTGCCTAATGAAGGTTAGCATTGAGAAGTCAGGCTTGGTTGCAGCTTTATGAGCATGTGTAGTAGCACTGTTGCGTGCTTCAGCTCTAGAGCAACCCAGTTCTTTCTCCTCCCTTCCTGCACTGCGAATCCTGCACTTGCTGGTTTTAGGCTGTTCTAATGCCTAGTGGTGTATCCTGAATTGACTGTACAGTCAAGTTATGGAAAGGGAGAAAGTGAGTGCTGCTGAAGGTTTAAACAGGTATTTGATCAATGACAGCCTTTTTCAGGGGATAGAGGTGTCACAGCCCCAGTATTTGGTTCTGGATTAATTTTCTTGCTTTGTGTTGATCTGAACATAATTAAGCAGATCTATTTCAGTCCAGTGGCTATAAACATCAGATGCTTCAACAGAAAATGTAAGCAATCTATGCATTTCTGTTGTAATCTGAGCCTGTTACTCTAATCTAATCTGTAACCATCTGTATCCAGCAGCACTGCAGGGTGCGCGGAGATGTGTTCCCTAGCACCTGGGCAACGGAAGTATTCATCTGGCTAAACTGGCGCAAGCTACAGCATGTGCACTTGAAGTCCAAATACATACATACATCCATTATACTTGCTGCTGCAACTTCATCCAGGTGTTTGAAGACCACATTCAGGACATCTCTCAGCCGTTTTACAGACTTCCTGTTTGGCTGCAGCAGCATTGCTTGGAAATTCACAGGGAGGCCATACCTTGGAACATATCAACATATGTGATCATCTCTTGGGCAGAGGCACACCTTTCTGCTCCTTCCCTTCTCCCCCCTCGGCCTCCTGGCATGCTAGCTGATGTTGCACTGCAGAAACAACCTCAGTGGTGGTGTTTTGCCTCTACCTGAAAGCATTTCCTTTTTGATGCCAAAACTCAACTAAACGGTGTCTTTCTGGTTTCCACTTCCTTGAAAGTGCCCCCGCAGAACTGTTTTTTATCAACTTTGAACGTCACCTTTTTTGTGGTCATCTGTCGTCTCCTGTGAACCCCTGGCACAAGGTGTGTAAGGGATGTTCCCTCCCACAAAGACCTACCCCAGGAAGAGAGCTGTATGTTTTGACTTCTACAGGAATCTCTGCCAGCACTGCGTGTTTTCCTACTTACCTCAGGACAGATTCAACGAAAACCCTCAAGGCTTTCACATGGATCCAGGCTACAAATGCTTCGCTGAAGTTCACTTTCAGCCAGCGCAACAATGGGCCCTATGAGAACAGATACAACAGCGTTGTGATCCCCTTGCTCTGTGAAGCAACTCCATAGCTAATCCCACTTCAGCCATCATGGGCTGCTGAGATAATTGTCAGGTGGCTTGTTAGTGGTTTCCAGTTTATCAGAACCTTGGGTGACCTCAGGAAAAGCATGCTATCTGTCCTGTGCCTCAGTCATATGGACTAAATGGAGCTCCCAGGAGTCTGCTGGAACCATAAAGCCATTTCTGAGTGAGGTGCTTAGGCATGCCAGTAGCAAAGGATGTCGTTACGTGGGCCACCAAGTTGATGTGCTACTTACATATTGTTGTTTCTTATCAGAAGCTAATTTCATCAGCTCTTCCTTTTCACATTTCAGTTCCTTCTCATCAAAATAAAATTCTCGAACCATGAACCTATAATCAAATGACATTCGCTCTCACAAGCCATAGCCCAAGCAATATGCACACTCACCTAGAGAAGCAAGTACAGGGTGTTTCAAAGTTGCTAGCCATTTAACGAGTTAAAGTGGGTGGAGGGTAGGAGTTGAAGTCACTCCAAGAAAGCAAGCTTCCTGCTGTCTTAGCATGAGAGCAGGAAGGACAATTCCAGGATCTGTAGTTTGGTACTTAAAGAACAGGGTCAGTGATTCTGCTGCCACAGCCCCTTCCCACCCTGCCTTCTCAGAGGCTTTAGGGCCGGAGCAGCCCGACCAGTGAAGAAGTCCCAAACCCAGTGGTGATTTCGGTAAACTGCACACAGAGCAATCTTACCCTTACCACCTGTCTGCTGCAGCCTGCCCTGCCTAGCAATCAGTGCTTCTTACCTGTTTTCCCTGGCTTTGGCCTTGAAGTCATCCATCACTTTTTTAAATAGGGTCACCGTGAAGAGTCCTCCCTCTGCATCCTCAGCAATCATTCTGCAGGAGGGAAATCACTGTTGTGGTTTGATACAGCAAATCCCCTGCGCCTCTTTACCTTCCTATTTCACAGTTTTTTTCATTTATGCTGCTGAACACCACCCTGCTTTTCAAGAACTGATCTGAACAAAATAGGAAACAAAAACTTCATTAGCACTGGCCACGCCACCTCCAATGTAAAACTCCCATGAGTTAAGTTCGTGAACCCATTGCAGAACACACACATTCTGCCTGCCTGATTTTTTTGTGCTTCCTGGTAACATTCGCCATTTCCCATGTATTTGCGTTTTTGAGACAGGCAGTAACAAACACCTTTCTTCTTTCTCTGTGCTTTGTGCCTCTTCTATTTCAGATAACAGCACTGTCACCTCTTGTTTCCCTGGATTGGACCTCATGGTCTGTGTGAGCTGAGCAGTGGAATATTTAATTCCTAGGAAGGATTTTTTTACTCCAGGTGAAAGGAAAAGTTTATGCAAATGACAGTACACTGAATTATCCTGTTCTACAGCAGGAAGCAATTAAAGATGCAAAGATAGTGTTTGATCTTTGTGAAAAGTACTTTCCGTAAGGTTGTATGTGATTGCATATGTCTGAATTATGCCTGGATTACTGTAACAAATTGTTTGGCAATTCTACACAAAAAACAAAAGGCCCTGGTCGAAAGTAGAAAGAACAAGATAATGGGAAAAGGGAACAATAAACTAATTGTAAACAAAACATGGATGATTTTTTTTTTTTCTTTCATCTGCACTTCACTTCAACAGAGTAATTTCAGATTCCAACTGAGAATGAGATTGGGTAAATCTCTATGTTCAAATGGAGCCCATGCATTAGACAAATGATTCCTTCCAGGATCCAGCAATGTGAGGGGCTGAAATATGGCAGAGATTTCTGAAACCAACAGGGACTGTAACTTGGAATTTCACTTACTTGGTGGAGCGAGGTACTACCATATCGGAGAGGGATTCATAGGTCTTCTGCCACTGTACGTAGCTTGACCTTTGAGCAACACAAAACAAAGCATGGAAAACACATACCATATTATGGCAAGCAAAGGTATTGATAAATATAGTTAATTAAGCTAATGTTTTAGAATAGAAATGTTGGAGCTCTTCATGCTGGGTTATGTGATTAAGATACATTAAGCCTCTCCTATCCTTTCCTCTCCTAGTCATGAACTAGAGAGATATTTCCTTCTGCGCTGCACCCCAGTTGTCACTTTGGCTCTTGGCATGAGGAAGGGCCTGAAGCAAGAAGCTGATGGTGGGAAGAACGTAGCTTTTGGCACATACTTCCAGGCTGCCACACAACGTCCTTTGCTCCAGGACACCCCTACAAGCCTCCTACCAGGAGGCTGTTTGGGAACCCACTGTGTAACCATTAAAAACCTACATCCCGATTCTGTCCTGCTGTGAGTTTGGAGACATCTTTGCCTCTTTCTTTTGTGCCAGCACTACGCTTAGCAGAAACCATTCTTTCCCCTTTGCTAACAGCTCTACCTCTGCCCCAGCCAGAGTGCTGATGACCTGCCTCAACCTGATCCAGTATCGCCTGGATCCGGTGCTTTGGCCTGAAACTCAACACCACATCGAGCACATACGAGCGCACTATTGCCTTACTTTGGCACCACGACGAGCAGCGTGATAAGATACTCGGAGTTCAGAACAAAGTCTTCTTTATGCACAATGTCTGCTAGGGTCCGAGTCAGCAGATTTCCCCTATGGCGAAGAAGACAAATAAAAAATAACACTAGCAGGAGCCCAGCAGCAGCATACTGGAGGCACTGAGCTGTGGGTGTAGTTGATAATACCATATATCAGGGTTGTTGCAGTAGTAATCCTGCTCAGTACAAGAGGAACCGCAGGTTCAGACCCCTGGTGCGTGTGCTTGGCTGAGGAGCCACTGGCGCGAGGCTACCATCTGCGGGTTTATGACTGAACGCCTCTAAGACAGAATCCCACCTAGACGCTTGATGTTGTGCTGTTGTGTCATCAGTCATTCGAGATTGACCCAGGAGATGACAGTCTTGTTCAGAATGTGTGTGTGTTAAAGCCCTTCCTGAATCTTCATTAGCGAAGACAGGCCTTCCTCATAGGAGAAGAAAAACTCCTATCTTCAAACCCGGTCTGATGGAGCTCGTCTAGCCTCGTAAGGTCTTCCATCGAAGAGAAGGACACTCTAACCAAACCTACGACCTGTGGACTTTGCTGTCACCATCCTAGCTAGCTAGGCCATGGCAGTTAAACCTCAGGTGTAAAGGGTGGGGCCAGTTCTGCGCACGCTGCCCTCACCCAAAAAATCCACTGCGCAGGCTGGAAGGGCTCACTCTCACTTGTCTGTATGGGCGGGCGAGGGTCTAAACGGCAGGTGACAGCTTCCCATCTAAACAGCATGGGAAGCTGCAGATCCAACCTTGCATGTGAACAGACCAGCGCATGGGTCCCTCGAGATTGCTCAAGAGTTGACAGTCTTGGTCAGACACTTCCTGATTGCCTAAGCAGCCTTTTTTCCAACCAGATTTGCATATCCCACATGCCCTTGGTCATTGTGCTTGTAGTAAGCGTGGGTAAAGCCTGTCCCGAATCTTCGCTCGCGAAGCCAAGCCATCAATCAACCATATCAAGGTTGAAGAAGGCCAGGAAGAAAGTGTCTACACTTCTAAAATGGCCATTTAGTTATTTTTACTGCAACTAGAAAGAATAAAAAGGCAACTAATACTAATGACAGAATATTGGTGACTAGCACTAAGATAGTTTATGCCCTTTAGGTGAAATGACACCATTCTGCTACTATTGTTTCTACAGTAAGGGTGCAGCTGCTTGGGAAGTGCACATCTGAAGTTACCAGTCTGCTCCCAGTCACTGCTGCGTCTTACAGGAGGCACCTTCTTTCCCTCTGTGACCACACTTCAGTCAGGGTAAGCAATGGACCTAAGCCATCAAACCCTGGCAAACCTGCATTGCTGTGGACAAGCATGCAGAGATACCTCCCTCCAGGTGAAGGACAGAGGGAGCAGCAGTCTCATGCAAGGTGGGACCTGCAGGAGGGGGTCTCTTCAGAGTCTAAGCCCACCTGATCACATGAAGTCCTACCAGTGCTGCACACCTAGGATGTGTCAGTGGCTGGGGCTGGCTAAGCATGGCTGGCAGGCACTCCTTCCAAGTGCCAGGGAGGGAAGCCATGAGGAGTGAAGAAGGACCAAACCCACTAGGTTTGGGTTTGAGGTTTTCTGTGCCAGTCTAAATATTAATTAATTAATTAATTATACCAAGCTGGAAGCACAGGCCAGTGGTGCGTGCTGGTGGTGGTGAGGCATGCACACAGGAACTCAGCAGAGAGAGAAGACGCAACTGTGATACAGTTCTGTTGACCCTCATGGGCACTGCAGTCCTATGTTGAGCAGGTCTCCCTGAAGGACAGCAGTTCCTGCAGTGCCAGGAAGGTGAGGACCTGTGTCCAAGGAGCCTGAGTAGAAAGCAGTGGCAGATACGAGCATGTGTTGAGCGAGGGCTTGCTCAGCATCATCTAAATTGCTTTAAATTTACTACTTCCTGGAATTTACTATTCTCCCTAGTGATACCCTGAAAAAAAAAAACTCCAGGTATCAGCACTGCCATAGGTAAAGACCATAAACATTTGAAGACAGGAGAGAGAGCATTTGGAAAGCTCTGATAGGGCATTACCTGGACCAACAGAATGAAACTAAAATATAAGTGTGTGTGCTGCTGGTGAGGGATAGGAACAAGCAAGACAGAGAACGGCTCTCAGCAGCACACACATGGTCCATTGCACAGAAGTGGGTGTGAGCAGGCACTGTTCTCAGTTCAGACATGCAGTGTTCCATATGCAAACACCATGTGCTGTACTTACACAGTTTTTTTCTCCAGGCTCTGCAAATTTCCTTTAATGTTGTTGTATGCGGCTGATCGGGTCTTTAGGTCTGCTTCTATCTGTGTCACTTGCTAAAACAAAGTAAAGAGAGAGTCAACTCAGTGCTCAAGGCATTGTCCTTGCCCACTCCTGCTCCCTCTGCGCTTCAACACAAGGACATGGCTGTCAGCCCCACATAAACGCGCCTCATTGTGGCCAGGGGGGAGCTGGTGTCAGAGGTCCCCTGTGGCAAAGCCCTCTGCAGAAAGCCGGGTTCAGTTAGCTGTTGCCCTGTGTGCTACAGCTGTACCTAAGGAGCAAGTTCACGGTTTTGTTTCTTACCTATATTGAACAACACATCGCTCCTTTGTGAACGGACTGATAGTGTAAATCATTCAACCAGCCTGCAGCACGTCTCTAATGCCAGGCCAACAATCTCACAAAAGAACTCCAAAATGGAGAATAACATGGCAGAAGATAAAAACAATAAAATGTTATAACGGAGGGGATTAAAGTGCAGAAAGTGTGTCAATGTACTCTAGTAAATCTGATAAAGTGCCATATGCTTATAGATGAGATAGGTGTAAATATACATACCATTATAATTACAGTATAAATTACAATAATATCAACTGCTTCAGTGCAGGCTTCTGAGCCTGTTCCTGCCCAAACCAAAGGCAAAGCTCTCACTGACTGCCCTGAGAGAAGGGACCAGAAACTGCCAAAAGACATGCTTACCCATGCTGATATCTTCTTAAAAACTGGAGTACAATTTACCTTTGCTAATGCTTCTGATATATTCTTCAGCGGCTGCTTTATGGGGTATTTGGCCATGTCCCACTCAAACCGTGTCAGGTAGCTAATTAGGTCAACTGAAAATGCAAAGAGATGCATGAAAGCAGATCACTTACCAGATGGCAGATCAAAGTTTGGGTAGAAGTCCCCAGCTATAGCCTAAGCACAGCTTTGATTAACATTAGAGATGGGAGTGAACCAGAAGCCCACCTCTGAGTCCTCACATAAATTTGACCCAGATCAAATCTTCACAGATCATACATCAGATCTAATAATCTTTCCAAACATCCCTGAACTTAGAAGTTGAACCAGAAATCTTTTCTTCATCACACCTAACAGTAGAGAACAAGTGTTACTGTAAAATTGGC
This sequence comes from Pezoporus wallicus, assembly GCF_028554395.1. NCBI lineage: Eukaryota > Metazoa > Chordata > Aves > Psittaciformes > Psittacidae > Pezoporus > Pezoporus wallicus. Next base: position 5,322,588 of record NW_026642654.1, read on the forward strand.
TGTATCAGCAGGACACAGCAATGTGCAGCCATTCTTCTTCACAGGAGAAACAGCCTCATGTAACCTCAATCTAGATTATTGCAATATGCCTGAATTTAATCCTGGCAAGGGCTATCAGAAAAATATTTTGTGCCCAAGACCAGCAGTAATACTCCAGGTTGGTGAGAGTTCGATCAAAGGTATTAAGAGCGTAGCTGCTGCCACTTCTCTGTGATTCAGTCAAGCACTCCCTAGAAATCAAATTCAGGTGTGACAAGAAATTCCTCATTAGTTTTGCACACAGAGCTCACCATCTCACACAAAGCTGTATAGTATTTCTCTAAATGGATAAATCCAGTCACAACATCCAACTCAGAAACTCACAGCAAGGCCCTGTGCATGCAGTCCCCCAAAACAAGGCACCCTCAGACCCTGGGAGCCATGGCTTCTTCCCAGAATTGAGGGGAAATGACACATCATGACACCCAGCTCTCAGAAGAGGATCATGGTGTTTCACTTTGAACACCAAGCTTCCTTAACGTGAAAAAATATTAAGGCTTGGTACATTATGGTACCAAATAAGGAATTCTTCTCTAGCAGCTCATGAAATCAGAGAGCTCTTTACCTGAGTCCTGAGAGTCTTTGGGATGCCAAACACACCCCTACATAGTGTTCTTGGTCCGCTTTATGGGATGGGAAAAAGCCACACATCCTGCCACAACAAGCACAGGGGCAGGTTACAGAGTCCAGAGTAAGGCAGTAGGCAAAGAGGCCAGAGGAAATGTCACCTAGAGGGTGGGCTTCCTTCCACACCAGGAGGGCAAACATGGAGAATGCTCTGGGGAAATGGGGAACAAAACAAGCTTAAGGCACCAAGTAAAAGGAGGGGCATACTGATGCTCATTGCTCTTTGCTGCCTTGTCCGGAGTTAATTTAGTCCCACATCAAGGTTTGAGCAGTTTCTTGTGGGATGGATTTTGAGGGTGTGGGGAAAACTTTATGAACCAAGATGCATGAGGAATGTGAAAAGTTGTGTAACTGCCACACTGAAAGGCTGAGGTTACTACCCTGTCTCATGTGATACTGAATACCTTTGGCAGGAGAGCACTATCCTTTCCATGGGCTTCTCTCACCCCACAACAGAGTCAGTTTACCCTATTAGATTTCCAAAGCACGGAAAGTCTTATGCTAGGAGGAAATAGGCTTCTTAGGAGGGGATAAACTGCCTGGGAGGCAGAGACTACTGGTACAATAGTGCTCTCCCCCTCCTTCTAAAACTACAGCTGTGTAAACCTCAGCTACATCAAGGGGTAGGGAGGTGACAGGAGACATAAGGCAAAGATCTAGCCCTTCCTGTTAATGTGGGATTGGGAATAAGCAATTTCTCCTGCACAGGGAGGGTGTGGGAAGGGGGCATGACTGCAGCAGGCAGGAAGAGCTATCACGAAGCCCCTGTGCATGTGGTTCTCTGGCAGAGCTTACTCATGGTCTCTGGGCAAAAGGCAGGGAGGTAAAAAAAATACTTGAGCCACAAAGTTCACAGAACATTTCCAGCACAGGGTATGTGACACAAGGATTTCATCCTGCTGCCTCTCTTCTAGGCTTTCTTGCTTAGGCTTTGCTGAATTGGATAAGAATGAAAACTGCAAAGAACATGGTATTACAGGGCTGAGTGGAGGAACAGTGTATTCACAGGTTCTTTAAAGACAGACACTGACCTATTTATAGCTGAGGAGATATGAAAGTTCCGTGAAGACCTACACATGCCCTTTCTATCCTTGCATTCCTTGAATCTCAGCAGAATTTAAATGTTAGACAGTTAAACACGAGTTCTCAGCCTGCTTTACAAGTTTACTCCTGAGCAGTGTGCTGGGTCTGGTGAAGTTCAGTTCAGCAGGCTCATCTTGGGGATGGCACAAACCTCTGTGAACACACTGGCAGAGCTGAGCTTAAAATGCCACACAGTCCAAGCACTCTGATGCTCCTGGAATGACACCAGTCACATACGGAACCTGTCAAGTCACACCTAGAAGACTTCACATAGTTACCCATACAGGGGAGATGCTTCCTAGCTGCCCCAGTGCCTCCACAGCTTCCCAGAAACCCCACAGCATGAATCTCTGATAAGTCTAATTTACTCATCCAGCTCTAAGAGGCAATGTTAAACACATTCCCTTCAAAACAATTACTCAAAATTGTTATGCTTCCCATTTTGCTTTGTTTTGAGCTCATTGTAAAGAATGGAGTTATTTCACCACTTACCAAGTCTTAAAAATCCTTTGGGTTTAACATTACTATAAATGGAAGATAATTTGATGCAAATCTTTGAAGAAAATCTTTACCTACATTTCACAATTTTTATTGTCATGAGCAAGAAAGCATTTCCTGCTGTGGTGATATACTAAAATTCCCTTTATTACACAAACACACATAAGAGAGACATCTCCACACAGCTGCTTCTGACCATTGCCCACTGGAAAGTAGGGGGGGTGTTCACTTAAAGTGCTGTATTTTCTCGTACTTCGAATTTTTCTTCACACAAATCTAACCAAACCATTGTTAGACACACGGCCACCATCTTCATCAGGCCCTGGACCAAACTGTTGTCAGGATTACATACAACTGAGCTAAAATCAGAAAACTTGTATAGGGTGACTTAAACCAAAGTTTGAGTTGGAACAGTGTAATAGTCTGAACCAGGACTATGCAGCATGAAGTCATGTCTTATAGTTCTGTTTCTGATTTCATGACCTTGAGGAAGTCTTCAACTTTAGGGTCCTTTTGCTGACCAGAAAGGGGAGGAGGAAGAATTCATACAGCAAAGTTGCTGTTGTTGATAAAGAATGACACTGGAGTATTTTAGAGGAGTCCCCATATAATAAAGTTGACTCAATTTTTTAAGATAATAGTAATAATAGATAACCTTGGAAAAGTTAATGGCTCAGTTTAGTATGAGTTGTTTGAATGACCAAATCCAGATAGAATACAGAAATTAGTAACATACAAATAATTTTCATATCCTTCTATGCAGAGTTAATAGGGAAAGAAACTGGTGTAAAAAGAGGAAACAAAGGAAATAAGCGAAACCTGTTGTTTCTCAAGTCATAGGGATATCGTGATCAAGCTACGAGGTTGTTACTTGAGAAATCCATCGTAACCTGATCACTGTATCTCTACAACCAGACCAAGACTTTTCTCTAGCACTAGTACACACAGATGCATGCTTGTAACAACACAGCAATCATCAATCCTCAACATACTTTTGAGGCATTTCATTTTATCCTTTAGTCCTGAAACACAGTAAGTGAGATTATCATATTTGGCAAAGAGTTGCACTCATCAAATGTCAGTCTTATGTCATACGAGGAGGAGATTTCTAACAGAACTTCCTCCCCATCATTTACTCATATGGGTCTGAAGTACAACACTGGAGACAGTCAAAGGGAGATGGAGTGTGCATTCTTAGCTCATGTAAAAGCATCACTCTACAGGCCTGTTATTAGCACCTGTAACAAATCCAATTTTGTACTTTTCCAGGATAGCTGGGGTGGAATTTGCTCTGAAACATACTCGTTGTCTAATTGAGTGTGGTGAGGTCTAGCAACTGTCAATTTCTCAATGTTAATTTTGTCCATGACACAGGTTCTCTTTATGGCCTTGAGTACCATACTAGATAACAAGCAGGGAAAATTACTTCATGGAGGTTATAAAAACACTGCACTGACTACTTAGAGATGATGTAGGGGGGCATACTGGAAGGTAATAGGCTCCCACAGCCCTTTGGCATGTCAGAAGTGCCCCTGCTGTCACTGCCTGCTCTTCTCTGCCACACTACCGCAGGCAGCAAGGACAGGACTACACTGAAGGACATTTCCTCCTAAGAGGAGTAGCACCTGTATGTCCTGCCAGCCTCTAGCACAACCTTGTGAGTGCAGCCCCAGCTCCATCTTTTGGATCTGTTGCCCCACAGCCAGCTGTGATGTCAGAAATCCACGGTCAACAACATGACCTATCCCAGCACTGCAGGAGGGAAGGCAAATCGCTGCCAGACCACTGACAGATGTCGTGCAGCCATACAAAATGAGATTTAGCTGCCTGTAAGAGATCAAGCCCATACAGGGCACAGGAAGCTGCTAGGTCATTTTAGAAGTGCAGAAAGATGTCTCCTGCTTTCCTCTTCACTCCTCAGCTCTGGTGTTAGGAATCGGTTCAGTACCAGTGCTGAACACTGCCCTGGAAGCAAAGTTGGTGCCGGATAGAGCTTCTGCTACCTTTGAGAAAAATAGGAGGGCGAGATGTATTCTTTAAAAATGTAGCAGTGGTTGTCCTTTCTAAGGTGTGTGTGTTTGAATGCCACATGTTCATTTTCTGAAGCAAACAAAAAAACCATATTCACAGAACCTACCTCCATTGGCCAGAAGATTTTCCTGCACTTTATCTTTTGAGTCCTCCATAACTTCTCCTATGTACTGGACTATTTTCTTTATTACGCTGACGTGTAAAAAGAGAAGATTTGTTAGTGAAGAAATGATTATAAAAAAGGTTGCCACAATGATCTGATAAACATGGAGATGTCCAAACAAAACACTTCTAAAGCAAGGCAGGTTAATTTGAAATTCAAATTAAGATAAACCATCTATAGCATATTGCAGAACTAAATGCTTTATTTCTAAATACACTGATCTCTGCAAACAAACAGGCAGTATCATTTCCACTATGCTCTAAATTTCCAGAAGATCAAGATTCAGTCTTCTGTACACTCATGATATTCAGCAGAAACCAGAAAGGAAGAAACCCACCTTTAAAGTGCCAAAGGTGATGGAGGAACAAGAGGCAACATACAGGCAACATACAGGCTGAATATCTGTTCTGTGGGACGCTAAATAAACCCCTAGGACTTGCTGAGATAAGGTTCTTACAAAGTACTCTGGAAAATTACAGTGTTCCCTTGATGGACAGCGAGAAGTTCCTTCTTACTCCTCTTCTTTAGGGGACTCTTCCTCTCTTTATCATGGTAGACAAGACACTCCTTTAAGGTGTGGGAGAATTAGATTCAAAACCTCCTTCTGCCTGATTCAGAGCAGTGATTTGAACAGAGTCCCTCGCTGTGAGCAGTCTGCAGGGACAGTGAAGGGTCCACATCAAGCTTCCCCATCAGCTGTGGTCTTGCCAAGCACTTCTGCAATATTCAGCTTGCAGACACAGCTGGTTTTTGGCTCCTTCACAATGTTCAGGAAGCCAAAGGAACTTGGAACAAGACAGGACTCCAGCCCAGTTGGTAAAATCAGTATAGCAGGAGGATAAAGACATTACAGAGAAAGTAGCCAAAAAAATGGGTACAACCCAGCAGCTTTTCCCAGGGAGCTGAACTGCTTTCATTACTGTGGAGTGCAGCTGGTGGCTAACCTGATAGCTGGGAGACAGTTAGCTCTGGTCTCTCTCCACAAGTATAAATAGTGGGACAGGTATGTGCTCTCATGCACCTGACAGTCACAGCTGCCCAGGCTAGGTCCCTGCAGCAGGGCACAGCCAGAATGTATGTATACACTGGGACAGAGAAACATTCTCCAGTCCTGGCTTAATTTCTGTGCCTTGCATGCCATGAAATGTAAGTGGGATTCACTCATCCAATACATTCCTCACACAAAGACAGAACACACACACTGTGCACCACTGATGTCTGAGGCAAGTGAGAGGAATCAGATCTCTGTAGAAGCCCCATCACCTACTGTGACATCCACCAGCAAGCAGCTTTCGCATCCAGCCCTTAAACCTCTGCCCTTAAATGAGACCTTGAGCAAATATCATCCTCAAATAATGCATTATAAAGGGAAAGGGTTTCAGCTAAACTGCCTTGAGAAGTAGTAATAAAAACCTGTAAAGAGAATAACTCCATTTAGCCTATTATTATGGCTTGGAAGACTCTCATATTTTGCTTTTGGAATTGCTGCAATCCCATTACTTTAAAAAATGAAAAATAAAAAAGGAAAAAAGAAAAAGGTCTAACACTCTTTAAATGTTAACTGTGGGTTAAAAGTTGCCACCAGCTAGGCTTTCAAAATACTGCAGGGAGCAGAAGCCCTGCAATCTGATGCTGCTGCAGAATGTTCCACCAACCAAGCATCCAGGAGAACCCCCGGGCTAAGGGTGACTGAGGGGACTGTCAGCTTCAGAGAGCTCCACATTGCCACAGGGAGACATGGAAAAACACTCTGCCTCCCTGCGTAAATAAATAATAAAAGTATGTGGAAACAATAGATCCTGCAAACTCCTGCCCCTTCTCTGCTGTCCTGGCAGGAGGCAGCGCTGACAGGTTTGCACTGCCTGGCTTTATGGGCAGCTGTGTTTATCCAGCAACAGTTTAGCAGGTAGCTCTTTCAGAGGAACAGGAACATAAATGCTACAGTCATTTGAATAGGCTTGTAGCCCTCTGGATGCCATTCAAGCGCTTGGCATTTTAACCCCTGAATCACTGTTTAGGCTCATAGCCCTGGGCATTTATTTAGCACAAAATGCTTTTTATGTCCTTGTGGGACATGGCAGAGTAGTGTTGGTTATTCTCTGTTATTACTCTAATGAATTTTTCTTATTTTCCTACACATTCTTCTTATTTCTAAAACCTTTTGATTCTTCTTGGTTACCCAGCTTAACAGGCAAACAAGACAAATAGGAAAGGTCCTCAAATCAGCAGGTTAAGGGCAGGGGCCTCACTGACCCCTTTACTTGTGGCTATAGTAGGAGTTGTTACTGGCATTAAAAGGACAACTTGTGGAGTAAAGTGGCATTGAGCTGTACCATGTTGTCAAGACATAGGTAACTAAAGGAGCCAGACAGCCTAGGGAGCTCATACTGACATTTCACTTAAAACTACTCCCTGTGATCTTACACAGATACTACAGTCAGCCTTTCAGAAGTCCTAATTCTTCAGAAAGCTGGGGATTAGTTAAGTCCTTCTGAAAATCAGTTCTGTGTGATTTTTGGCAGTCCTCAAACCCAGATCCTACAGTTGCTTGCCCATCTGTTGCCCTGAGTAGAGACATGTTCTGTCAGAACAGATAGCAGGGTGCACTCTGGCGTTGTCTCTCCCCAAATTTGCCCCCATTCCTGCTTCATGAAGAATCTCTGCAGTATGAACCAGAGGCCTGAACATGCTTATAAATAATTTGTGGCAGGTTTTTTGCAGGATCACAATGGAAAAGGGGTTTGGGGTTGGTATTTTTGATGAATTAAATTGCTCTGTCCTGCTACAAATCCTGAAAAATGGTTTAGTTTTAGGTAGCCCTCTGAGGAGCAGGGAGTTGAACTCGATGATCCTTATGAGTCCCTTCTAATTCAAGATATGAGTCGTATTCTTAAAAGTTCAATGTTGTATACAACCCAGAAGGATTAAATGTGATCATCCTAATACTAGTAAAGTAAAAAATCCTTTGGAGAAATGTATTCTAGCAGACTTACTTTTACCCAAACTGCCTAGCACAGATGTAAGCAGTTTCTATCAGTGTGTGTTTGCAACTGCCAGAGAAAAGCTATGAAAGTATCTAGCATACATAGACAAGCAAATCCTTATCGCTCATGGCTGGGGGAAAAAGGCAAAAAGCCCCAGAACTAACATGCCTGTTATCAAGACCCAGAACTCCCAGCAGCTTATACTTTCATTGCCTGAACAACAAGTCTACTTTGTGCCAGGTCTTACAACCTGATATTTTCTCAGCCTGATGTACTATACTATTCTTTGAACACCCAGGTCAGTTTGGCCCAAAAGGCAAATTGGGCAATGAGCCACAATGAGATCATGTGAGTCTTTGCATAAATAAGTTTGATATAATGAGAGTCAACATTCTGGTTTTCAAGAAGTTTAAAAGCCTAAGAGGGAAGAGGTCCAGATTTCATTTAGAACAACTTACTCTTCAGAACGCCTGTATTTGGTTGAAAAGGGCAGAAGGCTCAACAGAGCTAGTCTTGTGAAGTAAGGTCAGGGAAGGCTTCATATTCTCTAAATGCTGTTTTATTAATTTAAGTTTATGGATGGGGTGTTCTTAAAAATGTTCTTAAAAAATAAATAAAGAACCCTCATAAGAAGTTTCCTTTTGAGAAACACCTTCCCTCACACTGCCACTCAAACAGATTGCTGTGCAGACAAAACTATCACAGACTTAATTCAGCTAAATTTTAAGGAATTATCATTCTTTCTGATATGACAACCAACAAAAGGGTTAAAGTCGATCCACTTTAGTCCAGGTGTAGTTCAGATTGAACTGAGTCAGACTGAGGTGAACACAAGGACATACTGTCCCATAAAAACAATGTCTGTTTCTCATTTGTAGGTAGTAAATAAGATCTATTTTACCTTTCAGCAAAGCTATCAAGTTTTCCCAACTCATCTGACAGACCAACAAGTGCATCCAGTGTCCCCACCTGTGCAAAAGATAAGAAGTAGGTGAAAGATGCACAAGTCTGCCTAAGGCTTGTTAGCAGTCTTAGGGACACCGACTTGTGTGAATTCAACAGTTGGGCAGAACCTTATTTACTTGGTGGAAAATAGTAGCAATTCCTTTACCGAGACCTAGGGCATAAAAAACCTTTTCCAGTAAAGGAAAAAAAGTATGTGTAGTCTCTGGAGCATACATCAGTGTCTTCCTTCCTGTTTTCATTTCTGTATCATTGAATTGCATACTCTACTCTTCAACCTGATAAAATAGTGACTAGAAATGCACACCATATACATACAAACAAATCAGACGTACTAAGAGAAATGAGGAAAGGAGCACTTATTCAAAAGGGGGTCTCTGCATTCTTTGCTACTACCAAATAGCAAGACTCTCATAAAGCCTTTTCCTCCAATATCAACATCTGCTTTTTGTATGACTCTGTTACAGTCATAGTCCCATGCTTATGGTATTGTAGTATATTGCTAAACCTTTCTCTTACAATGTTGCCAGCTCAACACCATGAAGGGTCAAGCTGAAGAAGAGACAAATTTTACATAGAAAAATTAGCAGAATATTAATGTGCTTTAACATTAACAGACTCACATCAATCTGAGTAAGGCCCATAGGTGGTAAAAATCACATGAACCTCAGGGGCACATGCAAAAAGCAACATTCCCAGACTGAAACATTCATGTGACAATTCAGTCAGTAATTACTTAAGCACAGGCTCCCCTTTTACTTGCATCCTTATGTAATTGGAATAGCTCAAGTTATAACTGTTAACAATCTTTTTGGATTAAAGCCAGATTTTGGATGCAGTAAGTGTAGCTTTGTTAAGTGATTGGTGATGATAAATCCCCAAGGAACCAAGTTCCTGTGTAGCTCCATTGACTTTAATGCAGTATATTTAGATTTTTTCATAGCCAAAAGTGAAATAAAAATAAGGTTCAGATCGTATAAAATAGGATTAAATAATGCAAAGATATTAATAATGCATTAATAGTCTTCCTATTTATATGCTGATATGAAGCTGGATAATGTAGCTGAACAAACACACACATCCATTTCCCAAGGAGTAATGTGCATTATAGCACTGTTTTCTGTCAGTAGTCTTACTAGCATGGTTCTAGGTACTTGGCTACTCCCTTTGCAGTAGCGATTCAAGATGTACAATGCTGTATGACTTGCACAACCAGGAGCAAATGGCACCTCCAATACAGAAGTTTAGTTATTTGACTCATCTCACTTTCGCTCCTCATATGTACGTATATCTTTCCAACGTGAAGGTCACAAGGACACTGACTTCTTTTCTTTCTGATCAATTCTCAGTTGACTGACCACAACTCATTCCCCAAATGCAATCTTCTACTCTCAGCATATTAACCCAACTGATAAATCCCACATTTAACCCAAATTTATTTAGCCATGGTTAAAACCGCTTCCTCATTTACCTTTAAGTCCGGAATATGGAATTTGCTGTTGCTGGACAGGTTGGATTTAGACGTCACCGTGTTCATCCTCTCCCATGCCTGCAGATTTGTTTTATCTCCCGGGGCAGAAATTAGCCAGAACTCCGACATGATCTAGTATTTTCCCTTCAGTCCCAGTTGCTGTAAAAACACAAAACAGGTAAGTGGTTAAAAAGAGCCCCACACTAAACAGGCTCTTCCCTAAGAACAGAAAGGGTTAGGATGGATCTCTGATTATTTTTCCAGAAACAGCAGGAGAGTGAGTCAGTCCTGTGCCTCAGGCTGACATGGAACATGAACTTCTCCAGAATGTCACAGAGTGTGGTTCCTCCTTTCTCAGGGTTGTTACATCCAGTTTCTGAATGAAAAAACAAACTTTTCTCCTCCCCTTTTCCTTCCCAGGCTGTTCCATTCTCCTCGCCCTGTTATGTGCAGTCCCCCTGTGGAGTTCAGAGACTTCACTAAACACCCCAAACATGATTGTTTCTGCTTGATAAATATTCTTTCAAATTTTTGGACACTGCTACGCAAAAGTGAAAGCAAGGTGTGCAAAGACCTCTGCCGAACACATAGGCTGCAAAAGATCCTGCTAGCAAGATGAAATACTGCTTTCCCATGTGTTTTAATTCCCAGACTGGATAGCAAGGAGCGGCAGGAAGGCAGGTCGCAGTGTACAGAGGCGGTATCAGCACAAGGTAGGCAATACAGAGAATCCTCGGAGGACAACTAAACCGGTGTTAACAGAGGAGATCAGGACAGGACAGCGAGGCGCAGAGCCACACTGGAATCTCCCGCTGCTCTGGGACGCTCTGCCGCGACTTGGCACCCTCTGCTCTCAGGTGCGACGGACAGAAGCGAAGATGCGGCACCGGCCTCCCGCGCACCCGGCTATGCCCGGGACCGGAGCAGCGCCGAGGGGCGCGGTGCGAGGCTGCCCCCCTCCCCGAGCCCTGCCGGCGGTGGGGGGAATGCTGCCGGGGGGGGGGGGGGGGGGGGGGGGCTCTGCCCGCTGCCTCACCTGCGCGGCACCCGGCGCCGTCCCGCTGCTGCCAGCCCGGTGGTGGCGGCTCCCGGCGGAGCGGCACGGACATGCTCGGTGAGGCGGGATGGGGCGGGGCGGAGCGGAGCGGAGAGCGAGGTGGGCAGCCGCTGGATCGACGCTGAAGTGAGGTGAGGGTGTGCAAGCTCCGTTTCCGCGCGGAGAGGGCAGGGGCACCAGGTGAGACCAGCCCCCAGCAGCCGGGAACGGCTCCAAATCCCGCTGCTTCTCATCTCTTGCAGCTTCGCACCTTTTTGCTTCTAAACTCGCATAAAAAAAAACAAACAAAAAAACCAAACAAACAAAAAAAAAAACAAAAAAAAAAACAAACCAACAAAAGGCAGAGTCCATTGGTTTTATTTAACGCTGATCTCCTTTAGCAAGTCTGAAGGTTTTGGAGTAAAGAAACTTTTAGGAGATCCTCCATTTTGGGACTTACCTACTTTATTTAACAAACACTCAAGCTGTGCAGGAGTCTGTCTGCAAGGTAGTGATTCTTCCTCCCCCGTGGATGCTTATTCCGTGGTAGAATATAGCTGTGGATTTTAGTCCTTACTAAGTCGTGAGTTTGCCTTCTGTCGCAGGTCAGGTGGAGTAAGTAACGTTCTCCAGAACGTGCAGGCAGTTCTCATTTTCCACCTGATTTAGTCACTATGCTGTCATACAGCAGTAGGGCAATCTCTTCACTACTGCTGTTTTATTTTTGTCCATGTTTCTGCATATCAAGTGGAAATGAAGCCCCACAGGAAATTAAACAGAAGGATGCTTTTGCGTTTCCAAAGGATCTGTCCTAAACTGAGAGGGTTTGGGAGTGCTGGTGCCAGGCAGATCTGGTCATGCACAGAAGCAAAGCCCTTGACACTTCCAAGAACATTAAATGAATACCCCTAATGGGTTTAAGCTTCTCCAGCACTAGAAAGAAGCAGCTGATGGAAGACATCCTGAATCATAGTCTTGGACTTGAACTGTTCCATTTAAATCATGCTTTAGGTAGCTAATGTGCAGGTCACGGTCTTAGACTCTAGATTTATGAACTCTTCAGATTAGCCAAGGCTTCATTTTCCTTTGCTTTAACATTTTTAGTGAGATATAAAAAAAGCAATACATGTGTGGAGGAGGAGAGTCTCTATTGAAAGCTCTCCAGAAAAAGATTTGTAGCTGAAATAACAATTCTATGGGGAGTTTTTTCCTGCCTTGTTTGTTTGTTTGTTTGTTCTTCTTCCTTTCTAGGCTAGCATTCAATGCTCATAAGTGTGATTATTATAGTTCTTTTCAATCATAGTGTCCCCTAGGACACAAAAAAGGACTTTCCAAAAGTTATGCAAAATAACTAATACATAGATGTGTGTGACGGCATTCATATAAATAGCGATTATTGCCAAATCTTCCTTTTTTCTTGTTCCCTTAGACTATATGTTTTAATAATGAAAACAGAATTAGCTGATATTTGGGTATGCACATGATATATTTCTACCCACAGACTAGTGATCTGAAAGGTATAGTAAACCTCATCCCCTAACAAGGAAGTTCTTTCCCATCTCAAGTGCAGTTCTCACTGGATCCTTGCTCCAGTCTCAAGCCATGGAAATGCTTAGCATGATTAATTTTTAATTAATCATAAGCATCTTATATATAGAATTGTGTTAGCTGACGCTAGTGTTAACACATGAGAAATGTTACTTGCTGCAGTGGCGCTGGCTGTTGGAGATGCTCCTGTACACATGGATATTATAGTGAATAAGGTAAAGTCCAAGCTGAAGAATTGTTGGATTTCTAGATTCTACAATATACACTATTTCCTTCCTAAACATTTTTATTGAGCAATGTCACTTATTTTTTCATATGGACTCATTTGCTTTGATTACTCATATTAAAATGGAAAATATTATGCTACTTAATGTTTTAGTAGAAAATTATCAAGGAAGTATGATGTTAATGCTTAAACAATGCCCTATTGAATGTTTTCTATTATCACATTTTCTGGTTCTACTGTGACTTTTTAATCTTTCTTTCCCCCATGACACATTTTTTTTCAGGCTGGATGAAACAGTAATGGAGGTGGAGGAGGGAAGCAGCATGCGGAACCACTTGCCATGGGATATGGAGAGTGTGCTGCATGCTCTGGTGGTAACACAGCTACAGCCGTTTGTGTCTCCCCTGCCATTCCCCTTCCTGGTCCTGTGTGCAGTGCCATGTGATCTCAAAGTTGTCTAATTCCCTCGTGATCATCATGTGTTTTTCTGCCTCCTTTGATCAGTCAAGGAAATGAACCTTAAGTGACTTTGCCTCTCTTAGTGTGACATCTCTCAGATGCCACACTAAGGAGGAAAACTCTGCCTCCAAACAGCCATTAAGAGTACTGAAATATCCTGCTTGAAGTTATCTCCCAAGGGAAATTTCTCAAACAGATAACCAAAATTAATTACCTAGAAAATTATGACATTGATACTAATGGGAAATCTTGTTTTAAGCTTGCAAAACAGCAGCCACAGAGCTGTAATTCTCTATAAAACAATTTATACATCTATCACGTGCATTACCTGTTTAGTCTTCTAGTAATGTGTGGGTTGTTTTTTTTTTTCTGCCTGCTTAGAATCTTTTAAGTCCTATTTCCCACTCATGTGTTTTATTATTATTATAGCAAGGTATTTAAAATTATAGTCTAAAATATTTTAATGAAGGAACTCTTAAATAACTTGATAATGGATAATAAAATATTATTTAAATGAAAACATTCTTTCCATGTAGTTTTAAGATTAGTGCATAAACTGCTTCTTTATCATAATTCCTTAGCTGTGTATCTACTTCTTAGTTATGTTAAAGAATACTGGAATATTGGTTCTTTGCTCTCTCTGTACTGTGAAGGGCAGCAGAGCCTTTCTGATGAATTCCTTACTGAATGTGAAATGCTGTTTAATGTGAATGTACCTGACAACTAGTACTCATATGTATGTATGGAGCACTGCCTAGCTGTCATTAAAATCAGTAAAGGCAACATTTGATTTGCTTATCACCACGTTATTTCAGAATATTGCACTACATTATCTGTCACCAGGTAATGCACACAGCAAATTCTGACACTAGAAACAGAAAGAATAAGCAAGCAAAATGATCTGCTCGTGGCTGAAAGAGCCCTCTGTCATGCTCATTGTAGTCAGTATGCCTATCTGCTCCATGTATGTTAATTTGAATGGAAAATCTAAATGTATATCGTTATACATGCAAGAAGGATTCATGGTTTAGTGTGACCCTGCCCACGACACGGGGGTTGGAACTTGATCTTAAGGTCCTTTCCAACCCTAACTATTCTATGATTCTGTGATTATATACAGGAAGCAATATGCCTTTTCAAAGCTTCCCCTGCACAGTTCAGGTCCCAGTGGTTGTCTAAGTAATGAGACAGTAGAACTCGGTAATCATCGATCTCCTCCCGGAGAAGACACCTAGTGGCTACCGCGCTACATTGCTCCTCAGGGTTCCTTCGCTGCGTTTACTAGGGATGAGATTGAGCTGCCTGAGCTTCTAGTGCCACTTGAGATGTCCTTGCACACCTTGACTGGCCTTCAGTTCCTGCTGCAGAAGGGCACGGGTTGTCCATAGGTCTTGGTCAGCCCCATCTAGGTGTCCTGATGCCTTATAGCATCTCAAATGCCACTAGACAATTTACATTTAGGCAAGTGAAGCTTCAGCTCTGAACCGAGAGTTTAGACATAAATCTACTATCCGCACAGGCAACTATATTTAGGTGTGTTGATCTCTCACGAATCTCAGCTACAATGCCCTCTAATACAACCTAGAATAGTCTTCTTTCGATTTATGATATTGGCATCATCATTGTTGCAATATATCACCCAGGGAATACTATAGTTAAGACCTACTTGAAACAGCTTCAGCTTGCATCTTGTACCAGTTACCAAAGAATCACAGGATGGTTTGGGTTGGAAGGTACCTTAAAGCTCATGCAGTTCCAACCCCCCTGCCATGGGCAGGACCATCTTCCACTAGACCAGGTTGTTCAAGGCCCGTCCAACCTGGCCTTGAACACTGCCACAAATGGGGCAGCCACAGCTTCTCTGGGCAACCTGTTCCATAGTCTCACAGTAAAATTCATTTTCCTAATATATAATCTAAATCTACCTTCTTTCAGCATGAGACTTTAGTTGCTTTCATTGTTTCTTGAGTTAATTTGATATACATTATTCCAATACTTGCTGTTGCTCTTGTAAGTTACACTAGGAACAGTCAGAATTTTGGATGCCTATTCTTTAAACGGTGATGCTACAAAGCAATATAGAAGGGTCTTTTATGTTTGCCGGTGAGATTTAGATCAACCAAACCCTGGATTCATCACTTTCCTTAGGCAACGGGCATGGTTTGCTGTAGGGTGAGAAAATTAACCTCCTTCACCTCTTCCACCAACCCTGCAGAAGCACCTTCTGCCTTGGTGATTTAATCACCCGTAGTGGCACCACAGCCTGCCTCACGGACAGACAGCGCTCTTCATCTTCAGGTGTTACAGGATGGAGAACAATAGGAGAGCCACAGGCACCTCCGGATCGCTAGAAATGAACGCTCAGGAAACTGGCGGCAGATAAGTCTCCATGGATTTGCTTCATTCCCGTGAGAGAGTGGCAGCCGGAGAACCCAGACTACCGCCGTCCCCGAGCACGGATGCTCTGCCCTCCCGCCGGCGGAAGCAGCAGTGGGACGGAAGCGAGCCGCCTTCCGCTTCCCCTCCGCCCCGGAAGAGGTGGGCAAAGCTGCGGCCATGCAGGTCTCCAGCCTCAACGAGGTGAAGGTCTATAGCCTCAGCGCCGGCAGGAGCCTCCCGGAGGTGAGGGGCGGCGGGGCGAGGGTGGGCCGGGGGACGCGCTGCCGGCCCGGGCCAGGAGCTCCCTCAGCCGTCTGCCAGGGTGGGAGCGGTTAGAAGCGCGTTGCACGCTTTGGGCCTGAGCTGCAGCCTGGGCCCGAGCTGCAGCCTGGGCCCGAGAGGCTCATGGAGCTGCCCCTGCTCCGTGTGCGCTTGTGGTGAGGGTGAAGGGTCGGTAACTGAAACCAGCTGCAGGTATTTTTAAGCTACGAATGCAGACTGAGTGCGTGCATCTGTAACTGTAGGTGTGTTATTCTGTAGATCTCTAAAACCCACGAGTTCCTAAGTTTTTGGAATTTTTTTTTTAATGTGGAATGATTAAAAATACCAGTGGCAATTTTAAAATAATCAAGGAGAAAAAAAAAAGATCATTAATGGCCTGAATGTCTTGTACTTACAAATCAGATAAACCTTAAGTGATTCTCTGTTTTGTTTATGAATAATGAGCTCAAGACTGATTTATGTATTTTCTTGCAGTGGCTCTCAGACAGGAAGAAAAGAGCTTTACAGAAGAAAGATGTGGGTGAGTTTTCCCATCATATGATCCCCTGTAATACTCAGTTACATATATAGTGTGCAAGTCCAGAGGGAGACACTTCATTGATACAGGGAAGTTATGCACAGCTTATATTTTAGAAACTACAAAATTAAAACTATAAATAATTACTCCAACTTCTTGTATAGCTTTATGTGAACAGCACATTATCTGTACTGTTTTAAATTTCAGATGTTAAGTGTAGATTCTACAGAAACATGATGGATGAATTATGTGACTACTTGACTGTATAGAAGAATGATTGATGAATTACACATATAGCTTATAAACCATATACTCCATATATATATGGTACAACCATGCTACCTAAACAACAACTTACTTTTTTTTTTAATAGATATCCGTAGAAGAATTGAGCTTATTCAAGACTTTGAAATGCCCACGGTTAGCACAAAGATTAAGGTATCAAGAGATGGACAGTATATTATGGCAGTTGGTGAGTTAACAGTGTCTCTCTGTAGCAAAGCTAGAAAACCTTGTTGCAGAGTGACTTAGTATTTTAGGTAGAATTGGTAAGAGTTCATTTTTGAAAGTAACATTGAACTGTTTTGGAAGCTTACTCTTCAGATGTGATAGACTGCTGTCTTGGTAGTGGTATTGTGAAACTGCTTTTTAGAATACAGATGTTGTTAGGAAGGGACATTTGAAGTCATCTAGTTCCAACCCCCCTGCCACTGGGCGTTTATAATACAATTAAAACCTAAACTGTTTATATGACAGTTAAAAACTAAATTCTTCATTATTTTTGTTGTCTGTAAATTTGCTTTAAATAACTTCTGAACGTCATTGTCAAGTATTGTTTTAAAGAATGGGGGATAATGCTACATTTTATAACTTTGTCAAAGCAGGATCCAAACATCAGTACTTCAGTAGGTAGTAATAACATAAGGAAATTTGGTCTTTCAGACTTAATGGAAGGTATTATTCAGTTCTGTATGATGTATCTATTAATCAGAAGAACTGACATACAAGAAGGGTGCTTTCAGGTACCAAAGACAAAAAACAAGGCTGTAGAGTTGTGTTACTAAGAGAGATGTTTTTCCAGTCGCAGAGGCTTTGGTAAGATTGGAATACGTACAGTTGAAGTGCAGTAAAGTAATATAAAACATTACAGTAGAGAGAAAAAAAAGGAAAGAAAAATAAGCTTTAATGTTATGTTTTTGTTAAAATTTTTAATTAAAGATCAGATTATTCTTCCAGGAACTTACAAGCCAAGAATCCGCTGTTTTGATGCCTATCAGTTGTCCCAGAAATTTGAAAGATGCTTAGATTCTGAAGGTTAGTATAAGCTATAGCTGTTAGCACAAGATGTCTTAAATGTGTAATTCAGATGGTACTCAAATAGAAACTTCCATCTCTGTGCTGAGGGCAAAATGTACATTGGGGGAATACAAGAATCTAGAGTAAAACATCACCTTGTCATTACCTCTGTATCTTTCCCTTTTCCTCCTCCTTCAAAATTCTTTCCTCCCTTGGGGTGGTGTGAAGAATGTAAGATTTACCTTCAGCTAGTAAGCATGGTGCCCAGAGTGTGAGTGAGGCTGAAGTCTTGTTCTCTGTTTGGGGTGGGGAATGTGACATGGGTACGATGGCTGGATGATGGCCAGGTCTACCTTCTTTCCCCTTTGAAGCAGTAAGGTAGAATGCACTATGGTTGCACCATTGCTCCTGAAATGAGCTCCCACGGCTTGCTTTCTGGAGCCCAAGCTCAGTTACAGGGTAAAGAGCATTTCCTGGGAGTGGGTTGGTTGGTTGGTTGGTTTGTTTGTTTTCTTGGAAGCAAGGTACTTGAGGATAGATGGTAGCATGGCCAAGAATCTAATTACACCTTGTTTGCTCCTAATTTGAACAGAGAACAACTGTGGTGAGGAAAGCCAGGAGCCACCTAGACAATGGGAAAAGGGGAATCTGCTGGCAGTTAGACTAGGGGAGGAGATCAGAGCTGCTGGGGCTCTTGAGTTTTAGGGTGCACAGATTTGAGGAATGGTGTTTGGGTTTTTTTGTTTTGTTTTGTTTGGGGGCTGGGATGTTAGAAGACAGATGGTTGAAAACTGGGATAGGGGGGTGACCAAAGCAATGAAAGGGTGAGCATAGAGTGGCAGAAGTCCTAAATCATTATGGAAAAATGAAACTGGTCTGTGTTGTGTGTGAAAGTAGTGTAAAAATAAAAATTGAGAACCACTGAGTTAGGTAAGAAAAAGGGGAGTGTTTTTTTACCCCTGTGCCTCAGGGCTACAAGGAGTCAGGTAGGGTGAAGGCATGGTGCTACAACATAGGGGAGGAGTAGTGGTGGAGCAGGGGTTCAGAGAGGTTGGGGAGAGGAAGGTATGGCAAGAGTGAGACCCACTTCGAAAGAGTAGGAGTCATAATAGTAAATGATTGCTGGTAATTAGAGCTTAAAGTATTTTTTTTTTGAACTGGCATCTTACTACACTGTGAAAGTATGTTTAATTTGTAAGGTAGCATAGAGTCACTTCAGGTAACTTTAAATGAGCTACCTCATTTAAATGGAACTAGTTTAGCTGAGGGAGCTACTCCCTAATGTTCCCAACCCAGCTCATTTGAAACTAGGCAAAGCTCAATAAATTGCAGTTTTCAGCAGTGTAGCTTTCAAATTTGTGATTTTTTTTTTTTTTTTTTTTTTTTTAATATTGAAACTCTTTGGAAGTACTAACCCTGTAGAAGGATTGCATGTGCAAGTTTGTGCATAGTATGTCCAAGCTTATGTCATTTTTTTTTATCATCTTTGACGAGTTACTAAAGGTCCATGGACCACACACTTACTGAAAACCATTTGATTAGACCTTCCCTGAGCCAATAAATACGCAGGTGAGCATTGTGTTGAGGAACGTGTCAGGTATAAAAGAACGATAAAGAGATTACAAGATGCTTCATATGTTTCAAAAGTTTTAGAAAACTACTTGTTATTTTGCAAATAGAGTTATATAATTAAAGATTTTATCACAGTGCCAGAGTTATGCATTGACACCTGTGGGGAATACTTATATGACTAAAAGTTAGCATGAGTGTAAATATTTTGAGGATTTATGCCAATGTTTGCAAGAAAGTTTGCTTACTTAGTTGACTTAAATTTCTCTTGCTCTCTCCTCTAGTGGTTACATTTGAGATTTTATCAGATGATTACTCAAAGGTATGTTGAATGCTTTCAATGTATAAATGAAAAAATGGTTTAATATGTATATTAAAATGCATTTTCATATATAGTAAATGCAGTCAATCAACACAACTTTTGGAACAGAAAGGGTTTTTTTTTTTAAAAGCAAACAGAACATTTTTTTGTACATACAAAATGTTGTTTTCTTTGTCTCTTTGTATTACAATTTGTCTTACCACTCTTAAGGTCTTTTGTCTGCAGTAGAGAAAAACATCAAATAATGTTTTTTTTACAAACAAAATAATGAGGAAAATGGAATTAGTTATTCTTTCTAGGATGACATTTAGTCACAATCCATTATGACAAGTGATACACCAGTACACCATTTTTGAGAGGTGAGATAGCTGCAGGTTAGTTAATAGCCTAATTTCTCAGTGTTGTTGTAGCCAGCATGATTGTAAGCATATGAATTAGGCAAAAATTGTGGAGAGAAGTAAAGTTGTTTTGTTTGTGTTTTTTTAAGTGTTTATTTTGATTTTTTGTTTGTGGTTTTTTGTTTGTTTTTGTTTTTTTGTTTTTTTTTTTTAGAAGAGACCTTAGCACTTCTGGTCCAGGTTTGTTTTAGCAAATACTTCTTATTTGATCAGAGACAGTGTCATCTAGCCTTCTAGCTTTAGTCTTTTCAAAATTTTCCCCATATTTCAAAGATGTGCATGAATTCAAGTAGCAGAAGGCAGTGACTGACACAGTACAGTAGCCTCTTGCTTGTTTGTAGAGGAGTGTGTCTGGTTGTACAAACCAGTTATTTGGGAGACTGAGGAATACACTGTGTTTGCAAATATGATTGAGTAGTTATGAACAGTAGCTGTTATGTGTGTTTTCAGCTGAAATTGGTACTGTATTTCAGACTGAAGCCCTACTTTCACAACTTAATACAACCCAATTTTCAATTTCATTTTTCTAAAACTTACCAATTATTAGAAAGAAAATAATTTCAGGTAGCTGTCATCATGTTTTGAACATGCCAGGAAGAAGGAATATTATTTGAGAAATTACACTTGAAGTACTTAGAATCATGAAAATGCTGATATGAGGGGGACCTTCAGACATCTGAGCAGGACTGTCAAAACCTGCAAGCATGGCAGTTCCACAGTTTACTGAATAAATTGTTAAAATACTGCACTACATCTTAGTAAATAATTTTTTCTTCCTGTTCAACCTGCCCAGGAAAATCTGAAATTTTTTACTGTTGCTACTGCAAAGAGTTTGACTCTTGTCATTTTTGTAACTGTGCTTCTGTTCTAGCTGCTGTTAGGTTGCCCTGCAGGGTGCTCTTTGCCTGGCTAAACAAGCTGAGATTCTTCCGACCTTTCTGTATGTTTGCATTTTGCCCCTTGTCTGTCTTGGTAGCGTTCTTGATGCTCTCGACATCCATCTTGAGTTAGGGTCCCAGCATTAGACACACTGCCTCGTTCTTTAGTAGCCCAGGGAACTTAGCTTCTCTCCAGTCTACTCCCCCTATCCTCATAAGATTGCCACTTGAGGCTTATTTTCATTTTCACTGTGAGAGCGCATTGTTGGCTTTCATTCATGCTGGTATCCATAAGGCCAGTTGAACTTCTGTGAAGAGCTTTGCTTGTGGTAAATTTCCAGTTAAAAGCATAAATCATTAGGCAGATAAAAGCGTAAAGGCATTAGGCACACACAGGATTGATTAGGATGTATATGAAAAACATTATGTAACACTGACTGTGCAGCTGCATCTGTAATCTCATACAAAATTGTAGTTACAGTTTTGAAAAATGATATTCCACTTGGTCTTGGACCAGGATGAGCGAGTCTACAAATATGGGTTGAAACATTAGGGGTTTCAACATTTCCGATATCAGTATTTTGATAAACATTTTCTGATATCAATATCAGAAAAAGCAGGGGGACTTGATAAATAAGCATGAAGTTCTAGCCCAGATCAGTACTTTTTCTGTGTCTTGTAAGGGAAGAATGTACAAATACATCAGTAAAGATGACATTCAGAATAACTTTTGTACTTCTCCTTTCCTGAGCTTCTCATCCTTATTTTTAGTTAGTGTTGCTAGCAATATACTCCAGCGGGAGGGAACTTAAAATCTTCATTATCTGCTACTTTTAGAAGATTCATGGACTATACATATCCTAAACTATATTACAGCTTTTCTAAATCTAAGCTAAATAGGGATGAGGCTCAGAGTCAAGAGTTAGCCTGTAATTATCCATATAATTTGTTTGCATGTTTTGTGGCATGAATTTGGGCCAGGCCAACTGTTCCTCTGTCACATAGTGCCTGAGCATGTTTTGAGATACAGCATGAATGTAACGGAGGTTGTGGGCGATGTTGTCTCTGGAGTAGGAAGAGCTCTTTCATATGGATATAAGTTGTGCTATGTTAACTTGCCATCAGGACTATAGAGCCAAGTTCTGGCCTATTTTATTTACTAGCATAGATCTAGCCTTCTAAAAATAACTTTCCTGTGGGGTTTTCCAGGACTGAGGTGTTTGCCTATGTTTCAGAAAGAAAATATATGCTTATTCAGATGGCAGACAAAAAAAAATATACAAAGGTCTTTGGTTTCATTTATTGGAACGCTCCTGTGCATCAGGATGTACGTACAGTTTTTGTTCTTAATATCTGTGAGCAGACTGATGTCTGCATGATATTATACTTGAAAGAAATCAGTAAATCTGGTGCCTGAAGGAAGTACAGATGTTAATTTTGGTGCAGCACAGCACCAAGATAACTAATACTGCTCTGGTTCCAGAGTTGCTTTTAGGGTGTCTGTCACATATAATCTTGTGGATATTCATTTAGTATTTATTAGTAAAGCTCTTTGCTGTACCTGGTGAGAATGATGAAGGACTAGTTGATTATAATTTTAATAGAAGTGCTTTAAAGAAGTTGTGATTATCCTGTTTGAGCTTGAAAAAAATCACTGAAGTCTGTGCTGTAAAATGAGGAGATTGTAATCTGCTTCTGTATGCTTCAGTGTTTTCTATTTTATTTTCAGGTTGTCTTCCTGCAGTGTGGAAGATTTGTGGAGTTTCATTCACAGCATGGCCATTACTACAAGACAAGAATACCAAAATTTGGTAGAGATTTCTCTTACCACTATCCATCATGTGACCTGTATTTTGTAGGAGCAAGGTATTGATTAAATGAATTCTTTTATTTCACTACTGTTAGCAGTATTTTCCAAGAATAAAATGAGCATTAAAAGACCAGAAAAGTTAAAAATTTGAAGTGGCATTTCCCTCCAAATTAATAATGGAGACTGTTTGTGAAGAGTGGTTAATGTGGGAAGACTAAGATTAATTTGATTTCCTGTACTGTTTTAAGACTTTCTGATTCTTAAACCAGGTACATCATATATTTGCAAATTTGTTATAGAAACTGCAATTCATTGTACTGTTTTAAAAAGTGATTGGCATCTAAGCAAGGAAAATTACATATGTTTTCTATCCTGGTTGATGTTTTGTGAGTCAAATCACATGAAATGATTAATTGACTTTGTGAGAAGACAGTAATAAAATGAGGTCTGTAGGGTTTCAAGCAAGGTAGCAATTCAAGATGTAACAAATCATAGGAAAAGATCTTAAAGGAATTCATGCATCTTTTCCCTGCAAAAGGAATAATTGGTAAGATATTGCAGTGTAATAAATATTTGGTAAACATGCACATTTTTCTCTGTTTTTAACACTTGAGGATAGATTTGTCTTATGTTTTTATGTTGTGAAGTCTGTAAATTATGTATTTGGTAAAATTAGGCTGTTAGAACTTTATAACTATTCCTAACTTATGACCGTATTTTTCAATATTCATAAGAGAAAGGAGTAATTCTAGATTTTTCCTTTGTAGTTCTGAAGTATACAGGCTAAACCTGGAACAAGGAAGGTTTCTGAACTCCCTGCAAACTGATGCTTCGTAAGTTATCTGGGCTGCGTGACACCTATCTGTCATTTCCACCAGGTGGAAGCAAACTACTAGCATGCTTGCCATCAGTGCTGTATCTGAATACTGCCCAAATGCATTGAAGAGTTGAAAAGGAACATATGCGGAGCCTGAGCCTTATTTTATGTTCTGTAATTATTTGTTCTAGTTTTTATGTTTTAATTGAGTTTTCTTTTGTGGATATTTTAAAATTGCTTAATATAGACTTGTAATAGGTATTATATAACTTGATCTTAAGAGCGTTTCATTAAAACTGTGCCATTATTGCTCAATTTAGCCATCTTATAGAGATCTACCCACAGGGTATGTACTTTCCCAGACATGTCTTTGTCCTTCTGCTCTTGGAGTAGCCCAAAGAGAATTTTTATATCTCCGGCATTTGTTTCATTCTTTTGAAAACACTACTAGAGCAGAAGCTTGGCTTCTTTCATGTTGGGAGAGGCAGATGAGAACAACAGACTTGATGAGATAAAGTGGCTCGTTGGTGGGCAGCAGCTGGTGTTCAGTGGGTGGGGTAGCTTAATGGAAGAAGCAATATTTGGGAAGGCACGTTAGAGAAACTGAGCAGCAGAGACAAAAAGGGGAATCCTGCAGTGAGAGAGCCAAGTGTGTAGTGTAAAATCTGAATTGAGAGAGGTGAGACTTGGAAGTTGTGAAAAGGTTGTGAAGTGAGGAAGTTGGATGGGTAATAGAATTGGAGGTGGAGGCCTTTGAATGGAAGAAGCTGGAAAGCACCGTGATGAGTGGTGTAAAGAGAAATATTTGTACTTTGGAAGAGTTGCTGGAAAAATACAGGGCTCTTGGGTGCCCTGTTGAGAAATAGGATGCTTGGGTGAGGGAAAGGAAGACAGGCCATTCATCAGAATGCGGTGGAGGTGTAAGCTTCCAAACGTGAGTAATTGGGAAGACCTTTTGACATAACTGGGTTGTTTAAGAATGTATTGGAGCAGAGCAATATGGCAAGGCTTGTTGGTGGGTATGGGAAGAGAAATGCAGAGTCATTCACGTTGGAGAGAACTGTAGAGCTCAGTCTCCTGCTCAAGGCATGGTCATGCTGAATTCAGGTGAATATTTCCCAGGGGATATGAAAACGCCAAGGATGGAAGTTCCACAGCCTCTGTGGGCAACCTGTTCCAGTGCTTATTTATCCATATAGCAAAAAACCATTATCCTTACATCCAGTCGGAGCTTTATCTATTTCAAGTAATCAGCAGTGTCTTTGATGGCTCCAAATTCTTGGTAAGCTCCTCCTAGTGTAAGAAACTGCTATTAGGTGGCCATCTGTCTGTCCCTGCCTCTCTCTCTCTCCCTCCAGCTTTTACTTTTCCAGGCTGAGCAATTGTGTACCTGATTACAGAAACCTTTTTGGTTGTTCATGTGTTAAATTAGCATGAGGTCATTAAACTTGCTCCTTTTTCTGTTTCAGAGAAAGTAATGTCTGTGACATAAATCCTGTGCATTTCCTGTTTGCTATGGGGACAGCTGAGGTAAATATTAGCATTCCTTTTAATGAAAGGGCAATAATGTTTGCTTTTTTTATATTGGTTTGCGTGAGGATAAGAAGTCATGACAGGAACCTAATTAATTAATGTGATCTCATTGCTGTGTTAAGCATAGATCTGTTAAACAAGGTGACTTTTTAGAGCATAGGGCAGATACAGTTTCTAAGCTGCTTTGGTTGCTGAGATGCTCAAGAATTTTGCCGATGGGAGTGAAAATATTATCTTGCTTTACAGTGTAGCCATCTGTAGAAATTAGCTAGCATGTGTACCCTGTTAATCATCAGAGATTTAGTGTTAATTATACTGATTCAGATCACATTTTTGAAAATCAAAAGTGAAATGTGTGGAGCTTGTATGCTACTATTAGAACAACTCATGTTAACCTAGGAAATTCGATTAATCATGGATTAAATAATACATATTGTAAACATTTTCAGGATACCAGACATCAGTTGCATAAGCTTAAAATGTATTTTCTAAACTCCTTAGGGTAAAGTGGAATGCTGGGACCCTAGAACTAGAAATCGAGTTGGGCTGTTGGACTGTGCTTTAAGCAGTGTGACAGCAGATACTGAGTGAGTAAAGGCCACCTTTTCAAAGTGTCATCTTTTGGGTTGGTTTTTTTTCCAGAAGTTTTGCTTTTAGAAACAAATCCCACTTTGTGTTAAAATGGCATGCCCATGGTCCTCTCTTCTCACTGCTAGTGTGAATAAAGGGTTTTCTTAGTCATAAAGGAGTCTCTTAGTCATTGACCTTAGTAGTGGCTATTATTATATACAACCACAAGTTGTAAATGTAAAGAATGCAGCTTTTTGAAGTAGTGTTTCTGAGTGATACCTGTAAATTAATTTGCATTAAGTGTCTCAGTTGTTTTTAACATTTAAAAATTATTTGCAGCTTTTATTAAAAGAATGTCTAACTTTTAAGCATTGTGCTTTGCAGGATAGAAGGTTTACCATCCATTTCAGCACTGAAATTTGATGGAGCTTTGAATATCGCTGTTGGAACATCTACTGGACAGGTAGACTTAACTTTATCTACAACAGTGCTAAAGAGATCCTGGTTTTGCAATTGCCAGCCCAGGTCTATCACATGTTGAGTGCATTTATTGTAATGGAAATACCTATGACAATACAAATAAGTACAAGTATTTGCAAAAGCATATATCACATAGAGTAGCAATAGCCATTCTTAAACTACAGATTAATTTTGTCAGATGATCTTGCCCTTCAGAAGTAGGGACCATATAATATAATCACAACCTACATACTACACAACTTCAAATTCTGTAGTTTTTTTATGAAGTATGTGGGGAATTTCCTACTTTTTGAGACTCTTAATCAGTATCATCTCAATTCAGCAGATCTGCTTTCCCTTACCTTGATGGTGGCTAAAAAGGTAGAAGTCTTTCAACTACTATTTTTACTGTCTTTTCTGTAAGGGATCATTTAGATTCATTTATTCATTGTTGCCATGGTATTTTTAAAGTGAAGTATGGGGATTTTTTCTACTTTGGTCAGTCTTTTCATGGGTTTAGAAAACTGTAGCTTGTTCAAGAGCAGATATATATGGTGTTTCACTGAGTGAAAGTGATAGTCGCTGAATGTGGAAGGGGGTAAGAAAATTCAAACCTTGTAAGAGCAGCACAAGAATCTGAAAGTGAAATATTAATAATTAAGGAATACATAGAGCCTTGAAAACTATTATTTTTTAGAATAGATACTTAAAATACCTTCGAAAGATGGTGAGCTCTTAATTTTTCTAGACTGAAGCACATTGAGGTTAAGATATATTGCCAGAATAAACAAGGCACTCTTAATAAGTAAATTCTGTTTTCAAAATTTAAAACTACTTATGTAAGTCCTGTCCTTGCTTTTAAGTAAAAAACCCTCAAGTTTAGTTAAATCTTTAGTGTATGTGACTTTCTCTTGATCTTACAATATTCTAAGTTTAATCTGTCTCATTCTTCAAGGTTTTATTATATGATCTCCGGTCTAGTAATCCGTTAATAGTCAAAGATCACCACTATGGCCTGCCTATTAAGTCAGTTCTGTTTCAGCGTCAGTTGGATTTAATTATCTCTGCAGATTCTCGAATCATAAAAATGTGGAACAAAGATACGGTGAGTGTTTTTATGTTGGTGCATTCAGTTTTCTCAATCTTTACTTGTTGGTTGGTTTTTTGTTGTTGGGCTTTTTTTTTTTCATGCAGCTTAAATAATAAAGCTGAAATTGAGTGTAGGAAGTCGTGTTTTTAACATGTCCTAATTTCCATAGTATTTTGTCCAGTCTGAATGAATAAAGCAACATCTGGGAAATTATTCAACAGCCTGTCAGGGATAGAGTCAGGTTTTTTTTTTAGCTGTTTGTACATGTCTGCCTAAGATGCTTCTTTCAGTAGAAGGATTTAAACAGAAAAAGTAGTATCTTAGCAATTGCCCTGGTTTGCGTATTTCTCAGTCTGCTTGAACACATCCAGTTACAATTTTCGTCAGAGAGAAACATGGTTATTCAAGTTCCCTTGTGCAAAGAAGGGCCAACTTCAAAGGTAGATTAGTTAGTTTATGACCCATTAAAATCAGGTGCTGCTTATTTGCACAGAAGCCTATTTGGATATTGAAGCCTGGATCCAAATAACACATATTAGGCTGTATTGATGTATTATATTGCAGCAATGTCTCTATCCCTGCTTTTCTCACCTTTAAGTGAAACTGAAATTTTTAGCTTTCATAACACTATTTCATTGTATTATGCTGTTATTTTCCTTATCTTACTCTTCCAATGAAGCCTGCACAAAATATGTTACCCCATAGATTCATTGTGATACTACTGTAACTTGATTTGTTCGGCTTGAGGGGCTATGTTTAGTCATGTATTTCTTCTCAAAAATGTGCTCCATCTATGCTTTTCTGGCTTTACAGTGAAACATATCAAGAGCAGTTATAGTTTAGGGACACTTTTTTCTTAGTATTTCAGGCAGTCATTTCTCTATTGTGCTTCTTCATGAACTTTCAGCAGCCTCTTTTATTTTTCTGTGATCACAAGCAGTTTTTTGTAAGCTCCTCTGCAGTTATTTTTTTTATTGTTTAAAAGAGCAAATAAATTCTTGGTTATTATTTAAAACATCTGCAGTGGCCTCTCTCCACTTTTCCTAGGTATATATACATCTCCCTCATTGAGAATGAAACACTGTAGGGTTTGTCAGGTGGCCTCTGCAGTGGGAAAAGGGAGGTTTTCTTACTGCTGGAAGGCAAAGATAGCTTTGGACTCTTTCCTAGAGTATGTTCCAGCTGGCTCCACCTCTCCCAGATGTTGGTTCCTGACTATCTCTGGCTGGGAACCAACTGCAGAGGCAGACTGTGGGGTGGAGAGCGTATGGCTTTGATACCAGAATAGCCCCATGCTGAGACGTGCCTTGGGGTGGGGAGCATGAGGCTTTTGTCTGCTAAGACCGGGGTGGAGGAGGACTCTTATTAATCATCCAAGAGAGACCAGAGGTGGGTGGGGTAACTGCACGTAACTGGGAGGGAAAGGATGGGCCCAGAAAGGTAGGTGGGATTGCTGCAGGGAAGAAAAAAAGAGAATTAGGATCAAAATTTGCTCTGTTCCTGTCCCTCATTTAGAACTGTGTAGGCATGTACTCTCATGCTTCAGATTCTGTGGCCCAGTTCTTAGAGACTCTTCCTTTACTGGCTGTCTTGTGTGTTGGCTTATAAGAGCACCTGTATTATGTCTGGGTTTTTCAGACTGTTCCAATTCTTTTTCTTTTTTTTGGGGGGGGGGGGGGGAGATGTTTCCTGCTTGTACCTCTTTCTTAAATAACCTTTATAACTTCAATTCTGGTCTAAGCTAAATGCCACTGGGTGCTTTTACTACTTTTATATTTAGACTGCTTTAATACTGAGTTTATAAAGTGCTGAGCTATATTTCATGTAACATGAGCAAGGTGGAAGAACCAAGCTCCAGACTCAAATTCCACTCCCAGTCCATAATTTCAAAAAATAAAATGATTTAAAGATACCACATTGAGTTGAACAAGATGGGAGTTACACTGACAATGTGCCAGGAGCTTATGGACTTCACCCCCCTTTTGCACAAAATAAAGTAAATCTGACACATATATTTTCAACACAAAAGTGTGAGCTGGGAAAACAGAGGTGCCGCTGTATGTTGCTGTGTCTTCAGCAACTAGTAGGCTAGGCTTCCTTGTAAGAGATCGGATCAGAGATAAAATTTAATGTTGAGTTCCTTGTGTTATATTCAGATACTTTAATATCCTAGTGTTCTGCAAAATCTGTTCCATCTTTATTCCATTTTATTTCTTAGCTTCTATAATGGCCATTCTTAATGTTAAGGTTTACTAAATCATGTTGTTTGGAGTGCTTCATAATACAATTTCTTCCTACAATTTCAGGGGAAGATATTTACTTCAATGGAGCCAGAATACGATATCAATGATGTCTGCCTTTATCCAAATTCAGGTACGTTAGCTGTATTAATGTCTTTATTAAGTTCAAAAGGGAAAGCCTGTGTTAATCCAAGCTGTGGTCTTTTTTTCTGTTTAGGTGATACGAATTAGTTCTACTTTCCTCCTAGAGCTAGGAATAAATGGTTACTTGTCAGTTAGTGTCATTTCTTCTGCATCTGTAGAAGATTGGAGCCTCTTCACAGTTAGAAGCTGCTGTGCTGTCAATTAAGTGGTTGACCTCTTTTGCTCTTTCAAATATCTGAAGTGTTTCATTTCATAAGAATAGGAATTTTGGCTTTTTGTCTTGGCTAAGTCCCAAATGAGTTAGAGCTTGCTTTCTAGAGCTAGGAAAAACCTCTTTACAGCAAGTTTACAATTTTTTACAAGTGTTTACAGCTGTTTGGTCTTCCCTTGTTTTAGATACAGCCCTTGCTGTGCCCTCCCTTAGATTGAATACTTTGGTTTTAAGTGTAGATTCCTAAGTGCACAGATTTATATGCTTTTCATGATTGTTTTCAAATTTATGTTGTCTCAACATTATGTTTAGAGGTCAAAACTGAGGGTCACTTTTAACTTTTCCAGATCCCACCACATGAGTAAAAATATTTTACAAAATGGTGTTTGTATGTGCAGGTGTGCTTTGGTTGTAGCTCAGATTGCACCTGACCTTAATTTTCGTTGCTTGATCTGAGTTGCTTAGCTCTTAACTACTGTGTGACACCTGCTTCCTTTTTAGAAGGAGTATTGGAAAAGTTTAAATAAAAATTAGTGCCACAAGGATGGCATTAGGGTAAAAAGCTCTTGATCCAGAGAATGCATGTGTTGCAAACTGCTGTTATCCTGATTTTAGAGGTAGCAGTGAAGACAATGTGACTTGGACTTTGATTCATGCTAGCAGCTCAAATTCAAGATTGCAGATAAGCGAATTTGAGATTTCTAACAAGTTAAAACTTGTCTTTTCTGCCAACTTCAGTTAAGAATGTGTTCTTTTTTCTCTATTTCTGTAAGATGAGCACTTAAATCTTGATCCCTGCTGAGGTAGTGGGCATTTTTGACCTTATGCAGCCACAAAACCGTAGCAGGACCTTGCTGCTGAAAGTGCAAAGTCATTTCCATGGTGCTCAGGTTTAGCCCCCTCTGATGATGTTCCACTACTTATGAATTGGGCTAGGTTTTTCTGAGCCCTCAAAAAGACATTGCTACCGTTTTTGTGTGCCATGTATTTGTTTTTCTCAGATCAAAATGCCAGAAATAATGTAAGCAAAGAATTGGAGCCTGCCAAAACTGGGACTTTATGGCATGGGCTGAGCATGCATCTTGTGTGCCTTGTTTCTGTGTCTGAGTTGGTCGGGGTATATTTGAGAATAAATGTGTAGTAACACTGTGGACTGTGCAACATGGGTGTAGACAAACCTGATCTTCTCCCATCCATAATTGCTACAGAGAGAGAGGTCATTGAAGCCTTTCATCCAGGTATCACCTTTGAGTTTATTGATCTGATCCAAAAGAGAGCCCAGGTGTGAATTAACATCCATGCAGCATTGATAACAAAGAGCTCATGACAGGGAGTGAAACAGAAGTAAGGTATTTGACAGTGTTGAATCTTCGTATAATTTAGTTTGGAAGGGACCTCTGGGCGTCATATATTTCCTGCTTAAAGCAGGGCCAAAGTTGAAGTTGTATATAACTTCAAAGTCTAATCAGGTTGCTTTGGTCATAACCAGCCAAATTTGAATATGTATGAGGATGGATGTTACTCAGCTATGGATGCTCTGTAACCTCCCTGATACGTAGGCATTCCTCAAGTGCTGTTGCAGAAGTCATTTTCATGAGATTGTGGGGGAAGAATCTTGTAGCACAAAGAATTTGATGCACTCCCTAAGAATTGCATATCTCCCTAATGTTGCTTATTGGACATAGTTTTTCATGTGTCGGTGATCTAGATTGTTCCAGTCTTGGGTCTCCTCCTTAAGTCAGTTCTGCTTTTTTTACTCTTTTGTTCTTTGAGCGTGTCTGTAGGGCAGCAGGTTGATATCTTTTGGTAAGAACTGTTAGGTTGTATTTCATAATCATACAGAGACAGAAGGGAAAAACTAGGGCATGTTGCAATGGAAATGAAGAGATTTAAGGTAATAGGTGGTGCATTGCATGTTTGTCATAAATACTATTGCTCCAGAATTTAGGATGCTTAGGTCCACCACTTGCTTATTCAGAATTTAAAGAATAATAACAATTGAATATCTGAAAATAAGGAAATACTTCC
This sequence comes from Pezoporus wallicus, assembly GCF_028554395.1. Taxonomy (NCBI): domain Eukaryota; kingdom Metazoa; phylum Chordata; class Aves; order Psittaciformes; family Psittacidae; genus Pezoporus; species Pezoporus wallicus. The sequence goes on from NW_026642654.1 coordinate 5,354,259, forward strand.
AGTTATATGAGGTTGTAGTTATGGAAAACTGGATGAATAATATCTGTGTGCTAGTATAGCTATGGCTCAGTGCTCTTATTAGTGCCCCAGCATTGTCAGAGCAGTGCTGAATGTTTGTGAAGCCAGCATGGCACAGGAAACCCAAAAGATGTTTGCCTAGCTTGTGTTCTAACACTTGGTGTGAAACTGCTGCTTAGAAAGTCCATGCTCTAATCTCACCCTTATAGAATGGTTTTAACACTGCATTGCCACAGTCAAAAAAACCAATGGAAAGGTGAAGTTACATTGTAATGTACAATGCTCTGAAATAGTGACTATGTCAGTGGACAAGGGAAAAACTACAGATGTTATCTGTTTCTCTAAATTGGGGGGTTGGACTGAATTTGAGGGATGGACTGTTTGCTGGATGAGGACTTGGTTGGATGATTGCATCCAGAGGGTTATGGCAACAGCTCGATGTCCAGATGGAAATGAATGACAGGTAGTGTCCCCTGAGTCATCCATACGGGGACCAGTACTGTTTAATATCTTTATCAGTGACATAGACAGTGGGATTGAGTGTACCCTTGGCAAGTTTGCAAGTAACAGCAAGCTGATGGTGTGGTTGACACACCTGAGGGATAGGAAACCACCCAGTGGACAGGCTCAAGAGGTGAGCCCATGCAAACCTCATGAGGTTCAACAAGGCCAAGTGCAGGGTCTTGCGCCTGGGTCAGAGCAATGCCTGGTATCAATACAGGGTGGGGAATGAAGGGATTGATAGTACCCTTGAGGAGAGGGACTTGGGAGTGCTGGTGGATGACAAGCTGGGCATGACCCAGCAGTATGTACTTACAGCCCAGAAACCCAGTATGCTGGGCTGCATCAAATTGTTCTTTTTCAGTAGCTTTGTGTGAGTTTTGTTGTAGTTGTTTGTTTTGGTTTTTTTTTTAATTTAGTTATTTTACCAACCAGCTTGAGTATTGCTGTCTTTCATGGGAAGCAACCCCTTGTGTGTCTTTGACCAAACTGCATGATGACAGACTTAAGTGTGGATGTCTTAAACTGGTTGTGGATCTCTTTTCTCTGATCACACATGCACAGAATGGGGCTACAGGAAAAAAGGTTTACACTTAGGAGTAATGTTGCCTCAGCTTCAGTAAAGTTTTAGACTATAAATGAAATTCAGCAACATCTTCAGGGTATAGAAATCTGTGCCTCATTTGTTTTAATTACTGGAAAACAAGTTCTTAAGTTAAAACTGCGTTTTCTAAAACTGCTTCTCCCCTTTACTGTCGCTTCATATTCTTGTTTTGGTTCCTTTAAATTGAAGATACTGTATTACAGAGAACTTTCCAAAGATGGTCTTACTAAAACATCTCCTCTAAAAAAAAGAGTTCTCATTTATTTCCCTTTTAAAGTGATCAAACTAGGCTGCTGTGTAGTTTGTTAGGGTGTGGTCTCTCTTCCCATAAAAATTGCTTAAAACTAATGAGCTGAAACAATGAGAATGTGTGGAGTAGACTTCTCTGTTCCCAGAGTTGTTCCTTATTTTTTTTATTCTTTCATTTTGCCTGTAGTATACACCCATATACTGTTATAAAGACTGGTTTTGCCTCCTTTAATTATTAGTGGAAGACTCAAAGAGGAGGTTTTCCCTTTACTGTCATCTTTGAAGCACCTGCAGAATTAATTTCTGTCCTTTTATTTCTAGTGATTCATATTAAGTCAGTGGAGAAATGTTTTGTCTCCTGAAACAGTAGTGAGCATGCTGATATGTTATGGGAGCCTGTAACCTATATACAGTACGTCGTGTGTGTGTCTGTATATATATGTATATACTATAAATTCTTGCTTTTCCCTTAAATTGCCTGCAGACCTTTCCATGTATGGTTTTTAGCCTCAGTGTGCTGACTAAGCTTTCACAAATGCCCTGCTTTGCCAGGAAAGCAAGCCCCCTTTTTTCTGACATTTTGAGTCCAGCTGCATTGTGTATTTTTAATAAAAGGATTAGGTAGGAAGGATTACTCCACCCATGTTAATTGCGTTCCTCTACTTGGGTGTAAATTATATTTCTACCCTCTGGGTGTGTAGTAATTGACCCAGTTATTCATAGTCTCAGTGGCATATGTTAGAGTACTTTTAGATCAGAATGTTATCTAACTTGACTGTTCTTTTCTTCTTCGTATTCCATTTGTTGCATTACCTGGTGATCAGCTATGTTCGAAATAAAAAGTTGAGATAAATGTAAAAGTATAAGCCAGATGTCCTTATTATTCCCTTATGTGAAAGGAAATTGAGGGTATTTCTCATTTTGAGCTCATAAGAAGTCTTGTGGTAGTTGGAGATTTTCCATGGGTTTCAACATTTCTTCAGTAGTATTTTGTATTTAGAGTATTTACAGCCCTTGTTTGCGGTGTTTCTTAGATATATTTATAGATATTTCAGATTTCACTTTTGCCCCTGTTGGCTAATATCACTGCATTTGAAGCCACAATATCCTTTCTCTCATTTCGTGCTGAGAAGCTACTCTTGTGTTGGTTTCCCAAGATAAAATAGCAACAGAGGTATTATAAACCATGTTGAGATTTATGAATTTGTTTAGACTGTAGGTGTGTGTTTAACAACAAAACAAACCCAAACCCCCTTGTATTCATAATACAAGTTTATGCCTAAGGTAGGGTTTTGAGTGCAGTACTAACTGGATTTGTTCTAAACAGTATTATGGGATGAACTGTTTAAATTTGGTGTGAAAATTCACAGCCCACAGTTGTCAGGACTTAGCGTTGCTTGAAGTGGTGCTGAGCAGTTAAGATAAAGCACAAAAGGGAATAAATGTAGGAAAGGAAGCTTGTTAATTGTGTTGCTTTCAGATATTTTTTACCTTAGCATTTAATACAACGTAGACTGATGATAGAACCGAATTAGCTGTTCCATTGCAGGGCAAGAATGTTCCCTCTATGAGCTACAGGTAACATGATTTCACCCTACTTCCCTAACCTAGGAAGAGTTTTTTCCTTACAAATACTTACGTTGCCATTCTGATATTTTTACTATTTTGGTTTTGGTGCCATCAATTTTTCCATTTTCCCCATTTCTTTTCCTGGAAAAATATTTTAAGTCTGATGTACAAATCTACAGAAAACTGTGAATTAAAAGCCTCAAGTTTTATATATATATATATTTATTTAAAAAGTAGTTTTATTCTTTTGTGACCAGTTTTTTTAAATGTGGAAATCTCTTTTTAGGAATGCTAATGACTGCCAATGAAGCCCCTAAAATGAATATCTATTATATACCAGTAAGTAAGACAAATTGTTGTTGATACTGCTTTTTTAAAACTTAGTAGTTTGGTGCCATTGAAGTATTCATGTTGGAAAATTACTTATGCAAATTCCTATCTACATTCTCTGACTTTTCCTGATAAAGTAAATTTAAGCCTACCATATTTTATTAATGTAGCATATGTAATTACTAAAAACCCAACCTGTAAGTTGCCCTATGCTACCAGTTCCAAAACTGGCTAGTAACAGAAGGAGATTCAAACGGAGCTTTGCCAGGAAAAGCAGGTTTTTGATAGCTGATCAGAAAAAATTCCTGAGCTGGGACCATGTAGCTTACTTGCAAGACAATTTTGCTTTGGTGTGAAGTATTTCGTTACTGCCTTTTAATATGCAATGTATAGTGACATAGTCATGGCAGTAGATACTCTGTTCTGACAAAGAAATGTTACTGTGTGGCTTCAAGTACAGCTCTTGTCTGTAGCTTCTGCTCAATGCCCTACTTGAATTGCAGCTTTTCCCTTGAGAAACTCTTCACTTGAAAGGCTTAACTGTAGGTTAGCTATGTTGTATTTCTGCGGGTTGGTTTCAGGAGACTTAAGAGCAAGTTGCCTGGGGTTAGGGAATGTTACAGAAAATTACGTGTGCGTTTCACACTTGCTTTGCTTCCAGTTCTGCAGTGCATTCACTGGGGGTTTTATTTTTGGCCTGGTAGGAGATAAATAATAGGATATATATGTGAATATGTACACAGAGTATCTGACCAGACTTTAAAAATATGTACACTTGAGTCATTTTGTTCACATTCTAGATAAATGATAAAATTTGTTGATTTTAAAATATATATTTTAATTAGTTTTTAAATCAGCTGAGAAGTCTTCCTTCAAATTGTAAATTTGAAATTAATTTTAATTCATTTCTTTAGTTTACTTCTGAGTTATCCCTGTGTGCCTTGTATGATCTTGATTACATTTTAATATGGAGATTCATCAGTTTATATCTTTCTTTGTGGAGTAGACACTATATACCTGTTGTATGTACGTGTCTAAACACAACAGTATATCCCTTTAAACAATTCTATGGTCTGGTTATACCTTCTTGTATTACTAGATTTTTGCACTTAAAGGTAAAAATTTGTACATGAGTTCTTTGTGTGTCATTTATGTCAGGTTGTTCTTTGGATGTAAATTGTTTATGTCTCTAATTCAGCTCTAACCAACTTAAATTTTATTAACTGGAGTTATTTGATGCTTTGGATAACAAGGGGTGGGGGGACAACAAAGGTTTTTTGTATTAAGACAAAGTTTTAGTTGTAGTTAGAAGCTGAACACTTTGTTTCTGTTCACTTTGTCCTTTGTAAGGTTTTGAAGAGTATCTCTACAACCATCCTTTTATCTGTCTTTTTAACTAATGGATTGAGGAAGATAAACTCCCTTATTTTCAAAGTCTGTTTATTTTTTTACACTTGAATGGACTAGTTACTCAAGTAATTCAGATGGAAAAAACATTCCTTCTGTCACTAAGGGTAAGGTTCAGCTTCTCTCTGAAAATTGTGCATTGAGATTTTTTTATGCAGGTGTGTATGATGTATGGACTTTACACCTATAGTACATTGCAGGCGCATATGCAGTGTTGCTGCTTAGCCAAAAAATTATTTAGTTGTCTTGACTGTCACCAGCAATGAATGTTAGAACTTGTTCTAGCCAGTATTATTCTGAGTATTCTTCCACATACTGTAAATCAAAATGAAGAATGCTTTTTTTTCACTCTTTCAAAAATCTTGCTCTCATAAAATCCTCTGTGAATACTGAATTCACGTTCCTGAAGTCAGATAAGTAATTTTACTCAAGAAAAATAAACAATGTATGTTAAATCTTAAATCATACTTAACAGATATTGTTTCAAAAATAAATACTGACTAATACTGTCTAGTATTTTTGCAGCATGCAGGCTATTCCAATGAGAAATAACACAAATCTTTCCTTAAACCTTCTTCCTTTTTCTCTGTTCTCTGATTATTGGTATCTCGGTCTCCCTTTTTATGGGTTTTGCATTCACAGTAACACGAGTGTACAAATGGACTCAAATTATGAATGTTAAAGCATAAAACCAATTAAGAGTTCTATTTTTAAGTTAGTATTGTGTATAAGAAAACTTACAACCTGATTCTAAGGCTACTACCCAGATGAAATTTGCTTTTTGCATAAGCTAAACTTTTCCAGTTCATGTCAATGGCTTTGAGATTGAAGGATGCTGAAGATACCTTAAATACAATAAGTATTCAACAATCTGTAGTTAATTTCAAAACATGGGATGCTTATTATAGACAACAGAAAAGTTAAAGGTATTGAAGTTACTCTAAAATAGGACAGAAGTCTCAGTCTCATAACTGGCTTTTTTTACCCTGTCTTCGTTTTCATGGCCAAAACAGAATGGGCTGGGATAGTGTTGTGTTCAGTTGTGTTCAAGAAACCCTTCAATTAAGGGTTTCTTACTGCATTTCCTAAAAATCAAATCTGTAGCTCACTAAATCTGTCTTGGGTTTTTTAATCTCCGTTTTAAATGAAGGCAGTATAAAATGGCGGAGTCGTGTCAGCCTTAAGCTGCTCCAGGGCATTTGTTATTAAGGAAGACTTGATGTTATTAATGTGTTCATGTTACAGTTCTGTACCTTGATCTTTTGGGCTAGTTATTTGAGCTCAGAGATGCACACCTGTCCTTTGGTTTCTGTGTCAGTAGATTACTAAGACAAAGGTTTTTTCCATCCTTGGAACACTGAGTAAATTTCCTTGCATGGGCAAAGATGAGTTTAGTTGCATGTGTCTTTGGAGCAAAACATTAAAGAACTAGTGGCTTGTTTTATTATCTGATCTCTTTTTATAATTTCATTTTCTGTCATTTTGTAACAACTAGGACTCATTGTTTTTCAATGAATAGCTTAATTTTCTATTTGTTTGTTTACTTTGAGATAGATGTGAATACTACTTATAATGTATTCTCCATTTTTGAGATGTTGACAAGAACTTAGTTATAGTTCTTGAATTCCACAACAGAATAAATGCCTTGGGGAAATGGTACTACCAGGAAGGACAGTTACGTTTCAGAGCTCTTGGAAGTACTTTTGTGTAAATAGAATCCATTCGATTGCCCTAGCCCTTCATTGCCCTATAGTGCTAGTAATTACTCTCTTTTTGTAAGTCTTCACTGGAACAGCTACAGGGAATTATCATGATTATGGTCAAGGAAGATACTTAAAACCTAAATGCATAGTGATGTGCGCTAGCCCTCTAATTTACAGCATAAGAAGTAAAATCTTCACAAGAAGATACGCACAGAAGTCGGAGTCCTGCAGAGCAGGCATGCATATGTACACGATGGGTGCAGGCATACCCATCATCCTCTGTCCTTGACTGAAGTTGGCCAGACAGTGTAGGACTGTGCCCAGTCTAATATACCCTGCTTCTCAGCAGGTTTTATTAGTGTGGGCACAGTGCTGTGCTAACACAGCTACATGGCTTGTGAACGAGAGCTGGCTCGTGTCCGGCCAGCTTGGAGTATGGTCTGACTGAGCTCATGTCTGACTGAATTATCTGTGTACATGTGCCCATTCTCTCCATTGTTAATGCCAAAGCTAATTTCCATTGTAAAACCAAAAAATGACTCTGTCTTGAACGTCAGGATTATAAAAGAATTGACAGCAGGTATCATAATACTGTCTGCAAATGAAATGGCATGCATCAGCTTTTCCTGCAGAATTTTCAGTAAAATAGGTATGACAGTGGAGACTAGGAATGTCTGAGAGAACTATGTGTTTCTTAAAAAAAAAAAGTACAAAAACCCCCAATCGGTTATTTCTTTTGCAAAGCTATTAGTAGAGGGAAAAGGTGGTGATTTTTGGTTTGCTAGAAAGGACAGGCAGGTTTGCTTTTAAATGGCAAGATGCCTTATGCAGGTACACAGTTCAGAGAGCGAGTATAGCCAAATTGAATCTGACCATAAAAATGAGATATTTGTTTTACATAGGTAACATCTTCAGTGGCTTAGCTTAGAGACTTTGTTTTTGTTTTATTTTGTTGGGCTTTAATGAGGGCAAGTGCCTCTGGCTGTTTGCCAATAGCTTAATAGTTAACTTGCAGTTTATGCAAAAATTTGGAACCAATTTCTTGCCAGCTGGCTCCCTGGTATATTGCTTTGATGTGTGCCTCAGGAAGGTTGAAATGAAAGTTGTGTGTGCCTTGGGATACTTTTCAGACTACTGACTCAGAAACATAAGTTGAGTCAATAGTGCAACCAGGTCCTGGCCAAAGAAGTGAAGAAAGGAAGAAGATTCACTGACAGACACATGATGGTCCACTGGCCTGGGATCTAAGATGAGCCAGGTTCTCTTAAGTTTAATTGAGGCTGTCAGCTTCCCTGACACATAATGTTCTCTTTTCAGGTTGTACAGAAAACAACCTGCATGTTAGCTCAGGGTGGAAAGCAAGGGTTATTTATTCTGAGTGTTTACTTCTGCTTACACGAACATGTCTGATCTTAGCACAGACATTTCAAATCAGTCCTGTCTCCTTTATTGGGCTTGAAACTTTGGGCTACATATACATACTGAAACTGAAACTTGTTCTGTTCATTAGGCTGTTAAAAGAAGAGAGCAATTAAGTGTGTAATTAATTGAGTGTAATATTCTGTGTCCTGGGTTTTTTTTTTTTTTACTTTCCTGCAGCCTTGGCAAAAATTTCCTTGTTAAGGCTAGAAGCAATGTACTTTTGGTTTAGAGAAGATATTAAGCTCTTTAAGAAAAAATAAATCCTGGAGCGTCTCTGGCTTTTTTTCAGGTGGTTTTGGAAAATCATTTGATATCCTAGCACACTCCTAGTGCAGGATTGTTGGAGTTCTAAACTGGAAATTTTTCAAGGACAAGTATTTCTTGCCTACTCAATGATTCAGTTTCTCCAAGAATATCTTTGAAATGGGTCTGGTTTCTAATACAATACCCGCTTTGGATGCGTGGATCTCTTTATTGCAAGAAATATTTATGAATTTTGCCCTCTTCAAATTGGGTGACTTTTCAACTAAACCCTGGTATTATTTTCCTTTCATACATGACATCTTAAATTATTTCATTTCTCCATTTTTTAGGTCCTCTACTCTCCTAATTTAATTATTCTTTATCACCATCTTCTTGCTATTAATATGCTTCAAAAATGCTCATTATTTAAAAAAAAAAACCTTAGATTTAGAAAAAAAAATAGAAAAATTTAGAAGCTAGTTTTTCCTTTGTAGCTAATGCTGAAATAGCATGATCACAGATTGAGACACAAGATTCTACTAGCTTTTATGTCTTCATTTAATGCACTGGATATTTGCTAAAACAAGTCCGGAGAGGGAACTTGCACTGAAGGAAATGGCAATGAAGGCAGTTTTTAAGACCTTAGTTCATCCCCTTGTTTGTTTGTTGTCGTTTTTTTTCTTGATACTAGTTTTGAACAGTCCTGGACTGCAAATTAAGGATGAACATGCTTTGGTTCAATTGTAGGCCTCTGGGTTAGCTGCCTCTAACCTACTTGTGACTGAATTGACCGAAGAGTTGCATTCAGTTCACTCACAGACAGATAAAACATTTATCTGCAATCAGCTGGTAATTTCTGTCAGTCTGGTGACAGTGTTTTCACAAGGGTTTATGATCATCGGACATCTGTCCTTACAGACTATCATTTTTTCACTTTAAAAGATGTGGGATATTTCTCACATGTGGCACACTCGACACATACCTCTATGGTCATAGATAGCCTTTCAGAATAATTTAATTGCTCTAAGACTTACCTTCTCATAGTCCAATTATTTTGGGATCTACTAATTGTCTTCTCTCTTGGGTCTTTATATGGAGGGGATGCAATTAGAGAAAAACACCTACTCACAGTTGTACTTCATGCCCTTAAGACTGATTTTCCGTACAGTCAGGTGTCTTTCAAATAGTTTATGGGTGCTGTTAGAGTTAGAGCAAGATCTTCTGAACTGATTTTTGGCTTCTGCATGGTAAAAGGTGTGAAGCAAATGATGCAATTTTTTTAAGATTTGTGCCTGGGATTTTGGCATTAATAGATCATTGTAGGCTAGAGTGTGAAAATTTTGATTTATTTTAGGATATTTTCATGTTTTCTGATTGGCAGAATTAGGTCATTCTGGGTTGAGTTCTTGTCTTGGAGATCCTATGGTGAGGCTGTATTTAATATTTAGAGTTCATCTCCTTCAATGCAGCCATGGAACTGAATTAATTGAATTGTGCTAAGAGATTCTTTGATATTAATTTTTTTTTAAATTTTTTTCCCTTTCCTGAAAAAACATGTGGTGTAGAAAAATGTTTCATTCCCTGGGAAAAAATTTTGTAAAATAAAAATACAGTAGCTGTGAGGTAGAATAGGGAGTGTTGGTCTTAACAGTCATTCGTGCATTTTAAGAACTGTGAAATGAGTGGAAAGCAGGATTGTTATGAAGTAGCATATTACAGTTGTGCTTCGAGGCTGCCAAGTATTAAGAGAAAAAAGCTTTCCGTTAATAGAAGGAAATTTGAGTGCATCTTTGGCCTTTAAACTAATTCTGATTTTTGTTATAGCAATCTTCTAGAGCTGTGTTTTCCATCCAGAACAGTCTAATCGTTTACTCAGAATATTGTGCAAACAATATAAAAAGAATGTCTGGTGAAGGGTACATTACCTATCTCACAGTATTTACAAGCATAGGAAAAAAGTTGTTTATCTTCACAAGCAGAAATGTGAGCTTCCTACTTTTGACCTAAACACTTTCAAACTGAAAAATAACATGCTGGGCTTACTCCCAACAAAGGATATCCTCCATTTCCCATGCACTGGCTGCAGGACACTGCACCATTTATCACACATATATAGAAAGAAAATACCAACATTTGATAATCAGGAAACAATTTCTGATCTTCCTGTAAAACTTGTTTTAGATGTTTTTTGTTGCTGGTGATGTAGTAGTTCAGTATAATGTTTAGATTATTGAAGGTGTGTGATCCCTGCTTACTACTGTAGATGATAGTATGATAGGCAGCACTTAATTAATATTTTTTTTAATAGATACAGCAACATGCTGACTGATATGTCAATACTTCCTTAGAGTTTACATCATGTTCTTCATAGGGCAAAGGAGAAAACTCTTAAAAGCTGAAGTTTTATTGAATTCTTAACAGGTCATTGTTCTGCTATGCTACTTGATAGATGTCTTTTAGTGCTGTGACTTTCTTAAGTAATTGGTAGTATGGGACCCTCTGCTCATGAGTTTGTATTTTGAGGGAGGATTATTTTCACCTTTTTAACTTGAAGAAAATGTAATCATTGAGTATCTGAAAGATTTTTTTTTTTTTTTTTAATTACCTAAGTTGCATTTGTTCCTTCCTTTGGGCCATTTATTCTTCACTTTGTTTCTGAAAATTTAAATGCAGTTGCTCAGCATCTGTCAGTGAAGAGAGAAGCAGTCACAGATAATGAAGGATGTAATTACTGAAAAGAAGTTTTTTGCTATGCTGTGGTATATTAGCATGTAATAACAATTGGTGTCTCTTTTAGCTTTTGTATTAGAAAAGATACAAAGTACATGAGAATTTTCTCTGATAATTTCAGGTAAGTATTTCATTATATTTGAAAGCAGAGGGAAGTGACCTGGGGCCTAACTGTATTGTCATCTTCTGAACTGCATTCAGTAGCAAACCAAATCTGCTGTGAGTTATGACTGTTTCATACAAAACAAGTAACAAACCTGTGAGGATTTAAGATCTGTATCACACAAATCTGAGAGGTAAATAAAACCATCAAATATATGGAAGGTTTCAAATACATGTTTGAAAGATGTTATTTCATAAATTCTGTAAAGTTTCTTCTCTCTAGCACTATGCTCTGAGTTTATACTGAGGTTATCTTCATTATCTGACTGAAGGAGTTGCAGGTTCCCAACAAGTAGTTGCCTTTCCTTCTCTTTGTGTTGTCTGGCAGTAGTTGTATAAACTCACAAAGCAATCTTCCTCTCAGCTTCGCAAAGAGAAATAAAGCTGCTATGGTAGAAATGGTATGGTAGAAATTTGTGACAAAGCTCACACTTTCCTAGATTTCCAGTACAGCTGGATTTGCTGTTGCCTTTTTATCTGTCGCATCCCCCATATTTCCCTAAAATGCAGGACATGCTATGAACTCCACAACAGTAAGTTGTTTTTTTTTAATGACTGTAAAGATATTTATGCTGTAATGTTCCTTGGCATCTGGCTTGTACTGGGAGAGTTGTTCCCTGTTGATCCCAGACACTTAAAAGCACAAGAGGCAAGGCATCGCACAATGCGACAGTTGGAATTCTCCTGTCCCATCAGAGAAATGGAGGAGGGAACATGCCAGAATTTTGCATTTCTTTCTTATTCTTGGTGGTTCATACTTGTTAATTTAGATTGCAGTTTGAGGCTGTTACTATAATCTAGGCTACCCTGGATTTGGAGAAGGCTGAGGTTCTGAATGACTTCTTTGCCTCAGCCGTCATTTACGAAGGCTCTGACCACACCACCCAAGTCTTGGAAAGCAGGCACAGGGACTGTAAGAATGAAGACCCCAGACCCATTGTAGGAGAGGGTCTGGTTCGAGACCATCTTAAGAACCCGAACGTGCACAAGTCCGTGGGACCTGATGAAATCTATCCACAGGTCCTGAAGGAGCTGGCAAATGAAGTTGCTAAGCCACTGGCCATCATACTTGAAAAATCATGGCAGTCAGGTGAAGTTCCTGATGACTGGGAAAAGGGAAATATAACCCCCATTTTCAAGAAGGGGAAAGTGGATGACCTGGGGAATTACAGACCAGTCAGTCTCACCTCTGTGCCTGGCAAAATCATGGAGCAGATTCTCCTGGAAGGCATGCTAAGGCACATGAAAAACAGCAAGGTGTTTGGTGACAGCCAGAATGGCTTCACTAAGGGGAAATCCTGCCTGACCAATTTGGAGGCCTTCTATGATGGGGCTACAGAACTGATGGACAGGGGTAGAGCAGTTGATGTCATCTACCTGGACTTGTGCAAAGCATTCAATACTGTCCCTCATGACATCCTTGTTTCTAAATTGGGGAGACATCAGTTTGATAGGTGGACCACTCGGTGGATAAAGAACTGGCTGGATGGCCGCATGCTAAGAGTTGTGGTCGATGGTTCAATGTCCGGCTGGAGACCAGTAACGAGTGGTGTCCCTCAGGGATTGGTGTTGGGACTGGTCTTGTTCAATATCTTTTGTTGGTGACATGGACAGTGGGATTGAGTGCGCCCTCAGCAAGTTTGCCGATGACACCAAGCTGTGTGGTTCGGTTGACAGGCTGGTGAGAAGGAATGCCATCCAGAGGGACCTTGTGAAGTGGGCTGATGCCAACCTCATGAAGTTTAACCATGCCAAGTGCAAGGTCCTACACCTGGGTTGGAGCAATCCCAGGCACAGCTACAGGTTGGGCAGAGAAGAGATTCAGAGCAGCCCTGCGGAGAAGGACTTGGGGATGTTGGTCGATGAGAAACTGAACTTGAGCCGGCTTCAGCATGTGCTCGCATCCCAGAAGGCCAACTGTATCCTGCCGCATTAAAAGGAGTGTGACCAGCAGATCGAAGAAGGTGATCCTGCCCCTCTACTCTGCTCTCGTGAGACCTCACTTGGAGTATTGTGTGCAGTTCTGGTGTCCTCAACATAAAAAGGACATGGAACTGTTGGAACAAGTCCAGAGGAGGGCAACGAGGATGATCAGGGGACTGGAGCACCTCCCGTAGGAAGACAGGCTGAGGAAGTTGGGGCTGTTCAGCCTGGAGAAGAGAGGCTGCGTGGAGACCTCCTAGCAGCCTTCCAGTATCTGAAGGGGGCCTATAGGGATGCTGGGGAAGGACTCTTCATTAGGGACTGTAGTGACAGGACAAGGTGTAACAGGTTAAAATTTAAACAGGGGAAGTTTAGATTGGATATAAGGAAGAAGTTCTTACTGTGAGGGTGGCGAGGCACTGGAATGGGTTGCCCAAGGAAGTTGTGAACACTGGCAGTGTTCAAGGCTAGGTTGGACAAAGCCAACCATGGGTGGCATGATTTAGCGTGAGGTGTCCCTGCCCATGGCAGTTGGGTTGGAACTAGATGATCTTAAGGTCCTTTCCATCCCTAACTATTCTGTGATTCTATGTACACACTAAAATCCGTGTACATGTTGCATCTATATTAGTAGTGGAATTTTTGTCCATTGGTGGCTTACGGTCTTAGTATTGCAAGAAATGCTGTTGCATTTTAAGAAACAGATTTCTGAGCGTGTTGGAACAGGTAGAAGCTGTGTAGAGGTTCTCTGCTTCTACAGAGTAGAAAAAGGCTAAGGCATTTATGAAGTCTCCCACTTTCCATTGCAGTCACAGATGTTAAGGGCGGGGGGTGAACTTCATGAGAGATATGTATTCTTTAGAAAGTATTGTGATAGGGAAAGGTTAGGGTTTTTTTGTCAAACTTCATATAAAACGTGGAGGTTGTGTTTGTCAGGGGATTGTGCTGGTTCAGTGACATTGAGTCACTGAACAGTAAATTGGCTTTGTTAAAGGCCTAATGAATACCAGAACCTATGCAAGCAAATTTGTAAGAACATGTAGTCAGATGTGATATGGGGTGGGACGGGTGGATGGCCAAAGTGTGGTTGCTGCCTTTTATTGTTAGCAAGGCATTAGATCAGCAGATCATACCTGATCTGCACCTTTTATTTTCATGGATAAATATCTATCGGCAGATGTTCACAGGTAAATACATCACGTGAAGTGAGTCTCAATTTATTGCATGGTATTCAAGTAACTTACCTACATGCCTCTGTTATTACAGCAGATATGTTATAGAATCTGCTGTCAGAATAGGCTTTCAGGAACTTCTAATTCATGTCCAGCCTATATTTACAGGAAAGTGCTTGAAGCAGATTATGATTGAAACATGCTTTGAGAAGCCACTCTCTTACCTCTTGAGCTTAATTTTGATGAGTTGACTTAATGTGAAAATAGTGGCTCCTACTTCCAGTTTCTGTCTATTTTTCTGAGCTCAAATTGTCTCAGCTCCAGTTATCTGAGGATCTGAAATGTGTAGGGAGTCTGATAAATTAAAAGATAAATAGCAATAGCGACAAGTGTTTATCTTTTATGTATGTTAGCATGTCAGAACATTATAGGGACAATAGCGTAAGCATCAGACTCTGTACTCTTAATGCTACGACTGGTAAGTTACAGATGACATGAAAAGTGTCCCATTTTTTTCCTGTCTTTGTGAGGAAGAGAACTATTCTGATAACCTTATTTACAATTCTAAGGAGTAACTTTCATTGCTAGACAGTTATTTGCTGTTCCTGTCTTGGAGGGCATTTTTCCCCAACATGATGAGCAGTAGCAACAGCACCATTTCCTTCTTTGAAAGATGATGGTTTTATCAAGATGAAATAGTGAGAACAGACCTGTGACTAGTTAACTGACAATAATACCTGTCAGACCAGAGTATGAGATTAAAAAAATCCCAAAGCACACTATAAAGCCAAATTGTTTAGGGTTTGAAAAAGAAGTACTATCTGATAACTACCAGGGCTGAAAGATTTAGTATCTCATTCCTAGAAGATGTGTGCAAGTTCTTGCAGCAGTTTTTGTTTAACACTGGGAAGATCTTAAAAGCAACATTTCCTTCAACATGCTTCCTGAAGAGTAAAACCTCTGCATTGTTGATTTGGCACCTATCATAGCATAGTGAAAGGTAGGAAAACCAACCTCTCTGATTAATGAATCTGCCAAAAATGTCTAGATGTGCTGGAGTTAGGATGAGAGAGCCAATTCATTGTATAGTTCAGTAAAATTTATGAGTATGTGGACTTAAAACCAGATGCAATGCTGTTGTCAGTAGTATGCTGAAAAGGAAAAATGTGCTATTCAGTCTCTCCTGGCCATAAAAGCATGAAATGTACACCATATCATGTAGAGTGAACGAAAGCCTGAAATTATAAAAAATGAAAATGAGGGATGTACTTGGAGTTTATTCCCAAAACCCATTTAATTTAGGGAATTAAAGAATTGCTTTCAGTACGTTAAATGGAATTACTCATGAGATTAACAGGGTGCAATTGGAGTTGATTGTAGATAGAGTGTTCATGGGAAAAATGTAGATTAAAAAAGAATGGCAGAATAAAATTCAAAATCACAGATTGTTGGGAGTGTGTTGGTTGCTGAGGGAAACGCTGTATGTGGAAACATGGTGGATAAAAACATAACAAGGTAATGTGATCCCAAGGCTCCTTTCCGACACAGGCTGATCTCCTGGGCTCTCTGAAGCTCTTGGGCTGGGTATGACTGAAGCCCAAAAGCATAGAAACGGGAATGGAGACCTGCAGCTTTTCATGTCTGTAAGTTAGAAATAATCCATCTGTTTTTTTTGAGAGTTACCAATTGCAGTTGAAATAATTCTTGACTGTTAACAAGGTGCTCTTTCTTCTCTTGCTTTTTCAATGCATATAGATGGAAACTTCTCAAAGTTACTACATTTTAAGAGTTAGACAGAGCTCAGTATTAGAGAACAAAACATTGAAAACAGTACTCTTAAAAATGAATAGTAATTAATTACTCATGTAATTGCATTAATTAAACTTGGCTATGCAATTAGGGAGCTAATTACCTTTAAAACGCAATTGCACATTTCAATCACTGCCCACACCCCAGGGATCACCTGGTTTTTTGTCTTCTCCCTCATTAGACCTTCTGTAATCTCCTTTCTCCTGTGCTGATTGAAGCTGAGAACCTGCATGTGTAGATGTGGGTTTGCTTTCTTCAGCAAATGTGTCCTGTTAAAACTTAAAAATGCTTTATTGTTGTACCGTTTGATTAAAAAGCAGATAAGCAAAAACCCACAAACAAAATGTACACGCTACAGTCTGCATTCATGTTATTGCATGGAGTTGTACAAGATGTCTCCATTGAGTCATTATTCCTATTCTATATTAATATAATGGCCTTCTATGACTGTTTCATAACTATATTATATATACTGTGTACAGTTAGTATCTTTTTCTCCTCTTTTTTACAGCTAATAGATACTGGCTATACATTTCATCCAATTTCCAGAATCTTTGTTTTCAAGGTAGCTTTTTTTCCCCTGAGAGATTTTGACCCTTCTTGTGTGACAGTTTGTCATCAGCAGATTTTATAGGTGTTTTGCTACTATTTATGGCAGTCCTTACTGTAAATATTTAATAGGATAGTCCTTGGAGCTTCACTTGTAACTTGCTTTCTGTGCAGCAACACAGCTTTTGACATAAAGTCTTTCTCATTAGCTAGTTTCTGTCTTGCCTTACAATTGTTAAAGTTCTTATCTTAGTAATTTTACACAATATACTGTATCCAGAACTCTGTTGAAGGCCTTGAAATGTGCTATTTTTGTTGTAATCAACGTTACCCAAATAGTATAGCAGGGAATGATTTAGCTAGTACATTTCTGCTACCTGGTAATGGTCTTAGAGTCTAAATCCATAGAAGGTACCACAACAAACAATTTGAATTTTTTTTTGAAAGAAGGTTTCACTTCTAAAATGCATTTTGAAAGAGCAATGATGCAGTCTGTGTTTTCATACTTACTTGTTATTAGCTGTGTTACTGTGCTATGGCATGATGTGGCATCACAGTACTAATTTTTGTGAATCTGAAGTTTCTGTGAAACTGCTCATTACTCTCTTGTACAACCATGGCAGTTAATGCTTCTGCTTTCCAAAGCCTCTGGAAGTGTTCTGTTGAATGATGTCCATGGACATTAAGTTAGTCTTCTAGAGGCAATTCAGGCAGTGTAAACTTAACAAATTCTAGTTAATTGTTTTCAAATCTGATTTATGCTGTGAGCATTTTGTTTATTTTTTATTGCTAAAATGCATCAGTGAAGGTTGGGAGGAGTTTCTGCTAGTTGAGTCTTCATATGTTTTGACACCTTATTTACAGCTGAAAAGTTAAACTTATTTAAACTGAAGAGTTAATCACTGCCTTGTATGAAATCTTCCAGGGACTTACTATTTGACATCCTGGAAAATAGATTTTGGAACCTGTTTTGACTCCCTGACAAGAAAAGGTCAGCTCTTCAGTTCACTCATGTAGGACTGGCTGCCGAAACCTTCAAAAAGATACTAATACTCACCTGTAGGTGTATTCGAAGTTGCTTAATTTAAATCTCATGATGCCTGACTCTGGAAGTCTCTGCACACCTTGGGCATCTTTCGAATTGTTGAGTATGTTTAATACTCATTGGGATTGGGCCAGTTTTTCTGTGGCTCTAAGGGCTCTGTGGAGCTGGCTGTCATGTTGAGTGTATTTAAAAGCATACAAGTGCTCTCTGCTGTTCCAGATCGAAGATAAGGAACATCTGTTGTGGGTTGGGAATAATACCTACTCTTTCCTAGTGTTGATTAATTTCAGGGGAATTACAGACTGATGACAGCATGGTATTTTCTACAGAAGTGCTCAGGAATTAGGCAGAGGTGTACCATGTAAGAATTGTGGTTCTACAAGACTGTTAAGTTAAACATCTTGTAAAATAGAATACAAGGGCCTGTGGTTTTTGAACTTACAATATTAAAAAAATATTTTTCTGTCAATATTTTTATCTTTTCTTGAACAGTTTGGCATTGCATTTTTCTCTGCTTGGCTCCGTGCTAGATACTCATCATATTTTGTTTGCTGTGTCTGAAGTTAAAAGAAAACATTCTAATATGTACTAAAAAAACCCTGGCGTTAGATGGCACAATACTAATAATTATGAAGTCCGCATCTTCTTGTGGTTGGTATAAGACACGAAAGGCAAGGCGAGGTACCTGTGTGAAGGAGAGGGCTGTGCTCCCTGGCTGCTGCTTGTCTGCTGCCTGGCATCACCCAGCCATTGCTGATTCTTGCAGGGTGGTGGTGGAATAACTGCATTTCGGTCACCTCGTGGGTGCTATTTCCGGTGAGTTAAGGAGGAGAGTGCTTGTGGGAGGCGCAACTGCAAGCCGCCCTGCTCGCTGCCAGCAGAGCCCAGCCTGTAGGTGAGGCTCCTCTCTAGATAAGGCAAAAATATTTTCAAATTATCATCTTAGCTTTCACCAGCAGTTGGCAGAAATTGTCTCCAAGAGTGGGTTTTCCTACTGAAAATAGAAAAATAATGAAAATAGCAAAAGTAGTTCTTCAGTCACTGGTGATGATGATGTCTGGTTTTCCTGTCCTAAGAAATATTTGAATAAAAACCAAGTGTAGTTGTGCACTCATTTCATAATGATTTTCCCATTCGCTGTGTGCAGCTTTTCTAAAGCTTGCAGAGAAACTTATTTGGTATATCATAAATATTGAGAAAATGAGGTCTGTCAGTTTAGTTGCATGTGATTACCTACCTTGGTAACATTTCCTTATCCTTGCTGTGAATTCCAGTGCATTTTTGTCCCCTAGGTGTGGTGGGAGTTGTACATTCCCAGTCTAAATTGACAGCTATGTTAATTAGCCTACATAAGATCCACAGTTTGGTGGCTTTTTTGGTGGGGGCTGCATACCAGGCCGAGGCAGTGGCAAGATCTCTGGGGAGTCCCAGTCGTGCTGCATGGAAACCCATATGGACCGCAGGGGGACAGGCTGGCATCACCGAACTGCTTCGTTGTTGGTGACACAATGCAGAGCAGCCCTCTGAACTGTTCCACATGTGTCTGGGTACAGGAGTGGCAGAGCCTGACATTTCAGAGTGGTGCCATCCTGGCATGTCTGTTGGTTGACAGGGGATAAGAGAGGAACATTAGCTTTTGCAGTTAAAATGTAGTAGCAATCAAATTCTTTGAAGAATTACTATTGATGATCTTAAAGGTCTTTCCAACCTAGATGATTCTATGATTGCAACAGAAGGATGGGTTTTGTTTGGTTTTTGTCATGGTTGGTATTATTTGCCTTTTCTATTCTTAAATTTCTTTCTAAACTTTGTTAAAAATGTTCCATTTTAATATTTGAAGCAAAACTCCTAGAATAGGTAGGCAGGTGTTTTCAGTAGGGTGGGAGAGAGGGAAATAAGGCAATAAAGCATACACAGGCATCTTGGTGGGTTTTTCTTTTTGTCAGTTTGCAGTTCCCTCTCCTTCTTTTCTATGTTCTGATCATCCTACTCACTCGGCAGATTATAATGAATAATTGGGTCTTTTGGCTTTGTGCCACGAAAAGTTTTACTCTTGATACCAGTTTTGAGTACAGTGAGTGGTGCTACAGCTGAAGAGCATATAAACTGTTTTCCTTTTTTTGTGAGACTTCTGCTTTAGTTACTTGTTCAAAGATTTATACCAGTCAAGATCCCATTGGGGGTTACCCTAACTGGTTGGAGAGGCCTGAGTTCTAATGAATAATGTGAGCTTTGTAAGGTTTGAGCAGATGTTGTAGACATGGAAGTGATGAAAAAGGTTCATTGAAGTGATAGAGATCTTTACATAATGTGTCAGCAGGGTGGAATGAAGGGGAACTTTGTATTTAATGGGAATGGATGTGAGTCAAGGATTCTTTAATCTCATTTCTAATAATCTTCAGCTTAAATTTGATTGCAAGAGAAGTTGTTTTGGGTTGTTTTTTGTTTTTTGTTTTTTTTCTTCCTAGTTAATAAGCAACTTGTTTCATTGAAAACAAAACTATAGGTAAATTTTAGAGAAGATTTTTCCCCCCCCACTCATGCTTTGATGATGTGGTAATGAAGCCCAGATAACGGGTTTCTTGAATGGCATAAAACCCAGTGGTTTATATATTGTACATATACTATATGTGTGTATATATATACACATATACGTAATATAAAAATATAGAGATAATATATATACATATGTTATATGTGTATACCTAAATTGCTTTCTTATATTAATATAAAAATATGGCATTCAGATTTAAAGAAGTCAGTTTTGAGGAATAACTGAAAAAAATTAAAATCTGGGTGGAGACAAAAGCTTCTGCAATGTTGGCAAGAAATCAGTGTTATATAGTGTTTAAGCTGAGTATTACTGGAGCAGACATGGGGATTTGGTTAATCATTGAGTAGGCAAAAGCTTTCCTCTTAGTGACATCTCAGGTCTTTCCTTGGAAGCTCTTCCTAATTGGAGTAAAATATGCAGCACTGTTTAAAAAAGTATTATTTTTTTTTCATTTGGCATATTACAGTTCTCAGCTGGAGCTGAAATCTTAAAGATAAATCATATTTGATACAGAGACTGTAGTGGTCTGGAATACAATCTGCTCGTGGAGTTTTACTGTCTAGAATATTAGTAGAATATTGTGGTTTAGAAATTTATAACTTTCTGTGTATAGTTGCCTTACAAATAAGAATTTTTTTTCGTTTGTTAATCAACAGCATTATCTCATACTGTTACCACACTGTCATGTTAAAAAAAACTATATGTATTTTATATATATAAAATTACTTCAACTTTTTTCCATAATCAAATAGGATCTTAAAATGGTTTTGTTGAATCACAACAGTTCTTATGGTCCTGTTGACTGCAGAGTTTTTAATGTGAATATTTAGCAAACAAATCAGAAGCCTCTTTAAAAGTGTAGCTCTAGGAGTTTGCCACTTGATGATCTAAAATGTCAGCTGATTTGCTAGAGAGAGAAAAAAGGTGGTGTTGGATTTTTCCATTTAGCTAACCCACCTACTAAAAAAATAGTACTGGAACAGTTGAGTATGGATGCATGCAGCAGGATAGAGAGGAATTTCAATCAGAACAGCAGGAGGGAAAAGTGGAGGGAGCTAATTTGTTAACTTGGGAAGTTGGAGGAAACTTGTATGGAAAAGTAGATTGATAGTGCAATATAATATTGTTTGAATAAATCCTTTGCCTCATGGTGGAAATATGCAAGTTTTAAAATACTTCCTGTTATCTGTTCATGCAGTCTGGGTTTATCCTTGAGTAAAAATACATTAAGTATATCTGTAGTGTTTTAATTAAAATCAATAGGGCAGAATAGGTTTTAACATGAACTCGTTAGGTTCACTGTGCAATCAAGATCCAACAGTGCTGTATAGATTAGTTGCTGTCTAGTGCCATTAGCTCATAATGTCTGGCTCTGAGCTTCTAATAAATTAATCAGTTAGGCTGGGACAACTTGAAACTCTAGATAGTTGGTCTGAAATAAATGACCAAAATGAAAATAACAGTTACATAATCTATAGTACTCATTACTGGTACTGCAAGCAATGGGTTTAATTGTTCTCTAACTGCTGTTGCTCCTCAGGTCTGCTTGATTTCAGAGGTGTTCCTTTGTTATTCCATTATAGCACAGTAGTTGGGACCCTAAATGTAGGGTGTTTTTGGTAAGAATATACAGCTCTAACTTTCCATAATGTCCACAGGTTTTAGGACCTGCCCCAAAATGGTGTTCCTTCTTGGACAACTTGACTGAAGAACTGGAAGAGAATCCAGAGAGCACAGTTTATGATGATTACAAATTCGTCACCAGAAAAGACCTTGAAAACTTAGGTAAAGCAGTTGAACATCCTCTTTAGGTGGCTTCTTTGTTCAGTTTTTAATTACTTTCACACGCAAGTTTTGTAATTCTGATGTGATGTACGAGGACTGTTAGAAGTTCACTGGCAGAAGTTTCCTCTAGTCTTCTTGGTTAGTCATATCCCAGACTGATGGATTTGTGTTCTTTGGTTCTGAACCACTGCATCATTAGATACGTGTTGCAAATATCTAGATGATAATTGGCTGATTTAATATATTTTGGAATCTGTTGTGTATGCTTTCAGACACTAAATGAAAGGCATAGGAAGAGAAGTGGGTTTAGTTTTCAATGTGTTTTCAAGGTGCTCAAATAGGATGTTGGAACTCGCAGTAAAGTCTGCCAAAGGCTACCCTATTTGTATGTAGTAATTTCCAGGAAATACAGATAATTCTGGGACTAATAGAAGCACAAGTTCATGGAATTGGAATGCTGAGAATTACATAGCAGACAAGGCAAGCATGCTTCTCCCAAGCCAGTTAGACCTTTTTCTGTCCATTACATACTTTAATTGCAGTGTTTTGATACAGTTTAATTAATTTGCCTTTGGATATGGGAGTTGGGTTTGGCCTTGCAGAAGCTATAAAAGGAGGAGGTCATACAAAGGACCTGCATCTTCAGTGTTACAATCCTAGAGTAGGTGGTCTGAATGTAGCCCTCAGACCC
This sequence comes from Pezoporus wallicus, assembly GCF_028554395.1. NCBI lineage: Eukaryota > Metazoa > Chordata > Aves > Psittaciformes > Psittacidae > Pezoporus > Pezoporus wallicus. The sequence continues at coordinate 5,376,725 of NW_026642654.1, forward strand.
CTATCCAAATTGTAACAGAATAAAGCAATGTAGTGTCATCTACAGAGACCTGACTTGGAATACTTATTCTGCTTTAAATTCACTATAAGTTAGTCAAATTTATTTTGCCATAAATTTAAGCTTTCAAATGAAGAACCAGCCTGAGGGATATTTTATATTTCATATGTCAGGGTTTCTTTGTATAGTAATACTCCCATGAGCGGGAGTACTCATATTTTGGAATATGGGGAAAGATTGTTTCCTGGAAACAATTAAAATTTTAGCAAAAACTTTGCTTTCTGAGGCATACAGTGGTTTCTTCCAATTTTTTTTGTTAGTTCTGGAAGAAGTTTGTTAATTCTTAATTTCTGAAGATTTGGGGTCGTGGAGGATATTTTGCTGTTAAAACTTTTTCTCAGTCTTGAAATTTGGTGATGATACAGGGAAAGAAAATGAGAGAACTCTTAAGTATTCATTCTTACGTAGGTTAGGGCTTAGGGTGACACTTTTATGACTTTTTTTCAAGATGTTGTTTCTTCAAGGAAAGTTACACAAGGCAAAATGCTTTAATTAAAAACATCTCTATACCACACTAGAAGAGTGATTGAAAGCTCATAGATGTTTGACAAAAAAAAAATCCTCTTGGATTTTCCTTTCTAAACTGTTACAGAATGGAGAGCATGTGACCATTTTAAGAAGTGCACAGTAATATATGTTATGGCAAGAAAAATGGATTTTTGTGGCCCTGAAGCAACTCAAATTTCTTGCCGATCAAACTGTGGGGTGCTATTTTTTTTCTGTTTTGGTTGTCTTTTTGCGGTTTTACTTAGTTTGTATGTAATGGATGTGACTGCTAGATTGATGTGTTGGCACTTCTCATTTGTCTTGAGTCAGGTAAGTGAAGTGCCTGGCTTGGAACAGGAATTCTCTAAATATGGAAGCTCTTTGAAATCCTCTAACTTTTTTTTCCCTAGGCCTTGCTCATCTCATTGGATCATCATTGCTCAGAGCCTATATGCATGGCTTTTTCATGGACATAAGACTTTATCATAAGGTAAAGAAGGCTGATCCTTCTCAGTTTTTAATCTTAGCAATAAAATCTGCGTGTTGGGGTTTTGTTTGGTTTGATTTTCTGTTTGGGGTTTTTTGTAGGTTTTGTGGTTGTTGGTTGGTTGGTGTTTTTTTTTTTCTCCAAATAATGGACTCTGTCCTGTATTAAAGGTATTTTCTTTTTGCTTTCTCCTGCTTGTTTAAAGGCCAAAATGATGGCCAATCCTTTTGCCTATGAAGAATACAGAAGAGAGAAAATAAGGCAGAAGATAGAAGAAACACGTGCACAGAGAGTTCAACTAAAGGTAAATACTGTAAACAGTGACTGTACTTCTGGGAAAACTACTTATAAAAAGCAATATACTCTTAAGACTATCTCAGATGTAGTGATGTAGGGTTTGATTCTGTGTATCATCACAGACAGAAAATAATTTATAGAACCTTTTGAATGGAGCTGTGTAGTTCCCGTGTGATCTCCACAAATGAAAAATATAGATACCAAGTGTAAAAGAGTAGCTCTCATCACATTTGCCATTTAAGCAGATAACCCACTGGTGAAATTTGCAGTTTCTACTTCTGTCATTAAACTAAATGACTTAAGTCATTAAAGCATTATACTCTGGAAAGAGGTACATAAAAATAGTATTGTTTTTACAACTAGTAGCTTTCTAGATTGAATTTGCTCAACATATAAGAAGAAATAATTCCTTTTAAGGTACTTTAAGCTCTTGATGCATTACAGGGAAAAAATTATAAAGTAGTTCTGCTTAAATTTTCCCCAAGTACTATTGCTTTAATAGTACCTAGAAATATCTGGAACCAGTCATGGAGCTTTCCTGAAAGAGTTATAAAAATGAGTAAGAATTCTCTCCTCGACGCACTTAGGAATGTAAAGCATGTGTAAAAGAGTAATTTACTGATTAATTGCTTTTAGAAACTTCCGAAAGTCAATAAAGAGCTTGCACTCAAACTCATTGAAGAAGAAGGAGAAGAGCAACAGGTTACTAGAAAAAGGAAACAGAAGGTGAGCATTTGTTCTGGGGACTTGTGTAACTGGGGGCACAGAAATAGTAATGCTTACAGTATTGAGGTTTTTTATTGTTGGGTTTGTGTTTTTTTTTTTCTGCGCTTATCTGGCCAAACAGATTCAAAATTCTGTTGTCTCTGTTTCTCATATACAACTTATTCTAGTGGGTGGCTTCAAGGTGGATTTTGCAGTAGCTGCAGCACCAAAAAGGCCATGTAGTAACTTAAAGCTTAAAATTATGAAATACTCACTGTGAAGGTAAGGGCCTTGTAGGACTCTGCTAAATGCAGAGTCAATACCAAAGTTGACTGAAAAAGGCCTGTTTGCATTTGGTGGTATTTTGGTGCTGACCATGACAAAACAGATGTTATTGGAAGATAAAATTGCCTTTGTGTACCTGGTTAACAAATATAGCCAAAATTATTTGCTCTTGTGCACTAGGAATTCTTCCTGATATTGAAAATAATCCATTTTTATCCTAACTGAAGTTTGAAGTCAAAAAATGAGTTAATGTTTCGTATCTAGTCAGGGGGTGGAGCTTTCTATAGGTAGCACTTCATAGGTGTTCATTCCCACAGGAATATAGCATACATGTAAGGCAGGCATTAGCTTCACGTGGCATCTAATGAAATCCTGTGTGTTATAGCTCTTAGGAAGCATTAATTATTGAAGAAGCAGGTGGTGGTAAAACCTTAAATGCAGACTGTCTAAGCCAGTTTTACAATGGAAATAGGAGTTCAATAACTGGGGGCTGATGTGTCTAGGAGTACATACAGATTGTGTTACGAAGCAGACTAACAAAGTATATTTAAAAATGAACATTCTGGTTATTTTTCTGAAATGCCATTCAAGTCTTACGAAGAAAATTTTATTTTTGTCTGTATCTTCTCTCCCCACCGCCCCCCCTTCTTAGGTAACACTGAAAGTTTAATGCTGGGGTGGAATGAATGTGCTGGTATAAGTTTGGCAATGTTGAAAGATCAGCTTTTTATAGTAAAAAGCTATGTATTCAGTGATATTAAAATAACGACAGGAGGTATTTACATAAGCTGAAAGCATAACTTGAACTGCTTCTGATTCAACAGTAGCATAATTTATACTGAGTTCATTTTACTTTGACGTGAATAAAACTGCCTTTTCCATTCTGTGTGCGTGGGCAGTGAAGAAAAAATATTCTAAGATGTATAGAAACATTCTTATTTTCAGTAAAACATTAGTAGCATTGCATAAAGACATGTTTACCCTGATAAGTTGTTGCACACGTTGTAGAATCATCCCTGTCAGACAGAGTATTTGCCTTGGAGGTACTTCTGATTAGTCAATAGATAAAAACATGTCTCCAGACTAGCTGGCTGAATGTATGAGAAACGTTAATTCAGAAATATTAGTAATTGTGTACTTAAGATGTCTGTAGTGTGCATTTAAAAAGACTTGCTTACAGGTAGCTTTCAATGATATTTATGTAATAAAATATAAGAAACATAAATCTTGATTTTTGTATGACCTGGAAGCGTAAAGAAACTGGCATTTCAAATAGTGGTTTTGAGTTATGTTTAATTAAAAAGGTGTTACTTATTTTACCAATGTGTGTTTCAGAATTTTGTAACTCATTCATGCTTTGCTGCTTTTCTAGAATCTGCCTAGTCTTCTGAAAGATGATCGTTTTAAAGTCATGTTTGAGAATCCAGATTTCCAGGTGGATGAGCAGAGTGAAGAATTTAGGCTACTTAACCCACTTGTTTCTAAAATAAGTGAGAAAAGAAAGAGGAAGCTAAAGATGTTGGAGGAACTGGAAGCACAAGAACAGGTAAAATATTTTCCATTTGGATGGAAATGGAATCCCTTTGTTTCAGGTATTCAGATCTTTCACCTTAGAAAGAAGACAAAGACAATGCAAGAATATCTTAACAGCTGTGGTAATTAAGTGTAATTTATAATGTCATCCAAGCTTTTAGACGTGAACAGTATTGTGTCTACATGAGTGTAGGTCTGAAAAACATAAAATATGTATGTGGAAACAAATTTATAATCTACCTTCTACTTAGTTTGCTGTTCTTCACTTCAAATGTTAGTTCTCTTCAGCTGTATCTATGTAAAAGCTGTCACGTACTCTAATTGCAGGAATCGTTTGAAAAGAAAATTAGTTGATGATTTGTTATTTTACACTATTTTTGTCTGCAGGAAGAGGAGGAAGAACCAGAAGGAAAAGCAAGTGATGCAGAAAGTTCTGAGAGTTCAGATGATGAAAAAGGCTGGGTTGAAGAGGTCAGGAAACAGCGCAAGCTTCTACGCCAAGAGGAAAAAGTAAAGAGGCAGGAAAGGCTCAAGGAGGATCAGCAAACATTACTGAAACCTCAGTTTTTTGAGATTAAAGAAGGAGAGGAATTCAGAAGCTTCAAAGACTCTGCCAAAAAACAAAAATTAATGAAGTAAGACTAACGTTCCTATTTTAATAGCTGGGGGTGGAAGATACTCAAGTATTTCTCTGCAGTGCAGGCCAGTGGCATTTTGGCTTGGAAGCAGTAGCTAGTAATGCCGCATCTGGCCACTCAAGGGTATATTTTAAAGCATCATAGTTGTTGAAAGCTTTGTTTTGTAGTTAAGCAAACACAATGTTTGAAATATGGCAGAGACACAGATGAGTAAGAGATTAATATTCTGAGCCAGATTTGGGGATCCATTACTCAGTGTTGGTAAACTGCTGCTCTCAAATAACACTGTGAGACTTGGTTGTATTTCTCCACCATGTCAGAATGAGGTTGACAGTGTGGATGTTTCTCATCTGACCCTCCAAAAAGAGGTAGAATACTGCATCATTAGTCACTATTTTTGAGGGTAAGATCAGGGTGGTAAAACAATTAAAATGTTTTATCTGAGTATTTTTATGACATCCAGAAACTTCCAAAAAATTATGCTGGCCTTATATTGTCAGGCCTTACTATTTCCGGTTTCCTTTTTGCGATACAAAAAATCAGATTTGGTTTTGTTGGGGTTCCTTGAGTTGATGATCAACTAAAGTAACTGGGTGCTGTATAAAGTACATGATACTAAAGGACTTGGCTTTGAGTATGTCAAACTAAAGCACTTTGAAGTGTTTAATGCCTGAAAATTTCACTGATATTTTTTTTGTAGCCCTTTGGAAGATGAGATTTAATAACCTTTTATTATTTGGAGTGTAGACGCTAATACTGAAAATTTGAAACACAACAGCTTCAAAGATCTTGCAGTGTTCTGGATGCAGAGCAGAACTAACGTTGGAAACAAGTGCTGGGCTAGATGGATCTCGTAATAGCCATTACATTTTTGCTTACAGTAAATTATACAGTCAAAGGAAGTGAATAATATATATATATAATGGGGTTGTTTCTTCATGTCACTAATGACTGACTCTAAAACCTAGTTGTTTTGTGATGGAAGTTTTCTGGAGTTACATCAAGAAACATTTGATAAAAATTCAGCCTGTCCCTTAAATGTGCAAGATTTTAACTGGAATTATAATGTAAAATGGTCTTTAAGGATTACTGAGACAATGTTTCTACAGTAATCTAGTAGTCTGTTTTCCATGTTGTAGCTATAAGACCTCTTTAAATAGAAGTAGTAGTTTTTATAAATTGGGGTTTGTAGCAGTTCTGCAGAACTCATTCCCCCTTTTCCTTGGCTGTTTTTTATCATCAGGTGTTTTAGCACAGAGGTTTTTCTTTGTTCTTCATATTGAATATATCCATTCACTCTGAACTTTTTCTTAGATTTCTCCATCAACTTCCTTGTGATTATTTTTCTTTTCCAGGAGATGAAGCAAATTTTTACTTTTGTCAGGTTTTGTTCTTTGTCAGGAGAAAATCCACACTGGACACTCTGTCAGAGTATTGTGGGTTAAGGATGTTTTTTCATGGTACTTAGATCTATTACACATTAGCAAGTGACTTGAAAGGAGCAAGATACTGGTCAAATGACACTGTATTCTCATTGCCATTGAAATACTTCACTAAAAGGCAGTATGGCTGCAGCCTACTCACATGCTGAGTTTTTTACACATATTCAGCTGCTGACCTCAAAAGAAAATTCTCGAAGACACTCGATTTGAAATACTAGGATTTCATTTTGTTCAAAACATGGAAGGCTTAAATGTGAATAGGGATACTGAAAGTTAAGTAAATAAGCCAAGACAAATGTAAGGAAGAGAAACATCTGGAAAAAAAAATAGTACAGTGTAACACAGGACAAAGTAAATTCTTTCATCTGGTGTACTGAGGGGGAAAAATCATTGCTTCAGCTTGTAAAAAATGAAAGCAAATACCACATACCTGTCCAGTGGAAGGAGGAATATCGATGTAAACCACAGAAAGACTTCTAGAAGACTGCATTTAGGAAAAAGAGAATGTGTCATAAGATTTGATGCTAATTCTTTGCAGAATATTTTGCAAGGTGTGATAGAATCATAGAATAGTTTGGGTTGGAAGGGACCTCTGAAAGTCATCTAGTTCCAACCCCCTGCCATGGGCAGGGACATCTTCAACTAGATCAGGTTGTTCAGAACATTCAGCCTGGCCTTGAATGTCTCCAGGGATGGGGCATCCACCACCTCTGAGCAACCTGTGCCAGCATTTTTCCACCGTCATTGTAAAAAATATCTTCCTCATGTCTGGAATCATAGAATCATAATTAGGAGGCTCAGGTTATATACCCTCTCTGTGGCAGATGCACAGATGTAGTGTGCTCAAAAAGGAAAAAAAATGGGAAAGGAGAGAAAATTGAGAGTGGAATAGGATGACCAAAAAATGGATATGACAGCATCACATCCTTTGATTTTCTGAATTGCTGTCATTGAATTGTCTTTTCATTGTTTTTTGTTTATGTCTAAGTAGTTAGCTCTCTAGTCACTGATGCCCTTTGTGTTCGTCCAGAAACTCCAGTATGGAGTTTGATATTTGTCAAATTCTTAGACAAAATATAGAAATTAACAGCTGGTATCTATTTCTTGTATACTATTCTGTAATCACAATGACCTAGTTTGCATGGTGAGCTAACTTGTTTGGTTAAAAAGCATATTCACGTATTAGAATTTTATGAAGAAAATACTGAAATATGTTTTCAGCTGGCCTTATTCACTGGTAAGTAGTCAGCATAAAAATAATTAATTCAAGTAACGTACTGAAAATTGGACAGACTGTAGTGGCATGTACAATCTGGTGAGGCTGGCATGTTTGTCTTTGATTTGATTTATCCAAGTTACGGAATGATGGTCTGTGACCAGTATAATTAAGTACCTTAATACCTTCACTATGCATTTAATGGCTAGGTGTTCTTTTTTTCTCTAATCGTATAATGTTCTACCTGAGGAAACAGTTTATGACTTATATAAAACTGGGTGTTTCTTTCGACATGTTCCTGACTCAGCACGGCTCTAAGCCCAACTTCTAAAGCACTGGTGCGTACTATAAATTTCTTCATAGGCCAACAGTCTATGCATTTCTTTGCACAGGAAAGCTGCAAAATTTACTCATGGTTGTAAAAACTTCCTTGTCTCAAATCCATCTGCATTTCGTTTTCCCTTTTTGCACTCCAGTGCTTGCACATAAAAACCTGCAGAACTTTGCTTTATGTACTTACTGTGTAAGTTCTTTGCAAAGTGACTTAAAAGGAATCCAGAAAAGGAAAAGGCGTTTGTCAGCGTGCTGAGAGCTCTTTTGATTTTCTTGATGTCCCATTAAAAGGTTTGTTATTGAAGTTAGAGCATGTCAAAATGAAAAAATACAGTAGTCATGCTTTATAAAGTATGACAGTCACTGTATATGTGTTCAGAGGTGGGCAAGAAAGCCAACAAAAGCATAGTTGACATTCCTAGGTACTGGTGAAGTAAAACAGCAAGAAAAGTCTTGAAAAGCTGCCCTCTTTATAATGAGGGAAAAAAAAGAAGTGCCTGGGCAACTTTGTTGTTTGTTTTTTACTGCAGGGCAGGGAAAGTTGCTTTTAATAACGGTGTTACTGCATCCCTTGAATCAGTTTGTTGAGAATGATTTAAACTAACAACTGACCTAGCTGTTGTGTTTGTGTATCGGTGTGTGCAATTCACTATCATTTAAGGTCTGCACATTTTCAGATAAATACAGCCATACCTGCATTTGTCCAGTAAAATAGGAACCCCACAAGTGTTTTGCTAATATCAACTCATTTTAGTTTTTCTCCTGACTGAAGCATTATCTAGGCAGTCATGCTGAATAATTGCTGGGTAGTAGCCATATTTCTCCAGTTCACTTTCAAAGGGGAGGAAAATAGGACTTCACTTGAATGTAGAAATCCCACCACAATGTCAGTGACTGATCTTCTGCCATAGTTAGCTCTAAGGCTTAGCTTGTCTTCCTGATTCACACAGAGGAAACAAGTTTTTACATGTACTGAATGAAAAATGTACTACAGAAAAATACAATCAAAGTACCTAGTCATGAGAAATAAAGTAATTCTTGACATTAATTTTTTATTGTTAATCTGAAAAGTCTTTGTTACATAAAATGGCTCATTAACTAAAATTCAGTGGACTTCAGAGGCTTCGTGCATAGGCCACAGTCCATGAGCCCTTCATCGATAGTAAATGTCATCAACTTTGATGGCTGCTAATCATCTGTATTTTCATGATGACTTATTTTCCACTTTAAAACTTGTACAAAAAATGTGGCTTAGCCCTTTCCAGAGAGATGTAATAGAACATCAATAGCAACTTCTCAAATTGCAGAAACTAATTTCATTTACAGTTAAGTGAATGTTTTCTAAGCGTATTGCAGAGTGAGTTTGTCTGATCCTACAGGCCATGTCATATTCTCAGGTGGTACTACGTACTCATAAGCACCCACATTATAGAAGGGAGGACAAGCTATGTCAGGACTCACAGGTGCCTTTTGGGAGGCTGGCTGAAGCGACCACCATCCCTGCCTTCCTGCCTGCCTCACCCTGTGCTGGAGGCTGTGTGGGAGGAAGGTGCATTTCCACTCTTCAGCTGTTCCAGTTTGCAACCCAATGTAACTGAACTCAGCAATGGTAATACTAAATATCAGCCTGCAACCTAGAGCAGCTGGGGCACGTCCATGAGTCTTCTCTTTGTAGGGCATCCTCCAGTGGAGGAGAGCTGAAGGCAGTATCTGTTTAGGCCACAACAGCTACTACCTCCTCCTCTGTAGAAATGCCACACTTCAGTGGCCAAGAGAGAGGTTCTGTACGAGGTTGCTTACAGAAACTAATAGACAAGCACAGTGTGCTTGAAGGCATATGCTAATGTCTGTCTACTCTCTTGTCTTATCACATTTGTTAGCAGTGTTCTTTTATTTAGAAAACTCTTTGTATTATTGCAAGCACAGTGTCCGAGCAGTCATTTGTATTTGGACTCGTTTGTCTCCATCACTGAATTGATTTATTTGGTGATGATGTATTCGAGATTATTTCCTTCCCTCAAAAGTGTTTCCAATTGAGAAATAATAATATTTCAAGAAAATTGTATATATCTACCCTTTTTTGGAGGGTGTGTGTGTGCAGATCTTACTCTGCAGCTGAATATTCCTGACTTTTTCTGACATTTCATAGAAAACTACAGTGATGGAAGGGTGTGGTTTCTTTCTCAACTAGAGTCCTGTTGCTTTTTTAGCAGAAAAAAACAATGAGTTTTACATAAATTTTGGAAATGTTTCTACTAAAAGCAGTATCTGGAGGGAATGATTAGAACTTGTCTGTTTTCTGTTTACCGAATGTTTATTTTTTAGAGTTCAGGCGTTTCAGAGAAATTGAGATTAGTTTTGACTGTATTATCAGTCTTTATTATAATAAAAAGATGGCAAGAATAGGGACTAATGTTAATTATTCTCTGCAGGAAAACTCTTGGAGATCGTTTAAAGCTTGAAGAAAAACTTGGCACGCTGAATGTGTCTGATACCACGGTAGGCAGCAAACAGGCAACATTCAAATTAAAGAAGGTAAGCTATATATGTAATTTTTTTAAGATAATACACAAGTAACTTTAGTTTTTGCATGAAAGAACAGGAACTTTAAAACCGTCAAACAAATGTCCCTCTTTGTTTCTTTATAAGCTGCCAACTCTTCTGCTAGTTGCCAGGAGAATGAAAGCCTCCGGTAGTACTCTGTGTGTTTATATCCTTATAACTTAAGCAGCACTCATAAAATCTTATGTTCTGGTGGAAAATAATGGCTCCCATCTTTTAATAGTTTATGTGCAGACATACCATCAGAAGCTTGTGACCTTACCTGACTTCTGTGCCAGGACTGATCAGATCTTGATCGCGGGTCCAAATGCTGTGGATAACAGACTTTCTCTTGGTTGATAATGTTGCTAGGCCTCACCATGATAAAAAGTTCCTAACTACCTTTGTCATTGAACTTGTGAAACAGATCACAAGAATGAGCTCTGGTCCTGTTCTACTTGCCAAATTCCATTGGAAGTGTGTAGATGACTGCTGCCTATCTGCCTTTCCTAAATGGTTTTGATTTCCCATCCTAAGGAATTTTGTAAGGCGATTAATTTATAGTGTGGGCAGAGTTAACTGCGTGTAGAACACATAAAGATTTTTTGGTAGAAAATTGCCTTAGAACTGAGGAAGGGACACAGTATAAAACCAGAAGACTCATATTAATTGATGTTAAGCTGATAAAATATGCTTGAGTTAAAACTGGTTTTCTTCAGGTAAACCTCTGTGCTGTAGTATGTTTCTCCTTATCATTGGTCAGATGTTATTCTCATCAGTAAAACTGCTGTCAAAGAATGGCTAAAAGTAGTTACTTGATTTTACATTGGGTATGCCTGAAAAAAAATAAATAACCTGGATGTATTGGACTATTTTTATTATTTTATGTTTATGGACTATTTTACGTTTTATGGACTTTTTGATGTTTGGAGACATTATTTTTCATATTCTTTTGATTCCTTTATTGCTGGAATTTAAAACATGTTGACTGTGGAATTCCTCAGCAGTGCTGTGTAGGATAACAGTTCAGGGGATCTTACTAACTGCTGTAACTGAGATGTTAGTGTCTTGCAGCTAATTAAATGGGCATTGCAGGCTTCAAAAGCACAGCCTTTTTTATAGTAGCTTTAACTTAGAAAGCACAAAGCCACAAGGTTTCTTGCAGTCAGTGATGAACAATGAGCTGCCACCTTCATACTAACAGTTTGAAGATTTGGGAGTAAGGTGGGAGAAGACAGATAGAGCGGTGCTTCAGAATGCCATTTTTACTTGATACCATCAAGCTTTGAAGTCCTAAATTATTTTGCTGCTAATGTATATGGATTTTTTTCTTTTAACTGATGTTGCTTTATTGAAATATGTACATTGTGCTCATTTGCATTAAAACGCCTTTTAAAGTCTAATTAAAAGAAAAATAATGTGTCTACAGTGGAGATCTTTTCTCCTATCAACAGAATAGCAAAATAAGACTTACAAGTCTTCTCTCAAATAAACAGACTCTGTGTATATATTCTTAAATCTCAGGGAATGAAGCAGGGAGAGCTAGGAAGAGATAATGTTATGCAGTATGCTCTGATCTTGCACTCCTTTTTAGAGGATGAAGAGATGAAGTTGGCAAACCAAAAAAGGGGTTTTAGTGTTACTCTCATCATCAACTTCCAGTTTGTGGTGCCATTTCCTTAAAGCACAGGTGTGTTTAGAAGTAGGTAGGAAAATTTAATAGGGGAGAGAATTGTGCTTCAATAGGATTGGTATCACTCAACCTTGCAAGTCAGTGGAATTGAGACTGAACTTGGCTGCTGAGCTGTAGTGTGTTACCAGCCTCCTGAATGCCCACCAGCCACTGACAGACTCAACAATGAAAATGTCATTGGTATTTCTCAGTTTAGTTCTCAGGGGGTTTTGGTATGGTGTGGTATCCTGTTTTTGCATTTTCAGCATGCTTTATGAGAGCAAATATATACTTTAGAAATCCTGCTATTTTCTTATACCTAAGCACTTATGCTACTAAGGAGGTATAGAGGACATTAAAAAAACCCAACAAAGTACACAAAAACAAACCACAAAGCTTCAGATAAAACCACGATCATTTCATTTCAGTACACTAGCGGTAGAAGTCAACATTTAAATTCAGATTTCCCAAGACTGTTGCAAGTGAATTCTGGAGGGAGAAACTAGTTACATATTGAAATCTTGCAGTGAAACAGGAGTCAATAAAGTCTCTAAAGTCTAGAGACCACTAGCTTTTATTACCAAGATACCATTATGGGCTTACTGCTTCAGATGATAAACTGGTTCATGTCTTGCCTCAGCCAAAATGCTGCCTCTGCATGCAAATCTCTAGCTCAAGTTTAAATGGTGCTTTAATGGGAGATTCAGGGAGAGATGGGCTGGTGCATGAATGCTGCTGCTGATAGAATTAGGTACAGTGGGGATGCAGCTACATATTCAGTAGTTCTTCTGTCACACTATGTTAACCTGTGCTGCTAATGAAATTGCTCTAATTGCTGCCTGAGTTTGGCTAGTCAAGTCTGCTGGTTCCAGTTTATGCTTGGTTTGAAGACAAGCCTTTGTCTTCCAAAGAAAATAGTTTATAGGTGGAAGAGCCACTTCATCTATGTGGTCTGTAAATGAAACCCTTTCAGTGTGTTTTTGATGAAGAGGAAAAACTTTAGTAGAACATGTGCCACAGGAGCAGAGATTTACAATTATTTTCATGTGGCAGGTCATTCTAGAATTGCATACAGCATTTCATTCTAAGAACGCTTTTTAGAAAAGGTTTCAGCAAATTGAAGTAACTGGTCTGTCTTTTTAAAATCCATTTGTGCAAATATTAAATGTGGGAATGCTGGTTAACCAAAGGGGGTACCGAATAGCCTCAAATTGTGCTCTGCTTTCTTAAAGACATCAAACGATAAATTCTGAATAGCTCAAATTGTGTTTTACTTTCTTAAGGGCACTAAATGTTAAAATCTGGACTGTAATTTTTACAGTCTACTGTTAAACACTGGTTTTCATCTGAAATGCATTATTTTATTCGTGGGTTTTTGCTGTCTTTGTCTTAAATATTTGCTCTGAGTTAATTGGAATGATAATGCCTAGGGACACCCAGAATTAAGTTTAAGGCAAGATAGCATGGGACCATTTACAGTAACATATCCAAATTTCCCTAATGGAATTCTGACTTGGTATCTAGATACTTGAACAATGAGGTGATATGTAGGTTTATAAGAATCTGAGTCTATTTTTCTTTTAATATTCCAGTCAGAGCAGCAAAGGAAACAGCAGGAAGCTGAGAAACGACATCGTCAAGAGAGGAAAACCCTTAGGCGCCCCGCTAGTCATCTCAAGAGCAAACGAGGAAGAGGACGACTGTTTCATTGATTTATGTTATCTTTTTAAGAAACTTAGGTTTTTATTTGAAATGGGGACTTTTTCAAACTGAGGCACTGTATGAATGTATTTGTATTTTGTTTCATGGACGAGCATAAAAGCCAGAACTTGTGAAACCCTGTGTTAATTATTGGAGAGTTTATAAAGGTAAAAGCATTGACAGAGGACGCTACAGGTATGGTTTGTTATAAACTCCAGTGTGAACTGTATTTGTGCAGAAATCACCAGCAACTGTTTATTTTGTAACCCTGGATGTTTTCTATGTAAGAATTTATGTTTACAACAAGGCTGCCTGGTTTTTATTTAACTTAAGAGCTGTGGGGTTTTGTTTTCTGAAATCTTTGTGTGTGATCAAGGGTAAGTTGCTTTGTTTAAAAACTTACCTTTACAAGGGCACAACACTTCTCTTTTATGGTTCTAAAAGGATGGCACACAATTGTGTTTTTCAAAAACTGACTTTGGCTTTATTTTCTTGGGTTGCCTTAGTAGCCAGGAAGAGGTACAAATGGTTGTCAAGAGAGCAATTGGGAAGGCCTGATTCACATTTTTCTAAGGCACTCTATAAGGAAGCCTATTTTGACACACCAATGTACAAAGGGAAATCTTGAAAACATAGTTTTGTTAAGTTAAACTTCATAAATATTGCCTTTACTCAGAATCCTTAGGACCAGGTTTAATACATTTTGATAAGCCAGCCATGTTTCAACATAGACCAAGTGATGTATGTTCACATAATAAACATATTAAGGCCACACCAGTAGCCTCCTGTCCTTCAAAAAGTTAAATAACTTGAGAAGCTAGAAACTATATTAAGGAAATGGTGGATCTTTTCTGTGTCTTCTTCTGATTCCCCAAATCATACTTGTTGCTAACCAGGGTACAGCATCTCTTCTTGACTTTTACCTTGCAAAACCATCATTTATGTAAGTAGTTCACTAGTTAAGAAGATAAATGATTTTTTACCTTTGATCCTAAAGGAGTTTTGTTTATTGCTGTTTAAAAGGCTTTATAAATTGTCTTTTTTGCTAAATCCAAGAAACTGTGAACTTTGGATCTAGCAATAATCAGTGAATCTCTGCATTGCTCCAAGTCTTTTTTAAGAGATTTGGAGGTTGTTAAGTGTTTTGCTTTATAAACCAGAGAGGCTGTTAATGTGATCAGGTCTTCTGGACAGTATTTGCCATGAAATTTTTGCAATTACTTCAGTAAAAAACCTTATTTTCTGATAGCCAGATGCTTTCTTTTTTTTTTGGTGTGTGTTAGAGAACAGAATAATCAGTCATATGGTTAACTTTTTTTCCTCTCGTCCCTTATTTAATTTTACCTGCTTTAGTTCCTTGCTTCTGTTTTTAATTATATGGTTTCGTTCACATTAAAAATGCCTTTTGCACCTGGTATTTTCATCTTTAAAACATAAATTGTAACCAACACCTCTCTGTCCTTGCATTCAACTAAATGATGAGTCTCATTACCTGTTTTTTACCTCTAGCTGTCAAATTCCTGCAGTGACCATAAGCTTCTCATGCTTTCAGTTTAGCACAGGACTGTCCAGTATTCCTGTGTCAGTCTCACCCATACTGTGTATGAAGTACCATAATTACTTCTCTGTAGCCACTGAGAAAATGTAATGCAGTTGTGAGTGCTCTAGGGCATGTCCCTTTTCTTGGAATCTCGTCTTTTGATAACATTCAAGCCTTTTAAAATCCATGCACAGTGACAAGTTAAAATTTTTACTGGTGCAACATCTTTCCCCTGGAGCATTGTGTTATCTCTTAAAAATTATGAGCATGGAATGCAGGTGTGTTTACTTCATATGCGTGGCTATATTGAGTGTGGAAAGATTAATGGTGGAAACTTGACACCATTCTGGTTGATACAGGGAGAACTGAGGATGAGGTGGACAGAATTGGCACTAGAAGAACAGGAATTGGGAGGAGTTTGTTCTTTCTCAGGGTGGGCCTAAATCCCGTTATGTTTGATCAAGAATTAGAGATGCATTTATGGTGTAAGGCATCCTTATTTCAGCAGTGATTCTCTTGGCTGTCAAGTACAAAAAGACACAGTTGATCTGCAGGGTAGCAGTGAACTAAGTTTAAAATGGTTAACTTTCAGTTTAGGAGTGTACTTCTGTTTTGAGATTCTTCTTACTGACACTGGCTTAGGTCAGTGTTTTGCTTTTCATGCACTTACGGAGTACCTCATTATGATAATACTGGTCATGTATTTGGGTTGGAGCCTGTATAGTTAAAGGAATATACATGGTCCTGTTTGAGAGAAGGCACATGCAAACTGTCTTTAGCCCACCATTTATTTCACATAAAAGAATTCGAGATACACTTTAAACAGTGTTTAAATAGGCATCATTTGTGAGATGCCTGGAAAGGTAGGGCTGTGACTGTGATTTGCATATTATAGGCAGCAAATGTGGAAACTGGAAGACAGGTTTGATGTATTTTTCACAGCTTATGTTGTTTGAAGTTAGACCGTACTGCATTGGGTTTCCAAAGCACTGCAGGGTTTGCCTGTGAGTTTGTTGTATTTTTATGTGCAACATATATAAATATATATATATATATATGTATAAAATCTTGCTAGAATCAGTCTAATTAGAGATAGAAATACAAGTCGAAGGTACTTGGTCATTATGCAGAAGAATCCTGGAAAACTGGAAGTTGCAGGTAGTATTCGTGAATGAGAGCGTTAAGAGTTGGCCCAAGAATCTGAATATCTATGAATGGTAAACATAACTTGACTGGCCTGGGTTGTAAATTTGCCTGCTTGTCTTTGCCCAGGAACACCTACCTGCCTGACGGACAGTTCTTTGTTCAACAATTTCTTCGCTCTGGATTGCTGAGGGTTTGTGTGAGACTGCGGTGGAGTAGGGCATGTGTGTAAGGTGGAAAAGAGGCAAAGCTGTCTCCGTCATAGCTGTAGCTGAATTCATGCTCTACTAGATAACCAGTGAGTGATGCAGAATTGAAGAACCAGGGAGAATTAACTAGGAGCAGGTCTGCAGTGCCAAAAGTGTTTTCCTGCTGTGGATACATTCCTGAAGGAGGCATACATTAATACAGGCAGATTGGATACCCAGCATGTCTCTAGGACAGAAAGCTAGTCTGTAATTTTAAAACTCATAAATTAATTGAACTAATTTTTTATCTCATGCTCCTTTTTCCCATGAGCCACCAACTGATTAGAATCAGTTGCATGCAGAAAATCAATTTCCTAGCCTTGATCTGGCTATTAAATGTCTGGAAGGGGGTGGTGGTGTTTGTATATTGCTCGTTTTGGGCAGGAGAAGTGATCAGTGTTTGTATTTTGCTAGCAGTGAGGCATGGCTCTCCAGGGTGTCCAGCACTAGAACTCTGGAATACAGGTGAGCTATACTTGGTGGCCTGTGCCCGGCTGCCTGACACACATTCAAGCCCAAGAGCTTTCTGCTGAAATAGAGATGAAAATTCCGTGCAAGCCTTGCTTCTGAGGTATCAGGGAGCAGCAGGGTTGGGCAGCTCTGGGGGAAAAGGTAGGGAGCTCAGGATGGCAGGGCTGGCAGGGGCAGTGACATCCCTGACAGAAGGTGCAGTTCTGTAGTTAACAAACAAGAGCAGCAGTGGGGTGACAGCAATGAGGTTCAGCCAGTAGACCAGACAGACAAATTCATAGTGATGAGGCACATCCAAAGTCAAGAGAGAAGATCAGGATCATGAGGTACTTGGGCAGGCATGGACAGACCTGCATCATAGTTCAGACGAGGACCAAAGGTGATGGGCTCTCTGGCAAAATAGGGGCAAGGATCTGATGGGGCTGTTGAGAGCTCCTTCTCACACAGCTCCTCTCATAGCAGTCTGGTCCCCAGTTGTTTGGCCTTGCTGTTACCAGAGCTGGCCTTCTGCACAGCCAGCCAAAGCCTTAGCAAGGTGGGGGAGAGGTAGCAGAGCCCAACAGCCCACATAAGGACCTTGCATGAAGCATGTTTGGATTCTTGAGATCAGTAAAGCAAGGTAATGTCCTTGAACAGCTACCTGGGGGGAAGATTAGAAATTTCAGACAAGCTGACATACTAATGCAATGTCACTGCAACTGATTAACTTTGTAATGCAACCAAAGCAGGTGTTTGTTAGCTCTTAGCCTGATTACATCAACCTTTTTTCTCTCAGCAGTGCTTCATTTTCTGGACTGCAGGAATTGGTATTGACCCAGTATTGCCATTCCTAGAAGCTGAACAACTGCTGGGATCCTGTTTGAAGTTTAAGGTTCATACTCTTATTTTAGAGTGATCAGATGCTGTCACCTCGTGAAACCCTGCTCATACATAGGAGAATTTAGTGGTGAGAATCAGTTTTAAAAAACTCCCTGTAAATAAACGTACAGACAGTTAAATGTGAGTGCAGAGATAAAGACCTGGATCTGATGCATCACCTATATATACTTCAGCACTTTTCTCACTCCACAAGTAAGAGGGTTTACTTCAGATAGGCTGTTAATCACTGAACAAACATCAAACCAAAACTATTTGTGAAATGTTCTTTCCAAAGTGCTATTGCCAAGCCAAGAAGCATGCTGTGTTCCTGTGGCCAGTATAATTGTCTGAAATGGAAAACATCCATTAGTTACACAAAACAAAGAAAGAATATACTGTACCACACTACTGGTTTTTAATATCTGAGCTAAATGGTGAAATAGGATTTAAAATATTGCCCTGCATAAATAGCAAGTGTGTGTAAAATGTATATACACATTTTTATACTCATGGGGTTCGTTTATGTGTTTAGCTTAAGGTAGGTATGATCGAGATTACCAGCTGCAGGAAGGGTTGTGAGGGAAGGTGTAACAGTTCTCACATTACTCCATCTTGCACTATAACATCCTTGTATATTTGTGTTCTCTGTGTTTCCAGATGAGAAAACGAGTAGTAGAACGGAATCCCAAGAAGAGAGGACGGGCTGCCTTTCAGATGCAGAAGCAACAACTTACCTGGGGAGGTTGTGCAATGTCCACTGAAAGACTTGCGATGTCAGACTAAACATCTGCAGGAACCCCCCGGCTACAGTGGAGCCTGCCGTAAGGACGATGAGGAGGAATGGATTAATGAACTTCAGAGGATCTCTCCATCCCAAAGACTGCAAATGTTGTAAGGCATAGGGAAGATGCAGTCAGCTTTAATTGACCAGAGTAATTTTCTCCCTTTGTTCCATCCTTTCACTGAATCACTCACTAGTTTTATCTTTTTATCTCTTTCATGAAGATTAAATACTTTCATTGGCTTGTTTCCATAGCTAATATATTTTGTCTGATCTTGGGAAGTATGGGGTTTTTAAGCTGAATGAAAGCACATAAATCTATTAATAAACTTTAGCTCTTGATCATTATCTCTGTGTTTCAAAGCCCATTTTGCTCAACAACTAAACTCTTTGTGAAGAACATGAAGTAATTCTGTCACCAAAATGAACATTTTATAGTACAGCCTGCAGAAAATAATCAGATTTAGCAGAGCTTGTAGTTTACACAACTGGAGGAAAAAGAATTCCTGCATTTAAAGGCTGTAGATGGATAATTGTAAACCTTCCAACATGGTCCATAAGTTATTCTGCCTGTAAAACTGCGTATTGCTAATTTCCACACCCATTCTTCCACTCTCTCTGCCCTGCATTCTCTCTCTGCCCCATTCCTCTCTCTGACTCTGCTTGTGTTAACTGCGTTTTAGTATCACTTCCTTCTTCCTCTGTTTTTTGACTTGGCCTGTGTCCTTGATCCACATGTTGCCTCTTGGCAAATTTCTATTTATAATGTCACCTTATCCTCTGTTTGTACTGTAAGTGCTATTTCTGCATGAAATACTTGTGAGCATCCTGTGGACCAGACTAGTTTGAACACTCGCACATGAGCAGAGGTAAAATAAGTTGATTTCTGTACAAGTGCGTGAAGACTGCAATGACAAAGTCATCCACACTAGTGTAAATTCAGAAATGTATCTGGCTGTAGTTGACAGTGTTTTTCAGTATCTCACTGTTCTTCGTTTAGTGTGTTAAACAGTGGTGCCTGTGCAAGGAGTGAAGTTCAACCCTGAGCATGTTCAGGAAGGAGTCATTTTTCTCTTTCTATTTGAAAGAAATAATTGCAGAGATAAGTGCTTGTCCTGGGTTGGACTGGAATAGTTAGTTTTCTGATTAGTAGCTGGTGCAGTGCTGTGTTTTGGATTTAGTCTGATAACAATGCTGATAACACACCGATGTTTTAGTTGCTGCTCAGTAGCACTTACCCTGAGCAAGGACTTTTCAGTCTCATGCTCTGCCAGTGAGGAGGAGGAGCACAAGAAGGCAGGAGGAATCAGAGACAGGACACCTGACCCAAAGTAACCAGAGGGGTATTCTGTACCACAGCGTGTCATGCCCAGTATATAGACTGGGAGAGTTTACCCAGAAGGGACCAATCGCTGCTGGGGTCAGGCTGGTATTGGTCAGTGGGTGGTGAGCAATTGTATTTGACATCACTTGACTGTCTTGGGGTTGTGTTCTTCTCTCTTTCAACTATTATTAATATAATTTATTTCAATTATTAAACTCTTCTTTCCTCAACCCACAGGTTTTACCTTCTTTTTTTTTTCCCCCCAATTCTCCTTTCCATCCCACCAGAGTTGTGGAGAAGTGAGTGAGTGGCTGCATGGTACTTAGTTGCCAGCTGGGTTTAAACCACAACAGTGCTGCATTTCCTGTGACAGTTACATTCAATTACATCTTAAGTAAAATAGTTCTACAGCAAGATAAGGTATGAGTTTAAAACGCTGTTGTAAAGTATGATGACGCTAGCAACAAGTGGCATTTGGGTCAGCTTACCTATGAAGGCAAGCCTTTGTGCATTTAATTTACATTGAGTGGAGCAAAAGTGAAAATCCCATTTCCTTGTTAAAGAGAAAACTAGGCAGTTGAAGTGGGAAATACCAGCCCAGCCCTAATCAAAATTTATGCTCCTAATTCCTGGAACCACCCTTCCCTTCCCTACAGCAGTATCTGCCAAAGCTACTTTGCTTATATCTTGTTTTAACATCTGGCTATTTCTTGTGAGGTGTCTATCTCTACAGTTTTTTTTCTATTAATATCAGGATCTATAGTAAAATCGGTACAGATACAGCACAGATTTGAGCACTAAAATGGTAATAGTAGATAGGTTGTGTATAGGCATATCTTGAGCAGAATGGATTTGTTTGAACTTGGAGGTATGGAGAGCTGTGACATCAAAGTGCACGGTGGGGTTCGGAGAGCTGGCACATGCTCCTGTGCATGTCATTGGTGATGGGGGGGGGGATGTTTTAAAAAAATTCCACTCATACTGCTTTGTGTGCATCTGTACCACTGTGCTAGCTCTGCTTCAGTGAGGGTCTGGGTGGTTTGGGTGGGGTGGTTGTGGTTTTATAGTTTTTCTAGATTTTTGCTACTGCATTAGTACAATTGCAATGTACAGTTACATTATGTACAATTACACAAAAGGTTCAATATTAAGCAACCTGGTCCAGTGGAAGGTGTCCCTGCCCATGGCAGGGGGGTTGGAACTAGATGATCTTATGGTCGTTTCCATCACAAACAATTCTATGATTCAAATTATCTAGCATCCGATTTCAGTGATGAATATTATATCCATTCCATTTACCAACATTTCTGTAAATATATTTTCTCATGTATTTCAACCTTTAGACTACTGCAAGTAGATATCTTAAGTGATGTGCATACAGTGGGGGTCATAAAAGCCTACATGCTTACCTTAAGGATTTAATCATCTTGTGCAAATGAGAACTTAGTGAAAAGTAATTATCTTGTCTATTAGGGTTTTGCTGATTTCCTTGTAAACTGAATCAAAAAGGAAGTTTGCAACACTCCCTAGCTACTGTGTTTTAATCCTTTCCCAGATGTAAACAGGAGATTGCTCAACAGGACTGTGACACTCTTACACTGAAAATATGAGGCAATGTTTTAAACGGGTCTGCACAGCCAATAACTATCCTCTATCTGAGATATTATAGACAGGTTACAACAAATCACTTTTGCACAATGCCATGGTAACTACTTTGCTTCAATTTAAGTATTACTAGGAGCAGAGCACAGATGATCATGCTCCAGTGCTTGGGATGGGACCTGATGCTCTTCAGTTTATGAGTATAGACACTGGTAAGAACATGTTGTGTAACAATATCTTGTGTGTAGCTGGGGACTAGTATCACTAACTTAACTGTAGTTTAGCCAGTTAAGGGAAGAAAGACATTTAGAAGTATTGATAAAGTTTTGGGAGAATTCAAAGCCAATGATCCTTTATTTCTGTTGTCAGCCTCAAACCATGAGAAGTTCAAGGCCAGGTTGGACAGACCCTTGGGCGACATGGTCTAGCGTGAGGCGTCCCTTCCTGTGGCAGGGGGGTTGGTGCTAGATGATCTTAAGGTCCTTTCCAACCCTAAACATTCTATGATTCTATGAATCCTAAGTTCCAGTCAAAACTGGAAGAAGATGGAAGCTTCTCCAGAGCAGGCATGAGGTACAAAGCTATTTCAGTGTTCAGGAAATGTTTAACCTCCCTGGTATAGTGGCAATGAAGGCTGATTTCAGTGGTGGCATTTTGGATAGATGTGAGTGCAGGGCTGATAGCATGTGGTGGATATTGAATGTGACCAAAGCAAGTGAGGTTTTACACCCAAGTGGAGAGAACACTGTGCCTCAGGATACTGGTGGATGAAATAACCAAGCAGTCAAGGTAGGCAGCTCCTCCTCTCCACTGTTCTGCCAGAGAACCTCTTGTTAATTTCCCTTGTTATATGATGTGTACATGATGTCTACTGAAGCAATTTCTAGAGAATAATGCCCACAGTGGATATCCTTCTTGGGCACCAGTGATACCTCCAGAAAAGTAATTGACCTTTTGTGTCAGTTAAGACTTACTATTTCCTCTTATCTCTGGGGAAGCAGAGCTCTTTTCTTCAGAGGCTCCATATGAAATTAGAGGAATTTCTCATGGAAAAAGATAATTTGGAAGAAGATAAGTGTCTAGTAAGGCAGTCAGTAAAGCAGCTGGGAAAGAAGGGAGAAAAGTGAGGTGGAAAATCGTTTGAGATCTGGCCAAATGTTTCTTTTAAAACACTTTTCAAGAGAGAAAATAGCTTATCAATGTAGATGTCAGATTTTCAAGAGCTGAAACACAGCTGAAACGACTGTGTTCTGGTTTGGGGTTTTATGGTTTTTAATTTTACCATGCCCAAAGGAGGTTGTGAGTCCATGGGAAGCCCACACTGGAGCAGCCTTCTGGCAGGATCCATAGCTCCATGGGGAAACGAGCCCACACTGGAGCAGGCAAAGAGTGTGAGAAGTCCTCCCCTGAGAAGGAAGGAGCGACAGAGGTAACGTGATGAACTGACCACAACCCCCATTGCCCATCCCCCTGTGCCATTGAAGGGGAGGAGATAGGGAATTCTGGAGTAAAGCATTTAAGACCACAGCTCAAAAATCTTCAGCACAAGGGTGTCCTAAAAGCTTGGCAATAGCCGTGCTTCCAGCCTTCCCTCTGCAGTCCATTCTCTGAGCAACCTTCTTGCTCTTTCTTGAAAGCCTTCAGTATGTCAGTGTGTTTTGAGGCCAGTGCATCTAAAAATATCTCTGGTGCTTCAGAAAGGTACCACACACTCCCTAGCAGGGCCTCCTCACCAAGCTGAAGAGCAATAGAACCAAAACTATGCTTAAGTAGATTTTATTTTTTTCCATAAATATTAAGGGTCTCTGGAAGTAAGGAAAAGCTGGCCACTGGGTTCAGAGAAAGGAAGAATAAGGCAGAAGGACCTTAATAAACAAGGGACAGTAATGATTCTGAGGCATTTCAGTGTTGGTCTCTCAGAGCATCTGATGAAAATGCTTCAAAATAAAACAAGAAATCTGAAAGCTATTCTGTTTTCTTTGAGCACCCTTTTGCATGTGGATTTCAGGCATTAAAAGAAGGAAATGCTGCCATATCAATGGGTGTTTTAACCAGAGAAGCAATGATACTGTCAGAGCTAACTGTGGTGACTATGCTCCAAATCCCTCAACAACAGATCTGTAGCTCAGGTTGGCTAGCATGTGATTGTTGAGAAAGACTTACTTTTCTCTCAATTAAAAGTTCTTACTTTGGTACACAACTGCAGCAGCCCAAAGGCAGAGAGTTAATCTGAACAACTGGTACTTAATTTGTATTGGCTCTCATGGATGCTGCTTACATTAATTATAGAGAACCCATTGCACAGGATGAACTATTACTGAATCATTTCTTAGATTTATGGAGCATAAGCCAGCTTTCATCCCACATGTAAGGCTTTGAACTGTTTCTGAATAATTTCTCAATTTCTCTTTGGGCTTTTATTCCACCTGCAGGTCTCGTCTTTTCCACCTACACAGCCTCCAAAACAACAGGGTCAATCCTGCTGCTTTGACGCAAGCCACACTTTCACTGACATCAACAGAGTTTTGCCTGCGTTGAGATGACGACTAGTGTTTACTGTGACAAATGCAAGGTACTGTCAGGCTTACGGGCTGCACGTTGGTCTGGGTTGTTCTGGTGGATGGAGTTGAGGGGAAGGTTTATATTGGATTGGGGTAAGGGAAATTAGCTGTTTAGGAGTGGGGAATTTAGTAGCTCTAACATTTGTTGCCCTAATACCTAAAGATGGCCATGCAGAGCAGCTCATGATGCCCATGATCATGCACAAGTCTGTCAGGGTGCCCTCCTCAGGGTGCCTCATCTGCTGTATGCTATGCTTAGACCTGGCTCCTGGGTGCCAAATGATTTCCCAAAGTGGAAGGCGCATACAGGAAAACAATGGAAACTCTGTAAAATTTCTGCTGTTCCCTTGTTTCGCAGCCATTCCCAATGTATGTGCTACGCTGGATCTCAAAATTGGAAGGGATGAGACAAGGATTATGTCTCAGAGAAGCAAGGTGAAAGTTTCTGAATCTGCCAGGTGGTTCTGTCAGAGCACTGTCTTAACTGGCATGGGAAGGAGCTGAAGTGTTGTTCTGCTCTGACTGACATGACCTTTTACATCTTTGCTTTGATTTTCTGACAGTATGGTACATAACACACCCAGAAGGTGGTTAAATGCAAATAGGTTCTGCCTTACACAGAAGGCAGGGGAAAAAAGGTACATTCCCTTCACCTTAAAAAGTGACTTAATTAGAGACAGTGTTTGTCACAGCATCTCTGTCCCCAGTTGTGTTGCTAACGATTTAAACCAGACACTTTTCTCTGAGAAGATACAATCTCAAATGAAAAATTAGAGAATCTTTAAAAAATATTCATAATTAAACAAAACAATTTGCTGATTTTTGCTTTTCTTCTTCCATTTTGCTTCTGATGAGCTAACGGAGAGCAGTGGAGTTGACTTTTGTTGTTTTGTGCCCTTGAAAGTCTGTGGATCTGGCTTACAAAGATGTATGCCACCACAATCAGGAGCAGGTCTTAAATGCCATGTTTGTTTGAGTGTTGTATGTAGAAAGGACTTGAAGTTTCCCCTGGAGAATGAGTATCTGTAGATGACTGCACATTTTCTTATGTGGTTAAAGGATTAGAAAATGGCAATGGGATTGCAAACAGAGTGCATGGGGAGAGACAAAACCCCTATGAACATGTGCAGCTTCAGGTGAGTTGGTACTTCTCTTGTGAATCTTTGAGCAGTGCATAGTTACGGTATAGCTCATACCTACTTGGAGATGTGACGCTTGTTTCTGCTGCAGTGGTGTCTACCTAATAGTCACCCAGCAATCAGCACTGTAAACAGCTAAAGCTTGGGGACAGGCTTAGCTGATAAAGCTTCCATGTCCTTGGTACCTCAGCTTCTTTGCATTTCTTCAGCTTCCCCTTGAAGCCTGCAAATTTTAGCATCCACAAAATGTACTGCCACTGCATGGGGAGACACTTGCAGTGCTGTGCCTGGCTTCATGGCTTCACTTAAGTTTCATTCCAGTTGCTGGCTTTGAGGAAACAGTGAGACAGCTGTTCCCTTTTTATCCTCTTTGTGACAATATTCTTGATTTTGTAGAACTTCCTTCGTGACCATTTAAGGTTGATTCTTTTCCAGACTAAATTCCTAAACTATTCAGTCACTCCTCATACAGAAGCTGCTCAATGTTTGGGATATCCATAAACATGCAAACAGTTCAGAGCACTTGCCTTTCTGAAATGCTGTTAATAATATAGTTTGCCTTTTACTTGAAAGCTAGGCTTGGTTTCTGTCAGCTGGAGAGGTCGTCCTGTGTGTAATAATTTGTTAGGAAAGAAAGGGTGACAATAAATGAGTAGTTTCTCTGCCAGGAGGAGGGTAGTGGTGGGGTTTTCCAGGGACCTATGTGGTGCCCTGTGCTGTTTCATGTATTTACAACTGATTTGAAAAGATGACTCATCACCCAGGAAGTAAATAATAAGGAAGGCTGCAAAGGGCTGCAGGAGAATTTGGTAAACCTAGGTAGAAAACAAAGTGACAGCTGTCACTTTGTCACATGCTGTGACATGGCAGTGGCTTGTCAGCTGTGCAAACTCATGGAGGCAAGGCAGGAAAATCCAGTCAACTGCAGGGACACAACAGTGAGCCCTCAGCTGCTAACTGGTATTCAGGAAAGGTGTTGTCGCAGGAGAATGTTCTCTGAGAACACTGATTCAGTGTTCAGCAGTAGTCAAATGCCCCTGGAAATGAGACGAAAGGAAGAGAAAACAAAACAAACTGTCGGTGCTACACATAAACCCCGAGAGCTCCTGTACCTTGGGTGTTCTATTTCTGATCACCTTGCTTTAAGAAAGGGTGTGGTATAACCATGCACTGAAGAGAAACAGCATTTTTGTAAGTGATATGAAGAAGTTCCTTGCAAATAAAGGTTAAATAGTGTGGGACTTTTCAGCTTAAAAAAAAAGACACCTAAGCAGCCATATGATAGAAGCCCATATAATAGTTGGAATGGTATGTGGAGGAATGTTACAAAACTACTACTAAATATTCTTCAGAATGTCAGATCCAGGTGTCATCAAGTGAAATTATCAGGTAGCAGGTTTAAGACAAACATATGGAGTATTTATGTATATGATGTATTTATGTGTATGATGTATAGGTACATTATGAAGCTAGTTATCTTAGGCTATTATGGAGGCCAAATGCAGGTACTAGTCCAAGAAGGATGCAATAACGTTCACAAATGATGAACCTGCTGAGATTTACTGTACCGGAGAACCTGGATGCCATTTCAGCTCAAGAAATCAGCGATTGCCTGAAGCTGGAAGCGCATATTGAGAAAAAGATCGTTCCGTACTTGTCCTGTTTGTTATCCCTTCCTGATGTATCTGCAATGGAGCAGGTAACTTTGGTCTGCCTGTATTTGTATGTTGTTGTGAGCATGCTGAAGGCTGTGAGATTTCCATCACAGGAGCTTAAGAGCAGATTAACTAAAGGTCTCTCTGACAAGGGGTAGGTAAAGCTTATCCTGCTTCAGGAGGGAAGGGACCCTCTGAACATCGTTTTGATCCCATTTCCTGCAATTCTATGGAGTCAGTGAATGAAAATGCCTACTTTTCCACTTCCCACCTCTGGGCTTTCATCAGGACACGACAGAAAGTGGTCCTGGGTGCTAAAAGGAGAGGAAATCTGAAATAAGGGCAGAGCTTCCAGCCGTCATATAATCTTCCCACCGCTGCAATCACTGTGGAGGCTGAGGGTGAGTTACACCAGAGCAGACATGCCAGGATGTGACTCAAAGGCCAGGCTAAGCCATAAGCCAGGTCTGTAGGCGCTGGAGCCAACATCATGTCAGTCTGCTGTGTTACTGGCAGCCTGCCCATGGAGGAGTGCAAGTGGCAGAACAAGGTTGTTTCCAGCCCTGGGAGAAAGGAATTGCAACCACTGAGCCTGTAGGTATGAGCGGTTGTTGTAAGATCCCAGCAGAAGCGGTGAACATCCAGATGAAGCAGTTTCACAACACATCTGGCCCTTGAGGTTTCCATGGAAAAAAGGACCGACCCGGAATGAGCTTACAGGACAGATAGCAATCTCATCCTTACATACTGCTCTTAGCTTCTCATTTTGGTATGATTGTGGTTTTTGACTGTAAGCTAACCTGAAGGACTCTGTTGCCAGATGCAGGCTAATCTTCATGGTAGGGAGGGCAATTGCAGCAGATGCTGATTCTCATGCATTTCAGAATGCACATTCGAGGCAATGCCATAGGGAAGTTACCACTGACTGTCTGCCTCCTGCTCTCTCTCGCCCAACAAAATGAATCCTTGTAGATAGCACTGAAAATGGACAGTGATAGACTTGAAGAGCTAACAGACTGGGGAAAAAAAAAACATGAAAAAGATTAAGAGTTCTATACTTGCAGTTACAGGGATGAATTGAGCTCCCAAAGAACATAGCAAAAACTTGCATTTGAAAATCACTGCATACAAGAAAAGGTACAAGCAGACAGTGAATTAGTACATATTCCCATATGTCCTCTTTTAAAATGATTGAAGATTTATGTGAGCTACAGCCTTTTTTTTAACACCAACTTACTTTGAGGTCTTCTGTTACTAACAGACAAGTGGGACTGCCAGGAAGATAGCTGAACTTGTAACTTTCAGTCCAGCTCGTCAGCCCTCAGTCCAGGAGACTGGAACTGTGTCTAACCACAAACACCCAAATATGCCTCTGGATATTTTCCAGAGGCAAATATCCAAATTTTCCTCTGGTAATCCCTCCTCAGAGGCAAAACAGCTTCCAAGCTCTGACTAGCTATTGTGAAGAGACCTGAAGATGCCTTCCATGGCCATATCATGCATGCTATGAGGTTGAGCAGTCAGAAGTGTTTGATGGCTCCTGTCCAAGTCAGCCTCATAGTGTCTACTACATGTGAAGTATGAGTAACATCAAGTCTTTGAACCACAGGAAAACCATTTCAAGTGTAGTTCTATTAAGGTATATTCTCCAAATAATACTCGCAACAGAAACATGCAGTCCATAAATGCGTTCCACCTCCACAAGCCCTCTCCTTTTCATATGGGGCAAGACCTTTTGAAACCAGAGCAACAAATGAAAATACTTCTAGCTTGTTTTTAACTGTTGCTGACAACCTCTGACAACAATGCATTTTGCTCAGCAAGCAGAACAAATATCCTTTACTCTATAGCCTAGGGTTTAAACATTCCATTGTGGGGATTTTCTGCACTCAAATCCCAGGACAGTTTCATCAGGTAAGGCTGGGATAACTCCACTCAGAATGGTGTATGACACCATGCAGAGGGAGGTCTCCGTCCACATACCTGCTTTCATATAACAGAAGCCTCCAAAGCCAGTTCTCTGCCATGTCTGTTCTTCCTCTCTGTGCTGTCAAAAACTTTCATGATAGGTTTGCCACCTGCAGCTGGGAACTCAGCCATTGGCTTTCACTGCAGATAGAGCAGGCCAAATCTGAGATTTCCATTTTCTTGAAATTAATTAAAATCAAACATTTTCAATTTATAGCCTACCTGAAATAATTTTTATTCAGTTTTCTGTTCAACACTGCAAGTCCCCCTCTGTTCCCTTCCCCAGTTAAATTTGCCTGTTCCTAATACTAGGATTTACTTGAGCAACTACAGAGGATCCTGAAATGGCTTCTCTTCCAACTGCTTTGTCTCCAGCTGGAGACAATTACCGATTTGTCCAATTCTCACCACATACATCATTAAGATCAAAGGCAGACCTCAAAACATTGGCAACTAATTTCAGTGTTGTAGTTATAAAATAAAAGTGGGCCACTATTAGGCAACATCTCTTTTGTATGTGGTAACTTCATTGAATTCTGAGGTTTTCTTCATTCACAGATAGAATTAATCATAATTGCAATGATCTGTGGATTACTGCTGCTTTTAAATTTGCAGCAGGGTGGCAGATGGGAGTAATTTGGGTATGTCCCTGGCAGGAACATGGAGAGAGGCAGAATAGTGTTAATAATTTGTTTTTTTCTTATTCTAATAAAATTCTGCATTCAGTGCTAGAGACTTTTTATGCAAGGGTCTCCTTTTACCACAAGGCTTGGTAGTGGATGTTGATTTGTTCTGTATCAGTGCAAACAAGAGGAAAAGAAAGTGTCAGAGTTCAGTCTTCCGGACAGTAGACTTGGATGAGCCCAGGGATGCCAGATTTCAGAATTTGAGGAGTGATGAACATGGAAGGTGGAAAGAATAAAGGGGATGGGGAATAACACATCAATATAGGAGATAAAGGCAGCTGTAAGTCACTTGCCCTCACTGAACTGGAAGATAAGAATAACTGCTTTCTAAAAAAGTATCTCAATGTTTAGGCCCTGCTTCCCAGAGGATACATCTCCCCTTTCAGCTCCCAGCTCTGGCAAAGAAACTCAATGGCCTTTGAATCTGGACTGAGCAACTGTCTATAAGGCACAATCCTGTGATCAGCCCTGAGACCTCTACCCTGACCCTCTGCTAGGTTAGGGCTCTGATGAAGATGAAGGTCTGAAACAGGGGCTGCACCCTAGCCCTGCCTCTGCCCACTCCAGGAGCTCAGCCGGGGCAGGGGCACAGGAGATGCCAGCACATGGCCGATCCCTAACCCTGGTCCTGCCAGCCTGTCTTAGGACACTCCACCTCCTGCTCATACCCCTTGTAACTGAAAACAAGCGTGAAAGGAGGCAGAGACTGGCTTTACTGCGAGGCTGTGCTGTGGGGATACAGAAGTCCACAGTATAGGCTGCAGAAAGGATCTGGAAAGCAAAAGAGCATTAATTCACTTTATGGTGCAGGTCATTTAAGCTTGAAATATACCACCAGTTAGGAAAGCAGACAGGCAAATCACAAAATCACAAACTGGTTTGGGTTGGAAGGGACCTTAAAGATCATCTATTTCCAAAATCAGTGATGATGAGAGGACTATATTTGGAACCACCTCGTTTGACTTGTATCCCAGTGTTCAGGTCAAGGCTGGAGTAGGACCACTCTTGCCAGCAGGATTCATAGTCTAAGAGGCTATCCCTGGGGTGCTGGATAGGGCTACCCAGGAGTGATAGGTGTTAAAGATGAAAGATGCAAGCATGGGAGCCTAGGATACATCTTCCCATCTCTTCTGAGGTGTGGACTGGACTGCAGCACAGAAGATGCTTATTGGCTCTGAATTATTCTCCTCTTTTGCAATGAATGTGGCTCCTGCTTTTTGGGCTGTCGGTGACCTCTGTTGCAGGTACCCCTCCTGAGTGGGACTTTCCAGGAGCTGTGTGCTGGAAGTCTTGGCTTGGCAGGGTGATTTTGTCACTGAATTGCTTTACAGCACCATCCTCCCCGTCATCACCCTCCTCATGCTGGTCCAAGCAATGGAAGAGGCGATGTGGTGGCAGAGCAGTACAGGTGTCTCCAACTGGGCTTGATGCCTGTGTGCTGAACAAGCTAATTCCCTGTGCCATGAGCTGGATAGCTGCGGTGCAGTTGCAAACTCCATCTGTCTGGATGCACTGCACGATAAAAGGGGGTGTCTTAAACCACTGCAGCAAAATTTGTTAGAGCTGCTCTGCTAGAGCCTGAAGTTAAAAGGGGCCTTTTCCCATGTCATGCCAGAAGAGATGATCACAAGCAACAGGCTGTCACTGATCTGCTCTGAAGTCTTGGCTTTTGCAACACCCTGATTTAAGCAGTTCCATCCCCCAGTGACTCCAAGGATACCAGTCAATCAGGCAAAGCATCCTGCTTACAGGGAAAGCTTTGCAGGAGGCACTTGAGTCTCAGAGCTGTAGCTGCTTCATCAGGGCTGTGCAGAACTCAGCTGCTGCTAAAGTCTAGGCTCTGGCTCCCTGTGTCCACATCCCCTGGGGTGGCCCTTCTATCGCCACATGGTCAGCAAATGGTGCAAGTTGATCTCTTTTGAGAGATCCCCTGTGTGACCTTGAACCTTCAAACGTTTTTTTAAAGGTGAAATAATCTCTAATTTAGAGACTAATGCTCTAAAAAGTATGGGCCTGGATTTCTCCCCTGCTTCATGCCCGCAACATTATACTGCAACCATGTTGTGTATGGTGCAGGGTGCATCATTGCAACTCCAGAGGGCCTCTCAAAGGCTAATCTGAAAGCTGATTTATGGCAACCTACCTCAGTCTGTCACTTCTGACACTTTGCTAGGTTTCCTGACTTTCTGCCTCGTTTATTTTGGAAGCAGAAGGGGAAGACAGGATCTGTTGGATAGGTCAGCTCTTCAGGCGATCGCTGGAGCTTTGCCAGTTCTTGCCATATGGGGATTGGGCACTCTGTTTGTCAGATGAAATCATACCTATCTGCATTTTAGTGACATCTGGCTAGACATTCTTTGCTTTCTAAGAGATTTCCTGTTACTCATCCCAAATATTTTGGTCTTGGATCTGATATTATCAGACTATAGCTTTTCCTCTAGCTACAGTGTGGTATTTACATGCACACAATCACAGTGGATAAATCTCTTTTAAAGAGATAATCGTAACCTCTTTTATCAGCACACTGTAGTAATCCGCTGTAAACAGGCTGCAGCAAACCTTTTACTAGGTCAGTGTCACCAATGATATTTTCTCTCTTTTGTCCAGTGTCAGCCATGGTAGCAGGAGGTGTTTCAGAGACATCAGGAAATTGAATGATCCTGTGTACATACAGGAGCTGATAATATACATCTTGCATGCCTGCGTTATTTGGTGACAACAAATCTGAGAATAGCATGCAAAGACAAGTAGGAAGAGTGCAAAGACATTTTCACTGTGATTTGGCACACGGCAAATTCCAGTGACTCCTGTCTTGGGGCATTCCCTACTAAACCAGCATTTGCAATGTGCATTTGTTTGCCCTTCATTCTTGTCACACGTGCTACACATACATTATTGTAAATGTACTTGTATGAATGAATTACTGGAATAGGAGGGAATGTGAGCTGCACACTCACCTCCAGCAACCTCCTTGTCTGGGTTTGTGCAGTTGCTGTAGGAGCAGTAAAAACATTTCAAAAGGAAAAATGATTCATCCAAGGAGCTCTAGCAAGAGGTCAGCTCTGTTCAGGTCCACCCCAGAAAATGGAGGGGATGTCTGACCAGAGGAAAGCCAGTGGTGTTATCTGCCTGTAGCCCCTGCTCCAGCCATTCTCGCCATGCAGGCATTAACACTTCTGCATGCATTTTTTAAAGCAGGTTGTTTCTAAGTACATGCTATGGGGGTTCAGCATGTTAAGTACTTCACTGGAGGGACTCCAGGTAAAGCAAAGAGAACCAACGAGGTTTGGGAAATTGGTGGGGCTCATCTAAGTTCATAGAATCACAGAATCAGATAGGTTGGAAAAGACCTTTAAGATCATAAAGTCCAACCATTACCCCAGGACTGCCAAGTCCACCCCTAAACCATGTCACTGAGGGCCTCATCCACACGGTTTCTGAACACTTCTAGGGATGGTGATTCCACCCCTGCTTTGGGCAGCCTGTTCCAATGCCTGACCATCTGTGTGAAGAAATTGTTCCCAAAATCCAATCTAAACCTCCTCTGGAGCAGCTTGAGGCTGTGACCTCTTGTCCTATGGCTTGTTACTTGGGAGAAGAGACCAACCCCCCACCTCACTGTAACCTCCTTTCAGGTAGTTGTAGAGAGCAGTAAGGTCCCCCATGAACCTTCTTTTCTTCAGGATAAACAGCCCCAGTTCCCTCAGCCATTCTCCATCACACCTGTGCTCCAGACCCTTCACCAGCTTTGTTGCCCTTCTCTGGACCTGCTCCGGCACCTCAATGTCTCTCTTATAGTGAGGGGCCCAGAACAGAACACAGTGTTCAAAATACTCACCAGTGCCAAGTACAGGGGGATTATTACCTCCCTAGTCCTGCTGGCCACACTACTTCTCATTTCAAGCAAGGGTGCTGTAACCCAAGTTTGGGGCTGTCTGGAGAGACCAAGGAAGTACGATTGCAACAAAGAGTGCTTCAGGCACCTGGGCATTTGCCTTTGAAGAGAGGACCGTGTATCCTCTGCTGTTTGCTCTCTTCCCCGATTTGCAGGTCAGCTTTTGCAGGCCTGCACGCACTTGAGAAAAACCAGCAAGCCGCGTCCAGTCCCATGGGTCTTACTCATGGGACTAGTCCTTACTCATCGGATCAGCCCCCGCAAGGCCGATGAGACTGCTTGTATGATTGAGCCTTTTGGCAGAAGGGCCTGTTCATTCAGATGGGAGCTGTTTGTTTTGCACACTGTAAAACTGCAGCCGTCACTGGAAGGCGGCAGTTGTACCCGTGCAAGCTCAAATGCGCAATGGTGACAGGCTCACCCAGGACAGTGCAGGAGTCCAGGACGGTCCGGGCAACCCAGCAGCAGCCTCCAGGAAGCCACCATGAATGTGTATACAGGCACAGGACTGGCTCATCATCTCATCCTGGGACCCCCAGAACTTCCCCCTTCCCAAGGCTGTGACAGCAGGTAGGGCCCTCATGTCTTTTTAGCTGCTGTAGGATTTATGCCCTTTAAATCAATCGAAGAAGGATGGAGTGGATGCAGAATCTTCCCATTCACGCGATATGTTGCAAAGGACATTCCTTTGTGTCCGTATTTTTCCCCACACAAGCAAAAATGTTGTCACACTCAACTACAGAGCAGCAGGGAGCCAGGAAAGGAGCAAGCTCTGATCTGGGCAGCTGAAAGTTGTAAAGCTCTGTGTTGGAACTGGTCCAGGTGCAGAGACCCCCTCCCTGCCCAACTCTGATGATCACAAGCATCCTGCATGTCTGTTTCAACATGACATCTTCAGCTGTGGCTGCTGATACTGGCTGTATTTTCACTGCAGAGGTGGATGTATGGAGTTTGCCCAGCTCAGAATAACAATGGCGCTTCCTGCTCTGTGGAGCAGGCAGTGGTGAGGCACAGCAGCACTGCAAACCTCCTTTTTTATCTCAGCTTCCTGCTAAAGCTGAGAGCCTGTAAGGAAGGATGGTCTTACAATTAGGACACTGGACTGGTAGGGCTGAACTGCAGTTGTAGTTTCTACCTACGCTTTCCCATGTGATTTTGAAAGTCATTTAAACTCTGCTTCATTTTGTTGCATTTTAGGAACAGGAGCAATTCACTATTTCAGAGGAAAAAAGGTCATGAAAATTTGTGGCTTAATGTGAGAACATGGTCATGAGAACCTAACAAGTACGAGAGGAAAAGGCCATAGGCTGTGGTACTCAGGGATGCTGTTTGATGGTGGTAAAAGTATCACAGTGGCAGGAGTCTTGTCTCCTACAGACAAAACGTTCAGCTTTTTGTAGCTAGAGAAATCTTTGAAGTGTGCAGCCTAGAACCAAGGAGAAACTTTACCCTGCTGTGTATAACTTTTAATGATCTGTGTGTAGGTAAATTTGCCCATGAAGAAAAGTCCTTCCGCATGGTTAGCACAAGGCTTCCATGACAGTGCATTCCTACATTGCCATCACCAACAGATGGTCTCAGCACTCATGAGTCTGTTTAAAATTACTAATTTTGTCCACTTCTGAAATGGCTCCTCCTGTTTCTAAAGGTAACACATGCCGTTGCAGTTAACAGTTAACATTAGATAGCTGTGCTGTTTTAGCTGTTGGCAGTTCTGCTTTGGCTTTGCTTAAATCCATGTTTTCAAAGGCTCTTCTGCATCTACAAACAGCAACAGTCTGGTGATCAACCAGAGAATTTTTTTGCATGAGCTCTGAACCACCTCCCACAGGCAGTTTAGCACTGGTTTAACTAGCACGTTTTATAGCCTGTTAATTAATATTGGCAAATTGGTCAGGTTGCTGAAATCAATTTGAATATAGTTTTCCTTAAGCCATTTTCTAAACCAGTCTTCAAAGCACATCACTACCTTGGTACAGAACAGTGAGCATTTGTTTTTTTTTGCACTGTGTTAGACCAGCCTGGATTTGTACAACAATGACAGTTCAAATCAGAAGACAATATATTTCTTTGCTACTTCAAAAAGGACTTTGGTAGACTATCAGAACTTGTCCTTGCTACTTAAGAGTGTGCCAAATATAACTGGAGAAGATGGGCTTTTAAAAAGACAGGAAGTAAAACAAAAAATATCCACCCTTCTTCATATGCTATAAAGCAGCAGAAATACCACCTAAGTTAAAATACTTTCACAACACCATTAAATCTATTTATCTATTAAAGACCTCATTTTGGTCAGCTCACTTTGGTTATTCTTCTTTATGATCTCTTTTTCACTTCCAGCTCACAGGACTAAGCTTGCTTTATTTTTTTCATGGTACATTTCCCTTTTCCTGTTCTTGCCTCCTCATACTCACCCAAGAGATCTGTGATGGTCTGAAGACAAGACAGCTCCTTCTGTGTCTGAAGATAGCTTCTGGGCTACATGGGTAATGTGATAAGGACCCTTTCACTCTCTGGGTTGCTAATTTGGCTATGAATTGGATGGGTCGTGACTGAGATAGGTTGTTCTTTGGAAGCTTTCTAGTGTCTGTTTGACATGATTTATTCATGTTGATAGCAATCCAATCTCATTTGTCATAAATCACCACCACAACTGAGCTTAACGTGCTCTCAGCTTGATCCCCACCAAGATGCTGTGAGCCTTTGGATACATCTGTCCTGTCTGGAGTTTCTCCTCGTGGTGTGTTGCATGTGCTCTTTTTACAGAAAAATTAATACGGTGCTTTTCATCAGCTGGAAAAGACAAGTCAGTGCCCCAGCAGTAAGGGCAGAAGCAAACTTCCCCTTTGCTGTCAGCTGTGCCATTTGAAGATGTTATTGCCTCTTCAGGATGCAGGTGACTGTCCCTTTGCTGGAGGTGAGCATTTCCAGAGCTCTGGTGCTGTACAAGCCCATATAGGCAACTTCTGGTCAGCTTCAGTCAGCTGTATGTGTTTGAACAGTCCACACTGGTACCTTAAAATCACCTAGCTGACCTACAGCAGGTTGGGGACTCCTGCCGTAGAGGGTCCCTCCTGCTAGTAGAGCCCAGGTGTAGCCACTGTGAGTAAGAAGGTGCCATTGTTCCCCTGGAAATGAAAATGCTTTTTGCTGTCAGAATAACCCTGAAAGTCTGTTCACAGCCTGTGTGTGAACACTCAGAGCTGGACTTGGCATCCTTTCCAAAGATGGAGGAGGTTCACATCTTGTGGTGGTGTCTGTGGAGTCCTGTTGACCTGCTGCTGCTGGGCCCGGCATGATTTGGACCTGAACCAACTTGGACCTTGAGGCAATGTTCAGTCCATGGTCTTGGACCCAGTCTCACTAAGTGGTTCAGTTGTGGTCACCCTGCTGCAGAAATCTAAGCTGGACAGATGTGGTCTGGTGGGCCACTCATCTCTAGATTAAAGGGTGAGTGTGGTATTACTCTGCACCTCACTGTTTGTCCAGTGTCTGCACCCCAGTTTTTTTAAATCCTTCAGATGTCATTGTTATACAAATGTACGATCTGAAATTAAAGTGGTCATTTAATACCCAGGGAGATATCTCTAAGGGTTTTCAGCACCCCAGAGGTCACCCTGTCATTCCATTGCACTTAAGGGACACAGGAGATCTACTTGATTAGGAGCGGTGTGGTCTCTAGTCATACTTACAAGTAGCTTCACTGGAGTCCCTGCTCTTGGTGCACCAAAAGGCAGCAAGACCAGGGGAGCTGAAACATGAACAGGAGCTGGAAGCTTGGAGCTCTTTTCTGGCATGGCAGGTTTACTCTGTGGCTTCCGCCAAATTTCTCTAAGCTTCAGTCTCTTGGCATTGAAAATGGAGAAAATGCTCCCATGGTGCCTGTAAAACTCATTGAGGAGCCATCAGCAGAGTTCTTTAGATCAGCAGATGGGAGGATTTGTGTGGTATTCATTATTTGCATTGTAGACCTCCCTTTTTGTCCAATCAAATTTGTTTTTTCACCTGGGTATCTTGTTGGAACTGCCACTGGCGTCCTAGTTCTGGGCATGTACTACACATTTTACCTGCTCTCTGAACACTGATCAAAGCTTCTGGGAGGAGAAGCCAGCAACATACTAAATACATGTCAGTTCAGTTGTTTTCACATGCAGAGCTTTGCTTTTCCTGCTAAAGCTCATTGTCTCCAAGCCAAGTAATTGAAGGAGTCAAGGCCCTATTTAACCTCTCAGGAAGAGCTGATGCTTCGACATCCACAAAGAAGTTCTTTGTTTGAGGAGCTAAAGGATCTTTGCAAGGTTAGGCTCCGGTGTTACAGCCCAGCACATGTTCACTAGCTGTAATGAGCAAGGTAGGTGGTTGGGGCTGGGATGTGAGACCTAGGGCTTCACTGATTCCTCTGCCCAAGGGAATCTGGAACTGCACCTCTTACCTCTGAGGACTTTGCCCTGGCCACCAGATGTGAAGTAGTGTACTCCTGAGGGAGGTGGAGAAAGGCACTGCAAGCAGTCTGAGAAGTGTGTGATCCTTGTGTCAGATCTTCTCCTTTCTCTAAGGTAACTCAGATAATCACTGATCCACAGGAGAGAAAACAGTCTTCTAACCCTTGAATAAGTGATTTCAGGCACTGGTACCTGCTCCTGTGAACAGGAGGGACTGCAGGTTACCCACACCAGGGTACATTAGAGTTTGTTTTGTGATGGCAGACCCTCAGTTTGGAGCCTTTTGCTGAATGAGACAAGGAGTGGATTTGAACCAGGAATGTCCTAAACCCTGGGTTAAAGAGAATAGTGGCCTTCCCTAGTTTTGGACCTTGGCTGCCTGTTTAATGTGGTTAAATTCAGGGTAGAACAAATCATCTTTTCCCAGGAAATAGTCTTCCTGAGATCCCGGTCACGACCACAGGCAGTCTGCCTGAGTAAGGTGGGCTCTGTCACAGGAGTCAGGCAATAAGAATTTTACTCCACAACTGTCCAGCATTCAGTATGGCTGTTGATTTATATGTTGTGTTGCATTCTGCTGTGAAAATGCCTATAATGAGTAAACCTGTAATGCCTTCATTATTCATTCTATATTCATACAGTAGTCATTTTATCTCTTTTCTGATTTCTTTTTTTCCTCTCAGTTGTCACTGGTGCTATTGTGCTTCTGCCTGTGTTGGAAGTGAATTTGGACTAACACACTAAAATACTGTTGTTCTTTATCTATTAACAATCCTATTCAGCAAATTTGTGTTCAAAATGATGTAGTTAATAGGAGGGAATTTTAATTTCACCATTTTTCTTTAATTTTCTTTATTTCCTTTGTCTCCCTTGGAATTCTTACTTTGTCATGTGCAGTTGCAGACTTGCCCTCTTTCAACTCGAGTCACCCTCCAACTGATCACTATCATTCCGCAACCTGGAAAACCATGGATCTGCCTTGCTGTGAGCTGAAGCAGGAATCATATGAGGAGTTTCTTCAGTGTTCTGCCTGGTATTAGCAAGGTACTCTACAAGCTATTTTGAGATCTTCACCCCTATAAGTCATAGAATCATAGAATCATAGATTAGTTACGGTTGGAAAGGACCTTAAGATCATCTAGTTCCAGTCCCCCAGCCATGGGCAGGGACACCTCACCCTGAACCATGTCACCCAAGGCTCTGTCCAACCTGGCCTTGAACACCGCCAGGGATGGAGCATTCACAACCTCCCTGGGCAACCCATTCCAGTGGCTCACCACCCTAACAGGAAAGAATTTCCTCCTTATATCCAATCTAAACTTCCCCTGTTTAAGTTTTAACCCATTACCCCTTGTCTGATCACAACAGTCCCTAATGAAGAGTCCCTCCCCAGCATCCCTATAGGCCCCCTTCAGATACTGGAAGGCTGCTACGAGGTCTCCACTCAACTAGCTCTTCTCCAGGCTGAAGAGCCCCAACTTCCTCAGCCTGTCTTCATACGGGAGGTGCTCCAGTCCCCTGATCATCCTCGTGGCCCTCCTCTGGACTTGCTCCAACAGTTCCATGTCCTTTTTATGTTGAGGACACCAGAACTGCACACAATACTCCAGGTAAGGTCTCATGAGAGCAGAGTAGAGGGGCAGGATCACCTCCTTTGACCTGCTGGTCATGCTTGTTTTGATGCAGCCCAGTGATGCAGTCTGTCTAGTATAATGAGGATCATGGGTTATTTAAGGTGGAGGGCTATCAGCTAGAGTACTGAAGACCTGTCTTTCATCCACACCCTTCTGTAAGCAATTCCACATGATTGCTGTCCATATGGACATTGGAAAAACAGAGGAATCTTGCAAAAGCACTTAATTACCTTATGTTACATAAGAAAACCTTTGACTTGCTAAATTCTTCAATAATCACATTTTGTAGTCAATTTAAAATTGACAACAGCAGCATCCAGGTCTCACAGAGTGTAACGAATACATTGATTGTAGTTAATTGATAACATGCTCCTTTTTATTCCAGAACATGGCCGGAAAGCCAAGTGTATCCTTAGCACCTACTGAGGGAGTAACGATTAATTGGGTTAACTATTTGTATTATGTTTGGCATGCTTGTGCTGTGGAGAGGCACTAATATATATCCTCCCACTTTTAGGGGGAGTTTAGTTTATGTTGCACACAGAGGGGTGATTCTTGCTGTCCAAACCCTGGCATAAGCCATACAACCCTATGAACAGCTGGGCTAGTGCTTTGCAGTTCCACTTAACTCATCCCCGATGATGCCTTGGCAATGAGCCCAGTGTAATGTGAGGCACCACCTCATGACCCTGAACCTATAAACTCAGAATGCTTAAAGGACTCTGGACCACAACTGCATAAATGTTTTTCAAGGACAGGCTTCCTTGAATATCGATTACTGGAAGTGAAATGATTCAATGAGCTGAAATGAGTGCAGGATGGAGGCTGCTGTATTGCTGCATTTCTTGAGGCAGTTCCCCTCTGCCTCATGCTCTGCGTGTGGCTGGTGCTACCAGCACGCAGGCAGCTCTGGACACTCTCCAAGTCCCCTCAGCCTGGCTCACCGTTTTCCAGCAGGTTCTTGAAGCTGGGTATGGAGTCTTTTGCAGTTCTTTTTTTTTTGTGGCCCTAAGTCTGTTTCTTATCTGCTCTTTATCAGAAGGTCTTTATGCAGCTTATGATCATGAAATTCAGGTGGTTCTGCCCAAGGAACAGTACACAGCCAGCCATATGCCTGGAGTATACTTACTTACCCATAGAGACACTGGACAGATCTTCTAGTGTCCCAGTCTGGGAGCAGGCACACAAATGTTTCTTCTTGGGGAACACGTGTATTTTGGCCACATGGTGGTTGTGCATCCAACTGTGTGAAGAAGATGGAGCTAAGCAACTGTCTTTTTTATCTCTACAGGCAGTTACAGAAATCTTCTTAGCTAAAATAAAATTTTGGTCAAAGAGAAGAAAAAATGTCCTCCTCCTACCTCCTCCAAAAAGGTGCTGGAATGTGAGGCAAAAGCATACTTTTGCCTTCCAGGTACTAAGCAGGGCTTTGTGGTTGACCACTGCCAATTGCTGGTGCACAAAGCCAGGACTCCTGAGGCTTGAGAGTATATGATGCTGGGAAATCTCTGCTCCACCAACCACCTACTGTTTGGCCTTGGGGTAGTCATGTCATCTCTCTCTGCATCTCTGCTTCCTTCTCAGAATATGCCTTGTCTATGTACACTGGATTTTCTGGGGTAAGGTCCAGCCCATGACATTTATTAATACAGTGCTTGGCATGCTGGAGCATGACTCCACTGAGGTCTTCAGATGCTACTGAAGTGCAAAATAATTGAAAAAGTATGTTAAGGCTTCTTTTACATAATGCTGTCATCTAGACAGTTGACGCTTGTTGGCTTCTAGGTAGAGTTTGGCTTAGACCTCAACATTGTGCGTCTTGCTTAGAAGAGTATTTGCTTGCTGTATGCTATACTGTCATAGTTACAACCACTGCAGAACCCCTCTGTATGTGGAAGAGTAACCAAGCATTTGTTCTGCAGGGCCCTTAGACTGGAACTTGTCCTTGCTTGTCCCAGAAGAGCACTCAGTGGAAAATACCTTCACAAGCATTTTAGAAAGTGATCTCTGATTTTGGGGACCCACAGAGAGACACCTTGGTGTGGCCCAAAGATCTGAGCAGCCACAAACCAAAGTGCTTGGTAGATCAGAAAAGCCTCCACTAGGCACATGAGCCTGGAATCTGAGTGTGAGTGAGTATCAGCACTCCCTATGAGACTATTGAACAACCCATTGACAAGTTCTGGGACGTCTACAGTGTGGCACAAGAGCTGAAAACTTGCACTTTATTTGTGGAACTTTTACCCTCTTCAGCAAGTTGTAGTCTTTTGCATGGTGCCATTTGGCTGTGGAGTCCGCATGTGTGTCCCAGAAGAGGGGATGCAGGACAGCTGTGGCTCAAGGCAGCACTAAACTTGCAAACTATCAATAAGCTCAACTTCGAACTTCCACCTTCACTCTGCCTGGCAGCTTGCCCCTTTCATGCAGATGATGTAGCCCTGAAAAACATGCTCTGCCACACCACACACACAGGTAAACAATGCAAACTGTGTCAATGAGATGATAATCCCCTATGAAAGAGCACAAATTAGAGAGGAAATGCTCATTTTCAGTAACTAGCTTTCAAATAAAACAGCCATGACAGGACAGCTTAAAAAGTCTTTTAATTAGTCAAATTTACTTTCTCTGTTTAGTGCCTTATGATTGCTAAGCTTTTTATTGCTTTACATTTCTGTGCCAGCTTGTATGGTAACCCACTAGCCTACATCAGGCTCTAGTAGCAGCAAAATCTGTTGTACCAAAAGCAGCTGACAGCTTCCTGAAATTCACCTTAGGTTTTATGAAACACAAGTGCAGTAACTTCTGGCAAAGGGATGGTCAGGTATGGTGTCATTTCTTCTTCTGTACTTCAGTTTTAACAAGGGGCAAAGCTTCGTTTGAGGAAGACGACATTGGAAGAACATTATGTTAAAGCCCAGGCCTACACAACTGCTGATATTACTGCAAGCACCTGTCAGAAATACAATGAATTAGGGAGATTTATGCCTTAGGTTTGGGTGGTATTGGAGTAACCACCCAATCAGTATTAGGCAAGCAAATTGCTTAAGGGTAGGAAGCAGTGCCCTGGAGATCATGTATCTTGAAACAACGGAGTTCCCTGAGACCAGGTAAAACAATGGAGAAAGGGTTGATTCTAACTTGCCTGATAAATTACTCCACTGAGCTGATCCTGTGTTGCTAAGGGGAATGACTAATTCGTTCTGCATTATGCAAGTTAAGAAGAGATCACTTCCCATGCTGTGCTGTTTCTGTGACTCGCAGGGCTGGAGTACAGTGGCTGCTGCTGCCGTGGCTGAGAGCCTGCATTGGCTCTGCACAGTTCAGATTTCACTGAGGTGAGGTAAACTCCTCGCAGCTTACTCCTGCTGAGCATTTTTGATTAGATTATTTCCTCCTGCTGTCACAAAGCTGGAGCAAATCCAAAAAAGGTGTGGGATGGATTAGACATGGACAGAGAGTACAGGTCAGGTGTCTGGACACCAGGCTCACCACAGAGCTATGAAGGCAGCCTGGTGCAGATACCCAGCCCCACATGTGGTCCATAGTGAGAGGTCAATACCACTGCAGAGAGATGCAGAAAGCCATTAGGCTATGCTGGAGGCTTTCG
The DNA here is from genome assembly GCF_028554395.1 of Pezoporus wallicus. NCBI lineage: Eukaryota > Metazoa > Chordata > Aves > Psittaciformes > Psittacidae > Pezoporus > Pezoporus wallicus. The sequence goes on from NW_026642654.1 coordinate 5,419,672, forward strand.
AAAGCCAGTCAAAATGAAATGCTGTGCATGAGGCTGTCTGAGCAACTGCATCTCTCCTGAGGATGGGCATCTACCCAAGCTCCACTGCCCAGGGCTTGGTGCCAGCACTTTATCTCCAGCATTGCCATAAGACAGGAGTGGAAAAGCCCTTTTAGGTAGACGTTTTTGGGGCCCTTGTCTTTGGAGTTGCTGTGCTGGACCTTTCTTCTCTGCTGTTTCCCTTGTTCTCAGGAGGCTGGAAGAAAAGTTTTTTCTTCACCCACTTTAGCGCTGGGACTAAGCATTGGATTTCCTACTCACCACAACCTTTTCTTGGAAAAGGGCCAAACTGCCTCAGGCTAGTAAAAGCTCCAGCCCTGGGTTTGGATTTCACATGTTCAGGAATGCGTGGAAGAGCCATAATGGGCATTGTAAAGACTGTAGGCAGAGAAATGGTGCATACAGAGGTACCACGAAAAATGCACAGTTACACAGGACGTATATATATGGGGGGGTGTATATGCATGTCCATGTATGGTTCCATGTCCAGTTTCCCTTTGGGTAGTCACTGACCTACGGTAGTGTTCCCTGACCTATGAAGTGTTTCTTCTTGGAAAGACTGCAGTGATGTGGCTGGTCCTCTGCTATGATATCATGCCTTTCCCCTGCTGAGACTTGAGGCTTCTTCTGAGGTCTCCCAAAGCTGCTTGAGAACTAGTTTTCAAGAAGCAGAACTAATCCTGTTGCTTTGTTCTTCTGTCTTGGAATTACTTGCTAATCCCTGTTCTTCTGTAGCAACAACAGAGAAATAAAACATTTGATTTAGTGTGGAGATAATGTTTCAGTCCAAAGGACTGAAGGGCAGGGTTTAACTTTCGAAGATATCTTTGGTCTAGGAGACATGGGTGACACAGCCTTGGCAGTGCCAGGGATGCTAAGTCACTGAGATTGGATCCAATCACTGAGTTCATGAGCTACACATGGAGAGATCCCCTAGGCAATCACAGGAAGTCCATTAGGTCACAACATAGAGCGTTGGACCCATTTATAGGTACCACCCTCAGGCATGAATGTTCTGTTGTTTTGTCCAAAGCCCGTTTTCTGTTCAGTGGTCTCATAAAAAAAGTACAGTAGACAAGGTATTCTGGACAGAAATCTGCTGAGCAGGAGAAATCTTTGGTTGGAAAGTACCCTTTCTGCAGTCTCACCCAACCCAAAACACTGGCTTACAAGTTTGAAATTGTATCACTTTTTAATTAACTACTGACTGATGTTACCTTCCGAATCATGGGCTGGAGACACAGGATGCTAATGATTAACTATCTTGATCCCTATCCCATAATCCTAATGTTCTGCCAGTAGGTTATCAAACTATGTCCGGAGCAGAGCAAGCACTTGGCAACATTGCAGCATTCAGTGATTTAAGAAAAACCCCAAATGAGTCTTTAGTTTATGTTCCCATTTTAATCTATAAACAGTATCTACAGCTGCTGAAGAAAGGTGTTCAGCATTTCCTGGGTTTCACAAGCTGTGAGGAACAGTCATGATGAACTCTTTTTCTGAACTACAAGTGTTTGGTAGTTTAATAATAGGCTTTGGACACGAAGATCAAATGCTTCTCCGGGGAGTGACAGTAGGAGTCAGTGCAATAAAAAGACGTTAGTCACAGTCATGTACGGACAGTTGCAAAGGCACACTCCTGGCTGCAAAGACATAATCTTTGGGGAATTTTGTGTGGAGGACACAACTGGAAAATCCTTTGCCATAGTCTATCACCTTCAATGATGGATTGCTTATTATTTTGTGTAGAACTGTGTCAAGCTTCTTGAGCTTGTTTTTTTGTGTTGTATTTGAACCCATTCTATAGAGTCTATAGAAGTCTATAGAGTATTTTAATGAAAAACTGAGCTGTATCTCTCAAACCTGCATTTCTCACAGTACTGTCACTGTGCCACGTCTGGCCAGAGGGCAGTCAGGAGCCAGCAAGTGACCTAAAGACAGCCCCTCCTCTGACAGACAGGTTTTAGTGGTATCATATTGAGCAAAACAAAACCAGACAGGGGTAAGTAGTCCTTCCTAGCAGGAGCTCTGACACCTATAGCCAGACATGCTGGGAGCTGGAGCAAACTGGACATGGAAATCTGTCTGCAGGACAAGAAAAATGAATCGGTTGCCTGAATTTAGCTCATTTTATCATCAAATGTGAACCCAGGTCTTTCTGAAAAGGGAGCCTCTTTGAGATGCCACAAATGGTAATCAAGAAAAAGAGACTGCTCCAGCAGCTAGTAGTCTGTTGGAGGACTTGTGCTAATCCCATTACCTTGTATGTGTATTTCGTTCCTACCCACTCCATGCACTTCCCTGGCGCTATTTCCTCCTGGAGATTTCTGACCTGAGGGCAAAGTCAAAGAGTGGGATCTCTCTGCCATGGCAGTTTTCATTTGGTGGTTAAAGGGATGGTCCTGCAATGATGCCACATCCTTCCTCTTCCTTCCTGGTTTTCAGGGCCCTTCGGGCTCTCCCCACATCTCTTGGGAGGGTTGGGAAAGTTAAACAACACTGAGGAGTGCAACTCAGTGATTTTCACCATGCTGAAAACCAAAAACTCTTCATGCTGAAAGCAGTGTGAAAGGTTTTTGCACTATGTCATTGCATTTGCTCTCCAAAATATAAAAAACAGCGAGAAAATACCTATTTCTCCTTGGAGCTCCATGTGTTTTATTGCCATTAACACACTGAGACTGGCACTAGGAATCACACCCCAGCACTTAATGAGGTATTTAAGGATATTTAACATGCATTTCATTACTAAAGCAAAATTTCTGCTGTTGCTGCTCTGGTGTTTCCCAGGCACCATTATCTGATCTTCTAATTATCAGTTTCGTTCTTGTGTGGGTAATTAACAGGATATATAAGGGTTTTCTGTGTGAAATGCTGTATCCAGTTTTTATCTTCAGAGCTTATTTAAGACCAGTTAAACAAAGTGCTGTAGCAGTAACTGCAAGTCCCGGTTTTGGTGGTGGCTGAGGCAATGACAGGCAGGATCCTTGGGATATTTTAGGAGGTGTAAATTTGCCACATCACTGTCCAGCTTTGCACTGGGAGAGAATATGACTCTGCAGAAGCAGAAAATGCATCAGAAATGTAATATTAGGGAAGAGGGTGTCTGCTTACAGTGCAAGACAGACTTTGAGAAGGATAGCAAAGTGCTTTGATAGCATCATGCCAAATGGGAGCAAGTGCAGGAGGGACCAAATGGGATCATACAGAGAAAACTGCATACCGAAGCAAAAATGCCAAGTCCTTGTGCAGCCTGTGCTCTGCCTGATGTGTGATATGGGCCTGAACTGTGCTACTTGGTACAGAGTGTCCCTTGTACAGCAATTGCAGGAACATCAAGAGCAAGGAGCTTTGCTCTTCATCACCGTCCCGTGTTTTTCCTGCCCTCCTTCATTTGCTCACTGCCTCCTCAAAGGAGTCACCAGTGTAGGGTGATGGTTTCAGTGGCGTTTTGCCTGCTCCCCACAAAACAGCCTTGGGAAACTTGGTTTTCTGTATGGAGAACAAGGCAGTTACAGAGGGGAAGACAGGCTGGCAGCACAGCAATGCCCTGCTTCCTGCCACTTCTCTCCCTGCAGTTTTGGAGTCTCATCACCAGCCATCTACCACCAAGCTTAGCAAACCTTCATCAGTGATTCTTTTTCTCATCCCTTGTCCTTGATTGGCTTGACTGAGATTTATTCACCTGAGGAAGATGATGTCAAGATTGATAAAGGAATAGTTAGAAGAGGTAGGACTAATTCTCCTGAAAGAGGATGCACATTGAGCTGTCAGCCTCATGGGAAAAGCAGGTAAGACCTTCCCTTTCCCAAAAGCCAGCCTTAAAAAAGCCTTCCCTAGATGGTTCTGTATCCATGTCTCCCCCTTCCCAGTTACATTAATAGGAAAAATTATATCCTTGTCCACTGAGTTACTGCTATCATGTTTTTCAGCACTCTGGGTGGTGAGCAGGTCCTGATGATTATTTTTCCCCTCAATGCTGTTGACATGCACCCCCTCTTTTTCCATTTGCAAACCCTGGGTTTTGCTGTCTCTGGTCCCAGAGCCACTGCCTCCTGATTTCTCCTCTCCGTCCTCCCATGTGCTTTGTCCTTGTGCTTCTCATTTCTCATAGGAGAGAGGTGCAAAGCCTCTTCCAAACACAGAGCTGGGCTACAGCAGTGCCTTGTGAGCAGGGGGAAACTACCAAATGTGCCTACTCGCTCATCAGATATCTTCCAGAGGAGTTTTCCAAGCCTAATTCCCCAACTGCATGGAATGGGAAGTGTGCTAAGGAATGGTGAGCTTGCAAACCGTGCTCACAGAGCATGAGCTCAACATGGAGCTGTGTCCACCCAGCCTGTGTCAGGTTGTGACACTCCTCTGCCAAGTGCTTCCCCACACAGGCTGTGTGGCAGTGAAATTGGAAAGCAGATGTTTCTCTCCTGAAAAAGCTGTAGCTGAATCCTGGATTGTGTTTACGTTCCCAGCAGATATGCAATGTGGAAATGTCTTGAAATAGGAAATAGTGTCCCGGCTGAATGAGTAAAAGGCATGAGACTTAAAAAAAAGGTCGCTATCATCATTTCCGAGAGACTTGCCAGATTCCTCGTTTCTGTGCTTGATTTGCACATCCTGCAGATGTGTCTGCTCAAATTTCCCTTCTGGTATTTTCCTCTTACACAGTGTGTCAAGCACAGATGCACATTCACCTGAAAGGAGAGCTAGTTCAGATAAGTGAAATACCTACTGTCGGTGTGAGAGTGTGAGGAACGGATGTGACCAGGTGTACGCACACATGCCCACAGACAGCATGGTGGTAGATAAGCACACCATGAGTTGTTCATATTTTTCTAGGCAACAACAAATGGTTCTCTGCTGGGGACAGCAGAGGTTTAGCAAGTGAGAAACAATATAAGACTAGTCCTGATGAGTGCTGCTATGTGCTCCCTGTGGGAGGTTTAAGAGCCAAGTGGCCTTGTGAGATGTGGGGACTGTCCTGCAGAAGATTTCCAAGTTGATTTCCAAATCTTGTTTAAATGTAAAATATCCTTCCTCCTTGTCTCTCAGAGGTTATCAGCTGCACGTTTAGTTACAGGTACTGTTGGGAAACATTGCAAGGAAACTGAGAAAGGCTAGGAAAGCAAGGGCTTTGCATAAATATAGACTGAATTTAAGAGTATGGTTCAGAGAATTACTTCTTTGTAATAGCCTAGACCCAGAAGATCTGGTCATGAGACACTATGACAGCAGATTCTATAAACTGCAACTTCTACCTCCCACCAGGCCAGACTTTGATCCCAGCCAGATGCTGATTCCCATTTGCTGTCTCTTCTGGTTTAATCTGTGTTGAGATCAGAGCAGGGGAGAGCTAGGTGGCACCTCTAACAGACCGTGACCTCATTTTGATACAGTCAGAGTCATCTGCTCAAGCAGAAGGGACTTGTCAACAGGCTTGGGAGTATAGAACTTTGAATCAAAGCAACTAAATACCATCTTCTTCTTGCAGAAGTAGCATCCTCCAATCAGGCAGATGACACCAGAAGATCAATGCTCCCAAACCAGTGCTTCCAGACTCCTGTTTCTTGCAGAGTTTGTTATTTTCTTATTTCCCTTCATCCTGTTTTACTTGGAGGGCCAGCAGTGCTGTGAGGAGCTGCAGAGGTACCAGGTGAACTCTGCGTTGGAGTGGGAGCTCCCTACTTTGCAGGGGACAGCGAGGACCTGGCTGGAGTGATGAAAAAGGGGAAACTAACATAGCTCTTGCTTGGCACGGCACAATATCGTGTGCATAAGCACAATAATGAGATTATCATGAAAGACAGAGCTGCCCAGTGTGGCAGATCCAGGTGGGAGCATCAGTGACTCTGTTATGGACCTGGTGGTAGGATGGGATTCCCCACATTTCTCTAAAAATGTTGCTGCAGGGCCTGTCTAAGGCAGGAGGTGCGATCTGACAGACCCATGGAGTGATGTGATGTACTGAACCCCATCATGCCTACTACTGCTGGGAAAGGGGGAACTTTGTCAAAACCTCCGTGGTTGTCATGACAAAGAAATCACCAAGAAGCACTGGGAAGATAGTATCAAAGGAAGGAGATAAATTAAGGAGACGCATTTAAATCTGACTCTTATGGACTGGAAACATCAAAACTAATATCGCCCCAGGGAGCTGGAGTGCAAGTCCAATGCCAGCCACAAGTGGAAATGAACTTTCAGGGTAGTTCTCTGCTCGTCCTCAGGAAGCCATGCACCTCACTGCCATTAGTGCTCTGGGCTGCCAAGGAGCCTGGGCTGGGAGGAGCAATAGCACAAAGAGATTAAATGAAGAGATTACAGTCTTGTCTATACAAGAAAAGTTGTATCAGTTTATCTAGGTGGATTTAGTGATGTAGTAAAACTGAGGAAAACCCCAAGTGTAGGGGAGCTTCAGATCCAGCTGCAGTAGGCTTAACTAGCTGCAATGCAGAACTGCCTTGGCCCCTTTGAAGATGTGGGGCCAGATGTTTATCTGGACATCTGAATACTCCTGAAAATGCCTTACCCTCAATGCTGTGAAATGGGGCAATAACCCACAGAGGTGGGGTGAGGACAGACACACTGGGGACTGCAAGACACCGAGGTGCTGCAGTGGCTGAGGCATGCCAAGACAGGGCTTGGCACCAGCGTCCCCCTCTCCCCATTGTGCTGGGGTCAAGGACCCTGGGGTGCTCCAGGACATCTCCCTGCTCTCCCATCCAGGCACAAGGACTGTGTCTATGGGCAGCTGTGATGGTGCACAGGGAATTTCCATGGCAAGTACTTTCATGCCTTCTGCCTCGGGTGCTAGAGAGTGTTTTTTTCTGCTGTGCCTGCAGAAGAAAATGCAATCAGAGCAACAGAGTATTGGGCCTTCCTTGGGATGTGGTCTGAGCTGACATTCAGTGAAGTTTCCTCACATCTTTGCTGTCCGTGTTTCTCTCCCTGTGTGGCTAACCCACTGAAGGTGCTGAGGTTTTTATTTTGCTTTTCAAGCTACCTAAGTAATGAGTTAACCTCTCTCTGCCAAAAAGGGCAGTAATTTTTCCTGTAGAATCATATACCAGCCACTACTTTCCACCAGCTGAGCCCTGTCCTACTGTCACAATTACGTTATCTAAATGCAGTGTGAAATCTACAGCAGACAAAGGGGACAGCACAATTTGCCGAGGCCCACTGGCATCTGCACATCACTCTGGGGAAACAAATCACGGATTTTCTCAGCCTGTTGCAAAAATTAAAAAAAAAAAAAAGATATATTCATAGGGGTTGATCCTGTCAGATGCTGAACACACATTTGCATGTATGGTGCTGAGTGCGTGCACCTCGACTGACATTAGTATGAAACTAATATTGGTGAGAATGTCCGTTCGTTGGTAAACCACCGAGTGGCACTTGGCTCTCTACAGAGGCCAGCACCCTCTCCGCTTGCATGCACATACAGAACTTGCATAACTCCACAGTGAAAGCAAACGCTATTATTAGTTTATAAAGCAAGTTTTGTTGAATTTGGCAGAAAACGTGCATGTGTAAGTTCCCCCAAATTAATTAAAGCGTTTAGAGCGATCGTGGAGATAGCAGCACTGCTCATCTAATAGATAGTTTTAACAGGTTCATAAATGCTTTTATGTAATTAATTAATGCTTGGCTACCTCAGGTGAAATAATCTGGGCATGCATGTTCCCTTAAATCAGAGCAAAGGTAGAGGGGCAAATTCATGCTCTGTTTAAGCAGCTTCCATGAACGTTGGTCTGAAGCCCATTGCGGGCTCTAATTTATCTCTGGAGGACAAAATGTGATCTGAACTGACTGTGTGAGCAGAAGAAAGAAAATGCATGAAATAATAAATAAGGCCATTGTTCTTGCCAGGACCAAGTGCCAGAATTTTCTTCTCACCCAGTTTAACTCCTCTTCTCTTGTAGTCCCAGAGCAAAATCAGGCTCAGAGCTGGTCAACAGGCACTTGTGCCAACCCCATCACCGGTGTGGTGGCACTGCAGTGGTGCTCAGCAGTGTGGATGAGAAGCTACAGTGAGACATGAGCTGCGTAGTGTTGGTGGTTTCCTGCAAGTGTACACATGGGAAGTTTTGGTGCATGAGCCATCACATCAGTTTCGTGAATTAATTTAACGGAATATATCAGACATGCTCCAGCCATATAAGGACAGCTGGTAACATGAATGTGAATGTGCTCAGGAACACTGCAAGAAGATGGCTAGATATAGATGCCATGGTTCAAATGTAGCTCCTTTGCCTCCTATCCAAATTCCTGAGCTTGGGATTTTAGATCTGGACTCAGTCCTCCGTCTGCCTTATGCATGGGGGCACAGGCACATGCAAAGCTTGGAAAGCCACAAGGAGACGAACAAAGACGTCTCAGAGAAGAAAACCCACAGCTTAATCTGAAGATTTCCTGAAACGACTGTGTAGTTCTAGTGCGCCTGTGAATGTAGCTGAGGAAAATAACCCTTTTTTCTTCAGATCCTATATAAGTTGAGAATGCTATTTGATGGTCGCTGTACCATATCAGTATACCCTTACTCACTTTTTGTTAATACTTACTATGTAATATTGTCTCTGCTTTAATAGGTAGAAAGCTGTATTTTAGTTCTCTACTGCAGCATCACAATAATTACTTGATAAATGCCTGTTTTCCCTGCGGAAAAGCAAGAGAATTAATGACCAGGGTATAAAACCAACCTGGCTTCCAGGTGAAGGTGAGTGGAGAACCTCCCCTTCATTTTCCTCTGCAAGCAGGGCATATCTGATCTGAGTCACTGAGGAAATCAACTCAGAGATCTATCATCCTGTTTTCACCTCCATGCTTTTCAGAGCAGCATCACACTTTAAAAAACTTCCTTATATAAAGCCCATCCAGGTACACAGAATGCAAAAGCTATGCTGCTTCCAGACAAGAGGTAGATACTCAGCTGACTCAAACTCACTTCTGTCCTGCAAGCCTGCATGGAGACCAGCTAGGCCCAACTCAGAAATGGATCCAGCTTTCTCTGAAATGTGTTTCCAACTCAGTGTAATCAATCTCTGGGTATAGCCCAGTCTAGCTCAGTGCTCAGATGATGAAGCTGCTTCTCACTCCTTCATCTTCTGACCTGATGGGACCTGCAGTCCAGCTGCGTGTGGCCCAGCTTTAACATATAAATATAAATAAATACATATACCTCTTCCCTGCCCTCCAAATGCCAGGGATATGGTATAGCCTGGTCGCCAGGACAGAGTCCTGTGTGTAAGAACAGAGCTCACACCCACAGAGGCTGGTGATACTGAAAGCCAGGACTCTGGAAGCAGGGGGTCTGCTCTAGCCATAGGGATATTACCCAGAAGTAGACAAAACAGGTTAAGATGTGCTCTTGACTCATTTTAATGCTCGTGCTATGGGTAGGGTTCCTTTGATCACACCTTCCAAATCAGACCCACTAAAAATTTTAGGGGCTTCTAGTTCCTAAACCTGACTCCATATCCAAGCTTTTTTACATCTCTGTCCAGTTCAGGACCTTTTTGAGCATCATCTAAAGAGCTTCAACTCCAGTAGTAAATACTCTCCAAGACTGAGTGCTGCTGCTGGACAACTTTAGGTGGCCTGCATTTAATCCGGAGTAGCTTGTTATGATAGTTAAGGAAACTACTGCAGGGAGGCTGACGGTATGGAAGTAGCTGGAACTCACCTCATTTCCATGCAGGTAGTCACCTAGGGATATGTCCTCCAATTAACTTTGGTATTGAATGGATGCTAAATGAGAAAGCCAGCATTGTTGCTTCCTGCATCACGTTCGGTATTTTCTTTTCCATGACTGTGATGCCTAACGGACAAGCTCCCACCCTGGAAAAAAAAGCTTGTAAACTAGATATCCTGCGCAGCTGTATCTGAGAGTATTTCCTATTTATTGTTTAAAGAAAATCTCTGGAGTAAATTGTGGAAGAAAAACACTGGAATAAACGTGGGTTAGGTTACTCCCTTGTAAAAGACACAACACTTCAAAGAGTGTGAAGCAGAGCACTGACATTCCTCCTTTGTTTCTGCTTTGCTTCCTTTGATCAAATCCTTTTCTTGGATTACATAGTTCCTCATGCATCGCGCAGAAGAATTTATTTCTGCTTGCAAAGGTACAATTCTGGAGTAACTTCACCGGCTCCAAAACAGTTGTTCCAGATCTAGGGCTGTGCAAGAGAGAGCGTCAAGTACTCAGAATGGTGAACACATTTGGGTATTGCTGTAACACCTTGGAGATCTAAATCTGAGTCAAGGCCCTGCAGTGTTTGGCACTGCTCCGTCCTCTGGTGGAAGGAGCATCCTGGGCACACAGGATGTACCATGAAAACCAGATTTACAGCTTCAGTTACTCCGTGGCTTTCTTGCCCGTCTCTTTGTTTTGCCTCTTTCTTGGTTTTCCTCATCCTATTTTCTGTCTTTTATTCTCTATTTGTTTCTACAGATAAGCATGTATGTCTGTGCACACATGGAGGTACCCTCTTTCTGGCCTCTCATGTCTTATGAATGAAACACATTCTAGCCAAATTTTTATGCATGCTTTGTATGTATATTCATATAAACATATAAATATTTTCATGACACCATCATTTCAATGGAAAATCGATTTCTGAAATGTTCTGGCCTTACTTTACTTGCGTATCAGAACTTCAGTCAAGAAACGTCTCATTGGGAATAAACTGAATCCAGCCTTTTATCTGTGTAAACATGGTTTTAAGTGTCCAGTGTCCACCTCTGCTCACTGTGAAGGGGTGTTTGTCAATAAGCTCAAGCTTTGCTGGTGGCCTTCTCTTCAGTGGAGTCTAGCACTCCCTTCAGCAGGGTTCAGTTTAAGGAGAATGGATTTCCATCTCAGAGCTGAGAAGTTCAGTATGATAGAGAAATTTGGAGGAATAAAGGTCTGACTATTAGACTCAGTGGTTGCATACAGACAGATAAGCCATAATGACCCTCCTACAGCTATGGAGTAGGATTATTGATTTTTGATGTTTGGGTCTCATTTGCGTCACATAATTACAAACTATATGGTCATGGCTAGGCTCAATACGTGTCCTACTCAAAGCCCATCAGTTTGGTTATCTATCTGTGGAGGGATGCAAATTGCACATCTTTTTCATAGAGACGCTGTCATTAAGGAGACTTTTTTAAAAAATATATACTCCTCAACCATGGTTTTGATCTTAAAGTCTGACATGGAAAAAGTCACTCTCAGTGTTTCCATAATTGGTTAAGAGGAAAGTCTGCACCACTTTTGGACTCTCTTCTCTATGGCAGCAGTTGAATTTGGCCTGAAATTATGGTAATCTGCAGTTAGTGGAGGAAGTTGATCTTCAGGTTTCTTATTCTTGGCTTTATAAATGGGCCTGAACAGTGTCATTCGGAGAGCAATACCATCCATGGGCAAGGTGGCCTCTATACAAAAGGTTGTGTTTTAGCCTTATGGGGAAAAAACAAGGCGGTCCTGAACATGGGGAAGCAGCCATTTCCCTCTCTTTACTGAAAGCCTTAGAGAGACAAACTGTGGCTGTGTCCTGGAGGAAGACTTTACTTTTGTTCTTTCTTGTGTTCCTTCATATAAACATATCCAAGACTAAAAGTATTTGGCTGTTCTTCCTGTCTGGAAACATAACGGGAGTCATGAAGATTAGGTAAGTTAGCTGTGGGGGTGATGCATCTCACTCTGTCTTAGCCACCTGGCAATTAGGCGTCTTGGCTCCAAAAGTTTTCTTGGCTCCAAGAGCCAGGGGAGGAAAATAAGGCACCTTTGCTGGGCAGTTCAGCCCCTGCGTTAAGCACCTGTCTTAAGATGGGATGACTTACCCTCTGGAGCTGATTGCCTCTCTGCCTTACCTGCTGAGGGAATATATACAACTAGTTCAGGTTAAATGTATGGCTTTTAGAAAGGTGAAATTAGCTGTCTCTCTATGTCTAGTCTCCTAGCCTGTGCTCCTGTTGCTGTGAATGATGCTGTTTCATGACCAAATTCAGGCTGCCTCAGTCATCATTTCTGTCCCCAAGAGACTGCTGAAATGAAATGTCCCATCTAACAGGGTCATGCTTTGCAGGCAAATTTTCCACACCTCTTGCTTTGCACAGACTAGTACATCTCTGGTATTTTTTAAAGTGAATGCTTTATGCAAGGAGTCTGAAAACCTATCAGAGAAGGTTTGAAAACCTATCAGAGCAGCTCTGCATCAAAACATCCCCATATGTAGTTTTATCAGCTGTTTCAGGGTTGTTGTTATATATCTCATATTGTTATGCTTCAGGACAAAGATACAGTGGCGCCTCTTGGGTGACTGTTTTTATGCTACTAAAAACAACTCCTTTTTTGCTTCCCTTAAAACCAGCTCCAGTGGAAGTGTCTTTAAAAAATAGATAACTTGCTGTCTACTTCTGGTTAATGCTTGATTTATACTGTTGTTACTGGGCCTTGTAAAATAGGGCTGCTCCTATCACAACATTTCTGGATACATAAACAGTCAAGACCAGCCATTTGAAAGTCCCCGGCTCTGTAACCCAATATTATTTAACTTTTGCTTTGATCTTGTGCCTGGATTTGTTTTTCCCCTGAAAGGCTGAAAGTTTTCACAATTCTAATAATGCATCAAAGCTGATAGAGTGTGTAGTTCAGCCAACCTCCAGCATCAGCTCACTTTGTGAACTCAATAAGTATCTTTCCTCCTTTTTTCAGGTTTAATTTCATGTTTTCTTTGCAGTGATTCTGGGGAGTAGTGTGCTGCTGGTGCTTGGGGTAGTGAAGGGGTAAGAGCGCCAGGAAACGCCAGGCACAGTGCAGTCAGATGCTTCCTCCCAGAGGACTGCCAATGCCCTGAGCACCTCTAGACGTCTCGTGAGCACAGACTGCTGCTCCTGCCAAATTGCATGGTGGTTTTGGGGATGGAGACGAATATCCATTGAGTATTTACTTGATGCTATCAAACTCATTTGTCTTGTAACCAAAGTCAGAGTCCCTAGAGGTGAAATTCAGTGCACCAATTCACTGCTCGATCTACACATCTTTGAAAGGAACATCATTAACATGCCTTACACATGAACAAATATGGCTTTGTTCCATGTTACTTCATTAATGTATTATTTAGGCTATAGATTTGAAAGCCAGAAGGCACCTTTATGATCACCTAGTCTGATCTCATGAGTACCACAAGCTAGTAATCTAGGCAGTAACCTGTGGTTGATCTGTATCACGTATTTTAGAAAAATAGCCAGTTTCCCATGGCAGTTTGGACTGATCTCCCTAGATGTGCTGATTTCCAGTGAGTCATTTGCCAAAGGGAGAGCAGAGAACACAGTGGCAAAGCTAGTATTTGCTGGGCAGATCTGGAAGAGGAGATTCACCCTAGGAAGCCAGACAGGCCCAAATACAAACAAAGATGGAAACTGCACCATTCTGTAGATCTGAATTTAGATCTAACCTTTGGCTGAGGGCCTATTTCCCCTTTTAAGTCGAAGTGGAAAACAGTCTGCTTAAGGAAGAGAATTTGCTACTTGGATAGCATAGGTGAGCTCTGAAAAACTAGAACCTTTTGGGCTTGGGATGGACAGAAAAATTTGTCCAAAAGGAAAAGAAATACCCTGAGAAATGTTTTTAATTGTATGTTTTCCTTTTCATTTGAGATGTGTGTTTTTGGTGTTGAGTGCATGATCAGAAAAGACTGACTGATGGAAACATACTTGTTTTGGTGAGGGACTGATGAAACATGCTGAAGCCCATGGACTTGCCTAAGCTTTCATGCAAGCTTGCTTTGTGGGCTCCTGGAAGAGCAGGATTTTTTGAAGCATACTCGGGAAGACTGACAGAGCCAGTGTCCATAACTGGAAACAGCCTCCAGAATTCCAGAACTGTTAGGGTTGGAAGGGACCTCTGGAGAACATCTAGTCCAATCCAGCTGCCAAGGCAGGGTCACCTAGAGCAGATTACACAGGAACGTGTCCAGGCAGGTTTGGAATGTCTCCAGAGAGCAAGACTCCATGACACCCCTAGGCAGCCTGTTCCAGTGCTCTGCTACCCTCAGCATAAAGAAGTTCTTCCTCACACTGAAATGAAACTTCTTGTGTTTTAGTTTATGGCCATTGCTCCTCATCCTGTTGCTGGGTGTCACTGAGAAGAGTCTGGCACCACCTTCTTGGCACCCACCTTTGAGATATTTATATGCATTAATGAGATACCCTCTCAGTCTTCTTTCATTTAAACAGGCCAAGCTCCCATAGTCTCTCCTCATAAGAGAGATGCTCCAGACCAGGAGGTGGCTTGCTCCTGCAAGGCTCTGCAGGCTTTCCCCACATGGTGTAAAAAAGGAGCTGATAACTGGCATGTCACCCTTGGACCTGGATGTAGGAGCGTACCATCTACCTGGTCCCAGCCCTGGCCCTGCAAGCTTGCCTGGGGGAAGAAAGAGATGAATAGAATGCAATACAAGCAGGCTTTTCCATGTTAAATGCTGGGTTAGGCACTGAGCAGAAGCATCCTGTGAAGGGGTGCTCTGTTTAATCTATATTTGTGAGCAATGCAGCGATAACATATTCCATCAGAATACCAGGCACGCTGTAGCTGAAGGGCTGTGGAAAAGTGTGTGCAGGAACAAACGGAAGAGGCAGTCAGGGGGGCTGTGATGATTAAGTTCTCGAAAGATTATTGATTTATTGAATGAAGGTCAAAACTACTCAGCAAAAAGGCAGGAAATCTTAGCACAAAGAGGTTCAGTGTGGAAACGAGGAACTTAAACGTCAAGCAGGAAAAAACAGCGCACACAAGTGTATATGAAGCATTAAGAAAAGCTGAATAGAGAAGGTCAAGGCTTTCAATGACACACACTGGTTGGTACAGCAAAGCAATAAGCAAACACATCTCAACAGGCGTGACTGGCAGCGTTGGCCCTTGGGTGATGGATAGCAGGCAAGAACAGAATGACGCATGAGGGATTAGTTCAAGTGCCAAAGAAGGCTGGAGCTCCTGAGATAAACCTACACAAAGAATAATTTCTTCGGGCAGAGGTCTGGCCTTGACCACTGGAGCTGGCTTGCATGGTATGACCAGCTTCCCTGCTAAGATGTTTTAGCTGCCACGCTACAGTGGCCACATCCTAACTACCTGGGAATGATCTCTCCACCATGCAAACTCCCAGTCTGTGCTCACATAGCACTTGGGAAAGCACTAGCTGGCCTGGGTCAAAATCATGACAGGGTCAATTATTCTAACCAGTTATTAGTATTGACGCGGGGACAAAAGAATCCAGTGTAAGCCCTCTGCCTGCAGCATGCTCACTTTAGGTAGCACCAATGCTGTTTCTCTTCTGTGCAATTTACGAAGTGTTCCTCATTTCCCAGTGTGATTGTGTGGTTTGTAAACCGGGAAGAACCCATGCATCACTCAAAAGCTTGCCAGGAGAACACCAGTGGTTAAAAATGGTAGAAGCTGCAGATGTCCACACCCTCTCATCGTCTCCTGTCTGCCACCCATCAGCTCTCAGTTTTCCAAACTATGGCTTTCCCAAAGTGAAGGTGTAGGTCAGCTGTGGAAAGGTGGCTCAAGAGGGCTGGGTGGAAGGGCAACACAGGAGGGCTGGGGTTACAGGTGACCATACAGGCTCTTGCCACGTTTCAGCATGTGAATCCTCACTCATGTCTTCTCTGCTTTGCAGTGGAGAGACAGACAGTGGCTGCTCCCCCGGGCAGTTCTCAAGACAGGAGCTCAAGGCTCCTGCTGTCTCCCTGCAGCTTGTAGGCTTCTGCTCCACCCTACCCTGCCTTCCTCTGCTGTCTGGTTATGAGTGCGGCTTACCTGGCCACAAACGTGTCTGAGTATATGCAATCATTCGTTTGTTTGTGTGCATTCAGGAAAAGACAATGCAGAAACCAGTGCTGGCACACACAGCTGGTGCTGACTTCAGATAAAAGCTGTGTGCACTTATTTGTTTGTGTTTTTCATTATGCAAACAAAGTTGTACTGGTGAAGGCTGAGCTGACTATGGAGCAGTTTGCCTGAAGACAAGAAGGAGCTCCTCTAGAGGAAATCTTTTCAATGCTTTTTTCCAGAGATAGTAAAGCATTTGCTAAGATGCTGCTTTGTTGAGAGTGAAGTGCCTCACATGAGTATAAGAGCTGCCTTTTCCTATCAGAGATAAGAGCTGCCTAGCCATGGGTGAAGGCTCAGACAAACAGTTTAGGGTCCAGAGCACATACATGGGACATCTCGGTTGCAAGCAGTCAGTGCTTTAGGGACTTGCTGTTGTGGAGCTTGAGACGATTGACCCAATAGGATGGGTAGATTTGTCCCCATGAACTTGTCTCAGCCACTAAGGAACTGCAAATTTAAATCCCTGCATTGAACCCCACTTTGGGCTCTGCAGGATTATGAATTCCATAATGCAATTAGCCAATGGGTAATAACATGCTTTTGTTTGGTCTGAACCTGCTGCACAATGATTTCTCCAGATGGCCCTTAGTTCTCACTTTATAAAAATACTTGCTCAATATTTGCTCTTAATCCATCTCCTCTGCAGGATGATCCTTTCAGAAATCTCTGTTTCCCAGTGCCATTGACCCTTTGCTCATGGGGAAGGTTCCATACTTGTGTTCATGTTCGTCACCTTCCTGGGAAAGCTTCCTGATTCTTCTACACAACTTTTTCACCCCAGGTGACTATAGTTGCATGCATATCAAACACGGAGTTAACGCTTCAGAGAGCTATCAGCAATGACTCCAAATTATGTTTTCTCTGTGGTAATGCAGAGCCTCTTTTTGCCTGTGTATAGTTAAAACTAACGTTTCTATGTGTGCCACTCCCCATCAGTTGGCACTGAATTTTGCTGGCCAAGATATTGCCCAGTCTCTTGACACAGTGGAGTACTTTGGCTTTTCTTCATCAGCAGCTTTAGGCTGACCAGCCTTAGTTCTTTCCTCTGAAAAATGTACCACTGCAATGTCCAAACACCTTATTCCAGTTGTCTTGAGTTTGATGATTTCTCACTAAATCTCAGGCCAGTGCCTGAGGAGAACCTGCCTAAGACCTCCTGGGGTTGGTCCAGGGCTGGGGCAGGTGAAGCACCAGGGTTCCTGGTGCTGGTGGGAGCCTGTTCAGCAGCCAGAGCCACTGCAGCTGCCCATGGGCAGTTGTCCTTGTTGGTGCTAGTCCCAACAGAATGATCTCCACAGTGTGAAGCTTGAAGCTGTTTGGAGAATGAGGTAGGACACTCCCCTCCATCTGTGGCACTGCACATCAGCCTCTGGTCTTCTGGCAGTGAGAGCAGGCCTGATGTGACTGCTTAGCAGGGCACGGACCAAGCTGATGACATGCATCTCATGGATGAGGGCACAGGGAGAAAGAAGCCATGGGAATGCTTTGCTGAAGAGTGAAATATGGGCCTGGATAAGCAGGGGAGAGGGTCGGGAGCTGAGCATATGTCCTTCAGCATGAGAAGTGTGGCCAATGCATTTTCTCCTTTAGCTCTGGGTGGTTGTCTATAACTGGGCTTTTTGCATCTGTGAGGTTTTTCTAATGTTCCTGTGCTGATAGCAGTACTGGGGAAGTACAGAAAGGACCACAGGGCTGATCAAAGCTATGGAATGGCTCCTGTCCAGGGGGTGGAATAGACTAGGAAGAGACATGACTGAATGATATTGTACAAGTCCACAAAATCATGACTAGCAGGAAGAAAGCACCTAGGGGATCACCATGTCTTCCAGTAATAGAACTGGAGGATGCCAAATGAAACTCCCAGATGGCAAGGTCAGTGCAAAGGAAAGGAGGCAGTTGTGCTCCCAGGGAAGAGGTGAAGGTGTGGAACCCAATGCTGCCAGGGGTTGTAGGTGCTCAATGTTTACACAAGCTCAAATTCATGGAAGAAATATCCATTGATAGTTATTAAATACAAAACCGCAACCTCTGCTCCAGGATATCCATGAAGGTTGGAAGAACATCCTGGAGCAGCAGTATTATAAGCCTGGCCTTTTATACCTTTCCCTGGCATCTCTCTTTTGCCAGGAAGAGAAAAGATCCTGAGATAGATGGATCCTTGATCTGGCACACATGGGCATTCTTAGGAATGCAGGTGTGTTCTTCATGCGAAGGCAAAAGAAGTCTTAGTTGGCATTTTGGACAACTTGATCCCACTAATCTTACGACCTCAGTGAATCAAGGTTATGGTTAAGACAACTCCTTGGACACCAGTGCGCAAACGGCATGTTGCCTTTGCTGATGCAGGCCCAAAATGGCTGCTGACTTGCCCACGTATAACTCAAATCCAGCAAAGAGGAGTAACAGTTCTATCCAAAGGAAAGATGGTACAGCCAGAAAAACTAGTGGTTTGTCTAAGGTAGCAAGATGTGTTAGATGGTCCTGGACGTTAGCGTCCTCTGCTCAGAGTTCAGGCCCATTTAAGCTGTATGAGATCATTCAACTTAGCAAATCACTGTATGTCATGTTGTGTCAGTAGCCAAATCATAGTCTTGTACTGCAAAATCTGCGTCCAAATATGTGTATATGAGAGGTGCGGCAGCAGAGGCGTGCGCTAAGTGATGCTGGGTGTAGCAGCACTTTTGTCATAACAGGGTTTTGTTTGGAAAGAAGCGCTGCATGAGATGACACAGTGTTCAGTGCTGCTGAGATACTTCATGTGTTTGAAACCAAGTGAGTGCAACACACGCAAAAATCAAGGTCACCCAGAGATGTAGGCCACCCAGCCTGAGAGCTTGGCTCAGCCACTCAGGAATCATTTCCTAGCCTGCCAAAGCATGAACCAGGGGTTAGCATATACTCATGGTGTTCATCTGATAACGCTACCTGATGATTAATCTCTATAATTAATCGTACATTAATAGAGTTCACTGCAGCATATTGAAATGGCAATGGAGATTCCCGCTTTAGAAAAACAAAGGAGTTTTATGGCTCATAATAGAACAGGTAAAAAAAAAAGAAAAAAAACAACACCTTATTTTAAACTCGTGTGATGCAACATGGTGAATCCATGTGTCACTTGTTTTGTGATACCAGTCCATCGCCCTCTCTCCTCCCTTTTGCCACCTCACATGCAGGACTGGGTCATTACCAGTCTGCAACCTTGGACATGGAGAGATTGTGGTTATCTCAGTCAGACTTCTGCTGAAAGTAGAAGACTGAATATCTGCACCAAGCCTCTACAGCCCTGGGCAGGAGCCCTGCACCTCTATTAAGAGAAATGTATCATGGAACTGCCATGGGGTGGGACACTGTCGTGGCTATGTGAAGATAAGGGAGCATGCTGAGCTCTTCCAGGGAGCTGTGAGGCTGCTCTGAAGGTGTGTGTCTCACCTCTGCCATGGCTATGGTGTTTTCTGTGAAATCAAAGCCATAGATCTGCCTTTTCTTTCTCTTGAGCTCTCAAGGTGGCAGGGAGTTCTGCACTCTGGGGTGTGATAGAACACCCTTGGGGAGGGCAAAAGCCTTCCTAGGCTGCAGCTATTTACAAATGAAACAGTGAACGTTAGACTGGGAGAAAGTGGAGTTTCTTCCTGAAGGTGACCAGCTTGTGCTGTCAGATACATACTAACAGCACTCCTGGACGAACAAGTTCTTGATAAAAAGGGATGGATCCAGCATGGACTAGGTCTATGAAGAAATCAGCTGTGGTACAATGGCTGGATGATAACCATTCTGGTATAAACATTGAAAAAATTATGCCAAAGCAAAGTTAAAGTTCGTGAGGAGAGCCCAGTGCTCTGCTTCTTACCCTGAACTTGTCCCTGAAGTTGTAAATTCTGCACACTCCTTGGCTTTGAGTTATTTCTGGAAGGAAGGAAGGAAGGAAGCCAGATGGAAAAATAGGAAATCTAAAGCACAGCTCTAGAAGTAAAGTTAACCCATACTTGGAATCATACGCTGGTTTGGGTTGGAAAGGGCCTCAGAGATCATCCAGTTCCACCTCCCCTGCCATGGGCATGTCCACCTTCTACCAGACCAGGTTGCTCAAAGCTGTGTCCAACCTGATCTTGTTTGCATATAGTCAAGTGATGGGTGCCAGAAGACAAGCAGGCAAAAGCCAACCACATTTCTGTCACTAACTGCTTCTGCAGCACTGCGCTGTGTTTTCATTGTATCAGGTGAAGGACGCTATCGCCGATTCTCATCTGACAGAGGATTAATGTGAGAAATGCTGAATGCCACATGAAAACAGAGCTCATGAGCAATAGGGTGTTAAACAGAGCAAAAAGAGGACACCTGAGAATTTGTGGTTGATCCAAGGTCATGGCTTCTTATCTGGTTGGCAAAGCCACTGTCACACTGTCCTCATTCACCAGGGCTGGGGCTGTCCCAGTGTCTTCCTCCTGGCTGGGGATTGGATGTGCCCTGGCTGCCAGGTCCTGCCCTGACAGACCTGCATGGGGAGTCACTGCAGCCCCAGCCCTAGGGAGCCACAGGCACACAGGGTGCCCTGACACTGGAATGGGGCAGAGGAACTGAATCTCCCTAAACTAATGTGACAGGAATGGCATGGATAAAGCCTCCTTCCAGAACTCCCCACATTAACCTCTAATGAATTTTATTAAGCAGAAGACACCACCACATCCAGAAAAGAACGTGGACAGTCTTTTGTCACATGGGACCCCAGACACTGCAAGGAAACACAATTCATGCTGGTAGCTCTGCAGCTCTATCATGAATTTGAGGAGGGGTTCTCAAGGTGACATTTTATTGAAAAGCAGTAAGGTGGAGATTTCTCAAGTCATTGTGAAAGACTTATAAAAAACATGTATGAAAGTCATGAGTGGACAGGAAAGGCCTTTAGTGTTTCATCCTAACCTAAAAGAACAGCAAATGGAAGTGCTGAGGAAAGTTCCCATTGCCAAAAACACAGACCAGTTGAATGACAGGGCCCATGTTAGAGGTGCAAGAAGATGGAGGCCCTGAAACAAGGTAGTGCTACAAAATTTTTTCCTTTGATAAAGAAGTTATGCACTTAACCAGGTGATCCTGCGTATCAAATCTATTTTCACTAAGTGGTTATCTGCTGTTTAAGCACATTGCTTTGAAATACAGGCTTTGACATGAAACCAGCCAGTACAATTATTCCCAGTCCAACGAGCTGGTGGAAAACCTATCAAACTCACAGGAAACAGCTGTAGCAAGGCAAGGAGGAGAGATCAGAAGGCAGATAAATGGAGAATAAATGTGGGAATGCTCAAGAGTTAGGAAATGGAAGTTGTTATGTTGAAGGAAATACAAATATGCCATATATTAGTTAAGCTGTCTGAAACAGACTTCATCACGAGGTGGAAGGGCTGAAGAACCGATGGGAATATAGAAATTAATTTGTGTGGAAATCAGGGATATGTTTTAGAGAGACGCATATTGAGGAGTCCAATGTAGCTCTGGGAATTACTCAGGGATAGCTTCATCTCAGAGGGATTAATGTAGGAAGCTGCTCTCTAAACATTTATTTCCCTGTGAGCAATCGCTACAAGTAGCAATGGGTGTTTTACCTTCACAGTAAAAACAAAACCTGTTTCTCCCAGTGAAGGACCTTCTTCCAGTTCTCGTCTACTGATGTTTTGCACAACTAGAACTGGAAACAACGGTGTCTAGCCTGACAGAAGCCAAGAGCAGGGTCACTGCACACAGAACCAAGACAAAAGAAGCTCCAGGAGAGCTGGGGTCCGTGGGACTGCTGCTTCTCTGTGGGGAAGATGTTGCCTTTTTGGGTGGTACAAAACAATTGCCACAAGCAGCCGTGGGGGTCCTTGGTTGGGTGAGGTTATCCCAGAGGACACATGGGAAACAGGCAACATCTCTTCCAGAGCCAGAACAGAGAGCCCTGAGTTGGCTGCTTTGCCCAAGAAAGCCTCAGATGAGCACCAGGCACAGTGGACTGAGACAACTCAGCCCCAGGGCATGGCACAGTCAGAATGAGGGGCCTCCTGGTGCTTTGTAATAGTGGTGCTGATGTCTGGCTGGAGACACCCTACATAAAAGCTTGGTGTATGTACCAACTACACACGCACTCTCTGCTCTCCTGTCTGGAGGAGATGTGTAGTACACCAGCCTCTAACAGAGGCCACCCCTTATATAAACTGCTGTGAAACAACCGCAGGCAAAGTGTTTCAAAAGATCATATATTTTAAAGAATAGCCTGGAGTGGGTGGGGATTTCTTTCAGAATTCAGTCACCAGAAGAAAGGAAAAAGCTCTGAGCTCCTCCGATTTAGATATTGAGTCTCTTTAGCGTATGGCATAATTCATTTGACCATTCTGCCCCTGCTTCCTTGCTGTGGAAAACAGAGAGTGAATTCTTGATGCCAGGCAACTTTATTAAGAGTGTAGATTATTTATAGTGATCATAAATGCAATGTCAGTGCTAACCATGACTGTGAAATGGTCTTTCTCCCATTAACAAATAATGGGAGAGCACCAGCTCTAAATAACTGATGTTTTTGAGACTTCTCTAAGTCCCCAAATTTGTACAGGACCAGGGAAACAGGAATGCTAATTGTAGAACCATCAGCAGCTTCTCTGGGCAAAGCACTGATCTCCTCTTCTTCAGGTTCTCCATCCATATACTGAGGATGTCTGTCTGTTTTACAGTCACGTAGTGAGGATTGATTTATTGTTTAATGTGTGTAAAGAATTAAATAAGTGCTAAGTATTATTATTATCAAGCCAGAAGAGTGAGTCAATGACCCATTTCCTATCTGAGCTTGCCTTCAAGGTGTTGATGTTTTTGGCAGATTACAGGAATTGAATATCTGGCACAGGTTGTATTCATATAGCAATGCAAATAAAGCACTTTTTGTGGGCATTGTACTGCTTCAGGCCTTGTGATTACAGAAGAAAGATGAATAGATTAAAACTGGTTTTGGATGCACAGCATCTCCACAGGCTACGCCATGTAGCCTCTCTGGGAATCACAGCAGTAGGTTCATACATGACATGAAGAGATGGGTCAATGGGGCAGACAGGTAGAGTGGTTCAACTCCTCATCTACAGCAGATTTCTTACAGATGTTTTTGCAGGTCAGCTGGCAAAATCCTCATAGACACACACTCTAGAAAAGCTCAGATGTCATCCATCTGCTGTGGCTGTTAAGGTATGACCAGGTAACTGAAGTTTACCCATGTGTCATTAAGGCAATACAGAAATGCTGACTTCTTGTTCCTTGGCCATGACATCATCACGGAGCTCACCTACCTTTGCCATATACTCACAGAGTACAGCAGTAGTGCCAAGGCCACTTGTGTAAATTGTTAATTAATCACTGAGAAGCAATCATTGTTCTGATGTCTACCATTACATTTGCTGAAACTCATGGGATGTTGTCTTGAGGTACACCAACCCACATACCTTCCTGAATTCACCCTAAACAACTCACCAGTCAAAGTTTGCACTACTTACTCAACTATTCACTGTCATTTCCCCTGTCTTCCCTTGTCTCCTTTGGGCATGTCCATTCTAGTGGAAGTGCTGCTGCTGGCCCACTCTTGTCCCCATTGAAAATAATGGGATATTTGCCACTGACTTTGAAGTGAATGTCCTAAAGGTCATACTACAGAAGGAGTTCATCTGGATTACTGAAGATAAGATGCTGCTTTTGAAACTCTCATTAATTGTCCCCTTGCACTTTTTGGCACTAAAGTACCTGTGCAAAGATGGCTCACAATTCCAAGGACAAGAGACAAGTGGAAACAGACAGACCACCTGCAGCTTTTGTAAGATCTCTTCATGCATCCTAGGTGCTGCAGACTCTTCATTTCATAAACTTAACCAGGTTCTGGTTTGAAACATTTGAAAACAGATGTTTCAGAACTGATTTTTTGTTCTGTTTCTTTTCAAGGCTGAATTTAAGCTGTCACTCAAATACCATTTGATTCTGAGGCAACTGTCATCCCTTGTCAATGGGATCAGCACTGGCACATGATTGTGTGTGAAACTGCCCAATCCAGTTTCCTCACACTCACCTGTTGCCCGTGTTTGCTTTAACCACTCCCTTGGCTTCGTGTCTCAGTGCTGACTTGGCACCGTCATTCACACTCACCTTTTTTCCTAGAACAGCCTCCCACTCGTGCCTGTCAAGTGCCCACCATCCCCCATAAAAAATACCTTTACCCCAATGAAGCTCCTTCTTTGCAATCTTCCCCCAGTGTCTTGAGGTCTAATCATTGCTTTAGTGAGATGGCACCTGTCTCAATAAATTGATGTATTGTCTGTGCATTGAAGTCAGCAGGAGGTCAGCAGGACTGATACTTATTAACTCTTGTCATAATTTGATCTGCAATGGCCTTGCACTCCCATAGGCCTGGTACTGACAGACTGTAATTAAAAGCAACTATTTGCCATAATGTTCTGGATTCCCATTCATGTTTTTGCTCTGTTATTGCTGTTGGGCAAGAAGAACTGCTGAATTCTGGTGTTGTCTCTTTCTTACTAGGAATAACAAAATGTTATTCCTAGCACAAAAGGTGCACCAAAATGTTTCCACCATTGCATAGAAGACACATTTATGCCCCACAAATGCTTTTTTGCATAGTATAATGGAGCTTTAATACATTTTTCTTGTACTGAATATGTCAACATCATAACCATTAGTATAACTAATCACAAAAAATAAAACAGAGAGCCAACTCATTTAGGAAAAAGTGATGGCAACTACCGAGGCAGTCTTAGAACTGACCCTAGAAAGACAGAAAACAATGAAGTTGACTAAATACAGAACCTGCTGTCTGCAAATTATGCTTCAATGGGAAAATCCTCTTAAGATATTAATTATGCTTGATAAAGTCAGTGGAAGAGAAGACCTAAGGATGTTTTGGATCCATGGGGAGTTGGAGACAAGGACAGAACTGGGACAAGAATCTGAAGAGGTGATTTTTCATCTTCATTGCCTTGCTTGCTTGGTCCATTTCTAAATCAACTTCAGTAGTTGTCATTCATTCTAACTGTATCTTCTGATAACACAGGATAGATTTTTCCATGTAGTGGTGTTACATCTATCCTTCTTGTCCAGGTACATCTGTTTGGTATGTACATGTGAATAATAAAGACAAGGAAGAGAAAGACACCAAGCAGTAAAAGAGGAAGAGTTGAAGAAAAGTAACTGATACCAGCAAAAAAGAGAGAAATAAATGATGGAGACAGCAAGTGACCTGCAGATAGACAGAAGAACAAAAAGATATCAAAAACCTAGGACTTACCCACACAGGCAAAAGGAAGGTCTATACAAGTGGGCACTGCTAACCAAGAAGAATTGCTGTTCTGGTTGTCCTCATGTTTTCACAAAACAGCAAAGTGTGCTAGCTTGCCACATAGATTGTCCTGGGACTCATTTTTAACAGCTAATTTTAACAGGTGGCCAGAGTAAATCACAGACCTGTCAAGCATAATGCCAGACTAGATGAGATACACAGTGTTACGAGTTAGCAGTAAGCAGACAAAGCATGGAAGAAAGTATGGATCAGCAAAGAAGACGGTGTCTGGACAACTGCCAAAATCCAACTGATTTCAGCCTTGTAAAACTGAAACAAATGGCAGACTTCTTCACTCTATAAAAGAAAAAAGAGAAGAAGGAAGAGGAAGAGGTTCTGCTTTGCAGTGAAAAGTAGTAGAGATGAAAGATAATAGAGGTTTGGTTTCAAAGCTAAATTAGTATCTTGCTGGAGTTTCTCATTAGGACACCAGCATAAAACCTGTGGGCAAAGGCAACTTGTCTGACATGAGAGCCTCTAAGTAAATGGAAATTATAGCAGTTACAGTGGAAGCAAACCCCAAAGTGCTTGCTGTGTACAAATAGAAGGGAGCTGATAGTATTTTTATGGCAATATTAAAACATTGCTAGGTGAAATTGCAGTTGCAGTGAGGAGTTGGGCTACTCAGTCCATCTTGGTGTGCTCTGGCTGGAGAATCGCAATCATGGTGCTTATTTTGAAGGACAAAAAGCTATCTGGGAAACTTGAGTCATTGGTCTGACCACTGGAGTAAATAGGCCTTTGAAGAAAGTGTGACTGAAAAAATAATTAAAGTCATGTGGGTAAATGGAAATGAAAAATTGCTTAGAGATTTATCTAAACAAGAAGAGTATAGAAATAATGTGGTATTTCTTAGGGATACTTTAGAGATTGGCAACAAATCTAGTCTACTTGGGCTTCAATAAGGTCTTTGTTATTGTACTAAATGGGATAACATTAACTATAATAGGGTGGAAAAGAACTGGTTAAAAGGAGGATGGCAACCACTCTTTGGGGAGCTGATGGACTGGAGGGAGAGCTCCCTCATGGAGAATGAGAATTCACATGGGAAAGGCTTGATATCCTCATGAATGACTGCAGCAGGAATGGCAAAAATCCAGAGCACATTAGTGAAATATGATGATGGCCACTGCCAGTGCAGACAAGGACACTCCTAATTCCAAGCTAATTTTGCAAATTTGTAAGAACAATAAAAAAGCATTTTTCCCTTTAGCCATTTCTGCAAATTGGTTACAGCACCCACCCATTTCTAAAGGCACCCTCCCGTTTCTAAAGAGTCTTTATCTTGAGTGAAAAAGAAGTGATTCTGCAGAAGGTATGTATCAGAAGGTAACTCAGCTCATTCTGTCTTTGCTACGTTGGCTTTGCCACATTACCTAGAGGAAAAGCAAGGTAAACATTTACTTTGGCCTGTGTATGGCACTTGTAGAGCAGATCTGATGAACAGGATGATGTCACTTTTCATTTTCTGATCTCAGCCTGGGTGTAAACATAAGAGTTAGATAAACAGCTCTTGGGCAGGTCTGTCACTCTGCAGTGAGATGATGAAAATCAAGGAAAGCAGGGAGAAATAGAGAAGCAAACTGCAGTCTGAACACCACGGAGATTTGCTCAACCATGGAAATGGTCACTGTGGGATGGATAGAAGAGGAGCTTAAGACCAGGCTGCCCAGTGCTAGCTTGGGAGGTGGCAAGGTGAGCAGGGAGCTTCAGGGAAATTGCAAACCAACAGCCATGGTCCCCCTTGGGAACTTGTATCAAGTTCCTCAGAAAATGAGCCAGCAGGAAGGGGTATGTAAGCCCTGTGGTTCTCTTTGACCTGGACCATCACTGTGCCTTCCTATGCTGTGGCTAGAGCAGTTAAACCCTGAGATTTCACCCACGGGGACACAGGGTTCAGTTTTGCTTTGACTGATGGAAAGCCTCAGATTAGCTCCGGTCCAGAAAAATCTGCATTGAATGTGCCGTTATGGCAATTAATGTTACAGTAAGGGTCGTTTGCATTCTCCGACTTGCTTAACACTGCTACCAATGCTAAGCAGACTCCTTAGGATGGGTCAAAGGAGTCAGTGAAGCACAGCACAGAACACACCAAATCAACAAAAGGCACTGGCCAAAGCACCAGCCTGCATGGCAGAGGCCATGCAGAGCCCAGCCAGAAACCAAGGAGGATGGCAAGACCTGCAGATGGTAGAAGCCACCACACACAGGTGCTGCAATATGTCCAGAGGCCAGAGGTGGACAGCAAGGGCTTGTTGAGAGGAGGCACAGCCGCTTGGGCCACAGGGCTTGGGGGATGCCTCACTCATTGTCTTCCTCTCTGCTGTTCTCAACGAGAGGATACTTTATGAATACTTTCAGAAATCACTTGAATTGCACCAAGCAGTTTTCAAGTCCATGTCCCCTCTGCCTTGGAGCTGGAGCGTTACCACAGGAGAGACTTGTTCTGTTTCTTAAAGTCATCCTGCGGCAATCAGGTGTAGCATTTCCTAACCTCTGCTGGCACTATGCAACAGATAAACTGAACAGCACTAGGGAGGCTGGCAGGAAACGCACACAGCAGCTCTATAAAGGCATGTCAAAGAATGAGTCATTGTCAAGCCTGCAAGAGACAAAAAGATTGATTACGGAAGAGCTGAGAAATAGGTTGTGATGGTGACTCACCATATCCCACCCTTTTTGCATTCACAGACCTGCCAGCTGATTCATAACTTGCACTCTGCCTTGTTTCTCCCCCCCCCTGTCAAGGCGGTCAATCAAATAAGGGTCCATCAATCAAAGTTTCCACTCGAAAGAGTGGGGTTGCGTGCAGGAGTACCCATCCCTTTCTGCATCCATACCTGGTAGGCCCCTTTTCCTGCACTTCATAGAGCCCGTCATTTTGGGGAAAGAAGGTGATGTAGAGCCAAGCACATAGGACACCATGAAAACTGAAGGATTGGCAGAGGGATGGTGTGTCCTTGCTGAATGTCTGTTTTTTTTTATCAAGTGAGATTTACCGAGTTCCCTATTTTCACCATCCTTCTGAGGTCTACAGATTTTCAGAGAGGTTTATCTGTGGTCTGACAGTTATCAATGAAGCTGCTGTCATTGCCCTCACAGACGCATCTGGCCATCTCAGCACTCCCATGCAGCCTACTCGAAGGACTCCCCTTAGTCAGGGACATCCTGCTCTTCCCATTGGGACCATTCTGAAAAGTCCTTCTGTGAGCCCATTTTTGCTGCCCATGCTTTATCACTGAGATGACAGAGATGGGAAGGGTCAGAAAGTACAGAACAGGGGAAGCCAGGGGAGCCTCTGCCATGGCTGTCACCTTACCTAGAGCACAGAGCACATGGATGTGCATGGGCAAGGGTTTGTTTGCAGGGAGCTGTGTGTTGACCAGTTGAGTGTCAGCTGAGCAGGTCCAGACTGGAGCACCGCTTGGCCCTGCCAGCAGTGTTTGGGCAGGGGCTAGTGATGACTCTGAGATTCCCGGTGAGTGTTCCAGGCCATCGGTAGGGGCCTCCTTCTTGGCAGGCAGTTTTACCAGATGGCCATGGGAAATCACCAGCCTCTTAAGAACAACACCAAGATAGCCCAGACATCGGCTCGTTCCATTGGTGCCCACTCAAAGTAACTGAACTCCTCCAGCAGTAGTGCTGCAGAAGGGAAAGACATACAGCAGTGAGGTTGAGAAGGAGCTGGGTTTGCTTCTGAAGACACCTGTTTGCTTCTGAAATAAGAGGAGACATAAGGAATCACAAATAGAAAGCAAAAAGACACAAGTAGATGTCATCGGTTGCAGCTTGACAGGCAGTACAGAGCACTTCTAAAAATACCACCCTGTGTTTTTATTATTTTCCAGGGCACCTAGAACCCAGGGTAGACATCTTTTAAGATCAAAAGGAAAAAAAAGAAGAGTCAAACTTATTTTATTTTGCAAGGCGTAGCCTTTTTATCTTTTGCCTACTTGCCTGAAGACTGTCAGAAAAAAAAGGTGAAATAGAATTGTCTTAGGGAAGGGTAAATACATGTCTATATCAAGAACCAAACACCAGGAGCTCCTATCTAGGATACAGCTCTAAAAATAGTGCTGTAGGGTTTCAGGAGTGTTCACTCTCAAGAGGTTCCAGTGACTTCACCAGTCTGTTTGCTTGGGTTTACATTTACAAGTGGTGTCATTTGCTAACACCTTTCCAGCACGCCCGGCTTAGCTTCCCAAGGCTCAGCTGGATTCTCACTGCCAAATGCATCATCACCACTAGCACAAAATCTAAGCGGCAGATTCTCAACCCAGTCCCTGACTCGGTACTGGAATGTTGGGGGCTCATGCAGATACTGATGAGAAAAGGAGCTGTTCCTGTAGCTGGGATGAAATTGTCAGTTACATTTTCAGTGACTGAGATTTAGTGATGGAGTCCTGAATGTTTGCAGTTTCTTTTCACAGTAATTGTGCAAGACAAGGAAGGGAAAGTCAAGGGAGAGCTTGAGTTGAGCTGCAAACAAGAAAAAGTGGTTAGGTTTGCTTTTCCGTAGTGTCAAACTTCCTGGGACACTGGGAAATGCAGCAAAGATATTAGATGAATGCAGCTGATAATGCTGCTTGTGCGAAATAGCGGTGCTTACACAGGATTGTGGTGTCTGTGTAGGAGACTGCTTTTCTTGGTCACTACAGCTGTACAACTGCCTTCCCTGCACCATGATACCCTGAAGAGGCTTCAGCTGTGTAACCACTACAGAGTCACAGAGCCTCATCATTTCTCAGAGCTGTAAGCTACATCCATTTATAAAGGCAAAACCCTGCAAATGTTATTAGCTGGTATATTCACAGGTACTATATACTCATGAATTTATATTTACATGGGAACAAGCTATTAACAGTCAGAGATACTTTGCACTCATAAATTCAGCTCTGGACTGTATCTGTGGGTATCCTTCCTTCCTCTCCTCCCAAGCTGCAGCTTCTTGAAGTTGTTTGTGTGGTAGGAGCAGCAGCCCTTGGGCTCTCCACTACTTTTCTGGCCAAAAAAAAAAGAAAAAGAAAAGAGAGGGTCTTTCACCTGCTTGATCTTTTCCCCATGAAGCAATTGTACTGGTGCCATTGAAGGGACAGGGCAGGAAGAGACGCCAAAAGCTGCTCTTCCAGTGCAGGATGCAACTTCTTTGCTTGCTGTTCACAAGTGTGGGTAAGGGCCGTAAGGTACAGTGCTGCTCAAGGGAGTAGCTGGCTGTTTGAAACAGCTCTAGTGATGGTGTTGGTGAGCAAAGGTTGGTGAGCAAAGGTTGGTGAGCAAATGAGTTCAGGAGCTTCTTGGTTACAGGTAACCAGGCACCAGACTGGACAATGGCAGAATGTGCTGCACTGGCCATCTGTCCCCACTATGTTGCTGCAAATAGCATTTTTAGCAGAGCTGGTGCTACATCATGGCTCAGTGACAAGAGGATGGTCACCACTATCCTGAGGGACACATTAGGTGTGCAAAGTCCTTTGACCAGGGCACAAGCTCCTGCTGGCCTGTTTGCTGGTCCTGGCATGGGATGAGGGGCACTCACTGGACTGGCACAGAGAAACGAATTTCATCTTGTATTTCGATCCTTATTACTTAATACTTCAATTGTACTTAATGATGTGTTTTATTTTATACACCGCTTTACTTTATGACTGTTCTCTTGGGTGGATTAATCTGTCATTAGTGCATCATGTTTTAAAGGCTTTTCTCTTCCCCTGTTAAACAGTCTAATAGGCTCAGCGAGACACTCCTGGGTGTGTGCTCTGCGGTCTGCCTGCGCACGGCTGGGGTGCAGCCAGGCGCCCCGCACGCACCCAGAGGGCGCCTCAGGGCCAACTGGGTTTCTACAACCATGGCTGTACTCAGCCCTGGTATCAAATGGAACCTACATCACTACCTAGCATGCAGCGTGTGGGACCCGGCAGTAAGGCTACAGGCATGCACTTGTCCCTGCTACTTCATGCCCCTGCCAGGGTGTCCTGCCCCTGTGAAACCCATCTGTTCATAGTCAGGGGATGCCAAAGTGGTGTGGGGCAGTGTGTCCTGCATGTACAGACCAAGCCTTGGTTCCCCTCAAGCCCTGGGCAGAGCTGGGCACAATAAGGAGCAAAGATCTCATGCAGGTTCAGATAGCATGAAGTCAGGCTGCAGCCAAAGTGGAAGGCAAATCCAGACTCCAGAAGTGGTCCCAACTCATACACACTAAAAGATATGTTTATGGCCTGTGGTAAGTAAGGTAAGTGAAATATCCTTGCTCAAGTCGTACAGGATTAAGAATAAATTATAGGATTTCAATTTGTCAATTTTATTTGCCTTTACTTACAGCTATCCATGTATGGAGATAGATCATTTCATGCTTCCTTTATATGGAATATGAAAAAAGAAATATCAATATTTGTCTGATTTACACAGTAAATTTACATAACACTGTAATTATTTAACGTACTATGAGACCAGCTTTGCCCCCTGTCTTTTCAGAGAATTATAGGGTTGGAGGAACCTCAGAAGATCTCCGAGTTCCTTTTATTGCTTCTGCCCAGCAGAATGATTTGTTGGGGCTGAAAATGCACATATATAGAAATGTCTTTTCTTATTCACCTAAATGAATAAGAACATGAATGAAAAGCCTACAACAATGAATAGGCTTTTACAGTCACCTTAAACACGTGCGTGCATAGAGGAGGGTGAAACTAACCATCTGCCAAGGGATAATTCATACATCTGCAAACACAAGAGTCCACAAAACTGCTGACACATGCAGAACAGCAGCACAGAAGCATGAGCTCATTCCAAGACAAGCATTTCCCTTTGGTGAGTACATAGTTCCCAACTGTAGGTGAAATTGGAGTTGGGCACAGGCCTCCAAGCAATACCACACAGAACCAGATCCTAATCTCTCCTGCACTTGAAGGGCCCTGATCCTGGAGATGGTTGAGTAGGAAACAGAATTCCACAATGTCAAGGTCCCTACACCACAGGGATTGCTATGTATAGCCTAAGCTTTGCACCCAACTGCATGCATGGGTACAGTCATGCTCCAGGGAGATCCCATGGATGCATGAAGGGGATCTTCTTGGAGAGATGCAGAACCTTCCCTGTGCTTCTGGCTGCAAGACCGAGGGGAATTTTAGATCTCCTGGAAAGCAAATGTCTCAGACAGCAGCTGGGAAGAGGTGGGAAGAAGTTAGTGCTGATGCTTATCCAGAGATCCTCCTTGGCTAGCTCCACTGTGATGTGATTGCTCTGGCTCCTCTGAATGATCAGCTCTGACTAATTTGGCTCTTTCTTTCAGTGGATGGGGTGGCAAGGAAGGTTTCAAAGGTCGATGCAGTCATTATGAAGGTGACCGTATCCAGTGCTCCTGGAAGTGCAGTCATGGATCATGGTCTCATTTGACCATACTAAACAGTAACACAGGAGAAAGTCCTGGTCTTTCCTCAAAACACTTGGTCAGGCAAGAGATGGGAGAGAGGAATATAACGAAATAACAAAGCAGCACTGGTCATGATGACAGACCATGGGTGAATTTAACACAAGAACGTAACTATGGTAATTTTTATTTTTCAGGTTCATCGGCAGAGGATAACTGAGTTCGAAGGAAAATCACAGATTGAGTGCACTTCAGCTTTATTCTGCTATATTTTGTGTCTTTATTTTACTGCTTACCCAGGGAATTCTAACCCTGAATCATCCCTGGGCCATACTCACCTTTTTTTTCACAGCCATCACCACCTCACATTTCTCCTAGCTCTGGCACATTAGGGCTAACATTAGGGGAGGGCATGGTTCAGGCACTGTTCTATGGCACAGGTCAGGACAGTTGTTCACAAGGGACAAGGCTGACATAGACTCCCATCTTTGGTGGGGGCAAGTGGGAGAAGAGTGAGAAGACTCAAGGACAAGGAGTCCCAAGAATAATCCTTGAGGACTGTCACTAATAACCTCCTTACAGCTTCACACTTCTCTCTTCACCCTACCATCTTCCACACAGTGAGCTCCCTGCCCACCCTGCAGCTCATGTACTTATCAACAGCAAATCTTCAGTTTCCCCTCAGAAGAGCAGCTCCAGATGTAAGTGAAAATCATGGGGGGTGTCAGGAGGCTTCTGCTTTTATAGCCACTGCCTCAGTAGTGCTCACATGAATTGCACTCAAATGAGCCACTGATATCACATCAAAAGGGCTCTATGGGGACACAGCAAAGCTGAAAGGTGAAATTACTTATTAGATCATTTCTAGGTGTGGAAGAGCAGTTTGTTTACAGTAGGTCCTGCATTGTGCTATTCAAACAGGCAATAAAAATGAAAGTTTGCTTCAAACAACTAACTCTTTCCCTCCAAAGAAAGGTTGGTTTCTTCCTTTCAATCCCTGTGGATCACTTCATAGACATCTATGGTGACTCAGCTGAAAAGAAAGAAAGTGTCAGTGCTGGGGCACAGTGCAGCCACCATGTCCTTGAGCAGAACAGCATTTCCCAGAGCAGTGAGAAATGCTGTGTTGTGAAGCAGCACCCACAGACTCAAACCTCCCTCCAGCCACCAATGCCTTATGGTGATTTGCACTGGTTCCCAGGATTCTTGTAGCTTTGGTGATGAGTGACTGCGAGCACATTTGTATCAGCAGGGTTGCTAGCTCATCAGGAAGAAGACTTTAAGAAACAAAAGTGCCATTATTCTTTTGTTTTGCCTTTTCCCACAATCACTCCCACCAGCAGCCTGACACAGAGGAGTGAGCTATGATGGGTCAAATATTTTTCCTGAATCACTGTGGTGAACTCTTGTCACAGCAGTTGCCCTCTTGTTCTGCCCCATGCAATGCAAGACACCCCTCATAGCAGAAATATTTCCAAGAGGTGGGAAAGATGCCACCTTTATCCCTGGAAAGTGAGAAGGAGCAGGTAGTGGGCCAGGGCTTTTGAATATGATTACCAATGCAGTTGGCACAGTCCCTCATATGGTCTTGCTAGAGACCCAAGTATTCTTCCAGACAATGGCCATGGCCAGCCCAGGGGATAGTATGGTCCAGGGACAACTAATAGGAGATCTTCAAACGCAGACACGTTGTTTCAGAGACTTGTTTTGCCCTCTGTTGGGCTCAGGACCAACAAACAACCCACAGCCCAATTTATTGTCAGTGTAGATGTTGCTAATACTTCTGCAGAGGAAAGTTTGCCTCCTCTATGATCTCTTCCCGTCACTGTTATTTGTCCAGGGAGATGAGTGGAGAGGGCTATAGCAGCCATTTTAGTAAGGTTTTCAGAAAGCCTGGTGGTGAAGTGCTTGTTTGGCAAACCTTAGGAAAGTTTCATTCCATGGAGCAGTGGGCTGGCTCTTTCAAAGTCTTGCTATGGCTGGAGACGGGCCACGTATATAAATGCATACCTCGATTAGGTTTAGGCTAGGACCCAGTAATTAGACCAGGAGATAAATCAAATTTTTGGTCTTAGATTTGAAGGCACAGACTTTAATGAGAGCTTTTCTTGCAAAATTTAACCTCAAAACTCTGGCAGTGAGATACCAAAGATCGATGAGTATTACTGAGCCTGTTGCATGTACATTAAATCTCACATTTAGTTTACCCAGTGGTCTCTGACTGTCTTCTGTTTCTTAAGAAGTTTCTGCCAAAGAGTCTTGAAGAAAGAAAAAGTTTTATTCCATTTCATAACATCCACATTTTGTAGTGCCTTCTCTCCAACCACAAAATCAGTGGCCACGTACAGCATTCAGCCTCATTAGTGGAGTCAGTTCAATGTGTCTCAAGATCTGGTTACATCATGGTTCACTTTCCAACCTAATTCAGCCTAGCTAAACTTGCTCTGCAAAATGAGGGAGTGAAGATAGCCAATAAAAGACTTAAAAAAGGAATTAAAAATGGAACCATGTTATTAGTAGCTATGGACCACAGACTCACTTCTTGTGCTGCTATAAAGAGCTGGAGAGGGACACAGGGACGAAAAGGGTTTTGATGAAGTCATGGCAACAGGTCCATACGCAGATACTAAAATGACTGGATGGGGTTGCAGGCCTGAACGTGGCAGTGGACCAGAAAGGTGACTACGCTCATATGCTCTCTTTAAATAGCATCTCCTGCTGCTGTCCTCAGGCACTGGCTACTGCCTGGGTGGACCACAGGTCTGACACTCCAGGTCCTTTCTTATGTCCTTGTGCCTCTTCTGTCAGTACATGCTTGGTGTAAGATTTATGTATGCATGAGAAGGAGACATAAGACAAAGCTGACCCAGCCTAATTGCTTCTGGGAGACCTCTGAAGTCCTCACTCTACTAAAAGGCAGACAGCAAAATATCACAACCAGAGTCAAGTAGGAGCATCCTGCACTGCTGAGCACAGTTCTTATGCCCAGCTTCTGCAGGAGGGTCAGTTTTCTTACCAGTGTAATAGTGCCATCCATAATGATCACCAAACTCCATTTTGAGACATCTGTTTATAAAGTAGCTTAACATGCATATTTTCTCTCCAACCTGAAGGAGTTCTATATATGTTGAATTCATCAGAGTTTTGATTTCAGCAGGATTTGTAAGAGGTGTCTGCTACTCTTTTTTTTTTTTTCTCTATAAAATACAGAGGGAAAGAAGTAAGCCAAATTATCACTGCCAAATACCACAACTAAGCATACTCTGTTGATCATTCATGTTATTATCTTTATTATGGCAGTATTTCATGTGGATTATAAAATGTCATAGAAACATCATTGCTCCGTCTAAAGATACATCACAATAATGATAGTCTCCTACATGTTTATTTTTAAAATCTGTGAATGTCAGAAGCTGTTTCAAAAAGTTAGCATCATTATCCCCCCTTTATGGTAGGGGAAAAAAGACAAAAGCTAAGCTGTTCCTTCTAGCTTTAGGCATCTGGGATTCTTCTGCCTTCAGCAAAGGCAGAGAGAAAGGTACGTGCAGTGAGATCTGAGTTGCTTTTTGGAAGGATGCATCCTCTCTGTGACTCCCATAGAGGACTTCTGGCCAGGAGACCCCTGGTGCCTTGCTGGGGCCCCAGTCAGATATCTAAAGGCTGGATGGTGAATTAGGGACCTGCCATTTGTGCCAGGTTTCTACCTGCTCAATGACAGAGCATGAAACAGAGCCCAGCTCCTGACTGCCACCCTTATGCTGTGCCCCCTCTTTTTCTTTCTGAAATAATGATGACAGTGTGCTTCCAGCATTGCCCTTGCTGTTGGGCTAGCACGGCTCTGTGTGTAGGCAAGATTTAATACTTGGTTTGTGGCAGAGCAATTTTTGCCTGCCCGTGCATGATGGTGTAGTAGATAAATCACTGAAAGAAACGTGCACTGAATGTACTCTGCAGCTCTGCTTTCCTAAATACCCAAACTGTACTCTGTACTTCAGCTGAGGAACCTGATCCTCCCATTGCTGTGTTATGTCTGGCCACAGCTCTGCTCTCGAATGTGCCAGGGGGGATGTAAGGTGGAAGCAAAGCTGTGCTGACATGCTCCTGTCGCAAATCCACAGCAGCTAGAGCCACAACAAGAAATTCATCTACACAACAGCCCGCTCTGCTTCCACCAAGGACACTGCAAACCAGCCTGATCCATGAATTAGGCTGAAAACCAAACTGATCATGAATCATCATGAAATGTGATTGTCTTTGACCATAAAAAAAAACTTGAAATCATGTCCTTCCTTGTGAAAATAATCCCAACATCACCAGTGTTTCCCTAATTGACTTTTTTATTTCACAGTGGAGAGTGTCAGCATTATTGCCAATGATTTCACTCACAGCACAGGCCAGCCTGGTGCAGTGGCTTTTCCTGGGTGCTTCTGGTATGATTTTCCCTCCTGCACTTTCATTACACTTTAGTTCTTCTGGGAAAAAATATCATAAGTATCTTTTAAATACTACAACTTCCACACAGGAAATGTTTAAGAACCATGATGCTTATAATAGAGAAAATAAAGGAGATATTAATCTAATTCCACACACACATATTAATGTTAATACAAACGTCAATGTAGGCATGTGCAAAATACACAAGGGAGGAGTTTGAATCTGCCATGCATTTATGCACACCAAATAGCATCCAATCTAATGAGATGCTCCCAAAGTTGGGACTTGGCTTATGAACTCACCTTGTAGCCAGCAATCCTGTATGCCTGGCTCCTGGACTAAAGAATTCTACATATAGCAAAATTTACTGGTCACCTCCGTGTTTGGTCTAACAGGCTTCTGGATGCTCATGTCCAGTCTGGAGGTCTGCGCCTTCTCAACAGCTGTGAAAGTTCTGGTCTGTGCTGAGTGCCTGAACTCAAGGTGAATTAATTTTGGAGGCTCCTCAGGAGTCAACTGGGCAGTGACGGTGTGGTCTCCTCCAGAACACCAGCTGAGTGGAGCAGAAGTTGCGAATGAGGGGTTTTAGGCTGTGCTCAGGCCATAAGAGATCGACACCAGGGATATCTCGCCTGGGAACACCAAGCTGCCAACTGAGGTTGAGTCATTGTGTAATGTACAGGAGTGAAGGGAAAGCAGGAAGGAGGAAGCCTGACTCTAGCCTAGCGATTATGTCATTCATGTAATGGTACTGGAACCTAAGCATCCAGCAAAGTGGTCTGATCCCATAGCTCACCCTACTTTGAGCAGGAGGTTGAATTACATGACCTCCTGAGATCCCTTCCAACCTGAATTATCCTGAGATTATGATGCCTGCTTCTGAAACTGTTTTTCTTCTAACAATGATCACATTTAAAACAGGCAGATCATACAGATGACTTCCACCCCTTCCAAGCTGGCTGCTCTAGCTATCGGCAGCACGCAAGTTCCCAGGGGAAGAAACTCTTAACTTCTTGTGTTGGTTCCTCAAACTCCCAAGGAAGGTGCCCAGCTTATGCAGAGGAGGTCTAGAGGCATTTCTGTGGTCAGCAGAGTGATGTGAGCACCTCAGCAGGCAGTGTGGGCACCTCCCTACTGTCTCTCCAGTGAGTGTGCTGGGAATGAAGGAAAATAGGAACATCTTCCCTGGGACCAGGCACTTAAAACTGCAATAACACTATGTCTCGCTGAAGCCCTGAGAAAAGGTAAGGTGGATCCAGCCCACAGCAGGAACTGGGAGGCTCAGAAAGAGCAACTGAGCTGGAAACAGGGACTGAGCGTGGGAACTGTTTTGGGGTGATGGTATTTGCAGAAAAGAGAGCTCCAGGAAACAGGGCAGGCCTACCTGCCAAGACATCAATCAGCATTGTCTGAAAAGTTTTCATCTAGCCGATCAGAAAAAGAAGATCACTAGAACAGAGTGCTCCCAAGTTAAGGAAATAATTGAAGATTAATCTAATTATCATAACACAATAATCTCTTTTCGGGTTTTTTCCATCAAGAACTCAAGAAACTAACTGCAGACAGACAACTGCAGTGCGGTTTGACAGCACAAAGTTGCTTCCACTGGTTAATCCCCCCATGCCTCTTCCTTCAATATGTTAGTATTCATAGATCAAACCTCAAAGCATTTCTCCACTGTGACACCCTACATTGGAGGCTGTATTTAAAGCACTCATTAACAACAGCATGCAGTGAAAGCCACTGCCCATGGCCATGATGAACACAGCTTTGCTGAGAACTGCAATGCTGACAGAAAGACTGGTACAGAATAACCCCCTCATTTCTTTTCTATTGTGTTTTTTGTCTGCTCCATGCCCTTTTGTGTGAAAGATCTCACGCACGTGAGAAGTTAAGTAGCTGTTGAAGGACATGTTTTAAATTCATTAAGACCCAATAGTAACACTCTTATTACTTTCTCATCCTGTTGAAGCCTAGATTGCCTGAAGAATCAGGTACAATTTGACATGGGTAAGAGCAGAGGAATTGAGGTCTTCGTTCCTCAGAAGCCTGCAAAATACTTTGGTCTTGCAGCATGCTTCTGCTCTGCCTTGATAACAGCATTGTAACAAGGCTGATAACAACAGGCCACATGCTATACCTATTGCACAGATAGGAATTAAATGGAAACAAAGGCCAAATATCACCCACCCATGTAAGGACAAGGTTGCCTGATCACAATCAGTAGAAGAAAACACAGCAAGGGTTTGGCTAACTGCGTGGAATGATTACAGCCAAGTCCTGGCATCAGACTATGAACTGATACAAAGCCAACACTGCTGATCTGTTGTACGTAGTCACAAATGATTACTATCCGAGCACCTCTGGAGCTCTTTTCAATCAGTCAGTTGATCTGTACAACCTTCCAGTGGTGACAGGTAGGCACTGCTCATTCGAGGTGCCCCAGGCTGACCCTAGCTTGGTGATGGGCTCTGCTCTGGCAGCAGATGCTGCTGCTGACTTCATGGCCACAGGCAGTGCTTCAGGTCTGCCTGGGCCACCGGGACCCACCTGCCTGCAAAGGGCAGACTATACTTTCTTTTCTACCTCTCTCCTCTCTTCTTGGGTATTTAGGCTTGGACGGCTTTCATGAAGGGGATTCTTCCTTTTGTCTATGTCAACAAGACTCTATGTTGGGGGCAGAGTCTCCCTGACCCTCTATTTTGGGTAAAATCCCATTTTTTTAATAGCCAGTTCTCACTGGCTCTCCCTAATGACTTTGTACCCAGTATTTCAACACCGCAGACGCTATCTGCTGTATAACCTTGAAAAACAACAACCAGCTCATAACAGATTTTACAAAACCTTTCTGAGTCATTTTTGGATTTCACTTTATTTTTCTTACGCGCGGCTGAAGAAGAGTTACCAAAACACAGCGCCCACAAGCCAGGCAGTGCTGTTGTGTCCTGGCCAAAGGCTGCAAAACCACGTGGGCATGAACTGGGTGACGTACCTACCTCATACCATCATGGGCTCTGTCCCTCACTGCGGGGCCTGAGTTATTCCCACACACACGAAAGCGTGTAGCTGATAAGAGGTACAAGGTACAGCGCTGGACCGATCGCCTCCATGGAGGCTAGGGGCTGAGTGGGGCCCTGGAGTGAGAGTGGGGCATGGGCTCCCCCTGTGAAGGAAGCATCCCTGGAGGCTGTACCACCCTAAAAACACCTGAGTCATAATCCCCTGTCCTCCTCCTTCCTCCTGGGAGTGGCAGCAATTTGCTATCGGCGTAAGCCTGCCGGAGCAAACTGCTAACACCAATCCATGGCCAAGGGACAGGCCTCCGCCCTGTTGTCCACCTACACCTTGTCCTCTTGTTTTAGGAGGAAGGGAACAGGAAAGATTCCTGCTTTCTTCTCCACGCCCGGGCCCCAGGTCTGAGCAGCTCTCAGTAGTCAGAGGTGGTTTTTCCCCGGCTGTTTTGGTTTTATTATTTGCGTGCAGAGGAAGAATTTGTTCTTGCTCTCCATCCCTCATGTGGGCACACTGCCAGACACTGCCTCTCTGTCTGTCTTTGGCAGCTTCTTAACGGTGGTATTTGACCCATGACACCAGAGCATCTGTGGGTCTGCCCACCCAGCCTTTCCCAAAGGTTTTAAAGATCAACTCTGCAAGGGAGGTAATATGTGGCTCTCAGTGCTTTCCTCTTCATAGTCAAGACCAAGTGCAGATCCTGGAGAAGGACTCTTTCATTTAGAAAAGCAGGCCACCTCCTGCACTCGTCTAGCTCACTGATTTAATAAATAATAGAGTGCATAATGAATAACCATTTACAACCTTGGAATCTCCATGCTGGCAAGTTATGGAGAAGCAAGTGTCTTTCCCAAATTCTGCATTTCCCTCCCCTCTGGACTAATGGAGCACGTGCATTAGTTCATTCAGATATATATGCCTGGTCTCCCCATTTAACCTACTTATCTTAAACTATCTTATCCTATTTGCCCCACAATTTCTAAAAAGATCCTACCCAAGGACAAGATCATGCTTGTGAAATTTTTGTGTGTATTGGTTTAGTTTTTGGCAAAGTTAGGAGGTAGTTAAATGAGACCTATAATGGAAAGCTAGCTGCTAGCGTCTCTCCATAATACATGTCTACCTTGCAGGAGAGTTGTGAGGATTAATTAATTTGTGTTTGTTAAGCACTTTGAGATCCTGAGATCAAAGGTTCTATAGAAATGCAAATTGTTATTATAATGATAAATTCTTTATATGAGCTCATATGTTTTGCCTTAGAGGCACAGTCTCACCCTGAGTTGCGTAGTTATACACGTAAATCTTCAAACATTATGATGAAAATATACCTCTGAGGGCCTGATCCTTCCTTTTTCTCTACCGCTTCATGCACACAGCTCCCCTTGACTTCAGACAGGTCCTATCCAAGGGACACTTGTGCGGTTCAGTGTGATTGGGCAATGAAAAGACCGTTTAAACTAAAAGAGGGCAGATTTAGATTAGATATAAGGAAGAAATTCTTTACAATGAAATAGGTTACCCAGAAAAGCTGTGGCTGCCCCATCCCTGGCAGTGTTCAAGGGCAGGCTGGACTGGGCTTTGAGCAATCTGATGTAGTGAAAGATGTACCTCTCCGCTGCAGAGAGGGCTGGACTAGATGATCTTTAGAGGTCCCTTCCAGCAAAAAAACATTGTGTCTATTGTGTGCCCCTGGGCTTCACATTGAGACACAGAACTTTAACACTCATTCCACAAAACCGTTGCTGCTGCCAGTAGTTACATCCATCTTGTTCACGAAAGGTGCAAGCAGATGACAAAATCTGGGTCTGAATTTTTGCCTTCCTAAAGCTTGAGTTTTCAGAGGTTTATTTAACCTGCTAAAGAAAGGATGTAAAAGCCTAGCTCAGCTGCAACTTGCTGCTGTCTCTAATGCATATAGGATCTCATCAGCATGGCCAAATGCCATTCCTGAAGCACAAGATGTTCCTGTTTGGCCCTTCCAACTGTGTACTTTCACAAGCGAATGAGGGATACGGTTTTTCAGGCACTTGCTGCACAAGTTGCCAAAAGACAGCAAGAAGCAAGACCACAGCCAGAAGCCTGGCAGTCCCGTGTCCCTTCCCAATAAAGCTCTCCCTCCCCAAGAAAGCTCTCTGCTTTTCTTTCCCCCTTGCACAGGCCTGAAGCACCGCGATGTCTGTCCCCTGCCTGCAAGGGCATCTGACCATCCTGCTCAGCATCCTTTTCTGAAGCACTGGTCCAACACGGGACATGCACAACTGCCAGGAAGCAGGTTCTTTGGAGAAGGTCACCCACCTCCCATTATGACATTCTCTGTTTCTTCCTTGCCGTGTCCCTAGCATGCAGACACCTCTATGCACACCTTTCGTGGGCTGGTCAGAAAAATGTTGTGATATCTGTTTGCATCACCAGAACACAGAGCAAGAAATGCCAGCTGGAAAGGAGGTCTCCTGTCCAACCTCGCACTCATAGGGCTGTCACCAAGTCAGTCATTGGTTTTTCTAGTTTAAGCTTGAAAATCTCCGAGGATGGCCACCTCACCTCTGTCTCAGGGCTGCAGTACTCTCCTGGAGAAGAAGTTTCTCCTGATGTCCACCTGAAGCCCTAAAGCCACAATTTATGGCCATTGTTCCTCCCTAGACTGTCTGGCAATACAGAGAAGACCTGTGCACCATCTTTGTAGCTACCCTTCAGCTAGACAGCTCTTGAAAACTGCTCTTCACCAGGATAAAACTAATCCTGGATTAAACTGTAACCATAATCCAAATGTGAGGCTTTCAGCTGTGAGGTGTTGCTTCATGTCTGTTTGCAGCAGGTACTGTGTAGTTGAGATCTCAATCCTTACATCCCCATGAAGATGAATTAAAAGTAAGGCACAAACACACTACCTCTTCAAAGTCTTTTGCCATTTGCTGTGTAGTCTCAAAAGTTTTCTGTCACATGAAAGCCTTTCCAGGGGCAGAAGGTATGATGCAGATACTGTATTATTCACTTCCCCTGACATGGAAACCTTCAGAAGTTCTCAGTCTGGAAAGCTGACTGCTACGTGATATGTACCTAGTATTATCACAGAAGAGAA
Source organism: Pezoporus wallicus (assembly GCF_028554395.1). NCBI lineage: Eukaryota > Metazoa > Chordata > Aves > Psittaciformes > Psittacidae > Pezoporus > Pezoporus wallicus. The sequence goes on from NW_026642654.1 coordinate 5,462,831, forward strand.
TGAGTAGTTGTCATGCTTAATGTAACCAGAATTCATAATCTTCTAAATTTTACACTTGTCTCTTTCCTCCAAATTTTCTGGGCCCTGATACAGATTTGATGCACTGTCCAGTATATTCACTTCTACCCTTCACATCACCAATTCCTCCTGTTGGAGATAATAACTGAAGTCTAATGTTGCCATAAACCCCAGAAACCATGCTGACTTCTAATGGGTTTCTTATATTTTGCATTACTGTAAGAGAAAAAGATGTCAGACATGTTCCTGTCACTTGTCTATCTGAAGACAGTAAAAGTCAGAGGACGGCTGTGGTGAAAACCAAGTCACTAAGCTTTCCACCTGTCCTTAGTTTTACTGCAAATCGTTACTGCGTACTCAGAGCTCTGCACGGAGACATACATTAACCAGAAGACAAACCTTTGCGAGCAAGTGTCAGTATGTATGACACACACATACAAAGTCCTACAGGGCTGGGTCTCCTCTTTAACATGTGCCATGGTCCCCTGCCCCTCATGTCCCTCAATGAACTTCACACGAGCAATTGCGAGTTTGCTGGAGCAGTCTGTAACCTCACTGTGTTTGCACAACACCTGAAGATCTAGTCCATGGGAGGCAGTTTAGGATTTAAATCTACAAAGTGAATTTCTGCAAATTGTGGTATATTTCAGGTCCTGCTGCCACCCTCCTTGTCAAGCAGCATCTTACTCTCTTGAGTAGCCATTTACAATATGCATACATGAGTCAGATCCAGCACCTACATTGTCAGTGGTCACTGTTTGATGTGACACTTGATACACTTAAAAGCACCAAATGCTTCCTCACTCAAAACCTGAAACCTGCTCAAACTCTCAGCTTGCTTCTGGAGTAAATGAAGGTCTTGTCTGCGGCGGGCTCAGAAGCTGGCTGTGAATTATGTGTGACACTAATGCCTCTTGGTCCCAGCAATTCTTCACCATGCAGAAAACATCTCTACATGAGAGAGATGAAGCCCACAGGCTGAACACCACAGTGCTGTGCTAGCAGGACTGGCCATTGCCTCCCCACATCCTGGTGTAAACAGCACTCTGCTGGCTGCACACACAGAATCAATCTGTCACTTCCAAGGCTTCCTCTCCACTGATCCCACAGTACAAGCTGACCTCTGCTTTTCAACCTAATGCTCACGAGTCTTCTCACACTTCCTGACTCTCAAAGAATTCTGACATTGTCTTCATGGAGAGTAAGACCAGATGAAGAGTCTATTAAAATACAAGGTGTTTTAAATCACGATTATACCATTATATGTTGTCTATAGAATCTGTGTATTAAACATAACAGATGCTAGAGCCAAATCTTACGGTCTGTCTCACCTTTCATGGGTGCTGAGCTCATAAAAAGGATGATGATACTCAAACACCTTTGCTGTATCAAGTATATTAACAACATGCATGTGAGAGCACTGACTTTTTAAAATGTCTCTTTTTTTATCTCAAATCTGTAAATGTGAAGGACTGGAAGAGCCTCAGACATGAAAGTGGTGCTGTAATGTCAGAGCTATGTGCTTCACCTCCTGGTACGTGTCTGTGAATGACTCGTTTTGAACATACTGGGGCTACTTTCTCCTAAAAAAGGCAAGGTAGGAAACAGAACAGTAAGCATTTCTGCAGTTGAGCTGCAAAGCAAGGCAAAGCTTTCCAGTCACTTCACAAGGCTTTTGGTCACTCCACAAGGTTTTCAGTCACTCAATCTCCTTTAGTTTTGCCACTGCAAGGAACTATTTTATTTCATTGCTGTGACTTGAAAGCATGCAATATCACATTTGCAGCACTGAGAGACAAGAAACTGCATTCAAACGCCTAGAAAATGTGTAATAAAAGATGGCAAATATGTATCCTGCAAATACCTTGTTTCCTCTTATGGTCTTTTTTGAATGGCAGGGACAATTTATAGCTTTTATTTTTTCTGTTCAATGGCCAACAAACTGAAAGGGAGTGAGGAGCTGCTGTCCCCATAGGGCCTGGGGCAGCCCCACAGAAGTTCCCCATGCATGTTTCTTGCACCCCGCAGCCTGAAAAGGACCTCCACCTTGCAGAGGTCCAGAGCCCAGTCTGGATTTTACTCTCCACAATCCTGGGTAAATCACTGAATCTCACTCTGTGCCACTTTCTCATCTGTAAAGTGGAGGTACTATTAACTCCATGAGCTGTCACAGGGCTTAATTTCTTAAGCGCAAAGCCCTGGGTAGGCTCAGAGAGAAAGACAGCAGTCAAGAAATGCCTGGCATTACCTCGAGGTTTCCTCCAGCTGCTGTGATGGTGCTGGCCAGGGAGATTGTCCCTCTCCCACTGGGCAGCTCTCACTGCTTGGTTGGCAGCTGCAGGAACCTGGGATTTGGGTTCAGCTCCTACCAAATTCAGGGTTTTGCAAGATCCAGGAGACCCACCACTTGCAGGACCAGGGACCACCAGGTTGTTGCTGCTGCAAAATGTAGAAGACATGGTCAGCTACAGGGTAGCCAGACAATGCTGCCTATCCCCTGTACATACACACCAGCAAAGTCCCTGCCTGGGGAGAAAGCAAGGAGCGGAAACATCAGGAAGATGTGGTCACAGTCTCCTGCCAACAAATGCTTTTCCAGTGCCCTCTTCTGGAAAACATTTTTGGCCCAAGCAACTGCTTCATGCGAGGTAGTTTGAGATTGGCAGTGACTTGAGAGGAGCTGCAGGAGCATCTCCCAGCTCTTCATACCCAGGGCTGGTATGAAGAGCTGGGGCATGAAGCTCCTGTCGCCCATGGAGCTGTGCAGCTCCTCATGCCCTTCAGAGCAGCTTGGCCAGACCCTCAGGGCACTAGTCAGAGAATGGGTAGCAAAGGACATTGCCTCCCTGTTCTCATCTGGTGTGCCCGAAGGCTATCCCTGGCTGTCCTCTGGCATGGAGACCCAGGTCCAACCCCCCTTCCCTCCCTGCACTGGGACACCTCCTACAAACCTTGTGCTCCTCACAGGCCAGCCCTTGCCACTGGAAACTCTCAAGGAGCCTCCAGAGACAAAAACTGAGGGGGTAAAACATTTCAGTAATCTCATGCTTTTGAGGAGCTGATATAACATTACTATTAATCACCTGCAAATAGCTGACATGCATCAGTTCCTTGGATAATTACAACCTGTGGCTGCTCTTGCTGCCTTTTTCCCTTGGAGCAGTCCAGCCTTTTCTCTCCAGGCTCAGGTACTGCTCTGTGCTGTCTCACATCCATACCTGAGAGGTGCCTTCCCACCAGCAGCTGCCTTCCTGGCATAGCTGAGGTCGGTCAGCCTGGACTCCAGTGGGTATCAAGCCACAGGCTCTCCTCCAGCCCTAACCAGAGGGTAGAGGGGGAAACGACGGTGATGGCCACCATCCCCATCCCAGCCTCAGCCCTTGCTTTTCTGCCAGCTCAGAGAGCTGCTGGCTCCTGCAGTGGTGACACAGCCCTCCACTTTCCTCTCTGGCTGCTTTTCCAACACCTGAATTGTATCTGCTGCCCATGGAGCCAAATCCAGAGGTTTGTGAGCCCTGTTTCTTGTCCTGCTAACTGGCAGGGGAGGTGATGTGAAACTCCTCTGGCTTTTTGGTGGATTAGCACAGGCAATGCTCGTGCAGCAACAGGAGTAGCTGTAGAAGGAAGGTTGTGTCCTGGGGACCAGCTGTTGTGGGTGCTACACACTGGAACATTTTTCCCCACTGCCTGCTTGCTGTCATTTAGAAAACCTTCCCCCATTTGCCCTTGGGGCCACACACACACTAAATATATATTTTAATCTGTTAGGAACTTTTGTTCTTTCTTTCGTTTCACCATTTTAACCAAAGCCAGCTCTGTTCCAAGGCATTTCTCTTGGCTGTGGCCCACCTTCCCTTTGGTTTCTCATCTGCTTGATCTTGGTGTTTTCCTTTATTTTACTCCTTGAAGTGATTCTTGTGCAGTGCCAGTCTTGCCCTCCTCCCCAGCCCAGCTCCAGCACCAAGGGTCTGGGGAGGACACACAAGCACATCCCACCGATCCACTTCTGCCTGAAATACAGCGGGTTTTCCAGCTGGCTCTGTGGGAGGAAGGGACCTCTGAGGCTGGTGGGCATACCCTTTCCAGCACCTGCAGCAGATAAACCTGCAGCAGCCCGCGTGTCCCATCACTTTTCCCCATGCAATGCTGAGGGTTTCGCCGTGTAGTGTTGTTCATCTGGCAGCTCTGTGGAAGGGCAGGGGCTGGTAATGTCTCTGCCTTCAGAAAGCCACTAGCTCAATTAAAATACCCATCAGTGATTTGGTGATGGGGAGCAGGAGCACCCAAGGGTCCATCCTGTGGCATATGCTGCAGGAAGGTTTCCTGCCTTCTTATACCCCACAGCTGATGAGGTAAAAATTCCCTTTTAAGCACAGCAAGAGCAGCTCCATCCTTCATAGCTCCCACATACAGTAGCAGAACAGGGACTTGGTCCCCGTGGAGTTTCATTCCATGGGGCAGGACTTGGACTTTTTAAAGAGAGACAGAAAGTGCCTGTCCAGGCAAGGGCAGTAAGTGGTCATTCCAGGGCTAAAGCAGAAACGAATTTAGAAGAGTGGAGTTTATACCTGATTACAACTTCCACCAAAGCCCTTTTTTTTTAAAAAAAAAAAAAAAAATCAAGCCAGCGTACAGGGAGACAAATAAACCTTACAGTTGAAACGGGTATCAGTGTCAAAACAAAGAGAAGAAGATGGTCAGCGTTATGAGTAGTGTTTCGGGTGACATCCGTGGTGGACATGGATGCAGGCAGCACCACTGCGAGCTGTTCCCACTGCCAACACGCAAACCTCACGGGATGGCTTTGCGGGAAACCGACGCTTCCAGCGTGTCACCTCACTGATGCTATGAGCGTGACACTGAGCACCCTGGCTAAGCGTTGCACTGGGCATCTGCCAAATCACCGCCCGCAGCCGCAGCCCCCCACTGCCCGCGGCCGGACGCGCAGGAGTGCTGCGGCGGTGGGTCGGGATGAGCGCACACCGCGCTGCGGGACGAGGAGAGCGCAGGGCAGGCCGAGGGGAGCGCAGGGCAGGCCGAGGGGAGCGCAGGGCAGGCCGAGGGGAGCGCAGGGCAGGCCGAGGGGCGCCGCTGCACCGCCCGCTCCCGCAGACACCCGCCGCAGTCAACGCGCAGCGCGGCCGGGGATGGGCGGGGCGGCCGGGGGTGGGCGGGGCGCTCCCCGCGCATGTTCCCGCCAACGTCACAATAGCGGCTGGCCGGAGTCCCTACCCGGCCGTAGCCGATCAGGGCTGGTTTGAGCTGGTGCGTTGCCATAGCGACGCGGGCTGCCCTATATATAGGAGAGCAGCCGGACCGGCGAAGCTTTGTCAGCTGTGGCGCGCCGCTTGCCCCGGCGGCCCCGCTCCTCCTCAGGCGGCAGGGCGCCTCCCGCCCGGCTCCTCGCACCGCGCCCGGCTTGCAGGAGGAGGAGGCGGCGGCTCAGAGCGAGGGCATCGGCCGCCGCCGCCGAGGCTTGACAGCAGCTCCCGCCACCGCTGCGTGAGGTGAGGCGAGGCGGGCGGCGGCGTGTGCCGGGCCGGGCGGGGAGCGGAGCGAGGCGGACGGAAGGGGCCGGGGCAGGCGCGCGCGGCGGAAGCCGGCCCGCGCGGAGCCACGTGTCTGCGGGGCCGCTGCCAAGCGGCCCGGGCTGGGCGCCGGCTGCTGCCGCCGGGCACGGGGCCTCCCTCCTTCCGCGCCCGGGGAATCCCCAGTCCCAGCGGGGCGGGGAAGGGAGGGGAGTGTGGGGGGAAGAAGGCAGGCTCCGGGCGGCTGCGAACGGGTCAGGCGGGCTCGCACGGGGAGGTGTTGGCGCGTCCCGGGAGCGGGGGAGGGGACGGCCCCGCCGGGCTGTTTCCGGCGTGGGGAGCGGCAGGTGCGCGGCGGGAACGCGGCTCGGGGCGCCCGGCGCATCCCTGGCCCCAGGCGGCAGCCCGTCTGTTCTGCGGGGTCTCGGGGGTGGGGGTAACTGCAAGGTGAAGTAGGCTTTAGTAAAGTCGACCCCAGGGCAGACTGAGGTGCCTCCTCGCGGTGCCGCAGCATCTGCGGCTGCTGGAGCGTTCAGTGCCCAGTCAGGCAGCGCAGCTAAGCGCCGCATGGCTTTACAGGCAGAAAGGCCGTCAGTGGGAGCGGGGCAGCCTGCGGTTTCCTTGCCGGTAGCGGTCAGCAGCGACTTGCCACCGCCCAGGTCAGGAGCGCCTGGGGCGCCCGTTCGAGACGCAGGTTCGCTGTTTGAGTACAGAGCCTGCAGGCGTGACTCAGCTGTGTCTAAATACAGCTGCTGAATAAGGGAATGTTCTGGAGAGTAACTTATAAGTGAGCACAGACTGCCTTTCTTTTGGAAGCTGCAGACGCTTTGCACGCAGTCCAAATAGAAATATACACTGTGAGGCTACAGTTTGCATCTAGGTGATAGTGTTCTGTCTATATTATGTGTAATTACACTGTAGTTAAAATTGTGCAATAAGGTGGAGATGGAAGGCTTGCAAGAACTTTTCAGTCTGCCGTGTCCAGCAAAAGTAATTCCTATCTTAGAGGTTAATAGGAAAAGTGCTTTTCATGCAGCTCTGTACAGAGGGGAGGATAAGATAAATTCTGCCTGATGGTGTTTGCTTCTCTTAACCGCAGCTGGAAGTCCCTGAACTGCTTTCTGCAGAACTACAACATCTTGCCGAAATCATCTTACAGTGTGCTGCTGTGTCTCTTTAATAACAGTTTCCTGAGAAGTGTTTAATTTGCTGCTTCTTAAGGCTCTTTCAAAGAGGCTTTTAAGAGAAGACTTTAATCCAGCTTCTGGGAGAATTAACACTGCATGTGAATGAGAGCAGGGGGGAGGATAAGGCTTGGTGGATTGTTGGCTTTTATTTCATTAAAGCTTAATCTAGTTTGAATTTCAAATCTGGTTTGTCTCTAAGTGAGAAATGATCAAAAGATGTGAAGTAGGTCTTCCTTGACACTGGCAGTTCAGCTGCCATGTGTTTCTGAAGGCTGAAGTCATAAGTGCTGACTTTTCAGACTCATTCAGTAGATAAAAGTTTAATGGATTCTTGTATATGGAATGGGTGATTCTGTTGGTGTTAGAACTTCATTAACCTGTAACAGCTATAAAACATAAATTACTTATCATACAGTTTATAGCCAGTCCTCTTGAAAATAGAGGGAATGGTGATGTAGCTAAAGGTTAGAGAATAATTTAGAGTTTACATAATCTTCAGTCCCAAACTGTATGACTAGATTGAGTGTAAAAAATGCTGAGAGAAGGAAGAGGGCTGGACCTGGTTACTTGAAACCATATCTTCCCTATGAGTCACTTGCAAGGCTGAGGTCTTTAAAAGGTAGCACACACTTCTGCACAAGTTAACAGCTTAATGGAGTAGACTGTCAATTCTTTCTTTGGTCTACCCGGTAAAAGGATGACCCATACACTTTACCATGGACTTCATGGGTCTTGGATGGCAGAGGAATGTGCTTTTGCTTTTTAGTTCTGGTTCTCAAGGAACTTTCTACTTGGCTGGTAGATTTCTGTTAATAATGAGTATTTTGTATGTATGACTACTGTAAAATCCTGTTATAAAGTGTTAATTGGGAACACTGTTAAGAGGTCATAGTTAGGAGCCACTGTTAGTGTGTATCTGCCACTCCTGACAGCTGAGGTTTTCCTTGTGTAGGTTGGAGGTCATGGGTATAACAGGGAAGCTGTAACCACCAACAGAGCAAATTCAAAGAATGCTGTCATCTCGTGGCTGGTTTATCTGTAGTCTGAACTGGTTTAGACCTAGTGAGAGTAGTTACTACTCAGAAGTCAGTAGCATCCTCAAATTCTGTCTGTAGTAACAGAAAGGCCTTTTCCCAGAAACTGGTGAGCTACAAAAGTGCTCAAGAGTTTGGGTATCTTTTAAAAGTTACCCACTTGCCAGTGTCGCTAGCCTTAATATTAACAGCTCTGATGTGGAGGTGAGTGTGAAGACAGTGGAAACTTCCAGGGGTTTAGACTAATAATATCTGACAGTATTTATTTGATTTTTCTTTTTTTCCCTTTGACTAGGTTGAGTAGATAATACAGGTGCTGACCAGAGGAGAATTAGCCTTCAAGCTAGGAAGATTATTTTGTGGAGTGCTTCCTTGGTTCTGATCAAATCTGATCTGTCATCTGTGTAAAATCCTAATCTATGCCACTATTAGTAATCACTGTAGGAGTTGTATAATTGTAAATTGTATGACCACTATGTAGTGGTCATATAATGGGTACATTAAAGTGAAGTAGTGAATGTAAATTATATGAATTTAAGTGAAGTATTGAATGTGGGTTTTTTTGTTTGTTTTTTTATTTCTCTTTGTAGCAACAGTTTGTCTTAAATCCTTTTACGTAAAGCTGAAGTTTTGGAAATGATGAATAGCTTCAGCAATGAAGAGTTTGAATTCACCTTCCTTGACGAAGGCTTTACTGCCAAGGATATCCTTGACCAAAAAATAAATGAAGTGTCATCTTCTGTAAGTATGATAGGAAAATCACTGCATTTTGTGATGCCACAAACTTTATAAACTAGGGGAACAAGTTGTCTTTGCAGATGATCTGCAAGGCAACCTCCTCCTCAAATGCTGACCTCTATGCTTATCTTCTTATCTTTGTTTGTAACTAAGATGTGTGTTTGCTCTAGGATGATAAAGATGCCTTTTATGTTGCTGACCTCGGGGATATTGTAAAGAAGCACGTGCGGTGGCATAAAGCCCTTCCTCGGGTAACCCCCTTCTACGCCGTCAAATGTAACGACAGCAAAGCTGTAGTGAAGACGCTTGCTGTTCTTGGTGCAGGATTTGATTGTGCCAGTAAGGTAAGATCTTGACTGTGTTCTAATCTGTGACGTTGGGGTATGTTCAGCTTTACAAGATGTGTTCATATAAAATTAAACATAACCAAGCAGTGTTTCTTTTGTTGCACTGTTTACTTTAATCATCCATCTAGAAATATATTTCACAAGTGTAATCTGGTCTCTCTTTAGACGGAAATACAACTGATACAAAGCATTGGTGTACCTCCTGAGCGAATAATATATGCAAATCCCTGCAAACAAGTATCTCAAATCAAACATGCTGCCAGCAGTGGTGTACAGATGATGACATTTGATAGTGAAGTAGAACTAATGAAAGTTGCAAGGGCTCATCCAAAAGCCAAGTAAGTTATGCTAATTGTTCTGTGTAATTCTTGCTTGGGTTCCCAAGTTACGGAAACAGCTGTTATCTGAACCTTGTTCTTTGTTACTTAAGATGGGCTGCAAAACTACAAGAAAAGTACTTTTAGCCAGTGAAATCTAATCCTGTATAGCTTACTGGCACATTAAGAAGAGGCACACAGAAAAGCTTGTATGTTTAAGTTCAGTCTCATTCTAAGGTCATACTTGCCTGATAATGATGTCTTTTGTACTGGAACTTAACCTTTCATTTCTCCTATTTCTAGGTTAGTCTTGCGCATTACAACTGATGACTCCAAAGCAGTTTGTCGTTTGAGTGTTAAATTTGGAGCTACTCTTAAGACTAGCAGGCTTCTTCTGGAGCGTGCAAAAGAGCTTGACCTTGCCATCATTGGAGTAAGGTGCGTTGAGAGATCGCTATGCAGTCATACTGAGATTTATTTAAGTGGTATACCTGACAGAGATGCCTCTGCATATGATGGCTTGAATTTTGTATGAACTTCTTTACGAATTTGCCAAATAACAACTGATATTTTGTATCTCTTTATAGTTTCCATGTTGGAAGTGGATGCACAGACCCAGAGACCTTTGTTCAAGCCATTTCTGATGCTCGCTGTGTGTTTGATATGGGAGTAAGTCTAGTTCTGCTTTCTCTGGAACTACTGACCAACTGTTGTGGCAAAACCTGAATCAAGTGTAAAACTGTTGAGGTTAAAAGCTAGCCAAGATGCTGATTTCATGTTGTTGGAATTTTTGAGGTCATGATGGCTTACTTAGATCACTTCTGCAAACCTCATTTACAAATGCACTAAAATCAGCGGCTCAAACTTAAGTGACTTATTACTTGAACATGATAAATTAGCTGTGTTCCAAGTATTAATGAAATGGTTTTACAATACCTTTTAAGCTACAATGATAAACTAAGAGCTGCTTTCTTGACAGTGTTGCTGCTAATCTCATTTTAGGCTGAACTTGGCTTCAATATGTATCTCCTTGATATTGGTGGTGGCTTCCCTGGCTCTGAAGACGTCAAGCTTAAATTTGAAGAGGTATAGTTTTGCTAAGAACTTTTCAGGTCGTAGAGTCATTCTGAATGTCAATCTGGATTAAACAAAATCTTGGTTTTTCTATTTGTGTACAGGCATACTTTCAAGAAGAAAAGTTGCTTGGTCAGAAATTTAATTTAGAAGAAAAGAGGAATGAATCTGAAAACTGAAAATTAGATAAATAGCTAAATGACTACGTAAGCATGCAGAGATATCAAGCTTGTAAAGCAGATTTTAATTGCAGGCTTGATTCTTACTGGCATAGTCTGAAGTGCAGTATCAACTGGAAGATGTCTATCTCACATTGGCAGTGCTCCCAGATAGGGTGAAAAGGTAGTCCTGAGACTATGCTGCCCTTCTGGATGGCAGCAAACTGATCTGTTTCTGATTTGGTTTAGAATTGGCTTTTGGACCATTTTTGAATTGATCAGTGTTCTCCAGTCTGCTTTCACACAGAAATAGTTCTCTTTCAGAAAGAGACAAGGTGGCTGGGTATTAACAGATTTCCATTTGGAGCAGTGTTGTCAGAACACTTGCCAGTCTAACCTAACATATTAAATGGTGTTACATATTTACATAAAGAATCAGCAAATAAGTTACCTAAAGTGAATTTCTGCTAATGATGTGGGCTTAACAGTGTCTCAGTTGTAATACCTCTTAATGAAGGCTGGCTTTCCATAGTGCAGTATTGGCTTACAGGGAATGTCAGGAGCAAATGATGTTGTCATCAGGCTCTATGACTTAATCATGCTGTGGTTGGAGGCAGCTGCTTAATCACTAACTTAAGAACTTGGAAATAATTGCTCATGTGACTGAGTTTGAAAGTGGATGACAAAGCCTTCTGTCTTTATGCAATATTCCCCAGCTTTTTGCATCCTAATTAGCAGAACTACAAGTGTGCTAGAAGTCAAAGTTGAAGTGTGGGGAGTTGCAGGGCATTAATACTGGCTTTATGAGTCTAGGAGGGGTAATTTCCTTAGACTGAAACATGAGCGCTTTGGTCACTTAATTTTTAAGCTGCAGGTGGTGTCTGGTTTTAATGCAAACAAAACTTTTGAGTGGGAAAATACAGCAAAGCCAATCAGTGTTGTTTACAATATGCTAATAGTTATCACACGTTTGACCAGTATATCATTTTGAGCATGCAAGTCTGACTCGGACTTCTAGAATAGCACCTGAGTAACTGTTGAAGTTCTAATATCAGCGACTGATTCTTCCCTAGATCACAGGTGTTATCAACCCAGCACTGGATAAATACTTCCCTTCAGATTCTGGAATAACTATTATTGCAGAGCCAGGACGGTACTATGTTGCATCAGCATTCACACTGGCAGTTAACATCATTGCAAAAAAAATTGTCTTAAAGGAACAAACAAGTTCTGATGGTATGTAAATCTAGATCTAATCTTTCTTCTAGCCAACTGTGTGTTTCTTTCCAAGTATTCTCTTACTGATATCTCAACTTCTTACAGATGAAGATGATGCAAATGACAAAACTCTTATGTACTATGTGAATGATGGAGTCTATGGATCATTCAACTGCATCCTATATGATCATGCACATGTTAAACCAGTTCTGCAAAAGGTATGCTCAGTCAGAAATATCACTTACTAGTCATGTATTGTGGATGTAGGAGAGCCCTCATCACAGCAGTCACTTCTCAGTTTACTGCTCCCTTTACGTTACCAGAATCTGGCGTTAGGCGTGGGAAGCATGCAGTGGAACTAATTTTAAAGCTTGGAGCGGAGAAGGACCTGTAAGCAGGTCCTCCTCTTCTCTGGAATGTTATACTAATTATACTTCTTCTGAAAGGTCTGTTTTGACTAATTACACTGAACTCTCTTCCTTAGCGGCCTAAACCAGATGACAGCTGCTATTCCTGCAGCATATGGGGACCAACATGTGATGGCCTAGATCGTATTGTTGAGCGTTTTAATATGCCAGAGTTACAAGTTGGTGACTGGATCCTGTTTGAAAACATGGGTGCCTATACTGTTGCAGCAGCTTCTACTTTCAATGGATTCCAGAGGCCAACAATACACTATGTGATGTCAAGACCAGCATGGTTAGTAATTTAAGTATCTTGATCTATCGGTGCTGTTGATAAAGATGACTGTATTGAATAGCCCATATCAGTTCGCTGTCTCTGAACACATAGGGCCATGATTTTTGTGTCATAGCTTTTGTAAAAAACCTTGTATGAATGTGTTTTGTGGTGTGCTTAGATCAATGCTAACATTACCAATTGCTCTTTTCTACAATGTACTCATTTCCAGGAGAGGTGCTTTTGAAGGGGTGATGTTAGGAGTCTTTTCATTATCCTGGGCTTCTAGTTTCACTCTAGCATGACATACAGAATCATTACATAATTCTTTACACTTAGCTTCTGTGACTGGTTTTAGAGGCCAGTTAGTAACAGTTCTAATGGTATGCTGTCTTCAAAATTGGTAGCTTGCTAAATTTTGGCTGCAGGATGCAGGAACGTCCAATAGTGCCACTTCACAACGCGACCCGTCTGTTTAGTTGAGAGCTAGTCTGTGGCTTAGGTTGAGCTCTGGCTCATTCCTCAGTGCAGAGTACTAGATCTCCATGGGAAGATGGAGCAGCATTACCCTAAAGCATGTTTAACTTTGCTATTAGGTTGCTTTCAGATTTACTGAAAGTGCTTAAGTCCAGGGGAATTCCTGCCATAAAAGTAAGAGGAATCTCTTACGATGGAAACAATGAGCCTTGCTTTTCCTTTAGTAAAACCTCCTGTCAATTGAAGTGTTTCTCAAACAAATGGCGTTTTTAGACTTCTTATAAGACTCCAAACTGAACTGAAAATGCCTCTGCAGGAGAGTAATTAGCTTTTTCACTGTAGTACTGGGTTTCTGTTAAAAATGTAATGCTTTGTGTGAGGCATGCTGACCTTAATTATGCAGACATAACTGTCATAGAATGGCTTGGGACCTTCAAGATCATCTAGCTCCATGTAGCTTCAAGATCATCTACCCCTGGAACTAGACAGGGGTAGGGACACCTTCCACTAGATCAGTTTGCTCAAAGCCTCATCCAGCTTGGCCATGAACACTTCCAGGGATGGGGCATCCACAGCTTCTTGGGGCAAGCTGTTCCAGTGCCTCACCACCCTCACTATAAAGAACTTTTCCCTTATATGTAACATAAATTTACCCCCTTTCAGTTTAAAGCCATTCCTCTTTCACTACATGCCCTTGTAAAAAGTCCCTCTTCAGATTTTGTGTAGGTTCCCTTTGGGTATTGCAAGGCTGCGCTAAGGTCTGCCTGGAGCCTTTTCTGAAAGGCTCTGAGGGCTGAACAAGTATAACTTTCTCAGAAAGATCTTCACTGTAACTTCACTGATACTTCCCCTTGAGTTAAGGGCCAGCTTGTATCACAGAATTTTCTTGCCAAAATGGAAAAGGCAGGTGGTCTTGTAAGGTTGAAAGAGGGCTGTAGCCTTGGGTGAACAGCCAATTGAGGGAGGTGATTTCCCTCTCTATAGCGCTCTCATGAGGCCCCACCTGGAGTACTGTGTCCAGCTTGGGCTCCCACCGTAAGTAGCATGTTGACCTGTTGACCTTCCTCTAGACTTGTTCCATGAAGGTGATCAGAGGGCTGGAGCACCTCTGTTACAAGGTCAGGGTGGGTAACTGAAGGGTAAGGGATGTAGTAGCACAACTTCATGCTTTGCATATAGTGTAAAGAAACTAAATCAAAAAATACAGTCAGCTGAAGTTATCTGGGTATGGAAGGCATTGTGTGGTTCTCACTGGTCAGCTCCTCTACATTCCTAGTCTTATCATCCATACCTTTATGTGATTCAAGTTTCTCAGGAATGCGAGGGTGTGGGATAAAGGACAGTCAGTGGCATAGGTCTGAAATTCTTAACTATTGGGCAGTAACTCATTAAGTCTCTATGGCATGTGGGTATAAACGTAGGTACAGGTATATAGATGCATCTTTGCAGATCTAGGTCCTACCCAGAAATGGGGAAACCAACTTACCCTAAAACCTAACCAGCCATAAGTGACCTGCACATACTCTGCCTTTTCTTCATTTACTTAGCTATTTTAACATCCTTCCCCCTCTGGTAATATCATCTGGATTGCAGATCATGAGTAAAGATTTCATTTCGTGCTCCCTGGCAGTAAGAAAAGTCCTTCATTACCTTTTTGGCACATCATAGTGAAACGCTTTGTGACTGTTTAATTTTCTTTTGTTCTAGGCAACTAATGCAGCAGATCAAGGAGCGAGGGTTCCTAGCTGAAGTGGAGGAGCAGGATGTTGCTAGTCTGCCACTCTCTTGTGCCTGGGAAAGTGGAATTGAATATCCAGCAACTTGTGCTTCAGCTAGTATTAATGTATAGGTAATATTTAGTAATTAACTGCAAGGTTAGTAATGGAATTTAGGGCATTTGGGGGACCATTAACTTAATTCTTGCTAGAATTTTTAAGTGGTTTTTTAAAGTTTAGGTTTGACATAAATGCAACAAAAACGACTGGGAGATGGGTCACAATTATCTGTGTTCCTATGGAAACTATTTGAATATTGTTTTATATGGATTTTTATTCACTTTTCATGTATGCTACTAAAGACTGACCCTCAACTGTCAAACAAGTATTTGTAGCTTGTGTATGGCAGAACGGGCTAAGCTTAGTGTTTTGTGACCTACCTGTTTTAAAATAAAGTATATTGAAATAACTGGACCTGTGTTTGGCTAATCTGTTGGAAGTGAATCTGTCATGTGATGGCCCTTGTGCCATGTATGAAAGCAGGCGAAGGGCTGTGCGCCCAGAGCTTACTAATAAATGAATAATGCAATTGCTATCTCTCCACCCTCCCACCTAACTGAAGTGAAGGAAACCCCTTAATGGGTGGGGAAACTAAACTGCCTTTTTTAGTATGTGGTACATAAATCCTTGGGGAATCACATTTGTCTTTTGCTGTTGTACATGGGCTTAACACGGCTTGTACATGGGCTTAACATGGGCTTACTGTAAGCTCAGTGTGGTGCTAGCTTCATTCATCTTTGGTCTGTAACTGCTGCAGCCAGGACTGATGGCTATTTAAACACATGTGACTATAGCTGGGACTATACTCTTCCTGAGCTGAAAGAGTAGGGTAAACAGAAGTGGTGGTATGTTATTCCTGAGTGTCATAGAATCATAGAATAGTTAGGGTTGGAAAGGACCTTAAGATCATCAAGTTCCAACCCCCCTGCCATGGGCAGGGACACCTCATGCTAAATCATATCACCCAAGGCCTCGTCCAGCCTGGTCCTGAGCACTGCCAGGGATGGAGCATTCACAACCTCCCTGGACAGCCCATTCCAGTGGCTCACCACCCTAACAGGAAAGAATTTCCTCCCTATATCCAATCTAAACTTCCCCTGTTTAAGTTTTAACCCATTACCCCATGTCCTATCACTACAGTCTGTAATGAAGAGTCCCTCCCCAGCATCCCTATAGGCCCCCTTCAGATACTGGAAGGCTGCTATGAGGTCTCCATGCAGCCTTCTCTTCTCCAGGCTGAACAGCCCCAACTTCCTCAGCCCGTCCTCATACGGGAGGTGCTCCAGCCCTTGGTCATCCTTGTGGCCTCCTCTGGACTTGCTCCAACAGCTCCATGCCCTTCTTTATGTGGAAGACACCAGAACTGCACACAATACTCCAGGTAAGGTCTCATGAGAGCAGAGTAGAGGGGCAGGATCACCTCCTTTGACCTGCTGGTCATGCTTGTTTTGATGCAGCCCAGTGATGCAGTCTGTCTAGTATAATGAGGATCATGGGTTATTTAAGGTGGAGGGCTATCAGCTAGAGTACTGAAGACCTGTCTTTCATCCACACCCTTCTGTAAGCAATTCCACATGATTGCTGTCCGTATGGACATTGGAAAAACAGAGGAATCTTGCAAAAGCACTTAATTACCTTATGTTACATAAGAAAATCTTTGACTTGCTAAATTCTTCAATAATCACAATACTGCAGGTGAGGTCTCATGAGAGCAGAGTAGAGGGGCAGAATCACCTCCTTCGACCTGCTGGTCACGCTCCTTTTGATGCAGCCCAGGATACGGTTGGCTTTCTGGGCTGTGAGCGCACACTGAAGCCAGCTCATGTTCATTTTCTCATCAACCAACCCCCCCAAGTCCTTCTCTGCAGGGCTGCTCTGAATCTCTTCTCTGCTCTACTACCATCTAGTAGCTGGTTCCCTCCAAAGTTTCCCTCAGGATAGCTGGCACTCGGCCGTGGGGCAGTTTTACCCAGTAAAGCGAATGATTAGAGGTCTTGGGGCTGAAACAATCTCAACCTATTCTCAAACTCATAGGAGCAATAAATCTTTGTAGCAATGGTGTGTTTTTAAGCAAGAGTCAAGTTTCTCATTTGAAGCTGGATTATGCTAGGCAGATGTTTTGGGCTTTGGAATACTGAGTTATATATCCTTCATCTCACAGCTGCCCTGCTCTTGGCTTCCACAGGATCTCAGTGGGTCCATTTCCACTTAAACTGATTTCAAAATACTCTAAGCACTAAGAATCAGTCATACAGTGACTGTGGGGCTTCCCTACCATCCAAATGAGGGAAATAGGTTTCCTAGTGTAAGCCGAAGCAGCTTACACTAGGACAGCAAAGCTGTAACAGAGCAAGCAATGAATAGTTTAGTTTGATGTCCCTTCCCCAAGTCTTGGGCCATCAAAGCCTTTGCTCTGTTTTGCCACATTCGTTGATCATAATTATGTCTCCCTGGAGCAAGCTTGTCTGATGGGGGGGGATGGAGCTGAGTGCTAGAGTAATTGAGATCAGCTGCATCTGTCTTAGATAATTAGCTCAACTAGTATCAAAGTTGCAGCCAAGAAGTCTCTACCTTTCAGCTTCTTGCAAACCACAGTCTGTATGGTGCTGAGTGTCTTACTGTGGATGGTGCTGGCCTGTTTGCAGGGACTGTGGTGTTCCTGCTCCTATTGTCCCTCACTGGTGATGGGGTGCCAGTTCTCTTGGGATCGCTCTTGGAAAACAAGTAATATCTGCAGGAAATATCAGGACATTTCCCTCAGATGAGGGCATGGCTTCTCATCACCCCATTGCTTTTTCTTGAATGGGGTGAAGCCACTTGAGGTCTGAATCCAAAGTCCACCTATGGCTACACGTGGCCTGTACTGGAGTTCAGCTGGCATTCTTTGGTGTGAATGTGGCTTCATAAACCAAAAAAGGTTGGGGAACATTTGTCCTCTGATGGAAAATTGAGGGTGGGAATGTTTTAAGGGTACTAAAATAGAGAGAGCAGACTGAGAGAAAGTGAGGAACCAGGGGTACATGTTAATGGCAGTGTACTGGGGGGAGCTATCCCCCGTGTCACTGCATGCGCATTTAACTCACAGTCTGATTTTAAGCTGCTTGTAGACTTGTTGTCTTGCTTAAGGCTTGTAAGCTCCCGCACAGGCCTTGCAGACAAACGGCTTCAGTGCCTCCTTGGAGGAGGCAAGCCTGCCGCCCCGCCGGCACCCGCAGCGCAGCCCGCAGCAGGGAGCAGCGCCGAGCAGGGGCCGCATAGCTCCATCTGCAGGACCAAGGCGTGGGAGCAGCCGGAGAGCTGTGCTGTCACAGACCTCACCCGCAGCACGTACGGATTCGTAACTGAGCGTAGCACCAATCTGCAGTAAGAGTGAAAGGGAAAGCTTGCTTTCCGGGTCAAAACCAGCCCTCTCGGATAAAAACAATAATCGTCATCCACGAGTATTGCAAGAAGAGCTCAGGTGAATATGCTGTTTGGTTGTCAAAAAGAGGTTACCAATCACTGCAGTAATAATCAGTATTTTTAATTTTCTCTCGACACAAGCACTGATCAGTACCAAAAGAAGTAAGAATAATTTGCTCTAAATAAGTGACCCTGGTTTTAACGAGCATCGCCTGGTTTTTCTTTACAGTAAGGGCAGTTGGTACTTCAATGGCTATGGTCTGGTTTCAATGCCCATGTCCCAGATGCCTCGAATTCAAATTTGCCTTTTGCTAATATAAAACACTGCATTTGACTATCCTGAAAATACGTGGAGAACAGGAAGCTTATATGGGTCTGGGACTCCCATTTTGGCAAGCTTTGCTATTGCTCTTCAGCTGGATTTAGAGTCCTCTACAAATGGGAGGTGTTTACAGCAGCTAAACCCCAGCAGTGCCACTTTTGGAGAGCTGGTGATGGGTATGAACAACAGTGGTCCCTTGAATCTGCTTTGTTTTGGTAAGGAGAGGCCACCTGCATCACAAGCAAATGCTCAAGCACTGGCAAATGAAGGGGAGCTCTTGGGATCATATGTCCATGTTGTCTTGCAAATATCACTAAAGTCCAGCTACTATTAGAGCCTTATTTGCCTGTCTTTCTTTATACTTATACTACACCAACAATTTTCCTCAGTCTGTTAGTCTTTCCCCAAAGCATTAGCATGCTGAAACCAGCCCTCCTTCCTCTCCCTGACTTTAGGGAGCTGGTCCCAGTCTTGCCTACAGCATTCCCACAAAAAGTAAGTGCCTTGCAGTTACACTGTCTTCAATTCATGCCCTCAGAGTGCTTTGCAAAGGGCAAATTGGCTCACCCTGCTTTTGCGGTATGGAGCCAACTCCCATGTTCCAGTCCAGAAAACAGTCAAGAGTCAGCAAGGCCGTGCAGCCATTCAGGAAGGAAGCAGAGGCAGGGACACTTTCAATCCAACAGTGCAGAGACCAGTGCTCCCAGCTGCGTGACACCTTACTATTTTGGGGTAAGTGCAGGGTCAGTCTGTGTACCTCGGGAACACAGCAACCACCACAAATGAGCTGAGAAAGGTCAACCATAGCAGCTTGTTATGAAGGATTCCCAAAGTACTTTGCAACCACCGGTGTTATTCCATCCATCCTTAAAATGCATTTCCCTGCCTTGGGAGAAGAACAGGATTAGGGCATCCAGTGGGCTTAAGCATCACCCTTTCATATTTGGCTACTGTACTTGCTAGCTGGGAAGAACAAGATATTAGCTCTAGATTGGCAGTCTTGCAAGGAACAGGGTTACAATGCTTAAACAAGATAACGTGGGTGCAGTTTTCAGTAGGATAACAGAGGTGCTGCTGCCCTTTCTGTGAGGATGAGAAAAAAGTCATCCATTGCCATGCCAGATAGATAAAAAGATTCCTTCTTAACAAGTTAACTTGCTGTTAACTGCAGTCCGTCAGTAGCAACAGCATTTCACTGTAACAACTCCATAAACACCTCTTGCCCATAAACAACGCTTGCCCTGCTTCCCTGCAGTCAAAACTCACATTAAGCCATTACAGTGTCTGACCAAAGTGAAAAGCAGGAGAAATTCCAGCTTGCCGGGAGGCTGCTGATGCAGGGAGGGGAATTCCTTCTGCAGCCTGCCAGGGTGCCTTGCTAGGCTCCCCAGAGGTAGGTGCTGCAGGACCCATCAGTGTGCACTATGTGGACTTCATGACCCGGTGGATGATCGCTCCTTACTGCAAGCGGAGCAGACCCGGGCCAATGGAGATGCTCCCGCAGTTAAGGAAGTGGTGACAAACGAGCCCAGCAAAAGCCCGGGAGATGGAGCTCAGCGCAAAGAAGGCAACAAAAATCCCCACTGCCAGAGCCAGGGGAGGCAGAAAAGAGGAGAGGAATGGAAAGCTTTCAAATGGATCCCACAGTCCCCATGTCAGACCACAGCATGAGTGAGATGGTATTAGGGAGAACAAATGCAAATAAGAAAGTACAAGGGAAAAGTATGTACAGAGTAATAATTACAGTATTGCACAGCTCAAAAAAACCCCAACAAACAAGGCTCCTTTCCCATCCATTCACAGAAATAGGAAACAGAGGATTTGAGGTTTTTAATACAGAAAACTTCAAAATGAGTGGCTTTTTCTTTTTTTGTTTATTAAACATTACCTCAAATGTCCTGTCAGCTTCCAGCTTCCTGCTTGGAGCCCAGGCTGAGGCTTGGATCTTCCAGTAGCTATTTCTGTGACCTTTTTTATTCTCCACTATTGCTCCTGGGGTTAATTTAGGTTTGCTGCTGTCAGGAGTTTTGTTTTGGAGTAAATCCATGGAACTGATTTATGCTGTCTCCTGTGGAGCAGCCTTGCAGGATTGCTGGTGTTAAGTGGCAGTGGACACAAGCTGGAACCAGGGGGTCTGTTGGGGTGCAAGGAGAATCTTGTCCCATGAGGACAGCCAGGAAGGGACCAGGCTGCTGCTGGGGCTGGCCAGCCTCCATTGCCAGAGCTTTAGAGACGTGATGGATCAATGTCCTGAGCAACCATAGGCTGACCTTGCAGCTGATCCTGACCTGCTTGAACCTGGAGCTTGGGTCGGAGACCTCCTGAACCCTCTTCCAATCTAAGCATGGGTGTCCTCACCCTGCTCCCCTGTAGGCCTGGCAGTGCTGTGCGGCTGGGCCCCACAGTGCAGTGCCCTGGGTCCAACAGCAGGTTTTGTCAACACCACCTTGGCTACCTTCCCACTGCTGAGGCTCTGCTTGGGGAGGTGCCCTTGCTCCACTGCTAAAATGGATCTAAACTGGGCAGCTGCCTCTGGGGAGCTGCTGAGGAGAGAGGACCCATTCCTGCCCCAGAAAAAAGAAGGGGAAGGGAAGAAGCGACAATGGATGCTAAATCAAAGCCACAGTGTGGCTGCTGGAGCAAAGAGCCACATCCTGCTCCATGGCGTGAAGAAGGTTCCTCACCCAGGAGCCCTGACCCTCATAAGATGGCATCCCACCTTCCTGAAACAGTTTCCCTGTGTCCCCAGCTGAACGTGCTGCCCATCAGCCTGGGGACACCATTCATACTCGTCCTCCCCAGTCAGCTGATAGCTACGGATGTTGAGGGGAACAAACAGCTTCAAAAGCAGAGACCCATTCCCAGCTTCAGGATTAGGACACTGGGCAGGGCGATGGGAGATCTGCTGGGTCGCATGTCCATGCCGGCATCAAGGCACGGAGGGTGAAAGGATGTAACCCAACAAGCGTGGCCCCTCAACACTCAGCCTATGGCCATGGAGAGCTGGTGTGTCCCACGCTGGTTTGGTCACCAAGCAGCTGCGTGTCCTGGCCCCAGGTACTGCAGCACCTATGGCAGCAAACTTAGAAAGGGTGGGCTGAACGCAGAGACCTTAAAAGGAAAGGAAAACCCCAGTAACCCGCATGGAAAACAGACCTGAAAGCGGCGTGTGGGGAGGGCTGTGCTGCGCCCGAGCAGCAGGCATGGCTAGGTGGCAGCAACAGCCCGCGTTAGGACCTCGCTTCAGACGCTCCATCCTTAATCCCAGAAGGAGGAACCGGTGTTTGCTGCCACCTGCTCCTCAGCAGTCGAAGGCCTTCAGGTCTGGGACCTTCCCAAGACCATGGATACTGCCCGCACACTTCACTGCTGGGGAGAGAGGAAATGTCTTTATTACCAGCAAATAAATAGACCTGTGCTGAGGGAAACTGTGCCTGCTGGGACAATGTAACCTCTTAAACCTTTGAATTTGAGTTGAGGTGGGGGGATAGGAAGTGGGGAGCAGACAGCACCAGCTTACCCTGCCCAGGATGCATCCCTGCAGATGGGTTGCCAGCAGCCCAGGCATCCTTCTGCGTGATGCCACCAAGTCCAGGGGGTTGCAAGACACAGCAGAGATTCCCTGGAGTATCCGTAACTGCTGAGAGGTGAGGGCAGGCTGCTGGAGTGAGGGCTCCCTAAAACCTCTGCGTCAGATGTGCCCAGCTCCCTGCGCTCCTACCCATGTCCCCTTCCCAGGGCCAGGCAAGTGCCCATGGCTCAAGGAGGGCTGGAGCCAGAAGTCTCACAGTGCTTATTGCATACGGAAAGCGGAGGTCACCCCAAGCCCAGGAATGGACTGATTAGCCTGGGTGTAAGCTGAGGCTTGGATGCACCCCAAGATGTGTCCTGAGTTTCTCCCTCTCCTGTCACTGCCTGGAGAGGAAAACCACTCTGCATGGGCTGATGATGCCAGTGGGGCAGATCACATCTCTGCTCGCCTGGCTTCCCAATGCTGTTCCCTGTAATGCCCAGGGGCACTGTGCAATGATCCTTCACCACCCTGCTTCCCAAGAGCTGGAGTGCATGTATACAGGCAGAAAGCAGAAAAGGAAAGACAAAGTGGGAAGGGACAAAAAGCTGCCCTGGTCGACCTATTCATTACTCTGAGTATTAAGTGCTGAACTCCTGGTGCCGAAGGAGATTCTTTTGTCCTGAGCAATACCATGCAATAAAGTACGATTTATCTCTGGGAAAGACGGATGCAGCTGAGCCAGTACCAGACCTAAGACAAGAGAGCATTGACGTCACCCTCAGCAGTCTGTGGCAGATGTTTAGTGCTGTCTCCAGCCTCAGGCCAGAGGTGAACAAATTGCCAAGGCAGAGTGGCTGGCCTGTGTTAGCTGCAGGGTCACGATGGGCTGATCAGAACGCTCCCTGCCAGCACTAGCTGGCTGTGAAGCTGCTTGCCAGGGGTCTGCATGAGGACAGTGTGATCACAGCGTACGTCATTCAGCCAGGTACCAGCTGCCAGGTAAAGAGCCTGGAAGTTTAAACTGTTATGAGGGGCTAAGGGCACAGAAACATGGGCACGTGGCTGCATAGGGAGGGACAGCTCTGCCCGAGAGGGAGGTTTTGAAGGCCCAGGAACCCTTTCGCCCAGCTCAGTAGCATCTTAAACCTGAAGGCTCCCCCAAAGCTTATTAGTGGTGTAAGTTGAGCACTGACCTCATATTTTCTGACCTTTACCCAAAGTGATCTTAATATTGTGTTAATCTTGACCCCAAAGTGTATGAATAGTTAGAACTATATTTTTATGAGTCCCTTTTTTTTTTTTTGCAGTTAATAGTAGGTACCATAACTAACATTTGTATTGCTTGGTCATCAGCTTGGAGAAACACTTCTGGACTGTTTTGCCCCATCTCTGATCATCTTAGACAATCTTGTATCATCAGCAAACTTCCTTATCTCAGTGTATTCATCCATTCATCCGTCCCTTTTTCAGACCATTTAGGAATGTGTTCCATCTTCATTCCTGCAGAGACCATGAACAGATTGATCAGGCAAGACTTCAATTTCTAAAGACTTCCTATTTTGTCTCTTCCCTAACACATCACATTTATTCTAAGTTCTCCAACGCCTGTACTTTGCTGTAGTTTCTCCCCTTTTTTTCTGGTTCAGACATCAGGCTCACCGCTCCAGAGCTTTTCAGACTGTGCCCTGGAGTCATTAAAAGAAATACTACTAATAATCTGGTACCATGTCTGCCAGAGGCTGGTTAAATGAGAGGTTATGCTCCCATCCTTTGGGTGCACTCAGCGGGCACCACCTGATGAGAATAATTTGTGCTATTCCTTTTAGTGGGCTGTTGGAAAACCTCCCCTGTGGTGTTTCAGGCTCCATAGCCTGGTTCACTGTCACCCGTGCCTGCGGGGGACCACAGTTTCAACTTTAGCTTAAGGAAATGAACTGTTGAAGCTTGTATTCTCACTGCCGTGCTGGTGGCATAAATAGCAAAATGCCACTATTATGGGACAGAAAAAGATTCTTGCTACTCTAACATATATGGATGAAGATAAAAACTTGCCTGGGTCAAATCCATTCAGTTCAGCTCTTCTTACCTGTATGAAACATAAAGTCAGAGCAGATGTCTTTGGGCCCTGGTTTCATCCAGCCCCGGTTTACTCAGGTTCTCGCTGTCTGACTCCATCCTCACTTCTAGACTGCATCAGGGGATTCCTGTGGTCTCCAGTACGTTGACAATCACTATTTAGTTGTCCAAGATGTGCTTTCAGTGTCTGTGAAGTACCAAAACTCCTCTCAATCCCCTGGTAGAGCTGGTGAGCTTTAGAGGGTGCTGGGCAATCCAGAAAAGCATACCCTCTGTGGCTGCTAGCTCCTGGCATAAGTAAAGGCAGGATGCAGGCAGGGACCACCACAAAGCCCCCCAGGTGCCTCCCACTGTACTTAGAAAGTGTTTTTCTGTATCAATGCTGTGCACAGAACAGGGATGTGCCATTTTTTCCTGTTTATGCCTTTTTCCTTCTTACACCTGCAGCAGAGAAACCAATTGGTCCAAAGTTGACAGCTCCTTCTCAAAAACCCATTAGAAATTAAACCCATTTTCTAGAAGCACCTTGCTCTCATCTAAGGTGCTAATTTGTCCTTATTGCCACAAGGTGTGGAAATGACTGGTGACTGAAGGGTGATTACTGAGGAGGGAACCAACCTGCAATCTTGCTTTGGAAAAAGCCCATAAGGCAGAGCTGTGCAGCTGATGGAGGAAGACTTAGGAGCCTGCTCTAGGACAGAGGTGCGAGTTGCTCATTCCAGGGGAGAACAAGACAAACCCAGAGGCAGAACATTTAGCTTGATCTTTAGGAAAGTGCTTGTAAGCAATATAAAGTGATGCAGCAAGGAACAACATTGCCTGTGCCAAGTCAGTGTCCATGCTCCTGCTTCCACCCCTGGTGACAGCACCTCTCCAAGCTTCACTGCTAAGCAAGTGCATGTAGACTGAAAGAGCTGATCCTGTACAGAAAAGGTTTTCAGGAGACATGGCAGCTCATGTCACTCACAATGACAACTGCTGACAACCAGGTATGTCTGAAATTGTCCCGTCCTACAGGAAACCGGGAGCAGGAGATATTCTTACTGGCAAGACCCATCGCTGCCACCTGTGCCTCCTGATCGCAGGCAGGTTCAGCTGTGCGGAGGCTTGCTGAGATTAGTGGCACACCCAAGCCCAGCAAGCATGGGCTGGTGTGGGAATTACCATCAATTGGTGCTGGCTCAAGCGTGAAAAGGAAGTTTGACAACAGAAGCTAAATAAGAGCCTGGAAACTTGTAGCTGGGTGGAAGCAGCATGTAAAGGATGAGCTAAAACTAGAAAAGTGATGGTGGAAATGCAAGGAACAGCACAAACCTTGCTGGCTGGTGGAGGGATGGTCTAACATCAACTTTGAGAATCAGTTTCCAGACTGTGGAAACTCATTCTAATTATTCTTCACAATCCCCCCGTATTCTAGAGAGTGTCGTCCCCCGTCCACCCCCCCCCCTCCCGAATGCAGGGGAATGCAAAGCACAATTGCCCTGAGAGTAACTTGGTCAGACGAATGCTATGGTGGAGCAAAGGAATCGAGGGCTTTGGTCTCCTGTTGTTTTTAAGAGAGACCTTTCTTCAAGAAAGATGCTTTCCTTTGCTTTGAGAGGGAAAAAACAAACTCCTGGCTCCTTTCTGGGTGTTGCCATAGCAACTGAGGTGGCCCTGGCTTCTGCTGCCTGGAGAGCATCACTTGGGTACAGTGTGGTGGGTGCAAGAGATGCAGCCAGGTCCAGCATCTCCCTTCATAGGCATCATGGGAAAGTATTGCACTCGAGGGAAAAGAAGAGCCCAAACTTTTCTCCCTGTTTATGGCTAGTTTTCAGCAGCAGCACTGGCAGTTATCAAAGGGCTGAGCGGACTTGGAGTTGGTGAGCTGCATCAGTTGAGCAGTCCTGCAGGTTTCACCAGTGTGGTCCATGATGCCTCAGTCACAGAAGACTTTGGGATCCTGGCAGAAGAGCTGGAGCCCAGGAGGGCTTTAGGGAGGCTTGGGGAGCCTTGCTGTACCACACAGCTGTCACTGGGTCCCATGGGGGGCAGTGGGCTGGTGGTGGCATGCCTGAAGGGTAGCTGAAAACACTGGCAGTTTAGCAAGAAGTGGCTGTGAAACCTGACAAGTAGCTCAGAGAGTTCAACGGCTGTTTTTAAACTGGCTTAAGCCACTCCTGCTTAAAAATGAAGTTCTTTGCTTATATAGAGTTATGTTTAGCCCATAGGACTCCCCATTTGGAGCAAGGGGGGCCTACCAAAGCCAGTTCCCTCAGAGACCACGTTTCCCCATGGTGAAACAGCAGCAGCAGCTCACTGGAGCACCACCGTGTGTAACACTGGCAAGGTGGAGGATGCCAAAGTGTTTGCGTGAACCCTGGCACCTGCAACCCCCAAGCAGCCTTGCTCCTTGGTGTCACTGTATACATGTGGTGCTGCTACCTGTGTCCTTCAGCAGGCATCAAACCTGCTTGTCCTGAGCCTTGCAGTTATTAGTAATTCATAAGGAAGCCAGGGCAGGAATAGCCACGTCTGTGCAACACTAACATCTAAATTAGCTGAGTTCATTTTATTTTCTCCAAAGAAACCATGTGCAGCCCTTGTGCTTTGTTCCTGGTTCTTAATGGGATGTAAAGCACATTCGTTGCACTCACCTTTTCTCCGAGGAACCAGCCGCCAGCATTGTGCCTGCTGCCCACAGCATCCGCTCAGCAGTGGAATCAATGAGTTGCCCTGAAAAGGGTCCAAGAAAGCACTGAAAACCAAATAAAGAGGAAAACCATACAGGTTCAGCAGCAGCCTGCTTCAGCTGAGAATTTCAGTCATCACTGGAGCCTCAGGAGGGGGATGTTTGCTCTCATCAGCTGGGTCTGGCAGGAGGAGGAAGGGTTTCTTCTCCCACCACCTTTTGCCATTAAGGCTTTGCAGCAAGGAGGGGGGAGAGCAGCAGTACAGCATGGCATTCCTGGGCTTGCTGAAGACCAGGGGACACCTGCTGTTCCTGGTGTTCCCAAGAGGATGATGCTCCCCAGCTCCATGCTGCTCAGCTCATGGCCCTTCCCCTGTCTGCTCTCAAACACTTCTAAAAACACTAACAAAGACATCTTGCCCCTGTAGAAACAGCCCAAATGGAAGACAAATCCCAGCTGCAGGCATAGGATTCTCAGAACCAGTTCTATATTTCTCCATAAGAGGGGGTGGGACAGTATCTGGAAAGATACCTGTGTTCTGACATGGAAAAGACAATGGAAGTTTTCACTGTGGGTGACTTTGACAGGATGGGACCCTTAGGCAGGACCTGTCCCTCCTCCTGCTCTCTTCTGCAGTGCAACCCCATCCCCAGTGCTGTAGAAAAGCAGGCACAGCCAGCACCAGTGGAGAGAAACAGGCTCCCTCACTTACACCATACTATGTGCAGAACAGTTTGGCTGTCAGGAGCAGGCACACAGAGACAAACTTCATCCAGGATGTAACTGGTTGTATTTGTAATAATATATGTGACCAACTTGGACTTACAGCGTGACCTGCCTTCTGCACCGAGTTCCACACTGCTGCATGTCAGATGCAGTTAAGTAAAGGAAACTTCCAAGATCCCAGAAAAAAACAGTGCAGGAAATGTAAAAAACGCTGGGGCAGGGACGCAGGAGCACAGCTGTGAGCTGGCAGCACCCAGGGGTTCAGTGATATGGCTCCCAGCAACAGGCACCAGGTAGAAAACCCATCAATAATGTGCTCAGAGCTGTAGCCCTACAGGCAGGGGGGGTTAGGGGAGCTGAGAATGACCCAGGGTACCAGCCCGAACTCACCTGAGCCCTGACAGCACCAAACACTGAGGTGTGGCAATGTGTGCAGAGGGGTGCTCCTCACCTTCAGGGGTGAGACGATTCCCTCTAGTGACAGCGCAAGCAGTAAAGGTGTTGTCTGGGATAAACTTCCTCCATTAGGAAGGGCCAGCCTGCTGTTACTCTATTAAATTAACCCACACAACTTGTGTCTGTGGGCTTACCCCCATGGCTCTGAAGGTCTGCTTGCAGGCACACTGCTCCCAACGATGCAGGCACATCTCCAAAGCCTCCTACACAGGAGGATGCTCTGATCTCCTTCTTCTGCCCTTTTCCTTCTTTTCAATGAAACACCTCTCCTCCCAGGGGAGTTTATTACTCAGAGACTAATGCTAAAAATACATTGCAAAGGGCCTTATTTAAAAACAAGGAGCCAATGTAAACCCAGTGACAGAGAAACACAAAGCTGAACACAAGCACCTCTGCCACCCAGGCTGGAGTTAAGCTGCAAACAGACAGGCACTAACTTAATTTAAAAGGCAATGACATAATTTCAAATTAGCTTAATAGGACCTGCAATTCATACAGAAAAGCCTGAGTTTATGTAGTAATTAGCCAGAGCTTTCAGAGTGCTACGTATCTCTGTGGCAAGAAGATAATTACATAGCTTATTGAAGTGAGGTAAAAATGGACCTGCTGGTGGGCTTGGGTTTTTTTTGTGCAAAACTCCACTTTTGCTAGACTCTGCTTTTGATTAAGCACACAATTCACCAAAACACCAAAGTCACTTAAGAAGCTGAAGTTTCCTCTTAATCACTTGACATCATTTTGCAAGTTATTAACCCCTCTATGCACCAGTCCCTCCCCAAAAGACACCCATGGAGCCTGATGAGCAGTAAAGCTCTGCAAGCTTGTCACTGATTTCTCCATCGCTTTTGAACTCTACCAGGATCAACTCTCAAACAACACATCCTGGAGGATGAGCCTAAAAATTGCTCTCCCTCCTTATCCTCATTACCAGACAGGGAAGCAGATGTGTTCTCAGAGGAGCTCTTCAAAGCACAGCCAAGATGTTCAAAGTTACCCGGTGACTGTAGATGCACAAACTTCAGCCTCTGAATCAAGTCTGATTTTCTCAGGAGAGCTGCTTGGCAGCAGCAGATAAAGCCCTTTCCAGTACTTAGCTGGCCTGTAATCAAAAGGTTCCCTGTTATCAGTGGCCACCTTTGACAAGCTCAGCATGGTTGGGCTTCAGAGCATCCACCCTGTCTCCCCAGGATGCCATGCATGATGACTGACTAGGAATCTTTCTTGCTTGCTTTCCAAAAGGCAAGATGGGAGTGCCTTGCTCACATATCCTGTGCCAGCCCCTCTCTGAAATGGAGCTGATCCACTCTGCTCTGAAAAGAAGAAACTCCGTAAAAGCTGGGAAAGCAGTGGGGGGCAACCCCCCCTCCCCCCAAAAATAAAACCTGTGACTGGAAAATTTAAAGTGGTAAAGAGAAAGGCAGAAGAAATCAGGCCAGATGAAGCAGGATGTAATCCCAGTGTCTCCACCATGGAAACTTTGGCATGTTTCAGAGCAAAAATTACAATGTCAAAGAAAAGGGAATGGTTTTGACCACTGAAATTCAGATTCTTTCATTTTGTTTCTGCAAAAACAAGGTCAAAATGAGCTTTGGTAAGGAGGTATTTTTTTCTTTTCAAATAAGAAAAGTCTAGGCTTTGTTAAACAGCTACTGAAAACTTGCCACTTAATGCAGACAGAAGTGGAAATCTGAAGAGATGTCAGGAAAAGGTGGAAAAGGTAAAAACCAGTACTACCTGCAAGAGCAGATGAATGACAGAACTGCTGCATTTATGAATGCTACAGCAAAACAGCGTTCACATCCTTGGTACTTAAGAAAAAGACCTTGTGCACTGCTTGACTAAAAATATGCCTGCCTCAGTGCAAGATCACACAAACAAGATTCAAAAGCTGTGGTCCCTCTCAAAGGCACCATCCCACAGCAAGATTATAGACATTCTTTCACATTCTCCCAAGTGCAGAGAGATGATAAAGCCCATGGTGGCCGATTCACATCTAAACAACCGCTACCCAGCCTATGCAAGAAAAGCAATTAGAGTAAGAACATCTGCAGCATCTTAAACACCACAGCGTCTTTCGGCAGACAGCCAGTGGGTGTGAGCACAAGTAAGCTACAGACAGACTATAAGCAGCCATGGAAATTTCATATTTTTTTTCCAACAGTTTGCTTTTAAGCTGGGCTCAGCCAGGGAAAGCAGGCAGGCTCCTGATCAACCTCCCCTTCAGGGCTGCACTCATCAGCAGGGTGTCGTGGTTGAAAGGACTGTTGGTTTAATAGCTCACATTTGAATTTCTAGGAGATAAGGGTGAACATGCTTTTCTGCTTGGCAGCACTGACATGTATTGTAGACTAAGTCTGACCTAACAACACATTCCCATTTGGATATTGCAACCAACTTTTTTTAACATTAAAGTTTAACACCCAACCACTATTAGGTCATTGTATACAGCAAAAAATACCTCAATTTTTTAATATCAAAGAAGTTTTAACACCTAACCACTAACTAGCAAATCCTGCACAGCAAAAATCCCTTAATTACATCCTTAACATTAACCTCAGGCCAAATCATTTGTTGATAGTTTAATTTGCAGAGAGGACAGGCTTAAAGCAGCTACCTGCCAACCTGATGAATGTGGGGAAAACTGCTTTTCATGCTACTAATGTCAAATGTTATTCCAACAGCACAAACCCAGTACCTGACAGGATGGAGATACTTTTAGTTTGCAAATTCATGGTCACAAGAGCCTGGCTAATGGGGCTGGCAGCTTTTCCTTTATCGCCTTAAGCTCCTCCACATCCATCAGAAACTGAGCTGTCACCTTCCTGCAGTCTTCTCCAAGGAGCTGCCTCCAACCAGGACCCAGCTGGGATTGAGCAGGGTCCCACAGGCACTAACACCACTGCAACAGCGAGCTCCCCAAAAAATCCTATGTACTTACAAGGTAATGTGTCTCAGACAAAACAGGGACATGTTGGGCAAGGAGCTGGCCTTGTCCTTCCCCTAAATGTGTGATGCTAGGAACTTACTGCACGGGTTAGACCAAGACAGGGAGAGACAAGAAAAGTAGTCTTTTATTTCAATTAATATTTCTTGGCATTAGGCAGATATTAAATAACACTGGAATGCACAAGACTATTAACATATTGACAGCAAAAGGGAGGAGGTGTAGCCAAGTCGAGAACAGCAGTGCGAGTCACGTCACCTTGGGGCACTCAAAAGCCATTTAATGCAGCGACCACCAGAAAGTAGGACTCCACTGAGAAATACAAAATGAGGATGAACTCCTTTCAGGTCTTTTGTTAATACAGTAACATTGGAATGATTGACAGTAAAAATGAACAAATATTTGCATTCAGGAATTAAACAGAGTAAAATATCCACGAACTGCTAGTCATGCATTTCTTTTGGAACAGCAATTTGCTAATGCATAAATATCACAAAAAAAACAATCTCCAAGATTTGAATAAATCACAGACATCTAGAAGAAACAAGGCTTGAATTCTATTTTACGCCTTAAATAGATGACCTAAATAGTTAAAATTTTACTTCACCATATATATATAATTTATATATATATTAAAAGAAAGTAAAGACCATTAGATAAGTGCAAGCAATTTTCCTCAAAAAGAAAACTGGAACCATGCCCAGGAAAGCTGTTTTTTTTTTTTTGTTTTGTTTTGTTGTTGTTTTTTTTTGTTTTTTTTTATAACTTTCTACTCCATTCAGTCCGTTGTTTTTTTTAACTTAGTAATTTCTCAAGCAAAATAAATTATCTACCATCTGCTTTGTCGCGTTAAAGTCCTACCTAGCATCTTCTTAGGAACTACTTCTTACGGCCTAAGTGAAGTGGTATCTCACCAGCGGTTTGAACTCTTTTGCAGCTGCATGTAAACATACCTT
Organism: Pezoporus wallicus; assembly: GCF_028554395.1. Lineage (NCBI taxonomy): Eukaryota > Metazoa > Chordata > Aves > Psittaciformes > Psittacidae > Pezoporus > Pezoporus wallicus. Next base: position 5,494,448 of record NW_026642654.1, read on the forward strand.
TAGATTAATGTTTAAACTGTGAGGAGTGAATCGTAACGTTACAGGGAAGCAGGAACGGAGCTGCCGAAGGAGAGCTGCACTGGTGTTAGTGAGGGGAGCGAGCGCTGGTTCGCTCGGACACACACACACACGCACGCACACACATCTGGCAATGGGGTTTTATCCGCGAGGTGTGGAGGGGTGTTTGAGAAGGCATCCATTTGCAAGCAAAGCTTGAAGGACACAAGCCGAGATTCTCTGTACACACTGTCCCCTTTCATTAGAATTGACTCGCGCTACTGGGGTCGCACTGTAACAACCGCACAATGGAGGGATCGCTCTTGGCACCTTTGATGAACTCTTCCAGTGACAGTTTACCTGAAAGGGAGGAAAAAACAGAATGAAAATCATTCCTGGAAACTCAGTTGTTGCTGCCACCATTGCTGCAGCTTAAAAAAAGCCCTCCGCACTGAAGCAACATATGTATATTTAATCTATCACAAAGACATCGAGGGGAATTTAGTGCAATGCACAGCAGCCAAATCCAACTCAAGCCCTTAAGCCCAGATGATTTTTTCTTCTGCAAAATAACCTAGCATAATAATTGTTTTTTTATTTAAAAAGACAGTACCAAATATAAAACCAACTGTTCTAATATCACTTGGCAGCTTTTTGCCCAGAACCAAACTACACAAATTGCATGACACATGAACACAAAGTATGGTACCTGAACACATGCAAGCTTTGAAAATGATGCTTATACTAGTATGAAATTTTAAACCTAGATATCCCAAATCTCTCCACTTTGCCCCCTTCTTTGTTGTGACATGTAGGGCTGAGCAGCAATGGCTTCTCCTGCATCTCCAAAGTCAGGCTGGACAGGGCTCTGAGCAACTTAATCTAGTTGCTGTCCCTGCTCACTGCAGGGGGTTGGACTAGATGACCTCTAAAGGTCCCTTCCCACCCAAACCATTCTATGATTCTACAAGCCACTTGCTGTGTCCTGCTGTGTATATAGGAACAGGACTGGTTTCAAAAGGCAGCAGGAAAAGCCACCCTTGGTGGAGCTACCTATTGCCATGTACTGTTCCTGAGCGGTTTTGGGTTTACACATCTTCAGTTTAGGTCAGATGTACTGACTTGGACCCTGTAACAGTCTGCAAGTCTGAAAAGGTGATCTCTGGAGAAGAGACCATGAGGAGCAACTGCCAGTCTGGCATCCAACAGTCCCATGGCACAGCATGGCACAGCATGGCAAAGAGGAAAGTTCCCATCTGGTCTTCCAGACCTCATCCAGGGGTGATCCAGCCTTCTGGCAGGTTCTTCCCGAGTTCAGAAGCAGTCCCCTGCACAAATGCCATCAGAAACCCGGGAGCAGTTTCTGCTTTCCCTGCTATCACTAACACTCTCCTGCTCCTGCACTCTGAGCCATGGCAGAAATGAACCATAGCAACATTAATGAGAAATGAAACAGTTTTCCCTATGAACCAGAGGAGACAAGCATTTTTGGCATCCCTGACACCATATCCAGTGATCTCCCATCTACCTTGTGCTCCCAGCATGACCTACCCACACTCTCACACAACACCGCAGGGCCACCATTACCCAACCCAAACTGCTCTGCTTGAGGCAGGCAGGACCCATGGACAAACATCTGGCACTTGGTAGCTGTCTGCTGCCACTTTTCGCCATGTGTCCCTGAAGAGAGGGAAGCACAAAGCTCATTGTGGCGGTTTTCACCAGCCCCCAGATGCTCCCAGCCTGCAGGAGGACGGGGAGAGGACTGAGCTCAGTGGCCAGCACCCAAATCAGGTCAAACAGGGAAGAATGAGCAAACCTTCCTCTTGTACAAATCACAGAAGCTTAAAAACCAGTAGCACACTTCTGTCCTAATTTCCTACTTTTAACCTAATAAAAAACCAAGTGGTTTTTTAGTTTTTATCAGCCCACAGGAGTACTAGTAACTATCAGGACATTTATCAGGACTAGCAGGTCAGGTTGGACAGGGCTTTGAACAACCTGGTCTAGTGGAAGGTGTCTCTGCCCATGGCAGTGGGGCTGGAACCAGATGTTCTTTAAGGTCTCTTCCAACCCAAACCAGTCCATGAGTCTATGATTCTGTGATTTATTAGATTCCTCCTCTCCTTGCAATACTCAAAAAAAGCAAAGCACAAATCAAAATCTACTTGTGATGTCTGACAGTCAAATGGGGAAGGGGAAACATTTCCATCCACCAAGGGCACATAGGCTTCTCCGTGCACAGCCACTGCATGGCCTGCAGGGGATTTCCCTGGGAATAGGATGACTTTAGTTGAGCAACAAAGTGCAACGGATGTATATATAGCAGGTTTTGTGACCACTATGTTGCACATCTGCATGAGCCACTTCTTTCTGCAGAACAAAAATATTTTAATCATGTTATTTTAGGGCCCTCCACATGTGAAGTCAGGGGATGAAGCGCCAGTTTTTATGAAGTCAACAGTAAAAATACTCGAGGACTTCAGAAACGCCAGGAATTTGCCCCAGGGACTGCAGCAGCAGATGCCAAAACGCAGCCTTAAAATTCTCTTAAAGACCTTTCTATAGATAAGATCGTATTTTTCCAGGTCTTCATATCTCAGTGCTAAACCACATTTTTGCCCCTGCTGAGCACATCAGTAGGATACAGCTCCTAATTCTGAAGTGGGCAGCTGCCATGTCGGGTGCTGCTGGGGTAATTCCCAGGGAAAGCTCCACCTCAACTGGGACAAGAGGAAACATGTCAGCAGGTTGATGGGCAGAGGAAATTGCTCAGTTTTGCCTGTGTTTTCAAGCCTAAGGAAATGAGCTAGCTCAGGTGGAGCGGTTGTGAGAGGTACGCTGTCAGATAATTTATCGAGTGTCCGTAACTGGTTTGGGATCTGTTACATCCCCGACACACAATGCTGCAACAGAGCAAACAACTGCAGGTCAGCATGTGACCATGTGCACATGTACACATGCCACAAACATGCACAGAAAGTAAGTATTATGGACCCAGCAGAATTTTTACTTTCAAGTACCCAGCCAGATCCTCGACCCACATTACTGATGACAAACCCAGGAGTGCAACCTGTCAAGGGCAACTGGAGCAAAATCTCATGCCTAGTTCATCCTACACCCAGAGAAATAACCCAAAGATGTTGGAGTCAGGGGAGTTTCAAAGGAGCCTCTGCAGAAGGGGATTTACCCATGAGATGTCTGGGAGGGAATACTCCCCTCCCAGTCCCCAGCAAAAATATCTCATCCACTGCCACTTACACACCCTATTTGTTATGGACTGCAGATGCCCACCAAAGCCAGTCAAGAGACCAGAGGCACTGGTGGGGACAGCCCTGCCCTCTACCCCTCTCCTCAAATACCATCATCTGGTTCTACCAATGCCAGTCTAGAAACTTCTATTCCTAGGGCCTAGAAGGGGGTGCCAGTGGAGATCCTACCATCATTGTTTGTGTCCATCTGTCTGAAGATCTTGTCTGTTCGCTTCTCAGGAGTGGATTCATCTTCCGGCATTTTCATTACTGATGACACCATTTTGTAGATTGCCTGAGCATGAAAAACACAAAAAGGAAAAAAAAAAGATCTAGGAAAAACATGACCCAAATGAAAAAGCATCAGGACTGAGAAAAAGACTTTAAGCCTGTAGCAATAAAACCAGGCAGCTGACCCTGGCAAGCAGCTGCAGGACTTCATAAACCAAAACAAACAGGAATTTCTGACTGCAGCTTTTTTTATTTTTCTTTCCTATATCCATTTGCACTTCAAAAGAAGGTCCCACGCTGCTGGGCCAGTTTAACTGAATGTCAGGGTCTAGATTAATATTCAACCAGGACCAAGCTAAAATACAGGAGGCAATGGTGTGTAATTCTCTTTTCTGCAACTGAGCAAAGCCACTGCCTCTTTGGCTAGCTCTCAGCATACACTCAGTTATGCGTATGCATATGAGGTGAATATGAATATATAGGAATATGGGTTGTTTTTCTTTGTGGAAGGGTAAGGAAACACATTTTCAGACTTACAAGAACATGAATAAAGAGGAGATCTCTTTAGGCTGCCCAAAGTCCAAGCCCTCCTCCTAAATTACCCCATCCCAACCATGAGGACCAACTGCAAGGGCACTGGCTGGGTGCACTACGTGCTTCTCAGTGTCCCTTGCAGTGCACTAGAGACACATCTCAGCTGCAGAGCAGATGGCAACCAGCCCACTGCTGAGGCCAAGCCCTGGCTGGCACATGGGGCAGGGATACAGGGGCTCTGCTCTGCCTGCCCCCCAGTACAACCCATGGGTTACGAGTCCTCAGCCTCCCAGAGACAAAGACATGCTACAGCCTTTCATTCAGAGCTCACATTGACTCAGATTTGAAGTTTCAAAGTATTAATTTTGAGATTAATCAGGTCAGTAAAATTTGTATTTAGGGTTTTCTGATCCCATCAATGTCCCACTAAGAAATCACCAGGGAGACATGCAAGACTTTGCCTGCGGGCCAGTTGCACAAGCACCCTGCTCATGGCTCAGGCCTTTTCCTCACCTGCATCTCACAGATCCCACCATGGACCCCGGTGTCCATTTGGGGATCAAGGGCTCAGGAGCCTCCCTGGGGCAGGAGCAAACCAGCTCAGCACACCTTTCATCTCCAGCTCCGGTTGTCCCAGGGGAAAAAGGTTATAGCAACACAAGTAAAACACAAAAAAGCAGAGACAATGCCTCACCTGCACTATTTCTAGCATTTCCCCACGGCTGATGTACCCGTTGCCATCCAGGTCGTACATACTGAATGCCCACTTCAGCTTCTGTTCCAGTTTGCCCCGAGAGGTGACACTCAGGGCGATGATGAATTCCCTAAAGTCAATCGTCCCATCACCGTTGGTGTCGAAGGTGCGGAAGACGTGTTCTGCAAACTTTGACGCGTCGCCGTAGGGGAAAAAATTCGCATATATCTTTTTGAACTCTTCTACAGTCAAATGGCCTGTGGGGCAATCTTTTAGGAAGCCCTTGTACCACTCCTGCAGCTCATGGTCCGTGAACTCGGTGTTCTCGCGCAAGTCCTGCAGCACCTCAGGACGCAGCTTGCTGTTCTGCTTCCCCATCCTCTTCTGAATCTGGGTTCACTGGCTGCAAAGCAAAAGAGCATCTGCCTGAGCTCCAGCCACTGGAGCCCCAGAGGAGAGGGGCTGGGGCAGACAGAGCATGCTTGGGACAAAAGAGGAGAAAAAGGATATTATAAATCGCTAGGAAAATATCTCATTTCATTTGGCCTCTTTTCCTCCCCTCTAGGCTCTCTGAGTTACTAGGGTGCTGTGGAAGGACAAGGGAAGCTAGTTTGTGAGGGACTATTTGGGAAATATTAATTATTATTTGGGAAATAATAATTGTCATTATTTTGTTTCTCTGCTACAACCACTCCCCTCTATCATACAGCTTGTGACGCCCAGGTATGGATTCCAACTCTTGACCCACTCCAACAGACTGATCTGCTGTGATGATGGCAGTGGCAATGAAAAGTAAATCCATCTATTCAAAAGTGAAAGGAAGTGGAGGTGAACAAGAAGCAGGAAGGGCAGATGGCTCTGTGCCAAATGTGTCTGCGTTGTCCAGATGCTCTTTGAAAACCGTTGGCTTCTGGAGCATCTCCTCCCTTGGCTTATGGAGCATCTCTTCCCTGCATCTCTCCACCCCCAGCAGCCCCACAGCAGCTGGTGCTGCTTGTGGCAACCCGGAGGTCACAGAAAGGTGCAGCAAGGGTAAGCTCAGCACAGCCCATGCTCAACAGCATCATCCTGAAAGATTTCTCCCTCTTCTTCTCAGCTGTGGAAGCTGTGTGAGTAAATGAGTCGCTGTGACAAAAACACTGGCACAAGGCACTTCATCCTTTCCAGCAGATCGCAACCCTCTGCCCTCACGGACAAGCAGAGAAAAAGGCTTTTTAAAGCAAGATGTTCAGCAAAACAACTCCTTTCAGCCTTATTGTGGTTTATACTTTTATATAAGCTTCTTCAGTAAGTTCAATATTCCCCAGTGTGAGCAAAAGGGCATTTTAACCTCAGGTTTTGTCAGGATGTCAGGAGGAGGCTGGGTTTGTCCCCTCCCTTGACAATGGCTGTGATGAGTGGGTGACCACACACTGGTGAGGCTGCCCAGCAACAGGAAAGCTCCTTCAGCAAAATGAAGGATGGTCAGTCTGCACTTAGGAAACAACAGAAAAACACCCCAACAAAACCATAATATAGTTTTGGCTTTTATCCTTTTCAGCCTTTCACAGCTTCCCAGCAATGCCAAACTGAGCTGCAAAGTATGGGGTTGAGCTGCATCTCCTTCCCCAGACTTGAGAAGCTTATTCACAAGCTTTGCACAAAGTCACACCCAAACCCCTGTGACTGGTCCAGCATAAATGACACTCTTCTGCACAGCCCCATCTGCCTGTTAGGCTTGCTTGCAGCCAGTGCAGAAGGCAGGTTAGTAACAGGCCAACATCACACGGCTATTTGGAAACTGCAAGAGCTGAGAAAAGACCAGGAAAAATGTAACAGAGGGTAAGCACTTCCCAGAGATTAAAAATCCCAGGCATGCATAAGAACCTAAGGGAAAAAAAAAAGGTCAGCAAAAAATAAGTTGCTCTACAGCAAAGAGGTTTTCAACAGCTGAATTTAAGTTTGTTTTATTTGTATTCCACTTAGTCTCTGCATCACCTCAGCAATGTAAAAAATCCACATCCTGCTCTGTGGCTTAATGCTCACAACAAAAACCAGCCAGCTGCTCATTAGTTCAATGCATCAGGCTTAATAGAAAACTGTGCTATCATTAGCACTTGTGTTTTCTAGAAAAGCTTCCAGTATGTCAGCTACAAGCTTTATTTTTGTCCATTACACTGCAGTTTTCTCAGGGCCCCTGACACACCTCTGCATGCTCCCAACATACAGAGATGCTACAGCTCCCACAGCTCCCAGTCCCTGCCAGCATCAGCCCTAGGAAATCACTGGGCTGCCTTCCAGTTAAACCACTAACTCCAAGCTGCTCCTACTGCCTCTTCGAATCTCGCCTGCTCCAAATATTCATCTTTGCAGTGCAAGGGGCAGAAAACACAATCTTCTGCTCTGCTGCAGTCAATTTGCAGAAAACAGTGGCTTGGAGCAAATAATGAATAGACCTTGGACCTCTTTTTAAGAGCAGAAATTGTAGCACTGTGTTTCTGTTCTTGAGCAACAAGGTGCCCTTGGTGAACCCCTTCACTTCACGATGCTCGGGTGCTTTGTAAGAACTACTGTCCAAATACTGCCAAAAGCAGTCCCTGCCTTGACAGCCAGTGTCTCCGACTCCTGGAAGAGGAGCAGGAGGACAAACGGCAAAGCCTGCTTAAAGCAGGAGCCAGACTAAAGCAGAAATAACCTCAGCTTTAATCATGCACAGGGTTAAGGGACTGTAAAACTTTCAAATGGTTTGAAAAGGTTTAATGCCAGTTCTCTGTGTTCCTATAATACCTTTATTATTCCTTTTCCCTTTAAAATAGAGGCCCCCAAATAAGAGAGAGGTAAAATGTTATTTTCATTTATTAGATTTCACTACTTCTACTAGTGGTAAGACGTATCCTGTTATTTGGATGGATGCTCATTTAATATCAGCTTCAAAAGCTTTATTTTCAAGTAGTCTTTGCAGTCAACAAATTACAGGTTATTTCAACCCTTTCCCCCCTTTTACATTGTTTTCTATCAGAAAAGTAATGTGCAATGCTCTGAACATAATCCTTTTTTGCATATGAGCTTTCTGAAAGGCTTCATAATGCGTTCAGCCCAAATGTAACCCTGCAGTGGTTGCAACCAATTTGTTACAAATAATTAAATAACCAACATTAACATTAATTTATTAAAGCCCATCTAAAAAAAAACAGCTTCGATGTGAATCGTGTTGCTGGTAGCTCCTCCAAAATGAAATGCCTAAATATCTCATTAATCATGACAGCAACCCCTGCTGCTGGCATCCAACTGACATTTCATTCGATTGCTATAAAACGCTTTCATCAAATCACTTTCCAGAGGCTCAGTGGCTGCTTTAGCCACAAGACCACTTGGAGGATTGCTGCTAATGAAAATCGCAGGGAGCAGGTTTGGGATGCTCAGGTCAGTCCTGTGATTAGGACTGTGGGGTGTTTTTTTAAGGAGCCTGTACCAGCCACATCATTCACTGCAGTGGTTGTAGAAGGCAAGGGAGGAGGGATATCCTTATACCCAGTGTGGCCCCAGGTCTGCTTGTCCTTCAATTGTGATCAAGCCAGGGAGAAATCCAGGGAAGCAATGCCACATACATAGCAATGAGGTCCATGCCTGCTTAGTGTGGTGAGCAAAAACCCTCAGAGCACCAAGCACTATCATGGCAGCAACAAAAATAACCACAGGAATACCCTTGAGGTGATCAGAAAAGGAAAGGTTGGAACTGTAACTGCAAACCAGTAGACGTCACAAGTGTACCACTGCTCATGAAAATGATACTCAGTCATGATGGGGAACAGGGAGAAATGCAGATGCATTATTGATCCTGTTTCACACCAAAATTTTTGTTAAAATCATACAGGGCTGCTGCCTGCCCGCAATAAGCTCAGTTTCCATCAGAGGTGCCAGAGAAATCCTACCTGAATATATCCTCTGTCCTTCCAGGATCACTAAATACAAGCAATAATCTCATAGCAAAAGCCTAGTAATGAGAAAAAAGGTCTTTCAGTGAAGTCGAGACGCACACCCATGTCCTGGTTTCAGGTGGGATAGAGCTAATTTTCCTCCTAGTGGGTGGTACAGTGCTGAGGTTTTTTTGCTTTAGTCTGAGAATAGTGCTGGTAACACACTGATGATTCAGTTGTTGCTCAGTAGCACTTAACACTCATCAAAGACTTTTCAGTCTCTCACACTCTACCAGCGAGGAGAGACAGAGGGAGCCAGAGGAGGGCAGAGACAGGACACCTGACCCAAACTAGCCAAAGGGGTATTCCATACCACAGCACGTCATGCCCAGTATATAAACTGGGGGGAGCTACACGGAAGGTCCAGATCCCTGTTCAGGTCAGGGTGGGCATCAGACAGCAGGTGGTGAGCAATTGTAGTGCACATCACTTGTCTGTCTTGGGACTTACTTCTTTTTGTTGTCTCCCTTTGTATTCCTCCCCTCACTTCCCATAATTCTTACACTGGTCTTAACATACAGGTTTTGCCTTCTCTGATTCTCCTCCCCGTCCCACTGGGGCAGGAGGTGAATGAGTGAGTGAGTGACTGGCTTCATGGTTCTTAGTTGCTGAGTGGGGTTATACCATGACAACCAGCTATGCAGCAAGCACTAGGGTGAGTAACTAGCTAGCTCTGAAGCAACTGAAGTAGCAATTTTCTGTTTTTACCGATAGGTGGACTGGTTGTCAGCATCCACACACTGAAGTATTTGAAATACTTCTAACAAAGCTCAGTGCATCCTACTTCCGTGTGAACTCTCCGTCAATCACCAGTTACTGCAGGTAGCAGCATTGTCCGAGCACATAACCCAGACAGCCAGAGACCAACCCGCCTTTTTCACTGCAAACCTCCTGAGGCAAAAGCCCCTTGAACTAACTCCTGATGGGATCCTCTTAGTGAATTAGTCATGGCTGCAAAAGGAAAAATGATTCCAGAGATGCACTTCCTTGTGCAACCCCCCTTGTATACTGATTTAGTGTTAATAAAAAGAAGAAAATTAATGAAATGCTTGTCTGTAGGACATAGGTGCTTTCCAGCAGAGAAAGGCAGTGCACAGAGGCACAGAACAAATATTCTTTGTATTATCTGAGCTATCTCCTTTACAGTGGGAAATCTAGCATTATTTCTCTTGCAGTGCTCATTTATAAAACAGAACAAGCATGTCAGAGATCTGTTGTGGTCCTGAAGCTGTAGCACAGTGCCTCGGGGACTGCAGGAGCCCAAAGCAAATGAACAGCACAAGCCAGGCAGCAAATACTGCTCTAAGTTGGTCTGAAATGCAAGAACCATTCCTAGAGGGGTGAAAGTTTTTTTTTCCTGAAACACCTGAACTGTCAGATCTGTCACTGATGACTTCTGCCTTGGGGTGCAGAAGAAGAGACAAAAGGATTTAGCCCACAGGGACCCTGTGAGCACCATGTTAAGAAAGGCTTTGCTTGAAAACACTATTTCACAGTGACTGCGTCCAAACACTGGCACAGGTTGCCCAGAGAAACTGTGAAGCCTTCATCCTTGGACATACTGAAAACCCAACTGGACATGGTCCTGGGCAGCCTGAGCCTGCCTGAGCATTGGGGTGGACTGGATAATTTCAAGAGGTCCCTGCCAATGTCAACCATTCTGTGCAATAACTTCAGTATCTTTTTCCCATGGCCAGGTGAAGACAAGAGCTATGAAGAGGATAATTCAGCCACCATGCTGCCTTGCTCTGAGGCTGTATTTTAAAAAGTTTGATCCTTGTATTTAAAAGGAAAAAGTCCCCACAAAACCCACCAAAAAACCCACAGGTAGCCCAAAGAAAAGCCTCAGTCACTGAAGATCTGTGGGGCCACACTTCGGGAACACACCCTTACAGAAAAACGTTTTGGGCCTTGTTAGCGCACCACTGCTCACCAACTCAGTCAATGCACAGATGTATTTAAGAATACTCCAGCTCCCGTGGGCCAAGCTGCAAGAGGGAGATGGATTCTTGAGCACTTCAGCTACCAACAAATTCCTGGTGGTAATAAAAGATCACGTAGCAAAAAGGCTGCAAAGTGGGATTATAACGACATCCTCTGGACCATGGTCAATGGGTCTGATCTGAACTGGGAGGGGAAATGTGCAATTACATGGGCCTGGGACAGATAGTGAACTCCAGAGTAAAGAGCAGATTTTGTTACATGTTTTAATGCCAGTATCCTAAGCAACAAGTGCTGCAATAGCGAAGGCGCAGGATACACAGATACGTTGCTATAGATATCAGGTCCTGCCTGGTAAAAGTCATGTGAACTTCTTTCCTGCTCTGTGGCAAAAGCAATGCTGACATTCATACACCAGCTACTGTAGCACCTGCTTCGTCTTCCCAAGCTGTAGACATGGGGTCAAAAGTAATACCTTTCTGATAAAGTTCAAAGCACAGCAAGGAAAATCTTCACCTCTTGAAAACTTAATAATAGAAGCAGCAAGACAAAGGAGAAACCTCAATCAATAATGCTGCAAAAAATTCAAACCCTGCAGAAACGCTGTGGAGTTTGAGATGAGAAAGAGCTGAAGCTCCTTCCTCCGCTGCCTTCGGGGAAACAAAGAGAAACGAAACCTGACAAGCGAAGAACAGACCACACAAAGTAAATGAATGGGCTTTTTACATTTTTCACTCTCAGTGACTAAATCATGCTTTTATTTAAGTAAGTACCACTGCTTACTTGCAACTTATTTTCAAGTTAAACCCTTTCCAGAAGCTTATTAAAAAAGGTGGGTGAAGGGGAAGGATCACCCTCATTTTCAGTTCCAGAACACTCTGTAACAATTCAGGTATGTACACTGAATGTTCCTCCGAGAGGCATAGTGAACTGCTAACAGACCTCGAGCCACCTCACTTTGTGAGTTTATCCATAAACACGTACTCAGGAACTGTGTGGTCTTGAAAACCTGATTGCACATCTGGGATGAAAACCCATTATAGATAACCACCTACCCCTAGCTCGCCAAACAAAGATATAATTACAAGGCTCCAATCCTGCAAATAGCTGTGAGAGGAATATTTCCAGGCTGGCCCATTAATTTCATGGAGTCAGCTGCACAGGCTGAAACCTAAGAAATTCAGTTACAGGTCTCTGGGTTGCTCCTATCTATTGAAGTCACTTTACGTGGGACTACAGTCCTGATTTATATGGAAAAATCAATTAGACTCTGACATCCAGCATCAGTGCATTAACCTGTGAACAATTTTACATTTGCATTATTGGTATGGGGAGAAAAGGCATTTGCAGATGACAGTGGCAACACCTTCCCAGCCACTGCAGTCACTGCAATGAGGCAGGGCACTCTGGTACCCACTGTGCCCAGCAACACCGATCCGCATCACCAGGAGGTGAGGGCAAGGTTAGAAATTTCCTGCAAAGAAGAAACAGAATCACAAAACACCCCCAAACATTCACAATTCATTGCTAATGAGGAAAAACTGAGACCTTTGTTGGGACAATAAAAGTGGTAGTTCCTCCAGGAGCTCTCCATAATGTTCTCCAGCTCAGGCTGGAGAGCTTATTACTGTAAAGGACAAATATTCCCAATGCAATAAGAGTAGCACAGAAATATTTCGAGTAAATTAGGAAATTGGGTTAATTTGGGTGGGAGCAGATTGGGCAGCAATGTAGCTTGTGATTGCAGACAGGAAAAGAAAATCATGAGTGGATCTTCCTCGTCTCCTCCCTTTGCCCTTTCCTCTATTTTTAACGAAGCCAAGCGAGAAGCAACCAACCCTATTTTGTCTTCAGACTCTCTGCAAAGTTGGCAAGGCTTAAAAAAAAATAAATTACAGCCTGTTTACACAATATTACAGAGCAAGGAAAACATGTCAGCACAATGTCTTAGAGCACAAGGTCTTTTTTTGAGGTTGGGCTGCATGAGGAAAACCCCATGTCACATTCTCTGAATATACTATTGTGATATGTAAATCTAAATAAAGCTCTGTGAGTGCAGGCCTGCAGGATAGGGGAAGGGGCCTGTTGTGAACTGGGAAATCAGAGAGAACATGGGTCCCTTTTAGAAAAAGTGAACAGAAATGTCAAAATCAGCACAGGACATTACATTTTTATGTAAGTAAATCCACAGAATTAGCACGGTTGTCACTAGGTTTTCATATGATGCATTTATTTAAGTGATGAAGGTAAATCACAGAATAATTCTCTGCAGAATACCCACAGCTCTGGGAGAAAGGAAGCTGGATTGAATTTTAGAAGAATTAGCCAAAATGCGGCAGTATAAGAGCCAGCCAATGGCACCTGAGCAAGCCCTATGGCATCAGAGCCATTCATGTGGAGAAAACGGACAGTTTGGGGACAATGACACTTGCTAAAGAGACAGTGATGGATGACAATCAGCCCTCAGAGGCTGGGCTGCAAGACCATCCTTGCTGCTAATGATGCCTAAATGAAAAAAAAAACAAACCCAAACAAGCCCAAAATCAGAAGAGATCCGATATCCTCCCCCCATTGCAGCTACTGTGCTGGGATACAGAGGTTGGAGGACTCAAGGGGATTTCAGGATAGCTAATTTGAAACAGGGAAGAGAGTTGTGTTTTTCTTCAAAGAGTGGAATGAATTCTTATTTTATTGTTTTTAAGAAGCCTTATTTCGTATGCTCAGTAAAAAGATGCTCAGAAATGTGGTTTTGGAGATATGCCAACTAGCTGCCTTTAATAAAACTTCAACCAACATTTATTTCAATGCTTGATTTAAAATACTGAAACACTGGTGGGGGGAGTCAACCCAAAAAGAACAACTGTCACTAATATTTTCACCTACCAAATACACAAATATTGCTAACAATTTCTACTACTTCCCAACTTTTTGTTCCAAAAATGTCAAATTAATAAGCGCATTATTGCATTATTTTATTAATCTCGCTTTTTAATCAAGCTTTTCTTTAACTGATCATCACTTCAAAACAGCACAAAAGCCACTGGTTAACCTCCTTGTAAAAATATACTCCACTAAACCAAAGTTCTTCTCAAAACACTGTTCTGTTCAATGGCAACAACCAGTGATAGTAATCTAATTGTTTCACACTGTTATATTCCTGTTTGCTGAATGACAAAAGCAAAACTGAAGTTAAAAATCTAAAAGCAAACCTAGAGCTTAATTTTACTTTATTTTTTTCTTTGCAGAGGTGCAGAAACCCTGTCAAAGAAAAACTCTGTAAAGTAACTACATGAGAACAACATTCCATCCATAAAGAAGAAACCTGGTTCTGCTGGATGCAGCAATTCAGGCATTTGAAGGCCATATCTTCTGCTGGTAGGAATCAGCCCAATCACTATGCTAGCTGAGGGGTGACTGTACCAGCCTCACAGGGATCTTATTCATTTATTTGTTTATTTTTAAAATCACAGAGCCAAAAGTGCAGAGACTACTGTCACATGCAGGAAAGCCACATCCCCAGCATGCATCTTGGACAAGAGCACCACATGAGGTTCATGCTCAAGTTAGTATGCAGTACACCCACGAGCCTTTGTGCCTTGAGATCACAACACCAAACACTCTGTACTAAATTATAGGAATATAATGCTAAGCTGGGATTTGGGAACCCATCTGGGACAATGTCCTGCTGTCTTCTCAGGGTGGCAAGGTCTGCTCATGCCAAGGGATGCTTGGCTGGTGGCTTCCCACAGGCTCCCCACAGGTGAGGGCACATGCGGGTGTTTGCCCAAGGTAGAGCCTCAGAAGTGTGAACGCCAGACACAATGGCCGAAGGGATGAGCAGGACTCTGATTCTCCTCTTAGGTGGATCCTGACCACAAAGCGCCATTTTCTATACCCACTGCAGAGTTAAGAAGGACATCCTTGCTTAATCAGTGGTGATATGACAGACCATCTCTCTGGCCATGCATAACACTCAGTGTTACAAGTAATACCCCCTCTCATCTCTTACTTCAGTTCCCATCTTTAAAAATAGGAGATCTCCAGAAAACAGAAGATACCACATTATTTCGTGACCCGTTCCTACAAAAGCAGTAGAAACACGGGCAACACCCCCTCACTGAGCTGTCAGGGACCGCACTTACTGGACTCCAGAAGACTCCTTTTGACTCCAGAAGACTCCAGAAAAGGGCAAGAAAGCTGGCGAGGGATGTGGAGAATAAGTCTGATGAGGAACAGCTGAGAGAACTGGGGTTGTTTGGTCTGGGGAAGAGAAGGTTCAGGGGGGACCTTATCACTCTCTACAACTACCTGAAAGGAGGTTGTAGTGAGGTGGGGGTTGGTCTCTTCTCCCAAGTAACAAGCGATAGGATAAGAGGTAACAGCCTCAAGCTGCTCCAGAGGAGGTTTAGAGTGGATATTGGGAACAAGTTCTTCACTGAGAGGGTGCTCAGGCATTGGAACAGGCTGCCCAGAGCAGGGGTGGAATTAGTGGTGGACTTGGTAGTCCCGGGGTAATGGTTGGACTTGATCTCAGAAGTCTTTTCCAACCTAGTTGATTCTATGATTCTTTGACTCTCCCAGCAGCTGAGTCCAAGGCAAGCAGAGGCTAATGCAGCAGCACGGCAGGATGCCTCCAGTCCCAGCACATGCGCTAAGTAGCTGCAATTTTCATTAATCCTGAACATTCAACAGTATGATTTGCTTTTAAGTGCATTCACTATAAACTATGCAGAAAAGCAGTATGACTGTCTGTTTCAGACAAAGGCAGTGCCCCATACCAGAGGAGACAGCTGAAGACCCCTTGACCCAGACACACACTGACATTTTCAGGGGCACCAATAACAGCCCTAAGAAAATCCTTTCCTTCTTCTGGCATTTCTGTGTGGCATTCAACACTCAAATGCATATAACCTCAGAAGTAAACCACACAATCAGCACTCAAGACATTACTTTTTTCATTAACCTCCACCATGGGGCTCCATCCCCAGCAGTATCCACACCAAATGTGCTTTTCTGAGAGCTGTGGGTAAGGGCTGCCTGGAGCTGAGCCTCTGTCAGCAGGCTGGGTAAGACAGCAAATGGAAAATCAAATCATGCTGAATTTTATATCTCTAAGTGATGCCAGTAGTGGCCAAATGGGTGTACTTTCCTCCCAACTGGGTATGGTAACAGGAAGGAGATGTGATGGTTGTGAAGCAGGAAGCACTCCAACGGGGGAGGAATGAGAAGAGCTGACCTCCACCTGAGGCATATCCTGTCCCACCGCCTTGGTGCCACATTGGTGATGGTCTTGACTGTAAAAACAGGAAATGAGTGTCTTCTTTCAAAAGCAATGTTGAAGGTGGACATGCATGGGGGGAGAAGGGGGCAAGGGAGAAAACCTACTCCTGATACCACCTTAAGGTCTCTCTCTCAGATGGCACTATCTTAACATTTTTTTAGCAAAGGCAAAGGCAAAGGAACCTAATCAGTAAGATTTTGACATATCAGGCCATGGACAGATAAAGCTCTTCTGGGTCCAGGCACACCAGAATACTGACCTCAGCCACTTTGTGATCTTTTCATTCATTACTCTGACCTCTGAAAAGAACCTAAGCTACAGCTGATACGAAGTACTAGCCAGCTCCACTTCTAACAGGACTACAGAAAACCCTACACTTTCAGTAACTTCTGTGCCTTTCACAAACAAAGATCCACAATAGCCACCATTTCTTTTTAATCTTCCTTCCCCAAGGACATACCTATTTTCTTGGAAATTTCCAGCAACTTTCCTGCCCCAGGAGAAGGTATCCTGCGTGAGAAACCATGTCAACAAGACCCTTCCGTAAGTGCAACATTTGCTTAACATCAACACAATAATTTACCATTTATTTTTTCCTCCTGGAAGGAACAGGAAAAAAGTGTTTAAAGGACGCGGCAGTGGTTAAAAGGAGGGCTATGATGGTGGAGGAATGTGCACTAACTGAAAGTTTCTGAAGTGATGCCTTCTCCTGGGGTGTGCAGACATCATCTTTCAGCACACAACAGCGAGGCCACTTCCTTTTGCCTTGAAGCTTGTGAACAGCATTTTGTTGGCAGTATGAATGTTGAAAAGGGATGGCCAACTTATGTACCACCCTCAGAGCCAAGGGGAGTCTGCTCTGAAACTGATGTACATGTTTGGTGTCACACTGGCATCAGGGAAGACGTTCCTGGCAGAGGAACGTGAAGCTTTATCTGCTCAACTGAAGGCAATCTGGACCACGGAGGTACCAGGTAGGTCCTCCAGCTGATGCTCTGCCCAGGCTGAGCCTCCCATTCAATCTCTTGTCTCTCCCCTCTGCAAACACAGGCACAATGCTGCTGCTGGACTTTGAGATATGCCAAGCACAACAGAAATAGTCCCACATTTCCTCCCATGCTCTGAAAAGAGTAGGCTATACCTTAAAACCATTCATGTGGTTAACATAATTTTTTTTTTTAGCTGCTTGACCCTCTATCACAGAGATCATGACTTGTCAGACTTATTTTGAAACCTCCCTTAAGTTTCACAACTAAAACATAGCAAGCATCAATCAGGCTTCCAAAGAGAGGTCAATCCCCATATTCCCTCTCTGCAACACCATTTCTAACTGCAGGAGGGGTGGTGGGGCAGGGTGGACAGATGGGCGTTTATATATCCTGCAGTCCAGCTGAAGACAGCCCTCTTTTGGCATTCTGGTGCCAAAAGCTTCTGTTTTGGCTGAAGATGACCCCACTGAACAACGACACATTGCCCCATTATGCTGGATTTTGGAGCAACTCCAAGCAGGGTGGGACTGTAAGGAAGCAGACAAAAGCTTTGGATAGAGATCTACGGGGAGGAAGCGCTTCCTACTTCCTATACTCCACAGAAAGGATGAAGGCTTTAAATAACCCTCCTCCAAGCTCTGCTGAAAACCAAAAGGGTTGCTGCTAGAAGAAAGTCCTATCTGGCCGAGACCCAGATGAAGGCTGCTGGGGGTCTCCCATGGGATGCAGCTGCTCTGCCGCAGCAGTTCTCAATGCATTGGTGGGAAGGGGAAGGCTGAGCTGCCCACAGTCCCATTGTGACCAGCACCATCCAGATAAAAAAGGCCTGTGGAAAGCCTGGGACAGAGCTTTCAGCTCCCCCACCAAAAGTGCAGAGCTAGGATTGTCTGCTGAGAACATCCTCTGCTGAAAAAGGAAAATCTGGAAGCTACATTTACACTTGCAATGCCACCTCATCACACTATTTCTCAGCCCCATTTACCTTTTAGCCCTTTCTCATGTGGCCTACAGGGCTTCAGTAGACCCTTTATTCTAATGGATGGAGACACTCAGCCTGTTCCGTTCATCCATCCTGGCTCTTTGCCTCCCTGCCCACCTCAGTGGCCACACCAGACCTTCCTCCATTGCCTCCCTCCTGCCTCTTGCATTGTCCCATATATAGATCATGAACACTGGAGCCAGGACAACCTGTATGTTGGACAACAGTACTGATAAGCAAATACTGGCATTGACCAAAACATACCCACTCCTAATGAATACTGATGGGAAATTACTTTGCTTGAATTTAACAGAATCAGACCCTAAATACAGTAATACGTAATTGCAGATCATCCAGAGCTTTCCTCTGTACAGTTCTACACCAGTTATCTGTCCATTTTAACGTACATATTCTG
Source organism: Pezoporus wallicus (assembly GCF_028554395.1). NCBI lineage: Eukaryota > Metazoa > Chordata > Aves > Psittaciformes > Psittacidae > Pezoporus > Pezoporus wallicus. The sequence continues at coordinate 5,512,716 of NW_026642654.1, forward strand.
TTTTCACGCCTATCACCTGTCCTCTTCTTCATCCTGAGCATCAGACCATGGCAGAAAGCTGTTTGTTGTCTTTCAACCTATCCTTAGTGTGCTGGAGCAATCACTGCCTATTAACTCAATCGTAGGATCTTGTGCTGTGCCAAAGTTGCTTAAATCTATGTATCAGGTATTTTCAATGAGGTGGAAGATTTAATAGGGGAAAATAAGGGAGAGAAGGAAGGCTAGACAGATAAAGAAGCCACGTGGAAAAAATATACTTCAAATTATATTCTCAAAACAAAAATGAAGATATAGTCAGGTCAGAAATAACCAAGTTTAGCACACATTTCTGCTACGGTCTCTGTTAAGAAAAGGCATTGCTTTGAAATGGGATTGAATAAACAAACTTAACCTTCCTGGAGGAAAAAATTAGCTCATGAATGGCTTTGCACAAAGCAATTACCCACTGGTTTGGAACAGACGTCTGGTTTTGACCTGGTGAGATAGCCATCGAAACTGTGCTTTGTCCAAAACTGGGAGAGATAAAGTTATCAACTCCTCCCCCATTTTTCAGGGAGCAAAAGTCAGAACTACTTCTCATAGCAATTATCTGCCAGGTTCTGCCAGATAGGGTTCACTGGACAACAAAATGCGCTCAGTAAATGTACTGTCATTATAAAACTCCTGGGTTTTCTCCACTAATTCATATTATGGCAGTACAGTGAGCACCCAGCTGAGAAGGCAGCTTTGTTTGGCTGCAATTAGCCAAAGTGCAATAAAAAACAGCCTGTGGCAACACCAAATTTGCAGTCAGAAGTGAGAGGGGCAGACCTGCTTGAGTGCCAGCCCCGGAGAGGTGGCTTACTCACCATGGGCATGCAACAAAGCAAACACTTAGTGCCTCTGTTCCTGCAAATTAGGTTTGTCTATTATAGGTTATTTCTCTTTTTCTTGTTGCTTCCAAGCCATCTCGATATCCTATAAGCTTCCATTACTCAGTTTTGTCCTAATGGTTTCCATACAGAGCTATGCCAGAATGGATGTATCTCAATATACTTGCACTTTGATGTACTCACTGTTTTCAATATTCCTGAAGATGAACTGCTCCTCTTGGAAACACCATGTTTGGGCTCTTGATATGGCAGATGCAGCATCACTCACTGACTTTCTTCCTGAGTTTCATCCAAAAAGCCAGCCAGGCTTTGTTCCTACCATCCCAGTCCCGGGCTCTATGAGCTCTACCAGCTCAAAATCATCTTAACTTCCAGCCCAATTGTATTCAGTGCTGGTGATCATATCTGCTCTGCTACCAATACCATCTTCTCTCAATCTTCCCATCATTCCCACATCAGCCTTGGCTTTCCTGGCTTAACTGACCAGACTCTTCTTGCCCCCTTTGAGACACACGTTTTCCTTTCCCTATGCCATAGAAATCCTCCTCTGCTCTTAGTGCAGTGGCAGCCTTCTGACTCCTGACCACCAGGACTGCATGTGCCATCCTGAACAAGTCTCACCTTAACACCAAGTTTCCTTATCTGCACTGGGAACTCATCCAAGAAGGGGATTTGTCTTTTCACCTTAGTGCGTTGGGTCAATCTGTGTTCAGCTCTGTCTGGGCTCTTCTCCACATTTTGAGATGAGCAGCTTCTACCCCATTCAGAGATGTACTGCCTGTGCATTTCATGCCTTTTCTGTCACTACCCCCGGGGTTACCCAGCTCTCTCAGAACCATGTTCTGATATTCCTCCACATTAATCACAAATGGCAGTGTTGTGGTATTAGGCTTCTGTGATCTGTGCCTTCCCAAATGAGGAGCTTCAAAACCCATCCACTGAAAAGGTCTAATGAAAGCGATGTAAAAGTTCAGTGGAAAAACAGTGTTAAGAAGTAAGTGATCTGACACGTTTCTGGAACATCTCCACATGTAAAACCTAGCGGTGCAAGTCACACAATGACCTTCCAGTTTCTTCTCCAGCTGTGAGAGGAGATGGAGAAAGATCACTTCTACTGTTCATCCAGTGTGAGAACAGGGAATAATGGTGTATTTGTTTCATAAACAAAACAGCAGGCTTGTACAAAACCAAACCAATCTAACCACAGCCTTAACTAGAAGAGACAACAATCACTCTCTATTTGCTATTCAACAGGATCTGTGTATTAGAAAACATTTCAGCAAGTGCAGCTTCTCACACACATATATTTCTATTTTACCTAAAATTAAGGTCTTTTTACTCCGAAAGGGGTAGTTTAAAATCTCACACATCAGAGAAACAGCTGTAACAAACACAGAAGTCCATTAGGCAGTTTGCTCTGAAAATAAAATAACACCCACCTTAACTAGAGCAGTGAAAAAAGGACTGAAAATACCTGAGTGCCATGAACAGGTTGCAGCCCCCCTGGAGCATGAGTCTCAGTATCTGCCACAGGAGCAGGTGAAGCAGATCAGCAAGCACATGTTCACACATGCTTACAGACACATGGGGCTTACAGTCAATGAGAGATTTGCCACTGAGAAGAATACTATTTTTTGGTGACATCTGAAGAAGTGTGCCCTTTGCTGCTTTAGCAGACCATGGGTGGGACCATGGTCACCTGGCACAACTCCTCCCCTAGCTCCAAGCAGTGCTCTCACTGGAGCAACACAGCATGACTCTCTGCAAACCAGGAAGGCGCCCTGGATTGGGTCATTGTGCAAGCAAATGGATGGGGAAAAACCATGCAAAAATACCACAAGTTTGCCAAAACTTCAGGCTATGCCATAAGGGTGTTTGGCTGTACGCTGAGGCATGCAGGTAGCTTTGGCCAAGCACAAGCCTGCTCAGCCAGGCACTTGCTCCGACGGCCCACCGCTGCCAACACATCAGTTGTGAAAAAGCCTCAAACCCCTGCATGTCTCAGCACGCCACTGAAAAAATCTGCTTCATCCCCCAGAATGACTTTTCCTATAGAAAGTGACTGTTTCTTGACTGAAACTGCTCTTTCCAGCAGGGAGGGGAGCTGCGGCCGCACATTTCTCCAGGCTGCGCCAGCAAACCATGGGGCTGCCAGGAGCACTGCAGGCAGAGCTTAGGGAGCTCTGCAACAAAATAGCACCACTCTCTACACACAAATAACTCCACTAAAACACACCCAATTTCTTGATGCTGCTATTGCAGGCATGGAAATAGTGGTGCTTGCAGCTCTTCCACAGAAAACCACGTCATGCACACGCTCTAGCCTGTGCTACGTTTAACAGGAGCAGCCTGGTTTCACTTATTCATACAAGCAGTGGGAGCTGCTTTGCTAAAAGCACATCATCTTAGGTGGTATGCGTTAAAGTTGACTAGTGGCAAAGCTACTGCTCCAGCTCCGATACGGGATCGCATCTGCCAGCAGCTGCCCCAGCCCAAAAGCAGGAAGCTGGAGCTCTCCTGCTGCAATGCAGAGAAAGTGGCCTCTGCTGTGCCAGGCACCATACACAGGGCTAAAAAAAGCCTTTCTCTGTGCCAAAAAAGTGGGTAGACTAAGTAGAAAGACAGGTGATGGGAATTCCCTGCTTTGACAAGCAGCCGGCTGGAGAAACACATCTTGCAGCAGCAAACATCCCCCTACATCGACAAGGTGGAGAGTCCCCTCAAATCAGTACTGGGCAGGTCTAAGGACAGAGGCTGGGAATAAAGAAAAGCTGCTTGATAAGTGGCAACACTTTGAAAGCCTAAGATAACAATCTGCTTCCTCTCCTTTAAAAGGTTATGCACCTCTTTCTACCGTTGCCTCCCAGTCCATAAACATCATTAAAACTCACCCTGACTGAAATACTAGATGCCTCATGTCTTGAACTTGAAGAACATTTTTTTCCACTCAGACACAGGAATTTTGCTTGCCTTCATCAAGCAGCAGGGCCAACAGTTGTTCAAGTACAGTATGAATATCAGCCTTTGCCAGCAAACAAATGCAGATTTTGGCACCAGATCTCACAGGAATAATCACAGAATGGTTTGGGTTGGAAGGGACCTTACAGATCACCTAGTTCCAGCCCTCCTGCCATGGGCAGGGACAACTTCCAGTAGGCCCCATCCAACCTGGCCTTGAACACTGCCAGGGATGGGGCAGCCACAACTTCTCTGGGCAACTTGTGCCAGCGTCTCACCACCCTTACAGTAAAGAGCTCCTTCCTAATCTAAACCTACCCTCTTTCAGTTTAAAGCCATTCTCTGTGTCTTGTCACTACAGGCCCTTGTAAAAAGCCGCTCTCCAGATTTCTTGTAGCCCCCCTTTAGGCACTGGAAGCTGCTGTAAGGTCTCCCTGAAGCCTTCTCTTCTCCAGCTTGAACAGGCCCAACTCTCTCAGCCTATCTCCACAGGAGAGGTGCTCCAGCCCTCTGACCATCTTAGTGACCTCCCCTGGAATTGCTCTGACAGGTCCAGGTCTTTCCTGTGCTGGAGACCCCCGAGTCGAATGCAGTGCTGCAGGTGGGGTCTCACAAGAGTGGAGAAGAGCGGGAGAACTGAGCTGCTGGCCACGCTTTCTGGGCTGCAAGTGCATGTTGCTGCTTCATGTCCAGTATTTTGTCCACCCATACTCCCAAGTCCTCTGTTCCTTCATTCCCCAGCCTATATTGATACTGGGGCCCCCAGGTGCAGAACCTTTCACTTGGCCGTGTTGAACTTCACAAGGTTCACATGGACCCACTCCTCCTGTGGAGCCTGTCAAGCTCCCTGTGTATGAGATCCTTTCTTCTTTCAAATGTTATCAACTGCACCACTCAGCTCAGTGTCATCTGCAAAGTGGCTGAGGGAGCACCCAATCCCACTCTCTCCGGCATTAATAGGTTAAAATACACAACAACACCTCACAAGAAATAGCTCAGACCAGAGCAGACCAAGCAATCCCACATGCGGGACTAAAGAATATATGCACAGCTAAGATGGACCACTCTTTCTAGAAACTTCATTTCCATGCTTTATTTATTTGTATTTAACAAACTAAAACTCTAAGTGCCAACCTGAAGGCTCAGTGACAACCCATACTAAACAAATTAGCTACTCAGTTCATTAAAACACTTGATAGCTGCTTTACTTCCTTCTGTTTATGCTCTACTAATCTCTCCACTTCTCTGTGTCTGATAATTACAGAAAAAACCATCCATTTCACTTTCTGTTTCTGACCAGAGAAAGCATAATGAGCACACGGGCTACTGGGATTTTTTAAATGAGAAGTATTATTCTCCATATACTTTCAGTAAATAATCCCAGTGTGCTTAGGTATGAAACAGATCTGCAAAATTAAATAGGCAAGAATGTAAACTTAAGAGTCTCTGCTTTGAAATACTCCCAGCCTCACCTAAGGAGCGACTCGGCTGGAAAGTTATTTATCGAAACAAAGAGGCCAAGTGATGCAGGAGCTCCAAAGACACGGCAAGGAGAGCAGGGAAGGTAATGCCTAAGTCAGTTATGCAAGTGGGGAAGCGCAGGGTGAAAGGACGGAAGGACTCTGTGGACTGCACAGCAGTCAGCCTCGAAAAGCTCATAAAGAGCTTTGGCAGGAACTGGCCACCCCAGTGATGGTGAAGCCAGGCTCCAGAACCACTGGCTGTGGGACCCCACATCTGGCACCCCAAGCAGCAGGGCAAAGCTCCTGGTGGTTTGCTGCGAAGCTCTGTGCTTGCTGGGCACGTGCATGGAGCCTGCGGGATGCTGGGGAAAACAACAAAAGGGCTTTGATGCTTTCTCTGCCATCTATCCCGGGTTTTAATGCTGTTTGGTTTGTTGGGGTGGGTTTTTCTCAATTTGCTGCTGAAGTGCCCACAAACAATGAGGCTATTGAGCATTTACTACAGCGTGAGATTAGTTTGGGTTTCAGTTTCTGCTGAGCCAGCTCATTTCCTTCCACATTCTTACAGGAACAGATGCTAAAATACAAATGGGCATTCATCATCATAAAAGCAGAAAAGGGAAAATTCTCATAACAGCAGTTAAAATTATTCTTTTTTCATGGCTTTAGCCAGAACCATTCAACAGCTTGCTCCTCCATCTAATTATATCACATTAAAGAGGCAAGGAGCTATTATTTTGTCTTTAATAACAAAAAAACCCACACACACCTCAAAATACCAAAAACGCCAACCAACCAACAATAAAACTGGCTAAACTGGACAGATCAAAAGAAGTCTTCAGAGGAGCTAAATATAAAAATTGCTTTTGTCCCTTTCCATCACACATGACTGTGGTGCTGCCTTCAGACACTGAATTTAATTGCTGCAGCAATTAGTCACAAAATTCACAGCAAGTTGAAACTGCCAGATACACCAAAGAGCATCCCTGCACTACAGCCCGGTCTTCCCCCACAGAGGAAAACCAACCAGGTGAATAACCCACAGTTAATAAAAAGCAGCTAGCCATCCCTGGGCTGGGACATAAGCAAGAACAAGGCCAACAGCCTCGTGCCTCCACTCAAGTCAGTGCAGGAGCATCCCTTCCCCTCTTCCTCAGGCACTTTGGTACCCAGGGGTCACAGCCCAGAGCATCCCCACAGGGCAATGTAGCAGAGACAGAGTCACCAGTGCTTGGACTTTATTTGGGGGAAAAAAGGCAGAAAGAAACCACACTGTGACGCTCATCAGAGCCCTGCTTCACCACATCAGCCACATTTTTCCTTCCACCCACAATTATTCCCTTCACAATTACTTGTGTGCAACTGCCTACAGTCTTCTGGAAACTAAATGGCATCTACCAACTTTACCCCTCCTCAGAAAAGCCCCAAGTATGGCAAAACGCTCCCCCTGGCAGCTCTGCTATTCTAGATGCTTTGCCAGTTGGATCTGCAATGCCTCCACACCCTTTTTAAAGTACCTTTCACATACAGATGTAATATTCATCATCCACTAATGTTTTTAAAAGGCCAGATGCTTCTCATCGGCTGCACCAGGTGGGCAACCCACCACTTGGCAAACCCGTAACTCCCTGGTGACCACAAGCACCACCTCCTCTGGGCTGGCAGAAAAATACTTTAATACAGGTCAGAAAATCAAGACCATGAAGGGCTGAAGGCACCAATTCTCCCATGAGGCTGCTATGTGAGCTAACAAGCTATGATGTATACAATGTAAATATATAGACGATACGCAGGTTGGTAGGACTAATGACAAGAAATCACTGGTAAGACCTAGGAGGACTTCCAGAGAAAGCTTTCCACACCATAAACTTCTGGATTAAGACTAGTGAGGTAGGTTCGTGGAGGTAGAAATCAGGTCCATGGAGGTAAAAATAAGGTTCATCAAGGCTCATGGAATAAAATGAATTTAGCTCATACAGAGAAGAAAGTAAAGCTCCCTGCTGTCAACTCAGGCCAGAAAAAGGCTCTGCAATATCTTACTGACCGTGAGGGGAGTTTCAATCCTGCCTTAAAGAGCAGAGAAAATGACACAACTTCCTAAAACCTTTGTCAGCTTATTCATAAACATTTTAGTATTACAAACATTTTAATCATCTGTGCATCCCCTGTACAGTATCATTAGGCTTTCTTAAAAACAAACAAATAAACAAAACCCCATATCAAAACCAGAAAAAAAACAATATAGTAGGCAATGTCCTAGTATCCAACATCCCTAATGAAAAACAAAGCTACCAACACAGCTCTCGGTGAACACAACTTCCCTGCGGTTTCTCACTTCCCAGCTGCAGCTCTCCTGGCACCAGCTCAGCAACCACCCCAGCACCGCACTACTCCTCCCTACCTGGAGAGCAAAGCCCTCCAAGAGCCAGTACAGCTGCCATTGCTCAGTGTCCTGATGACTCTCGAGCCAAGTTTCAGCACAGATTATGCCACCATAACGCCATGCTGCTGCACTGGCATGAGAGGATACCTTATACATTTCTGATGGCTTCACTGATGCTCTTCTTGCTCAGCTGTTTCCCCCAGAGCAGCAGCTGGACCTCTAAACTACTCTCTGGGATTCAGGGTTTAAAGCAATCACCTCCCTCATCACCAAAACAAATGCTTGGGCCTGATAGAGGACCTACATGATCACACCATGACATCTACTTACAGGCGCAGAGGACTTCATGCAGCCACCACCCCACCCATGACCGGCACCCAAAGGTGCCTACATACCAATTGACAGCAGCATGTCCCCCTGCACCTGGAGAAAGACTGATCCCACCACCATCCCTGCTTCCCACCAGCTCCCTCACCTCGTCCCTCTGGCTGCCCCAGGCTCAGGAGGGAAGTTCCGGAGGCCAGGCCAGGCCGGCCACCCCATTGCTCCGGCTGCTCCACCACAGCCCCACACAAATCAGGAAGCGGAGGCGAGCCGGCGTTTATTTTTAGATGCTTTTTTTTTCCCTTAAATACGACACAAAAACACATGCACAAACCACACGTTTGCTCTCACTCCGCCCAGTGATGGGCTTTACGTTTTACAGCCCACCAAAACTCAGAAATTCCCTGGCAATAGTGGAGAAGAGACATCACCGTATCACCCCATATGTTTCCATTAGCACCTTCAGCATCCCCATACCTACATGGGCATAATTAGAGTCTATCAAACAATGAATTAAGTCTCTCCATGAAGCAGTCAAAGCCTGAAGTTTGCTCAGAGCAGGAACACACTCTTAGCACTGCTATGTTGCATTGCAGGTGGGGTGGCTCTGCTATCAGCTTGTCTCTTTTCCCCCCTTCCCAAAAAACACTAAGAATCCAGACATCCAGGAGCACCGGCAGCTCACACCTCCAAAGTTTTGCTGCAGACATTTCAGAGAAAGAGAGCTAGCATAAGATTATTTGTCCCTTCCCATGAGTTCAAACACAGTTTTGAATCCCTGCTAACCAGGACTTGGCTGCTGCTTCTCTTCTCCAGCTCCTCAGAATCATAGAATCATAGAATCGTTAGGGTTGGAAAGGACCTTAAGACCATCTAGTTCCAATCCTGCTGTCATGGGCAAGGACACCTCACACTAGACCATGTCGCCCAAGGCTTTGTCCAGCCTGGCCTTGGACACCCTAACCCTAACCCTGAACACTGCCATTTACCACTTCTCTGGGCAACCTCTTCCAGGGTCTCACCACCCTCACAGTAAAAAACTTATTTGTATCTTTGAGTGTTTCAGTTAAACAGCATACGCAATCTTAAGAGCCACCCCAAACTTTAGTTTCACAGGCCTCTTTTAGGGATGCCAGGATGGGGATGCGAGCAGCACCACCCTGCTGCCCAAACCACCCCACTGTGTGATGCAGGTAGCAGCATCCTGAATGCATCACCACAAAGGGCAAAGCTGTCCACAGCCTCTGCTCACCTTACGGCGAAAAGTTTCTCCTGCACTGTTAACAAAAAATTAAATCTTCTGTTGTGATAAAGAAAAAGAAGAGGCTATTGGTGAGAAGAGCTTCAGGCTTTTGCTACACTGGAGACACATAACAATGATACAGCTGCAAGGCTGCAGGTATCATTAGTTACCTTGTCTGTGCCTTATGTGATGACGTACAAAGCCCATTCAACACTCTCCGGTAACACATCAAGGTGCCTGATGCCTAGATTAAGTATCTCTTTGCTTAAGAACTGAAAGTTATTTTACAGAGTTGATGGGGAAGTGCATTTGCTGGCCAAAGGGGAAGCCTTATGCTTGTATACCCATGCCCTGAAGGAGACGGTGGAAAGCAGCACCAGTGGGCTGAAAGGGGCTGCCAGTACCCCCTGAGGGCACAGAAGCCCGGCACCAAACACAAATGAGCTCCCAAGGGAAAGGCATTTACGTGTCAAACCTCTCATTTCCAAACTCCAAAGAAGCCTACACACTTCTCTTGCAGCCTAATGGACTGTGTTTATTGCTGCATCCTTCACTTTATAGGTCAACATATACCAGAGAGCTAGCAATTCTCAGCTAATCAGATTTCCATGCAGACTGACAAATGGCTCCCAATGAGAATATAAAAACCCCATAAAATAAACAGTCCCTATAATCAACTTTCTCGATGTAATGCAGTAAGTGTGCAGAAAACTCATAGGCCTTATTAACACATCTGACTGCACTGCACAGCAGCATCCTGGGGGCTGGGGGTAGTGGAGGGACCCCAGCCTAGACCAGCTGCAGGAAGCAGCATATTCCTGCTGGTCTTTGCTGTTTGTGCTCCACTAACGGTGTGTTATTGTAAAATTAAATTTGTGGTGATTCCTCGACATAGCATTAGTGTGCTCACCAAACGCCAAAGCCTAAAACCAGACTGTGAACGCGCACTCACAAAGCCCGCACTCCACCACTTGATTACCCCAGACTGGACGCTTCTAATAGGCAAGTCCTTTGTACCTCCCCAGCCAGACCCTAAATCCATGAACTGACATCACCAGTGGGGCAGGTAAATCCTCCTTCCCACAAAGATCAAGCACATCTCCTTGTTATCCTGCCCCTGCAGCTCTGCCGCATTCGGTCCCTCCAAACTCCAGCTCCACTTTATCCCAAACTCACTCATCACCAAGAAGAGCTTGAGAAGTTTAATGACACCACTGACACACATATAGTACCCTTTCTCCCTCCCACTGCAGCACTCATGGTGATGGTGGGATGCTGCACACCCGAGAGTTAAACCACTGAACCCAGTGAGTGAGAAGGAGAAGAGATGCCGTACAGAGAAGCAGACAGAAAATCATGACCTCCTCCTCCATGATGCCCTCAGATGGCCTGAGAAGATGACCAGGATTTCCAGTTAAAACACTGGTGCTCTCAGAGGTCTGGCTCCCAAGCTGCTGAGCATATGAAAGGGATGGTGAATTTGCCAAGGTCCCTGATCAGGTGTGAAAGAAAAGCCCTGTGCACACAATACTCTTACTGCAGCTATAAATAGTCCTCTCTGAACCAAAGTTATACACACTGTATTGGACACCCCTGACTTAATAGGATTTGCCTGGTAGCCCGAACTACCTCTAGCTACTGCAGCGCAGCCTTGCTGAGCAATTTTCACAACACATGCATACCATGTGGTGCTGCAACTGGGGGGGGAGCAGAGAGATAATCTCATGTGTTTGGTGTCCTGGTCACACTAAGGCATGAGGGGACTGAAAAATTCCTAAAGGTTTGTAATGAATTTGCATGCACAAAATGATGAGGAGAAAAATTCCAGGCTGACTGTTTCGATGTAACAAGCTCATCTCACAGCGACATTTCAGAAGCTTCTGTTTTACTACAAATGCTGTTTCTTTTCCCTTTACAGTCATCCGTTTTTATAGTGGTAGAGTAAGACAAAAAACAATGCTCTAATAAAATATATATTACAATACCATTTATATAATGTCCAATAATGTTAAATATTAGATTGTTTTCCCATTCAAGTTTATCACATCATCTCACCTCCTGTAAGTAAACTAAACAAGTTCTCTCACTGAGTCAAAACTGTATTCAAACAGATGTATAAAATAAGAATTTAAACACCCCTTATCTCACTTTATTCCTCCTAAGTAAATTCCATCCTGTTTGGGTTACTGCCTGCAATTCTGAGATGCTGACCCAAGTACTGTTATAATCCTTTACTGTATCATTCCCCCTTTGCCTTTGTGGTGTTTCAGGGCCTGCTGGTGGTGTTGAGAATCAGGTCCAGGTTGTGCCTTGACACTTCATATGCAAGATGTACTCCCTGCCCTGGGTCCTGAGGCTGGGCTGTGCTGCCAGGCCCATGCCTGCCTCCCGCTCCACCATCTGCCTCCCAAAACTGAGCCCCTATTGCTTCCATCACCTGATAAAATATTCCAAAACCTGTTCACTCATCCGCTGTGGGAAAAACTGACACTTCCATCCCCAAAATGTCAAAGTGCCAAGGACTATTTAAACCAGAAGTGAGCAGCTAGACTCCTGACTGCATAGCCAACTTCCTCACTTTTCCCTACCATTGCAAGGGTTGAGAAATCACCAGGCTGAAACATCACCCCAGCACCTTGGGGCCTCAGCCAGAGACCAAAAGACCAGGAAGCAGCAAGACTTTATGTTGCTCGGATGCAGAACAGTAAGATGTCTTCTGCTACCTTATTACGTCATCCCCATCATCAGTACCTCACAGGCAACAATCTTCAGCAAGAATGAAGTAGTACTGTTTCATATTGCATATTCCCTACCAACCCCAGCTTCCTTCAAGTTTATCCTTCAAGTGAAGCTTATGCATCACCATAAGCAACACAGGAACCGCACAGCACAATTGTAAATGCTTATCCATGTGCTAAGTATTGCAGCTTACTGACCCTACTGACTCAGGACAAGCTCTCAGTCGTGTCTGCCATCCTGGGCACACTGTGGCTCCAGGGCTTAGGGATGCAGTCTTTGTGCAGGACTTCTGTGTTTTTCTGGGATGCTGTTTGGCTATTGAGAGCACTGGGAATTTGTAACATAAGAAGAAGAAATTAAAGTTGAACTCAAACTGGTTCAATACATTCATTCTGAAACTAAAGTAGCAAAAAATGTGATGCATCATTTTTTCCTACCAGTCTTTAATGTTATGGCAAATGCAATAATGATGAAAAGGGTTGGCTCTGAGCTAACCTCACCTGTCTACACCCCATCTGCTTTTTCAGGATGTACCATGCACCACCATGGCAATGATATACATACTGTTTGCATGGCTATCTATGAAACCCAGGGACAAGTGATTGTAAAGAGACATGTATTTTAAAATTTCATTAAAGAAATGGCTGTAACACAATCACAAGTCACTCAATGCACTGGAGGCTGAATGTTGCTAAGGAAAATTATGAGCCTTCCCTGTAAATACCCTTATCTACCCACAACAGAGAAAGAGCCAGTAGCTTAACATCATCTTTATTCAACACATGTACTCGACCACAATAAGTTGATCACAATAATTCAAAACAAAGAAGCTAGCAAAATACAGTAAACCTCAATAAGCCAAGTGAAACAGGGCTAAAAGGCTCTACCAGCTACGCCTTGCACTTAGTTCCCTCCTAGGAAACCTGTAGGAGATGGAAGGACAATCTACTCCCCAAGAGCTTCTACACAGGATGGATGACAGACAGGTTCCTCCTTCTGCAAAACCAGTTTTCTTTATTATGCACAAGTGGGTAATTCAGCTCAAGGGGGAAAAAAAATAAAGGGCAGAGGGGAGGTAAGGAAAATACTTGAATGTTAGAACAAGCAAACTACTGAGCTAGAAAATCTAGATTAATTTAAGCATTCCTGCAAATCTGTAATAGACAAATGAATGGCTCCCATCTGGAAGTTCGGCAAATTAACTTGGATCCTGGTTAAGAAAACAGCACCAGAGCCTGCTTCCAGAAATGCAAATATCCAGTGCACATTTGCAATCCAATCACAGGCTAAAAATATAAGACAACTCAGAGAAATCTGATTTTATGTCTACCCTCTTAATAGGAAATAAAACAATCGCTCTCTGTAGACACAGCAATCTGGACTCATTCTTCCTGTTTGGAGAGATGCTGCAAGATGTCTTTGCATCATTAAAGTCTTTCAGCTGCTTCTGACTGCAAGGCCACAGCTCCCAGAATGGGAGCCTGACTTCTCCATCTCCTTTTCCAACTCATGCCCCTGGCTGCTCTACTGTACTGTCCTCAATTCTCTGTTTACAGCACTTTACTTGGTCCTTATCATTAAGAGCATTCTAGTTCCTTTTTCCCAGAGAGGCTCATCTTTGGCCTTCAGTAAGAGATTAAGTGCTCTTGCTCTCAGTTTGCAGACAGAGAACTCAGCCACAGGCATGAACAAGGCTCAGGACTAAACTTAGCCCAGAAGAAGGGGCTAGTGTCTCTGCCAGTGGACGAAGTAAATTAGGAAGGCAGTTTGGAGCAGGAGCCTGTTTTAAATGCTCCCTGGTGGTGCTTACCTCCTTCTAGGCTAAAGAGAGAGCCTGGGGAGACCAGGATTAGCCTCTGTGCCTGGGGACTTTCTTTCAATGCTACAACAGGAAGGAAAAGCCATTACAAGTTAATGTCATCCATATGGTTCAAGAACTGACACTGCAAGGGAAGTTTTATGGTGTTCCACCACCAGAAGGCATTCATGGAAAAAGGACATTTCTCTGTGGATGAGAGATGGCTTTCTGTGATCACAGCAGGCACAGCTGAGAATTTTAAACCAAAGGAAAAAAAAAAAAGCTTTCTAGTGACACGAAAACCAGGAAAATCAGTTAACTTCCACATCTGGTTTCAATAAACAGACAGGGAGATTGGTAAACATGGACAAAAAAAAGCACATAATGTCATCCAAACTTAGGCGAACAAAGAGCATGTTAACATTAATAGCAGCAGTCAGATAGGACAGCAGATAATTAGCCAGAAATGCACACATAAGGAGTAAGAAGTAAGATCAAGGATTAACACACTTGATACTGGGAGCCAAGACAACACAGCAGGGAAGTCAGGAAGCGGAAGAAGAAACTCAGAAGGACGTCATCATGGCCAGCCTATGATGACGTCCCATAAGTGCTAAGGGGTCAATGCTGCTTGGGAGGCCAGACAACAGCATGGGTTGTCCTACACTCTACGGAGTTTGGATGGAAATGCAGTGTAGATTGCAAGGTCCACAGCAAAACAAAAGTGCTAACAGGGTTTATCGTACTGTGGAACTGTAACTTCCTAAAACATTCAACTGAAGAAGCTACTATTAACATTAAGAGCCGACCACAGCAGACACGACAGCAATTGTAACCCTCCAGCTTCTGAACCTGAACAGGGTGATACTAATTCAGACACTCCAAATAGCCATAAGTGCTCAAAGAAAGTAACTCTGGAGGTGATGTTAAACATAGAGAGGTGGTTTGGGTGGAAGAATACTCTGAGGTGAAACATGGAAATCCTTATTTTCAATTTCCCATGAGCTTTGAGGACTAAAAGGACCTTGGCATGGAAGTCAACCAGACTGAAGTGCTCAAGGACACACTTGTAAGAGGCTTTATGGTAAGAATATGGTAAAAAAAAAAAGAGCTGGTACTTGTAGCTCCAAGCAAAGCAGGGGAGACATCTAGGGAATGATTCCCAATCTAACTGGACAAACAATCACTAAAAAAGGGATTTCAGGACTAAGCAGTGACTGCAAGGACTGGAAAAGAAGGGCTGCCTGGCAAAGACAGCTGTGTCACAGAGGTCAGGAAGCAAACGGGTAAAGAGAAATTGCCAAAGTCAAGCTGAATTAGATCATGCAAATAAAGAGCAAACATCAAAATGTTCTTCAGTGATGCAAATTAAACAAGAAACTGAAAACAACAGTAAGAAAAGTGGGAGACTAGCGGCACTTGGCTGATGCCTCTTAAAAAGAAAGCACAGAAGGGAGAGACTCTTTTGCTGTAACCACATCAGGATTGTGAACACCATATGGAAAAAATAAACCCATAGTGCTGACAAAAAAATAACCCCAAACTATTAAACAGCCCATGAGTAAGTTAAAACCAGAAGTGGGGCAGTTTTGAGTCAGGGAGGGAGGTGAACAGTTTCTCAGCAGGCCAAGCACACGAGAGGGGACCTCTCAGAGAAAACTAAGCAACAGGATGATGAGAGTCTTATGATGCGAAAACTATCTTAAAAATAAGATCAAATGGGATTGTCACCTGCAGCCTCATCCCACAGCATCCAAAGGCAAGACCACTCTCAGTGCTCTCCTTCAGCATCTCTGGATTCCTTTGCGACCTCAGCACACCATCACCCCTCTCTGATCTCTTTCAGCACTAGTTGCAGCTCAGGCTCCCACACCCAGAGGTTTGGAGGAGGGGAGGGTGCTCATTTTTAAGCACTGGTCATCTGAGTCATTTTGAAACAGGCACAAAGCTATACCACCAAAACAATGGTATCTGATGCTGGGTGGGAGCAGTTTGTCTCAAGTTTACCTTCTAAAATTTGGTAGCAAATACTTTAAGACTAAAACTAAGCTTTGCCCTGAACAACCTTACCATAGCACAGATGTCTGCCTGGAGTTCACTCCCAAACTTTGGCATTCTGAGCAAAACCAAACTGCATCATTTATAAGCACTATCATGACTGCTTCTTCCACCACATGGAGTTAACAAAAGGGGATTAATTTACTTGAGAAATCTAGGATTAAAAAGTGTGCAGTATGAGCCAGTTTTTCAACATTCTCCAGTGAATGAAAGTGTCACTATCAAAGCACAGGGTTGCCTTTAGGAGATGAGAAAATATTTTGTAGCTCCATCAAGCCAGTATTCAACATTACATGCAGTAACTGGCTTTGTGCCTGAAGTTAATTGAGAGTTAAAATCAAAATCTTGCAACAACAGAACTGCCATCAGACAAGCCAGAGACGCAAACCTATTATTGTCCAAAAATATTATTATATTATTAACCAGAACAACTTAAGGAAATAGTAAGAAGCTATTATGAGTAACTCCATGACTTATGCCCGCTCCGCTGCTGCTCAGTAGCTCCAAGCTGTCTCAACTGGGTATACAACCAAATGTATCATCGCTATCCACAGCAATGAGAAACAGCTTAACCTCTAACCTGAGGTCAGATTTGAGGACATTTCCTCAAACCAAAAGACAATTAAAACCAGCATGAGCACATAGGCAAGTCCATGGCATCAACAGACACTAGAGGATTTTTGTGAGTCAGTGTCTCGATGCAACATGGTACATAGTGTTATGACTTGTAGCTGTAAAAATGTTAAAAATGTACAAGTTCACAGAATGCATGAGGACCCAAACTGAAGTCTCCTCTGCAGCCCTGCCTTTTCTTTCACAAACCACTGCCTTTTGAAATGTTTACTCATGTCCCTAAATTCAGCTCCTTAACTAAGTGCTGGGATGTTCTCTCTCCACACCACATAGCCAAAAGGAGACCTTCTGAGAATAAAACCAGGACGTAAACAGGTATTCCCATTACAAGGCCTACTCCAGATGGTAAAATAATCAGTGAATATTTTCACATGCTCTGCACATGATGCTGCTAACTCAAGAAAAAGAGCGCTGTGACCTCCCATAAAAAAGAAAAGCTCTTAAGTATCATTATTTACCCAGATTAAGCATGCATCTAAATGCATGGATAAATCCTGTCAACCCCATGATAATTTAAGCGTATGTCTCAAATGAAATACAAGACTGAATGGTCTTCTGGCTTAGGGCAGACTTTAAATCCCTTTCATTACACACTTTTCAGCATGAGACAGAAGTACAACGATGAAGCAAAGGAGTAGATCAAAAGAGAAACAGGCTACAAATCACAATTTATTTTATTGTCAGGATCTTATCTTTAAAACATTCCTACAGGGAAGGAGCAGCAGGGAAGAGGCTCACAAATTGTTTCAAAGACACTACTGCGCTGGCTGTCTGCTAGTAGATTAATCATTTAGTGTCCACCTAGCAATAACCATAATGGTTTTGGAAGACATTCATATTGCAAAGTTGTAAGAACATATAGCAAGATGCAGTAAAGCTGAATTTAACCTTTCTTCATATTACATTTGCTTTAGACGTGTTATCTCCAGTACAGAAAGAACTAACTTCAAGGAAAAAAACTGTCATGTAGATTAAAGGTTATTGATTACCCAGACAACAGTTCCAGCCCAGCAATTTGAGATCTCTCCAAGGGGAAAGAAAGAGATGGCATTTACAGAAACGGCTTCTAATGAGAAAACCTTAAGGTAAGGAAGGTGAACCAGAGAGCAACAAGCGTCAATTTTCATCGATTACAAACTATGGTTTGCTCTTTTGGTTTTATAATTGCATTTCCCTTTATTACTACAGTCCCTATGCTTTACCTTCCTTCAGAAACACCCACTGCTAGGCTAGGGTGGCCAGAGATGGATTATATCACAGTAACTATGCACAAAGCATATTAAGCCTTGCTTAAACTTGCATTTTGCCAAGGAGAGCCTTAAATTCATCAGTTTAAGAAAAACCCTGGAACAACTGGTGTCATCAGGGGACTGTCCCTTTTTTCACTGGTGATTTGAACAGCAGTTTTGCACAGAGCTCCATGATGAAGGAGTATTTTATTTCTAAAACAAGTCCCAGTATCCGAAGCAGGTAAATTAACTTCAGAGACAGCACCGAGCCCGAAGAAATCACTCTTCCTAAGAAAAAAAACCAAAACCCAAATAGAAACAAACACACAACACTCCCACCCCCATCCAAAAATGAAAAAGCTGCTTCTTGCAAGTCTCCTCCTGACAAACCAATCTTACTGAAGGTAACCACGGAGAAGTCTCCCCATTGGCCGAGGGCCTGAGCCAGAAGGACTTGGGGAACGAACCAAGTTCGTTCGATGGGCCAGTGCTCCATCATGGAGTTTCACATGGTTTTCTGCAGACAGAAGAAACACACTCCTGCAAAGCTAATCCTCATTACACTCTGTGTTACAGCTGCGGGATGCCAAGAGTGTTGAAGCTCTAACACTTGGGCTATACAAGAAAACCCAACCACAGGGTTGTCACAGCTTCTAACAGCCCTTGGTTCTGCAGGTACTGGATGTGCCTTCACCAGATATGAAGTACCTGCAGTTCCTCTATTGTGAGAGAAAAGGAGCTAAAAAAAACAAAGAAGAGCAGAAGGCAGCTATGGTTTAAAGAATGCTCTGAACTGAGCTACAGCTGAGCTTGCACACAAACAGATTTGGGTTTCATGGACAAGCAGCAACAGTACAAGAATTAAGTAAACAGCCATTTGTCAAATATAACTTCCTAAAACAGTTTGTCAGAAAATGGCAACTTTGGTGGAGTGAAGCAATAGGATGGAACGGACATTCTCACAGCATCACGTTTTTATTTAGAGAGGACAAACAAGAAAAAAAATAAATACATCTTGCAGATGGCCTGTCTCGGAGTGGCCCTGATAAAAGCCTCTGCAAGCTGACCCTGGGCCAGCCACATTCCAGCTCCAACTGCACAGCCTGCAGAAGCATTAGCAGTAATTAAGAAAAGCCAACTGTGGTGATGAGCCAGACCTTTGTAAAAGAAATACACGCTGCACTGATACAGATTTCTTTTTCCTTTCACTTTCTGGTGGACTAACATGGTACGCTCCTTATAAAGACAATTCCCAAGTGCTTGACAGTTGCTGCTTCACTCTTGACTCATCGAATCCCAAATGGGACCCTTGGCATCACTCATCCCAGCAGGCCTCAAGGGCAGCACCAAGGACTTTATGTGCAAATACTGCTCTTCCAAACGGCCACTCGTGTCTGAAGCACAGCCCCTGGGAATTCACTGTGATCCTACAAAATGTATTGAGAACCACTGATATGGCCCAGTACCTCTTTATTTAAAGAATTTCTCCATTCAGCCACCACCCATTTGGCCTACACCATCTGTTTTCAGATGATACGCAACTCTGACCTAAAAGCCTCCAGAGGATGGAGAAACCCACTAGAGCCTGAAACAATTTGTGCTGAACAGTGATGTTCTTCCACCATTAAGCAGGCCTACGGTGCACATATATAGCTCAGCACTCACTTGTACGGCTCACTGAAGGATTAGTTGGCTCGTTCAGGCAGGCAAGGGTAGACCCTTAAGTCGGTTAAGTAATTTGAGGCAGGATGATCATCTGTCTCCTCCCTGCCCACAATTAACTATTCCATATCCCTTGTCTTGCTAGGGCTGAGTACTGCTGGGAAAGCAAGTGAATGAGAGGAGCTGAGCTTCTAGCATGGCCAGGAGAACCCCTCAACCCTAAGCTTCCAGGGGTTTAAAGAAAGTTGTAACAAAAGGAGCTGATCCCAGAGGTGCTCCAGGATCCTGCTCATTCCACCTAAAGTTCAGTGTTTCAAACAGAAGGGAAATAAAGCAACGAAGCTTTGCTGTAAGCTAATGAATTGTGTATCTATGGCTCAGATGGCTGTGAAGACCATGACAAGCTTAAAACAGCCTGCAAATTTCTAAAATTAAATGGCTTTTGGTGTTACAAACGTTGGCCATCTGTTCAAATGCTCATGTTATAGCTAATTTAACCTTTCTTCTTCCACTCTCTTCTCCTAACTCAAGCTCCCCAGGAACAAGAAACATGGCTAAAGTCATTGCAGTTAGACAGCTCTCCTCTTCCACAAAGAACTGCCCACAGAAAACATGTTTATGGTTAGGACAGACTATGGAAGCAAAGGAGAAAAGAAAAGTGGTGATAAGAAGCAGGATGTTATCTAGGTCTCACAGGACAGCTAAAATCTGCAGAAAGCCAGGACTGCAGGTGATATTCAGAGGAGAACTCATCATTTCGAAAGCTGTGCTCAATGTCTCTGACACAGCAAGAGACCTCCAGCCCACCTTTTCCAACCTCATCTCAGGATATGGAGGGCTTCAAAGTGAAGTATGACTGCTCTCGACGGATTTCATATATATTTCTAATGAAACTAGCTTCAAAAAAATAATAACTTAAGAAAAAGATTAAAAATCACTCTGTAATTACTCAGCAAGCAAGGCCAGCCCAGGCTTATAGGGAGAGAAGTGGGTTCTGAGCCATGTATGGTATGAAGTGAGATGACACAAAACCACCAAATTCTGCAGTTCAGCATTCTTTCACAGTCTGCGTTATTCTGTTTTCTGTTCCTTGTAATAAAAAGAGGAGCAGGAAAAGGAAAGAAAGAACATCATGAGTTCTGATCAAGATGAGGAATTAGGGGGAATGGGAGACAAAGCAAAATTAAGCAATTTGCAGGAAGAAACCAAGCCTGGGCTGGTTTAATTTCCCAAGCTGGGAAATTAAAAGTTAAAAAGATGTGAAAGTCAGTGGCTGAGAATGAGTAGGTCTTCTGAAACCACCAAACCCTCCTGAAATGCCTCTTCAAGGAAATTGGCCACTCAGATCCCAAGTAGCCCCTGTCCATCAGGACCTCTCTGGCATGAAGGAAAAGGCAATACATGCATCTTTATGCCTCCAGCTTTAGGCTAGGAATGATGGCTTCAAAGGAGACAAGGCAACATACTGCTTTATCGTGTACCATTTTAAACCAGCTGGAGTTGGAACAGGTTTTGATGGAGGTATTTGGATAAAATGCTGCACAACTGAGACACTGTGGTGAACTACCCACTGCATTAAACACAGCCAAGTTCAGATGGAGAGAAGTGCCCCCATATTTGCTTGGAAACCAATCTGGGAACAGGTGTGAATTCTTGGTATTGGAGGTGGCTTAATTCAAGGGAATAACTGAATGAATTACCTGGAAACATTGCCACTTGTTATTTTCTAACACCTTCAGCACAAAACCTAGCAAACGTTTAGCAGCCTGACCTTTGGGATGAATGTAAAAGCAGTGCTACAACACCAAAACAAAATATTTTCCTGTTTTTTTTTAAAGTCAATAGGACTGGTATTACTTGAAGAATGGTAGCCTCAGGGAATCTGTTTCACTGCAAAACTGTTTAGGCAGCTGTCATTAGTTTAAAAGCCCATTTTTGTTTAATGACTGCAGTTTCACATTTTCCCAATGCCATGCATGATAACTGTCATCCCTAAACCTTAGATTTATGAAAGCATCCAGCAGCATCATTGTACTCAGGGGTCTGCTGATATCCCCATTATTAAACCACCTCCTACAAGTTTTGACTTGCATAAAACCCCTAGGTTCTGGCTAGGTGCTCTCAGGCAGGATGCTGCTCCATTCCCACAGGGTATCTGGGATACCAGGCAGACCCATCATCACCCTTGGCTGGGCATCTTGTAGAGCACGGGAGGCTGAAGCGAGAAGGATTCTTGAGATGCAATGAGAAAGAAAAACCCTTTACAGTTGTTTAACTAGCAATAGAACAACCCCCTTGCCATCATGGGAAGGTTTTGGGAGGGATGGAGGGCATGGTAAGGCTCACTCTCCAACTAAGTCACACTTTATTCCGGGTGGAGAGACAATGTGCTAGAGGGGAACTCAACCACAGAGCTGGGAGTCTGAAACAAGCAAAAAACCAGCCTGCAAAACCAAACCCCTTCCCTAGAGACTATGACCACTATCTTTAAAAGCACACTGATTCAAAAAGACAACCTGAAGTAATTTCCCGGGTACTCTATGAAAGTTAACATTTAGTACCTTCCCGCTTTGAAATGTCTTTTGCAGCTGCTATCTTTCATCAATTCTCCATTCAGTTGCCATTTTGCAGATAAATTCATCTGCTATCTTTACAGTGGTGTACAGGGACCATTCAGTCCTTTTACCTGACTATACAAGGAGCAGAGTCTGTCAAATATATTTGGTCAAACTTAAAACAAAAATCTCAATGAAAACTCAAGCAAAACAAAAGGAAAAAGCTTTTTCCTCAGATTCAGAACACTTAGGCATTTGCAAACTCAGGGAAGGTGCTCCTAGGATATTCTAAACTCAACCTGCTCAAGGTTTTGAATACTAAAGTTTCTATTTTCATACTTTTACATTAACATATCTATTGTGTTCCTTGTTACAGCATTAAAATATTTCATCACAATTCAGAAAGAAGATATTTTAACCTAGAAAAAAAAGACATGAAAAGCAAAGTGCCTTCGTGATTCCAATATAAATGATCAGAACTAGCTTAGTAACTATTCTGACAGATAGGTAGCAACGGTACATCACAAACAAGGACACTTGATATACACCCTGAAGGATACATGCTTTAATATTGACATGCCATGAAAGAAGTTTTTGATGGTAAATCCCTGAAATGAAATTTCCTCCTCTAATTACAAAAGCTAATATTTTTCTTAAACTATTTTTCCTTGCATTTCATTGAACAAAATGTCAAATTATATTCCCCTTGAAATTCAATGAAGACCACATTTCCTTTTCTTTTTTTTTTTTGTAGAATTAAAAATTCCTTGAATTCTGTAGTTGAATCCATTTCATTTTTACTGCAGCAGATTCATCATATTTTGTGACTACACTCCATTTGCTGATGAAATCAAAATTGCGACAATTAATTCTCAGGCACCAGGGTGTAAGACAGACAGACAGACAGCAAGCACCTAGCAACTAAAATCTCTCCCACAGTGCCTGCACCAAAGTAGGAACAGAGATACCAGCTGGGATCTACAGCCCAGTCTTCTTCCAGCTCTCCAACCCAGTCTGCACTTGAAGAGAACAGAATAGTGCAGTTAGAAGGGACCTACGATGAACATTTAGTACAACTGCATGCTTCTGTTGGACTGAAGCTTCATCCCAGATGACAACAACAAAATCTGATGGTCAGATCTGCTTCCCAAGCAATGCAGGGCAGCTCTCTGGAAGGAAGCAACTGTGATTTTGATTGCTAAGAGACAAGATTTTCTAGTAATCCAAGGGCAGTATTCATAAGTATGAAATGCTTGGGGAGAACGAAACAAAACTGTCTGGCTTAGCTCAGACCCTCTTTGCTCTGACAAAAAACAGTTTGCACCCCACCAACCTCACTGATGCTCTGCTCGAACTTCACCAGAACACTGTGCAGGAGGAGGGCAATACCTGGATGTGACAACAGAGGTAGATGCAACACATGGTGGTGGTCAGGGGAAAAACAAAACAATGCCTTCCCCCCTAAAAAACATAAAGCCCCAAACCAAGCTTCTCAAACAGAACTGTTAACAAAGCAATGAGACCCAAGTCATTGGCTGCAGCAGGAATTCAGCAAAATGCTCAGACCTCTGACTGCACTACTCAGCCAACCTCAACCCTAGGGCATTCATTTATCTTTGCTTTATCACACTACTACAGGGTGATAAGGAGAGGAGTGAGAAAACGAACCACATCAAATTACCACATTTATTTTAATTAAGAGGGCCTGAAACAAAAGCCAGCAAGATGGATGGACATGAGTGCTGGTATGATGCCCACAGGAGGTCTCATTTGCTTGAATGAGATGACCCTTCAAGTGCTCAGATTTATAAAACGCACAGCGCTCCCTTGGCGGCTGCCCTGGTAACTCCACCAAGCATCCCCAAACCTGCTACCCTCCTACACCAAAGCTTCTCTCACCAAGTACTAAGTCCCTGACCATAAGCCAATGCACCCTTTCATTTTATTCCAAGCCTGGCCAATATGATGGAGGTCACATGAAAATTATAGAAATGTAACGATGCACTATAAAGGAAAGGGAGAAAAAAGAAAGTGTTGAGCTCATGACTAATCTTTGCAGCTCTTGCTATGAACAGGATTTGTACAGCCATCTTGATTTTTTATAAAAATAGTAAATCGTATTACCCCCCTGCTGCAAGACCAAAGATTCACAATGATACCTTAATACAGCTTAAATAAAAATAGCACTACCTGAGTCAATCTGAGCATGATAATGCTTTGTAATCCCACACTGCTAGAGAATGAACAGTTGTATAGCAGTGAATCAACACGACATACTTGCAATAGGAGACACTCCTTTTGCATGCTATATAGCAACATCTATACAAAACGTGGAAGGCAGGTGGTGTTTGTAGGAGGCACAGTACATGATGGGAAAATAGTGCTGTTACAGAATAATTCAGACCTGGTACCCCACTATCTTCTATCTTGGAAATCTTGGCTAGTAACTTCCATTTTTAAAAGAAAGCCTGCTTCACTGCCCATTACAGTGAAGAATGAAAAAAGTTTGAATTTTAGAAGGTTTTCCTTAAGACTGGAGTGACACTGGTTTTCCTCCAGACCTCAGGCACCTCTCCTGTTCTCCATGATGTTTCAAAGACAATGGAGAGTGGTTCAGCAATAACATCTGACAGGCCCCTCAGCACTTTGTGGGTGCACCTCATTGGAGCCCATGGGTGTCAAGTTTGCCTGTGTGATCTCTTATCTGATCCTTCATGAAGCGGAAGTTCTCCTTTCTCAGGACTTTCTCTCTTGCCTCCAGCATCTGGGATTCCCAAGGGCTGGCCTTAGCAGTAAAGACTGAAGCAAAGAAGGCACTCAGTTACTTCACCTTCTTTGTATCATTTTTCACGGGGGCACCCACCTCATTCACAGCAGGCCCACATTTTCCCTTTTCCTACTGGATGTACTTGAAGAAGCCCTTCGTTTTGTCCTTGACATCTTTTGCTAGACTTAATTCTAAATGGACCTTAGCCTTCCCCATCACATCCCCGCATACTCTGACATTCCTATATTCCTCCCAAGCAGCCTGTCCCTTTTTCCACATGCCACAGAATTCCTTCTTCTGTTTGAGCTTTGCCAGAATCTCCTTGATCATCCATGCAGGCATTCTGTCCCCTTTGCTTGATTTCTTACTCATAGGAATGCACTGATCTTGAGCTTGGAGGAAGTGATGCTTGAACATTAACCAGCTCTCTTTGAACCCCCTACCTTCTACAGCCCAAACCCATGGGATTCCTCCATGTAGGTCTTTGAAGAGGACAGACTTTGCTCTCCTGAAGCCCAGGACTGTAATCCTACTTATTGCCCTGCTTCTTCCACAAAGGATCCTGAAGCCCACTATCTCATGACCACTGCAATCAAGGCTGCCCCAACCTTCACACCCCCAACCAGTCCTTTGTTTGTTAGTACAAGGTTCAGGAGCACACTTCTCCTCATTGGCTCCTTCACCGCCTGTGTCAGAGAGTTATCATCAATGCATGTTAAACATGAACTGACACAGCCAGATCACCATAAGGCTCCATACAGAAACTGCTACACTCTGGAGATGGACCTTCATACTGGTATGGACCTTCATACTGGTATGGACCATCTCAATTCCCAGACTGGAATAAATGACATACCTGAATTTATACCTGTTACAGCAGCAAAAATGTGATGTATGAACACAAGACACCTCTAAATTCTCTTTGCAAAAGTGCACCCGGAGCCCAAGTTTCCCCAAAAGATAACACAAGACCTTCATGCTTTTGAAAGCACTGCCCAAACGGAATACACAGGTAAAAGAAACATTAACTATGGCAAGCAAGTATTAACAAGATTTTTTTTTACTTTAACCTATGCAGGTGTTACCTGAAACAACAACAAAAACCTCCTAATTACAATTTAAACTGACAGTTTAAAATTACCTGGCCTTTGCACATATGGCATTACAGTCACCGATCCCATACTCCCCTCTGCCCTCAGGAAATGACAGCTTGATTCATCTTTCAACATCTCAGAAAGATCAACCGATGATTCAGGGCCCAATATAGCAACTACCAGTACAACCAGCATGCAGGTTTATAATACAGATCCAACGGTAGCTGCGAGGCTCGGGGAGAGGAAGGGTTCATAAGCTATTACTCAGAAGAACACTTTGGCAAAAGGTACAGAGGATTCACGATTTGGCCTTGCATTGCTCATGTTTTATGGCCATAAGCCTTAGTCAGAAGAACCGTCTGAAGTTAAATTAGCTCCTCCCAGAAAATGTGGATAACATTTTAGTAAGTAGGGGATGTTTTCATTGATGAAAGATGTAATTGATAACAAATATACTTAAGGGGCATTAAAGAAGCCCTTTAAAAATGCGAAATAAGCATTTTCTGGCAAAAATGAGCACATATTTAAGGTGGACACAAGCACAGTACAGCACACAAAACCCCAACAGCCTCCCTGGCCCCAACAAAATACAAGTGCAGATGGCTACATTTCAGTTGTACAGACACTTCAAATAAACCTGGGCCCATAGGCACCAAAAGGCCCCTTTATCCATGTAAAATACATTGATTTCGAAAACGGAGAAATCCGTTAGATGCTTGGGATATGCAGCTATAGTTCGTTAGTCAGTCTGAACACACAGGAGCTCTAATAGCTTGTATCCTGTGCACTAAAGAAATGCAACTAAAGAATGAACTTCCTGAGCAATTAATGGGTAATGATATAATTTGGTTAATCTCATTGGGAAGAAATCTAGAACTGAAAGGGGAAACAGAGCACGTATTTCTCTAGAAACAATGAAAACAAACAGCAAAGGGCGATACAGAGCAGAGTCCTGGCCGGCACTCACCGGAAGAGATCAGCTCCACTAGAGGAAAAGAAATCACACTGAATTACATCAGCATAAAAGGTGTCTCCCTGGCTGCAACACCACAGTATCAGCATTTCTTAGCAATCTCATTCTCCTGCAGCTCTTTACAGAGTCAGGGTTTTTGCTTGCTTACAACTAAGGATCTACTGAAGTGCAGACAAACGAAAGACATGGAAGTCTTGGGTACAGGCAGTACAAAATCAATCACACACGTCAAAGATTAGTGTGAGCTATGCAGCTCATTTAACCCTCTGTAAGTTACATTCCTTTAGATCAACACAGTTGGACAGAAGGGAAAAAAAAACAGCTAAGGTTGCTCTCTGACACAGAAAACACTTTGCCCCAACAGAAAGTGCAGGCTTTTTTTATCTGTACAGCATAAATTGTACAGATTTTCCTTGAATTGAAATATTTTTTAAAATATCTCATTTATTTCACTAATCAAGTCTCATGAAATTAATTTTGGTGCAAAGGTAAAGATTAACAGCTTGATGCCAAACCCCTACTTGAAGATTAGTCCTGCCAGCTTTAAAATGAAAGCATGCCACAAGCTCAGCAAACGCAAAACTTCTGCACCCAAGTGCAGAACAAAAGCCAACACTTGTATTTTCTATTACTAATTTAATTTCTCTATTATTAATTTAAGAAAAGCTTTGAAAGGAGCAGGCTCTGGAAAGTACTCACCACCTATCTTGGAACGTCTTCAGAGAAAGTCCACGGGGCTTGACTGCCTGAAGGAGAAGACGTAAACCAAACATGCTTTATGTTACAGCTTTCTTTAAGTGACAACCTTCCCACTTTTTGGCCTCCCCTGTAAAAACCAATTTTCCCATCTGAAAATCAGAATTAGTCTAAACATGGAAACCCCCTTCCTCCATGTCTTACCCTACACTAAGAAACAACTTTGTTCCCTGCATATACGTTTTATAATTTACCCTGAAACAGCAAACAGCTCCCATGTTAAAAAATACATAGATTTGTCTTGAATTCAGACAGCAAATTCCTCTGGAAATCAAAAATCTGTCAAAACCACCCTTCCTACTAAATCCTTCTGAAAAATTAATCTTTCAAACTAAGCAAGTATGGAGTTCAGAACCAGAAGGTTTATTTGGCATGTACCTCAAAATATTACTATGCCAAGATCTAACCCAGGAGAAGAAGAAACAAAATATGAGAGTGCCAGTTTCAATTTCTGTGGAGGCATTAAGCATTGCTCTGAAAGGCTGGAAATCACTTCTTTTTCCACTGAGCATGCTTCTTGAGGAAGCACAGTATAATAATCAGCATCCCTTCAGCATCTACCAGTTGTGAATCCTGAGGGGTCATCAGCACTTAAGGACTCAGAGATGAGAGTACCAGGAGTGAGATCACCTGCTCCTGTGACTCCTAATCTCTCAAAGACCGTGCACTGAAAACAAGTGACTCACTGTGACTCCTACCCTCCCACAGCACTGACCATAACTTCTCCTACCACCAAGGTCAGGCACAGTTGGGAAGCATTCATCTCGTTCAGTCCAACATCTCCAGTCTCACCACATCAACTTTCCTGCCAGACCTTGTCTGACCCAGTAACCCTGTTAACTGGGACAAACAAAATCCCACCAGGTTTGGGACCCTACTCCCAGGTGCCTCAAGCCCACCCCTAACACATACATTTGGTCTGCCTGACACAAAACCCCAGCCACAGAGATCCTAGACATTACCATAGCCTCCCAACAGTCTTCTACAACACTTCACCATTCCTAGAGTTTCTTCCTTTTGTGATACCATTCAAACTCATTACCACAGACATGAAGCAGAGGTTTCCTATTTCTCCCCTCACAGCAGTCTTCCAGACACTGCAAACCCATTGTGCCAATCCTTTGCCTTCTCTCTAGGCCCAACACTCTACTCCTTCTCATCTTTCCTCTTGGGTCCTGTTCTTCAGATCCCCACCAGCCTTTCTCATTTTCTCCATGTCCTCCCCTCAGATGCAGTCCCCCACACTGGCTCCAGTGCTCCAGTGCTGCTGAAGGAGATGCAACACAGGACACAGCAAGACCACCCTCCTGTTTATGGAAGACTGTGTCTGCTGCTGTTGGGCAGGACAATGTTGGCAAAGTCATTTGAGACCATGATCCAAAGACGTTTTTCAGCAAAGCCCCTCCAACCACCCCTGATTAGTCTGTACAGACAACTCATTTACCAGGGTAACTGCAAGCCCACATAATGTCTTTGGTGTGAATGATGGACCCTCCAAGTTAATTTTTTGGTTTTGTCTACAGGCATTTGAAAATCTAACCCCTCCTCCAAGTGCTTGTAACCTCTCCTAGAGTTTGGCACTACCTGCTGAGTCTGAAGCAGTTTTTTATGAAATGGATCAATTAAAATGACCCAAGCCACACGGTCCACCTCTAGAAATCCCAAACAGTACTTCCTTTGAGCTTGGTGACATATCAGAGCTAAGCCTGGAGCAGAGTTAGCACACCTGCACTGTACCATCCATAAGGAAAAAGTTTAACCAAAATTTCTTTTCCCTTCCAAGAATACCAAAACAGTGCCAAAAACCTAGCTAGGATTAAAGTACATCCTATCATCTGCTCTTCTTCTATCCACAAGACCCATTGCCCTGCTGTAGAAGGAAATAAGGATGTCTGACATGATTCGTTTCAGACTAATCCACGCTGTTACTCACAAGCACCCAGAAAATACCTAGGTGGGAAAAAAATGTATTAACTCCCAGGAAAATACCATAATAAGGTCAGAGTGACCGTACCGCAATTCCATCTCCTCCTTATTAAAAATCTAGCATGATATTTCTTTCTTTTTCATTGTTATCGAAACCTCATAAATTCTCCACAGGTTTTCAGAAATAATCACCCAGAGGAAACTGAAAAGAACAAAAGTGAAGCAGACTGAAGTCGAAATCCAGCTCCTTCTACAAATGATGAGAACAAGACAAGTGTTATGGAGGCGAGCTCAAGGCATCCCACCCTGCCCCAGGGTCACCGGCCACCCCCCTGCAGGTGCAGTCTCCCCTAATCGCTGCTGGTGCTGGTTGACCAGCTTTTACTGAAGACCATGCATCTTTCCACATGCGTCCTCCCAACATCTGGGGAGTTGTTTTAAACAAACTCTTCCCTAAGGCCCAGAGAACCTGGAACTGAAAATAAACAAAAAGATAAAAACTCTTAAGACTGCTCCCTAAATCATTTTGTGAGTCTCTATTTTATCCTGGTATCCTCTCTTGTCAGTGCAGATTTTAACTACATTTATCTTCTGCTCACAGGAAGGAAGATCCAAGACACCATGAAATCTTCTATTACTCTTGAGATTCCTAGCCGGGCACTCACAAATGTTGCAACCTGACAGCAATATAAGCATTTAAACAAGTAACTTCAGCTTCAACATCTTTTTAGGAAGAAAGCCTAGCATCCCCATTTTATGCAGGGATGGATGTTATCTCTCCAAGTTGCCAATGGAAACCCAATGGAAAGGCAAAGAAAGGATTTAAGCCAGTCACTGAAAAAATAGGAAACACAACCCAGAAGCTCTTCTGATTTCTCTTCTGTGTTCTAATACAAAATTGTCACACCTTACCCTTTCAACAAACCTTACTGAATAGTGCAAGATTATTTGGCCATATGTATATGTTCAAAATAGATGGCATTTCCCAGTCCTCAGCTAGATTCTGGCATCCCAGAAGTCTTTCAGAAAAAAAAAAAAAAATGGCTATTTAAATTCTTATAATCATACAAAACCTTTGCTCTAACCCAATGGAGTAAAGGGTAACCAGACATCACACATTAATTTCTATGTGAACAGCACGTGAAGTATTTAAAAGTAAGGCATATTTGAATTAGAAGAAGCAACTAAAACAGAAATTCAATTACAAAGCAGAATTAAAGGAAGAGATGTCAGTACCTTTGGAGATGGGCAGGAGGAAGCGAGTGCGTCTGTCTACTATTTTCAGAGCTGCTAGCAAAACTCTTTGAAGAGGAGACTGCTCCAAAGAGCCATTTCCAAAGATCCTCCTTACAAAAAGTGCTTCGCTGATGTCCTGGAGAAACCAACTGACAAACAGTTTTTTCCAGACCACGCTCTGACCCATATGGCAGGGGTAAAACTCCCCTCCAGCGGTCACACATCACCCACCCATCTCCCCTGCAGGCACTGCAGCTCTGCCACATTCTGCAGCATCCTCGGACCTGCCTTAGCTTGCACCAAAACCATTGCAGACACCTTTATTTTTCTTTCTTCTTGTTTTTCAAAGTGATTTTAACCCCATTCCTTTGATTCAAGTCACAGAGATTATACGTTAAGTAGATTCCTTTCTACATGATAGAGAAGCCTCAAGTGTTGTGGACACTTTTCTCCCTTTAATGGCCACTACTTTACCCTGCCCTGCTCTAGCCTCCATTTGTTCCATCCATCATCAGTCTTGATGCTGATTCCCAATAAGGCCCTCCCACACCTCCAAGGTTCAGCTTTCATAACTGCATTAAGACAAATCAATACTGCTGTTAACGCTGCTACATTTGGGGATGGTGTGATCTGCCTGCAAACCAGGCATGCGGCATAGAAGGTAACCCCCATCACTATATGAAGCCTTTGCTCTCCCTTTTGCAATTTCTTTTTCATCTGGACTCTGCTATTTTATAAAAATATGTTTCTTTGTTTTTCTTATCTTGCAAATGCAAACTGGTGAGGGCTTGTGAGACAGAATTTTGCAGTCCCCTTTACACTAGTGCATGGACAGACAAGAAATGAATTGTCCTGTCACTTGCTATGAAGTTGGGCTACGTGATCGCTGTAGGTCCCTTCCAGGTGAACTATTGTATTCTAATTTTCCTCCAGCTCCCCCGAGCCAGCCAGCTCATCACTCACCCTCACCATTGGCTGTTGCACATCTACGTTTGTGGATGCATCTAGACTGCACGTTCAGCTGTGCCAGCACTCGTGCTGGGGGTGTTGCAAGCCACATGCTTGCAACACCCCCAGAAATGTATTACAATCCAACCACTGCAATGTGAATCTGATGTCCCAGGAACATCTCAGGAGGCACAGGGTTAAGTCATAGACTGAATGTCACTCCCTTGAGCCCCAGGCCTTCAGCCAAGCCACAAGTGCATCATCTTTGGTAACAGACAGGAGCACACCCTATGCCTGCTTCCAGCCGTCACCATGACAGTAACAACAGTGAATCTCAATCCTAATGCATCAAACTGGACATATGCAGTGAGATGGTCGCACAGCCCCAAAACTCTTTAGATTCCTGGCAGTCACCATAGTGAAGCACTGCTTCTTATGGGGAAGACTGCAACCAAGCAGCTGTCAGAGCATGAAGGAAACACCAAGTAATGACAGTTTCAGGAAACAGCACCCGGGAGGTGTTCAAAACATTCCTTGGAGGCTGTGTTTGCTTATTTGGAGCACCTCCTGCACCTATTGACTGAACAGACTGGGCAGGTTCCCAGGCTACTTTGATTTCTCACGCTGTAAAGCAGCCTTCATGTTCAGAGGTGCTCAGCTCCTGTCACCTCTCTGCCTTCAGACTTTCTCCTTCTGCAATCTACCTGGACAACTGATGCAGCATCATTAATACCTACCCTGCTGACAAAACCACCCTGACACTGCTTGGAGAATTTAACCTGTAACAGTGAGGTTGAAATGCAAAGCCAGGTCCAACTCTCAGCAGAGAAGACAGAACAAACATTGGTGGATATTGTACCATTGGATAAAAAAAAACAGAAAACCCAGGAAGAGTGGGGCTGCTGGGTGTTGCAGGGATTATGGTGTAATCTCTGCCCTAGCAGAAGGTTTTTCTTTGGTTTCCCTTGCCACTCAAGTCTATCAGGTAAGTCTACTATCCTGAGAGCATGACAGGATGTTTGCCTGTGTGCTTAAATGTCAACTCTCCAAGTAAATTAAGAGCCCTTGGAAGACTGTGACTTGCGCTCCCACCCAAGCAGGAACAACGCACCTTAGCTGTGAGACATCAGAGTTGGGCTCACAGAAGTCACAGAAATCCTAGAATTGTTTGGGTTGGAAAAGACCTTAAAGCTCATCCAGTTCCAACCCCTGCCATGGGCAGGAACACCTGCACTAGAGCAGATTACTCAAAGTGCCATCCAGCCTGGCCTTGAACACTGCCAGGGATGGGGCAGCCACAGCTTCTCTGGGAACCCTGTTCCAGTGCTTCACCACTCTCACAGTAAAGAATTTCTTCCAACTATCTAATCTAAATCAAAACCCTTTCATCTATCCCCTCAAATTTTGTGGGATTTCAGGGAACATTCCATGCTGGCCTGCACATCTTCACTCCATGTCTGCTGTGCTGGAGTTGTCTTTACAGCACAGACACTCTTGGAGTACAATCAAAAAACCTTGAACGCAAATTAGCGGTTGTTTCACATCTCTAAAAACCCCACTCTGAGCAACCCTAAAGCTTTATTTATTGGACACAGCTGCAAGGTAGTGGTTAAATCACTGACTGAATAACAGCCTGAAGTGTGTGGTACAAGAATCTTGTCTTTGGCTGGGTGTTATCATAACACAAACAATTATTTATCCCTGCCAGATTCAGGGAAACAACCAGGAAACCAGCAGAAACAGAAAGAAGCCCATGCAAAGTAGAAACCCGCATGCCAACGAGGCATATCATGAAATATACCATGGGCAACGCCACCACAGATTCATCTCAGTGAAGGCAGATACAATTCCCCTGTCTTTGGAGGAGTTTTGCTCATTTCAATGCAAAGCTGAAGACTGCATTTTTGTACTACACCTAGGTTTGGCTCCAGTCCCTCCTAATAGACCCTCTCACAAGCTGGATGATAACATTTGGCCACTGAGGATGCCCATACCGTGCTCTCTTCAGAGAGATGAGGAAGGTGTCTAAACATCTCCTCCACCCAATTCAATGAGTAATTAATATCTGCAGACCTTAGCACAGATTTACACAAGCAAAGCTCTCTGGCTTATTAAACACACCCCAAACTTGGGTTCCACAGAAACAACAAAAAGGAAACCACAACAGTCTAAAGAAGCTTTACAAATCCAAGGGTAAGCAAGACAGCACTAGGGCTAAGACTAGAAGCCAAGCTGGGGAAGTTGATGTTATCACAGAATTGATTGCTAAAGTAAGCTCACATACTGCACTAAATTTCCCTAGAAGTTGCGTGAAAGAAGGGAAGGCATGGAAATTCAAACACTCTGCTGACTAAAAGAATTACATTTTCTTTAATATAATTTCAGGTGAGAGAACAAGATGAATTATTTTCACCTAAAAATTTTCCCATTATTGAATTGCAGGGTTGTTTTTGGTCAGGTTTTCTTCCAAACCCACTATTTACAAATGCCACATACTGCCTGGTCTGAGCTGTAAACAGTCAGCCTTCAGGTTAAAAGGATACATGCAGTTGGGGACAGAACAGTGCCACTTATTTACTCTATTTCCTCCTTTAAACTTTTTTTTCAGTACAATTAACTAAATTATGTCATTACACATTCATTGTCCAGGAAGTTTCCCTCTTTCCCTTTTTAGCCTCCTTTTCAGCTGCATTTCTCTACTTCACAGGATGCTCTAAACTAAACATTACATTCAAGTTACACAATAATGATTTGGGAGGGACAGAGTGAATAAGGAAGGATATGGGAAGGGAGGTATCTGCTAAAATAAGATCTTCTGCACAACTATGCAGGACGTAGTGTTAACTACCAAAGGAGATTCTCAATTTGTACCAGCTAAGATACCCAGTGGAAGCACATAACTGAGTAGTTGAAAGAGTTCAAAAACTTTCCAAGGACTGAATGAAGCCTGAATTTACTCAAAAACGAAATTACACTGATAAACATTGTTATGGCACAGACAAGGTGCCTCATATAACCTTAACCCTCTCTGCATATTGAGGCTCTTTTACGCTACATAACAAATGCATTCCAGCCACAGAATATGCAGCCGCATTTAAACTGAGCTTATCACAAACTAGTGCCCCTGGGCAGATCATTTATTCATTTAAAAATAATTACACATTCTCATCTTTATAATTACAAGGGGAAAACCACCTTGAAAGCAAAGCAAAAACCAGACACATCAGTGTCTTGTTAACCTCCACAGAGCTGGAAAAGCAACATCAAGAGCAAAACTTCCTGCACACATCCATCATGGCTTTAGAGGCTCTAAAGTATCAACCTCGTGTGATAAAAGATTTTTCCAGGCCGATGGGTCTTCCTGGGTCTGTCAGAACAGCCTCCCGCAGCCCACAGCTTACCTTGGCACAGGCTGTCCCACTGAAGTCCCCTCCTCTTTTTACTTGGTGGGAGCCACACGATCTGCGTAAAACCAGGCACCTGGAGAAGACTGATGGGTGACCACCTTGAAGTCTATGCTTCAGGATCTGTCACCACTGCTACTTTGGTTAGGGATTTTTCCCTCTCCTACTGCTGACTGACATTTAGAAATGGGTTTAAATGGAGGCTGGCATCTCCACGGCTTGACATGGACAGCAGGGTGAGATGGTGGAGGAGAGGAGACAAGCAATGGCAAGTGAGCACCCTGCAAACCTCGCAGCACACTGAGCCACGGGCTCCAGCCAGAGCCGCAGAACCTGGCACAATGATGTCACAAACACTGCCACAGACAGAGGCAGCAGTGGTGGCCAGGCTGAGGAGCTCAGCCTGCAGCACCACTCTCCCCAGTGCCTACCCATCCTCCTCACACTGGAGTCCACCCAAACACTGGGCACAAGACAGCAAGTGTGCTTGCATGGATATCAGGAGGCACAACACTGACCCAACCCCTCATGGTACTTAAAAGCCGCAGACAGTTCACCTTCCTGTCTAATGACAGCTACACCAGGAGGCATGCTCCTTACAAGCCCCTGAGCAGTCACTAATATTCCATACTCAGCCCAGCCTTTTGCATGCATACAAGTCAAGAATATTAAAATTTCCCCAAAAACATTCCTGCAGTGCTTGTGTGAGACGGAGCAAGTGTGGCAGAGCACTTCTGTTAGAGACATACCTCCCCACTAAGCATAAAAAGCTATCAAGGCCATTAATGAGGAATACAAAACCCCAGCACCTGCCATGGGCACCAAGCATCTGAAAACAAAGCTTGGAACCAAGATGTAGATTGCACCTAGCTCTAAATGTCCCAACACAAGGAATAGCCAAGGGCTGGCTGTAAAGCTCTCAGTCCCCAGAAAATCACAGCTAAGCTAAGAAGAATATCCTTGATTGTGTCTTGCAACAAGCCAGAGCTGTGGAAATGGCCAGCAAGGGCACATTCACTTACAACCTATGCTTTCTGAATTACACTCATAAAACCAAGCACTCAGTACATTGACTTGTTTCTGGTGCTGTCAGTTCGTAACAGCTTGCCTTTCTTAAGGGACAGGACTTCTGGAAAGCTGCGGCACACACCTTGCAAAAAGCCTGCCAACAGTCACCATCGGGGGTGATGAAAGACACGGGCAAGCAGCAGATCTGAGAGAGGAGAAATCACAGTCAGTGTGGCTGAGAAGCTCAGATCTGGCAAAACCCATGTGCAGTAAGCCATTCTGTCAGAACAGAGACCCCTCCTGTGACAGGCACAGCAACTGCTTTGGTTCTCCATTCCGGCTGATCACCAGTACCTTGGCAGGTGTCAGCGACAGGATTTTCTCCTGCAAAGACCCCTCTCCTCCTCCTGGCTAGCAGGGAGACATTACTGGAGTCACAGGTTCCTCCTATGCAAGCTGCTTTGGGGGGCTGCTGTGATCTGAACAGGACAAGACACTTTTTGTTTCTTTGCAAAGGGCCACCAGCATCAGGTGGTTTCCCACCAGACAAGCCTGGCTGAGCAAGTAAGTGTGCAGGCTCAGGGCATCCTTAAGGAGATGGGAGAGGAGAGCTAGAGGATGAATTAAAAATGAAGGGTAGTCTTCCCTCACTTTGCGTATCTCTCAGGAAAAATACAGCTCTTAGTAACAGGACTTCAGGGACAGATTTAGGAATGAATGTCAATTTAAGAAGTATAACGCAGGCAGAACAGAAAGTTGTGGCTGCAGTCTACAGAGCTCATTCTCATCTGCTTTCAGACTGCTACCACAGCTCAAATTACCCAGAGCTGGAATGAAATCCAATTTCCATTAAAAAATATAGATCCTTTGGTACATCTCCTAAAAACCTCAGAAGAGCCCCAGAATGGCTGAGGAAGAGCTGCTGCTGCTGGGGTGAGGCCAGTGTGGAGGAGCACAGCACCCCCAGGCTCACATGGTGCTCCCTGGGGAGACAGGCACACATGCAAAGACCAGACTCCTGTCCTGACAACCTGAGAAGTGAGCACAGCCATCACTGAGGGAACAGCACCCAGAAAAAAACCCAGCTGATGCATTACCAATGGCAAGGGAGCCGAATGAAACGGTTTCCCACAACTGATTTCAGTGGGTTTGCTTCACACCAAACCTAACTGAGCCAAGGGGAATCATTTTCCATGGGATTTAGGTTAATCAGGCTGTTTAAGCAGGGACAGGCCTGGCCTGCCACCCTCCACTGGATGTAGCCATCAGCAGGTTTCATTGTGCAAAGCCAGGAGAGAGGCACATGCTTATTCCCATTTAAATGGTTCTGGCTTCCAGAGACTGGTCATGAAAAGGTGACTGACAAACACCTGCATTCCAACCCCTGTTTATTTTGTGTAAGTGCCTCCTTTACTAAACTCTTACACAGACAAGCATCCATTTCCTAGAAAGTCCCCCAGAATCCCTCTGAAGCAAAGCTGACATACATGAGCTCAGGAGCAGCAGAACTCAGCCTAGCAAAATTCAAAGTAGTGTCTAATCACAGAGGGCCTTCTACGTTGAGTCTGCTTTCTTCTCCCATCTCCCCTGCACAGTAACTCCAGCTCTCTTGGCACAAGAGCTTTACAAGACAGACACCAGGGAGAGGAAAGAGGCCACACAAGACACAGGGGTATTAACCATCAAAGAAGAAACCCGAACTGGAAACTGGAAGGAACAGCAGAAGCCCCAGCTCATTCCAGGATGGTGCTCTGACCACTGCAGGACTAGGAAAGGCAGCTGCCTGCGATACCCACCGGCCAGGCAGCTCCTGACAGGCCTGTGCTTTCAGGCCTACGTTTCGAGCTGCTGCCTTCCCTTCAGCTCTGGTGAAGGGGGTACATGGTTTTCAAGCATCTTCTAACGTACGTAACAGATGTTACTTCTAGACCCTTTCCAAAGCACTGCAAAGTACACCTGCTTTCTTTTGAACACACATTTCATGATTAAAGTCAGTGCTGATGGTGATGTATCCACAGGTCCTCCTCTGTAAATCCCACTCCCCTCTCACGCACAAGCAGCTAGCATCAGCTAGCCCCAAACTCTCCTCCAAAGGGAAGGCTGCTTCTCCTCAGGTAAGTTTTAAGAAAGACAATGAGCAGTCTTTGGAGAAACACCATTTACCTGCTAAAATAAAAGCTTCACTAAAGAGAAAAAGAAAAGGATGCCCTGCAAATGCTAACTGGTGTTGACAGTGGCTATCTGCAAGATGGCCAAAAGCAGTGAGCTTTCCCCCCTCACACCATGGGTGAGATGCCAAGAACAGAGCATCATGTGCAAAGTGCCCTTTAGAAAGGAAGGAAAAAAAGAAACGGGGAAAGGAAAAAACCCTGCTACCTGCAAGCAAGGCAAAGCATCCCTTCTGCACAGACACACCAGCCTTTGTGGAGCAGAGCCGAACAAGAAGCAGTGAGGACGCCTTGCAGCACGCCTGTGTGCTGGCTCCTGCCTCCCTGAAGGCATCTCTTTTCCTTCTCCTCCCACTTGCCGCCACCCCTGCCTATTCTAAAATGACTTTGCATGAGACGTGCCAACTTTCAAGCCTCAGCATAATGTATTTCCTTATCCCATGGCCAAGCTATACCATCCATCATATGCTTGTATTTTCAAGACATTACAAGAATTTGAGGTTTGCACACCACAAGGTACACTTGAGTGCTCCCTTCTCCTCGGGGGAACTCAGGATGAAATGCTTCTTGCACTTCCATGGGTGGGAAGTACGTTCCTGATGCTACCATGCTGCATGGTTGGGAAATCAAAAACAAACACCTCTGCCACTCTGACCAGTCCGGTTAATTCATTACGATAAACCCATTGTCCAAAACAAAAACATACTTTAATTGCTAAACCAGATGCCCAAGTTTAGCTGTTGCTCTTGGCAAGCGTGTCAGGATCTCAGTACGCCTCGTTACAGCAAGCATCTCCGTAGGTGCAAGCTGTGCCTTCCACCCTTGAAGTCTTCAGGTGCCCCTGTTACCCTAATCCAGTATTTTCCAACCCAAGTGAATATTTAAAGGGATACCATCAGCTCAGAACACCCATCTGACTACATCAGGATTTCAGGAACTGCAACACTAGCAAGCATCCTTCTCTTCCCACCCCCAGCTGTTAAATACGCATTTACACAGCTGCACCC
The DNA here is from genome assembly GCF_028554395.1 of Pezoporus wallicus. Lineage (NCBI taxonomy): Eukaryota > Metazoa > Chordata > Aves > Psittaciformes > Psittacidae > Pezoporus > Pezoporus wallicus. The sequence goes on from NW_026642654.1 coordinate 5,551,920, forward strand.
TTTCCCATTTAGGCAGCCTGATCTCCCTTGAAAATAGAGTGCAGAAAAAGAAAATAAGGATAAACCATTTTTGTAAATGTCACAAAAAAACCTGGCAGAAGGTCTCAAAGGCTGGACCATGAACCATATGTACTATAGCTATGTCTAAGTTTTGTTACTTGCGCTTTTTTCCCCAGCCAGATTTCAAGTAGATTGTGTTGCTTGCTACAGGCAGTTTGATCATCAGGAAACACGTGGCATGCAAGAGAAGAGGAAAACTGATCAGGTTGTAGCCAGCATCTTTTGCATGGAATGCTGCCGGTGAGGGTTTCCACGGTATCTCAACTAGCATAGTTCACCAGGGAGACTTCCTTAAACTACTTGCTGCTTTCTTTGACTTTTAAAAGATACACACCTAGAAGACAAGAAACACTGAAACAGTCACAGTACCACTGCCATCTCTTCCACTGTGGTATTCACACATCTACTCTGTGAATTATAAGCAGTATTTCTCAACAAAGGAGTATTTCATGCAGTGCAATCCAGAAGAACTGTAATATTTCTTAAGATTATAAGATGGATCCACTCCTGCCTTCAAATTCCAGGGCAATCAGTGGAGGAGAATGAATAATTCATCCCGCAGTCTGAGTCTCCCAGTCATTAAGCAATATAACACTGAAATTCCTGAAAGGTCACATTTCCAGGAGGTTCAGCTGAAGAATGTTCTCTCCTATCCACTGAAAAGACTCTGGAGGTAAGGTAAGGAGCTCCTTCATGAAGTAAGTATATGCCCTCACTGTTGAAGGTTTCACAATTACTTTGCTATTGGAGCATGACAATAGGCAGAAGATACTTATCTGGGGAAGTCCAGAAATGCAGAAATCAATGGGTTAATCAGCAGGTTTTATACAGCTTTTATACAGCTAAAGGCTGACGAACTGAAGATAACTGTTTGCATTTGTTATCCTCTCAGGATGGTGAAGGATTATTGGAACAGAAATTTCAAGTATTGATTTAAGACATTTCCTGCTCATTACGGCTAAGCCCCAACAATTTTGCAAGAGCAAATCCTTCCTCAATCCATGGGTAGTATCCCACACAACACAGTAATACAGTAAATATGAGCTAAGATAAATCACTTCTTGATGAAAGAAATTTAACTTCAGTCTGAGTTAAGATACTGAAGATACTGAAGTTGGACACACACTATTTTCTAATACAGACAGCAAAGAAACTGATCCCACATACAGACATTATGGGAAGCATCCTAGGAACATGAGGAAAAACACATTTACTTTTTTTAAAAAAAGCCTGTTTTTCTTCCACTCACTGGAAAACATATTGCATTTGTTACTGGATCTGCCCCAAAAGTCATGCTTGAAAGAAAGACCAGCAGTTCTCTGGAAAAGTGTGAGATCCTCTTCCCATACCAGCGCATCTTGCACATGCAGACAGCACAACCTCATTCCCTACAGATTCACATCATGAAAAGCAAGAAAAATACCCAAAAATATACCCAACATTTAATTCACAACTGCCCCCTTTATCCACCAGCATTCTTGTCTCACGTCAAAGTAACTGACACTCAGAAGAATATTGTCGTGCTTGGACAGAAAAATAAATCACATTTCATGAGTATTTTTAATTGCAACCGTTTCTAATCACAAATCACATGCTTTCTCTTTTTTTTTTTTTCCTCTTTTGCTTTTTTGTTCTTTTGCAGAGCCATAATCCAAGTTTAATGTTGCTTAGGCTACCAAGTAATCTCTACCATAGTCTCCCAACAACTGGCTCATGTTATTGCCATGCCCATGCGCTCGGGTGGCAGAGGAGGCACCGCAGTGCCAGATGCAAGCAAAGCATTGCCTGTGCCTGCACAGAGACAGCCTGAGTTGAGAACGCAAGAGGCTTGTCTACCCTTACACAAGTTCCTGCTCGTGCAAGCATCCAGCTGCAAAAGCAAACCCCACTCCTGCAGCTCACAGAACTCTCCTCACCCTTGCAATTCCCTGAATGCACTAAGCTGTGCCAACACAACACACTTTTTTTGCCAGCATAGCTGACTCTTCAGCTGAGCTGCTGCCAGCATTGCGACAGCTACTTTATACCAGCACACGCTTTTTTTCCTTCCCTGTTTCCTACACTTTCTCCTCTACACACAGAAATCCAAATTCAAGGCAAGAAACAAAGACAAACAAAAAACAGGTATCAGGAAAAAACAATGCGTCTGGCTAGCTAGCCAGCAGCTCCTCACCTGACCAAAGGGAAGATGAGGGGGAGATGATGTGCCCTGTCCCCCAAGCCTCACCACACTATCTGAAATGAAACACACGCAGTTGTAAGATCTTTCACCCGAATAGAAGGGCTCCTGATCCAAGCACCTGAGAAGAGTTGAGGGACCAGGACCGAGATGGGTGTTTGGCCCCAGAGAGGGCTCCTCTACAGCTCTGCTCTCTGGCTGCCACGGGAAGCACCGGATGATGCTGGTGGGACCCCATGCAGGCCAGCACTCTCATGCCAGTGGGCTGCTGAAATAACCCTTTGGTCTTTGCTGCAGTTTCACCTCAGGCAAGAAGAGCTTTTGAACCTGAAGCTGCAACAAACTGCTCCTACTGGGAAAACTGGGGAGTATTTTGGGAAGGGAGTAGTTGATCCTTTCTTTCTTTTCCCCACAGAGAAAATATGATCTCCCCTCCAGATTTTCACTTGTGAATGGGATTACAGGGTAACACTCAAGTTCCAGTGCTTGTCACTAAGTATTCCTGTGAAAAAAAGCAGGATTTTGTCATAAAGGTATAAATTACCCAGCTGCAAGCAGAAGACACAGGCCTACTGAACACCCAGCTGCTGTTCCCAGTCAGTCCTTTGCTCCAGATGATGCATTACGTGACCTTTTCTCAAACTGAGCAGGAACTTATTGCATGGAAACTTACTTGTAAATACACTTGCCTTGTTTTATCCCCTATTACTTGTGATTCTCGGTACCCCAGCAGCTATTGCAGGTCCCCCGGCAGCCAGATGCAAACCATGGCTGGTAGACACAGGTTCAGGGAACCGGGGTGACCTCAGCTGCAGTCATCTGGCTTCCAATGCACCCCAGATATCTCCCAGGGGATGGCAGCCAAAAAATCCTACTCACCAGAGGCAAACGCCAGCATTTTTAGAGGTTGTTTGGGAGGGTGGCAAGTAGAAGTCCGGCTCTCACGGAGTTGACTCAAAACGCTCTGCAACATTCACGCGGCGGGAACTTCGCCGGGTAAACCATTAACCACCATATAGCTTAGCTGCGTAACCCCCTTCATCATCAGCGAAACTCGCACACACACCCCAGATACACACGCGGGCTGCATGTGCATAAACACACACGTGTATATATGCGTACAGACAGACATACACACGCAAACATATAGAGAAAAACGCACAGATACGCACATACGCGTTTTTTCCGAGGGAAGGGGAAAGCGGCGGCGCTCCCACGGCTCGGGGCGCGGCGGGCGCTGTCACCGCAGGCTCAGGGCGGCGGGGCCTGGGGGTCCCGCTCCGCGTCCCCGGGCTTCTAAGGGGGCTCCCGGGGCGCCCCGCCCCGCTCCGCGCGCCGCGGGGCAGTAAGAGATGCGCGGAGCGCTCCGCACCCGCAATCCAGCCGGGATCCTTCCCACCCTCGCTCCGCAAACATACCCCTGCAAATGCCGGTTAAAGCCCCCTCACCCCACTCCCCACCGCTGGTCTTCTACAGTTCCCCGCGGCAGGGAGGGCAGCGCGGTCTCCCGCCTCCCCGCCAAAGTTTCCGCGCCGCTCCGCGGGCGGCGGCGGGGCAGCCTCAGCTCCTTACCCGGCTGTCAGAGCAGGGTCCCGCGGCGGCCCGAACGCGGCGGCTGCGCGGCGGCTTCCTGGGAGCTACAACTCCGCGGCGGCGCCCGGGCGAGCCGCGCGCCTGCGGAGCGGCGGCGAGCGGGGAGGAAAAGAGGAAATGAGCGGGAGGCGCATTGGAGGGAGGGGGAGGAAGGAGCCGTCGCCGAGGGACCGGGGAGAGCGAGGGACGGAGCTCAACTTCCCCGGCGGGGCAGCGGGCGAGCCGCGAGGGGGGGGGGGGGGGGGGAGGGCGGAGCGCACCGCACCGCACCGCGCCGCTGGTCCGCGGCCGCCCCGCGGCGTGCGTAGCGCCGAGCCCCGCGCAGGGGCGCCCCGCCCGCGGCCGCTCCCGCCCAGCCGGGCTACTTGGTATCGCCCTGCCCGCCTCTCCGGGCTGCCGCCGCTGCCGCCGGCGGGCAGGAAGTGCGGGGACCGCGGGGCAGCGCGGAGAGGTGGCTCCGCGGGACTCCGCGCTTGCGGGGGGTGCGCCCGCCCCGGCGGCGCTCGCTGCCGTCCCTGCCGGCATGGGGGGCGGGTGGAAAAAGTTTGGATTTTTCTTTTCTTTATATATGTTTGTTTTTTAATTCTAACCCCAAAGCAAACAAGGAAACGACGGAGCCGCAGAACTCCCGCGGCAGCGGCTCACGCCAGGCCCTGCGCGCATCCTCAGCGCGGCTGAAGGTGGCGAGCGTTCGGTGAGCGGGGAGGACGCTCCGGACGGTGGACACGAGCACGGCAGCCCCGCTGAGCCCCCTGCCACTCGCGGTGCCCCCTCCCACCCCACCGGTGTCCCCACCAGGTCTGTCAGCGATGCAGGTGAATTCGGTACCCACGGCTGAGTGCGCGGTCGGTGTAGTCCCGTCCGGCTGCAGCCAGGCGGTCGCGGCTCTGTGCGAGACACGAGCTTGCCCAGCCTGTCCGCGCACCCCACCACAAAATGGAGCGGGTTTAGGGCTTGATGCTAATCTGCCTCCCGAGGGAGATAATTGGAAGCGTTGCTCAGAAATATGGCCTGCAGCACAAAGAAGTGAATCTTGCTGTTAGGATATCTCTCTCCCATCTCCCTCCCCAGATCCTGCCCAGCACGTTTTCAAATCAAAAACGTATGGCGAATTTAATATAGTTGCCACTGTGCCTTATCGGTAGCTTTCAGTCTGCCTCCACTTACAGGAGACTAAGTGAGCACACTGAGCGCAGGCACTAGGTAAGAACTATTCCGACCTGAAACCAAGGCCACACCAGGAAAAAGATACTTTAAGATCTTAGCGACAAACCTTTGGACACAAGGAGGGATAGGAGCAAACAGAAAAAGCCCACCACTGCCAAAGCAGCAGTTTTTCAAAGCTTATTTGCACTGGGGCCAACAGATTCTTATAAGGACAGAAAAAAAAGAGAAGAAAAAAAGCACCAAACCCTTTCACATGTACTCAAAAGCTTGAATCCATTGAAACTGAATACATAGATGCAAATAGATTAAAATGTTACCCAGTAATACCATTTTCTCCAAGGTCTTTCAGAAATAGTTCAACCATTTTGCCAGCTTAAAAAATAAATGCCAGCCCAAGGCAAAGAACAAGTGTGGAAACTAAAGAATCTGAAGTTAAAACTAGAAGCAGCTTGACCAGGAACATATAATGGAAAACTGTATGCAACCACCATCGTTGTTGCCAACTTCACATACTTGAAACTGGGTTCTCCTTGCAGATGATTACATGTGAGTAATCCCCATGATTTCCCTGTAATCCCTTCCCTGCTGTGGCTGTCACTGTGCCTTACCAGCCGCTCTGCCAGGGAGGAGGTGGCATGGGTGACACCACCACCCGCAGCCCAGGAATAGGTGGCAACTGCGCAAATACCTACTTGAAGCCTCCTCCGTGATTTACAACCCTTCGGGCTGACATCTGGCAAGAGGAGGCAGTTTATGGCACTCAATTCCACTTTCATTTTTAACATGGTTGCTCCAACAGCAGCACATTTTCCTCAGCACAGCACCACCCTGCATCCTGCAGCGGATAGGTTGTGAGATGAGACCTGCAGCCACTGATTCCTTGCAGGGATGTCTTGGTTCAATGGGGCTTGGTGGATGCAAGCACCCTGCCTCAGTTTGGGGTGACTCTTGGGTGGGTGTCCTCACTGCACCCTGCTCAGCACAGCTCTCAAATGTTTCTGTCAGGAGCTGCCTGTGCTTGGAAACTCATGGACATTGTATGGTCAGTGAGTACTTATGAGAAGTACCCACAGCTGCGTCTCTCTTTCAGCCCTCTAGCATTTTTTATATTATCCTATGATAAATTGCATAAATACTGAAAATCATTCTCAATTCAACAGTTATTGGGGAACACACAACAAGGACCAAATGAGACATTTATACCAAACTTCTTTCTTCAAGAATTGCATGCTTCCAGTTGTAACTGGATACAGGATGGTGCAACCCCAATAGATACCCAACCAAAGAAACACTGCCAAGATTTCAGATGATTTTGAGTCCTACTGCTTGATAACATGCAGTTCCTAGGTTATAGAGATCCCCTGGGAAGCAAGGAAGGATGGCCTGTAGAAAGTTGTCAGCTGCTCACAAACAATCTGAAATTAAAAGAAGCCACATATTCATTCCTGCAATGAGTTTGGGGAGGCTGCTCTTCCCACTGCAGCATCCCAGTGCTGCTCTCCTCTTCAAAGAATGTAGCAGAGAATGTAGGTAGTTACTTTTTCATGTTAAGTGCTTAAATGCATACTTGAGTATACTGCTGTGAGAACTTAATGTCCTGTGAAATACTGTATTCATCCTACCTGAAAGAAGGATGGAGAGGTGGGGGTCGGTCTCTTCTCCCAAGTAACAAGTGATAAGAAGACATGGCCTCAGCTGTGCCGGGGAGATTTAGATTGGATATTAGGAAAAATGTCTTCACCAAAAGGTTGCCAAGCGTTGGAACAGGCTGCACAGGGAAGTGATGGAGTCACCATCCCTGGGGGTATTTAAAAGCATCAGAGATGGTTTAGTGGTAGACTTGACAGTGCTGGGTTAAGGGTTGGTCTTGATGATCTTAAGAGTATTTTCCAACCTAACTGATTCTGTGGTTCTATGAAAGCATTTGTAAAATTGGGCCCACTGGGTGTTTCCGGTTTATTTAAAGTTCTTCTTTTGATAGTGTATGTTGTTAATCCTATCTGTAATACATGATGACCTTGCATGGACCTTCGCAAACTTAAATCCATAGTTGCTCTGGCATCTCATCTTTTGTTTGATTTTTCTTTCTGCTTTTCATTCTATTTCCACACTGAGGAGTAAGAAACAAAGATGGATTGAATCAGATTCATCTGCATCATTCCAGCTATGCTGGATTTGAAGATCCTACGTGAAATTCCTTCTGCTGGGGAATTACAAATTCCTTCTGCCTGGCATTACAAATTCTGGGGTTTAAGCACCGAGGGATTAGGTGGAAGCTAAAGTGTTTGAGTTGTGTGGCATGCTGCTGTTCTTTAATATCTGCCATAATAATGTGAGCTTTATGAGGCTATTGCTAATCTTGAATTATTACCTGCCTTCCTGTGGTTTGGCATGATTAACTCAAGGAAGAGATTAAAGTGATATTTACCTTTTTTGAGCAGTTCATCAGCTTGATGTGGGCAGCCCAGCACCAAAAAGAACAAAGAAAGAAACTGCTGGCAAGGATTAAGGCTTCATCCCACTCTTTCCCTGTTGGTCTCCTGATACCTGTCATGGTTGTTGGGATGGAAAGAGCTGGCAGTATCCTTGAAGGCAGACAATTGCTCCAGCCGCTTTCAGGACATCTGCCTGGTGAAAAGCTTGTGTGGGTCTGAGAGGCCTCGATCTGCCTCTGTCATAAGAGCCAGGATGTGCCTCCACTGCAGACAGTGACAGTAAAAGCATGTCTTCTGGCTGTGGGCTGTGGACACGGTCACCCTGGTCATATCCACACTGTCCTGGAGGCAGATGGCACTTCTCGGGGGGGAGCCACTGGCCAGGAGTTTTGCTTGGGAAGGAGCTCCTGACTGGCTGGGGCATTTGCAGGACAACCTCACACAAGCAGTTGGAGGAGCACCCCCAGGAGCACCCCCCCATCACTGAGCTGCCTCACAACCTACATTTGATGCAAGAAGGCAACCTTTCAAAAGATGCTGTAATTATTTTTTTCATCCTGTTAGAATCTTGCTTTTGGAAATCCCTCACTGAAGAATCACTTCAGAGAAACTCGAATGAAAATAGTAAAGGAGTGGTGCAGCCAATTGTTATTTCATTGTGATAAAGCCAAGCTGGATGACAGGTGCTTGGGGAAATAAGGACAAAACTGTTCATTAGAACTATTTTCTTTGATAAGTTATGTCTTCCAGTAATAAACCCCTGGGTGCTCATCTATAAAGCCTCCCATATTTGTGCTACCAGATGATGGGCTTTATCAGTTTAACCCTTCTTTATGCTTCTTTGCATTTCCAAGTTGGACTTAATAGGCAAACAGACATAACTTGGGAAATGCCAGCTGCACATATTGCTCTCACCCGCAGTATGGACAGGCGGCATTGCCTGAGCATGCAGACCCAGTATTTACACGCTACCAAAACAAATATGCCAAGGGGTTTTGCCAGTCATCTGGATCACAGAAACTGGAGGTGGAAATGAGCAGGTAGATTTTTACAGTGCATTTTCCTGCCAAAGCAGGATTGTTCCCTGCAGTATCTTCTAGCGCACTTTCCTGGCCTGTTTAAAACGACCTTGGAGGATGGGGAGAGGCAGGAGGGGCGAATCTGGCAGTACCCTCTAGAGTCTTTTTGTCTAGTTTGAATGATATAATGTGGAGCAAGGGCAAATGGGCGTTCAGCAAATTTAGCTACAACACAATGTTTAATGTAATTTTTGCATGCTTTTTCATCTCCAACCTACTTGCTATGCCTGCCACTGTGCCAGTAACGTCAGATAGATTAAAAAATAAGTAACAGAAATAGTGGCAGTACTCCATCTTTGCATGATTGCTCTGCTTTCTCTTAGCAGGAGATTGTCTTGGGTGCTTTCTTCTCCTACAAGGAGAAATGAACTGTAAGAGCTGTGATGATTGGCAGTAAGCCTGAGAACAGCAGATATGTGCCTGCACAGCTGGACAAAGACAAAAACTCACTCTGCTACCTACATTTGTATTAAGGTTACCCCAGGGATATCCTAGCGACTACAGGGGACTTAGCTCATGAACAGCCAAAGCCATCAGGCACATTTACATGTATAAGAACACTTGGTGTCCTTTTCAAAGTCAGAGAGAGTAATGATGAAAAGAAATTTGGCTTCCTGGTTTTACCTCTGATAATAGAATGACTGGGGATGGCAATATTAAAAAACATCAGCCCTGACAGAGATGAAGAACTTATGAATTAAACGGCACATTTTCATTTTATTTGCTGTTGTTTAGTAGCTTATTACATGGGAATCTAAAAAGGACCTGATTGTACCTCCCAGGCTGCAGTTGCTATGCAAGACACTAAAGTTAGGTGGTTTAGGTAAGATTTTAATATTAAAGCTTCTTACACAAAAAGGGAAAAGCCTTGCTAAATAGGGAAAAATAAAAAGCCTCATTTCTCCCTGTGGTGCAGTTTTGCACTGAGGGGTTTGCCACAATGTTTGCTAGGATTTATCATCAAACAAAGTGTGGGGCCAGGGGAATTTCCTGTGTTCCATAGCCTGCACATGCTTATTTCAAGTTGCATCTACCAACAACCCAGATATCCTGCGGGCTCTGTACACAAGGATACCTGCTATCAGGGTAGAGCAGCAGGGCCTTGAGTGTCTGCCCATGATCCCGCAGCATTCCTGTCTGGACTTGGCATCCCCACACGGGCTATTTCCTCACACTGGCAGCAGCAGTAATTTCAAAACACAAAATGACGTGTCTCATTTGTCCAAGCAGAAAATAATAGTGAGCCTTCGAAATGGATGAGCTTCCACAGAGCAAAGTAGCCCTCAGACTGTTGTGACTGTGAGATGTAACAGAATAAACTCTGGTTTTGTGATCCCACATGGCAGATTTATGCTGAGAGAGGTGGGATAGAGTAAGAAGATTCAAGTGTTTCTATGCATCAATGCTGTTACATTTTCCATTCTGAACCACAACAGGAAAATGCAAAAGTTAGAAATTAAGTATGAGAAATACCAGTGTGTCTAAATGAAAATCAGTGGTTTAGCCTGGCATTACAAAAGCTTTAAAAGGCAAAACAAAACAAAGTATTTTTGTTCAATCAGGGCAATACTGAATGATATAGTAAACCTGGTATTTCCCCACAGGGACTTTCAGTTTTGCTCAGACCGCTTTTTTTTCATATGGCTGAACAAAAGAGGGAAAGAAAGAAACCCGACAGCGCTTTCTGGGATGTTGGAGCCAACAAGATGCTAATTTAGTGCTCTGCCAGCCTGCATGCTCTGGGATACCTTCCAGAGCCCTGTGAGAGCCAGGGGACCCCACACACCAGCATCAGGATGCTGCTGCCCCCCCCACTCTGGAGTTATGGGGCTTTTGCATCACGTTTGCACCCCTCATCCAGGTTCCTGCCGGGACATCCATGTCCTCACACCATTCCCATCTGCATAAATCCACCCTGAAATACTTAATACTAAATTCCTTTTCATACTTGAAGGGGGCTTATAAGAGAGATGTGGACAAACTCTTTCGCCTGTTGGGATAGGACAAGAGTAATGGCTTTAAGCTGAAAGAGTGTTGATTCAAACTAGACATAAGGAAGAAATTTTTTATGGTGAGGGTGGTGAAACACTGGAACAGGTTCCCCATCCCTGGAAGCATTCAAGATCAGGCTGGATGGGGCTCTGAGAAACCAGATCTAGCTAAAGATGTCCCTGCTTATTGCAGACGGGTTGGACTAGAGAACTTTTGAAGGTTCCTTCCAACCCAAGACATTTTGTGATTCTGTGAAAACAGAGGGCCTCATAAAGCAGCATTTTCCATGGGATCAAGATTTCCTACTCAGTACCTGAAGGCAAAGCCATGTGGATCATTCAGTGCAATTTGGAGGAAGTCAGATCAGTTTTGGTACGGGCAATGGAGGACTCCTGTATTGCTCCTGTTGGTAATTAAGAGAAAGCAAATCACAGGGGAGGACAATAAAAGTATTAATTAACAACACTTTCAACAAGAAAAAAGTTAGTAATTTTGAAAAGGTTGGTTTATGCCTGGAGAAAATACTTAAATAGGGTAATCACGTTGTTGGGCATTTGACAGATGTGTACTAATAATTAAATGGCTGTATTGATTCCGCATTTAGATAATCACCAGATCCTCCATGCTGTTGCAGGAACGTCCCAGTTCTGCTGCCACGAGCTTTGATTTCAAGTGAAAAATGTACTTAATTTCAATCATAAGACAACCATGTTTCACTGACTGGCCTTCACCTGCAAAGTCTACATGCATTTCCCATCGGCTGGAGAGCCCAACACGTGATCCTGCAAAGCTACAGCAGCCTGTGGGCTGAGCAGCAGCCTCCTGGCTTTGCAGGGCCTCCAACCTGCTGGGTGCTGGGATTAATTGGGATGGGTTTAGCTGGGACAGGCAGTGATGCATATCTGGTGCCCGACCTGGTGGGTGCAGGAGGAGGGGGAAGCAGAAAGACCCATTGACATGTTGGGCCTCGGGCAGGGACAAAGGGGAGCAGCATCCCCCCTGCTGGTGCTTCTCACCCAATGGTGATATCACAGCAAAATATAGAGGACTCCTGCTGAAATGGGAGGACTTTTCCCAGGGGCAGGCTATTTTCTAGCCTTGCCAAGCATCCTGCCCTACCTTTACCACAGCACCATCAAAACATGCATTTTTCTGTAAGACCAACAGAGAGGAGCAGCAACTTTGCAACTAAAATCAGTTGCAGCCTTCAGGGATATATAATCACCTTGTATCACAACACAAACCATGAGGCAATTTGCTTCAAGCAAAGGATATTTTCTTCCCCGTCCAAACAAACAGATAATAATCCTATAAGAGAGCCTGCTAGCAGGATCCTGGACAATGCATGACACCATGTTTTCATCAGCATCCCACAGAGATCTGGCAAGGTACCTGGTGCTCAAGGCACCCGCTGGTTTGGCTGCTCTCAGCTGATCCACCCAGCAGCATTCAAAGGCAAACAGTGGCACAGCTTATTAAAGCCACAGCAGCTCCTCTGTGCTCAGATTGCCGTGCAAATACCACCAGATTTTTCATATTATAATACAGGTGTCCTGTTTTATATAAAATGATACCCACGCAAGGAAGAGCGATTCAGTTACTTACTCCGTGCTGGGGGTATCTGAACGACAGTAATTCTGTCTGACAGAGATTTTGGAGACATCTCTTCATGCTGACAGAGATTAAGAAATAATCTAGTTCCTAAACCAGATGAATTCCTAAAAAATGCTGGAATGGGTCACCTTTCACATAAGAGTTTCAGCACTGATTAATTAATGTACAGTTTGGCTTCAGCCATGCAAAGAGCACGTTTCTGCCCTTGCACACGTGAACTCCAAGAGCAACGCAACTGCTGCTTTGCTTTAGGCTCCTTTTGGGAACAGCCAACATTTAATGGCATATAAAATTTCATGTTTGGTAATAAAAAGGTAGGTAAACAAGCAGGGGCAGAAAGCAAAAAGTAGGGACTCTGGAGCCTTTGGAGCCTTCCAGTGTCTTTCTTTCACATTGGCAATGTGTTTTTCCATTGGAAAAAACTTTTTTTCTCCTGAGTCTTCTCTGCAGGAAATCTCCCTTTCTAGTAGGGTCCCCTCCTCCAGGCAGAGGCCAGCACTAGTGGCCACTCCCCTCCCCAAGGCAGGTCCTGTCTCTCAGTGGTGGTGTTGAAATGAAAATACAGACATCCTATTAATAACTGAACTGTAGACAATTTCAGATGTGGAATCCGGATTCTGAAATTACATACCCAACCAAACTAGGCCTGAACCAGTAAAATTCGTCTGTGCTTCCTCTGACTCATAACTGGTTTTTCAGAGAGGTTTTCAGCAAAATTCTTCAGCAATTCCTGTGTTGTTACCTGACTCATACTGAAACACCGAAGTCATTATTGAAGTGAAATTGTAACAAAGGGGGTGTGAATACTTTGCATTTACCAGTTTAAAATGCATTAGAAACCATATTTTGCTTTGGAGCATGCTTTGTCCAATAATGAAATACCATGTTATTTACAAAAACAAACAAAAATCTGTCATATAGGGCACAGAGGAAATCAGGCACTTAAGAAACAACAATTTTGAAATGTAAGGTTAATTTATTCTTCAATTAACCTTCATTTATCCTCCTGACACGTGTAATATTTGTGTTCAGCATCCCATCCACTTTCAATTTGAAGCCCCAACCCATGCCAGCAGGAACAGAATGCTCAGCATAAAAGTTGGAGGTGTTCAGATGTCCTGGGGATGGGCAGGGCTACAAAGCACATGGCTGTGAGTGGCACTTTGTGACTGTGGGAGCAGAGGTGCACCCACAGCCCCCCCCAGCAGTGCAAAGTGATAGGAGAGAGGAGTCGGGCTGGTTAGCAGATCACTGAAGCTTCCATCCCTGAGGAAAGACCCAAACCTTTTGTGCTTTGTTTGCTTCTGTTAAAGCATGATTTGCTGCAGGAGGGTTGGTGGTGTGATGTAGGCATCAGTCCATCACCCTGCCCATGGGTTTGCGGCATGGGAGCAGCAGCCTTTTGCCTGAAGCAAAGCTGTGTCTGGGAGGGATCTGGCCTCCTCCCCTGCAGTGGGAGCCCAGCTATCCCTCCCTGACTTTTGCCATGCCATAAAGCCCCAGGGCCTGTGAAGGTGGACCACAAAGGCAGTGGATTTAGGGAAAAAAAATACGGTGCAACAATGATTTCTTTGCTTTTTAAATTAAAACTCAAACAGTGGCTGCAGAAGAAGGGACTGAAAAAAATCCCCCAAGTCTGGGAGCTCATATTTACCTTCTCACCAGCTCTGCAGATATTTAATTTGAGAGTTGCTTCATCTCCTGTCTCCCTCATGTATCATCGCTAATTAAAGTACACACACTGCACTTACCCAGACAAGGATGTGGGAGGCAGAAGAGGCTCCATCTCATTTTCCACTGCTGTATTGCCTCTGCAGAGACAACCGCAGGGGAGCCGGGGTCCTGCTCAGAGCCTGGCAGCTGCAGCATGGACCCTTCCCTTCACCACCGCTCTGTGCGATGGAACCCCCCACCATGTGGGAGTGGCAGCTTCCAAGGGAAAGGACTCAGTGGCGGTGACTCCCTGGGCAGACAGGATGAGCCTGGCAAGGGAGGGAAGGACACCGCATCGCAGGCACTGCTCCACACGCCTGCACTGCAGACCACTCTGTCCCCAGCTGAGTAAGCCAGAGGAGCTGTGCTGGCAGCAGCCTCATAGGTCTGTGCTTTGGTGCCTCCACATCCTCCAGACACACCTCCTAACTTCCAGCTCAAGTGGGATTCCAACAAAGCCTGTAAGGCTGTAAGGACACATCTTCTGCAGCCTACAGCCCACAGAGACACCCTTTGGATGTGTCCCCCAGAGCCTGGCCACCTGACTGCATGTCCACTCACTCGCAGCCAGCAAAATGAGTTTGCTGACTTCTTCCCAACTTCTGGCTCCAGGCTAGAAGTCTGTCCCCTTCAGCCACCCACTGCACCCCAGCTCAACTTAATTTCAGCCAGAATGTGGGGGGCTTTTGGCACTGCCCCGTTCTGCAGGCATACTGGTCCCCACCCTCATTGCAGTCCCTCTTGACCCACAATGCTACAGGTGACATCCACCTATAACAGGTAAAGAGAGACTCTAAAGCCTGTGAACACCAGTGAGGGAATGCAGTGATTATCTATGCCTCAAAAGAGTCAAGAATCATGGAATGGTTTGGGTTGGAAGGGCCCTTCAAAGCTCATCTAGTCCAACCCCCTGCAATGAGCAGGGACATCTTCAACTAGATCAGGTTGCCCAGAACCACATCCAACCTGCCCTTGAACGTCTCCAGGGGTGGGGCATCCACCATCTCTCTGGGCAACCTGTGCCAGTGTTTCACCACCCTCATTATAAAAACCTTCTTCCTCACATCCAGCCTGAATCTCTCCTCTTCTAATTTAGAACCATTATCCCTCCTCCTGTCACAACAGGCTCTGCTGAAAGGTCTGTCCCCATCTTTCCTATAGGCCCCTTTTAAGTACTGAAAGGCAGCAATAAGGTCTCCCTGAAGTCTTCCCCAGGCTGAAGAGCCCCACCTCTCTCAGCCTTTCCTTACAGCACGTATGCTCCATCCCTCTGATCACTTTTGTGGCCCTTCTCTGGACCCTCTCCAACAGGTCATGAGAAAGGTGGGGAGAGGACAGGAGCAGCTCCTTTAATCCACCAGACTCCGAGGAATTTAACCTCCTGTGCTGGTCCTTGACGCTTTGATTCTGGAACTTCCAATCACAATTCAATTAGTGCGTCCCTCCACAAGGTCCATGTCTTTCCTGTACTGAGGACTCCAGACCTGGATGCAGTACTGCAGGTGGGGTCTCACCAGAGCAGAAGGCAGAAGGTGGTGTCAGAGGAGGAAACATGAACACCATGTGTTTAACATTTGGCCAAAGGTCGTTTCCTTGTCCCCATCTGAAGCACCACTGTGCACTCCACTCTACATGAGCCAGACGCATTCATGTCCATAGAAGCTGAGGGAAAGCACTGCTGAGAACGTCCACAGCTCTGAATAATTAATCCCCAGAACTATAAAAAGCTGTGAGGGAATGAAATTTAGAAAAATCTAGTTTTAGGATAATTATAGTACAAATCAGGAGAGCACTTGGACCCAAGACAGATGCATTAGTAGGACAACTGAGCGCAGTGGGTCAAATTCACACTCGGCAGAGCCGCACAGTCTTCTGCAGGGCTCCTCCTGGGATTGATTCAGCCCAGGGAGAGAAGAGAGACTCTGCAGCGTGATGAAGTGAGTAGAAATCTGAAATAGCACCTCCTAATATAGAAAGCATAAAAGAAAGGAGTGAAATGGTTTCAGGTTAGCATTCAAGTCCCAGGGGTAAATGGGGAGTGATGCTTTCTGAAATATTTTGGTTTAATGCTAGTTTAGCCTGCTTCCCCCCACCCTGCCTCCACTTACATGTCTACTGTGTTACAGCTGGTTCTCTAACATCCCAGTTTGTTTGCAGACCTTATCACATTTGGGCTTTTTTCAAAGCTCCAGATGCTGGAATTCACGTGTTGCTTGTGAACACAGATCTTCAGGATTCTAAACAGTTGTATTTCTAGTCTGTATTTTTCATGGCGAGTTCGAAAACATTAACCCTAGGCCCTGAGTCACGAGCAACCAAGCAAAGATGATTTCTCCCTTTTCCCAGTTTTTAAGCCAGTCATTACAGTGTCCAGTTTAAGATGTTGAATCCTTAGGACTGCGTATTTCACTCACCAGTTTCAGGTATGGGAATGTGGGATTTTTTCATCTACATACTAACACATGGATTCAAGCTGTATACTGGGCACATTTTAATTGAATACTTGAGGAGCCAGTGCTGGGTGACTGGATTATGGCTGGCACCACACAACCCCAGTGCCCTCAGCATCTCAGTGGGTTCCCCAAGGCTCTGCACAGGGCTCTCCAGGACAGACTCTGGCCTTCAGGTGTTGCTCCCAGGTAAAATAGCATACCCACAGAGAGGAAGAAGTTTATTGCCTTTTTTTAGCAATAGAAACGTAACACCTGAGAATTCGGTTTTATGCAAGCCAGAATTGGCAGGCTGCTCACAGGCTAACAAACAGGGAGATTACCACTACTTCAGAAGGGCTGTTTAATGTCCAGCACCCTGTTTCAGTGTGACTTTGGTGCCACAGGAGCAGGCACTTCCAGTTGCATCTCCTGGCCAAAGACAAGGACAGAATGGCAAAAGGGGTCTGTCCCGTGTCAGCTTATGCTTGAGCTCCCTGTTATGGCATTATTCATTCCCAGAACAAAGTTATTTGGTACAGTCATAGCATGCTATCAAACAAGTACTCTTTTCATAACGATGAGCTATGATTTTTTATAGACTTAAGAGCATTGGCATCCTTCAAAGTGAAAGGCGTCCCTCTAAGCCAGTGCCATTCCTTGAATTTAAAATGTGCGTAAGAGGAGTCATGTACTATAAGCAGATATCTTCTCCTTCCTTTTGAAGTGTAGGAGCTGTTTGACACAAGACAAAGCAACTGGAGAGAGGAAGCAAGCATTTACTGTATCAGTCAAAAATGCATCCAACCCTGCTGTGTGGTTCTTGATGAAAGGGGAACAAAAGGCCAGCTCCATGAGACACAGCTCTTTAGAACTCTTAAGTTCTTAAGTGGGTGGCAGGTAAAGCATCACATATTTCCCTTGTGTCCAAAAGCATTAGGGTCAATTGAAGAGTAGCTGGTAAGGGTAGAGATAATGAAGAAATGGAGAGTATCCTTATAAGCTTATAGACAAGTTAAAGCAAGTGGGAGCTGCAGGCACAGAGAAAGGCAGGATGACAATTCAAAGCAATGCTGACAAGTTGGGGAAAAGGCCTGGAAGAAAGGATGCGGTTCAGTAGAGACGCGTGTGAGGTAGGCACGAACAATCAGCTGTGCAAACACGGCCTGGGTTCAGATGCAGCAGCTCTGCCAAGAAAAGGTCTGAGAGGGTGGTTGTGAATTGCAGAGTGAACATGAGTCAACAGCATCGTGTTGTTATGGAGAAGACAGATGTTCTAGGGTGGCTAAAGGAAGAGCAGAGGCCATACAATGGGAAATGTTATGCCCCCTTCCACACCAGCTAGAGTGATGCACTGTGGCTTGAGGAGTGGCACTTGCACAGAGCACAGTTGCCAAGCAGGGGGGTGGAAAACACCCCGAAAGCAGACTTTGACTGAATTGGGCTTTAGTCTAAATATGTGAAGCCTGAAGGAAAACATAATCCTCTAGCTACGTAAAATGTTGTCTTAAATGGAGGAGGATGTCTGCAGTGAACAGGAGCAATGAGATTAAATTAAAACAGGTAAGAGTCAGAGCATGCATAGGAATAAGAATTTCTGCAGGTAAGGGCAGCAAAGCACTGGACTGGATGGCTGGGGGCAATTGAATTTTCCATCACACCACAAACAGGTCAGACAAGTGGTGGTTAGAGATGATAAAGCGGTACAACCTGCCTTGAGGCTGGAGGAAAGATTAAATGAGCCCTTGCGAATCTTTCTGGCCCTGTTTTTCTGTGATTTATCAGAGGATTCACAGATGTAGTTTTCCATGTTTTCATGGTTTAAAAATGCAGCTTTACTGGCCAACACCACAGTGGAGATGTTGGGAGAAAGAGAAAGCCCTCTTGTCTAAGCCCAGTGACACCCACCACTTTTGGAGCAAAACCCCTGTGAAGTCACCAGCAAGCTGTGCTGTGGTCGCCTCAGGATCTGAGAAGGTAACACTCAAAGCTTTTCTCTCTAGTTTTTGTGGCACTAAAATATCAACAACAAGTTACAGATGAGACAAAATAAGAGCAGTATTTCAGTTCAGCTTCCAGGTTGTTTAACCCTGTTCTCTCCCATCATCCCTTAACAACTGTGTGGTCTCTTCAAAGTCAAGGTGAAATAAAAAGAGAACTCGGATTCCTGTCCTGGAAGTGCCAATGCCAAGCTGTTGAGTTTTCTGAATTCCTTCTGCTTTTGTAGCAGAAATGATTCACAAATTGAGATTCACATGGGCTTTCAGTCCCCCAGAAGCTATTATGGATTTGTTGGCTCTATTCTAGTTCCTTCATTTGCTATTCCTGGGGGAGCAGTAATGCCTCCCGCTACCTAATAGCATGGTGTGTGACAGAGAAGGACAAAGCCAGACTCTTTGCAGATACACACCACAAGAGGACAAGGGACAGCTGTCACAGATGCAGCAAGGGAAACTCTGGTTAGAAGTGAGGAAGAAGTTTTCAACATGAGAGTGGGTGGTGAAGCACAGCAAGAAGTTGCCCAGGGAAGCAGTGGTATCTCCATCCTGGAGTTTCAAACTGAATGGGACAAGCCCTTGGACAGTCTCACCTGATTCTGAAGTTGGCCATACCGTGGTCAGAGGTGGGACTAAGACCCCAGGGGACTCCTCTATGATGCCAGCATAAATTTCCCAAGTCACAGCAGAATTTCCCATACTTCTTCATACCTCGAACACGCTTTTCTCCTGGATTTAAGTTGCAACAATAAGCATGTCCTCCCAGACTGCCCCAGTCCTACCCAGTGCCACCAAGCAGCTGACCAAGGACTTGCTGCTGGGTCTGTTTCACACCTTATCCCACCCCTCAGCTCTCCTTGGCTCACTTCTGTTGCTGGGCTCTGGAGGCTGGTTGATAAGGACAAACATCTCATTTACCTGCTTTGTTTTATTATAACAGACTGCAAACGAGGTACGTATACCAATGTGGTCTCAAAAAAAAAGTGAAAAATTAATGAAAACTCATTCTTTCAGTGCTGTGCTACTGCAGCATGGGGGACAATATATGCCCACTCCTTTCCTTTTCTCAGTTGGTTTTTAGGGCTGTAGTAAATCCACCAAATGTCAGCCAGAGAAGACACATCATGACAGTAATGGCTGTAATCTCAAAATGCACTTTACAAAGACTGAAAAGAAGAAAAAAGGTGAAAAAACATCAAGACTTTATTGTTAAGGTGCCTGATCCTCCCCAGTCTCACATGTTTTTACATGGCTTTGCTCACAACTCCACCAAACAATATTTGCCTTTGCTTTACGTGCTGAATATTTTGCCGTGACTGCAGGTCACCAGAAAGGGTAGAAGCCATTTTGACTTTCAGAGCCAGGCTGATCTGCCAGCACAGAGCCATTAGGAGATGACTGTCTTGTAACCAAGCCAGTTTAGCACAGCTCTACAAGCCCTATGCTCTTACAACCATGATAGTACCTCTAAGGAAACTATCCTGTCTTCTTGCAACACTCTTCTGCCTATTGCCTAGACAATACATTTTAAGGAGTATCCTATTTCTTTGCATAGGAATCAGATATTTAAAGCCAAGATAATGTTTAAAAACAGCACAGAAACTTCTTGGTTAAAACATTAAAAATCTGAACCTACCTTTGCATCCACCATTATAGAGAGATGTGCAGGATTGACAGGGCTTTCATTGCCTCCATGGTGTGGCTCTCCTGATAAGCGGGGTACATAGTCATAGGAGGTGCTAAAAGAGCTTTTCCGGGTGCTTGCATAGGCATAGGATGGACGAGGCAATCGATCTGCTTGAATTTAAAAAGACAGATTTATGAAGAATAATTGCCTTCTAACTTGGCAGAGAATGTGTACTGCCTGGAAGGGATTCACAGCTGTGTCCTGTTCTCATGGAGTTAACTGAGCTTAGAAAAAAGCATTTGATCTATTCTTCTTCCTTAATTCAACATAGCTGAGAATCTCCCAGGATATTTCTATTCGAATTGCAGCAGGCTTTCCATTTCAATGTGTTGGCAGTGAATATCTGTCACACTGATGGCATTCTCTACATGGAAAGTATCATCAACACTTACAGTAGACAGCAGCAAATACATCACCTGAATGGCTGACTGTGTTGTAGGAAAAGCAAGATGGGCTACTTTTATCTCTGACTATGAATGCAGGTTGCCTTGAGCAACATGAGTTTTGCAGCCAGATTCACAGATTTTGTACCATTTCTGTGCTATATCGACACCTCTGGCATTTAGCTTCAGCTAAAGCTAAGCCACAAATAAGTACAAATCAAATAGATCAAGCAGCAGAACCACTCATGTTTGTAATGAGCTTCCAAACTTCATTCATCATTTCCTGCAGCTTTGTGCAGATGTCTGACTCTCACATTTTACAAAGACAGACTTTTTAAAACCAGTTCATACTTGCACAGTACTTGAACACAGCTGGAAACTCCCTGTGTTACCTTCCTCCAACGGAAAAAGAGGCAAAATCCCCTCCAGGAGCTCCTGAAAAGTGACCACAGAATTGAGTAATACAAAAATGGTGAGCCTGAAAGAAGAGGGGAAAGTAAATTTCATCTCCAAACTGATGCTTTCTTGTTTTTTCTTTTTTCTTCTGCGCACACAATGCCACTGCAATAGGCCGATGTTGATGGTATCAGCACTGAAACCAGCACTTACAGAAATATGATGCAGCCACCACCAAAACCAGTTTGCAGACCCTCTGATTCACACTCTGAAGCTCATAATTTATCTTCTTTTATTTATATGAATAACCTGAGTTATAGGTTCATATTTCCAATGTAAATCATTAATACTGACAGAAAAGGCTGTCCCATGAAAACTTTCCAGGAAAGTGTTATTTATGCATGAGTCCTATGTTCTCTGTGTATGTTAAGCACACTATTTCTTCACTGAAAGTGTGTCTCAAGGCTAGTTTCTTTTAAGCAAACCTTTGCAAGGCAAGGAAAAGCCTGTTGTGATACACCCTATATCTGTTAGGCTCTGTTAGATGTAGACGGATACAAACATTCCCTAAGTCTGTGTTAGGACACGGACACATGCCAACTTCTCCCTCCACTCTGCAGGAAGGAAGCCCTGAGTGTAGTCCCATCCTGGGGACAGAAGCTGCAGGGGACAGGGACAAAGATCCATGTCTCATTTTAGACTCAGTTAAGTGCAGATAAAGCAGCACTCAATCTGAAATTTATGTTAATATATTGATAAAATTAAATTGTTAAGTTATATCTTTCTGCTGAATACAATAGTTGAGAGTTTTGAATCCTACCCAGTTTTAAAAGTAAGACTCTGACACACTTTTTCATGTTGACACGACTATCAAAAAGGGCAATGTAGGCCATCTCTGCCAGAGAAGCATTGCCCTAGAAGGGAATTTTTCAGTCTTATTTTAAATATCGCTGCGTTTCCCAGGAAGGCCACCCAAAGGTCCTTTCGTGACTTGCATATAGAATTTCTCCTGGCACTTACAGGGTATGCAGATACTAAAGGCATTCAGAACTCAAGCAAAGCTCCAGGGAAAATTTCCGAATGAGTAAATTCAATTATTTGAGTTTACTCTTACAAATTCATTATTATTTTCTAGCAGTTCTACAAACAATCATTCAGCAACCATGGGATCATTCATATTACACCCCACCAAGGTGCTCAAACTCAGGATGTAACAGGGAGCACAGGATAAGGTCCCTTCCCTGCACTAATGTCATGCACCTCCTCAGTTGAATTCAAGAGCACCAATCTTGTCTTGGAAATGTATTGCTCTTGCAAATGTTACCTCCAACAAATATTTTGCAGAGACTCAAGGCTGCTACTCCAAAACAAGCCAGCATCAGCCATTCACAACTGAAATACTCCTGTTCACATCTCCCTGGCTCTGAACGGAAGCACAAAACACCCCCTCACATGCCCCCAGCCTTCACAACTTAGCTGCATCCCTTTCTTTTCCCCAGCCTTTCACTTCTGCTCCCAGCCGAAGTATCACACTCAGCCTGTGCTCAAGCTGCAGGACTGCCACTTTCCTGTAATTAATGCCCCTTGGCCACCTGCTAAGTTTAATACCTGCCTGGTCCATTCATTGCATCTCTGCATCAACCCTGCTCAAATGCTGTCAACCCTTCACAGTCCTTTCATTATCACTCAAGTTGTGTCTCCTGTCTCAGATAAGCAG
Organism: Pezoporus wallicus; assembly: GCF_028554395.1. Taxonomy (NCBI): domain Eukaryota; kingdom Metazoa; phylum Chordata; class Aves; order Psittaciformes; family Psittacidae; genus Pezoporus; species Pezoporus wallicus. The sequence continues at coordinate 5,574,361 of NW_026642654.1, forward strand.
ATCCTTAAACCGTATGTCAAATGAATGCTAGGGTTTGCTGTACAAAGGTGAATAGATTGCTTCAGGTTTGGCATAGGAAAACATAGAGCTCTCTATATTTTGCAGCTGGTATTAATACAAAAGATTTTAAGTTCAGTATCCCTGTACTTCTCTCTCTTGAAGTATCATGCATCCTGCGGCATGATGTGCTCTGCCAATCTGTCCTAGTTGTCTTGATGAAGCTTGGCAAAGATATTCAGTCCTTGGATGATGTTATACAAGATATTAGGGTGTTCGGAAACACATCTGCCAGCTTTTCCATCATGTTATTCAAACACTATCACTAGAAACTAGTCTGCTTAATACTGTGGTCGTGTTCCTCAGAGGTGGCCTTGTCCCACACCAGTGGCTTTCTACTGAAATGTCTCAATGCCTTTCTACTTCCCTTTGATGCACTGGTCTGTTGTCTCTTGTGTGTATGGGGCACCTAAGGTGTTTCTATGCTCCACTCCAAAGCAGCCCTTACCCAAATTGGGCTGCTTCGATCTGTGAATCCCTTCAAACTAAGCTAGTGCAGCAGAGACCACAAACTCTTGCCTTCTGTGTAGGAAAACATTCACATTTTACTTGACATTATTTCTGGTCCACTTGTTGGGGAAGATACTAAGGAAACCCACTCATCCTGAGTTTGATCTTAGGTCAGATGTCCCACTGGTTACAGACCCAACTGCCTCCCCATTATCTTCTCTTGCTTCATATCCCAGCTCCTTATTGTGCTTTTTACTCTGCCCTTATTCGTGCCACCCAGATTGCCCTGTCTGTCTTTACATCTGATCCCCACTCACTAATCTGCCTCTTCTTCACCTGCTCTCAAAACTCTGCCTTATGCATCTGTATGCTTCAACTGCAAGCACAGCATTTCTTTGCTGTTTGTTCTAGTGTCCAATTACAAAGGAAAAGCTCCAGAGATTATGCTGGGGTGGAACCTTCTGTTTGGAGATTAAATAATCCAAGAACTTCCTTGCACCACCACATACCTAAAGTGTACATGAAATAGTGGTCTTTATTTTTTTTTTTCAGAGGTTTGTATCTTGGTCAGATTTGGGTAAGAGGGAAAACTGAAAACTGATCCTGTTGTGAATCAATCCCTCTTACTGAGCTGTAATTCCTGCTCAAAAAAGAGATGCTGCAGTTTGGGCTAAAGAGCTGCAAGAATTCTGAATTAAGGAAATTAAGATGGTTTGTGTCAGACTTTTTCCAAATTTGCTGGATCAAGTTTGCTGAAGCTTGCAAAGCCACCATGCTCTGGGATAGGCAGTATAATACGTAATCCACTGGGATTCAATCTTATTTGACAAGGCAGAAGCAACTATAAACCAGACTTCAGAAAGGAAATTGCTTAGTAATTCCAAGTCTACACAGCTGTGCAACTTTAAATGATCTTTTCCAAGAGTCTGGAGGCACGGAGAAAAGGTAACCCTTGATGAAATAGAAGTTACCTGTAAAAGTCATCATCTTTAGTAACAAAAAAAAAAATAATTAGAGACTAAACAAGCTTTATCCCATGAAGTACTGGAAAAATGTCAAATTCATTTTCAGCAGTCATCTTGAGCCCCTGCTAAATACCCAGTTCAAGCTTCTGCAAGATAAAAATGCAAGATTGAGTTACAGGGTGATGGAAGACCTTTCATAGCTCAGGAATTCCTCACTCATTTACCTTGGTCTCTGCTACCTTGTACTACGCTGCAGAGCATGATATTTCCAAGTGATTTGGGCCTGTCATGGGCTTTAGTTTACCCTTAATTAGAAAGGGGTTCTCACCTCAAAGGAAGGTTAAAATTTGCTTTCATCTGCTGATGGCAATTATGTATTTACCTGTCAGTCAATACAGCAGACCCCCAAGCTTTGCCCTTGAAGTGTTTGTTACAACAACGTGAATCAACAGTATTACTTCTCTGTTACCAGCACAGCTTTTTCACAGCTCTTTGTTTCCTTCTCCATCCTTCACAGAAGCCGGTGCCATTGCTCACACTTCAGTAGCAGCAATAGCTTCAGTCTCTGGCTCCTGTCCCTTCCTAACCCTAACACTGCAGGCTGCCTGGCCCACCCCAGTCCTCTTTCACACATGGGGACCCAGATGTTTGCTGTGACAACTGTGGGAGCTCCGTTCTAATGAGTATGTGCTGCTCGGTTTTGGATGACATTAGTTTTCCTGGATTTGCGGATCTATTCTACCCACACATCTATGGTAAACGAGCAGATCCCAGTGCCTCTGGCTTCAGGATCTGCTAGACATTGTTTCAGCTCGGCATGCAAGCTGCTGGACCATCCCCAAACACATGCAACCAAGTTGGCTCTGACCCCATCTAAACAATACAGCCCTGGGCAAGGTGGCTTCATCCCACCACCATCATCCTCAGCCACATACACTTTCTCCAGTTGCTTTCACAGCTTTAGCAGAGGACTCTAGCACTGCAGAAGCTCCTTTGCCACCCCACCATGGGCAGGGACACCTTCCACTAGACCGTGTTGCTCTAAGCAGCACCAGCTACAGCTTGCCTCTTGCAGACCCTCACAGAGTTAAAGACTCGCCCAGCGTGACTGTAATAACTGTATAGAATCATAGAATCACAGAATAGTTAGGGTTGGAAAGGACCTTAAGATTATCAAGTTCCAACCCCCCTGCCATGGGCAGGGACACCTCACACTAAACCATCTCACCCAAGGCCTCGTCCAACCTGGTCTTGAACACCGCCAGGGAAGAAGCATTCACAGCCTCCCTGGGCAACCCATTCCAGTGCCTCACCACCCTAACAGGAAAGAATTTTCTCCTTATATCCAATCTAAACTTCCCCTGTTTAAGTTTTAACCCGTTACCCTTTGTCCTATCACTACAGTCCCTAATGAGGAGTCCTTCTCCAGCATTCCTATAGGCCCCCTTCAAATATGATTCTATGATTCTATGGCAGATTACCCAGATCTTCCACTGCACATAATTTTAAAACACGGAGCTGGATAGCATCTTCAGTCATTTACCACAAAGAATGACACAAACCTAAAAAGTGAATAGAGCTGCTCGTAAGATCTGCTCTTTGAAAACTCCATAAATGTATCTTCTCCCATTATGTAAAATGAATTTCCATATCAGACTAAGCCAAAGAATTATTAGGATGAAAGGTCACTTAAAATGGTCTGTAACTGATTTTATCAGTTACTACTTACAGCTTTAAAAAAATCAATGCCATCTAATAGCGTCCATATTTCATCTGTTGAGAAATCTAATACTCAGAAAAGAAGCAATATCAGACTGCATGGTCAGTCTTAGTTGGAAGAGAAAATACAATTCTGAGGAATTTAATCTTGAACAATAAGAGAAAGAAAATAGTGAAACCAGGCTGATATGTTGCATATGCATATAGAAGGAGAGAAGAAACAAAATTATTGTGATGAATAGGGAGAACATCTTACAAATAATGCAGATGCCAGCATAAAATAGTCTTTGTTTCTGGAGCTGGTAATGAAAGATAAGAAGATTCCTGCAATATCACACCAATACTGTAAGTGCATTGTATTTAACATATAAATTCAAATTCTGTCAATAATCCCAGGTACAGAGTGGTGTGCATACACAGCAGATATTAGCTTCTGAAAATCAGGAGTGCAACAATGAATATCTCATAATAATATTAACATCCCTTTCTCTCCTAATTTATGTAACACACTACCACCCCTATGCTGCTTTATACCCCAGAGTAGTATCAGGATGCCCTGACTTGGGGTCCCATTGTGTGAGAAGCTGCAGTTTCAGTTGAGAAAGGCTGTGGCTACTCCCACTGGACACTGATATATGGGTGAACGGCAGGGAAAGGCAAGCAGTACCTAGGCAGTAAGTGAATCCTGAAAAAGAAGCACGTCTTATCTTCATTTAAACATGCTCATAAACGCCTGGCACAAGTAAGCCTAACAAGATTAATCTAGTAGCAATGAAAATCTCTCTCCAAGGGACAATCTTACCTCTCATTATACAGCAATTGTGTCAAAGCTTGATTACTCCCTCACCTAGTCCAAGGCAAGCCCATGCACACTTACATCAGCAGTATTGGTCTGCATTAAAAAGCATAGTTAAAGAGGCTTTACTACCTCTTTTCAAAATTAATGTGAGTATGACACATCAGGGCTTCACACGTGGAAAGACAAAGCGTGTTTCTGCAATAGGACAAGTGAGCTCAGGACTAGGTACCAAATTGTGTTAGTGGCTCTCAGCTGCTGTTGCAGATTGTCTTCTTCGTGTGGTGCGGACAGGGACATCTGAAGCCTTTATGCGCTCTTGCAAAGCACTTCACCTTGTCAACACCAAGAGGGAGGGCAGGTGTGATCTGCCCAGCCACAGGCTGCACAGGGCTGGCAGAGCTGTGCACAGGGAGGTGTTCCTAGCAGTCCTTCTGCCACAGCTAGCAGCGGGGATCCCATCCATTCCCTGTGTGCATTTACACACCCTGGCGCATCTGGAATGATCCCCCTCCAGTGCCTGGCAAGGGCAGCTCCCAAGGGAAGGAAGGATATGGCGCTTTCTGAACTGCTCCAAGCCACCCAGCGGGCAGAGCCTGGGCAGGAGTCTAGTCACAGGATCACAGAATGGTTTGGGTTGTAAGGGGCCTTAAAGGTCATCCAATTCCAACCCACTTGCCATGGGCAGGGACACCTTCCTCTAGACCTTGTTGCCCAAGGCCCTGTCCAACCTGGCCTTGAACACTGCCAGGGATGGGGTATTCACAACTCTCTGGAGCAACCTGTTCCAGTGCCTCACCACCCTCATAGTGAAGAATTTCTTCCCAATACCTCATCTAAATCTACCCTCTTTCAGTCCCTGCCATTACTTGCTCCTGCTTTACATTGTGAGACATTTCTTCTCATTTCATACTTTAAAGGACCAGCTTTGCCAGTGCTCTGGCTACTTGAGGGACCCCAGGACCACTGCAACAGCTCAGAAGCCAACACTATCAACATGAGTCTTGTTTTGAAGCTGGTAACACTGTTACAGGTGTTTTGCTTAGCCAAGTTTAGTACATGAGATTTTATCATCTAGCATTCTCCCTTTCCAATGCAGTTCTGTTCATATTTTCTTTGTTTAAAAGCTGGGGTTTGAGGGTTGTTTTGTTTGGATGGCATTTTTCCCTCCCTTTCTTTTTACATTTTTAAGCTGCTTTTTAAGACTAGCTCCATCTCTTTGATCTAGTCTTTCCACAAAAATACTGCAGTCAAAAGCAATCTGTCTGATGAAACTTGATTACTGATTTGGAGTAACAGCATCTACTCTCAAGTTCTGCCTCATATCAGCAACTGAGATATTATCTCCCTAATCAGACTGTTATAGTTTTCTTTGAAAATCTACATGACAGAAAAACAAGTCAGCTTGCTTTTATCCTCCTTCACACCTTAAAATGTCAATATCTATGTATGCATCTTATGATCGAATCCAACATGTGTCTTATCCAAATGCTTTCTGCACTGCTTTGTTATCCTAACTTAAATCTGGTAATATTGTTATTCCAATAGGAACCCACTCCTGAATTACGCTAATGATCAGAACTCTTGTTCAGTGGGTGAATTTCATGGTCTTGCAGCATTAGGCCTTACATTATCACAATTACTTGCAGAAAATGCATGACCTTGTTTTGTATTGCCCTGACATAAAATTGTGTGTTTCCTATTAGTTCTTGATTTTTTGTCTGATAGCTCAGCGATAATTTCTTCCTGAACACCAAATATAATGCACTAGGCAATTACAGCCTCAGAAAAGAAGCAATTATTTTGCTTACAATGCTTTATGAATCAAGTTCACGAAGGTCGAGACAGAGGTGTCAGCTCTTCTCCAAACAATCTAATATTTGCATGTTAATTGAATCCTGAGATGGCCACCCTGCTTAGCTCACCAGAGAAGAAAGAAAGCTGATTCATACCTCAGAGGGGGCAGATTCAGAAGGGAGGCTGTTACTGACATGAAAGATTACCATATTTCTTTTATATTAGAGGTAAAACTCATGTATGCATAACCAAGGCTCAGTCTGTAGTTGCTGCTAATTGGTCTCCTTTGCAGTCGATGGGGCTACGTGGATTTGTGCTGACCAAGACTTGGATTGGTGCCGAAAGAGTCCAGGATTAGTCTGTTAACATTAGGGAAGTTCTCAGTGTCACATCCCACCTGGAGGAAGCTGCGGTGTTGGTGGCCATTCGCATGTCACTACCGAGTCCCTGAAAATGAAAACTCACACAAGTTCATGGTATCAGAGGCATTGTCAAGAATGGAATCCTTGGTTCATTCCCAGTCAGGAATGAACCCATTCCCATCCAGTTTATACCATTATTATAATGTAGTTCCCACCTGCCTGCTTTGAGCAACCTGTTCTAGTGAAAGGTGTCCCTGTCCATGCAAGGGGGGGGTTGGATGATCTTTCAGGTCCCTTTCAACCCAAATCATTCTATGATTATCAGTGCTGAGGTTTACCTTGAATAGCTGCAAAATTGCATTAAGACTTTTAGCTAGAAGATATTGTTCAAGTCATCCTGCTGTGCCCTTGCTTTTAACCTATTGCCGTAGACTGATACTGTACGTGATCCTCTAGCTGTGATAATCTTGCTTACAGGCTTGGAACTGTAAGATTAGTTTGATTTCATCAGCCTGGCAGAATTGTGCACCAAGCTGCTGGCTGAGCAGAAGATGCTGAAGTACACATACAGGAGTAGCTCTCTCCTGAAGAGCTGTCTCTGACCACTTGCAATTTTCACCAGTTTCTACAAGTTCTGCCAACTGCAGATAGAAACGAATTCATTTTAATCATACTTTGTATATTTTACTTGAAAACAAACAAACACAAAATTCTTATTGCTTGGCATCTATCAGGGTATGATATTTTACAGCTTAATAAAAGATGGAAGTACAAATGGTACTGAGGACTGGGCGATAAGCTGTATTTATACATCCAAATTGTAAATCTTTATTGTAGATTATCATTTCCTATTTTAAAATATAAGTTAAAGATTTGCTATTTGCTTGTGACTCTTTTCCTAGGCACCTGGGGTCAAGCTGTATTTGGTTAAAAATACAGATACAAAGCACAATAGCAACTTAGAAAAACAAACAAACAACAACTATTATTTTGGGTTTATATCTTTAAGTCCCGAATGAAATACAATTGCCATTGAAAAAGTATCTAATTTATTAGCATAAGCATTTCCTATGACAAGTGAATTGAATTGGCTATTACTAGCCACAAGGTCCTTTAAAACAAGCTGGTCTCCTCACATCCCACTTTCTCCTATGTTAGTGCAGAAAAAACGCACTTTGCTTTTCCCATTTTGAAACAGTTTTTCATCTTTCAATTAACTTGTCTTTGAGCTGAACTAGATGAACATGCTGAAACAAAAACCCCACTGACTTCCTGCTGAGATGAAATAGCTGTAAAACTGTCTTATTATTTTGACAAAACACTTGGTTTAGATGCTTGTCTGGTGACTTTTATGAGCTTTATGCTATTACTTTTTCAAACTTTGGAAATAAGCAATGTCATTCTTAAATATATTTTATTTACATCAGCTTAAGTTCTAAGATATTACAGCAAGTTCTGGCGTTACTACACTTGTCATAATTTCATGTCTTAAAACAGATCGTCTGTTTTGTTATTATAGTTTAATTTTAACTTTGCTTCTTACCGAAATCTGTTTTAAATAAATATCTTGTAGTTTTTGAAGCAATGTAACTTTCTATAATGACAAATTAAATTTACTGTGGATAAATAAACATGAGAACAGTTCTTGCTTTACTTCCAAGATAGAGGTTTCTGAACAAAACATTAACGCTCAGGAAGAAGATCCTGAAGTTATAATAGATGTAATGAGCTGTAAAGAGCTTGAATAATGACACAAAAAATATTGCTGATGTTACAGAGTTACAGAATCATAGACTCATACAATGGTTTGGGAGAGAAAGGGCCTTAAGAACATCTAGTTCCACCCCCCCTGCCATGGGCAGGGACACCTCATGCTAGACCGCATTGCCCAAGGTGCTGCCCAGCCTGGCCTTGAACACTGCCAGGGATGGAGAAAGAAAATCTGAAGATGACAGAGGAGATTCAGGACCTCACTGGCAGCAACTCTCAGGAAGCCGGTAGGTAATTTATGAGAAATACAAAGTGACACACGTGAAAAAAAATGGCCAGTTCAATTCACTTGCCATAGAAAATGCATGTGTAATCCTGCACAACAATGGATTTTAAATTATCTTTTTGCATACAATTAATGGATAGGATAGCTTTGGACAAATTGACACAGCAGTTGTTGGATACAGGGAACATAAAAATAAGGAGAGAAGTAAAGAACATAAAAAAATTGTCCTCATGGAGCTATGACCATGCAGGAAACGTTGCCATCTGTCACATCATGTGGGGTCAGGTGCCCATCACCTCCAGCAGCATTGACTGGAGCTGGGAGGGACACAGGGAAGGGCAATGAAGACTCAACACACTGGCTATCTTCAGGCCAGGAGAGACAATGGATCAGAGGCACCACAGGGAGGAGCCACAAAGTCCAAGTGGGACAGGTAGGGCAAACAGGGTGATCGTTTCTGAACCTGGTTCCTACCAGTGTTGTTTAATATTCTCCAAATGGACAAAATGGTGAACATGCAGAAAATATCAGATGATGAAACATCTCTAGATGTGGTGCACAAAAATGGAGTTAAATATGGAGTAGGATGGGAGCCTCCTAAGAGTATCAACTTGGAGAAACATCATGTGTGACTCCCAACAGGTAGGAGATGCAGATGGAATGAAGTTTTGAACAGGTTGCCACACACTCACTCTGTTCCTTCACTCTTCCTTCACTCTGAAAATCACCATGTTTCTGAGAAGGGCTGGATCATCTAGGCAGGATTATGCACTTGTGCAACTCCTTGTGCCTAAAACTGTAACCTGTAATGTGCTAATAGTTGTCATGTTTTACAAGGTAAGAGCATGATATCATGCAGATACTGGTAACATCTCAGAAATAAAATAGGAAATACTTGTCACGGAGAAACAAAGTTTACTTTCATTTCTATTTAATTCTGGTGTTGCAGATATCAAAACCTATAGAGGTGCTTAAGCATTTGGAATTGTTAAATGACCAGAAAGCAATCACAGAACTCAATCTACTAGCCTGATTGCTACAATAGCAATAAAAGATTCCTTTATCAAATCAGTCATAAAAAAATTCAAGTATCCTTGACCACTGCCTGCCTCCATCTCAGAAAACACATTTCAGCATCTCTAAGGATCAGAATATAACTGTGACGGCATCCAAATAGGACCTCTACAGCTTGACTGGAACTCTACCCACAGTTATTTGAATTTCCAATTTGAAAGCAACTTAGAAGGAACATAAACCAACAGAAACCCAACACTGCTTTTCACCTATCCAGTGTTCATAGTAAGTGAATGGGCAACAGTGCATAAGAAGAGAATTCAGACACAGGAATATAACCCAACAAAGATATCATGGGTTTGCATCTTTAAATAAGTGAGCTATTTCTACACCCTACCACAGCAAGCACTGGGTCCCTTCACTGCATAAGGATTCATAGGGGAGTAAGTGCAGCTGGAGGCATGTCAAGATCTTTGCAAAATCTAGGATTTTTTTATAAGGAATATATGTTATTTATAAAGAATTTTATCATGTAGTCATGGACTGAGAAAAGTGTCTTCGTCCACCCTCTCTGGACAGTGTGGCCAGCGACAGAGCTTACTGCCTCCAGCAGTGGTGGTGGTCAGACCATGGAGGAGGGCTGGGAAACCTGCCAAAGCCTGTGGCTGGTTGCTGGACAGGAGAAAAGGGCACGATGAGCAGAGGCAAGCTGAAGGTGGCAAGTAGAGAGGGTAAGGGACAAAAAGGAATGTCTTGGTCTCTCCATTTTTTGTGGCTTAACATCTCATTTATAACATTAACAATAACGCCAGGCTTATATTTAGCCCTTTGTTTCACCAGCTCCCAAGCACTGTGTGAAGAGAGGCAGAGCCACCTTTCTCTCCTCTGTTCCGTGCCAGCTCATCGCCCCGCACCGCCTGTGCATTCAGTCACGGCCCAATTTCACATCTTCCTTTCTTGAAGAGTCGTGCTAAGAACATCTGCCAGGAGCAAAACCAGTGTTTACCCATCAGGCTTCCACAGCCAAAAGGTTCCCGATTTCAACCTCCCAAAGTGTTCCCTCCCCACAAAATTAGTGTTTTGCTGTCATGGAGACAGACGACTGAGCACTGATCTCTGCACTTTGGTCTGAAAAACAAGGAGCACTTGCCTGAAACCAATTCAGATGAACTACAGTGTCCACCACTGCAAACAGTTCAGCTGTTAATAATGTGGTGGTTGAGAGGAGGGAGACATAAGAAAAGTTCCTCCCCCAGCTCTGCCACTGCCTTGCTTTCCTGGCAGTTCATGAGCTTCTTGATAATGTAAAACCTGAATCTTTCTTCCTGCAAATTTAAGCTTCCCATTTTTCTGCCTACCCACCAAAGGCACAAAGAAGTGACTTCTTTCTTCTCTGCCTCTCCCAGCAGGTCACTGCAAGCCTGCCACCTCTGTCATCCCTCCCCCAGAGGGTGGGCTGCCACCCACCCTCACGTTGTCTATCTTCCCCCACCCATCACCACCTTATGCTTGCCGTCACTGACTCGCCTCCTACACTTTTAGTCCATTTTTTAAGGTTATTTTGAATTCTCACCCTGCCCACTGATGCTCTTGCAGATACTCCTGGCTGCATGCTGTCTGCAGATTAACAAGCTCAGTCTGCCTTGGTCCCTCTTCCAGGTAATCATTGAAGAACACAGCAAAACCACGTCCAGGGTGGACGCAGCAATTCTTAATGGTACCCTCGTCTCATTTTGAAGTGAACCATTACCACACTGTTATCAACCAACCTCACTCGTATGTCATGGTAGATTCAGGCAGGCCATGTTTCTTTTCCTGGTCAGAAAACGCATTTACACATAATATCCAAAATCTGAGGTCAGTATTTCCAATACCTGCTTCTCCCTTTAGCACATTGGCTTTTATTTAAGTATACAGAGAAAATACCTGGGAATTTAAGGTATTTGCTGCTACATGTCTTACCTGGTCCTTCCAGCTGCTTTCCAACAGTCTATTCTTCCATGTGCTTTTGGGTAGGAGGGTTGTACCTTCAGCTGACTCATCTCTGTCTTTTCTTTCACTTTCTCTTCAGTATACCTTGCATGCTCCTTGACTTCAAAAAACCTAATCTATTCATCATGGTCCTCATATCACTTTGTCTTCAAAGATAAAAGCAAGAATGAACTCTTAACTTCAGGAGCTACCTTCTAACCTGTTCTTTTCCTATTCTGGGTTGAAACCTTCAGTTGTTGATAGGAATTATGTTTGTGATGAAGTGCACACAGAAAGGAGGGGAGCCCTGGGACAGCATGGGTTTATACGTTAACTGGAGCCTATGGCCCCCCAAAGAGGGCAAGAGATGGATGCTTGCAGCATGCCTGATGACAGAGCAGAAGCCAAGCAGCTGAAAGCTGCAGTGCAGCCCAAATGAAGGGTCTCCCAGGCAGCCCAGGACAGAGCTCTGAACAACCAGCACGAGCCTTTGCACAGCCAGCAGAACTGCAATAGCTATAGCAGCTTTCCCCACATGTCACTGGAGAAGCTCTGCCTGTGGGACCGTGCCTGGGGAGCTCACCCAAACATACAGGCAGATAACCCTGGCCCTGGGGAACTGCTTCCTGGCTCCAAACTACCCCAATACCTCCCTGTAATTTCCTAGTTAAGTGAAAGATAAGTTGGGTGGGACAAACTATCAAACCAAACCCTTAACCAGGACACAAGGGTTACTTGTCTCCTGAGAATGCTCTGCATATACTCCTGGAGAAAACAGATACCCTTTACATCATTATTAAAAACTGCCAGCAAGCCTGAGGAGTGAAAAAACCCAAGCAGCAGAAATATTACAGGTAGAGGCAGTGCTTTTCTGAAGATCTTTTGGATGAAAATGCTTATGCTGTTGCAGAGGCCCTGGTCCAGGAGCCTTCAGCATATTTCGTATTGCCAGGAACATTCTCACCTTTGACAGAATTTCAAGCAGCCATGATCAAACCCGCCACCAGCCATGGCTGAGAATGGGTGTTTAGTAACCTGTCTTCAAACATGTCTGAAAACCAGCGTGGGGTGCAGCAGGGCCAGCGGATTTGACTGCTCTTCATCGGACTCCCACTGGTAGTGTGTTTGATAGATTGCCAACAAAAGTGGAGTCAGCCCTGTGAATGATGCTCTCTGCATCTCATTTGAATTCTAAATGGCTTGGGTTTTGCCCATAATGACAGTCAGCAATAGCAGGGTAGCTCTGAAGTATTGAGTGGTTACAAATAACATTCACAAAATATCTTTCATCCAAAAGGACCATTATAAATATTATCAGGAAGTTACAGTCCAGCCTATAGCACTCTATTCTTGCTTTCCTCCCTACTTTGAAGTCCTAACAAAGTTGTATAAGCAGATAGTGATTCTCAGCTCTCATCTACTGCTTCTGCCAGAATTTCACTAACGATTAATAATATTGCTGTAGCAGTGTCCTATTATACAAATTATTTCATATTCACAGAAGTAGCTCTTTGGGGAACAGACTTACCAGATTTGGCAAATAAGAGGCAAAGGAACCACATCTCATAAATAGAGAAGATCCAGATTCAAGTGCTTAAATCACACTGAAGTTAACCATAAATAAATAACATTCCAAGTGCAATGAGGCTTCTAAAGTTATCTTTATTGACATTGACCTACCTGAATTGGGAAAAAAAGTCTGTGCCAATGGTAGGAACTGGTGCCTCTGATTTCAGTCCAAAACCTTAAGGACTTGGCAGCACAAGCACACAGTGCAATAGGTACTTAATGCTTATTTGGTCAGAGAAGTTCACCCTTCCTAGGGTACAAGCTCCAGCATTAGTTCCTGATGGTCCCATCTGCTGCTAGAGCAGCCAAACCTAGGGGCTTTAACCATGGCATGCAAGAAGGGGGGATGTCCAGGAACCAGCCCACGTGGACCATCTACTGAAAAGGCAGTGCTAGTGATCAAGCCAACACAGGCTGGCTTTCTGAACCACACAAGGAAGCTGTTACTTATTCAGAGAACAAGCGTATGGAAAAAGATCGACTTGCTTCCAACTAAGATTGTTGCAGCATCCCAAACCCAACCCAGAGAGAAGCCAGGCCACCTTGCTGGGATAGAGAGTAGGTAACAACACAGAGCAGGGAAAGACAGCAAGCACAGACAAGTTGGGATAGTAAGTAGAGTCACCTCCAGAGAGGCACAAGGCTCCAAGGGCTGTGGAGATTTGGGAAAGGTTTAGTGGGTACAATCACAGGACCACCACTGAAGGGCATGGGAAAAGCCATGAAGCTGTCATGACCAGCAGGGCTTTAGTGGGAGCACTGCACATATGACTAGCATTGTACGTATGAATAGATGTGCCCAACATTTAGTTGTATTGGGAAGATCTGAAGTAGAATCTGGGCAATTTTCATTAATTTAAGGATCTTCTGTCCCTCATTATACAAATGCGCACAGTATTAAGCCATTCACTGTGAATAAAACTCTTTCATCCACATTAAAAACATTAAAAATCCTGAAAACTTTCCATAGTTTCTATTTGAGAACTTGCCTGTTTTATGATCCGGGCTTTATTTTGGCAAGTGCTGAATTCAACAGTTAAGCTGACATAGAAACCATAACCAGCTTAATCTTCCTGTCAGTCTGGGGATCTTTGATACAGCATGTCTACATTAAAAAGACTGTTATTATATTTTGCCTCTCAACTTAATTAAAGTCTCTTTTATGAGATGCTGTATTTGTAACTACTTTCCCCTTCCTAAAATGAGCCATCTTGTCTGGTACAGTAATTATAACAACCTTATTGAATCTCTATTCACAGCCTGTTTTTTAAATAGTTCCCATTTCTGAGTAGACTAAGGATGTTTGTGGGTAGAAATGCTAATGAGATGGGTTTCTCTGGCTACATTCAGTCAGAAATGCATGGATTGCACAGCTCACCTCTTAACAGCAAAACCATTTTAAGCCACCAAAGATGACACCCTAGACTTTGCATTAGAAAGGCATTCCTCTCAGCCCTACCAAATTACTACCATCCCAAGAAGCACAACAGGATACCACCAACCACTTTTTGCATCTGGAAGATGTAGTTAAAATCAGTCAATTCAAGCTAGGAACAGGACTGAGCTGCCTTGGTGGGACTCTCCAGAGCCAAGCACTGGTCCCAGCTCTGCAGCTGACTGATAGCACAACCACAAGTGGACTCACTTCATCTTCTTGTGCAAGAGTTTCCTCTCCAGTATTTGCCTCACATTTCAATACATGAGGAAACTGAAACCAGCAAATCGTCTTTTGAGTAGTGACCACAAAGTGCTGGGCACAAGCTACACCTGAATTCTGTCAGCAGTTTTCCCAGGTAATACTGGATAACAAATAATGGCAATACTCTAAAATTACAACAGCTACACAACTATTATACGCACACTACCTGTCTTCACTTCAATAGCATGACCAAAAACTTGCAACTCCTGTTTCTTCATAGGACCTCCATGTTAAGTCTACTCTTAAGTCTAACTCTTGCTGTTACTTTACAAGGAGGAGGACAAGGACATAACTTCCTACCTTTTGCAACTCACTGGTAGGAACACAGGGTAGAAGGGATTGTTGGGCCTATTAGCTTCAGCTCTGGCAACCACAGTGAGCTGGGCCATAAAATTAATGATTAGACTCAGCCTATCAGTGGGACTTCTATTCCTAAGAGCACACATTAGGTGAAGAGCTTTATGGTGAACCCAGAATGCTGATATGGAATAAAAAGAAGAAAACAAGAGAAGTGTGAACTCTGTAAAATGGTTAAATGTCTATACACATAATACCAGAAACATGGGAGAGAAAGTATATTTGACAACTGAGAAATAAACAAACCTTGCGCAGAAAGGTAGCTGGGTAGAGTCTGGGAAAGATCTCACATCAGCCTACATTATCATTGAAGGTGCAATTTGCTGAATTCAACATATGTAATATTAAAGACATTTTTCTGATGGAAGAGAGAGAGAGAGTTTTCCAAAACCTGTGAGCTACACCCACAAACAACTGTTGACATTAAAAAATCATTGTGCATATGAAATGCCATTCTGAAAGCCTGAAGATTTCCATTCCAATGTTTTAGAGGATTTAACAGAGGGAAAATAAGCCAAAAAAAGCCACGGCATATTTTAAGCCAAAACTTTTGACCCAGTTCTCCTCAAAGCACATTTAGAATCACAGAATGGTTTGTGTTGGAAAGGACCTTAAAGATCATCTAGTTCCAACCCCCCTGCCATAGGCAGGGACACCTCCCACTAGACCAGGTTGCACAGGGTCCTGTGCAACCTGCCCTTGAAGCCTGCCAGGGATGGAGCATTCACAACTTCCCTGGGCAACCCATTCCAGTGCCTCACCACCCTAACAGGAAAGAATTTCCTCCTTATATCCAATCTAAACTTCCCCTGTTTAAGTTTTAACCCATTACCCCTTGTCTGATCACTACAGTCCCTAATGAAGAGTCCCTCCCCAGCATCCCTATAGGCCCCCTTCAGATACTGGAAGGCTGCTATGAGGTCTCCACTCAACTAGCTCTTCTCCAGGCTGAAGAGCCCCAACTTCCTCAGCCTGTCTTCATACGGGAGGTGCTCCAGTCCCCTGATCATCCTCGTGGCCCTCCTCTGGACTTGTTCCAACAGTTCCATGTCCTTTTTATGTTGAGGACACCAGAACTGCACACAATACTCCAGGTGAGGTCTCACGAGAGCAGTGTGGAGGGGCAGGATCACCTCCTTTGACCTGCTGGTCACACTCCTTTTGATGCAGCCCAGGATACAGTTGGCTTTCTGGGCTGCAAGTGCACACTGCTGGCTTATTTAAATTAATTGCCTGCATCAGTTCCTCAAGTTCAGGCTGGTTATAGAAAACCTCAGGATTTCAAAGAGACCAACAGAAAATAAGTTACAAGAACTTCAGTGTAAAGAAGCAAAAAGCTTTTCTTAATCAAATAAATATGCACTTATCAGATTCAAGTGATGTGGAGGGAAGAAAAGATCAATGCTTAAAAAAGTCGCTTTAAAAATAGAACAAAATTCTTCAACAACTCCAAACAGCTGAGGAAGAAAATGTATTCATCTTCTGGGGAAAAAAAAAAATAATGTTTTCAGCCTGCAGATAATCCTGAATTATCTTTAATTGGCTCGGCATTATCAGACCTTTACCAGAATGCTAACTGCTCACTCGTGTGCCACATCTCCACATCTATATGCAGAAGACTTTTCATTTCTTTCATGCAATACTGCAACTAAGGAAGGTAGAAATGGGTGGCATTTCAACTCTGACAGCTTGGATCATCGCCAGGCTGCAATATCATCCCAATGGGGAAAAAAGGAACAATTCTAACAGAATCATACTGTCAAAATCAGAACAGGAGTCACCTCGAGCCATGAACTGCATTGGTACGATTTCCTATCACCATTTTAATTATTCTTCTACATCTCTTTTGCATATTTCCAAGGCTTCAGATGCTCAATTCTGTAAGAACAATGATTGGTTTAGAAGGAGCCCAGATGACCATAGTAAGAACTCATATACAGGAATGTCAGCTTAGATTTATACAGGAATGCCAACCTATATTAAGTGTACTCTATTTAAGGCCTGAAATCCTGCTGAAGATGTCAAAAAGAGGAGCTCTACTGCACAGGATGCGGTTCCAGAAGGTTTTAGTAACTACTCAGAAAATGATTCTCTGAAAAACAGTAAACAGAAGTGTGGTGTTTCTTATGGGGATTTAGTCTAGTTTTTGTTTCCCTTTCTTCCCCCATTATTAAATGGCTTAGAGAAGACCCTGCACAGGCTTTTTGGAAAATACTTTTCATGCAGACCCAGTAGCGTCTTATCTACTGAACTAAAAACCTGCATCTTCAACAGCTCATCATCATGTTGTTGCTCTGTTCATTGACCCAGCACATGCAGCTGGTCAGGAGTTCAAAGGACATGCTTATTGCACAGAACAAGTCAAAATGCTTTAGGATGTATTGTGCTTGCAGAGAGAAATAATGTAGGAGGACCTTGGGTGCAAAAGTTGCTCTGTAATGCTGCAGCATGCCTGGTACAATATGATAGCTCGGATACGGGAATATAGTTTTCTACAAAGTTGCATTGAAGAAATATGCAAGTTCAGCCCGAATTTCCAGAAACCCTGTTCATTCTGGCCAACTTCCACCCGATGTTCCTCAAGAGACTGTGAGAAAAGTCCCCATATTCTCAGTGACGGGACATAAGGACCACAGGACACCTGTGCAGAGTATGTGCACAAGGAATAAAGTCTTTGTCACTGAGGCACAGTGAAGTCATTCCCTCTCTAAGCTCAAAGCAGCCATGCTCTGCTGCTATGCATCTTTTTACTATTGATGTTCAGGTCCTCTCCAACCGTAACAATTCTATGATTCTACGATGTAGTGAAACCTCACAATGGCAAAGCACGGTGCCTGTGACAGCTGGTTCACAAAAAAACAGTGCAAACCAAGCGGTAGATCTAACATGAGCACTCAAAACCACCATGACAGTCTCTACTCTCTAAGGCTGTGTTTTACTTGAAAAATAAGCTTTTTATGCAGAGAAACTCAACTATGCCAGCTAAGATGTAAGCAGGCTCTTTCCTTGCCATCCATGGCTTTGCCGGACAGATCCCAGCCTCTGAGGCTACCTTCAGTCACCTAGCTATATGAAGCTCCTAGATTTCAGTGAACCCCGTGCAGTCCCTCTGAGCCCTAGGGAAAAGTCTGTCTTTCCTTCTTCTCTGAATCCAGCGGAGAGCACGCTTTCCTCTGAAGTTTCCCAGTCTCTCTGGCTGCTGCCTGGCTTTATGGGAGGCTGTGTTGAAAACATGCCTTCCCTGGGTGCAAGCATGCCGCCCCTTTTCCAAAATAGGGTCCCCACCTTACGCAGGACCCACAAGCAGAACAAGGTAGCCAGGGGCATTCTCCCTCCCTCGTGCCTGGCTATGCCCTCCTGACTGCACACAGGACTGAGCACACAAACATGCAAACAAGACAGCTACTGCATGTCCCTCTGCCTGTGGCCAAGCTCTTGGGACCAGCGAGCTGTCCCCTGCAGCGCTCCCTTCCTGCCATTTGGCAACAAATACACTTTTTAGATATGTTTCTATGGGAACAAGGCTTAATGCAGCCACACTGTCATCTTGTCTCCTCCTCGTAACTTCTGAACCCTTTTTGCTCATCCCAGCCAGAAGTCAACACAAGAAGAGCAAAACTCAGAGATAATCTAGTTTCTAATCAAGCTTCGTGGGCACAGGGGCTGACTGAGTAGCAGAGAGAAAGCATACTGCAAGTGCATTGACAAATGGAAAAGTTGTAGCCCAAGCTCATACCTTAGTGCCAGCTATGTGAGCCATTTTATGAGATCCCTCTGTTCCCTAGGAAGAAGACATCCATTGTGCCAGTGGTCAACTGGCAGACAAATTCACTGGAAAACAGGCTTCATCAGTACCTGTGCACACAAAATAGCTTGTTCTTTCTTCCAATAGGTAGAAATATAACTAGCACTTGATTCTGGAACTCCTGAGGGCTAAAAGATAAGGCCGATTGTCTTCATTTGGTGCTGTTGGACAAAGTGTGTCCTCTGTTTTTAACCCGTATTTTCATCTAGATTTTCATTTGAATTTTGGAATTCTATTTACAAGCAAGCCCTTTCTTTTGCTCTAGTGATATTACCAGACAGTTAAAACCAGGAACGTCTGGACAAAAATCTGTATGTTGTTCCTGTTCCCTTGTTGTAATCTTGGCTCCAGCTGAGTACTGTAATGGGCTCAGCACTGCAGTTCTGCTGCATAAGGTTCACTAGCATTCACAGTTACTGCTTTGGAAATTGCAGAATTTAATCCCAGATGAAATGAGTGCAGTTACAAACAGCTATAGAAAGAAGTTTGACTTCACACAAAGGTTTCTAATTTTCCAACAGATAATATCTTTTTATCAGGTGAGTGACCCATGTCACAAAGACGATAGAAGGTAATACTCAGAGATGTCTTTAAATTGTGTTGTGCACCTGGGACTGCTATGAAAGTATAAGAACAGGGCATAAGTGGTGTTTTCCCCTGTGGCAAGTTCTCAGCTGAAGGAACAACTGGAGCGTAACTGAACAAAAGCATAAAAGCTGCTCTATGACCACCGAATATTCTACCTGTCAGTAATTCAGCCTGTTTAAAATGGAGGATCCTTTCTACATTAGGAAAGAAGGTTACCAGCTTGCAATGTGAAAAGATTTGAGGCTTTACTCTATCATGAACTTCTCTTGGGGTGGCAGAATGGGAGTATCCAGGGTGCCAGATCCCCAGAGGTGCTCAGAGCCATGAAAACTGCAACATGGGCTGGCTGCAGCCACCTCAGGCATAAAGACTTGCCTTTGGTTAACGAGAGCCAAAACCAATGGCTTACATTTTGTAGTGGTTCGATTTGTGACTGTTGACTGCTGTTTGCACGGGGTGAGCTCCTACATTAAGCCACTGCTGCCAAAGCTGCAAGTATGGTGCTCAGAGAAGCCTTAGCAAGAGCCTTTTCCAGTCTGCATGCCAGCATTCATGTTCCTCATCTCAGCGGTACCATGATGCACTCCTCTCCTTCATCCTCCCAAGAAACTGTGTTAACTCCTGTTCTGTATCTTGCTAAATCACAGCATCCCACTCAGGGCAGGCTTTTATTCTTGCTCACTGATAACAATAACAGTTTAGGACGGATACACAACTGTGCACAACAAAACCAAAGATCCCCAAATGTTCCCCTACATTTAGTCATGGAAAACCAAACTTAGGCTTCCCTCACAATTTTTGCCATAAATTATACTTGATCACACATGTTAGTCTCCTTCTGGCATCTTTGTCTCCTGCAGTTTAGATGCAGATGATTCATAGAGGTCTTAAGAAATCAGCACGACATGAAATAGTACATATGAAATGTGATTTCCCCGCTCCTTGGATTTACTAATTTCTGCAATATTAACAGAGAGGAATGTCTCACAATAAGCCCAGATCTGTTTTTCCTTACTAGCTCATTTAAATTATCTCCTGGGAACCCTAACCTACTTTCTGAGTCTATACAACTTCCCTTCCTTGTAGCACACTTGCTTTGCAAGCTTTCCCTTTATAGTAAGGTTGAGTAGTTTGCTTTCAGCTACTTTGGCTTTTGTTATCTCCTTAAATACTACTACATTCATTGAAATACACAATCTGTATCCTCCCTTATGATACAACCTAAGTAAGAGGAGCAGTAGGCTGATACAGATAATAACCTTCCACAATGTCTTCATTGAAGGAAAAATAAAGCAGCACATTTTGACTTGTGAGTATGAAAGTTTTTACACTACTATTACTTGGAAGATGGATGAAAACATTTAAATAGCTGTAATACAGAAACAACCATCCTGTAGCAATGAAGTGTTTTGCCGGGCTGGACATCTTCCCCAGACTTTCATAAACTATTGCCCAAGTACTTGGTCTGTCTACCCTTTAAGAATGCCTTTTCATTAGGCTTCAGTTTATTACACTCCCATCTTTCTCCTCAGCTATCTTTTGCTCAGATCTACCATTGGCAGCTGTACACTTTGCTTTCTCTAGAAAATACAGTCAAGTGTTACATAGCTATCAAGAAGGATTAGGTAGAAAAGGTTTCCCCTCCTGCAAGTCTCATCCCTAATGACCAAAATCATCAGCAAATTGTTAGTTCTGTGGCGTGTGAATTAAATAGAAAGACTCTTTAGTTATAGTTTCACTGTTAGCTGCTTTACTCGACCGAGTCACCCCAGTACAGGAATAAGACTTCATGTTGAGAAGCCAATGAAACACAAAAAACGTAGCCTTAGAAACTCTCCTGCATGATATCCCTGTCTCTAAACTGGAGAGACATCAATTTGATGGATGGACCACTCGGTGGATAAAGAACTGGCTGGATGGCCGCACGCAAAGAGTTGTGGTCAATGGCTCAATGTCCAGCTGGAGACCAGTAACAAGTGGTGTCCCTCAGGGATAGGTGTTGGGACCAGTCTTGTTCAACATCTTCGTCGCTGACACAGACAGTGGGATTGAGTGCGCCCTCAGCAAGTTTGCTGATGACACCAAGCTGTGTGGTTCGATTGATACCCTGGAGAGAAGGAATGCCATCCAGAGGAACCTTGACATGCTTGTGAAGTGGGCTGATGCCAACCTCATGAAGTTTAACCATGACAAGTGCAAGGTCCTACACCTGGGTTGGAGCAATCCCAGGCACAGCTACAGGTTGGGCAAAGAAGAGATTCAGAGCAGCCATGCGGAGAAAGACTTGGGGGTGCTGGTCGATGAGAAAATGAACATGAGCTGGCTTCAGTGTGCACTTGCAGCCCAGAAAGCCAACCGTATCCTGGGCTGCATCAAAAGGAGCGTGACCAGCAGGTCAAAGGAGGTGATCCTGCCCCTCTGCTCTTGTGAGACCTCACTGGAGTATTGTGTGCAGTTCTGGTGTCCTCAACATAAAAAGGACATGGAACTGTTGGAACAAGTCCAGAGAAGGGCCACGAGGATGATCAGGGGACTGGAGCACCTCCCATATGAAGACAGGCTGAGAAAGTTGGGGCTGTTCAGCCTGGAGAAGAGAAGGCTGCATGGAGACCTCGTAGCAGCCTTCCAGTATCTGAAGGGGGCCTATAGGGATGCTGGGGAGGGACTCTTCATTAGGGACTTGTCCTGGGTTCAGCAGTAGCAGTCATTTTTCTCCTTCTTGGTAGCTGATGCAGTGCAGTGTTTTGACTTTCGGCTCGGGAACAGAGCTGATAACAATGATGTTTTGGTTTGGCCAAGGACTTTGTGAGCCTCATGCTCTGCCAGGGAGGAGGGGAAGCCGGGAGGAAGCAGAGACAGGACACCTGACCCAAACTAACCAAAGAGGTATTCCATACCACAGCACGTCATGCACAGGAAGTAACGGGGAGTTAGCCAGAAGGGCTGGTGGACCGCGGGGTTGGAGGAGGTATCGGTCAGAGCTTGGTTGGGCGAGTTATCGGTCGGCTGGTGGTGAGATGATGTATTCTCTTCCCTTGTTATTTCCTTTATCATTGTTATTATTGGTGGTAGCAGTAGTGATCTGTGTTATACCTTAGGTACTAAACTGTTCTTATCTCAACCTATGGGAGTTACATTCTTTTTGACTCTCCTCTCCGTCCCTCCGGGAGTAGGGGGAGGGAAAGAAGGTGGGGAGTGAGTGAACGAGTTGACTGGTTTGGTTTAAACCACGACAGTTCTTTTTGGTGCCCAACGTGGCGCATGAGGGGTTGAGATAATGACAGATCTGACCGGATTAATAGTCACTCGTCACAATGCTGATTTATTGGCTCTCAGAGTTGTTCCTCTTGATCTCCGCTTCAGAATGTTGTAACTTACGTAGAGCCGGTATTTGCTGTGTTAGTGTTTATCAAGTGTGGGGCCTGGGCTAAGGTTCTTGTCTCACTGTGCTTTATGGCCATGACTTGTAACACGGGCGGGCTCCAGCAGCAGGGCGGGACGGACGTGGCCGTGGACTTGTACCTGGCCGTCCGGCTGCTCTTCACCGTCCTGGCCCTCGCCCTCGCCTACGTCTTCGTGAGGCCACGGGGAGCTGAGGGGGAGCGGCCCCGGGAGAGCGGCCCCGGGGACCAGGCGGCGGCGGGAGCGGGGCCGGAGGCCGCGAGGGGACGGCTGCCGGTGGAGGAGGTCGGGGCGGTCGAGGAGAGGAAGGAGGCGGCTGCTGAGCAGCGGGAGAAGGCGGCGGAGGAGCCGAGCCCCGCGGCCGAGCCGAGCCCCGCTACGGCCGAGAGCGTGCCCCGGAAGCCGCCCGCCGAGCCCCAGGAGGATGCAGGAGACCACGCAGCATTTCCCAGCAAGGCAGAGGAGGAAGAGCTGGACTCAGGAAAAGAGAAGCTGGCGGTGGGAGAGCCGGCAAGCACAGCAGCTACACCAGCCCCAGTGACAAGCACAGCAGCTACACCAGCCCCAGTGACAAGTACAGCAGCATCGTTTGAGAACTCTGAAGGTTTTGAATGGCCTTTGGGTACCCTTGGGACCTGCCTGCTGATTGTGATGGGGATCAGCATGTTGGCACACACACAGACTGTGTTCTACCCACAACCATTTTGTCTGATCTCAAAAGTTAAGCAGAGTCAGGTTTGGGTCTTGTCTGGGGTTAGACAATATAGGGGGACCAAGAGGTTTTCTCCAAGTCTGGGCAGTCATGAGTGGCAAGGCATGTGGGACATTATGGGCAGTAGGACTGTAGTGATCAGACAAGGGGTAATGGGTTAAAACTTAAACAGGGAAAGTTTAGATTGGATATAAGGAGGAAGTTCTTTACTGTGGGGGTGGTGAGGCACTGGAATGGGTTGCCCAGGGAAGTTGTGAATGCTCCATCCCTGGCGGTGTTCAAGGCCAGGTTGGACAGAGCCTTGGATGACATGGTTTAGTGGTAGGTGTCCCTATCCATGGCAGGGGGGTTGGAACTAGATGATCTTAAGGTGATTTCTAACCCTAACTGTTCAATGATCCTATGATTCTATACTTTAGCAATTTGTGTATTAGCTGGGATAAAACCAGCAGGAGAGTTTATAGAAGTTTTTGCACTGTACACATGGTACAAGCACTGTACACATGGTACAAGCATTCCTAAACAACACACAAAGCTAAGATTTGCCTTGCCCAGATTGAACTGGGTAGCTAAACCAAGGCTGATGGGCAGCGAAAATTTACTGTTGAGGTCCACCTATTGTTTGAAAGGTTTTGCCACAACTGGGAACCTCAGGCAAATACAGCATCAGAGGGGTTGTCACAAATGTGGGTTTGAGCCATCCCTGCAGCTGTGGGCAGATAAAAAATAAGAACTGGGTTGAAGGTTGTGCAGAAAAGGGCAGGGAGGTGATGGGCCATCTCACCCAGGATACTACTGAGAGGTGAGCAGTGTGATGGCTGGGAGGCAATAAGACAGATCCCATTCAGAGAGCAGGAAGAAGACCTCTCATGTCTTAGAGGCACTTGTGCATTTGGATCCCGTGGGGCAGCAGAAATGTTAAGCATTTCAGAACTGTAGGATAGTCTGCTATTTCACACTTTCAACTAGCTGGTCATAATGGTACAGCACCTAGATCTGTGGCATCGTCTCCTACAGTCAGGGCTTAACCAGCACTGGCACAAACTAAATACCATCATATTGGAGGTGTAATGTTTCTTGGTCATGAAGGGTGTCATGATTTAGAAAGCAAAAATTTCAGCTAACTCAGTGAAAATGTTTTCTTATCCAGAATTTAGTGAAAGTGAATCAGGAACTCCAGGACTTGGTATATCAGTGTTTAAGTGATCATGGACATAGAAGGCCATAGAGATGTCTCCCCAGCCCTGTCTTTCACTGCAGAGAAGATCTGAGAACAGGGCTTTAATGGGTAAAAGTTGATTTTTAAACTGTGCCACCTCTTCCAGATCTTGCATGAAGCCACTCCCTGGCTTGAGGACCAGATATGGCTCTCAGCAATGTTTCACAGTGAAGCTGTGTATTTTGGCACAGATATGCCATATCTGCACCTGATGGCAATTTACTTCTGCAGTGCACCCTCACAGAGCTTTTCCAAGGCCTTGTCTGAGAAGGCTTCAGCATCAGGATTTGAGTAATATCTGACCTCCATATCTGCAGTTCCATGCTCCAGCCACCACAGGACCTGATACCAGAAGCTGCCAACAAACAGACCTCACTCAGCTGGTTGATTGGAACTAGATGTTCTGTAAGAAATCCCAGCTCCCCTCAGGCTATTTTATCTCCAGGTAAATGACAGTATGATTTCTTTGCACTGGGTCTGGCCAGCTCACGGTTTTCAGCAGCTCTGAGGAGCATGTTCTCTTGTTGTGGCCTCTCAAATCCTGTGAGATTTTGTCTGACCTTTGCATTTAACAGCTGCCTAAGCAATAGGTTTATTTTTCCTTTACTGTCATCAATAAGAAGATCTCACTTCAAATCTGTCAGCCAGAGGATCCAGAAAGTACCAAAAAACAAGCACTAAAGAGAGGAAAACCAGTGCTATCTTTGAGAACAATTGAAAAGGATGGACTTCATGCACTAAAGGAAGAACAACACAAGGAGGAGGAAGCATGGTCCCCAGATCTCCAGAGATTACTGGAAGAAAGAGGGCTGACTGGTTAGCAGGGCAATGCAGGCCATGCTTTGGTAGAACACACATACAGCCTGGCCCAGGGGAAGAGTCCACAAGTCTCGTTACAGGTCTGATGAGCTATGAGTCCATTCTCCAGACTCATGACAAACTCAGACAGGCATGAGAACTGACAGCTAACATGTGAAGTCAATATACCCCCCCAGGGCCTGCAGCCACAGCCTTTGGTTCATCTCCATCTGCAATACACTGCTTTGGTTTTGTTGTTTCCCAGACGGCCTCATCCAGCAGGCAGAGCTGGACACTCCTTTCATGGCAGAAGGGTCTCTCCTTGCTGGTGGCCAGCTAAATTCTTTGAGTAAAGTACCTGTTTAATCTCTAACACTCTGCCTGGAAACCTGCTCTGACACTTACACAAATTTAAGTCACATCAAGCTCTTAAAAATCCAGGCCTTCATTATCATGAAGTGGGGAGTTAATCAAAGGATGTTTTACATTTTCCAGGGAAGGAACCTCTGAAGCATTTTCACTTAGCTTGCTGGAATTTAAGGAGCAAGGGGATTAATTTGTGGCCTGTGGAAGAACTCAAGGGCTTACTGTAAATTCTTAAAGATCTCTTAAAATTATTTAAACATTGCAAAAAGTATTAAAGCACCACTCCTGGAGACTGAAGATGCCTTCTTTTCTACAGAGGGGATCTAGCTGCCATGTGTTTCTCAGCATCACTAGCTAGCATGCCTCAGACCAGCCCACCTGAGCTGGGAAGTCAGGTGTTCATCCTATGCTGGTTTGTGATTAAACACAAACTTAAATGCACGCTTATTTGTAACTTGGCTTGGCGAACTTCAGTGGAAGACAAACTTTGGACTTACTTACTATGATGAATTGGGTCCTTTTGCTTGGCTTCTCTGTGGAGAAGAGTAAATGTCAGCACTTAGGGCTGTGATTCTCTGTCTCATAAATTAGAATAAGACTGGAATTAAACCAGAATTTCACCCATAAGAGATGGTAGAAAAGTAATAAAAACTTTGGCACTATCTTCAGAAAAGATGTAGCTACTCAACTGCCACTGATCAGTAGTTAAAGTCACTGTAAAGCCTGAAAGTCTGAGATTTGAGAATTCATGATGGCATGATTGCTTTACTGTGTTCGAGTCCCTTTCTTCCTCATCGAAGCTGCTGTCGCCTTCACCAGTCACCAAGCTCCAGACATGTCAGGCCACTGATCTCAGAGGACTTCATCGCAGTGCTCCTGGAAATGGCTGTCTCTTCTGATCAATTAAGAGGATGCCTCTTCACTCTTTAGCAAGAGTAGGCAAAGATAGCTTACTATAATACAGTAAAAGTTAAACTACTTCCTACTGAATCTGTTCTTTGACTTTGAAATCCTGTTCCAATGCTCACACCCTGTAGGGTTTCTAAAACAGCTTCCTTGGAGTCCATGTGTGAGAACATAGTTTTAGTCCTACCCCAGGCTCTAACTGGGGACTGGTTAATTGCTAATTCCTTGCCAGCCTCCTATGCACCATTCTGACTTTGTCTCCCCTAGATACCTGGCTATACTATTGGAGACTTATTTCATTCTCTTGCATTTCTTTCAAGCCTGGACTCCAGGAAAGTGATGTCCCCTCACTGCAGGTGTCCCCATCTCTGATGAGAGCAGCAGACCTAGGTTTTTTGTGCTTCCAAAATTTATTGCTTGGAAAAGAAACTAAGACAGCTTTAGCAAGAATGAGCATCTTTTCAAGGCCCCTTCTCCCTCTCTGTTGAGGTCACATGGGAATTGAACACAGTTCACACAGACCATCTCCAAGAGGCAAGAACCCAAATGCTCCTTAAAGTGCTCAATAAGCACTTCAGTGCACACAGTGCTCTACTTCCAGCCTTGCATGCAGCATTCTGTTGCTGGCCAGTGCACCTTATATGCAACACTGAATACAGGGAGGAAGAAGATGATTTTACGAGAGCAAGGCTGGAAGCAGAACCTCTTATTGTTACTACACTTCAGAGCCTTGGATGAAGAGTCTAAGTCTCTAAGCTGACTTGTATGAGCAAATCTGAATTATATTTTCTTTTTCACTTGACTTCAGTACTGACTCAAAGGGAATCTTACATACCAGGAACTTGGTATTGTTTCAACATATACGTGAAGAAGTCAGAATACTATTTGTCCTGATAATATGGCTTGTGTAAAAAACTCCAGTGGGATGTCAAAGGGAAAGGGACTGCTCTGAGATATTGCATCATTAATTTTTGTATTTACTTAAGGAACAGTGTGATAGTAGATAGATAGAAGAACAGGCATTGAGTGGAGATGAGGGCTAGAAATGGGAGAATCCATTCTGATAAAACAGATATGAAAGCCAGAAAATTTAAGAGTAAAAAGCTTAAGAGTAAAAGGAGATGTATTTTTGTGACGATTTCCATGTAACTTAAATCCACCCCCTCCACTCCATTTTGACAGAACATTCTGTACCAGCACATTGGTTCAGACTACAACATCACTGCTGTTTGCCAGACCAGCTAGTACGCTGATGTCCCAGCAGCTCTGCATGAGGCAGAAAAATCAGTGGCTAAACTCCAGTGGCAGAAACATATCTCAGCCCTTCCCTTGACTCACCACACAGCTGACAAGCTAAGCAGAGGAACTCTTGGAACTCCTGGCATTTGTTTGCACTTATAAAAGACCCACTTAAGAACTTTAAAAAGCACAAAGACCTCAGCATCAAACAGGAACCATTGTACAAATGCACATTATGATAATAAGAGAAGAATAGCTCTTTAGAGCTCTTCTATTCAGAGGGACAATGTCAGTAAGAGGACATAGGTTTACTGGCTTGAATAAATGTCCATCACAGAGCATGCAGGCTTACCCCTTTCCCTGTGCTTTATTACAGAGCTACCAAGAAGATTAATTCAGACTCCTTCTGTTTCTTGCAGGTTTCCCTCCTACAAGATGGCTTACTAAGAAGTATCAGGCCCTTTGCACAAAGCACAAGAGGGGTTTCAGGGTCTGTTAGAGGTCCCTATCATGCACAGCTAGTATAGGACCAGCCACAGCCAGGACCCACTGAGAACTGCAAGCTGACGCAGTTCCCATCACACCAGCACTACACCAGCTGTGCCAACTGGGGAAATATCGATCCCTGGGCAGTTCCAGTCAATTTTGCCTACCAACACAGACAAGTGCTCACATGTGTAAACAGTGCACTTTAAAGTGTAGTACACCTGCCCCTGCACTGAAAAGAAAAGCCTGACCCCATCCCCAAAAGTGCCGGCTATGCTTTCCAGCTGATCTCTCCTGCAAGGTGCACCTCAGCATCCCTGCTGCACCACAGGCTGGAGCAGCCAGCTCTAGCAGCTCACATCCAGGGATGTCTAGATATACCCCAACCCAGCTACTCAAGGCATTTTTAGGCAGCTGTTCAGTAAAATACACATTATTTTTTTTCATCAGGAAAATGTAATTGTGGCAGATATGGAAGTATTTATTACTGTTTTATAGAAAGGACCCCTGTTCTTTAAAGAAGTCCAGCTGGGCAACCCACTGCTGCAGTGTGCAGAGGCTGGGAGAGCTACAGCCCTGAAAGTGAGAGCTGAAAGAGGGCTTGGCTTCCTAACTGTCTTCTGCCCAAAATATTAAATGGATCATTCACTAGTAGGATCTTTATGTTTTTAGGGTGGAAATGAGGAACACCTCTGAAACACTGACCTTTAATAGAGTGTGCATTTTTAGTGCTATGTATGCTTCTCTACCCTCATAAAATATGCCGTTATTTTAATATATACGATCCTCCAAAGCATCAATTTATTATTTAAAAAGGCATTTAGTATATTTAATCACTGCCTAAACTCTTTAAAGGGATAATTCAAATTAATTTGACACTTGGCATTTGCAGAATCAATATTTAGCAGGTTTCTATAATCTGTCCACGTCTGTTACATACACACACACAAAAGGTCTCTCCATTGTTGAATTTCAAGCAGAAATGAAAGCAGCAATTTCCAGTGGAGACAGTCAGAAGCTGAAGATAAAAGTACCGTATCACTTCTAACCCAGAGATTACTGAAATATATGAACACTTCAATTGAAATGTGAAGTCAGTATTTGAGAGCTAATATATGCCTCATTAAATTAATATTTTTCCAGTATTTTTTAGTTCAACTCAATTTTCATGTCAAATTCCAGCACATACAAAAAAGTTTTTTTTCTAAATTTAACATAATAACAGGAACGTACTCAGGATATTGTGAAAAAGCTAATAGTACTCAGTAATGAAGTATCTGCCCATTATCCCTGTTGTTGTGGACATGCTTAGGGAAGGAAGAATATCTTTGAAGAACTTTCTGTTGCAGTAAGCTTCACCTAAAACTATGTCTGATAGAAAACATTTAACAGCTGGATGTGCCTTAACATTCCCCCATGTTCAAGTACTGACAAAATGAATTCCCTTCTGTAATTCTGAAGTCTTGTCCTGCTGAGATGTGTGAATTGAACTGTAGTGAATATAGGAAGATGAATTTTAAATTTGCTGTCAGAATCAAATGATCTATATAAAAAACAGTGGAAAAATTCATGGCATAATTTTACTGTTTCTGCAAGTCATTAGTTTTTGTGCATTCACATTTCTTGGCAAAAAGATTTAAGAGTTTAGTTCTTAGACGATAACAGAATTAGCATCTGTCCCTTTTGCATACTCCCACAGTTGACAGTCCTTAATGAGTAAATTATTATGTAAAATTTGCATAAACTACATTATTCCTTTTTTTACAGGTCTCTACTATTTCTCAACTCCCTGAGAAGTGTAAATCTCCTTTCAGGAGGTGTATATTCAAATGCTGAGACAACCGCCAGTGTCATGGTCATAATTTAGACGGAGCTGTAATTTCAACAACTAGGAATATATAAATAACACTGAGATTCAACCTAGACCATGATTGCTGCCTCTGTTCTGCATCTCCTTCATTCTAGGCCAGGAAATCCTGGAGGCTGTCACCTGTACAGCCAACATCTAGGATGTGATACAAGCTTATGAATCAGTAACACTTTCAGGTACCAAATGGTCATGTTGACATGGACACCCTGCAATAGTCTTACAGGCAGATGACTCACACAGTAAAATCATTTTAGGTGTATCCTTTTGGCAGCTGTTAAAATCAATTCTGCATAAAGCTGATTTTAAATGCACTGCATAAAAGCAAACTATTGTTTGAGGAAACGAAGCAGCCATGGGCAATGATATTACAGACTGAGTCATTCAGAAATGAGCATTTCCTCTCCCAGGGGCATATCAGTCATTCCTTGATCTTTACCTGAGTATGATCATGTTTCTTATCCTTCTAGCGGCAGCCTTGATGGAGTTTTGCCAGAATCTCTTCAGTACTGTGTCTTGGTTTTCATTAAATGCCTGAGGCATTCGTCTCCCTTCTCCCCCAGTCCTCATCCCAGGTTCATGGAGAGCTCTATCAGAAGACTGTGCCACCATCCTGCTGCAATCCCCTTGGCTGCGATGGAGGCACCAGTGGCTCATCCATCTCCATGTCCATGGGCTACTCAGCCAGGATGAAAGTTTATGCAGCTCCATTGGTGCCTTTGCCAAAAGGCTTGGTCCTACCAGGAGGACCTGGCTGCCTACCTTTACTTAAGGTCCTGTCCAGCACAGCACCCGCTAAATCTTTACAATGCAAACACAAGCATCTACTGGTAGCAAGTGTTTCCTGTTTCTACAGCCATTAATGGACTTCTTCAGTAGTGTCCTTCCTTCTAACTCAGGTAAGCAAACGACATGCACATGCCAGAAAAGAGTTCCTCCCTCTAGTCATGTTTCCCCACCTTAAACCGTACCCTGAATTTTTGGTGGATGTGCAGTACAGGACAATACAAGATAAGGTGAAAACAAGAATTTCTTTTCTTATACCCTCTTTTTCAAGCTCACCTGTCCTTTATTTAAGGTCTAGGTTTGCCCAGGATGACTTTAGAGTGCAAATCAAATTTCTTCAAGCTGCATAGCTTAGTCATACTTTGCAGAAGGCAATTCGATTGATGCTGCGTTCCTGAGAAAGACTTACTTAAGATAAGGACCAGATACCACATTACTGGGAAATATTAGCAAGCAACATTACCCTCCCAAGAGGAACAATACTTTTAAAGACAGGAAAAATGAATTGTTACAACCAGAGACCCAAGTAACACATTTGTGAAAGTAATGCTGAAATGCATGAATGGGTAAGCCTAACAGAAGCAGTGGTTTTCATTCCAGAGGCTTCCATCTCCCTGAGGATAAGCAGTTGCTTACCTCACAGGTACCATGCAGCCATTTGCTGGTGACAGTTGGGTGACAGAGATCTTGGTCCAGCCGGGGGGCTGCCTGTGGAAATGGGCTTTTCTGCCTGCCCAGGGCCCCACAGGATTTGAAGAAGCCTGAGGTTCTGAATGACTTCTTTGCCTTGGTCTTCACTGGCAGAGGCTTTGACCAAACCACCCAAGTCTTGGAAAGCAGACACAGGGACTGTGAGAATGAAGACCTTGTGCCCACTGTGGGAGAGGAACTGGTTCGAGACCATCTTAAAAAATCTGAACCTGCACAAGTCCATGGGTCCTGATGAGATCCATCCGCGGGTCCTGAAGGAGCTGGTGAATGAAGTTGCTAAGCCACTGGCCATCATATTTGAGAAACCATGGCAGTCAGGTGAAGTTCCCGATGACTGGAAAAAGGGAAATATAACCCCCATTTTCAGGAAGGGGAAAATGGATGACCCAGGGAATTACAGACCAGTCAGTGTCACCTCTGTGCCTGGCAAAATCTTGGAGCAGATTCTCCTGGAAGGCATGCTAAGGCACATGAAAATCAACAAGGTGCTTGGTGACAGCCAGCATGGCTTCACTAAGGGGAAATCCTGCCTGACCAATTTGGTGGCCTTCTATGATGGGGCTACAGAACTGATGGACAGGGTTCGAGCAGTTGATGTCATCTACCTGGACTTGTGCAAAGCGTTCGACACTGTCCCACACAACATCCTTGTCTCTAAATTGGAGAGAAATCAATTTGATGGATCGACCACTCGGTGGATAAAGAACTGGCTGGATGGCCGCACACAAAGAGTTGTGGTCAATGGCTCAATGTCCGGCTGGAGACTAGTAATGAGTGGTGTCCCTCAGGGATCGGTGTTGGGACCGGTCTTGTTTAACATCTTCGTCACTGACATGGACAGTGGGAGTGAGTGCGCCCTCAGCAAGTTTGCCGATGACACCAAGCTGTGTGGTTCGGTTGATACCCTGGAGGGAAGGAATGCCATCCAGAGGGACCTTGACACACTTGTGAGGTGGGCTGATGCCAACCTCATGAGGTTTAACCATGCCCAGTGCAAGGTCCTACACCTGGGTTGGAGCAATCCCAGGCACAGCTACAGGTTGGGCAGAGAAGAGATTCAGAGCAGCCCTGCGGAGAAGGACTTGGGGGTGTTGGTTGATGAGAAAATGAACATGGGCCGGCAGACCTCGCCTGGAGTATTGTGTGCAGTTCTGGTGTCCTCAACATAAAAAGGACATGGAACTGCTGGAACAAGTCCAGAGGAGGGCCACGAGGATGATCAGGGGACTGGAGCACCTCCCATATGAAGACAGGCTGAGGAAGTTGGGGCTGTTCATCGTGGAGAAGAGAAGGCTGCGTGGAGGCCTCATAGCAGCCTTCCAGTATCTGAAGGGGGCCTATAGGGATGCTGGGGAGCGACTCTTCATTAGGGACTGTATTTACAGGACAAGGGGTAATGGGTTAAAACTTAAACAGGGGAAGTTTAGATTGGATATAAGGAGGAAATTCTTTCCTGTTAGGGTGGTGAGGCACTGGAATGGGTTGCCCAGGGAAGTTGTGAATGCTCCATCCCTGGCAGTGTTCAAGGCCAGGTTGGACGAGGCCTTGCGTGGCATGGTTTAGCGTAAGGTGTCCCTGCCCACGGCAGGGGGTTGGAACTAGATGATCTTAAGGTCCTTTCCAACCCTAACTATTCTATGATTCGATGATTCTAAATCATCCCTTTCCAGGGCTGCTGCGAGCTGGATGTTGTCCCACTCCCTCCATTCACCTCCTGTGGCCACCCTTCTTAACCATTGCCTCCTCTTTTACCTCTCTCAGATATCCCTGTCCCAGCCTCTGTGGTTTTCCTCTGTCTATCCCCCTGTGACATGCTGACTCAGGGGACAGGACACCCCTCTACCCTGAGGCTTCTCAGGTGCATGCTCCCTCCCCACACTGGGCCTTCTTGCAGCTGCAGTCTACCAGCAAAAACAGAAATGGTCCCCTGCAAAGGCAGTATCTGCTGCAAATGCATCTTCCCAGATGAGAAAGCAGGACTGCAGGAGCTCACTGTTAAAGCCTGTGCTGCAGTGGTTTGACTGTGAAACTCTTTCAGACATCACAAACAAAAAGAGACTGGATACGGTGCCATTTTCATCGTCTCCTTTTGAGTCCAGCCACATGCTGAGCCCATTATTCCTCGCTCTGTCCTCACTCATTAACAGTGATACTCCATCCCTGACCTCTTTACTATTTCCTGTTGTGTACCTGTAGCCATCACATCTCCACTCAGGCACTTATTTAAGCTCAGTCTGCTCTGATCAATTCTGGCTTTCTTGGCTCTTCCATACAGGTTTAGTTTTCAGACAATTTTGTGGTCCTGCTGCAAGCTGAAGTCCCTCCAACTGTCTACTTGAGATAACTGTTCTTTATTCAGGTGGACATGAGTATTGTGCTTTGATGAACACTATACTCCAGTGTCTCATTAAAACAAACAGTTTGGCAGCCTGGGTGGCATAAGTTTCCTTTGGAGCCATCCTCCTCTCCCAGTCTGCCTCTGATGTCTCCCTCGCTTCCCCATTTCTACCTTCATTCCTCCTTATTAATAGTCCTTGTGAATTAGTTTTTCTCAAAAGGAAAATAAAAAGAAGTTTCACACAAGTTGTCTGATGATGTGACTTGAGTTTTGAAGGCCTGTCATATGTATCAGGGTTCAGATGACCTGATGTGAGAGCTGCATGTGTGAAAACACACAAACTACCACTGCAATGGGCTGTAAGGGATTAGTGCTACTGCTGGTTCAGCAATGATGTGTAAGGGGCCCAACCACAACAGAGAGGCGGGTAAAGCCCCTTGCACTGTGCTCCAAGGAGGAGTACTTCCAGAGCTAAATGAAATGCACCAGAGAGAGTGGCTTAGCAGGGACAGAGAAAGAAGAATGCTAAAGCTGAAGAACAGACAGTTCCCCAAGTATTTCCAAATCACAGGTGCTGCTTTCCACATCCCCATAGCTGTGGTGTTGTACAAGCAGCATCTAGGCTATGAACAGTCTCTTGAGGCTGATGAATACAGCAGTGCCCCAGACCAGAGCTGCAGGCATGAACTCATGGAAAAGGCACCAGTAAATGCTGTTTCATTTTTCTTTCAGACGGAACATTTTATACCATCACATGTAAAGCCATAATAAAGCCTGTAACAATGGTATAACAAGAGCACTTCAAAAACAAGTCTTCACATACATACAGCAAACTATCTTCCCTAAAACTGTGTGGTTTGGTTGATACACCAGAGGGAAGGAATGCCACCCAGAGGGACCTCGACACGCTTGTGAAGTGGGCTGATGCCAACCTCATGAAGTTTAACCATGCCAAGTGCAAGGTCCTGCACCTGGGTCGGAGCAATCCCAGGTACAGCTACAGGTTGGGCAAAGAAGAGATTCAGAGCAGCCCTGCAGAGAAGGACTTGGGGATGTTGGTTGATGAGAAAATGAACATGAGCTGGCTTCAGTGTGCGCTTGCAGCCCAGAAAGCCAACCGTATCCTGGGCTGCATCAAAAGGAGCGTGACCAGCAGGTCGAAGGAGGTGATCCTGCCCCTCTACTCTGCTCTTGTGAGACCTCACCTGGAGTATTGTGTGCAGTTCTGGTGTCCTCAACATAAAAAGGACATGGAACTGTTGGAACAAGTCCAGAGGAGGGCCACGAGGATGATCAGGGACTGGAGCACCTCCCATATGAAGACAGGCTGAGAAAGTTGGGGCTGTTCAGCCTGGAGAAGAGAAGGCTGCATGGAGACCTCCTAGGAGCCTTCCAGTATCTGAAGGGGGCCTATAGGGATGCTGGGGAAGGACTCTTCATTAGGGACTGTAGTGATAGGACAGGGGGTAATGGGTTAAAACTTAAACAGGGGAAGTTTAGATTGGATATAAGGAGGAAATTCTTTCCTGTTAGGGTGGTGAGGCACTGGAATGGGTTGCCCAGGGAGGTTGTGAATGCTCCATCCCTGGCGGTGTTCAAGGCCAGGTTGGACGAGGCCTTGGGTGAGATGGTTTAGTGTGGGGTGCCCCTGCATGGCAGGGGGCTTGGAACTTGATGATCTTAAGGTCCTTTCCGACCCTAAATATTCTATTCTATGATTCTAAAAATAGAGCAACTATCAAAAGAGCACTTAACTGTGCTGAGATCTTTCATATAAGATTTTAAAGTATGTATTTGCACTATGTCAACAGTTGGATCACAAATAAAATTCAAAGGAATGCAATCCTGATGTAATAAATTAGCTGCCTCCAGAAACCTAAAGGTATCAAGCTGTCACACAAGGGATTTCAATCCATAACTCTAATATAACCTCTGCAGTTCTTTCAACAGCTTTAGTCTTCACAGATGAAGAGTTCGACCTGATAATTCGTAACAGAAAGAGGCTTTCCTCTACATTCACTGATCACTGCAGGAGACTATAGCTTACAGTAAAGCTTGCAACCCAGTAAGACTTTTCGCTTTCCTCCCACCTGTTATATGTGTGCATTCAGACATGAGCCCTGCAAGTGTTAAGTTCTATATACCATGTATTCCAAGGGAAAAATGCTTCCATAGATATGTGAAAGGAGACTCCCAAGTAGATGGAAAATTTGCTTCCGATACAGCAATAACATGGTTTTAGGAGTGCTGAAATGTGCTGTCCCGGCATCCTCAAGATACGTGCAGCTCCTGGAGTCCAGTATGTGATTGGAGACTCACAAAATTGATGAGGTTGGAAGGGCCCTCAACTCCTTGCAGCTGGGTCTCCTCCAGACACCATCTCATCCAACTTCACCTTTCAGAGCAGGTTGCTGCCCAGTCAGGTTTTGAGTATCTCCACTGTTGGAGACTCCACAGCCTCTCTGGGCAACCTGTGCCAGCATTTGACCACCCTCACAAGTGTTTCCTGTGTTCACATGGAATTTCATGTGCTTTAACTTGTGCCCAGTGCCTCTTGCACCATCAGTGGGCACTCTGGAGAAAGGTCTTTCTCCCTCCCTCTTCCTTACTCCCCATGCCGCCTTCCTCCCCAGGAGGGATTTTTACACATGGAAATCCAGTGGAAACAGTAAGAATTTTACTCCCCAAATTAAGGATCAGGCAATTGTTTCCTCCAGTGTGATCGCTTCAGTGCATGAAAGCTCACAGAGGCTTTCACAATGACATTTTCATAAACCCTTTGGTCTGGAAGCCTAGAGAAGATTTGCCTTCTCCGAGTTTCTGAAGGTGTGTGGCTTGACATAGTGGTGGTGAACAGTATCAGTCTCAAATATTTCTTTGGGTACACTTAAAAAGGACATTTCTGAAAATGAATTTGACTCTGTCTTCTAACCTGTGCTTATTTTTAGGAAGGTGTGGGCGAGACAATAATAAAGATAGCAGTATCTTGAAAGAAATGATGAAGCATGACATTTATTTTCACCCTTCTTCAAAACCCCTTTTTATTGATCTGACTTGTAAAGTTTATAACTACTGATGTAGAAAGATAAGCAAAGGGACTGGGCATGCTTAGGAGAAGTGAACTGTGAAAATCCCTTAAATGCCACAGAACAAAAAGGTAGTTTTAATCACTGAAGTGATCTAAGAAAATGATAGATATATCTGCAGACTCTTTCCAAATATCCCATACTAATACTACTTGTCAATCACCTACTAGCCAGAGAGACTACAAGACAGAAGTCTTCAAGCAAAGAAGTTAGAAATTTCTGTATAACATTATTCAGTGCAGTAGCCTCAGAGTAATGCAGACAAAGTCGATATCATAAGATACAAGTGCTTTACAGAGGTGAAAGTTTGGATAAGTAGTTTGGATATTTGACTAAAAGGGAGAACACTGTCTCTTTCAGCTGGAGGAGGGAGAGCAGGATTTAAGACAGACATATTGCATACTTCCAGCTTGAACTTTACCTTATTTTACATGTATTTTGTGATTATGAGATCAGTGTCTGCAACTCTAAATTTGAAATATTTGACAAAGCTTCAGTGGTGAGAAGAAGTTCCTCTATCTAGAACAGCTATAATTCTAGCATGGACCTACATTATGGCCATGCTTCTTGCCAGGGCAAACCATCCACATGCCTGGTGTTCACTACCCAAGAAAAAATCAGATTAGACGAGGCTTGCTCTAACAATACTACTAACATCTTGCTATCTCTTTCCAGCACTATGCTCCATGATATTTTTGGTTGTTGCAAGGCAAGTTCCCCACAAACACCTTTCCTTGTGTATTTTCATGAGAATGTTGTTAATTTATTCATGGCACTATCATTCCAGGCGTTCCATGGTGTAACAGTTTATACTGATATATGCAACAGCATGGGAAAACTGCAAGATCACAAAGAATAAAGATAACCCAAATAAAGAGGAATGGTGCTGAAGAATCATAACAAATACTGAGGCTGATCAGTATCTCAGTAGATAAACTGAATAGACTTATCCAGGTGGTTTGTAGAAGTCAGGCTAAGGATGGCTTTCAACAGTATCTACAGCATGGTTCATTTTTGCTGTAGCAACAACTGGGACATAATGTCATTCCTCAATATTTGCTGGATGAAGAACAACAACAAAACCCCCTAATCACTTCAGGACACCTGAGCAGCCTCCTGCTGAAGAACAGTAATAGCCTTGTTCCTCCAGTCCAGAGAACTTCTAGCCAGGAGAGGGGGGATATATGGGGCTAGTTTAGGACAAAATGAAGGCTTTGTCAAACAATCAGTCCCAGAGTCTGCACTGTCTGTGAGAGGCTTTCCAACAGCCTCATGCTATGTATGTAACACATATATGCAGCCTACTGTCTCTGTCTCTTGCTGTGGAAAATAACAGAAGAAACACTGATGCGATACACATAATTCACATCACTTAACACATTTCCAAATAGCACACGGTTATTATAAGAAGCTGCACCATAAGAACACATCTAGAGCAGAGCAAGAACACGTGCAATGGATACAGGGGTGTGTTCAGTATAAATGTATTTAGAGACCCCCATCTGGATGGTGTGAGTTACCACATTGACACTACCACCACTATTGCTTCTGAAATTTTGGGGGTCTTAATAGACTTTTGAGAGGAGCCTGTCTGGTTTTCCACCACCCACCAATTATACAGGTCAGATCAACAGAATTTCCAGAAAACTAAATTGTAATAAAACCAATTTCCATGGAAAGTGCTGCTGCATTTTTCAGTCAGGTTCACTAACTCTTACTGTGACTGTTTTCCAGAAACACAGACAGATTGCTCCTTCCTCCCTTTAGCCATTTACAGCCAAATTTTGACAAGCTTGGAAACCTTTGACCCCATGCCTACATCTTTCTTTTCATCTTTTAAAGTGCATTTTCCTGCACTGTCTTAAAATGGGATTCATCAATCCCCTTTAGTGCTTTCTCCCATTTTCCTCTTCTCTCTCTAATACATTATAGAGATTAAGTCATGTTTTGTTATGAAAGCTATTTTTTTTCTTTTCTCAATTTCCTGGAATAAAAAATAAAAATAAAAATTTAGACATTTCACTAACTATATTTTCAGAAAGATTTTGGCTGAGAGGGACCTTCTTCATTCCTGACATCATCTCTAGTATTCTGTTTTCAGTTTTCCCTCCCTATTCCACGTGAAGAAGGTGCACTTTTCCAGAGTTCATGGTCATTGTTTGTTGATTGTTCAGATTTCTGAGAATATAACAAGCAAATTTGTAGTTAATGGGGTCATGCTAACAATAGTGTCCTAAAACAAACAGCGCGGTTGGTTGATGTTTGAACAGCAATCAAGTTCACTGAAGCACAAATATTTCTTTGCATATGCTTTCAGACACTCGTTGAAACCACTCAGAGTAAAATGCAAGAGCCACTGGAGAGTGCAGCAATCTTTGGCACAGAATGGTGGAGAATTCTAGCCAATATATGAAGCAGAACTGAGCAGACAAGAATATTATCTACATGAAGTCTGCATAATACCTACAGAAAAAAAAATGAAAGAGAAAAAAAATGAAAATACCGCTGCATTTTAATCTAATTAATATGAAAAGAAATCAATAAATACTACATCTTAAATAAAGCTCAATTAAAAAAAAATGAGGGGCAGCAGAAGAGGATTTAATTAGACTTGCATTTTGTGTCTACATAGCACAGAGTTTTGTTTGGAGAGCTCTTCATCATACGCCAGTGCTCATACAAACTAGCAATAAACCAGGGCTTCTGCTTTTTAAGTTATAGGTGAAAGAAGTAAAGGGAATGGTAAGGCAATTTTTCAACAAGAAGGAAACCTTGTCCCCAAATAAAGCCACAATGAGTGGGAGGGGTTTGGAGACATGCAGATAGATTCTTTTGTCACTCTGTTAATCTGCTGTTAGCTTTAGCACTTGGAAAAATAGATGAATTGTGACAGAAACAAATAATGCACAGTATAGGCACCCATACAGCCCCAGAGCACACTCACCCATACTGTAACTCACTGATCGCTGAGCCAGTGCTAATGACTGCAGAGAGCAAGCATTCAGAGGTGCAAGCCAAAGATCTTATTGCTTAATAGAATTGGATCTCCCAACATACACTTCAATTTCATCTCTGCTTACTGGGAAGCTGCTAGAGAATTATCCTCCTCAAACTCCATCAGTCAGAGAGCACATCTCACCCCAGTGCTGAGAACATGCAACTCCGCTTCGGTTAAAACATCTACATCAGAATAGCAGCAAGTTTACTTTCTTATGACATTAGCAATTCTACAATGATTACTCCTGCAGCAACCAAACATTTCCTCTCTTTTCCCTTATTTTTCAAGCCTGTCAGCTCTGGTGGTCTTTGACATCACATGATAAATTTACACTACTCACTCCTGTCCTAGAAAAAGCCAGTCTGAGATTTGGTTCCTACACCAGGAACACACATTCCTGTTTTTTTTGACACCTTGTATTGCACTGGGCTGATCCCTACCCAGCAATCCCACAGCAGCAGAAACACCTGTACTGTTTTAAGTACCTGGGCTAAGCCAGCGCAGTAGCTTGATATTTTTAGGCAGTCCTTTTTAATACTTTGACTTCAGCTCTCAATCCATGAGAACTCAAATGCCATGTGGAGGTAGATGGTGATACCGTGGTAGTCTGAGACTGTCACAGTTTTAGTAGCCATGCGATGAAGATGGTTGGGCTTCATGGGGTTGAGACCTTCCCTCCAGCCAAAAGCAGACCACAGCTTAGCTCTTGCCCTTTTCAGCTTGCTCTGCACATCTCTCTCTCCTTCTAAATAACAAGTAACAGGTAAGGGGACA
The DNA here is from genome assembly GCF_028554395.1 of Pezoporus wallicus. Taxonomy (NCBI): domain Eukaryota; kingdom Metazoa; phylum Chordata; class Aves; order Psittaciformes; family Psittacidae; genus Pezoporus; species Pezoporus wallicus. The sequence goes on from NW_026642654.1 coordinate 5,615,194, forward strand.
CAACCTCACTTCCTACAAGGGTCAGTTTGTCACAGAATCACAGAATCCTAAGGGTTGGAAGGGACCTCAAAAGATCATCTAGTCCAACCCTCCTGCAAGAGCAGGGTAACCTAGAATACATCACACAGGAACTTGTCCAGGCGGGCCTTGAATATCTCCAACGTAGGAGACTCCACAGCCGCCCTGGGCAACCTGTTCCAGTGCTCTCTCACTCTCACAGTAAAGAAATTTTTCCTGATGTTCACATGGAACCTCCTATGCTCCAGTTTACACCCATTGCCCCTTGTCCTATCACTGGACATCACTGAAAGAAACCTAGCTCCATCACCCTGACACTCACCCTTTACATATTTGTAAACATTGATGAGGTCACCCCTCAGTCTCCTCTTCTCCAAGCTAAAGAGTCCCAGCTCCCTCAGTCTCTCCTCATAAGAGAGATGTTCCATTCCCTTAATTATCTTTGTAGCTCTGTGCTGGACTCTCTCCAGCAGGTCCCTGTCCTTCTTGAACTGAGGGGCCCAGAACTGGACACAATATTCCAGATGTGGTCTCACCAGGGCAGAGTAGAGGGGAAGGAGGACCTCTCTTGACCTACTAACCACACCCTTTCTAATGCACCCTAGGATGCCATTGGCCTTCTTGGCCACAAGGGCACATTGCTGGCTCATGGTCATCCTCCTATCCACCAGGACCCCCAGGTCCCTTTCCCCTTCACTACTGTCCAGCAGGTCAGCCCCCAACCTGTACTGGTACATGGGGTTGTTCTTCCCCAGATGCAAGACTCTACACTTGTCCTTGTTGAATTCCATCAAGTTCCTCTCCGCCCAACTCTCCAGCCTGTCCGGGTCTCGCTGAATGGCAACACAGCCCTCTGGTGTGTCAGCCACCCCTCCTAGTTCAGTATCATCAGCAAACTTGCTGAGGGTACACTCAGTTCCCTCATCCAGGCCGTTGATGAAAATATTAAACAGCACTGGTCCCAGCACCGACCCCTGAGGGACTCCACTAGTCACAGACCTCCAGCTAGATTCTGCCCCATTGACCACAACTCTCTGCCTTCTTCCTTCCAACCAGTTCTTGATCCACCTCACTGCCTGATCATCAAGCCCACATTTCCTTAGCTTATCTATGAGGATGCTGTGGGAGACAGTATCAAATGCCTTACTGAAATCAAGAAAAAACATATCTACTGCTCTACCATCATCCATCCACCTAGTTATTTGCTCATAGAAGGCTATAAGGTTGGTCAAACATGACTTCCCCTTGGTAAAGCCATGTTGGCTGCTCTTAATGACCCCCTCATCCTTGATATGTCTAGAGACACTGCTTTATGACATGGAAGAGGTTTGGTTCTTCTGTTGGCATAAGATAAAGTGTTATTGCTTCATAAGCATCTATTTTACTTGCTTGTTCTTATTAGTAGTAGTATTATTACTCTTTCATCAGTTTTTCCAGAATTACTTTTCTTGCTCCCTGCAAGGAAAATGTCATGAGTTTGCCATTCTCCTGGCTTTGCCAGACCTCCCATGAGGGCAGTCCCATACCAGGGCAGGGATGCTCCTCTTTGCATGCACATGTCCTGTTTTCAGAGTGGCAGCAGTGGCAGAGCAAAGTGCAGGCATCCATGGAGTGGTAGTACCATCTCTCCATGGACACATCCCAGTGATACAGTTGGGATTTCAGCGGGCAAAGCAACTAGCTGAAGAGTACATGGGATCATGAGGATATAGCTCGTCATGAAAAGCTGAGTTTGTACAGATTTTATGGACTTCAGGAGAAAGGGTGGCTAAAGTTCCAAGCACATGTAGAGGCATGCAGGGTCAACCAGAAGAAGCAGGCTGTGACTGCCATCACAACAGCCAGACAGAGAGTATTTCTATGTACCAGCCCAGCCAGGCCTTGCATAGGTGGTTCTGCTACAGCATTTCTTTAGGCTGCAATTTAGGAGATTGGCATCAGGTACTAATTGTCATCCATCTTCAGGATCTCTGAATTTACTGCCTTTTTGCCAGTCTCATATCACAGGCAATATTTGCAAAAGCTTGGTATTTTCAGAAGTTGAGTTGCAGCACAACTTGATTATCAGCTTCGACGCCAATATTTATAGTACATAGCTATATGCTTGTCCACAGTTATCAGTATTTAGCCAATTCAGTTCACTGTCAACAGTTTTGATTCCTCCTAGCTGGCAATTACAGCAGTGTGATAGAATCCCGGGTGCACGTTAGTGTGCTGATTAGCAGTTAGACTGTCTTTGGTCTCATCCCCACCAAGCTTATCCTGCTTACAGTGACTAACACACCAAAACTGCTCAGTAATTGCAGCTGTGGAGACTGAAGCAGCTCTGTTAGAGCTTGGTATGCTGTCTGCATCTCACATAGTGTCACCACAGACCACATTCAAAGTTTGCTGAGGCAACCCCTAAGGAAATCTCCCAGTCAGCCATCTACAGACAGAAAACCAACTAGAAATACATAAGTACATAGAAAAACTGTGTAGAGCTCTTTATCTGCACATACAACCCCCCCAAAAAAATGTGGAAGAATGCAGCACAGCTTGCAAATTGGAGAGAAGTCAACTAGATAATATATGTCCATAATGATATGGAAATAGGGACCCTCACAAAGAAGTTTGGTGCTGCACAGAACCAGATGCACATTGACAGAAAGTCTCGCTGCTCATTCTCACTAAAGAGGACAAAAATAAAGACTAGAGGAATCATAAGGAAAAAAAAGAAATGTGCTGTAAGTACAAAATTTCCACAGCACAATCCTAAGTAATGTAATACAAAAATGTCTTACAGCTCATGAAAATAAAAGCCAACATTAGCTGCATGTCCTCATGGTTTCTTACCCTGAGAGGCATAATACATCATGAAAAGCAAAGGGGCTGACAGCAGCAGAGTCAGGCAAAGAATACTCTTTTAAGAGTGGGCCTTGGGGGTGGGAAAGAGAGGGAACAAAATAAAACCATGGCTGTCTCCCTGGACTGTGTAGCATGTGACACTATCTGATAAGTTGAGCTAGGATGCAATATAGCACCAACAAGGATCTGTGAGGATATTTTCAGAGGACGCTGGCCCGCAAAGTGAGCGTCTGGGAATTCCAAAATAGCAGACTCCCACCAGCCCTAGTGCTGGCATTTGCTTTAGTTCACACTTTATTTCACAACGACCTACGGACCATCCTCTCCAAACAACTCATTTATGCTGAGCACATCTGCCTGAAACCGGGACCCCAAGCCTCTCTATAGGGAGAGTCTTAATAGTAACTTGACTATCATGCATCTTTACTGGAAAAAGCCAGGACTGAAGCCAAGTATGAGGAACTTGTCAATATGCTCCCATTCATATCACACACACAACTAATCTGAGCTTTCCATCTTTTTGAAAGGCATTGATCAGTGACACCAACCAAAGCAATTATACTTCAGAGTCACACTGTTCCCTGTATCAGTTTACCAGGCTAATCCAGAAGATATAGGGGCAATCTTTTAAACTGAACTAGTGAGATTCAAGAAGGGAAAGGGTCTAATAAGTAAACATGAGCTTATTTTCAGCTTGCTTTTTAATTTCTGGGAGACATACTGTTTAATACATTGTAAGCTTGACCACACGCTGAAGTGCATGCTCCTTACCTCAGAGAAGACCAGCAGCTTGCTGACCAGGAGAACAGCAGACTTCCACTGTCAGGGGTTTTAACACATCACCACCAAAACAGACAAAACCTGGATTGCTATGACCATCAGCTCATCATCAAAGGTAAAACCTCAGACATGCCCCAGAGCAGAGCTGCTGATATCAGGAGAGATGCTGTATGCTGTGTAGATTGACTTATCCTCATACTCTAGACTCCCTACAGTTGTTCTAAAGGTAAACACCACTAGATGAAAAGTCCTTGGCAAGATCAGTCATTCAGTTATTAACTTGTGCTTCTATGATTATCTTACTTATTTGCTATGGGTGGTATTTAGTTTTCATCTTTCCCACACCATCTTACCAAGAGCTGCAAAACTCCACCCACCCTCTTAATTTCTCCAGAGGAAAGGTACAGATTCCTTCCCTCTTCCCTGCCATTATTTCCTGCAGATGCTCCCGGTCTCTCTGGAGCAGGTAATTAAGGAGGTAATTGTGTGGAGCAGAACTCTTGCAGTTAGCAAAAGTTGGTAGGAAAGGCTGCTTTCTTTTCATGAAACAGAAAATCCTATAGCTTAGTTTTGATTGTTTCTGCTTATCTTCAGTCAAACACTGGTACCTGATGAGAAAATAGCTTCTCTTCTCCCTGCCCAGCTTGATTTGGTTGTGATGGCAGATTGGGGAAGCAATCAATCCTTCTTTCAGAATAATTGCCACTAAGCCCCAGCTGGCCCTGCTCCGTTTAATTCAAAGGGTCCTAGGAAAAACATAAACTAGGCAGCAGTGACAGAGGCAGGATGTTTCATATCAATGTTTGCAAAAATCTGCAGCAGCAGCTTAACACTCATTCAAGGGAAAAGCAGCAGCAAGAAAGAGTTGGAGGAGGGGGAGGAGGGAGCCCAGGGAGCTGAGATTAACACAAGCCACTGTTTTCTATTAGAGTGATTATTTTCCCCCATCTTCTTCTGAATAATTTTTATAGGTCTACCTGAAAAATTATGCAAGCCGCACAAGATTAAGCAAGATATGTTCCTGGTGTCCCTGGATAGAGCTGTTTACTTGTGCTGCAATCTCCTTACTGCACCTGCAGGACTTCTGGCAGAAGTGGATTTCCGCAGCAGGATTTCCAGGCTTAGAACTGTTTGCATATGTTTGTCCTGAGGACTGAAGGCAGGCAGCTCGAGTTGTCATTGCTATCTGACTGACATCACTTTTTGGGTTTGTTTGTTGTTTTGTTTGTTTGGGTTTTTTAACCGTGATGTAGGATGTTTCCAGGGAAAGACTTCTTTGTATTTAAGAGAGTATAAATAAAATTAACTCATCCAAGCTCAGCTTTCTTTTCTAATTCTTCTTATTCATTCTTCATTTGCATTTATTTTCTTTTGCATTTAATCTGTGCTGTCCATCTCTACGCTGCTTTTTTCCTGTACTCATGGCCTTACTCAGGGTTATTTATCAGCTCTTTCCTGTTTTTAAATGCAATCTTTCCCTTTTTCTCATTCTAGCATTCACACCCACACTTTCTCTTCCACCCTCTAACTGTCGCCAATGTCTATTCATTGCTTTGTTAGCTCTCTGCCTTTCTTACTAGGATTGATTTCTGTAACCCTACTGAAAAGAAAAGGGAGGAACTTCTGCCCAGCCCAGCCAGGGTGGCAGGAGTGAGTGGGCAGGAAGGCCTGGTGGCATGCTGACAACCCAGGGTGGGGAGAAGTTATTTTTCTGCTGTTAGCATCCATGCTTTCCCTTTTCATTCTCTGCTCACTGTTGTTCTCCGCCTTTCATCTTCTCCTAAAGGACGTGCTGCAGAATTAGCACTGTAGCACAGCAAAATCCTTTGTTCCTTAGAGGTGAAATGGTGTAACCAAAGAGAGAATGAAAGTCAAGTCTCAATGCATTCAATGTAATGTTTAGTTTCTAAGCTAGAATTGCAGTTGCTGTAGGCTCACAACAGAGAAAATGGAGAGACAAACAATTTCAGAAGGAGAGTAGAGTCTTTTCTTATTCAAGTAGCTATGTAGGGAGATTTGGAAATCCACTTCTTACTAAACAGCACCTACAGATCAGAGAATATCCAATAGGAACCAAAGATCAAACAGCTCTTAAACTCATCTTTCTGCATTAGACTGTGCTGCCTCAGACATGCAGAGACACTGAGGCTTTGTTCTAATACACATGTGCATAGACCTCAGATGTCCCTCTTGGGGCTTGACTCAGTGTTTGATCCTTTGACTACAGCTCCGTTGAATCTAGGCAAAGCCATTGAGGTGGAGCTTGTGCTCTTGATGACCAAAGAGATCCCACCATAGAGACTTTCCTTGCCAAGACTTTGTAATAGACCAGATACATGATGTAAGACAAATGTTTCAGTCATGCACCTGAAATCATTTTCATCAGTATGCTAGATCTGTGCAACAGATTCATCAGTGGATTATTTCATTTACATTTTTAAGAGACTACATCTACAACAGAGAAGGTGATTAGATACACAGCAATAAAGGTACTTGGAAGGGACATTGTTACATGTATTAATTGCACATACTTTGCTATTGTGTTTTCCACAGCTTTGGAGTGTTCCATTTCCCCAGTAAAGAGCTCCCATTACAATCCTGGTGTACTTGTAAATCAGAAAGTCAGAGGCACAGAGGGATTTTTTGCTACAAAAGCTGGGTGGATGCCCTGAGATGGTTTAGTATCAAGCCATATTAAACCTGATAATTTTTAATGCCATCAAAAAATGGCAGAAAAGCTGCTTGCATCATATTTATGTGAGCTTAAGGAAATAAAGACAGCCTAGCAGCCCCACCAGAAGCAAGTTTTGAGGCTTACTCTTCAGTATGGCCTTTGGCTAAGCATTCAGCACGTGCATGCTTCTTGACCAAACCACCCATGCAGCTCTGAAACAGGCAGGGTACATGCTGCCACCACCCCTGACACAGCAAGGGTAGGGTCTGCCTCTGGCTCAACCTGTGGCTGGGGTAGAGGAAGGAAAAGAAAGCCATTGTAGAGGGGAACTAGTGTTTCTATAGCAAGAGCAGGAAGGGTAGTAAGGATTTGGGAAGGGGAGGGAGCATTTTGGAAAATGATAGAGATATAGGCTTCAAATTTGTGTGAATCTAGGCTTCATTAACTGTACAGCTTGAATGACAGAAAGACCTGTTTGTCTTTATCATGGCAGCTCTTAGGGCATGATGGTCCCCTAATAGCTGTATGAACAGAGCATAGGAGAGTGAGGCCCTTAATGGGTTTGTGAACATGAAGGCACTATTACAATACAAATAACCATCAGGGCTGTATGCTCAGAGACAGTTAGGAGCAGCGGCAATAATTATCTTTCAATCCAAGCAAACCTGCACAGGCAGCTCTATCGTACTGCAGCAGCCAGCCAAAGATTGATACCAGAGTTGCAGCTGGAGACTGCCATGACCAATTTGTCCCATGGGGAAAAGCCTTGCAAGGGGCCTGTTGCTTGTGAAAACTGTCCTGATGGCTCTGGTGGGGATCTTTCCAAGTGCCAGTGAGCATTGAGCTAATACTGTGTTCTCATCACCTGCATCCCAGGTGCTTTAGAAGGAACCTGGTGGTTCCCTAAAATCATCATCTGCTGGTGCAAGAAAATCCCAATTATAATGAACAGAGCTGCTTTAGCCGATTCCAGCTATCACCTCTTGCAGGAGTATTTTGTTCATTCAACACTGAAACTTAGCCAATTCAGAAGAGAGAGCTACCAGAAGGAAAAAGACTCTGTGGCAAATTTTGAGACAGGAAGGAGGAAAACTTATTTGAAATGCACCAAGGGAATTGTTTGGGTTGTAATTTGTCCAAGAAACCAGAGGCAGCACAACCTGTTCATGAGGAGAGTGTCTGCTAAGGAATGAGCAAAGGTAGCAGCCAGGTTTACAGTGGTTTCTGAACAGGACAGCAATGACCGGTGTGCAGGAGTGGCCAGGGGACAGGCTGAGCAGCGATATGCAGAGCCATCTACTTGGCTATGCTGGCTGCTTGCATGCCAGGCCATAGATCACTGCCTGGGCTGGTAGCTGAGAGCCCATCATATCTCCTGACCAAACCTCCATCTGTCAGCTATCAGGTAAGCCAAGGTCCCCCACTTGGAAATGTACACATGTAATCTGAGCAGAATCATTCCATTAGGTCACTAACACTGCATTTTTGTGGCTCCTTTCCAGTTGTTTGTTACAGACCATTCAATGTCTATTCACAGAAAACTACTGGGAGACAAACCGTCCGAGAAGATTTGGCTCAGCTCACAGACTGCCTGTTTCGTGTATGCCTGAGCAGATGAGGATGGGCTGTCCTTGCTGTCAAAGATGTTAATACGGATTCTTCCTCCAGGGCTGTGGGACAGGCCAGCAGGTCATGGCCCCTCTTCTCACTAGAAGGGAAGTGAGGAGCGGGATCACAAAACTCCAAAAACCTAAAATCTGAACCTGTAAGATGCTCAGAGTTGAGCCAGGTGGCCACCATTTATTTTACAGTTTCAGATTCTAGGTTTTTTGGAGTTTTGAGTTTTTTGATGTGGGTTTGGGTTTTTTTTTTTTGTGGAAAGGGTCCTCGGCGTCAAGCTAATCTATTGACATGGGTAAGAACAGAGAATCCTTCCCACTTCTACCCCAGCAAACATAGATAGACAAAGAGCAATCAGTATAGCAAGAGAAAAGCTCCCAGTAAGGCAAATGACCATGTGGAGAACTTCTTCATATCAATGGAATTGGGGATGAATTTCTTGAGAGGAAATATTGTCCTCTGCTTTGTGGCTGAAATAATTATTTAAAACCAGATAAAAGCAAACAAACAAACAAAAACAATCCAAAACCCCAACAAACAAACCCCCCAAAAATCCCCAAACACAAAACTTGTAGATCCATACAGTGCTGACTGGAAATTAGGGAATTTTTGAAAGCAGCTATATAGGTTATTTGATTTCAAAGGATCTCATAGGCTTTTAAGCTGCTTTGGCAGCTGTGCAGATCCCCCACGCATGGTCTTTAGGGATTAGATTTGTTTTGAAGACCTGGCCCAGCTGGTGAGAGCAGGACTCCTCTTACCCATCTACCATTCATTAGGTGTCAAGTCCAACTTGGCCCTCTACAGACACCGGGAGGACATGCACCTCCATAGGGCATTTGGTCCCGGCCACAGGAGATGTCTGCAAAGGCAAGCCCTGAGGGACGACCCCTGGACAAGGCACTATGCTTTTGGACCACTGATGTTAGGGAAGTTGCCATCTCACCATAAAGATGAAGCCATTGAGGGTACTCCATCCATCGAGTCTAGAACTTCACATGGAGTTTTCCAAGTACTACTTAACTGCGCTTCTTCCAGAAAAATGGGAGAACAAAAACCTTGTAAAAACAGTCTCATTGATCAGAAATGATGACATTTTTGCTTTGCTTTGAACATTCAAGCTGTACATGGCAATATTCAGAGTACTTACCTTCAAAGCTCACAGCTCTCAGTTTCCCCCGTAGTTTGTCCAGAGCTCTCTCTTCTCTCCAACAGCTCCAGGTGAATGCAGATCCCAAACGTGTTTGCTGTCTGACAAAGTTGACCTGTGAACACTGAAGCTGAATGTTGTTAATAAGTAAATGATCTTGCAAGGTAACATTCTAAAAAACTCTGCAGAATTGGCCTTGTGCTACTCATTATTTAAGCAAACCTTTTCCTTGTGCTTAGATAATTGAAAGCCTCCACTGCTTGGAGTGCTCCACACAGGATAAGGCCAACTTACCCTCAGGGACCCATGAAAAGCCATGAACCCAGCAACATACATGAATGCATTTGAATCTCTAAGAAAATATTTCCACTGCTCACTTCTCTTTGGTGAGCTTCTTTTAAGCATAGGTAAATTGCATTACTCCATTTTCTCTGAATGATTTCTGATTCTTGATAGATAATGGATCTTTTTCATAATGCTTTTCTTTTTGAGAAGCATCTCTGGGAAATACAGACCTTTTGGGCCACACTGCTCTGTGCTGAAATTCTCTGAGGGTTCTCCATCCCTTTCTTCTTGCTTGTTAACATCATGGTGCTTGAATGAATGCCTCTTGGTGCAGCCTTTCCATACCAACAATTGCAGTGACTGGTCAGAAGAAAGTCACCTGTGTTAGAAGGTGGTGAGCAGGTGGGCTGTGTGATGAGGTGATGGTATCTACTACCTACTTAATGAGGAGAACTGTAAGACCTGTGTTCTTGAGAAAGAGAGGTAGAGTAGTGTCATGTAGCTTTGCTTAGGAAAGGATCATTTGGTTACTGTCATGACCACTGGAGATTCACAGAAGGAGCATTTTTCTCCAGAGGATTAAAAAAGCAAATCTTACCTCAGTAAATGACCAAAGCTAAAAAGGACATCAAATCACATCAGAGACCTGCATTGCAGGTTGGAATCGCCCATGAAGCAGGTCAGGAAAATGAATTTGCTTTAAACACCCAAGCCCTATGATACAATCTGCTCACATGGTGTTCATGGGCACAAAACAAGCACAAAATCATATCGAGGTAAAGACTTTGAAGTCTATATTATTTCACCTGCTGTTGCCTATGAACCACAGCAAGGATCATCTTGTCTTCACAGAACACTCACGCCAATTCTCCCCACAGGGTGTCAAAAAATGAAACTGGAGCAAACAAGAGGAAAGCCTGATGCTGTTTCTGGATTATTTGACCACTGTTGTGACCCACAGGGAAGCAAATATTACAAGCCATCTTTTCATACAGCAGATAATGTCCTCATTAGTCACAGCAAGAAGTCTCAGTGAGCAGAAGAAAGATGGATGAGATCCGAAGTAATTTCTAGTGCATCAAACACCTGAAGTAGCTAAATAGCTCAGGACAGAGAGCTCTGATGAGAGGATGAGTGAGAAGAAGGGATGGTGAAAGACCTGTACAGGCATGGAAAGGTGACAGAACAAGCCCAAGGCAGGAATTGGAAATGTGAAAAATATTTGACTTAGAGGGAAGGCGCAGAGCTCATGAGGAGTTTGTACACATGCAATGAGGATTTAGAGGCAGACAGAAAACTGATGGAGAATCGGAGTGTGAGGCCTGGAGCAAATATAGTTCTCTCTTAATAAGATCCAAGTCAGATCTTATTTTTGTTGACAGGACACAGCGATTTCAAGCAAGTTTTACCTATTTATGTTATCAGCAAGATCAAAATCCAGACCCAGAAGAAGCCAGGACACAATATAATCAACTCTTTGAAGTTCAGGGAACAGAACACAGGCTGATTGCAAACAAGAGAAGGAGCACTCTAATCAGTGTACCTTTTCCGATTAAGATGTATTTAAAGATTTGCAAAGCAGTGGAGTCATCAGGTGAATAGAAAAGAATACATTCAGACCTGGAGAAAAATAAAATCCATAGCCTCCTACTCCTTATTAGAAAAAGCTTTATTTAGCATAAGCAAGAAGGAGCAAGTAAAGTCAGAGATGCAGGATAGGAAGGAATTATTTTCCTTATCATTTGGAGTATTTCTTTTTAGGTGTTTTTGGGGGGGGGGTTGGTTTTGGTTTGGGGTTTTCTTTTTCAGAAAAAGAAAGCAGCAGGCTCTGAAGATTTCACTACTTATGTAAGCATAACAATCTATCACAGAAAACATGAGCAGAACAGAAAACAGCTTAAAGAATTTGCTGGTATCTGTTTGCCAGTATAATTCACCCTTAAAAATTAGCAGATAAGAAGGAAAGGATTTGCAAAGAGCAATTATAACTTACTATGAAAAGCAGAGATTAGTAGGCAGTAACTAGAATAAGCTAAATAGGGGAGAAATATTGACACTATCTTTAGATTGTAAAAATGGAAATTACATTTTTAATTCATTCTCTACCAAACTATGGAAGCAGTCAGAGTAACAACAATCATGTAATCTTAGTTCAGATTGTGACCCAAATGCTATCTTGCACAAAGAAGGGATGATTGCCTAGTATCTTCCCAGCAAATAAACTTTAAATCCACTCCCATGCCTGCTATAGAAGTTCCCCACAACAGTAATTGGCTCACATTTATGGAGATTGACTGAAAGTCTCTGAATGTTACTTAGTCTGTCTCCACAATGCTGCATAAAGATGAGCATTCAGATGGCAATTAATAGTTACTCTTGGCATCAAGTAGAAGAGATACTATCTAAGGCTAACACTGGTATGGAGATTAAATGTTACATTTGGCAAAAGTTTCTTAACAGACCATAAGGGCTCAGGTGCTTTAATGCACATTTGCTTAAATGCCTGTTCCTTTTTTTCCTTTTCTTTGATGTAGTCCTTTTAGTCTGTAGATTTGGTTCATTCAGAATTTCATGGTCACTGTGTTGCTGCCCTAGAGATACATCTCTGGGTAGCTTTCATTGCGCATTCCTTCGACAGATGACAATGATTTCCTATGTTTTCTTGCCTGGTAGGCTGCTTGGAAACGAGGGGAGGGAGGTCATTTTTGCTTAAGAATGAAGGAAAGGGGGCAGACAATTCAGAAGACAATTCTCAGTGTATCTCACTGAGAATCCTAAGGGACTAAGAAGCATGCAAATAATGCAAAACATTAGTCATTACTATAGTTCATACAAAGATGGTATTAATAAAATCCATTGTCTAAAAGCAGTTTGCATTTAGAAACAAAATCTAGGGGTTTCATCATCACAGGAGTATCAGAAAAGATAACTTTCCAAATAGTCTGCATGAGGGAAAAAAAGCCCTCCCATGTAGATCCATCAGCATTTTGTACCTGGATCAACACAGGTTTAAAGGGTTCTATTGCAAAACACAGGAGGAAGAGTTCTTGTCCTTTTCTCTGTGAAATATTAGAAATATTTAGATCTAGCTCGTAAAGATACAAAAAGTGGGCTTATAAAATATTTTAATAATAGAATCAAAAAATATTTTGGTTTGGAAGGGACCTTAGAGGTCATCTGTTTCCAACCCCTGCTGCCATGGGCAGAGACACCTTCCACTAAACCAAGCTCTTGAAACACTGCCAGGGATGGGGCAGCCACAGCTTTTCTGAGCAGCCTGTGCTCACAGTAAAGGATTTCTTCCTAATATCTAACCTAAATCTACCCTCTTCCAGTTAAAACCATTCACCCTTGTCTTATTCCTGCACGCCATTGTAAAAAGCCCCTCTGCAGCTTTTCTGTAGGCTCCGTTTAGATGCTGGAAGCTGATCTAAGGTCTCCATACAGCCTCCTCTTCTCCAGGCTGAGCAAGCCCATTTCTCTCAGCCTGTCTCCACAGAAAAGTTGCTCCAGCCCTCTGTTGATCTTTGTGGCCTCCTCTGGACTCACTTGAGCAGGTCCACATCTTTCTTATGTTTGGGCCTGTGGTGAGTTGACCTTGACTGGATGCCAGGACCAAGGGCACTCTACCATTCCCCATCCTCAGCTGGGCAAGAGAGAGAAGATACAGCAAAAGGCTCATGGCTTGAGATAAAGGCAGTTCAATAAAGTAAAAGCAAAGGTCATGCATGGAAACAAAGGAAAACAAACAATTTTATTCTCTACTTCCCATCAGCAGGTAATGTTGAGTCACGTCACAAGAATCAGGGCTTCAGTATACATAGTGGTTGCTCCAGGAGACAAACATCATACAGGATCTTTTGAATGTTTTCTTTAATAAGCAGGAGTCTATCAGTTTCATGCACAGCAGCTGTTATTTTGATGAATCAACAAGATTTCTAAGAAAGCTTATTTGACAGAAAGCACCAGATTATCAAACTGTACAAGGCATGGTAGTGCCAGTGAAACCTATGTACGTACTTCTGTCTGTACCACTTGAGGACTGTGACCCAAGTATTTCCATGCTCTACTCAATGCAGTGACGTGTGGGTTAATTTTGAATTAAATCATATTACCAATGTGTAACTTCCTTGATCCTATGCAAACAAAATAAACAAGTAAATAAATAGGACCTTAAACCCAAGCAGAATATAATCAACCTAGTCAAGAAGTGGGCTTGTAGTACTGTAAAGACAAAAATCTCCTGCTTTCAAACTTTGCTACTAAAACCCAAATAGCTCTATTTCTTACTAATGGGATTTCAAAAATAATACTCTATTACTAAATAAAGTGGTTGTTATACAATTAAGAATAGGTTTAAATAACCAAATTTTCCATTTTATTCTGTACTGCAATTATTCAGTCTTGATGAATATTTTCCAAGAAAGGCTGTGACCCAAAATTAATCTTTCTGCAGTAATGTTCTATTGATCAGTTCAGTGAATTTTAAATAAAATGCATGTGTTACATTTTTAGAGCAATAAGTCAGACAGAGCTTCAAAAAAGCCCAGAACAGTGTCTACTGTCCATCTTTGCCACAGTCCTGCTGGAAGACTGTGGGCACTTCAATCCTTCTCTCACTACTTGGAGCAACTTTCATGAAAAAGTAAAGTTACTACACTTCAGGTATGTCTCTCACATAAATATGGTGAAGTTTAATAATTCCTATCTATGATAAGTTGCAGGTTCGGGATTAAGGGTAGCAGTGAACCAAACATTAATCAACTATTGTACGAAAATACACAAGGCCTATACTGCTTTTAAATAGAACACATTTAGGCAGGAAATTGTATGAAAGTTATTAAATGTCAGGCTGGCAGTGTTCAGGAGAGTCTGCTCTAGATTTTTATTCTCAAAAGATTTGAGAACTATGAATTTGACTAAGGATGAAAACAATAAGGTTACTTTTATGTAAGCATTACAGTGTCTTAAAGTGGAGATAGGCAGTCAAGCTAGTAGAAATGTGCTATTGGGGCAAACCAACAACAGTCATGGTAGAAAACAGGACAGGGCCAGTGTAATCATCCAGTAATAGGGGACAGATATTGGTTGCATTAGATATTATAAAACTTAGTGTAATAACCACTTGAACCTTACATGAGCCATTTGGCATCATAAGAGAGACTATGCAGGACATGGAGATCCTTGTTTCTAACTTGGTGCCTTCAGCAAAAGGCCATGCTTTTCTTCAACGAAGTGCTGAACCTTAGAACATCTCACACAGTAGCTATTTCACCCTCACAACACCGAGGAATGAATTTCTTTACAGATTATCTCACATTTTCACTTTGAGGTGATAAAATGAGGATGGGTACGTGACTTGCCCAGGCAATGCCTGTCAGAGATTTTACCTCTGCAGACCCAACACTGAGATGTCTAATTTATTTGGATTTTTTAATCTAGGCACCTGAGGTAGTTGTACGGAGTCTGGCAAGAAGGGCTACGCAATAGCTAATTGTTCCAAGGAGCAGCATACGCCCATAATCCATACAGGACTGAATACAAGTTGACAGAAGACACTTTCTGTACTGCATAGGCAGGACATACTGATCAAAATTGTCCCAGGATACATGCTTAAATATAGACAGCATGAACTGAACACACAATGCTGCTCATGGCTGTGTGTTTCACTCTTCAGTGCTCCATAAATTTAAAGTGCCTGTGAGATGATAATCACTCCCATACATATGGCTCCCCGCTGTCTCTTACTGGTGCATGGGCCATGTGCAGACCTTGCTGTGCCTAAGCCGAGGGACCTGGGGAAGATCCTGGCAGAGCATGGCCAAAGGCTATCCAGTCTGGGGGCACCCCAGAGGGAAGAAGTGTACCATCATCTGCACATCCAGGAAGCACAACAGGATTAAGGGTTTCTGGAATAGCAGCCAAAGGCCTAAACTAAACCTTTCCTGAATTTTGAGTGCTACCAAGAGATCCTCCATCTACCTCTTTCTCACAGTTAGTCTTTCTCACTAACTGAGCTGCCTGGTAAAGATTTAAGGCAACAACAAAGCTGCCAGATCAGGCCTCGCAGAGCATCACAGCACAGGTATTATTAGCTCACTGCAGCTGTAGCAATGAGCAGTGCAGGGTGCAGGTGTTGCAACACAGGGACAGCTCATGGTCCTGCAGCAAGGTCCCAGGGAGGTGAAGACCTTCACTTCTTCACACCCTCAGCACTTCATGGGACCTCCCTGTCACCAGCAGTTGCTGAGGCATTTGCACATGGCGAATTTTATCTCAAGGGCTGTGTTTTGTCTGAAGCTAACAGCTGTTGTCACTCCCAGGTTGAGGTCAAACATGTTTTAAAAGAGGCTCCCTGCCCATGAACTCTGAAACAGAGGGTCAGCCAGTGGTCCCTTTATTTTCAGAGTAAGATGAGCCATTGTAGGGGTGAATAAACCTGACTAGTTGATACGTAGCTCATTATGATGTCCATACCCATTTTCTTTCAGGAAAGTAAACCTGATCTGTTGGAAACAATATCTAGGGCTTTTATACAGTAATTATAGTGAGCTAAGATCAGTATTTTAAATGAAAGTGATGACAATGCTTTATGGAATGAGTAGCAACAGAGCTGATTTAGATCCTTTATGCTGCTAATGAAATGTGAATAAGTAGGAGTCTCATTATCTGCACTTTAGTGTGTGCCTTAGATTGCTCATTATCCTTCCACATTGTGAACAGTTACTTGTGCATGTGTGTGATCCTAACAGTTTTTACACAAAAGGCTTCAAGCTTTGTTTAAGTAAGTGGTTTTTATGATTATATTTTGGTAATAAGCATAATATCTGGCTATGCACTATCCACATACAGTGCCTAATGGTTTGCAGCTTCAAAGAAAAGGAAGGTGATTTCAACAAAAGCTAGATTTTTTTCTGGGAGGAAAAAAAAAATCATGCGATTTATACAAACCCTTTTTGTTATGCAATAATTAGCATTTTCCAGGCATTCACAGTGTGGCAGCTGAAAAATGAATCTTTTAGGCAACCAGAATCACTTATGTTCGTATTGCAGGGAAAGAAGAACAGAGACAGTATCCTCTTGACCATATCTGGTTGCAGCAAAAGGACACAAAAAGGAAAGAAAATCAGCAAAGGATGAAGTCTAAACCATGGATTATTGCAGAAGGGATCCTCTTGTCCATTATGCCACAGTTTATCATCTTGCTTCTCCTGCCTCCTGTACTCTTCACATTGGTTCCTTCTCAAGTCCTACTAGCTGTTACTGGCAACAAAATCTTACCATTCTGAAAAGGAGATGGCACAGATGAGCATGGATTGGAGCCGTCAACCCCTTTGTCAGCGCACCTGAGAAGACCCAGAACTGATTAAAAAAAAAAAAAAATATACATTTTTTTCCCAAACCTCCAAGCAGACCTGACAGAACTTCTTCCAAGTGTGACAAGGATGGACTTCAGTATATTCCTCTCATAGTTATTGTGATGCCTCATGGTTTAATTAGATCTTCTGGATGTCTCTCTGCCATCTGCTCCCTTCCAAAAGCCAGCACCTGTCTGCTTGTCTTCATAAGCTCCAACACTGTCTCTTCAATGACTGGAAGAACATATTTCCTCCTTCCTAAAAGGGGGAAAATTATAGGAGAGAATAAGGACAAATATTTTAAGGTGCAAAGAAAATGTTAAAAATTAAAAACAAACCAAAACAGCACTCTTAGGATTAAAACACAAACCTTGTTTATATTTGTTTAGGGTTTCATATCTTCAGATACTTTGTTTACACCTTAGGCATGCTGATGGAAGAGGCAGCATGCACAGTGGTACTTTACCTCTCAGGTGACTCCTTCACTTGAAGGGACTCTCTTTGGCCATTTCCCTCATGGTAGGATTTGGATAGCAGTGCTGTTGGGTCATGTATCTGGAATCTGGCACTGACCGCAGAAGATCACATGATGCAGGGCCCTGCAGGGTCTTTCCTACCATTGATGCCTCCAAAGCCTGAGGTCATTTCTCCATTTCACATCTACAGGCAAGCAGACCTGTGCAGTCTGGCCTTCTCACATGGAAGTCCCTAAGCAAGGTGGGGTCACCTGTGTGTTCTATTAGACCTCATATGGGTCTGCACTAATTCAACTTCTGGTAAGACAGAACTTCTGTAAGCACCCAGATGCTGGGAGATCTCATTGCTTGAAGGATTGTACCAAGGGAGGATGTTTTTCTAATACTGAAACCTCATTCAGAACCAGGAGGTAATAAAGGCTTGTTTAAGAGGAAGATGATTTCCAGTTTGCATTTGTTTACTGGAAAGAAACCATTCATCTAAAATGGATGGAGGCCAGAACTTCTTGGGTGAAATCCTGGCCCCATTAAAGTCAATGGGTATTTTGCCACTGCCTATGCATTCAACACATCATTTCTTGTATAGAGAATGGGAAATTACTTGTGTTTTCAAACACAACACATCCAGCAAGGGAAAGCTCTAGAGCAAAGAAGAAAGCAAATGAAAGTTCCACCCCAACATGTTTCATCTGTAGATGAAACTACGAGAGGCTCACCTAGCATATGGACATCATGTCGATAGCTACTGTATTAATTAAATATCACCTTGGAGATTCTCTTTCACAGTCAAAAGAGCCAACAGCTACCAATTTCTCAGACACCTGGTACTTAGATGAAGGATGAACAATGTAACGTAGGAACTTGGCCCATGATTACGGATACCTCAAGACAATTTGCTATTCCCTCCTCATATAGCAAACATGAAACCACTTCATCTTTTATTCTTTTTAAAAAAGAGCATTATTTTTTTATCAGTTGAGCTTTATGCTGCTTTTTGCTCTTTCTTTAACATTTCATTGTTTTTACTAACATTTGTTTATCCCACATTTTTGAATTTTTATAGCAAGAGTATACTGATCAGCCATTTAATCTCTGCTCATCTGGTAGATCATTGCTATGTGAGGGGGCTGCAATTCAAAAAGTTAAACTTTCTAGCTTTTCTAAAAATGAAAGAAATGAAATAAATCTGTGTCTTCTTGGACAAGTAGATAGAACCACACAGCTATATCTTGCTGAATGTATTTGCATTCTCAAGTAACAGCTGAATTCAGGTGTTGCTACGTGTCACTGCATCATAGGATCCTTATTCATCCTTAGAGGTGTATTGGAACCAAACCAAAACTCTGATCTTTCCAGAATGCCTAAAGCAATAGCCTAATTTTATAAAAGCAAATAGGAAATGTGCCTTTGGCTTCACCAAACACTGAGATATATCAACAGTAAAGGACAAAGTTTGAATATATGTATATATTCAAAGGTACCTAGCAGATTTTCAAAGGATCTAGGAATCTAGACACCTCTGAAGTCAATGTTGAAATGGGAACTAGGCATTTCTTAAAAGTCACAGCAGACACCTGAAGGCAGGTAGCTGTCCAAACTCTCAGATGGAGAATCGGAGTTTTGTGGTTTTGGAAACTCTTCTTCTACAGGCTTACGAGTTCCAGTGGTTGCTCAAGCTCCTGGAGAGAAGAGCTTCAGTATTCCTCTTCCATCATGTTACAACTAGATCCTCACAGCATAAAATCTTGCATTTACGTATGCCGCTATCTTTTGAAATCCAAATTAATGACATACCATTTCAATCAATTCTCTGATCAGCATATGTTGTTTTATTCTTATCAAATACAGTTTGAGAATATGTCCAAACATATTTTTGCTCTATATTCCATTATTAATTTAAGCTGATGCTGAGTTGTCCTCTATTAGTTCGTTACTTTCCCATAGGTAGCAGAACATTGGAAACAGCAAATATTAAGTAGAAAGAAAATAATTATATCTAATTCTGAAAAGTTTACATTTTCAGATCATAGATGTAAGTACTAAATATACAGAGGTGTCATATCCAGTCTGGGTGTGCCCATTTATGAATGTAGTTCCCATTGCAGTTCTGTTTTTATTCATAGTTAAGGTAAGATACTGGTAAATCATGGGCAGTGAAAGATAAGCAACATCTGAGTAGAGAGATCAGATTCATTATTTGTCAAAATTCTAATTGCAGCATATTAACAGTAACAAAAAATCATGATGTTGTTAAATATCCAAAAGGTAAAAAAAAAATCATAAGATTAATAATATCAAGGCTCTTGGTTTACCAACATAATAAAATGTTCCCTGCTTTTCAGACTTTCAGTCCATCAAATTCCCTTGCTACTTTAGTTTCAGTGGCATTTTGAATTTAATTTCTTATCCTACTTTTGTAGGATGAGGTTACTTGTGGTAATTAGCTCATCCTTGTTTGGTAGACTAATTAGGACTGGTTGAAGGGAAAAAAAACCCAAAACAAACAAAAAAAAATTATTTCCATTGTAATACAACTGGTTGCAAAACCTACTCCTTGTATGTGTTACATTTGAGTTTTCATTAGAAACATTAGCCCCAGAAACCCGAACTTGAAAATATTGTGTTTATTTTCTTTAATGAAAAATTCAAGTTTTTCTAGATATTCAGACCATTGCCAAATACCTCTAGCAGTATTTGGCAGCTAAATGAGCTACAACATGAATAAACAAACCAACATTTAGAATGAATTCCAGAGCATTTTACCAGTGTTAATTGGCTAGCTAACTGGGAAGCATGTAGGTAACTCTTCAGTCACCAGAACAGAGAAAAAGTTCATTTGAGTTAAACCTACAGAGCTGAGTATCAGTGCTTGACACTTTTCCACCATGTCAGGAACTGGGACTCCTCTGAGCAATGTATGGGGAGAGCTAAAAGCTGAAGAAAAAGATTACAGAAGATGCTAGATGTACTAGGGAACAGCTTAAATTAGCATTAGATGTGAAGGGAGATCCAAGTTCCACTGGCAAGGCATCTCCACCTTTGGAAAACCATTTTAAGCCCATTTTACGATTTTTTCTACTTATCTTAAGACAAATATTATTTGATGTTTTCAGTTGCAGCAATTTCATGTGTATCCTCCCAACTTGCTAAATTTTCCCTGACAAAACAAAACAAAACAAAACATCAGATTCCAGGCCATTCAGCTCCAAACAAAAAGGTCTTCCCCTAAAACATGGTATGGGACTCTCGGCTACTGATCCTCTTGTCTTTCCCAGCCAGGAACAGGGGTGCCTCCTCCTTTGGCAGAGCTGCCTGTTCCTGTTCTGCTATTACAATAGAAGGGAGGCTGTAAACCTGTCCCGATCTCCATCCCCTGGAAAGCCCCTGCAAGGAAAAGTGTTTGGGGTTGCTACACACCAATGGAAATGTTTCTACAGGCATTTGCTTTTCTTTCAATGAACACTTCTGTGGAAAAAACCCACTTATCTTACTGTCTCTGAGTCATGGACCACTTTTCATTAACTGAGAGTTTTGATGGAAGATTTTCAACCAGTGTTAATCATACCTACCAGCAGGTCTGTAAGGATCTCCCTGAGAGTTTGTGCCAGACTATCATTTTAATACCAGGAAACTGACTGAAATGCTAACTAAAAATAGAATAATAAAATGTTCAAGTATGAATGCCAGAAAGACTAAGCAGAAAGGCCTTTGCAAAGAAAATCATGGGTTAGTAATCTCTCCAAAATTACATCAGCATATTAATAAAGTCAGGGTTGAAGCAGAACTAGATGATGTCATTTGACTGGAAATCCAAAAACCATTTGACAAAAACTGTAATGATTTCACAACTAGAATAACGGGTAATTAAAATAGCAACAGAAATTTTAATAGCAGGATTAAGGAGTTGAACACTCTTGTGCAACAGGAGAAAACCAGGAGAAGGTAGGTAAAAATATGTTACAGGCCATGATATGCTCCCGCAAAAATAAATGGTATCCAAGTAGTGCTTCTACACGCTGCAGGGTTCAATCCCTAGGCCATAAAGTTCTAGAGATACAGATGCAGATACAGGGATACAGAGGCAGGCTGATGACCTCATAGGCACTGCACCTTGATTATTCCTCTTCTGGTCCCTCTGTAGCATTTCCCTTGTACCGCACTGCAGCTGTTAAAAGAGAAAGGAAAGGTACAGTGGCCAAGAGCAAATTTATTCATTAAATGAAAGGATTAAGATGAAAAATGGAAAATTTACCTTCCTCTGAAAATTGGCACAAAAGAACCAAGTGTTAAAGTTTGTTTCTTTAACAGTGTTCCCACATGATACCAGGCTCTGCTGTGCCAGGGTTACCATGGTTATCACTATTGATTAGTAAATAGTGTTATTAACTCCCATGTAAATAGTTAGTGACTGACAATTCTGATATAGATGTGGACCTTTTAAGTAAATACGCTTTTTTTTTTTTTTTTCAATTGAATAGGGGCTGGTTGAACATTTGAACTGCAGCTTACATTTTCTCCCCTGCTTCACTTCTGTTTTGTTAGGCAAGTATATCCTAATGGCTGCTGTGTGCAAGGAAAGAGGGAATGTCAAATAAAATGTCCAGGCTTATCTGGTCCAGAGACAAAGGGAGAAATAAATAGCTGGTAATCATTAGGAGAAATATTGGATAATTTCAGAAAAGTCTTCTAAAGATAGCTGCTCCAGGTCTCTAGGAATAGACTTGTCTCTCTAGCTTAGTCACAACAGCAGCTACACGTCTCACTGCTGAACATCATCACGTAAAAGCTCTGAAAATGTTTGTTAGACATGAACTGAGCAGCATATTTTTGTGAGATGGAAAATTGCACTTCTCATCCTATTAGGGGAAGATGAACATTAAATTTGCCTGATGCCACAGCTTCTCTGCAGAAGAAATAGGGCCAGAGCCCAGACACTTTCCCCTTCACAAAAGTGACCTCAGTAGGTTACACAATGAAACTAGCAGTGGGCTCTTGAGGACATCAGATAATTGGAGTGACTTGGATATACCCTGGCATGGTCCATGTCACAGTGCTTCCCTACTTTCTACACGCAAATAAATGTGATGAGGCTTTTGGTTGTAGTGACTGGATGTGAATGCAGGCATCCTGACTGATTTTTCTGCAATATTTATCTGTTTTTCCATATAAATTATTGCATGTGGAATAATGTTAGCATGAAAGTTATGCAGTGGTTATCAACACTCAGACTCAAATATGCATACCTGTACATGCAAAAAATGTTCAGGTATCACAACTTACACCAGACTTGTCAGTCCTGAATTCACATAGCCACAGACAGTCAGGAGCAGAAACAGTGCTGTGTGATTTAGGTGACCATCCACAGGATCACAAACAAATAAGCAGTCACAGCTCAAAGTCATTCCTGGGAAGAGTTCAGTTCTTAGCTAACCAGTTAATAGGTGCAAATGTTTGCTTTTGTGGATAGTGAACTTTTCTAGGTAATTTGCACGTCAGTGAAAGATGGAATGTCTAATCTAAGCAAGATAAATCTGCGTAGCTACAGCAGCAGTGTAACAGAAATGCAGGTCAACTGAGAATCAGATCCAAGCCTGTAAAAAAGGAATCTGAAAACAGAAAAACCAGAACTAAATTAAATGGATTCATTATCTACTGCTAATTGTTTGTTCAGCTTTGTTTAGGAACAAAATGCTAAAGAATAAAAACAAATTACCAGTGGTCAGTTTTGGGTTGCTCAGGGTATGTTCTGCTCAGCTTGTTACTAAGCATATAAGGCAAATTTAAAACAGAGACCAAATTAATCCAAATGAAAAGAGTTTAGTAATACCATGCAAGGAGCCTGGCAATGCAAATTCTCAGACAAAGATGTTGTGCTAGCTGTCTTCAATATACCAGCTTATCTCTACATATAATCCTAGCAGAAACAAGATCCTGTTGGTTTTACTTTACTGTAAATAGACAAGATAAGCCTTCAGCTGGTGATTTCAAACTGGCCTTCACCAATTGTATGATGATACCTGTCTGAGTATCTCATCTTTTCTCATTGTGGAGGAAATATGGCAGAAATCTGGGTTTCTCTGGGCAGAGAATAAAGCCCCAAAGCAGATCCTTTTTGAAGGCTCTGCTTGTACAGCACATACTATAAAAATTCCTAGCCTCTGCCAGGACCACTGGTGCTATGGTGACATAAATACAGAGGGCTGCCTGGAATTTTGTATGTTATTAGCATATCAGACACACAATTATTTTGGTTATAAAAAGAAATAAGATTTTGGTTTCCAACATCTGCAAATAGAAACATTCTTTACCACACAGGAAAAGATGAGGGACTTAGGACAAGAAAAAAGCCATGAACATTTTCAAGAGGCCTTTGTGTACTTTCATTAAAGCCTTGCTTTATTTCAAATTGATTTGTCTTTGAAATAATGTCAAGAGAATATTTTATAACCTATCCTATATACAGAATAATCATATACTAAAGAACTGACTCTTTGAATAGGGCCTGAGCTGCAGATGCACGGTCTGATCATAGGTATTTTCATGTCTCTTTGGAAGAATTCTGCAAGTGAGAAAACATTGGAAAATGTGAACATAGTTCTAAAAGATGGTTCTTACTACCAGGAGTCTCACTGGTCCTGCTTTGCTATTGCAGATAGGTCATAGGAGTGTGAAAGCCAAGAAAATGTAGCAGGGCTGCAGAGTAAATGCAAACTGGGCTCTTAGCCAGAGCAAGTTCACAGCTCCTTGCAAGAGCAGGCAAAGCCAAACTCCTGCCCTAGGGAAGAGACAGTAAGCATGAGAATGCACCATTCCCTCTGTAGGAAGGGGAACACAGAGGGGACAGCAGAGGTGGATGTGGAGTAGAAGTGTCCTGAAGAGTTGAGATCTTGCTTGTGCTGCAAACAGGAACAGTACAGCTGGGGATCAACCACAGGGAGGACAACTTTGGCCAATATCTGCTGCTCCCCATGTATTGTCCCCAACCTTCAGCCTTCTTTTCCATAGTACATGGAAAATCCATGGCTTTTGGTGCCTACCTTCCCTGTGGCAAAAGCTGACGCTGCTTCTGGGATTTAGAAATATTTGGGAAAAGCATGGCAAAACATTTTAATGTTTTTAATGATGCAGTAGCATGCAGTATTACTACACAACTTGATGAAATAATAAATGTCACACAGTTTTCTTCAATGTTCAGTTACTTTATCTTAAAGAAGTCTGACAAGCTAGAATGCATCAAATACCTTTATCCTAAGAGCTCAACAAACACAATACCGAAAGCTTCCCACTTGACTTATTTGCTAGAGAATGCCATCATCATGTATTTGTTGCAGTTGAATTTCACCACAATGGGTATTTCAGCTTTACCTTGTAGGAGAACAAAGTTAAACAGGAGGTTGCTGAGGGAATTATAAGTTTAAGACTTGAAGATGAATTTAACCCAGGTCTCCAGTCTTCTTATCTCATTAGTGCAGCCATGGTCTTCAGCAGCCATGGCATGATGCTCAGAGCCACCATGGCTGAGGCTAGCAGATTGAAAGGGTTCAGCTTGTTAGGAATTCTCATTTGTTGTCTGAGCTCCTTCAAGACTGTCATTTCACTTTAATGAATTCATTCCACATGATACCATGGTGTTTCTATGAATATGGATTTATCTTCTGATTGCTGCAGCAGCTAGGGAAAAGAAGACGGGGAAGGCAGAGACTTTTAAAGGTGCCATCATGCAGTTCTACAACTTCTGCAAAGGCCAGTTCTTGCTTTCCTCTCAGCTATTTCACCACAGTTTGTTTACTCACAGTTGATGCTCTTTTCAATGCAAGGATTCCCCTGCTCAAATAGTTTTCAAAGTAAGCTTTATTAATGATCACATTACAAAGGAGACATAAGGAAAACAGGGAGATCATTGACTTCTACATGAGACACTAAAAGAAGGAAGGAAAGAAGGTGGGAACAATTATATGTGGTCCACATTCAGGCCTTCAGCTGAGGATGCCCAGTGTAAGCACCATGATACCTTCTTTCCATTGACCATGTAATGGCAATGTCTGGTAGTCCTGCACCTAAAACAGTCTGAGTGGCTCATTGGATTCACAATTTCACTCCGCTATCAACTGTGGTGGCTCAGCCAGGATCTTGGAAGACTTGAATGAGGCCCTTGATTTTTCTGAGTAGCAAGGGAAAAGATACAAAAGTACACATGATGCTGGCTCTCAAATACAGGAGTAATACCCTCTGCCTTTCTATTTGGACACAAATGATACTAGGAAACTCTCAGTGTGGCCAGAAGACAGTTCTCACTTGAAGTCTCTGTGGGCACTCAAGGGAGAGCTGGCCACCTACTACTTCCCATTATTCTATGTGCAACTAAGGAAAAGGCAGAACAGTTCAGATTCTTAACAAATAAACAACCAACCAGATGAAGCTTGGTCTATTGAATTAATGGATAGTATTTTACTAAACCATAAGCTTCCTTTTTCTCAGAGCAGCAGCATTATGGATCCTCCTTATATTTGCACTAGATAAATACTTAAAATATCCCAGCAATTATTTCATGTTGGCACATAATAGCTTGACTAGAAAAGATCTTCTTCTACAAGGATGTTGTTAGGCTATGTAGAGAGAAAGTTAGAAAGGAGAAGGCACAGATGGAACTAAATTTGGCCACTGCCATAAAAGATAGTAAAAAGTACTTTTTCAAATATATTAGCAATAAAAAGAGGGCTAAGGAGAACCTCTATCCTCTCCTGATATGAGGGGAAACCTAGTGACTGAGGGTGAGGAAAAGGCTGACGTACTTAATGCTGCCTTTGCCGCAGTCTTTAATAGTCACATCGGGGTACTCAGTTCCCTGAATTGGATAGGAAGCTGATTGAATTCCCCATAATTCAGGAAGAAATGGCTAGTGACCTCCTGCTCTGCTTAGACATATACAGGTCTATGGGGTTGGATGGGTTACACCCAGGAGTGCTGAAGGAGCTGGCAGAGGAGCTTGCTAAGCAACTCTCCATCATCTATCAACAGTCCTGGTCTAGTGTGCAGGTCCCAGACGGTTGAAGGTTGGCCAATGTGATGCCTCTCTACAAAAAGGGCAGGAAGGAAGACCCCGGAAACTACAGGCCTGTTAGCCTGAGCTCAGCGCTGGGGAAGATCGTGGAGCAGATGATCCTAAGTGACATCATAAAGCATGTGGAGGAAAACAGAGGGATTAGGCCCAGTCAGCACGGGTTCATGAAGCACTGGACCTGCTTGACCAACCTGATCACCTTCTACCAGAAGGTGGCCCACGTGGTTGATTGGGGAATGGCTGTAGACATTGTCTATTTGGACTTCAGTAAAGCATTTGACACTGTCTCCCACAGCATTCTCCTGGAGAAATTGGATGCTCACTGCCTGCATAGGTGTATTCTTTACTGGGCTGGAAACTGGCTGGATGGTCAAGCCCAAAATATGGTGGTAAATGGTATCACATCTAGTTGGTGACTAGTCACTAGTGTCACTAGTGGTGTCCCTCAGGGCTCGGTGTTAGAGCCAGTGCTGTTTAATGTCTGGATGAGGGGATTGAGTGCACCCTCAGTAAATCTGCAGATGACACCAAGCTGGCTGGGAGTGTTGATCTGCTGGAGAGTAGAAAGGCTCTGCAGAGGGATCTGGACAGCCCGGATCAATGGGCTGTGGCCAATGGTATGAGGTTCAACAAGGCCAAGTGCCAAGTCCTACATTTGGACCACAACAACCCCACGCAACGCTACAGGCTTGGGGAAGAGTGGCTGGAAAGGACCTGGGGGTGCTGACTGACGGCTGAACATGATCCAGCTTGTGCCCAGGGAGCCAAGAAGGCCAAGAGCATCCTGGCCTGTATCAGTATACTAGTGTGGCCAGCAGGGCCAGGGCAGTGATCAACCCCCTGTACTGGGCACTGGTGAGGCTGCACCTTGAACACTGTGTTCAGTTCTGGGCCCCTCACTGCAAGAAAGACATTGAGGTGCTGCAGTGGGTCCAGAGAAGGGCAGCAAATCTGGTGAAGGGTCTGAAGAATAAGTCTTGTGAGGAAGAGCTGACGTAACTGGGTTTGTGTAGTCTGGAGAAGAGAAGGCTCAGGGGGGGCCTTATTGCTTGCTTCAGCTAGCGGAAGGAGGTTGTGGTGAGGTGGGGGTTGGTCTCTTCTCCCAAGTAACAAGTGATAGGATAAGAGGTCACAGCCTCAAGCTGCTCCAGAGGAGGTTCAGATATTAGAAAAAATTTCTTCACAGAGAGGGTGATCAGGCATTGGAACAGGCTGCTCAGGGCAGGGGTGGAATCACCATCCCTAGAAGTGTTCAGAAACCGTGTGGATGAGGCCCTCAGTGACATGGTTTAGGGGTGGTCTTGGCTGTTCAGGTGTAATGGTTGGACTTGATCTTAAAGGTCTTTTCCAACCTATCTGGTTCTGTGATACTATGATTCTTATATGTGAGAATACAGCGAATGATTGTCTTACTAAGAAAAGCCTAACCCTTAAAAGGGCTCGTGTTCTTCTAATGACTCACTTTAGGAGAGGTAGATAGGCAGGAAGGATGATTCATCATGGGACACCTACTGTACACTATTCTGGAATATATTTTTTGCATCTCTCTCCCACTCTACCTATCAGAAAGGGATAAATAAGACCATAACAGTTTGGAGATTCAGAAAGAAGGGAAAATTGGTTAAAAGTCAATCCTGGCAATGGGGTGTTTTTAGAATTGAGTAAAAAAGTGGTGACAGCAGCACAGTAATGTATTGGCCTCGGAGGTCAGATTGGCCTTAGCAGATATAACCAATAAATCTGTAAGACTCAGGATGCAATACTGAGTCAAAAGTTCAGCTACGTTCTCAGGCTTTGCCTCTCAAGCTTTTTCAAAGTGCAGCCTCTGTTCCTAGCCCTGTTTCCCCAAACAGCCCAGGAGTGAAATATCAGGGAAAACAAGAGCAACAGATAAAAGCAATTCACTCAAAGCCTCGATGTGGCAAAAAGAAAATTACACTGTCTCAGTGTCACGCTTTTCTGAAACTTACCTTTGAAAAGAGGTCAAGAAAACCAACCCAATAATATACTTTGTTGTCACAGAATATTTGTTGAAGGTTCAGCCAAGCATTAATTTTTCATTCCAGCAAGTTGTGTTCCAGTCCAAAAGGTCGCACAGGAAAATGAATTTTAGGGTGTTGTCCACATGCCCAGGCCACAGGTGCTCAACTCACTTCTAGCAATCACTAGAAAAGCAAAAATTCATCTTGTATAAGCCAGGGTATTAGTAAAAATGAGTGCTGAAGCTTATGCAGAGACTATGCAGCTGTAGTTGGCTTGACCATGCACTTAGAAACTTTAAATGGCGATTTAGCATGACTGATAGCCATACACAGCAAGTGAAAGCAGTGACTGAATAATCTCTACACCTGCAATTGCGCATGCTGAAGTTGGCAGAATAGGATTCATGGGCTGGAACTTGAGGAGAAAGCTGCATTAACAGAGGGCATTCATAAAAATGCCATGGGATCATTTATAAACACATTTAGTGACAATTCATTTCTCTAGCTCACTAGAAATGCACGGTCTGCAGCAAAACATTCCACAGCACAATGCCCATGCTGGGAGATTTATCTCTTGAGAAAACATTGCTATGTCCTACAACACTCTGGGTTCACTTCAGTCCTCTGAACTCAGGCCCATCACAGATATGTATCCTATGGTAATTAACCTGCAGCGACAGAGAAAGGTTAAGCTAAATAGAAGGGAAAATACTATATGCAAAATATAAACATAACCATCTGCTGGAAGTTTGCATGTTCTCAGTTAGGTGTAGCCGTTTAACTTAGCCAGTCTGGATCCCTGACTATTGCAGGTGGTTTTAAATCAGCAAGAGTTTGTAGGAACACATTTTCTTAGAAATGTGATTGCTATTCCATTGCTTCACCTGGAGGCCTCACTATCCAGGGATGTAATAACACTGACAACATAATGGCCTTGTGTCATTTGGGTAAAAAGCCCATGTGGAATTTAAATCCTCTTTAGATGGGTAACTAATCATTTGGGGTTCTTAAAGAACCAAGTCCTTCAAGTGTGGGGCTGGCTGACAAATAGAAGCATTAGCTGAAGATCTTTCACGCAAGTTAGCCATTACTGAACAACTTCAGAAGACTGAACTCTGCAGCTTGCTTTTCTGAACATATTCTTCCAGCTCTGGTGCCACTGAGTGTATGGACCAAATCCCCACCCTCAACCTGGAGTATTCCTGAATTAAGGATAATAAGATAAAGCATATTTTCATACTTATGTATGTACATTACACTGGGGTAATTTTTCAAAGGAGCATTTGTTTGGTGAACACAGAAACTCTGCTTTCATCTGCTCAGTAGTGACTGCAATGAGGAAATAAATATCTGAAAGAAACACATATCGCTAGCTTCTGAACTACAACAGATTTACCAGCATCTCCTAGGACATTTCACAGCCATACACATGCCTGGCAGCAAATAGGTACATTCAGCACAAGACATATTTCCTTATGTTACTTGTCTATGAGAAGTGTCTATACAAGCTCTCTCCCAGCACCAATTTCCAAGTTAGGTTCTCACAACTGGGGCACTCATAAAGGGCAATACTTTAAGAAGGGTTGCCATAATTCAGGTTTTTAAGCCGGATTCACGTTCTAAATTCACACAGACACTTCCATACCAGAAACTCAGACAAAATAGGCAAACACTGGAAATCCATAGTCTGCACTCTTAAACTGCTAGAAGAGCCCTGGTGTGGTTGCATCCTGTGCAAATGCTATAGCACTCAACAAAACCCTTCCCAAGCACAGAGCAGTTGCTAGCACAGAGCAGAGGCTACTCACAGTAGGCACTCTGGATACAGCCTTCCTGTTTTGAAGGCTGAGTTTTAACAGTGTGTGTGCAACAGTTGATCTCAATGCCTGAACACAGTTTAATACATGTTTAATTTCCTAGTGGAAGTCTATAATAGATGCTTCTGAAATTTTCATCCTGCATCTAACTGTCAAGAGTGGAAGTGCAGAGCATCACTGAGCTATTTAGTGCCTGTGAGAGAGCATCAGAATAGTGGGCACTGTGCTCTGATTCAGCTAGATGGGATCCTGAAAACTGGTGTTTAGCAGCTGAGCTAGGGATTTCTAACTTCAGCATTATCAAGATTTTCAGGTCGCCAAAAGATTAGAGCCTTGGACTAGTGTTGGACCTGCAGATGCCTTTGTCCCAGTGAATGCTTTTGTCTACCTCTGACTGCCTGGGAATGGGAGGTTCCTCCTTTTCACTGGTAACTCCATGCAGGAGCTGGGTTCCTGCTGGTCTGGTAGCACACCTGAGAGCCAAGGCCAGCAATGCTTGGAACACTGGAGCAGGCACAGCATGCTGCCATGCACCTGCCTGTCACCAGTAAAGGAAACCCAAATACATCAACCTCAGTGACAGCTCTGGCTCTGCAGCACAGAAATCAGACTCACTGCTGATCAATATCCTGCTCAGCAGACTGAGGCTGACAAGCAAAGCAAGGCAGGCTTTCCAGCAACCCTCGCCAAGACACAGGGTACTTCGCCAGGAAAGATATGGCAGAACATAAAGCATGACTATGTCAAAAGCTGTTCTGGGCTCTCATTCAGATTCTCCACTCTGGAGACTGGCTTGTGCTAGCAGGACAATTGAGAAGGTTGAACGATCCTGCCCTGCACCAGATCAGGCATTTGTGTCCTCCACAACCTGTCCTGTGTTGCAAAGGAGCTGCTGTGCTTTATCTCCATCTGCCCAGAAGCAGGCTTCCTGCTGATGGGAGATGATCCCATTGGGAAGTGTTCACTGTCTGTACTGCCCAAGGGTACATTCAATGGATGGGGGCCAAAGACACACAGGGGTTTTGGGCTCCATAACCATAAAAGACTGCAAATAACAAGAATGAAGCTGTCCTGAATGGAGAAGGTTGTAAATTCCCCTGAGAAATGTTCCCTGCAATTTGCAAACAGTTATGGGAATAGGTTTGATCACAAAATTTTATATTTGTGACATTTCTGCAAGTGTCACTCTGTGAAGGTATATACTCTGCAATTGAGTCAGGCTCTTTCCTTCTGATACCTGAAGTGTTAATTATTATTCCTTAAAACACAATTACTGGAAATCTGCTCCCAGAGGAGAGAGAGGTTTGGCTTACAGTGGTACACTCCAACAATACAAATCCTTACACTAACTCTTTTCTTCAAACACAATCTTATTTTCTGAAACACATAGGCACGGCTGCATGTGTGTGTGTGTACATGTGTGTATAATTTGTGGGATTTGATTAACTGTGTATAAACCTCTCATTGTATCAGAATAAACAGTCATTTCTGAGGGTTGGCTCCAGGCTATCTTTGTTCTGTATCTGCTGTAGGATAACAGGCTCTTAATGGTGATCAGAGCTACTGGTCTCCTGTCTAAAAAATAACTCATGCAGTGCATGGTATTTAGTATTGCCTTAAACTCCCAACCTAACTTCTACAGTCTCCTGTTACTACTAGGTCCCCTTTTTTGAAGGAAGAGCCATCTAATTCTGCTCCACAAAAGCAGATTGTCTTAATTAGTTCTCACTTAACACTGGCTTTCTTGCTAGAGACTGTATTCACACACAACCAAAAGATGCTTGCAATGACACCGAGCAAACTTCTGAAACAATGCAGCTTTCAAGTGGAATAGAGTATTTTTTAGAGTCTTGTGTTAGAATAGCAAAGTGAAATACGCACAGAAACTCATGCCTGCAGTGTCCCCTATGCTTTTTAGATCTCTGGCAGAACTGCAGTCATCTCAGTGTCACGTAGCTGAGTTCATATCACTCTGTTTGCCTTGGCTGCCCATCATTAAAAGCTCATATCTGACCACAGGTCTTCCATCATTTCTTCGAGATAACTCTGTTCAGCTGTTGACAGGTCTTGATATTTCATCCATGTCCACTGAGAATAACATCTAGCTCTTATTTTCTGGTCCCAGAAATGAGATTAATCATCCTGTCCTGAAAGATCACACCACTGAAATCAGTAAGGAAATGTTCATGATTCTCATGAAAATAAACTACCCAAAACCTCTGCAGTTATATTTTAAGTTCGGACTGAACTTGTCTTCCTGAAGTCCCCTCCTCAGGACGGCAGTGAAGCCCATTTCAGGCTGTCAGCTCAAATTTACCATGGTGATAAAGTTGATGTCCTCAGGTGAGCTGGCAGTCCCACACAAGGCAGCATTTTCACACACTGCCTGTCCCCTGAAGAATGTCAAACCACTTCACAGCAAGAAATAATATAATGAGGATATGACTGTCTTTGGAAAGGAAGGCAGAGCAATGTACAGAAAGGTCCTGGCCAAGATCAAAGTAACTTATTCCAGATGTTGACCTACACATGGCTGCAGATTAAACAGGGAAGGCAGGAGCATTTTCTTCCACCACTCCCTTCCCAAGTCCCACAACAGGGTCAAAACAGCCCATGAAAATAAACTGACGTGAGTGTGGAGTTAATTCAACTTGCCATCAGCTGCAGTCATTCAGGAGCTGCTGAGCACCCCATCCAAGTGTCCTTGTGATGACCTCCAGGGCACAACCAGTACCCACTCGTCCTAATTTAATCTGCTGACATATGAGCCAACAGTGCCACTGTGCCTGATGCAACAGCTTGGACATAAAAAGCACTACACTAATTGCAAACAGTGATTCTGTACAGAGATGTGGGCATGCACCACCGCATGTTCTCATCCAGTATCAGCATAAGGTGTTGGAAAGCAGCAGAGACAGGACTGCATGTTACAGAAAGCAACAGTGAAGGGTAATGACGATAAGAGTTTATGGAAATACGAAGATCTGAGATTTTCATGAGTTCTTGTCAAAACAAAAACATTTTTGTTTGCAGATGGAAAATTGTCATCCAAACTTAAGAAATCTCACTGGGCTGAACCTTGTGGTTGAATTCCTGTTCTTACTGAGGTTTAATACACAGGTGAAACAGCAGTTGTCAATCATCTTAACCCTTGCTATGGAGAGGTGGGACACTCTTAGAAAGTATTTTAAGCAAACCCATGATCTGTTAATACCCCTGAAGCTACTCACGTGCTTTGATGTATGGCACTGATCTCCAAAGACAGCCAGAACTTAATCTGTTCAATAAAGAAACACCCCAACCAGTTTAGCTAATCCCCTGTCCAGCTAGCTTTGCAAATGCTTATCCTTGAGCATCCACCTTGCATGTCCATCTCCATCCATTCTCATTTTCAGAAGAGATATCTGGCCTTTGGAGCTGATAGCTCCTCGACTCTTGACAGCAGGCCAAACAGTCTGGAAACTGCAGTGCTGTGTGGAGGTATTGGCAAGCCCTGACAAACCTGCTGCGGTACTGAAGGCTGCCCAAACCCAGTTATTTAGAGCTGATGTGGGCTGCTGTCTTGCTCCTTCCTGATACACCACTATTCATCCTCCAGGCCAAGTCCTTGGCTGATACAACTGGCAATACTTCACTGACCCCAGCAGATGTGCTGCCCTTCACTCACCACAGGCTGTCCCTGCAAGTCACCTTGCCCTTCTCTTGTGGCTGTATTTAACCAACTTGTCAATGCTTTCCCAGCTCCACCTGCTCAGAAGAGTCCTGCCACTCCACCAAGGGAGTAGCAATGGGTTGTCCCCCACAAAGTGCCAATGAAGCAAACCCCAGCCAGCACTGGGCTGGTCCCTGGGCATTGCCATGCCCTGAACAGGAGACCTCTGTTAGTCCCTGGAGAGCGGGTCCATGTTCTGCTGCGCACTATCCAGAACTCAGGGCCCACACAAACAGGAGGAGAGGGTTGGTTAGGGTCCAGCTTGATTCCTGATGAAATTGGTGCTGGATGTAATAACAGAGAATTATAGGATCATAGAATAGTTAGGGTTGGAAAGGACCTTACGATCATCTAGCTCCAACCCCCCTGCCATGAGGCATGATCGAGGAGAGACTGTAGGAGACAGTGAGAGGAGCATCCACTTCCACAGGTCAGGTCCCCACAAAGACATCAGGGGCTTACTCTGAGTGATATAAAAACAAATGTCAGATGGCCCTTTCTTGGCTAATCAATCAGGCTTGGCTTTGCTGTGGTTACATCTCCTTCAAGTAGCACTTTTCCCATTCTAAAGCCAGGGAAAAAGCCACTGAGTATTTGACTTCTGAACAAGCAATACTGAGAGCAATTCAGTCTCATTTCTGTGGACATGTTTGCCCCATTATCTTAGCACAGCTGTGTAATCCCTGAGTAATTAAAATGGCTCCTCAAAGCTGCCACTCGTCTGCCTTCTGATCCGTGTCAATGCTGATCTGTTCAGCTGTGTAGGAATATTAAGTGTGCCTGATATAGCTAAGTCTCCTCAGCTTTTATCCAAATTGTCTCTTCAACGTCATCATCAGCTGAGCAGAAGGACAAATTCTGTTTTTACTGTAATCTCAAATTAATCTGTTGCTTTAAATTCAGTTTTAGTCTATTTACACCAGTCTGATAGGTATCAACATTACACAGCAACAAAGCATTTCAAGAGGACATGAAGAAGTTTTTAGATATAACAAGGGAGCAGAGTTTTTAGGTACAACAAGGGAGAGAGTAGATATAGAAAACCAGTAATAATTGGGGTGAATATGAAGTAGCCAGTCACTCATAGCAGCTGAGACCTTTGGAACTTTAAAGAACCCACAATACTTTCAGTAAGAAATAAATAAGTAAAGAAATGCAGCAAGTGAGGAAATGAAGAACCTTGCATGAGAGCCACAGAAGATCATCAAGGTTAAAATAAGAAGGCTTTGGATCATTTGCATTTTGTGGGGTATTTGCTGCTTTGCGGATAGGCTGCACTTATAGCTGTGACAATACTGGGGCCAAGGAGACCTCAAACAGGGCAGCTTCGGGGAGACACGAGTTAGGACCATGTGGAAGACAGAAAAGCAAACACAAACACAGATGTTTGATGAGAAGAATGCACCCAAAGAGCATCAAGGCAGAAAAAAGTTTGAACAAAAGCAATGGGGATGGGTGGGCAATGTGACAGGACTTTGTGGAGTCAAATGGCAGCAATAAAACTTCCTCTGCAACTCCCCTCTGCTTGGCCTAAACTCTAAGGTTATATCAGTGCCATCCTCTCCCTATACAGCCATGTTAGAGACCCCCTCTATACAGAGCACCATGCTTGATGCATCAGCAATGGACTGAGGAACGCCTGCAGAGCAGTAAAAGCAGGATGATCTGCCATGCTGAAAGAGGCAGCTGAGAGAAGAACATCTTGCTGGTAGCACACAGGTTAAAGCTTCGTGCAGTGCCCGAGTTAGGAGCACAGATGCTCCAGACTGAGCAACTCAGAGATGTCTCAAAAAGGGTAGGCAGCCAGCCCTCTCACACTAGAGATACCTCCTATACCTTGCTCCAGCTTTTTGTCCTGGTTCTTGATGGAGGCAGGAGGATCAGGCCAGCAATATATCATTTCAGTACCTCTGGCATAAGAAGGAGTGATGTGGGACCCCAAACTATGGCTGCACTGTTCTGCAGGACAGGCATCCCAAGAGGTTCCTGGATACATCTTGCATGCAGGCCATTGATCCTACCTGCTTGCAGGCATTCCCAGAGAGCCTTATCATTTCTGCAGACATGTCTGGACTCACAGGTGACACCAGGGCACTCTAAAACAAGTCTGCATGGGAAGGAGAGCTGGCTTTCCTTCTTTTTTCCAATCACCACTTCCCAGGATTTGGAACCAGTTCTTGTAGAGCTATTTGTGGCCTTCCTCAAGTGGAAAGATGGGGCAGTGGTGTTAGCACACAGACTTGCAGCAGCGATGTCTGGTGAATAACCTCTATTCACAAAGCCATGAGCCTGTCTTGGTAGATTTCTTTCAGATGTCTCAGATCCATCTCTCTCTTGCATTATTAATAACAGCATCCACAACCACATTAAGCCTCATTTTCAGCTCCTTTCAATAGCTTATTCTCAACCCCTCTCCCTTGGAAATGAGTCCCTAGCCTGTTAATTCTCTCACTGCTAGTGAGATACAGCAGTTACCCAGAGACAGTGGCATTTCCTTCAGGCACATGTGGTTTTCTACCCCAGAAAAGCATGGGATGTGCACTTGTGTGTCCCTGATATCCAGGAGATGCTCCAAGAAGTAATAACTCCTCTGAGACACCAAGGTCTGAGCTTTTCTGCTGTCTTTCCTCATGCACATCCACCAATGGGTTCTGTGACCACCCGACAGACAAGCTAAGGGATGCAGAATCAGGTCACTTGCATGCTCAGGAGAGCTGTTGTGCACAGCACTGATGCCGGAAAGTAGAGACATGCCATACTCTGAATGTGCTGGGTTCTCCTGCATTACTCCCAGGTGTCCTAGCTAAGAGGACATCATCTGTCCTGGGCTGTTCTTGTTCTCAGGACCTGAAGGATCTATCACCCTTTGCCTGTACAGCAGGGTTGGTTTGGTTTTGGTTTTGGTTTGTTTTTTCTTCTTTTTTGATATGACAAAGGTCATATATGTGAAAATATACCTCCCTTAAAAGAAAACACCCCCCCCCCCAAAAAAAAAAACAACACAAACCGACACATATAACTATTTACATAAAATTTAAATAAGACCTTTTCTCATCACACAAAACACTGCTCTCCTCACCATGGAAGGGCTGCCCTGTTCACAGGATGCACAGCAGAGCAGGTAACATGCCTGCAGATGGAAGAAGGACTCCAGGGCACCCTGTGGGGCCCATGAATGCCTGCTTGTGCAGAGATCCCGTAGGAGGGACAACACAGCTGCAAACCCCTGCAGCAGCCCTCCTTGATACCCTTGAGCACAGCACAATGACTCTGGGAAGGAGGACATGCACCAAGTACCAGTAAACCAGTGCTCAGGTTGGGCTGTGTGTCTAGCCTTGTCTGTACCGGAGGGGATGAAACAGAAACACACAATTAGCACAGGCTCTAAGCACAGACGCTTTCAGCTTCAGCAGCCCCTGATTCAATTGCTGGCATCCACCCAGGCAGCAGCTGTCACCTACCTTCCTCTCCAGTGAGTTAGGAGAGGTTTGTAAGAGGAATCAGGAGTTGTGATTTTCCTTGACAGAAAAGGTCTGGAAAACAAAGGGCTTTGTATCGGGTAGGGAGTGGTCTCACTTTCAAGGGCACACCTCTGCATTCAGTTCTCTTTCCAGACCTCAGCCAGGTGTGCTCCCATTCCAAGCCCTTAGCTCCTTACACCCCTTTTTTTTCTTACCCTTGATCTTCAGAGCTTCTCCTTTTAAAGGAAAGGCCAGGGAAGCTGCACACATACTCTCTTCTCTCTTGAGATAAATATTTAATAGCTTTCCTATCAAGGAAAACACTTTTGCCTGTCTTGCCTCCTCCTTTATTTTTCCAGCATTTGCATTATCCCTTGCTAAATATATTATGAGTCAGTGTTAACTTGAGACCACTGGCTGCCTCTCTCCCCCCCGGCCCAGGAACTCCTTACATAAATCACTGGGATTACCAAACAAAAAAACCCAAAACCAAACAAAAACTCAAACGTGCAGATTTATTGCTGCTTTTGTTTCCTCAATGCACAGACAAATTAATATTATGGAGATTAGATCCCTTTGCTCAGCTCTCTTGAGCACAGTGCAATATGACAAAAAAAATCCTTGTTCTGTGCTAAAAAAAAAAGGACTGGATAAACCCTGCTACTGTACAATCACAAGATCCTGAAGAAAGAGGATTATTAAAGTAGAACATAATGTGAAATATATTCAATACCAACCACAATCTAAGATGACACTGATTGCAGAGGGATAGCAGCAACTTTATATATGATGTGTGGTAGGTAAGCCAGTGAAGATCTGCTGCAAACCTCTTGAATGTAGAACAGTTATGGGGGTTTTCCTGCACTCTGAGGTTTTCACAATGTCAATTTTACAAGGCTGGAGAGAGGAAGCTGAAAAAGACTGTAGGGGCCATGTCATTAGCTACATCTTCTCGAATCAACTCAAAGCAGAGTCGCCGTTAGGCTGATAGGGGTTTACTGCTGGCTGGAACCACTGAGAGTTATAAAACTTCTTTGTAACCAGCATCCTCCATAAAAAGCAAAGTCATAGAAAGCATATGAACTGCTCCACAGACCAGAAATAGGGATGCCAAAGTACTTTGATGTTTCTCTGACTTGTGTGCGAGGGTAAAGCAGGAGAGGAGGTTAGGAGGTTTAAAATCTGTTTTTCAGGAATCTAGAAATGCCATTGAGTGAGAGGTCTGTACCCTGGATAGATGCATACCTTTAGCCTCCTCCACACTGACCCATGCAATCTTGCCTGTCAGGGCAAGGCTACCCCTTAGGTTTTGCTGAAATTGTCACCAAGGAGCTAAGAGGTTTCACCAAAAGGTGTTTTCCAAGAGCTATGTTGATTCTGAATTTCCAGGCTTCTGTTTTGTCACTTTTTGCTTCCGAGAGCATTACAGCAACTTCCCAAGTCATTCATACACTTGATCCTCAAATATTCTGTCAGAAAGTTAACCCAGCATGACAATTTCCACCTTGAAATTGCTTTAATCCTTTAAACACCTTCAAAGCCACTTAATGACAACAAGCCTGGGAGATAGATGAGTAGAAATACCAGTTTAGTTGCAAAGAAACTGAACCTAAGAAGTTCAAGATCAGGTGCCATGCCTGATACCTCATGCCTCAGCCTCCCTATGGACCTGGAGATGCAAGCCATGCACATGGCCAGCTGAGCAGGCTCACCCTTGTATTTGGGTATCCAGACAGGAATTGCTTCCCTTGCTTATCTAAAATACCACTGATGTGGACACAATCTCTGAAACTTCTTTCTTGGCTCTGCTTGTGTCAATCCTGCTCCCATTAGGCATTATCACCAGGACCAGCTAGCTGGTGAGATACCACCCAGGAACCAAGGGAACCAAGTTCAACCTTGTTGCATTCAACTAAATGGCAGGTCTTCCCACACACACCAAAGTGGAATTTCGCTGGAGGTAAAAATCAAGCTGTGCCTCCCACTTCCGCCCCCTCCGTCTCATGCAGTTTAACATGACAGTTCAGAGTATGGAAATTATTATGGGATGCCTATGCATCATGGTCTCTGGTCTGGACCACCGCTATTCTTCTCCTACACATACACAAGACACCCATGCATACAGAGAAAAGCTGCTGAGCACTTACATAATCTGATGTGTCAACAAAGTAAGGTCCCTGCCAACTCTCCCACGTCTGGGCACTTTAAGTGGTTTCAGTTTGTCCCAGACAGTGTTTCAAACATGTGAAAAGTTTCCTTTCAAGTCTACCCAAACCACACCTATCCAAACCCATACCCATTCTTACTCTGAAAGTGAGAAAACAACTTCAGTTGTTGTTAAATAAGTGCTTAAGAAAGTGCAGGCTGGCAGCACTGCTTTCTGCTAGACCCTCATCCTCCCATCACTGTGCAGTGCATCCAAGAAGCTGTGTCTGTGTCTAAGTAATCACGTGGCATCCACCTGTTGAGTATCTTAACACTTTTGAGAGACCGAGGATTACATGAGCTAGCTAGAGCAGACAGGCCACCACTGCTAGCATCGATGAGCACACCCCTTTGGTACAACACTCTCATGAAAGTCAAGGGCAAGGAGTGTCTATCTTTTTTGATGCAAAAGCTGTGGCCAGGGGTAGCAAAACTAAAACCAAATCTGTATGTAAGTTCTGTTTTGTTTTCACAGCTCTATGAGAAGCAAAAGCTTTATGGGAGGGGTGGATTCTGATGTCTTTTGTTAGGTATGACCTTAAGTCTAATGCTGGTGGGTGACACACACCA
This sequence comes from Pezoporus wallicus, assembly GCF_028554395.1. NCBI lineage: Eukaryota > Metazoa > Chordata > Aves > Psittaciformes > Psittacidae > Pezoporus > Pezoporus wallicus. The sequence continues at coordinate 5,655,210 of NW_026642654.1, forward strand.
GCTATGCCTGATTCAGCTGCAACTGCAAGTGTGGTTATCAGGCTGCAAAGCAGACAAGCAGATTTGCCATGAGGTCCTGTCAAAGCAGTGAGTATATAGCAGGAGACCTCCTTCCTAGGAGACAAGTGTCTTTGTACGCTCAGTTGTGGAATATCCTGACATCTAATTGTTTAGTGATACCAAGTTACCTTTGTATTAAAGTTGTTTTTAAAATCCATTTTAAATGCACCATGCCCAAGTGTATTTTAGCTCACAGATTTAGCCAAGATTAACTTCAATGGGATCATTTGCTTTGCTGAACTACGACTTTATGAAATTCCATACTGACGAGCTTAAAGGCAGTAGGCATCCAGAAAATGAAGGTGCAGTTTCTGAAGAAAATGACCAGCATTCAGGTCTCTTCCACACTGGGACAAGCCCAAGAGTTTTTGCTTTTCTTCTTTCATTAAGTACAGCTGTACAAGACACAGAGAAGGACAGACAACCTCTGACCCCTAGGTAGCCACTCAATTCAGGTGATCAGCCTGGAAGACCTAGAATGAAATCAGCAAAGAAATGGAGATCCCTAAACACTGGGTTGCACCTTGTCTTAAACAGAAATCCTGTTCTAGACTCTGCAAATTTACATCAAGGTTTGAACACTTCTGCAAAATGGCTGTTTTTCTGACCAGATGGGAAAATTCCCATTGAACCCCTGGACCTCTTTAAAAACAAACACACATAAAAATCTATTTTGAGCAAAGATCCCCGGCCACTCCTCCATGTACCAGTCTTAGGTGCTTGGAAAGTTGCAAGCTTTTCTTGTAATGGTAAAGCCCTCTCCACCTGGGGTGCACCTTCAGGAGGAGCTCCTTACAGCATGGCCTCTGTGCTACCTCCAGCTGAGAATGGGACGGCTCTGGCAGGTCTACAGTTAACCTTGTCCCACTGGTGGAGGGTTCCTGATCCCCTCTGTCCTGGGTCTGTGCTGCCTTAGGAGCCTGAGGCAGGTGAATGACTCAAATTAAGCAGAGACCTCAGACAGGTTGACAAAAAAACTATGACTCCTAACTTACTTTAACATTGAAAGAAGTCCTTGTGCTAGCAAGATAATGAAGCTTTTAATGAAGTGAAACACCAAGCCAAGGCAGAAGCCCCATATGTGGATATGATTCATACATTTGAAAGGTCTAGAGTAGAATTTCAGTAGGATAAGCCCAGCTTCTGCATTCAGACTAAAGGGACCGGTGTTGCTTCCCAATATGTAAGAAAAAAACTTTATGTTTTTGTAGAGTGATTTTGCAGCCCACTGAACACATGCTCCAGAGTTCCTGCACGGAGGCAAAAATACATCCTGTGTATACACTGTGTTTATGAACTCGCCACTCCCTCCCTCCACACTCTGCACTTCAGAGTTTGCTACAGAGCTAATGGTTTCAAAAATCATTCTACAGAGATAAATCCCAGTGCGTGCAGTCTCACTGCTGGCTTTGTGTGGCCAATTGCCATTCAAGACCGTGCTAAAGTATTTCACAGGAAAGAATGAATGCTCCTCTTTCTTGTTTACGTTTCAATATGTGAATATTTATTTTCTCATGTCAATAATTACGCTAATGTTTCAGAACACTCCATTTAAAACTGGCTTTCATTCACAGAGAGACATTTTTGAATGAAAATGAGGCAATCAATGTTTTTAAAGGATCCTATTTTTCAAGTGAAAATAAGCACAATTTCACAATTTCCCCTCAAAATACAGACTAATTTTCAAGATGCTTAAAGGGAATATCAATGCCATTGTAGGCATGTAATATAATTTTCTAAGCTTTTATTTTACACAGAACTTTCAAAACTAATTAATGATCTGGATATCTCAAAATACTTAATTTGAATCTAACAAGAAGAAGATTTAAATTCAGGCTGTTGCTAGTGTCTTTACCGATGTGGCACCTTTATCATTCTCCTTTCAGTTTATCTGAGCTGTGCTGGCATTGTAAGACGTAGTAGAGAGGATAAAATTCTTAATCTGTTATGCTTGAAATCTTCAAAAGCAACCTTGCTGACCTCAGAAAAGTAAGATTTGGTTCTGTTAGAAATATACTGTAACATGCACAGGCTAACCTTAACAGCCCAGCTCTCTTTTTAAATCTGGTGTGACATAGAGATGGAGTCAGGCAGTCACTAACAGATGAAATGGATACAGATTTGTCCTTCTGTATGACTTAATGACTGATGGAAGCATTCAGAAACTATCAACACGAGGTGCTGCTCAACAGTACTGGACTATCAAGAGCGATGACTTCACCCCTGAAACCCTGGAGTGGTGGATCAACATGAACACAGGTGGAAGGGGCAAATCAGCATGGCTTTTCTGGTTTGTAGTGCCACAAGACAGCCTTCAACACACTGCGCTTCCCTACTCACCCTCATCTGGTGTCATTGCTCCAGATGATAGCTGACAGCAGAGAAACTTCATGAGCTAAATGGCAATAAGCAATCAAAATATGGCTTATGACAGCAGCTCCTGGTAGGCCAGTGGCCGTACTCACGCATGCTCGCTCACACAGTTGGGTGTTGCAGTGCCACAGCAGCCATGAGAGGCAAACATGGAGAAGACAGAAGATAAAGACCTAAATGGTACCTTCAGGAATAATGCTTTCTGCTTTGTGGTTTCATTTGAAATTCAGTCAAGAGAGTAGAGCAAGAGAATAAGGTGATGCACTGATACAGCACTTCCTCCTTGAAAGCAGCAACAGACCGGTAAGAGACCTGGAGACAGATTGCAGTTTGGTACCCAGCCAGAAATCTGGTCCTATGCTGAAAGATGCGCAGAAGCCATTTGCTATGCATTTAATGAAAATACAAAGCAAACTCCATAATGAGAGTGGGGTTTTGGCTTAACCACTCCTCACTGGCTGATCCCAAGGGTTTTGATGTGCTGCGGTACTTGGACATGACCACTGAGGTGATTAAATACTTTGTGTTTTCTTGTCTCCTTATTACACAGCTTGCAACAAAGGAGGACTTAGAGTCATTCTAGTCAATATTTTTGTACTTCCCTCCTACCCATTTGTCAAATTTAAAGACAGGCTCTCTCGCTTGTAAAGGTGCAGTGGAATGTGTTACTTATCACATATAAAAGACAGTTCGTAATAAATGATGATTCCAGGGGTACTGCTGGAGATGCTGGAGTCCCCGTAACAATGTACGACCCTACATGCGCACCTCTGCACTTGGCAGGCTTCTGTAAACTAGATTAGCTTTGAATGGCAGCAAAAATTAAAGCAAAAAGAAATGGGTACTGCATCTGTGCTCTCCTCTAGTTAGACAGTTTGCATGTTTATTCAGGGGTAATGCGACTATTTGTGCACTAGGATTGACAGCAATAACGCCTTCTGTGCACTTATAGGTAATCTGTGAAAGAGCTGGTAGGATGCTAAAGTCTTCTTTTTAAACACTTGCATAAATTCAAGAGTACAATTACTTCAGGACAATTAGTTGAGAATATACTAAGGGGACTAAGTTGGCAACTGTTAGTGGTAGCAAAGCAGGATGAAAGAATGAAAACACTGAAAAAAAGGAGAAAGGTAAGAGAGGCCACCAGCAGTGTCCTGCTTATGTCAGCTATTACCACGGGGCCATGATCCCTGCATACCAGTTCTGGACACTGATGGTCCACCCTGCTAATTCAGTTTTTACCCTGATCAGAACTGGACTCAGAAAGACATCTCCACCAATTCAGTCAGCATACGGGATGGGGTTCATGTGGACATCAAGCTTAAGCTGTCAGTGGAACCTCCAGTCTGTACTGGGCCTTGTACTATTTAATATCTTCATCAACAACATAGACAGTGGGGTTGAGTGCACTGTCAGCAAGTTTGCAGATGACATGAAGTTGAGTGGTGCAGTTGACATGCCTGAGGGATGGGAAGCCATCCAGAGGCACTTGGACAGGCTCGAGAGGTGGGCCCATGAGAAGCTCGTGAGGTTCAACAGGGCCAAGTGCAGGGTCCATACAATCAACTAAGTTGGAAAAGTTCAATTAATTTAGTTCAAGATGTCCCTGATCATTGCAGGAGGGGTGGACTAGATGACCTTTGAAGGTTCCTTCAAACCCAAACTGTTCTATAGTTCTATGATATTATGATTCTATGATGTCTGACTTCACGCTAAAGGCAAAAGGGCAGAGGATGTCCAATCCAACATGTGTTCTGCTTGTATAAACATCAGCTTGTCTGTTTTCTTGAATAACTTTGAACCAGCACATCATGTTCATACTGGATCAGCACTTTGCATCACAGAGAACAGCTTTTTCAGTGCATTGTGAAGAGCCTTTCAGGCAGACTTACCATGGCTTTTCTTCAAGCAATGTTATTAACACTATTGAATGGACAGGCTTAAATCACAATAAAATTGAAGGTGTGGACACAAATTACAGAAGTTGGTGATAGACAAATAAAGAACATAATCTCATGATCTGAAAGTTCACTAAGCAAAGGCACAGCCAGTATTAAATGCTCTCTGCTCAAGAAGTTTCCATTCGTATTAGAAGATTTGGGTGAAATTCAGTTTTCCTGAAGTTAGCAGGAACTTTGCCAAGGTTGTCAGTGAAGCCTTAATTTCACAGTCTGGTTTGTAAATCTTATTCCCTTTGTTACCTCTGGCATTTTGGCTGTGGAAAAGTCAGTTTGGCTCTAGGCAGCCAATTTCTATTCTTTGCAGCTGCTGCTTAGCAAATGTGCATCAGCCATTTTCCTGAACATGCAGTCCCATTATAAATGGAGGAAAACTAATGAGCAGGACAAGAAAAGCTGCTGCTCCCAGGAGGTTTCAGCTCCAGTCCAATGACAGCTAGTTCTTCTTCCCCCACCCCACCACTGCTCATGCTCTGTATGAAGAAGAGATGACACTATATGCTACCAGTCTACCCAAAACAGAGCAGCTCTTCTCTTAAGCACTTTGCTTTTGTAAGTAGGTTTTTTTCATTCACCATTCATTCAACAGGACTTAAGAATTCAACAAGGTAAGCAATACCAAGGAGATGGGTGAAACATTATATTTTTGTTTCCTCAGGGATCAATCATATTATATACAAGTACCTAGCATATCATATCTGGGTACAACATGCTAAAATAACTCAAAAATGTATCAATAGAATTTGTTTTGGTTTGACTGAATACTCACTGTCAGAAACACAGCTGAACCCCAAATTTCTTGACTTCAGCTCCAAGCTACCCTAACCAAATCAGCTTTCTGTATCCTATTAACTCATCAGATCTTTGGTTTCCATATTGATAAACAACATTTGCCCAGGAAATACAATCTAATTTCATTTGTGCATTTTGAGGCTTAAGCTACGTTCAAGCAAATTCACTAGATCAGCTGGCTCTGCCGAGCTGCTAGCATGGAACCTGTGCTCTGCGCAGGAACAACACTGGCAATCTCTGGGTGCAGACTTGTTTGCTGGTGATCTTTCGGCACAATCAAAGGCATGGAACAGACTGTGCTTCTAATAACCAGTCATTAGTTCCCCAACAGGAAAACTGTTGTATTTCACAGTGATTTTGTTAATGTGTGTCTTGCCTTTCATCCTTAAAGCCTGGGCTTGCACTGACAGAATTGGCACTAGGGGACACTGAGGCTGTCTCCATTAGCAGAGAGTGCAAACACAGGAGAAGCAGGTTCTCGTCTGGGGTGTTTCCTTCAGCCCAGCTTTACTCTGGTTCTGTTGACTGGACACCCACCAGTGGCAGGAACACACACTCCTGGTTCCATCCATGTGAAAGGAGTGTGTTCTGTGCAATTCAACACAATTCCTTAATGGCAGCCAAGTCCCTGGACGTGGGGATGAGCAACAGGTTAACTCAGAAGTGTACTTCTGAGCTGAACTAACATGCTGATATAGATTTATTAACGATCCTTAGTCAATCTAAGCTTTAGTTCCAGGATTTACATCAGCCTCCTGACCTTCATTAGATCATTGAGTCTTTTTGCCTCAGTTCCCTATCTGCAACAGATGGTTAGAGTGCTTCTTTGAGGGTATATTCACTAGTGCTTCCAAGAGACAGCTGAACACAGGACAGACATCTTGATGATGAGGGCTCAAAAGAAGAAGAAAGATGTTTCAGGCTTACACTGATGCAAAAGCTAGCACACAAATTTGCTTTTTACCTAGCTCTTTAGCCTTGCTAGTCTGACTATGAATAAAGTTAAAGACAGGGCATCTTTTGTACTTTTCCAATGCTGTGATTTCTGAATCCCCAAAACCATACTGTGCTGGTTGAAGCTGCCAGTCTTCTGAAGCACTTCTGAAAAGCTTGGAAGCATTTTGAAGAGCCCTGAGCAGCTATGTGTTTCAGTCCTTGCATCAGGGCTCTTGGTAGTCTCCTGTTTTACTTACCACTTCCGATCACTGTGTGGTGGAGGTCTTGTACACACAGCTATTTCTCAGGCTTCCTCTGGAACATATGATAAGTGTGTACTCAACTACTACTGAGGACAGCTTTGGAGTTAGAAGTGTAGCCATGTTGGGTCAACATTTATCAGTTCCAACAGAACAAAGACCACGAGGACTTACACGAACGCTGCAGACATCCTAAGGTTTTGAGTAGTTTTTTATAATAATGTGTTCCATATCTCCTCTTCCTTTTTGTCCTTCCTGCCTGTACACCCACTGCTGGAAAATCAGGAAAAGCTCCTCCTGAAGCTACTCCTGGTGCTTAACAGCAATAGACAGAAAGGTGTGAGACATGTATTGCTTTCAACCAAATCTGTGCATCAGCAAAAAGGGTGGGTTGCCAACTCGTTCTCAATTTGTCTTCATCAGCTATGAATCACACCAACTCCACTGTAGGTTTCAGAAGTATTTTGACTGATATCACTTGATCTCACCTGAACTGTTTCATCCATTGTCCAAATTCCTACTTGATTGTGCATCTGTTTTGCTTTTGCTTGGCCCTCTCTCTCCTACAGGTAATGTTAGTCAATTCACAAGGAAAACCGTGTGGGAATTGGTACACGCAATTATCTATTGACCTATTCAGCTACAAATTCCATCTTCATTTAAAACCTTTTTTATGATGTTTGTATTTCAGCTTTTTTTTTCTTTCCTTAAAGGTAAGAGGAAGTAAAGGAAAAAGAAGCAACTACACCCCTCGCCTCCAGATCAATGAAAACCAATGTGAGCCAAAGCCAAGACATGAACAGAGGCAAAAATGGAAAGTGAAATTCTTTCACTTGCAGAGCAACTCTCTTACAAACATAGTGAGCATTAGAAGAAAGGTATAGTCCAAAACTTACCAAAGGCCACTGACAAAATTCATACTGGCTTCCCAACAGACCACACAGCATCTCAGGTGTGGTATGACAGAGAATAAAGCTGCTGCTTGCATCAGTTCAGTCTCTGGACTACACCAATTAGTTTGTTGTGAGACGAGAGCAGAGACCCCCACACATTTGTCCATACTGAGTTTCTGCTTCAAGCTGTATAAACACAGAGCGCTTGGACCTCCAGCTCTGAAGACAAAAAGGAGAAAAGCCTGCCCACAAAGTCCAGGCAGTGCTCCTGTCTCCTGTTCATGTCATCGCGTGAGACCAGACAGCTCGGGACTTTGCTTTCTCAGGATGCAGGTTTGGGAAGTGTGCATCTCTAGATCCTCTGCTCCCAATGAAAAAGGAGGAAAAGCTGTTTGTCTGGGTCACAACTAGAGCTGTTTAAAATATGAAGAGACGGTGTACATCATGATGCCCAGGAGCAGAGACCTTGCCGGCAGTGTTCCTCAAGGCTATTATCACATACCAAACTGACTGCACACAGCAGTCAGGCTCCAGCCTTCTCCTCCACACAGTGAAAAAGGCTGCAGGACACGGCTCCAGCACAGATGGGAAGCAGGGGTAGCAAATTGCATGTAAACATGCCAGATGTGGCATTCATGGAGATTAAGGACACACAAACGGGGTCCTACAGGCACACTAGGTATTTAAGGTCTTGCCATAGCCTGTGGAGAGCCAGCCCCTGCAGACAATATAACCCAAAATGAACACTTTCCAGCTGCCCAGCTGGATCGCTTCCCAGGAAATACAATGCACATCAGCTGGACTCCTATGGACTGTACCAGGACTCAGGTGACCCTGCAGTCATAGGCCTCTACACTGCTGTCAGTTCCAGGCTGAAACACAGCCCAGATGTCAGCATGCCTGTACTCAGCTTGCAAATGACTTTCCTGGGCTGGTCTCATCTTATCACGTATCTGCTGCTGTTGATGGATGAGACTGGCAAAGGCTCCAGGCTCAGGTTCACCAGCTAATGCCTCATCCTTCACTAAAATGAATATGGGGACAAAGACTTGGCACAGACAACTAAAAGGTAATATTCTGTTACGTGAATCTGATTTCTGGACTAAAAGCACCTTTTAGCCTTCTGCATTTTATGGTAGCAATTTATTTTTTCTCTATGCAACTCACACAAGTGCTGGCTCTTCAAAACTATTAGCAGTAAAGTGCCTTTCTCTTAACACATTAAAATCCTTCCATTTTTAACCTAGCCTCTTCTGTAACTTAATGGTGTCCACATCAGTGCTTGCAAATAGAAGCAGAACAAAAACACAAGCCGACAGTCCCCACACAGAAACATTTTAGCTAATGTTTCACCTTAGAAAAGGTGACAGAAGAAATCACACCCACGATCTAGGCAAAGCCCAAAGCAAAACAGTCACACAAACACCATTAGTTTGGAATCCAGCTGCAGACATATGCATTGCTGGACCAAGTGCCAAAATCCAGCCATTCCCACCCATGTTTCCAGGGAATGGAGGTGTTCACGCTCAAAACAGGAGTCACAGTAAAAGGAGAGTTAAGCCCCTTAAATCACAGCTGACTGAGATGGGTTTACTGCAAAGACAGTGTTATCTAATGGACAAATGTCAAATGGGGACAGTAATGTGTACTTACACGCATGTGCTGTCCTGTAGGCAAGCCCTTGGCATCAGTGCTTGAATACAGCTATGTGGCCAGAGACTGCTTAGAAGAAGATCCAGAGATGAGGATGTGGCCAGTGTAGGCGACAGAGCTCAGTGTAACTTTGCATTTCAGAATGGAATACACAAATAATTTTTTTGGTGTTGTTTTTTTCCTCACTTTTACCTCATTGCCTTTCTTTAACCTCAAGATCTGGGTTCCTTGTGAAAAAAAATCATGCGTCTGTGACAACAGCTCAGGGACCCACCTCCACCCCTAAAGCCTATCTAAAAGTACCAGCCCTACTTATTTCCCTTCTTTTCCTCTGCCTTCTGGCTCTTCATTTCTCATGAGCCTGCTGATCATGAGGGGAAAACCCTGACGTGAGCCAAGCTGAACTCCTGCGAGAAAACTAATATTGTGCTGGGACATGGACATTTCAGACCAGAAACTCGCCACTTCAGGCAACTTGACCGTGAGCAGGCTGCGACTGCAAACCGAGTCATAGGATGTTCCCAGATCCAAGGACCATCCAGTCTGATGCCCCTCCAAATACTCTTTGTCCTTGAGAAGATTTCAACACCCACGTGTCACAACCAGTAGAATCTTCCTGATCATTCCTGTGACTATTTGATAGCTTCCAGCAGAGCAAACTTTAGCATCTCATCACGAAAGCTGAAGCTTTAAAAGCTGCTGAGCTGCCTTACCCTTGAACTAATACAGGAAAATTTATAATAACCATTGATTATAATTCTCATGTGAGGGCAAATGCACCTGTGGCATCGTAACCTCATTTACTGACTCAGTGCATGAATAATTGAATCCTTTTATGCAAAATTTGTAAGTTTGAATCCTTCTTGAGCTCTCTATATACAGTATGCTTGCTGAGGCTTTAACTTCAGCTATACTCGTTTGCATTTTTTATTTACCACCTTCACTTTAAACTAAGATCATCATCAAGAACTGAACTGCCTTAAAAAGTTATCATAGCTGGTAATCTCAAAATAAATCTTTTGAGCACTAGGAGACATTGCTGCCATTGGTCCCTGAGTACCTGTCTTAGAGGAAATTTGCTTTCCTGTTGCAACAGCCCCATAATCCAGTCTCCCTCTATTTAAAAAAATGAAAAACCAAGTTGCTTTTGCAACTGTTCTCATAGCTGAAAGGTATCAAGTAAAGCTAAACACAACTGCCCTTCTCACTGGGGATCTAAATCGCACTAGCAGCAAAGTCCTGCCATTCAAGTCAAAGATTCTATTGCCTTAAGTGAGGGTAAGATTTCACCCCACATTTTCCAAACAGCTTTTAAACTGTTGAATGCTCTCTCACACACAGCTAGTATTTCTCCCTCTGAATCTGCAGATGCACAAATAAACACGTTTGTTTATGATCTCCTGCGACACCCTTTTCACTTTTTTTTTTAGTGTAAGAGGGGAAATCTTAGCAAATGTTGTTATTTCAGCTCTTGTGCTGTAGTACTTCCTATCAAAAGTTCCTATACCTCGGGGAATTAATTATTATATTATATATAATGTCAGAAGATGTTTTATGCTGCCAAGAGTTTAAAAATATAGCAGTTAATCTAAATGGTCATCCTGGAGATACCATGTTTATCATTTCCCCCTCATCTCACTTTGCACCTATCATTCTTTCAAGTGTAGACGAAAAAAAAGAGAAATTGAAAGAAGGGTTTTAAATGCTTCCTTTTCCCAACAGCCGTCTCTAGTCTAAATGCCATATGCAACATATGTTTACAACTGAATAGTGTCACTGTTCCCGGTGGAAAACTCCAGATGTTGATGTAAACCCCTTTCAGGTTTCACAGCACACGTATTGCTGCCCTCTCAGATCTGTTCATTAGCTGACAGCTGTAGGAAGGGGAAGGAGAGGGCACTGCCAGCAGTCTTCCCAGTGAGTGCAGCTTCTGGGTTCTCCAGAGCATGTGATACTATTTTGACACAAATGTTAGGAGTTGTCTCAAGCCATTGAGCTGCCCTCAGGTATGCATACCTCCCGATGTATGGTGTAAAGCACACAAAACTGAGCCCAGAGGAGCACTGGGAGGCTGCTTCGTCCTTCCAGCTGCTCATAGGAGCTGGGACTAATCCATAACAAAAATAAACCTTATTGACACAATTCATATTTAAGTTTGGACAAAGAATGTCTCAAGATCAGGAAGCTGGTCCTCAGGCTTTGTATTTCAGTGTGCTTGCTCACAGAGCAGAAACCAAATATTCTGACATAAAGAAAATCACAGGCAGAACTGAGTAAAGCTCTGTTGTTCTGTAGTGCCAGGTACCTGCTAGAGATGGATGAGTATTACAGGTTACTGGCACTGAGCAAAAAAGGCAAAATTACTATTGGTGCATATACTTATTCTTCCCCTTTCTTCCCAGAAGCAGCATTACTGAAATTGTCTGGCATGCACCACAAGGCAATCACTTCCAGCCACTTACTTAAGAGACCCTGACATTGTATTTCAACAGAAAGCTGTAGTTGACATGGCCAGCAATGCACGGTCTTAGCCACTTCCATTTGCAAGTTCAGCACAGTCATCTGCTTAATTTTGATGTGAGCAAGCTGTGTACTCAGTAACATTGTCAGTGGCAAAGTGGAACCTGAACAGGCTGGGAAATAACCTCTGCTTCTCAAAAACTATGCTTTGATGTTAGTTTGGTTTCCTTGAGGATCATAATAATGAGCTGGAAACTAAAAAAGACCGCTAGAAGATTTTTTTCAGCCAGTGAGCAATCCCAGAATCATCAACAAGGCAAGCTTCTGATGCAGGGTCCAATTCCCCAGGCCCCTCTTTAACATATTATTACATCCAGGCTCATAATCTGATTTTATACATGTAATCCTGTCCACCACTCTGATGGCAGTGAGGCAGCCTTTAAATTGCCTTTGCATCACAGTGTGCATGAGACTTGGCAAAGTGGGAGGATCAGACCCTGGTCTTTGTGATGCTGCTCCAGCTGAGCCTTCATCAGGGTGGAGCAGGAGGACACAGCTGGTGGCAAAGATCCTCCCTTCCCCCTGGCAGCATGTGAAAGCAACCCATGGCTTGGTGTCATTTAGAAATGGGCTGGTCAGGTTTGGCCACCAATTGCCCTTTGCATTGTGCAGCCTGTTTTTTCCACTAAGATATCTAAATGATATTACTGGTTGGTGGGCATGTAAACGCAGACCGCATAAAACACCTCCTTTAAGTCTTCCACTGGCAATTAAATGCTCCAAGAAGGAATACATGAGGAAAAAAGCCCATGTAGGTTAAAATATAATTAGTAGTTATATTTATCACCAGGCTAATGCTGAGTTGAAGGAAATGAGGTGCCAGACTACAGGCAGACATGGCCGCTTTCTGGGAGGCCCAAAGCAGATCCCAATCTGCTGCTTCAGACTGAGCATTACAGTGAGATACTGAAAGAGACACACAGTGAAGCAATTGGAATATGAAAGATTTGTTAAAAGGGTACACAACTTTGTGACAAGCAATTGCTCCCGAAAAAATAATCAATGGGATTTTTTACTCCCACTCATTTGGGCTCTGTTGAAAATCTCAGCCTACATATGTTAAAACTAAATCCAAAACTAAATTATGTTTGCCCATATTTTTTATCATATATTCACTTACAGATTTATAAATCTGCTTTTAAACTCATGATTTCAGGCTCAGAAACCAAAAGCTTTTTTCCTGTACAGAAGAAAGCATTTCTGGGGGGAGGGGAGAAAACCCACTGAACCGTATTTTCATCCTCTTTGCTGAAAGCAAAATCTTTGCAACAGGAAACAAATTTAGTTACAAATACATTGGTCACCTCTAGTTAATCTGTTGCCTCATAACAGAGTTTAGCCCCTGGGGACCAGGTCTGATAGATCAGGTGTTTGCACAGCCACCTGCATCCCTGAGCATGAAAAGGTGGCATCACAAAAAGCAATGTATTTAGAGAGCTAAAAACCAAGTCCCAGGTACTAAATTGACTGCCACTGGCTTTTTCACCATTCTGGGGGTATTTTCAGGGGTTTGGGTGGGGGTTATGTTACATGATTTAGGATTGAGCAACAGGATCTCAAGGGTTAGCCTGCAGAAAGTCTCAGCCAGGCAGCAGGAGGGAAGGGAAAACTGGGGATGGGGCCTCGCAGAGTTTCCAGGGGTGGGACGAGGGAAACATTTTCTTTCCCTCATCAATGTGAGACGTTTGATCTGAAAGCCACTGAGGTACAAAGCTGGAAACTTACAGCTCTCCTCAATCCTGGCTTACTTTTCAGGTGAAACTGTACTTTCCCCGAGTGTCATGAATGCTGCACTGCAAAAAGCTATTAATAAATAATATTTTGAGTATGTATACAAGATCATTATTTAATCTTTCAGTAATCTTTTATCATGCATAATTTATTAAATGTTTTATTTATTGCTCATATTTATTAAAAATTGATTCTATTTCTTCTGCCTAATGTCAATTTCCAGATGCAATAAATTATTAATATTTAATAAATTAAAAGATGCAAGGAAAGAAATATTAAAAAAAGAAGTGCTCACTCCATGTCTTTCCTGTTCTGCACAGACATGCTTCTCACTACGCAATAAGCAACCCCATTCTTTCTGTGCAGGCCAGGGTTGCACTTTGATTTACCATTTGGGGAGCACTGACAGTAAGAAGTATGAAGCTCCAGAGTCACACCTCATTGTCCTCTTGCCCCAGGAAGCCTGCGAGATTGGCTTCAAACTGAGGAGAAGCTCTGACACTGAACACTCAGAGCCATCGGACTGTGCTTTCAGGAAGTTTCTGCAACCCCAGGAGTTAGAAACAAGAAATAAAAGGTAAACTTAGAACAAATACTATGGCTTTGGGAATTAAAACTTGAAGAAACCATGAAGATATGATGCAACATGCCATAAAACGATGCAAAACATTCATTCCGGACATTTCTTAGCACTTGCACACAGAAAACCAACAGTCTTAGATTTGATCATAACATCACCGGGAGCTGGGGACACCCAGGAGATCTCAAGGAACATCCTTTTTTGGGGCAGTCTCCCCTGCATGACCAGTCCAAACTCTTATTTAGCTTTCACCCGTTCACAAAACTGGCAGCACATCAGTCCTTGCTCTGTGCCAGCTAGAGCAGCTGGGCTTGAGGAGAAGTCATTTGGTGCACCCTCTGCCTGGGCTAAACAAGAAGTCCATTTGCAAGACGAGGAATGCCTTCACCAGCTCCAATGTCTCTGGACGTGCCTGCAACACAAAAGAAAGCTGCAAGATTGACAAATTGGAAGCAATTAAAACAAAAAATCCAACAATAATGACCTGGGTGTCTGGAAGGAGTTGAGGAATGATTAAATCAATTAAATCTGGGTAACATGGATAAGAGATAATTCAGAGAAGGGATGCACTACCGTAAACTCACAAGGCTTAAAATCCCTACCTGGGGTTGAGGGCACGTGCAGATGTAGAGCCAGAACACAGGAAGATTCAGGGACGTGAGGAAACAAGATGTAAATCCCAACCAAGGATGGGAAACCTGAACTCTCACAGCAGAGAAAATGAACTGGAGGTGGGACTATCCTGGGCAGGGAAAAATGGATGAGACAGCAGCTTTCCCCTCATCTGTAAAGCAGATGGAACAAAATAGCAGGTCACGTCTCAGAAAAAGCAGTAAGGCAGGGAAGGGGAGTACTGTAACCAGCAAGCACTGGTTCTGGTATTAGCACGGAGCTGGTGCTATTCACCACACCACTCTGCTGTTGTTTCAGCCCCAGGAGTTCAAATGATGTTTAAATTGACAGCGGCTCTTCCCAAGTCTGATGCTTCCCCCCCACACTTCCCTGCTTTCCACACACCCCATACAGATGTAGAAATTAGGTTACAGACATCAAGAGCTGGGAAATTAAATGTGACTGCTGGATAAAGCTCTGCAAGTGACAAATCCAATGAGTTCGTTTTAATCCTCTTGAGCTGCTAAACATATTGACTGCACGGGCTGGTGCACAGCTTTGCCTTTCTGACAGAGCCAGGGACGTTCCTTCCTGTGGGATGCCTACTCCAACCTTTGATACACATTTTGTTCTCCTGGTCTGTAAGCTAACCATTTAAGGTTCTTAAAAAGCATACAAACCCTTTTATAGTGGTATGGATGCACCCAGATTATGGGTTGAGTAGGTTTTGCTCCAGTTTCTGACTGCTTATGGCTGTAGCAGTTGTGAACCTACTGCATGGAGCACTGCCATGGTGCTCCTCCATGGTGACTCTCCTCCTGGCCACACCAGCTTTGTAGCCCAAATGTGTTCCCCTCTTAGCCAAGCCATACACAGGTACCTGCCTGCCCCTGTGTTGAATGTTTTCTACCTACCTAGCACAGCCCTTGCTCCTCACCTGTATGAGGAAATGCTACCCCATGTCTGAAAGGTGCCCAAAGTTTTATTCACCATTTAACACTTTTTCCAAGACTCCAGGCTGGAGGTTCTTCATCAATCCTACCTCAATATTAGAAAAAACTTCCATGCATGTGCCCACCAACAGCATAAAAAGCCAATGATGTAAGCAAGGATATGCCACATTTGACATTGCACTGACTGAATCTGCTCAGCATCCTGCCCCGGGGATTCAGGATATGAGATAACACATTTCCTAGTTCAGAGACTGTTTCAGATACTGTAATGTCTTTGGGAAGGGGGCATCATAACTAATTAAGATGCTGAAAGAAATAAGCACACTCCATTAATCCTGGTTATAAATTCCTGCTAATAGTTGATGGTAAAGGCTTGTGCACTCATGCAGGGGAGCTGAGCTAATTTAGGAGAACACCATATCCTGCTCCTTGTCCATCAGTGCTGTTCTTCACAGCTTCATTGTAAACCTTACAGTAATTGGTTTAAAAAACTTCAGTTTCTACAGTCATGAGATTGTGGTTTTGTCATTATTTTCTCTTTTATGCCCCCTTAAAACCAAATTTTCTCTCTTATCTTAGAAAAAAAGAACCAACAAAACCCAAACACAAAAGATCCAAAACCAAAACAACCTAAAGTTTAATACCAGACAACCCATATTTTTTATTTCCTTTTTTTCCCCAAAAAACCCTAGCTGTTTGGTAAGCAATGTCAACCAACTACCTTCCCACCTGACTTGAGTGTACAGAAGATCAGTTTTATTTCATTTTCTAACAATCACGGGAAGCATCTCAATTAATCAAATGTCTGAGAACCTTTTCCCATCACTCCCTGACTTTTAAGGCTCCCTGCATGCTGCAGGCAAGAAATTTTCTGTGTAAAATAGTAACTCAGTTCACAGAAAACAGTAAGTCCAAACCTCACCCTGGCCACCTTGTTTGGAGCCTATCAACTCACCTTTTTTACTGTTTCAGTGCAAAACCAGATACAAAAGTGACTCTCTCACAACCCCACCTTATCGCTGCCTGGTGTCCATCACCCACAAAGAACCTCCAGCTCTTGGGGATGAAGTCTCCAGTATTTCCTAAGACATGGACTCTCAAAGTGGAAGTTTTCCTTGAGAAACCAGCTCCCCCACGTAGTATTCCTTGATGCAATATGCAGCCTCTTCCAGAGCAACATGTGGCATCTGTTCCACCGCAGTTAAAATCCTTCCAGATTAAGGCAATAATGCAGAAAGCTGCCAAGTGGGCGATCCATACCCTGTTATAATCTAGAAAAGCTCTACTTCACTTATCAGTGTAAGCAAAGCATTTGATTTTTAAGATGTATACCTGGAATTATAATACCTATGTCAGAATCTTCAGGGCACTTCCCCCTCCTACTGCAGGTTTGCTAGCCTGGGCTCAGGGCCAGCTGAGCTGGTGGCCTTTGTTAAAGAGCTGTTGAAGCTGAGCCGGGGTCACCCCTCTTCTCTGGAGCTGCCCTTGAGCTGAGCTCCTGCCCTCAATCTCTGCCTTAGCTATACATATGTTTGCTGTGGCCGTGCACATGTTGGATCCTGTCCCCTCACGCAGTGGCTGATGTCCTGCGCAGCCTCAGCCCATCCCCATCTCCATGGAGACGCCTGATGCCCAGGGCTGGGGCTGCCAGAAAAGGTTGAAATCTGTTGGCATTAGTTGAAAACCTTTGACAGAAAAGGAGAATGATAATTTTTGTAGAAAGAAGACACTTTGACTCAACCTTTTAATTTGATCTCAGTTCCTGAATTCCATGAAGAGATGGTTTTGACAGAATATTTTATTCCAGTTGTCATTACAAGCAATATCTAGGTGCATTTACAAGTAGCATTTTGGTTCAAATCAAGAACCTACTTTTGAAGCAAAATCTCCTGATGACCTCTACTTAACCAGGCTTTCATTTCCATCACTGAGTGGACCGTGCAAACTGGTCTCCTTCTGGATGAAGCTAAAGTAGAAGGTGGGCTTCAACTGCTAGTGGCTTTCCAATGCATGAGGACAGACTAGAGTTAGCCTGAAGTGAACCTCCTTGAAACGTCTCCTTGGAAAGTGAACATTGGGCCCTCAGCATTGAGTCCATATAAAATCACTCAGTTAATGGAACATTGAAATAACATTTTAAACAATGCATAAACTACCCAGACATGTTTTGTATCTCATTCGGATAAGCAAATACTACTTGTAAAGAACTTGCATTATCTGAATTCTCACTTGCCTGATACAAAGAGCAAAGATACTCTTTGAAACTACAGTCATTTTGCAAGTCATTGAATCATTTCTTTCAGAACATTTTTATCTCAGTATGTTGAGGTTTCCTGTATCTTGTTAGTTTTGACCCACTGATGACTTCTTGCATCATGTAATTCACATTTGTGGTGTGGATGTGAATAGAATCACAAAAGGAAAATTTCCTGAAATAACAGAAATGCAGATGGCACCATACCAAAAGGTCTGTGAAAACTGAGTCATTTACTTTGCATCAGAAGAAATAATTTGTGTAAGAAAATTTGATATAAATGGGACTGTAAATAATTAGACAAATTAAGCAATTTAGACTTTCTTTAAAAATGCAACACAAGGGAGTCAATCTGGTGATTAATTCTGGCATTAGCATTTTGAAGCTAATAGTTATACGTGTGGGTTCCACGACCACCTACAGACCACTTCCCAGATGGTGCATCTGAATCCTATATAGAGGTACGCAGAATGCCTGGAGGAAAGTACAATGTGAAGGGAAGCAAATGTAGTAAAACTTGTCCTAAAATTAAGTAATTGAAGAAAATTGTAGCCCAACACTTCATACAAAGCACAGGGCATAAGTGCTCTTCCAACAGGAACGGTAATATAATGGAAAGTCAGCACTGACTTTGTTAACAGCTGATCATGAAACCTCATCTCACTGCAGCAAACAGGATGTTTGATGGGCAGTCTCTTCTCTCCTCTCCTCTCCTGCATTGGTAGCTGCTTGGGAGCTGACCTCATGAGATGCTGAATGAGCACATGGTTGAGCTTGCACATCTACCGTCCACCACACCTTCAACAAGCTCAGTAATTATAAGGCAAAAGCAGTCTGACATGGAATACTCAGTACTATCGCTGAATTCGAAGCCACACAAAAGAGATTATGATAGAAAAAGGAGGGAAAATCAGAAAGCAAGGCATGAAGAGCAGACAGATATTAAAGACAAAAACACAGCATCACTTCCATCACCTTTCCTGACAGAGAAGCATTTCATCTCAGAAGAGATTTGATTCTGTATCACCTTGGTTTGAGGTTGGTTTTGGTTTTTTTTTTACTAGACCAATTTCAGCCCTGGCAAAATATAATTGGCTAGAGCTCTGTTTCTGTGCTAGAAACTTCAATTCAATAACCTCTCTCCTATTGTATTCCACAGAGATCCAGAACTAATGTGTGCTCAGGATATGAGAAGAATGATTCTCTGGGAGACCTGAAGTTCAATTCCTTTCTTTCATTTCAATAAACCAAGATTGACTTTTAAATTGGCAGGCCTGCCAAGGGAGATTTTTTATCACAATTAGAAGCTGAGCCAGGTAGTGACCTTATCAAAAAAATAGAAGGGACTTTTTTTCCACATTTCTGTGCAAGTGTTGGTCAGAAAAGGCAGGGCAGAAGGAACACAACCAAAAATGTTTTCACAAATACTCATGCTGGTTAAAAAAATGAATTTGTTCCAGCTGTGTTTGCTT
Source organism: Pezoporus wallicus (assembly GCF_028554395.1). NCBI lineage: Eukaryota > Metazoa > Chordata > Aves > Psittaciformes > Psittacidae > Pezoporus > Pezoporus wallicus. The sequence continues at coordinate 5,674,257 of NW_026642654.1, forward strand.
CTCTTAAATAGGCAAATAATTCAGTTCTGGTTGCACAGATTCTCATGGAAAGCAAACTTTGGAAACTCATGAGGATTCGTGGAAAGCAAAGTTTACACAGAGGAGGAAATCAGCCAGACAGGAATCAGACTGCACTGATCGCAACTGGCACTGAAAACATGTACAACTACTTATGGGAATATTGGAGATAATTGTAGTATCACCTTCTGCAAAGCTTCAGACAGGTCAGTGCATTGCTTCTCATAGGAATGCTGCTTCGGACAAACTCTTGGTCAAATCCAACAAGTGTCAAGAAATGTCACTTTTTGTAATTATTTAAAACTGTGTTTCTCTCACTTGAAGGACCCCAGCCCAAGAGGGTTCTAACTGTTCCATTTATATCTGGGTTTGATCTTTATATTTATCCAAATCTTATATAGTCTTTATATTTATATTTTTCTGAATTAGGAACAATCACTTTCTGACCATCTGTCTAGACACTATCTACAGCCAGGAATACTGAGTATTTAATGCAGACGACACATGGGGAAATAAAGAGCCAAGAAAGACAGTGACTACAGATGAAAAGAGGACAGCAGTGGTGTTGTGCCCATACAGCACAGCTGTAATTTCAGTCTCTGCTGAGCCTAATAATAGCAACGCAACTCACAGTATCTCAGTCATCCCTGCTGCTTCATCCCAGTGGGACTCCTGAATATGAAGCTCCCTGAAGCTGTTCCTCCAAGGTAGTCACCCTCCTGGGCTTCAGGCCATTCTCTAGACCCAGAGGCACTTGGAGGCACTCCATCACTGCTGAAGCAAAGTTGGGTTTTTTTAATCTCTCTATTGATTTATAATTGCTCCAGGCAATAATGATTCTATGTTAGCTGCATGCTCTTGCTTTCATTAGCCAGCCTTCTCTGCATCCTCACAGGTTGTGAGACCTTCTTTGAGGCAGTCTCTCTGCCTGCCTCAAAACAGGTTTATTATTTGAAAAGTGGGAATTGGTTTACTCTTTTGTTTTGGCCACAGCACATAGCAAACCACAGCATGTGGCAAACCATCCCAACTGGGTTGCATTGCACATCAAGGTTTTACCCAAGTACTCTGTGCCACTGCAAGGCAAAGGCTGGCCTGAGTGAAGCAGGAAGCTCAGGCTTGTGGAGGTAAGCCAGGGAGAAAAGGACCATCTCAGGACAGGAACCTCTGCAAAGCTGGGTGGTGGCTCAGCAAATCTTTCTTACACTTTTAAAAGTACATTTCTAAATGTGCTGCCTCGAGGCCAATGAAATTCCCAGAACAAACATGAATTTTTCAGGAGGATGGAATGTGTCTACTGCTGTTCCCTAAGACACAAAGGAGACAAAAAAAGCAATTATCTGACTTCAAAGAAGATATTTTTAGTATAAAATTGCAGCAACATATGCACACAAACACACACAAATATACTACATATAAATACATAAACATGTATACGTGATTCCCACAACCATAGTTTTGACAGAGCCAGCCCCATCATTAATCACCACAAAAGCCTGTCCTGGTAAGCCAGTTTCATGTTCCTCTGCTATTAATCATTAACCACTAGAGATGAAAGTAAAGCACTTTGTCTCCCAAGAACTACTAACAAAGGGGAGAGAAAAAAGCCCAGCAACATTTGCTTTGCCTATTAGTAAAAGCCCTGGTAATGCAATGGGCAAGCTCCCTTTTGTGCTCACTACCTGGAACGGCTGCAGAGTGATTGTCAGGCTGCTGGGCAGGGATGGGGAGTGGAAAATTATGTACAGCACCCTCAGGGCTAATTGCATGTGCCACCATTCAGGTGAACAGAAAACCCATACACTTGTCCTGCATCTAAAATGACAGCCTTATCCCCCATGTCTCATAAAGATGATTAAGGAAATAAATATAGTGTTTCCTCAGTGACTGAGCATTAAATTTTAACCAACATCCTGCCAAAACAAGAGAAAAGCTTCATTTCCAGCTGTGGATCAGGCCCTAATTGATGATGCAGGCTCCTGCTTTTGTGCCCTTGCAAACCACCTTCCCTCTCTACACAGACTGCCCAGCCAGCACAGCCCATGCTGGCTGCCAGGACAATGCACAAAATCAAACCTCCACAGTCTGTGGGAGTTACAGGAGTGAGGTCAGGACGGAACCAGAGGGTTTTGAAGTAGCTGCAGACTGACTCTGTACACTCTGTACACTCACTCTGTACACTTGTCTATGCACCCATGTACCCACACAAACTCTGAGTATTTCCACTGCTGAATGGGATCCATGCATTTCATCACCCACTCCTAAAGCCCGAAGGCTTAGCAGGCTGTGAGCTTCTAATGGAGGTCAAGACATTAGTGATTCTTTTTTGCAGTAAAATGGAAAAATATTTAATCCTCCGTTACATGGCTTTCTGGCAAAGAAGTTTGATCTCTGCTTCTTACAGATACTTCCATTTTGTCATGCTGCACAAAAGGGGATCCAGCCATTTTGAAGTGGATATAACCAAATAAAACAACTGAGGCACTAATTTTATAACTGATACCCATTGCCAACATTTCCCTCCCACCAACAGCTCACACACATCCAGGAAATTGTGCAGACTCTTAGCTGATTTACCACTAACTAATAAGAATACCACAACCAGAAGAATCAAAGCCACTCAAACCAATTCAATCCCATATCTGGACAGAAATCATTTCACTAACATGGACAAATGTGTTCTCATCCTTTCAGAAAACCAGGTTGGAAAGGAATTTAGGGACCCTCCAACCCATCACAATGCCCTAATCTCTACCACTAGCCAAAGTCAGAAGAACTCGACAGCTGGGGTCAAACTGGGGTTTGTGCACTGACAGCATGGTCCAAACAAGTAGAAGTGACCAGCATTCTATCATCTGACAAGTTTTTTTCTGATCAGATGTTTTTGGCTGCTAGCAGCCAAATTCTCCTCACTTCAGGCAGGTAAAAATTTCTTTGCAACAGGGCCATGAAAAACAGGTCCACTGTGAGTCATTTTATCTCAGGCAATTTTTCATAATTGGACTGCATGGAACAGACTTCTCTTGTTATTGGCTTGATAACAGATAATAAATAATTTGCCACTTTTGTAAGCAGAAGGAAAACAAAACAGATTCATAGCACTGGGATTTGGAAATGCTTGTTGCTTGCTTGTTTCCCATTCTGTGTCTTCTCCAGAGGTTAAACAAAAAAATCACTAAGTATCTGTCTGCAAAGAGGTACAGAGGAAACAACAGTATGTGTAAAATTGAGTCTTCAGAGGGGAATTTCAATCAGCATATTATCAGGATATTCTGACAAAGTTTAAAATCTCCAGAGGTAAAAACAGTTACTAGAACTAGAACTCCTGCAGCTGTTTGGTGCTAATTTGCGATTGCTCTTACCAGACAAAAAGCAAGGGTAAAAATGGATGAACAATTTTAGAAGAAATTAAGGAATACAAAAGAGAGGAAAGAAAGAAGAGAAAGATGCAGCAAGCAGAGAAAAACATAGTAAGCACCAGTGATGGGAAGCTAAAAGAAAATGCCTTAAAATAAGTCAGAAGGCACATGTATTTCATACTGAGAGAGAGCAAACCTGAGAGCGCATTACTATAAATTTTCCATTTTGTGATGTCCTTTCTAAAATGGTGTGTCTTAGTCAAATACAGGTGTGATTTGGGTTCAGAATGGGAGTAATGGATTCACCTTAATATGGGGTCAAAAAGGATATAGAAATAAAAGTAAATAAGCATAAGCCTGAGCATACAGATTCCCCTCCACCTGCAGAGCTGAACAAGGCAGAGCCCCTAAAGAAAAAGGACAAACTGCTGATGGAGAAGAAAGCAGAGCTGGCTGTAAAGTAGATATAGGGTCAGGCATGGCAGTGCCAAATGCCCATGAAAGGGACTGCCCCACCAAGCAGATGTCAAAGCAAGGTGAACCCCACCTCAGGCTGGGGGATATCCATCTCCTCCCAGCTGTGAGGCTATGAAGAGCACCCCAAGAGCGCACCTAGGAAAAGCTCCCTGCATAAGATAACAATGGTCATGAAGAGCCAAAAAGCAGAAAAACATTCTAAGCAATGGTGTCAGCAAAGGAAGCAGCCTCCATGGCTGCCCAAGCCTTGCACCAGAGGCCTGAGGCCACCCATACCTCTGCCTGTTCCCCAAGGACATGGGCACCTGCATCTAAGCCACAGACCAACCCTGGGTGTTTCAGGGAGCTCCCTGCCCCCTGAAAGCTCTGCTCTCTCTCCTCTCCTCTCCCTGGCATTTTCTGTGCTGCAAGGAGGGCACATGGCAGGGCAGAAGCTCAGCCTCTCTTTTTTGTCACCTCCTGGAGGATGTTGTTTCTTTCCATGTGCTAGGATGCTGAGGTAAAATCATATGCCTTGCCCAGCATCAGTAGTTAGATGTTTAAAGTAAATGGTGCAATACTTCTCAGACTGTCACTTGCCTGCTCTGCTGCTCTCCCAACAGGCCAGTCAAGATACATTAAAGTCACTCAGTGGATTTGCTTTGTACAAATTCAATTTAGAAGTTTCTCATTAGTTCAGAGACATGAAATGCTGGACTGAAGGTTTCAAAACTGTTGAGTACAACTGGGAGAAATATACGTTACTTATGCCTTACTCTGACTTCAGTTGATCTCCCATGCTACTTGACACCTGGTTTTGAGTAGCATATACTGCTATATAATTAAATGTTAAAGTCGTATAAAGAGGGAAAATTTCTTATGTGCATTCCTTGAGCACCATGTAGACTGTGGAAAGAATAAAAATACTGGATTGAACGGTGTCCAAATTAAAAACACTGAAGAAAAAAAAAAAAGAGAAAAAGACATTTTACCCAGAAAAAACCAATTTTAGAAAACCTTCGGTTTTAGAAAGCCTCGTAAAATGTACACATTATATTTTAAATACAAGGTAGAGCTATTACCAAATGAACAATCACTCAAGCATATCTGCAATGTTATAAACTCCAGGAGGAAATCAGAAAAGAAAAATCAAGGAAAAACATCAATAACTAATCAATAATGAATTTTTGAAGCACATGACAGCTTCAGCCTTTTCATTGAGTCTGGTTTTAAGAACTTTAAACATGAATTAAGAAAACATACTGAGATCACAGTCTACTTGGAAGCTACACACAAAACAGAAAAGCGTTTGAAAAATTGGCATTTAGAGATAATAAAATTATTCAGCTACTTCCATCACTCATTGGGAAACATGACATTCCATCACATGAGTCACCTCTGCAAGGAATGGGCACAGAATGTACCATGAAGCATGCTGAGAAGCCACAGATACAGGACCCAAATTGAGAGGGAGAGTTTCCGATGTGTGACAACAGCAAGATGTTGGCTACTATCAACTGTGATAGTGCCTTTAACTTGGTACATGGGACAAGCCACAGTGCGAAGGTGAAAGTGGACACCTCCCTGGAAGATACTCACTCCAGGTGAGAAGGAGGAGACATGGGAATGTCTTCTTAGCTGCTCTGTGGCATGTTTTAGTACCCCTTGGACTAATGCACCCAATAAAACTAATTGCTGCAACAACTGGGCCCTTAGCTCAGCTTATATAAAACAACGGATTTTTACAGGGCCACTCTGCTCTTTCTAGTGCCCACCAAGCCATGGCAGAGAGGGACCCTCATGTATCTATTTTAGCTCCCCCTCAAAGCTGTAATTGTCTGCAGAAGGTGAGGGAATACCAAGCCCTCAGCATCAAAGCAAAGGCAGGTTGACTGGCTGGATAAAATTGCTGCTGTGCACATTAGGACCTGGAGAGATGAAAGGCAGCTCACACCAGTATCACGGTTTCTTCATGGAGGTGTTCCCAGTCTAGCTGTCCTGCTGGATGTAAATTCTCCCTCTGCTCAGGCGGGTGTAAATCTGTGTGTTATGTTTTCCACCTGGAAAATGGAACTCCCAATCCTCCAGGCATGCCATCCGCTGCACATAAGGATCTTCTATCCTCAGTCACTCATTGCCAAGACGGGAATGTGAAACTACTCCACCTGAAGCACTTGTTTCTGAACCTCCCAGAAGCAGCACACCCAAAACTGCACATACTGGCCCCAAATGACAGCTGATGCTCCTTCCCAGGGGCACCTTTTGCCTGGTATGCCCCAGTTAATGCCCTTAACCCCTCATACCCCAGAGCCGCCAAGTGCTGAACTCTAGAACAGGCCAAAGATTTCCTATAGCACCAAGTCCACACAGCTTGTCCCACACAATCTTCCATTGCTAATGCACCTACACCCACTGCTGTATAGTTACGTGGCACAATTCAGTGCAATTCACAATGCATTCCCATCACTGTGCATTGCATGCCCTTTGTTGCAGACAGCTGTTAGCTATTCTAAGACTGTCTTGATTCTTCCTCAGAAAAATCCTCCACAATTTCAAAAGCTGTGATTTTCTTTAACTCCCTCTTTTCTTATTTTTTTCCCCATAATCAGACTGGGAAATTACTGGGGATTTTTTTTTTCCCCTCCGCTTTTAGAACTCAGGATCGTGTTTTGCTTGCAAACAAAGCAGCTGAATAATCTTGAAGTCAACCTCTTCACTTAAGGGAACGTTTTTAACTTCTTCACTTTAAGGGCTTTGAAATGAAAATCCTCGATTAGGTAAAGAACGTGTGCTAATTACTATTTCATTATGAATTTCCTGTGCTGATCTTTCCTCTGGAAGCATTAAAAAACTTAGCCTGCCTGTTACCATCTTTTTGGTCATTCCAAAAAATTGGCCCACTTCTTGATGACACAGTGAAGAGCATGTGTGAAATTTGATTGTAAACCATCCCCAGGGACAACCCAGGCTGTGTGAAAGCAGCATCCATATGAAAAGCATCCAGGCAAAAGAGGTCATAGATGGACCATCCCTGGAGACATTCAAGACCAGGCTGGATGTGGTTCTGGGCAACCTGATCTAGTTGAAGATGTCCCTGCTCATTGGAGGGGGTTGGACTAGATGAGCTTTGAAGGTGCCTTCCAACCCAAAATGTTCTATGATTCTATGAACAAAACCCCCAAACATTATAAGTAACATACTATCTGTGATCATGGTAGCTTTTGATCCCCCAGCGTGGAAGGACCATATACATTTATAAAAGAAAACCAAAGGGTAGCCAGTAATGGGGGGTTGTCTAAAATTTACCTATAGAGATATTCAAGAGTCCAAAAACACTAACATAAGAGACCTTTTGCCTTGTCAGAGGAGGGGAACAGCCAGCTTAGTCACAGAAACTGCTTGAAGAAGCACAGAGAGGTAGACCATATCCAGCTCCCCCATGTCCTTGGCAGGTTCCCTCAAAAGCCAGACATGGCTCAGGAGGGGGGTGTGTTAACCCTGACTGTGATCTCCCAACAGCTGAGCCCAGGGGAAAGCTATGGATTTCCTGATCACAAAAGATGCATGTCTGGAATCAGATTCCTTGTAGGTGACGATGGTAAGATCGAGAGCTAAGCTCTTTGTTGAGTCATTCATCAGCTCAGATGCAAGTTGTCAGCCATTTGAAGGTTTTTGACAAAAACTACCACACAGAGTCTGTGCTCTTTATCAGTTTTCCAACTACAGCAGTAGAGATGTGTCAGATCCACTATTTTCATTTATTAAAACTTTCTGCCTAATTTGACAAAATGGAGGAAAGCTCTAGATATAACTGAACATCAAATAATCTTCTTACATTCTCCTAAACCTTCAAAGTAGTACGTATTGTAAAACACAAAAGGAGAATGATTCTCTCTTGTTTAAGATACCTACTGAGACCCTGTTTCTGTCTTTCCCTGAACTGAAGCTCAGGCCACTTCCCTGGTCTCTGAAGCAGCAGAGACCTTTGAAGCTTCTGTCCAGAGCATCAGTTATAAATCTTCCAATTTTAAATCAAAACAATTAGCTGGAACATAATCAGGAAATGAAGAAGGCTCTTAAGACGAGTAGCTGGAGGCCAAGCAGGAGATCCCAGAGTATCTTAGTTATCAATACTTTCATGAGTCTGAATACAATCACAGGTGTCCAGACATGGAACCAAGGGTATTAGGTGCTGGCGCAATGGTGGGGGTAGGCACATGGTCTTCCACATCTCCTCCCGCACTATCCAGACTCGCTCTGTGGAGCTCTGCTGAATTCAGTATCCAGATTTGCCAGGCAAGGCTCTGTGAGCCCAGAGTCACTGTAAATCTTACAAGATAATCAGATGCCAGTGATAAAGAGTACAATAATTACAGGCTTGTGAAAATCAAGATGTGTTCTCTAGTTCATTCTTCAACTACCTGCTCCTTGTTCCCAACCAGGGATTGAAGACTGTAAAACACATGCAGACCTGAAATCACCATGCCATGGACAGCTAATGGGCTGTTCTGCTTCCCTCATGCTTTGCTGTCATCTTACGCAGTTGCATCAAACATGGCTTTGCTAGGAAAGAGACAGAGTGGTTTCAGACCTCAGTGGGAGTGGAACTAACTGCATTTCAAAATGGTTCACACGACCATGTTAAAAGCTTTCCTGATGACATAAGACCAGGTCTATACTCCAGTACAGAAATATGTAACTAAAGTGAAAATTGCACATGGTTATTTAGGCCAGTATGAGAGAAAGCTTAATCTTGGCCAACAAAATGGGACAATCAGCTGAAATCAGTGGGAATTGTGCTCAAGTGCCACAGTACAAGGATGAAAAATTATAGGCATGGTAGAAATCTGTAATGTATTTACCATGAGGAAGCTGAAGGCATGACTCCAGTCCTACTCACAATTCTTTCTTATAAAAGCGCATTAGTATTTTCTTTTTACAAAACTTGTTATACAAAGAGTATGGAAGAGATCTTTGAGTCATGTGAGGAGGGTCCAGCTATTCAAGGACCTTCAACAACTTAGACACTCCTGATAACTTTTAACAGTAATGCATAAGTAAAGAGGGAAAAGAATACCAGGTATTACTAGGTGTGACTCCACTAATTTCAGTAAATCATAGTGCTAACTTCATGTCTCAATTCAACATGTGGTATTTTTTACTGAACTAGATGCAGAAAATGAACAAGTCTTTATGTAGCTTTTAGGAAGATGAAGTACTCATGTTCCTGCTTTCCAAAGCTTATTACTCGCAGATAAAAGGCAGGGAGTAAAAACAAGACATTTCAGTCTAAGAAAACAGCAGCAAACTGAAAAAGGAGTTCAGAATGGAAACATTTGGACAACCTTCTTTTTCCAACAACTTGTGCTCTACGTATAATATTCTGGCCCTGAAACTAAAGCTGAAGGAGATTTTATTACAAATGCAGCTGCATTTATAATTAGACAGTGAAAAGTAGTAGGAAAAAATAGCATAGGAACAATTTGGTATGGGGACTGCCTGCCCTAATAGCTGCTTTTCAATTCTAATATCAGTGATTTTGTGCTCTAGTTTCTTTCATCAACTGACTGGAAACTGTTTTTCAAGTCATTAGGAAATTAGGAACACACCAATTTAATTTCAGTATCACAGAGAAATGGCTCAGATAAGAAAAAAAGATGAAAGTTTTTCTCTTACCTAAACTGACTGTGCATTGCTTAAACTGGTCTCATGCAGGGGCCATGCCTGGGTTGCTACTGCTAGACAGGAGAGAGGAATCAGACCTCATGTGACATTTCCAGACAGCAAGCTACACACGAAACTTGTAGAAGTGGCAGGTCTTTGTGTTTCCATAGCAACCCAAGCTGCAGTTGTCAGTAATTAAAATTAACTCCATAGTTTTATTAGAATGCCAGGAGTTGCCTTCTCAGATGATGGAAACAAAGCAGAAGCCGCAGTATCTGCAAAAACAATCAATCTCTGCATGCAGCTCAGTCATTCCTACAGCAGCATTCAACTATGCTGCATCCCAGCCCTTGCCACTCACTCTATCAGCATCCATTTGACCAGCAGTGGGAATGGGTATCTGCAAGATTTTAGCCCAGCTCCCACAGCAACCCAGAGTTTTGCAGATGCATCCTGCTGCTGACACATTGTTCTCCTGCCTGGGCTGTTTCAGATATACCCACTGCCTTCCACTGCCAGCTACCTGCTGCAGGTGAGACAGGTCAGAGAGCAACAGCCTGTGTCCAGATTAGGTTCACCTTGAGCCCATCAGGCAGTGAGGACGAGGCTGGTGAAAAGGTGCATCTTGTGAGTCCTAAAGGCTGGACAGAAAAAGCCATTGTGATGGTCTTGCCAGGCTCTGACATGGCTTTAGGGTGACTCTTTTCTTTCCCAGTGAGTTGGCATCCCTGAGCAGCAATCCCCAAAGCAATGGTCTCTAGTCAGATCACATAGCATGGGCAAGAGGTGCAGACTGCAGCAAATGGTGCTGGGAAGGGGAAGTTACAGCCTTCCAACCCTCCCCAGCCATCCACTCCCACAAAAAGCTCCCTGACAAAATGCTTGTCATACCGAATATACCTACATCCTAAGTAAAGAGGAAAGGGGAGAAAGTACAGCACTAAGCCCCTGACCTGGGGCAGGGACTTCATCCAGAAGCACTGCTTCATTCAGATTGTTTCTGGCTCCATCCTGGACCTTCCCCACCAGCTGTCTACAAAACAGAGTTTGGACATGCATGCTGAGATGGTTCATTGCAGGACTTTTCCCTAATGTGACTATAATTCAAGTAGACATCACAGCTTTTGGCTCCCTCCACCCCACATGTTCTTCAGTGCTATCCTGGGTGGCTTTGCAACCTCAAATGCCCTCATGATAAATATCAGCAAAACACACCACCAGGATCATGTGGGAAAAGCAGTGCTGTGGCGGGCTGCCGCATTTTACTTGTTTTTCTTCAGACAAGCATAACTGGAAAAACACAGTAAAAACAATAATCATCATTTTATGGCCGATGTCTCCCTCATGGGGCCCAGTGGAGATGCAGGGCCAAGTGCTGTTTAGTGTAGATGCAGCCAGTCTGCTCCAGAGGGAGCAGGATGGACACAAACCAGTCTGTGCTCCTTGGCCTCCCATCCAAAGATTAGTCCTTGGCTCTCTTTTATTTAGTAGTAGGGACATATCCATAGAGAGTATCCAAAACCAGTCCTGCCTCCAAAAACCTCCTTAACTTAACAGAAAAGTAGATGGTTTTGCTTCTAGGACATACGTTATGTTTTCCAGATAGCTAAGCGTAAATTGAAATTCATCTCTTGAGACCAGAGCCTACCAGCAGCTAATATGTCCAGCAAAACAGATTCTCATTAGTTGCTCTTAAAGTTGCTAGGAAAGCCAAAATAAAGTGTTATATTAATAAAAAACATTTTCCTAATGTCTACGCTGTAAAGATAGCTGTTAATAGCAAAAGAGGCACCTGAATATCATTGTAATATAACAAATAAGTCGATAAATTATAAGACAGAAGAATTATATCTTTAGAATGAATGGGAACACAAAATAAATACATACATATCATTAGCTCAGTAATAGTATCAAAACTACATTCAGAGAGGAATACACTGTTGTTTGGTAGTAAAGGCAGTGTCTATGATTAGCATGATGTCTCCTACCAAAAATATCATTGACAAAACTATGCCTTCTGCAATAAAGTCTTAAGGGGCTTCTATGGAAACCATTAACTTCAACAAAAAAGGCTCAGCTGGAAGTGTCTGGGTTTTAAGTCTTTTTAAACACATTGTGAAGCAAAACTTTGTTGCTTTTTAAGTTTGTAAATCAGCTTTCATTTTCTGTTTGCTTATTTCCCCTTATTTCTAATTTCATTCCCCCATTATTCTATGTTCTTATGATTCTATGATTTGGACAAGAAATATCTGGGAAGTCTCTCTCTTCCTAACTTTTACCCCAGAAAGCCTCCAAACACCAGTTCAAGAATCACTGCCAGAACAGTCCAAAAGCGCCCCAGAGCTGTGATTCAGTAACCCATTCTGCAGACTGAACAACCCATTCCAGCTATGATTATTGTTCACCACTTCCAGCTCTTCTTTTGTGCTGAAACAAAACTCTGGTAGAGGCAAAAAATGGCTGTACAAGTGCACAAATGCTGTACAGGCAGCACTGTGCAGACGGGAGCATTCAGGGCGCGTGAACAAAAAGGGTCCCAATCCTCTGGAAGCAAAGTTGCGCTCATTTCTTGCAGCTCTTTATACAATGTTATCAAAACTCAAAATCCTACTGGAGTCAGGATATTTTTCAAAACAAGGTTTTATTGCTGGGGGGCTGTATTGGGGTTGTATTGCTGCATTGCTCTGTCTGAATGCTTCCTTTCCCTCCCACTTGAAACCCGATAAGATCACGTTGGGAAATGAAGCATAAGATGGATAAACAATGGTGTTACTTAGTGAGAAATGCGCACAGGAATAGAGGAAACCCTACATTTCCTTATGAAGATAACTTTTCAAATAAGACTTTAAGAAAACACACAGGCCCTAGCCTGACATGAGCCCCTAAGTTTATGTGTGTTGTAAAAGGGCATTTAAGCCTCTATTTAAAAGGTGTTCAACAAATGCCAAAGCATAAATCCACATCTAGGCCTCAGGTGCAAAGGACTTAACGCTGATGAGCATTAAAGGACAACTGTGACATGCTTGTGCAGGCTGCCCAGGAACCTCAGGCTGCTTTGCTGCAGCATCATGTTTCTGGCAGGGGGAAATCCCCCCCAGATTGCTCAACAGAGCCCACATGTGCAGGAGGGACCTCTGCAGCCTCCAGCAACAGGGTGATACTGCTGCTTGTGTCCCTCAAGCAATGCACAGTGTGTGCACTGCACCAGGGGATTTGTTGCAAGGACGGCATGGGCTGCAAAGCCAGACACCTATACAAACATAATGCCACCTCGGAAGGCACCCCATGGGCAAGATTTACACATGGGGAAAGAGGGTATATGCAGGAAAGCAGGATGTGTCAGCACCCAACCCCATGTGGCCAAGGGGTCAAACTGTCTGGAAAGATGCCTGTTGCTCTCTACACATAGGATCCAAACTGCTCTTAAGGGACATACTCCAGGGACTTTTCACATGTCCTGCCATTTCCCTGGTTCTTTACTTGTTATTATTACTCTTATCCATTCCTGGTAAGAGGCACAACGTCCCAAACTGCTGAAAGACAAAAGCACAACAGGGAATGAAAGGCACGTCTGATGTAGGTTGCTCTCAAGGACTTTCTTCATTCCAGAAAGATCCCACAATCAGGGATTGTACATGCATGGGATTTAACTGGCCAATGCAAACATTGTCTTCTGCAGTAGGCACCACAAACTCCCTTTATAGTAAATGGAAAGAAACTGATCTCATCCTATGCACACACTAGAGAGCTTTTGAATGAATCCATATGTGAAATCAGGATCAGCACGAGTAGAGAAATTCAGGTCTTCATTCAACTGCCTTCACGCAGATGTCTGGTGCAGTAGGACACAAGGCATGTGAACTGAGCATTTTAAGTTAGGTGAGACCAAGCTCATCATCTCATGCAACCTTGGGTTTGATATTACAAATTTCAACAAAACAGAGTGGGATTGAGATGCAGACACCTCCATGCAGGTACACCCACATGCCCAACATGCCTTTCTTCCACCTTGGAGAGAGTTACAAGGTGCAGAGACGGGTACTACCATGCCAGTTTTTTCTGACCAGATACAATTCAGGACAAGAAAAGCCTGCCCAGTGATTGGCAAGCAGCAATCAGCATGACAGAGGTAGGAAGGAGAGGGAACCCCAGCTACCAACACCTTTACACAGAGAGCCAAGTATTGCAAATACCTTCTCCACTTGTCCAGCACAGCAGGATGCACTCAGCATCAGAGAGCACAAGCAGTGCTACGGAGGCAGCCACATGTGCCCAAACTCTAGCAACACAACCATGCTGAATGGTAGAAGTGGGGAGAGAGTTAATAGCAAGAAAATTTAAATATGTGGCTTCAAAACCTCGTCATCTGCTCTGAAGGTGTTAAAACCTGCTCTCCGTGTCTCTCTGACTTCTCAATAGTGACAAAATTGCCTCCTTTCCTCCTGAATTTTCTATACACTGCAACACAATGGGATTCCAACATGCAGACACGGCTTCTCTGGGGCTGCAGCCATTTTGTCATGGTTGGCTGCCTTTTTCAGAGCTCTTCCTTTTACTTTCATGAAACTTGAATAAAAAAGGTTCTATTAAAAAATGCAAAGGACTCATTTTTCAAAATCAACCCTAGCCTTCAATTTTTCAAGGTTGAAGCACCATTTCTTTATTTTGGTTAAATTGCAGTTGCAAAAGAAAGGAAGAAACCCTGCTGCAGGGTAACTAAGAACTAAGTAAATGCCTCGGGACCAAGCAGAACAGCCCGACAGAGCCACCTGCCCAATTAGCCAAGCTGGGCTTTCCATGGTTAGCGGCAGGAGGAAGACATCTCAGCCGAGCTATTCGGAACAAGAGCCAAAGTCCTGTGCTCCAGCGCACCTTCTAGAAGGGGCCTTTCTCTCCCTGACTGACATTGGGTGTCTGAGGTTAAATCTTTCAATCAGCTGTACAAATACCCCCTCATATGCACTGAATTTTTTCCCAGCTGTGATCAACTTTCAAAAGAGCATTTGGTGAGATTTTCAGGGATTGGGGCCAGAGCAATCAGATACCTTCCTACCACAGAAGATGGAAATTCTGGGTTAGGTTTGGTTTCAAAACTGAACACCCATCTTCAAGGTGGCCCATGTCTCTCAGGCTGCTAAGTCACTTAGGCTCATTTCAAAAGGTTACAAAAGAGCAAAGCCCTATGTTTTAAATAGCTCAGTGCACGGAGTTGTTCACAGACTGTTGCAAACTGTCAGTGATCTCCTCAAGTCAATGGGACAGGCAATGACATCTGGCTTGGGAAGCCATCCAGGAGCAGCACAAAACCTCGGGCTTTCTTGAAGCTTTGAGGCACTTGTGTAGGTGCCTGAAATGACAGCTTGGGTTTCTGGGGAAGGTGTCCAAAGAGCACAGGCAAACAGACAGCTTAGGGGACTCTGCCAGGAAACCTCAATGTCTCTAAAGTTGAAAAGACCATTGTCAGTAACAGCTGGGGGATGAACTTGTACTTACCACTTAAAGAAAAAACAACAAACCCAAAGGAACCCAGTTTTCCCACCAGACTGATTAATCCCTGTTGCTGCAAACAAAAATAAGAGAGTGAGAGTGCAAGATGTCAAACGAGCCAGCACAATGATTTTAAAGTCACAATAACAGCCACCAGAACAGTTGCTTTGTCTAATATCTTACTTCAAGCAGAGAACAGCATAGCAGCATTCTTGTCGTGGCATATCATGTAACACAGCAAAAGTCTTCAACAGTTTTTAAGCACTTTCTTTTTGCTGTGAAGCATTCAAAGCAAAGGGATCAAAGAGCAGGAAATACATGACACCTGCTCATTTCCTATAGCTAATGGAAACTGGGGGTTAATTTGTGTTGTCATTGGCTTCTGCTCATTTCCTGCTCCAGCCCAGAAAACAAGGTTTTTGTGACTGCTTAGGAAGAGGAATCAGTTCACATGTTTCAGACCTAAAAGCAGATCTGCAGCTGACTCTCCCTGAATTAAAGTGAATATCCCTCATTACTGGGAACATCAGCCAATGCTTTAAAACCCATCTGTCACATAAACCGTGTTGTCTTTATCTAAGCCCTCTGCATATACTTTAATTCTCACAGCAGAATTGTACAGCCAATATCTTTGTTAAGCTGATTTTTTAAGGCAGTGAATGGAGGCAGGAAAGCAAAACATCTTCCCCAAGCCCAAAGGGGTGTCTGGGCACAGACTTAACCTACATCGGGGGACTAGTTGCCTTCTCTGAAGAGTGGAAGGAAACCAAGAGCTCCACAGCACTATTCAGCTCTCCCAGGGCACAGACCACTTTGGGAGGTGCTTGTCTCTTTCTATCAACATACAGGTAGCCAGAAGTGTGAGAGGTGTCTAACCAAGGGCCAAATGCCTGAAACTGGGATCACTGGAGAATTGTGGCAGATCTGAACACAGCCTGAAGTGGCTTTTAAAATGCCACATTCTGTAGTTTGGCTGCTCACTTTGCTTTCTGTGACCATTAAATTGGAATCCAGTATGAAAATATTCTATTTCAAACGCCAGGGAGTTGCTATTTGGAGGTTTTTATTGACCTCATAGAAACTCTAACTATCCTTCAGATTTTGATGAGCCCAAGCGGGTACACCTGGTGCAGATCATGCCTCCTGGTCCCATCACTGACCTGTTCTTTGTGCATACAAAATTGCCCTTGCTAGTGGTAATGAGTGCAGAAGCATCTCTTCTTCTTGTGGCATCTGGGAATACTTCTCTTTAGTTTCCTTATGAAAGCTGAATTATGTTGGAGTAATATTTGTACAGCATTTTGTCTGTCTAACGAAGCACACTATCAAACAATCTTTTTAAATCAGAAAGACCAATGGCAGACTTCTCCTGAGCACCAAACTCACCAGTTCATTGATGAGTAGTACATTCAATGGGCTCCCACTGTGGCTTGCGCACTGGAAATACATTTCCAAAAAAAGGCGAAAAGGAAGAAGAGAGGTTTTCTTATACATGAGTAATGGAAGTTATGAAATTTCTCCCTATCTGAAGGAAAATTAGAGCTTAGATCTTCCAGCTGCCACTAATTCACTTGTAACAAAGCATGATCAATTATTGCTATAAACAAAGCACATTCCAAAGCAATTGTAGCTGAGGCAATAAAACCACACATTAGAACAGACAAATTGGACAGGCTCCAGTCAGTCTCATTTAGGTGAGTAATTTAGGCAAAGCTCTACTGCAATTTTAGGCATCTGACCCAGGAGGGGAGGGGGAGAAAAAGACAGTTCAAGCAGCCTGACACACCCCTCCGGAGTCTTCTTCTGGAGCCAGTGGAGAAGGGGGAGTGCTGCTAAAGATATGGAGATGCAGGCAGCCGTACATCAGCACCTTTCTCAGCTGCACAGGACAGGGAATGCAGTTCTGCCAGGCCACAGCCCAGCAGGTTGAGGGACCGCCTAGGACATACCACAGCTGGGAGGATGGACGGAGCCCAGGGTACCACAACCAGGAGAGTGGGACCTGCAAGCATTGGGACGTATATTTGGCAAAAGCCACCTGGTTTTAGTCAGCACTGGGGGATCTGCCAGGAGGGCTGGCCCAGCCCAATCAGAACTTTTACGCACTGTAGAGGGGGATATAGTTCCTGTGGTGCATATAAAGAATATACTGGGGAGGACAGCCTGGGTTATTCCTGCTTTAGGTAAAAGCAAACCCACTCATGGGATCGCTTTTGCTCTAATGCCTGGGTGCACTTGGAAAGGTGGGGATGTCCAGCATGTACCTCAAGGATTTGATTCTGGGTGAGAACAGCCAGTGAGGTCAATTGCTATATAATACTGTATGTCATCACTACTATGGTTGCTATATGCCGTATCAATGGTATTACAGTAAAAATCACCCAGACTAATGAAGGACGAATTTTGATGAAACTGGGCAAAGTGCAACGATGCTAGAACTAGACAAGCGCAGTGACGATGGAACTAGAACTGACTTCAGCATGCAACAGTCCAACACCATGAACCATTCCTCCTGTACTGAAGGACTACTATGGATGGAGCCCAAAGTCACAGACTAAATGAACTCAATGGACTTTTTAGAAGGAAGGTCCACAGACTGAGGGAATGATACTCTGTGTATATGTCAGAAGACAGAAAAGGATGTATTGGAAATTGTGGGATGTGGGCACAATGTAAATGGATGTCAATCCCATGGATTTATAATGTGGAATGATGGATTTGACTGTTGTCTTTTTCTTTCTTATTATGTAAACTATAAAACCCAGTGTATTAAAGAACATCCGAATACAGCTGCGTTAGAAATGGGGCTCATGCTCTGAGCATTAACTGGAGGCCATTGTGTGTGGGTACATTTTTCCACAGGCATAATTTAGAGTCCTGCTTTGAAATTTTGATTCAAAACCATTGGTATGATGAATAAAACACATGTTTAAGATGGATTTTTGAGAAGGACCCTGTATCAGGAATTTCTGCACGTAATTTACCCAAAAAGGAGCCATATCATTTTGGGGAAGATTAGTTTGTTTAACACTAGGATTTCCTCTGTAAAAATAAATGCCTTGTTTCATGGATCTCCTTCCTGGACACGTTCCAGCTTCAGCTGCTGACTTCAAAGGCAAAGTAAGTGTTGGCTGTTTGGCTGGGTACTCCTGCAGGTCCAAGACATACGGCGTTCACCTCTGCTGTGGGTTCCAGCCCAGCCTGAGGTCGAGCTAGTACCTAGTGTCCAAGCTAACTGGCAGACCTTGCACAGAGTCCTGAGCTCTGTGGAGAGGACAGCTGGGGCCACAGAAGCAAAACCCACAATGGCTTTGGTGAACTTTCCCTTTTTTAGTCCAGTGTGGGCACTGTGCACCCCAGCCACGTGCATCCTTCATGTGCGCTCACAGCACTGGGAAGAAAGCAGATGGGATATGGAGCTCATTAAGTTCAAACCAGGCAGTAGACCCCTACTTCATCTACCAGTCTGACCACAGTGAGTGGAAACTCCACATAAATCTTGTTCAACTTAACAGAAAGTCTCTTCTGCACTTGAATAATTAGTGCTTGCACAACTGGGAGCAAGCCCAAGCCATCATGCTTGTGGAGACCTGCCACTGCAGGTGGGCTGCATTCACACCAGCAGGGCTCTGTTATGCCCTGCACAGGGGCTGTCCCAGCTCCCTAAATAAGTGAGGTTCAGTTTGCAGGGCTGACAGATGGAGGGAAGGAATCCCTGTCCTTATCAATAAGCACACATGATCAAAGACCTGAAACCCCTTCAGCACTGAGTATCACAGCAGTCTTTTCTGGCGGTAAGCCTCCCATTGGAAACACCACTTATTCCTCTCATAGTCCAGTGTTGCAGAAACGTGACTTCATTGGCCTAAATTTGCTTGCTCCTTGCTTTTGTCCAGTACCCCCCAGCTAGCTGCAGACATAGGTTTAGAGTCATCTTTTGGCTGGTACTCTTCAGCTCCACCACTTCCCAAACAGCAACAGTGCTGCAGGTCCTGCTACAGCAGGTGAGAGTTTTGGGATGTTTTGGTTTTTTTTTTCCACCCAGGCTATTTCTAAAAAATCATACTTGGAAAACAGGAAGTATCTGGTTTGTGAAAGTCAAATTAACTTGGGACCCACACCCTGGCTGTCAGTGTCCTTTGGGGGTGGGGGGGGGAATTAAAAAAGGGATAAGTCAACAGAACCTCTTAGTCCAGATGCCATTTAACTAAAATGCAACATTCACATTGTCTGTAAATAGCAGCCAGCTGAAACTTGTTGGAAGATTAAATTTCAATTACAGCTGACATTTCCAAAACACTGTGTGATAGAAAAGCCATTCATATCCCCAGACCCAGACGGTCATCTCACGTATCCTGTTTCTGGGCATCATCTGTTCAAAGGGCCATCGCTGGCAAAAGCCACCAAAATGTGGTGTCAACCACACAAATGTCAGTTGCTGACATTTCCCTGCTCTGGCAATCATGGCACTCATCAACGCTGGAGTAAAATGGGGAGAGCAATCTCACAGCACTCCCAGCAGCTTGCAGGATACTCTAGTGTCAGGCACACATTGGCGCTATCGTGATTTCAAAGGAGGTATTTGTATTTTATGGGCAGGAGAGCTACCTTTACCTACACAGGGAGAGAAGAGAAAGTTGTTCACCAACCGATACTTGTGGTTTGGGGAAGAGAAGACTGCCTGAGTGCTTGAGTGTTGTTACTCCTCTCTCACAGACTTCAGAGTCTCAGGCAAGCTGTTTATGCTAAGTCTTCTATGGAGATAGGCTGAGATTGCTGAGCTTGTTCAGCCAGGGAAAGAGAAGGCTCTAGGGAGACCTTAGAACAGCTTCCAGTTCCGAAAGGGGGCCTACAATAAATCTGGAGAGAGGCTTTTTACAAGGGCCTGTAGTGACAGGACACGGGGAATGGCTTTAAACTGAAAGAGCGTAGGTTTAGATTAGACATTAGGAAAATATTCTTCACTGTGAGGGTGGTGAGGCACTAGGACCGGTTGCCCAGAGAAGTTGTGGCTGCCCCATCCCTGTCAATGTCCAAGGCCAGGTTGGATGGGGCTTGGAGCAACCTGGTCTAGTGGAAGATGCCCCTGCCCAAGACAGGGGCTTTGGAACTGGGTGAGCTTCAAGGTCCGTTTAAACTCAAACCATTCTGTGATTTTATGATTCTAAGTTTAACAGAGGACTACAAGAAGGCTTCAACAGGGATGGATGGCTCTAGTTCTTGTCCTTCCGGGTATTTCAGGCTCTTGTGAGCAGGATGACTGGTGACCTACATGGGTACTGAGAGCATCCTCCTAGGGTAAGCTAAATGAAGAGATAAGGCTTGTAAACTGAGAGGCCAGGAACTCTCCGGTCATGTCCTGAGTTTGGACAAGCTGTATGAGCATCACCATCCCTGATTTCCCCTGTGTCTCCCCAGAGAGTCCAGGGAGAAATACCTGGGTGTGCTCCACAGCTCATCCTACCCTGACACTACACACAGCTGAGCTCGTTACGTGACAGTGTATTAGGATATGCCTGAACCACCTGTGGTGTAGAAGATGGGCCCTTGAATTGGGCATTTGTGGCTGGGGTCATCTATTTGTTATAGCCAACATAACTAATAGCCTCTTGCATAAGAGGGTCTTGGCCTGTCACTGGAGCTGCTAGATGCTACCGAAATGTCCATCTGAAATAACCCTGGTTATACGGACATGGTACATCTGCAAGCCTTTTGGGAAAAAGACCCCTCCTAGGAACAGGGTCCTTCCTCCATGTAAATGCCATCATAGGAGTCACAAAAACGTTATCTAAAACCATGTATAGTGGAGCAGAGTGGTGCTATCCAGAGTATAACTAAAGGGAAAACCAATAAAGAAGGCTACATGCTAGAAATTTTCTTGTAATGTGCCCTCAGAATAGACTAAGCAGCTTCTAATTCCACTGATTTAAATGGTTGTGAGGGACAAGCTGAGGGCTGTTCTTAATCTGACTTACTTGAAAATTCACAGCACACATTTGTCTTACAGCTGCAACAAAACGTTTATCTTCATCTTTGTGACAGGAGAATTATAAGATCAACTAGCAAAAAAAAAAGCATGGTTGTGTAATGCCCATCTCCCCTTTGCCTTGGAAATGAGAAGTGTTCTAAAACTCCAAAGCGCTATTCATAGGTTTAGCTAAACCATCTCTTGACAAGCAGAAATTTACAAAACTACTACTACAGGAACAGGAGATGAACTCCCTCGTTTTGGGAAGAGGGCTTCTCAGAGACCTGGACTCTCCCACTTAAGGCTATTCTATACTAATAATGCTATTCAGACCACCACTAAAATGGCGTGACCCCTGTGTCCAACACAGCTACTTAGCCAGCTCATCTTTCAAACACCCGGCAAAGCTTGGCATTTTGAGATGCATTTCCCAGCTATATGAAGTCCCTTAAATCATCTTAACATTTATGCATTGCTTTAATCTTTGCACTGGTAAGTATTTCCTACTGTTTTCTCTCTCTTCAATTTCTTCCCTGATAGCATTTAGCACTATACAGATTACTTCGTACATAATTTTTAGGTGCTGATAATGTACACAGCAGGGCTATTACCACCATCTCCTTTCTCCAAGAGGGAGACTGATCTACAACCACAGCAGACAGTTCTCCCTCTGACACCACCTTTCTGATCACTGTAAAGTGTCTTTCATCCCAGAATGCTTTTAAAGTAAGATTCCTGACTCAAACACCATCAGAGCCATTGGGCAGCTTTGCATGGTATGAAGGGCAGGACCCAGGAGCCCCTCTAATCTGGATCCAGTGTCGGGATGAAATACGGACGGGTTGTGAATCACCCTCCCATGAGCAGGCTTCAATGAGAGGAAAATCAGATTGGACGGTTGTGTTTCAGCCAGCCTACTGATATAAATGATCAAGAGATCAGGACCTCAGGGCCTGCCATGACCTGGGCTGATTTATATTCTGCACATGGTTGTTGCTTTCCACAAACTTTGAAGGCAACACTGCATGGCAGGACCAGCGCTAATGTTCGTCCGTGGGGCTTCAGTGCACTTGCTCTAGAGGGAGAAGGAAGGTGGTGGAGTAGATAATGGAGATGAGCTGAAAGCCCAAGTGGATGTCTAATGCCTATGTATGACAGATAGAAGTCAAAAGACAAAATCAGCTCCTGTTTGGATTTTATTCTCATGAACGGTCTTGAAAAGCTAAAGTGGTCCTGCTGGGACTCTGGTCTGGGCTTCAGTGAGCTTCAATTACACCAAATGTGAGGTTCAAGGCCACTAACTACACTGTTTACTTGTGATGTTCCTTCTTTTCTTCCTTTAAAAATATATTTAAGAACAATTCTTGAACAAATACAAACAAAAAATACTTCATTATTGTCAAGGAAGCTAATTTACTGGAATGTCTAAGATTAGTGCTAGTTTGGGCCTTTTTCTCTGATAATTGGTGCATGAATACACACAACACTCACTTGTTTTTCTTTATAATAAATCATTACCATTACTCAGGAACAAAAAGGTGCAACCTTTTCCTACCTTAGGCTGACCCTTTTTCTGATACCAAATGCATAGCCCAATGCTTTCCACTAATGCAATAATTCCTTTTATGGTAGAGCTGTATGCAGCTTGTTGTGATACCATTAAGAAAGGAGCTCAATGAAGAACACGATGCAGCTGTTGCCAAGGGACAAGAGGCATCCGACCTCAAACAAGGTGCTCAGCTTTCCTCCAATTAGGAGCCCAATGGGTGCATTTACAATGCATAGCAAAAGAAATGCGTTTCAAATAGAATCAATGACTAAATGAACAATATTGAAAAAGCTACTGCTAGACACTGTATTCATATGATACAAACAGCAGGAATCCATTTCAATAGCTGAATGTCAAGCAGTACATCTATTTTTAAGTACTTTTAAGAAACATTTGCCCCTTCTCTGCTAACAAAAGGATCATTTTTAGCATGATCCTTGACCATTTACATGTCTTCCTGATCCATGAAATGAACGTTTTCCAAACGTTTCAAAATGGAGTCATCATTAGTTTGTAAAGCACTTTAATTTATACATTTCTGCACTCTTCTAAGCAGTATCTCACACCTCTCTTTCCCCACTCTGCCTTAAATCAAGAAAAATAGACAATTTATTTCCAGCTGGAGGAATCCAGTGCATTACCAGGAAAATAAATCTATATGATTTCTCTGGACACTTCCATTAAAGCCTGCAACCCTTTCTGCAGAGATGTCAGCATACATACCAAACAAATCATATCAGCTAAAAATCCCTTATCATCATGCTCAGATTTACTTCTCCAGCTTCTGAACTGCAGCAAACACAGTAATAGATTAAATGTCAGGAAGAAGTTCATTCTTACTGTTTCCCTCCTCAGATGAGAAAACCGAGCATTGCAGGCTTATAAATTTGTCATTAGCCATAGTTAAAGGCGAGCTGTGTGAGTTCCTCACCCACCCCTGCCTGCCTGCCTGCCTGAGCAGTAAATGAGCAGACGAGACTGTCGATGGCATACAGCTTGCAAGCAAGTGGCATTTCTTTAACAAGTCTGTCAGGTATACACAGTGTCATACAAATACAAGAACTTCAGACACCTCGCACTCCTGCTTTCCATATCCAGCGGAAGCTGTGAGGATCTATAATTTATTGTCTATCTGTGGCACCAAGGAGCCCTGTTAATATGCCTGCATTCTCCCCACCCCACAGTCCTCCATGTTGCACTTCAATATTTCTGAGTTAACTTCAGTCCTGTTTCTCTGCCTATAGTGCATAAAGCTCCTAGCATCCTACTCCTCTAGAAGATGCAATGCCCCGGGGCTGAAGCTCAGCAAGTGAGCAAGACCACCAGCTCTCAAACACAGCAACATCTCTTAGGAGCAGATTATGTTCTCCACCATAATCTCTCCCTAACTGAAGGTGCCCACCTCAGTAGTTGAAAAGATGTTCAAAAGCCCAAATAGACCCAGGGATGCTCTAAGGCCATGTTCTTAGTGTATATGTCTCTAGGCAGTGCACAGCAACAAAAGAGGGGCCACGATGGGTAGGACAAATGACCCCAATAGGAAGGATGTGCTGTTCAGGGTTTCTAGCTTTTCAGACTGTTTTTGTTTGATTTGGTTTTTAGCTTGTTCTGCAGGGTTTTTTTGACTAATTACTGCCTTTTAATGTTGCTCCCTGTTTCTGAATTGAGTATCCTCATGCTGGATTAATTTATCTTGCTCTCTCCTGCCACAGTGTTAAAACTATTTGCATTGTGGTTGCTGCTATAATTATGTCTCTCACTAATGACTTGCCAGGCTTTCTTTGTTCAGCCTAGGACTAGCTGTTGCAGGAAGCTGCTGTTTTACACTCAGATTTTTTATCTCTGCACTTTGCTCTTGTGAGGCACTGATCTTGACCACATGAATAACTGAATTCTCCTGCTTTCACTACCAATCCCAACTTTGCAGCCTACCTAATCTCCCCTACTACTGGCTGATCACTGTCATTATCCTGCCCATGGCTGTTCAATGGCAGGACTGTGTCTTTATTGTTGGAGTATGGGATTTCCAACAACAACAATCCAACTGTGTTTCTCTTTTCCAGTAATAATTCTATGCTGCTTCACTTCATGTAATCCTTCACAGAGCATGTCACTCCCTCATCTGTGCATCTAACACTAACATTTCTATGAATCTTAAGCCTTGGAAAACTCTGTCTCACTGTTTATTTCCCTTCCAACATGTTTCTAAGATCCTGCTGTGTCAGGGCTACCAGCTCCTTCACCTTATTTTCTGAGGCTTCTAGCACTGATGTAGAAACACTTGCAAATTGTGTCCTCACTCTGTCACTTCATCTTGCACACATGTGATAATCTGCCTTCCTTATTGACAACAGTTGTGCTGTTTATATCCCTCCTGGTCTCCTCAGGCATGCATTCAAGGCAAGACATCTATCCCTGCCTTCAAGCTCATGCCAGTACAGGTTTTTCTGTGCCAACTAGCTCTCCGACAGCTTCCAGAACAAATGCCCCTCTTCTGGTTTTCAGTCCCCTGTTTCCTTTCTGAAAGGGAAGTTTCATGGTGTCATTCACACAGTGAGACACTGAACCTCGGCCTGTTTCTCATCAAACACTACATGGAGGTCTGGGACTTCCGCCTTCTGTCCACCACTTGAATTTAGTCTCTAGAGCATAGGTCCCACACTTCCACATGTGACTGGTACCAATACAGACCACAACTGCTGACTCGCCACCCACCTAGCTGTCCTAAAAGATCCCTTGTAACCAGAAGGCAAGTTGCCTCACATCGCAAGCCCTCTGTTCATCCAGTGTGCAAATGATGTGCCTGATAATGAAATCTTCCATTACCAGTACCTGATTCTTTCTTTTAAGATGCTGAATGCTGCAGCAGTGCAAGAATTCACACTGTGATACCATCTGGAGGGCGGTCAAAGCCAAGTAGTGAGACCCTTCCTTCCCTGCATACAACTTCCTTCCCTGGGACTGATGTTCACAACTGCTCTTCAGAGACACTGACCTCTCCACCAGCTCTTCAGGGAGAGCTGCACAAGTGAGGGAAAAGAAAAAGAGGTATTAATCCCAATCAAGCTGCTCACCAGCTCAGTTGGATGGATGGTTTTCCTAAATTCCTCTCGGTGGTCACTGGGAAAAGATGGGCCTTTACAGAGGGATGCAGGGGTAACAGTTAGCTTGGGAATCACTCCCAATCACCACCCTGAGAGAGAGTCTTAGGTGCCTTTCTGGGGTGATGTGAACCCAGCACCCATCACTGTTGCCTCATGTAGGTGATCCGTGGGCAGAAACAACAGAGTTCATTAACATGAAGAAATCAGAAACACAGTTATTGCTCCCTTCTTTGATTTTACCAATGCACTATGTCTTCTTTGTAGACTGTTGCATTACAGGACTATACATCACAGAGTAATTTCAGTTTATTAAAAAAAATAAAAATAGTAGAAAATATTCCCTCCAACATGTCCAAAAATTTAAACGCCCTCATTTGAGCATGCACCAGACGTGTTTGCACCAGACTCCTGTGTCATTCGGCTGAACTGAGTACACTGTGTACATCCAGGGTTGCCTATTTGATGACGCGTGTCATTGAAAATTTTCTCATAATGTTTTCCAGTGAAAACTACTTTGTTGACCACATTTAAACTTCCTCTAAAGGAAAATCTCAGCCAGAAATTTTGTGACAGGGAAAAAAAAATCCTTTCCCAACCAGCTCTAATGTTTGCTACGTCACAGGCAGAACCATCATTTAAAATTTCTCCCTGAGGCATTGTAAATAATATCATCATGCACTGCTCCATTTTTTAGCTCCGAGACTTCAAGGCACACAAATGGCAGAGGCAGTGGCCTTTGTGAATGCAAAGATTTGCTTCCCTATAAAACTTAGTTATTGCCAGGAATTCTCAGAAAGGTGCTATCACTGTTTCATGCAATTATGTGACTTTATAGTGATGGCAGAGTAGTTTACAGGAAGAGCATATGGAAAATACAGCAGCAGATCAATTAACTTGCAGATGGTTTTGATTAAAACACTGAGACTGGCGTGACAGCTCCTGAGCCTTTGAGATTATCCATGTTTCATAAATACCACAGCACAAACATTTTCTGACAGATTCTGTTTCAGCTTGGTAATACCCCCCATAAATCAGTGCCCAAACTGCAGTGTGCACCAAGATCTTGAAATCTGATAGCAAGGACTGGGAAAACCACAAGAGTTTAGTCAGAGGAGAAGAACTGTCAAATTACAGGAAGATCACCAAGCACTGGTTATCTCATGCTCCAAACAATACCACATATTTCTGCAGCATCTTTTGCTTTCATGAGCCATACTGATGTTGCAGCAACTTTTTCAGGTCCGACACAGGCTAAGCTGATTTCTGTGGTCTTAGATACATGTTCTAATAGGAAACATATAAAATACATGATAGGAAGAAAATACTGCTAAAAAATTAGTAAATAAATAAAAATGCTTTATTTTGTTTCAAATAATGTCACTAAATGTCCTAAACAGCTATTTGGCAGAGATAAAGATGCACTACGTAAAGAATAAATGCATTTTTTGCCTGCTGATGTATCTCTAATAATTGGAGGGCAAATTCAAATTCTGGAAGTAAATGACATGTAAGCAAAAGGAAGGTTATGCTTACAGAGACTATAATTAAACAATACAAGAAATTCTAAAATACTAACAACATGGAAAAAGTGTTAAATCCTTTCTCTGCTAATTTATAGAGAGAAAAATCACATAGAAGTTTCTGTCAGGATTTCAGATTTTTCCATGCCAAAGTAAAGCAAAGACAGAAATGCCTATTTTCTTTAATAAAGTTCCAATTTTTTCTCTCTACCACCCAAATGCAGCCCAGTGCCAGCTGGAGTAAAGGCAGAGGATGGAAGGAGCCAGAACAACGGCTCACAGGTTTTAGAAAATGTAGGGGATTTTGCCTTTTTATTTTTCTCTTTTCAGCATTTGCAGTAGCTGTGAGGACTCCTGGGCTTACGCTTGGTCTGAAGCCCTTGCCTGCAGAACCCTGCTTCCACCTGCATGGCCCTGGGAGCTACCTTGGGAGGAGAAGCTGAGCTGCCTCTGGCGAGAGCCAGCCCTGCAGCTCTGGGCATGTAGAGACATCCCCTCCTCTGGAGCTGGTGAGGAAGAAGAGAGATTGGAGAAGGAGGCCAGTCCAACTCATGCTCAGCTGTGGGAGCCTGGCAGAGGTGAGGAGCCGGCCAGCAGCTGCCTTGGGCTCCTGCTGCTCCAGTTCCCATTCCCTCACTCCCTGCACAGCACCTCTGATTAGTTAAATCTGAGTGCTTCAAGGTTAGTGTTGGCCCCACACCAGGGAAAACAAACAGAGAAATTTGATCAGATGTTTTAACCTTCGGTTCATGGTTGGTTTATGCCAGAGAAAGAAGCTGCTGTCACTTTAAAGAGGAAACATGAGCAACAAATTAAGCAAGCTTCTGTCTCACTATCTAGCTGTCACCTGGCATTTGTTACTAAAGGACAAGTTTGTTATCTTATTTGATTTTTCCCAGGGACCGGGCCAGCTGGTTGGTAGCAGTTCCAGCTGCAGAAGCTACATTCACTCGGCAGCCAAATTAGCTCCTTCCCAACATTTCTGAGCAACCACACAAGATTTCCTGCCTGAGACCTTGCCTTTGTCAGTGAAGATATTAGCACTAGTCAGTGGCTTCATCAGATAACCCCATCCATGCTCTGGGCAGCTGGCAGGACCAGCAAAGGTACCCATCTGCCAGCTGCAGGACAAAAGGGTGCTTCGTAACCATTCTTCCCCAGAAGATGCCACCCAAAGCAGAGCACCAGTGTATCCATACAGCTTGGTGGAAAGAGTCAGGCAGCGCTGTCATGTGAAACCCCATCGTGAAGCGCTGTATGTACAGGGGTCAGCAGTTTGGACCTGTCAGGCGCTCTGAGTGATTGCTAGGGAGCCAGTTTTCCAAATTAATAAATTGCAGCGCTTTCTGGTTCCATTCCATTCCATTCTAACATTTATTTTTTTATTAAGTGATGAAAGGCCTGAAATACACAACAGTACGACACAGCTATTTCTGATTCCTTCAGCATCACTAAGAGGTAAAGTTGAAGGTCTCTATGGAAACGGTGGGATTCATCACAGGAAATTCAGTGGTTGGGTCAGTCCTTTCAGGTGACTTGATGTTAGAAAGATGCCAGGTATTTGTTGTCTACTTTTTTTTTGGAGCGCAGGGGCTAGCTGCCCCAGGAAGAGTACCACCTCACTGTACAACCTGCTGCTCCCTGGGGTCCCACAAGCCCACAAAAGCACATGCGAAAACTATTGATGTCATCAGCTACTCCAGGTCAGAGCTCTCTCCCTGTCTCACATTCACATCCTGTTCTGCACCACAAGGGCAAAGCAGTAAATTCTGTCCATGCAGACCAAGGGCTTCTCCTAGAGAGAGACTCTCCACAGCATGGAACAGGCAGGCAGACTCAAACCCTACATGCCTGTTTGGATGAAGGCACAAGTGGTTTTACTCATCAGATATTTACTGGTGCAATCTGTTTGCTGTGAAGGAGGCAAACAGACCTAATGCCCAAAGGACCACATGGAGGCACTCAACTGCCCAGACAGCAACACCTGAGAAGTCAGGGATGAAGGTCTCATCCTGTCTCACCAAATAGCTTCTGAAGATACTCACATGAGCAGGGTTCAACGGAGCCAGGACAGCTTTTGACACAGGGAACCATGACCAGAGGATCTGCAGAGAAAGTCAGCCCTCAATTCCCATTGACTTTCAACCTGATTCAGACATGTGAATGTTCTTCATGCTGTCTGAAGGTCTCCCTTTTCTACTTAAAAAATAACCCTCATTTAGCTTTGCTGAGCTCTTCAGAGTTGATAATGCCACCTTAACAATAACAGAGAAACAAGTTGCGCATATTTTTATGTATATGCAGTACAAAATATCATCAGACAGATGTAGGTGTATAGATGCTATTTGCGAGATGCACCAGCTGGCTCTGCTGCCCCTCAGATGCAAGGTATATTGCAGTCTTCATAAAGGTTATGTCTGAAACAGTTCATAAGCAGAAATGTGATGTTTAAAGGTGAAAGCAGGCATGAAATAGTGGGATGGATTTTGAAGCAACATCTTAAATATGGTTTATTTTTTTAAAAGGAGACACATATTGAGAGAGTTCTCATGCTAGGATGAGTCTGGACAAATCTTCAAAACCAGAGATGCCTGAGTTTCATTTTCAGAACATCTTTATCAGGAAAATTAGGAAAATTCACTAGCACTGGAGCAGTAAGCACAACAGTACTGAATACATTTTCCTCTAAATGCATTCACATGTGCACTGACTTAGCTGACTTGCACACTTTGCAGGTAAACATAGAGGACCTCTCCTTTAAGCACCAAAGCATGTGTTTTCAACAACACATCCATTTCTTCAGAGCCTAATGGTGATCTAAACATCTGAGGCTGAGTGATAATGGAAGTTGGATGCTGAACTGTTTCATCTTCCAAGCAGGACCTGGGCACTTCCAAATATCCTGCTCTTAATCTCCATTGACTTGCATTGTTCCTGCTGCTCCACTCTGGGCAGTACAAGGCTTTTGTAGACACATGAGTCAGTCCCACAGAACTGAAAATGTGAGACTTCTCTTCTGCAAGCTAGTAAACACACGGGTTGTCATGCCTACACATCACACCCTAGATTTCAATGGAAACAATGGGAGGGTGCCAATGTTCCTCCCATAATTTCTCTAGGAAGAGCAGGGCTTAAGAATTAGTGCCTTGGTTGTCACTGTCATTGGTGCATAATCCTTTTACCTTTTGCATGGCTATGTAAATAGCTGCAGGGGAAAAAAAAACAAGCAAACAAAGAACAACTGCTTCAGTACCTCCCTGCCTGGGTGATGGAACAACTGATGCTGAGAAATAAAAGATGTGACAGATGATGAGCCAAGGCATATTATAAACATAGACTGTAATAAGGGGGAGGGGCAGAATGAAAAAACCACCTCTGGTATAGGTGGAAATTGCAAGTCAATCTGTAAATTCACAACAGTGTTTATATAGCTATACATCTCTCACTGGCAAGCTAGAGTGAGAGAAAAAATGTGGCCTCTGGCAGATCTTAATGCTGCAGTACACGGAGGAGTCATCCAGGAGGGACTTGAGCACTGCATGCCACAAATGAACAGGAATTTCAGTAAGGGCAGCTCAGATCTGTGAAGCAAGGGTTGACAATAAGTTCCCAGGAACTTCAAGTACTTTATCTCAGCTCAATGACAGGTTTATTCATTTAGAATATGTTAGAAACAAGGTGGTACTTGACAAATAATCAGAAAAAGTCCTTTGTCTCTTAAGCTTTGCATATACATGTCTGTCCTGTGCTGCCTTCAGAAAATAACCAAGATGGACATTTTATCTGAGGAATAACACATTTTCAGCCATGTGGAGGTATGTCAGGCTTCCATTTATCATAGCGTAAACAACACAGAAAACCCATTTGAAAGCCCCTGCTTTCAGATGAAGATCTTTGCCCTCTGCCAGGTAACAATTTAAAAAACATTAAAAACTGGCAGGTCTCATCACCGGTGAATATTGGACCAATACACTGAGGCTACTTTAAGGATTTCTTCCTTCTTTGTATTTCAAGTTTTGCATTTCAAATAACCATTTCCGTGGAAGCATTTTTTATTTATCAGATGCAAGCAAATGTTCACAACTAAAATATTACAGAACCACTGAACAGCTGAGGTTGGCAGGGACCCCTTGATACCATCTAGTCAAACTCCCCAGCTCACACAGGGGCAGCTAGAGCAGATTTCCCAATATTGTGTCCAGTTCAGGTTTGGATATCTCCATGGATGGAGATCTCTGGGCAGCCTTGTACCCATATTTGACCATGTTCATGGGAAAGAAGTGTTTTCATATGTTCAGATTAAATTTTTCTTTGTTTTAATTTGTGCCCAGTGCCTCTTGTCTTGTCAGCAGGGACTACTAAGAAGAGTCTGGCTCTTCCTTCTTCACTCTTTCCCGTCAGGTATTTATGCTCCCCTCAAGCTTTCTCCAGCCTGAACAGCCCTGGCTGCCTCTGCCTTTCCTCATAAATGAGGTGCTCAGTCTCTTCATCATCTTCATGGCCCATGGTCCATGTTGCTTTTGTACTGGAAAGCCCAGAACTGGACCCAGAACTCCTGATGTGTCCTTACCAGTGCTGAACAGAGAGGAAGGGTCCCGTCTCTGAGCCTGCTGGCAACACTTCTCCCAGTGCACCCCAGGAGGCTGTTGGCTTTTGCCACAGTGGTACACTGATGGGTCATGGTTATCTTCTTGTCAACCACGATGTCCTGGTCCTTCTCTGCAGAACTGTTTTTCAGTTGGTCAGCCCCCAGCATGGACTGCTGCATGGGGTTGTTCCTCCCCTGGTGCAAGACTTGACATTTCCCTTGTTGAACTTCACAAGGTTCCTCTCAACACAGTTCTTCAGCTTGTTGAGGTCCCTCTGGATGGCACCACAACAACCTGGTGTAACCCCCTAGTTTTGTGTCATCTGCAAAGCTGCTGAGAATGGACTCCATCCTGTCTGCCAGGTCATTAATAAAGATGCTAAGTAGTACTTGCCCCAGTATTGAGCCCTGGGTCCACCACTAGTAACTGGCCTCCAACTGAATGTTCACTACTCTCTGGGCACAGCCTTTCAGCCAGATTTCTATCATCTGCCTCACTGCCCACTTACCTAATCTGCACTTTGTCATTTTGTGTATGAGGATGCTATGGGAGATACTGTCAAAAGCCTTACCAAGGTCAAGTTAAACAGTATCTACTGCTTTCTCCTCATCCACCAGGCTAGTCATCTCATCACAGAAGGCTGTCGGGATGGTCATGCATGATTTCCCCTTTGTAAGCTCATGCTGACTACTCCTTGTTACCATCTTTCTTTTCATGTGTTCAGAAATGGTTTCCAGGACCGTTTTCTCCTTCACTTTTGCAAGGACTGAGATGAAGCTGACTGTAGTTCCCTGAACCTTTCTTCTTGCCCTCTTGAATGCGTGTGTGAGTGACGTTTGTTCTCTTCCAGTCTTCAGGAACCTCTCCTAATCACCGTGGTGGCACTATTGTGCCACATGGAAGTTAAAATATGGTCCTGTTGCAATCCTCATACCCTGCACATTTCCCCAGGAAAGAAAGAGAAAGGGCTGCCTTTTCAGAAAATGTTGTCTATCCCATTCCTTACATAAGGACTGAAGTTTAACACCCTGGCTTGTTAGTTGTGGAAACGTACCATTTTGATTTGCAATCTTTCAGAGTTTGCTATTTCTCCCAAAAGTTGTGATTTTCTGTAGCAACAAAATCTCTTTTCAAACCAACTGTATCATAAAATCTGATCTGTTAACAGAGAGATTCTGCGCCGCAGGGATGCTCTGAAATCAGCAGAAAAATACATCGACACCAGTGTGACAACCAGCAATGACTAAAGGGTATTCATTGTTTTACTATTGACTTCATCAACACCAACAACCTCCTGGTACAGCAGGGCCTAGTCTTTTGGCTCCTTAACATTTCTTCTTCTGCACTGTATACAGTCAAAATACTGAAATTCCATTCATTCCCTCTGTCACTCCCCCCTGTCCCACACAAAGATTAAGTGACCCTTTGAGACCAGTAGCAGCCAAGAAGGTCCAAGAAGCATCCATCAGGCTCTGTGGGAGGCAGAGGCATAGAAAGCATGGACAGTTCTCTGCCATAGAACTTTTCTACTTTATGGAAAAAGAATGCAGACCTTAGAAAATACACTTTTAATATATGCATTATTAATAGAAAGCTAGCACAGAGTAATAGCATTTTCTGCTACAACTGCTGTCTAGATGGATGAAAGAAGGCCACCAGAGAAGCACTAGCTGTAGAGGAGAAGCATGAGTGATTATTATAAACTCATGAATAATTCTAGTTTTCAATTGAAAATTGCACTTGTACACACTCCTTTCCTAACACAGGCATTTTCAAAATGCACAGACTCACTGAGAATGCATATTCAGATGCTCTTCCCATTGCTTTTATATAAAATACACATAGATGTGGCACTTACAGACATGGTTTATTGGTGGAATTGGCAGTGTTAGGTTTACAGATGATCTTAAGGGTCTTTTCCTGATTCTATGATTCTAAAACCAAAGTGGACATGGTAGCTTTTCTATATACCAGCCCACCTAAACCTTCTGCCTCTACAAACCTGCACAACAGTATCACAAGAAAGTTTCTCTCCTGAATTTTAGTGCTTTCTGAAGGGCCCAAGAAGAGCAGGTCAGAGATGAACTAAAACAGTAAGAGGATTTCTTTTTTTATTATTTCCACTTGTTACTTCAGCACAGTTTAATCCACAGGGACTTGAAGAACAGTTTTTATACTAAACCAGCAAACTCCCAGATCCCAATATGAGTGCTCAAGTGAAATAGCAGTTTTAGTTAAGTAAGTAGTGTGCTTGACAGAGGAGAAGCTGAACAATGCAGGTATTACAGCAGAAAGTGAAGAGCTACATGAGCTGATCAGCCATCTCAGCAAGCACTGCCCATGCTGGGAAGCTGAGGCACAGAGGGGCTGACACCTGCCCTACACAAAGCTGGGAATAACTCCTGCTTCAGGTTCACACACTGACATACCAGTTAATGCCACCTCTTCCAGGCCAGGCTTTTTCAGTACAGACTCACCTGGCATTACAGCTTTCAGCCCTTTTCTTTGCTCTGCATCTCACGTTGTTTCTGTCTGTAGATAAGGAACCACAAAGGCTGCTGTAACATGCAGGCGTGTTACTGGGTTTGGGTGTGATTCACCAGAAACCAGTATGTTCCCTCTCCCTCCAGCACCATGTAATTCTTGTTTCCACCATCTAACCACAGCAGTTAAATGGTGGAAACAAGCTGCAGGGTGCTGCAGGATGAAAGCTGCATTTAAGCTGTGATTGACACTTCTTGGGAGTATCCACAGAGAAATTCTGGCTGAATCAGGCTGTAGAAGAGCTAAGATTTTTTCCTTACCAAGATCAAGGCTGTCCAAGGGAGCTCATGGCTTGAGTCACTTGGCTCAGTCATTTGACTATTTTGCAGTTTGGTCATTAACTAAAATAGCTGAAAATCACCTTGTTCCCAAACCAACAGCTGTGCATCAGCCTTTCAATCAAAATGAATAGGCAAAATCTAGTCTGATCTAGTCAGGCTGCACCAGGATTTCATAAACCACTCACAGGTGCTGAATTTTTTATAGTGGTATTTCAAGAGAATGGTCATTAGGTTGACTAGTGTTTGTTCTGGCAGACACTACTGTTTCCATGGCACGCAAGAGAGGCAAAGCTCATTGGAAACTTTTTGTTTTAAGTATAAGGGAGATAAGGACATTGTAATAACAATCCCCCATCTGCTCATCACGTGGCCCCTTTCTCCCCTTCAAAGCGTTACCTGCTGTATTGCCAAGTCTTGATGTCTGGGAGGCATTTTCTTTGCAGAGGAATATTTATTTATTTATGGGACCATTCAAAGCTTTAGGCATGTACACAGCTTAATCTCTTACCATCTTATCCAATGCAAGCAGAGGAAAAGAAGTTTGTTATAATGATGCCAAACTCTGCCCTCATACGGCGCACTCTGCCACTCATGATGGCAATTGGAAGTGCTCTCGCTCGTCTAATGGCAGAACAAGTCTCTCCCAGGCTTTGCCGCCCTGTCAAAACGAAAAGCAGCTGACAACTTGCATGCCTTTCTGAGGAGAGAAACAGCAAACATCCCTCCTCGAGCTGTCTCCAGAAGAGGCAAGTACTGCAACAATGTGCTGCGTTTTGTTTGTTTATTTTCTAGTTTTCATTTGTGCATTGAGTCCCAATTTGTGTAACAACTGTTCAGGCTCAGATCTGTTTTGCAAATCGTTGTAAAGTGAGCAGCAGTGGCAGATTTGTCTCAGCTGTTTCTGTTGAGCATAGCTGAATGCAAAACAGAGGGCTTTTGGAAAGAAAAAACAAAACTGGAGGGATGTTTCAAGCTGTGAAGTCCCTTTGCAGGGCTGCCAAACCCTGTGCAAAGAGTAATTCTCACAGAAGTGCCTGGTTATGGGAAGCCATCTGTCATAGTGGTCATTACAGATCAAACCCACTGATGGTCTGGTATCAGCACCCAGAGCAGGAACAAAAAGCCAGGGCTCCTGTGGGACCTAAGCATCACTCAGGACCAAGTAACACCATGCAGCCTGCGTGGCAAGCAACCATCACCCCAGAACAGGGAGACAGGCCACTTCCCCTCATCCCTCCCAGACAAAAATATTACGAAGTGCATGCAGCACAGCATGAAAATGTTTTCCTGCTTCCCTTTTTCTCCTTACTGCATTTTTTGATGCCTCCTGCTTGTAAAATCATGACCAATTCCGCTGCCCTCCCCTCGAAGTAAGAGTGATTCTTTCATAATACTACTGCTGCAGAATACAGAGACCAGCAGACATAGGAGCTCTGAATCAATGATCTCAGGACAAATAACACAGACTTGTTCTCCAGAGCCTTCTGGCTGGAGCTAGGGTTTCTTTGGGTTAAATTCTCAGAACAGTGAGAATCTCTCTCCCAAAATACAGCCAACAGAAATAGCATATAGCTATTCAAATGCTCCCACGATAATATGGGCACTGAACTGTGGTGCCCGAATGCTCCCTTACTCCTCTGAGGTTAGCAGATGAGGGCTGCTACAGAAAAATCAGGAAATCCTTTCCAAGGACGGCAGGCATACAATGCCATTATAGCCCTCGCAATGATGAAGGTCTTGTATTTCATTCACTGCTTGCAAGCACCGGTAAATGCCATCAAAACAAAATGATGAGAACGGCCTCCTACCCTCCCAGTTCTGTGAGGAGGGTACCCTCTTTGAAGCTTCTATGGTCACTGCTTGACTTACATTATTGAACAACCTCACAAATGACTGCCAGCCAATGCACAGCCCTGCTGCAGTATCAGGCTGTTTCATCTGCACAGAACATATGTGTATTTACATAATAAATGAGACATACCAAAGCATAATATATTTATGCTATATCTCAATCCACCTGCTCATTATCATTCCAGTAACCTCTGCAGCAGGAAATGAATTCCACATCTCCACAGAGCGGAAATATAAAAATTAATTGATAAGCTATAAATGGATCATTGGGAGCCCAAATGTGCGGGGAATTGTTCAGCCAGAATTAAACCTCATCTCTCTGGAGAAAAGAGATTCATCAGTTTAGGATCTTTCAGCCAGGTTTAGGGGTTTGCTACTGATTGCTTCTTGATCAAGTAACTGAAAGAATGATGTATTCCTCTGTGTGTGAATGTAGAACTGCAAGACAAACAAGATACTGTCCTGACCAATATACCTATTTATATATATGTGTGTGTGTGTGTGTATAGATACATAGAGCAAAGGCTAGAAATCATCCAGAGCGATAAAAAGATTAAGTCAGAACTACTGTTATGGAAATGCTGAACTCACAGAAGAGAGAGATTCTGTCTTCATCTCCTGTTCTCTTTGAAATGGCAGGCTGGCCTACCTTGACCTCTGTATATTATGCATTCACTTCTTTGAATGTCAAGAACACAAGAGAAATAAATGCTGCATTAATATTAATATTAATATCCTCCTTCTCGAGCCAGCCCATGCAGCAAAGGCACACGGTGCTAAGTGCAGGGAGCATATCAACCCACCAGCTTGTTAATATGGGAGCTCAGGTTGAAAACTAAAGGCTACACTGCTCTGTGCATTGCTTGCTGGCTAATCCCTCCAGAGATGACCCTATTCCAGCAATGCTCTGAGCCCATCCCTCGGGTGGGAGGCACACATCCAATACCTGCATATGACCTAGACAAGCCCATCTGTGTCCAGGTTGGCAGTTGGGCAGCATCGCAGCAGTGTGACCAGCACCTCTCCAACTCCACCCTATGATCCTGCCATCTCGCTCAGCTGGAGGGTTGTCAAAAAGCCAGGGAAGGTGGGAGGATTCGCCATGCTTTTGGTCAGTTTTTAAATCTCCTGTTGATGGAGTCCATCCCCCACCAAGCAAACAGCTCTTGAAAGAATAAAAAATAGACCTTCACCCTCAGTTCAGAAAAGTTATCCCTCTTATTACTTCTGAATTTGAGATTAAAACATAGTGATAGCATAACAGCCAAGCAAGCTGCAAGACACTGCAATCTCTCCTTCTGATCAGTTTTTCCCTTACTTTTTAAATTATCAAATTTCCTCAGCTAATCCCATTTATAGCCAAAATATTTTTCCCTTATTATCACCAACATCTGGGCTTTCAGGAAGATTGATAAACAGTGGTTATATACAGTTCAAGTCAATTAAATCCAATTATTCCCCCAGTGCCTGTTACTAATAAGTGTTCCACCCTGCTGCAGCACTGTAAACCCCTCAGGAAGAAGAAAGCTGTACTGGACTCAACAAGAGCAAGGACTACAGCCACCCAGCTCCCATGCTTTTCACTTGCGTCCTGGTTTCATCTGGGATAGAGTTAATTTTCTTCCTAGTAGCTGGTACAGTGCTGGTCTTTTTAATTTAGTCTGATAACAATGCTGATAACACACTGATGGTTCAGTTGCTGCTCAGTAGCACTTACCCTGATCAAGGACTTTTCAGTCTCATGCTCTGCCGGTGAGGAGGGGCACAAGAAGGCAGAAGGGCAAGGACACCTGGACACAAGAAGCCGGAAGGGAGCAGAGCCAGGACACCTGACCCAAACTAGCCAAAGGGGTATTCCATACCACAGCATGTCATGCCCAGTATATAAACTGGGGGGAGATATCCAGAAGGGACCGATCGCTGCTCAGGTCGGGCTGGGTATCTCTCAGTGGGTGATGAGCAAATGTATTATGCGCCACTTGTCTGTCTTGGGGTTTATTCCTATCTTTTTCCTTTTAAGAGATTTCAATTATTGAACTGTTCTTATCTCAACCCACAGGTTTTACCTTCCTTTCCAATTCTCCCCATCCACTGGGGAGAGGAAGCAGTGAGCAAGTGGCTGCATGGTGCTTGGTGGATGGCTGGGCTTAAACCACAACACCCCTCCCAAAGCATGTGGGCTTAGGGCATGCTGAGACTGCATGAGACACAGATACTTGATAAATATCACATTATGAGTGAGAACAGGATTATTTCTGCTCGTTCCCCTCACCCCCCCCCCCCCCCCCCCCCCCCCAAAAAAAAAAAAACACATCAGAAATCCCAGGTGCTCTACTATCCCATTAAGAGGATCTCTAACTCAATCACATTTAAGTGTTCAGCTAACTAGAATTGACCCAGTCTACAAAAGCCCCTCTTTGTCCTTGTCTTGTCTATGGAGTGAAGCTTTAATTCCCCTCCTTAGCCTCCATACCCTGACTGCTTTTGGGTGGCCACCACTTCTGCCACGGCCTTTGCCTCAGTTGATATCCATGCCCAGTTTACAAGCTCTGTACTGCACAGCCACAAGCATGCTCTTGGTGATTAATGAAAGCTAATTAATGGGATGTGCAGAATGCCAAAGTGATTAAAATGAGGTATTTTCCCTCACTGAAGAATGATTAATATCTTGGACAGATGTGAATGTTGTGCTTTGTTAGCAGTACTAGCAGTATGTTGCATGGCAGATAAGCACACACAAAACCATCACCCCATCGGAATACTAATTATTCCTTTTGAATGCAATTCATTATAAAGACAGCATTCCAAATTCCACCCAGCAAACGTTACAATTAAAACATTTGCAGAAGTCTCACTGTAAATTCCACAGCCCAGTGCTCATCTATGCCTACATACTCAAAGAAAACAGCTGGAGAGAAATCCACTTAAGGTCTCTCAGATATTTAGATGAGAAGAACCAAAGTGGGAGAACAAATGAAGGACCCACCTCCAAAGCCAGGAACCACCTGGGAGTGCTTTGCCAGTGGGAGTCTATGTCAATTGCATTAACTCTGTTTTCACATTTTTCACATTTGGCTCCCAAAGGTGTAGGGTGAGAGCTGGTTGGATTTTCCAATATCACATTGAGGCTAGCTCCCTTTAGCATCCAAGTCAGGCACTGAATACTAGAACGCCAACAGGTCCTGTTTGCTCTCTGTATAACCCTAAAATCTAGTTCTCAGTGAAAACTGACCACCTTCCCCACTGTAACTGTGTTGGCTGACAAAACTACGGCAAGAAGATGCCCTTTCCCTTGCTAGACCTGCTGCTCAAGTGACTGTCTTATTTTGGTGGCCACAGGCTGTGGGACAACCCCACAAGCTGCTCTGACAGCCTATCCAAAGCTGTAAACATCTCCAGAAGAGATGTGACACCTGCAGACTGCCCAACCACAAGCCAAAGAGAACAAAGACACAGCTACCACTTCTGTGAGAAAGAGAGACCCAAAAGAAGCTCCCCAAAACAGCTCCCCCTCGAAGCAGCCATGCGGCAGAAAGCAACAACCCCGGCTCACATGGCTCTCCTGTTTCAAAGACATATTACCCAGCCATATTTAACGAGGTTCACAGGTGGGTTAACACAGAGTCCTGAGCTCTATTTAGGCTGTCAACACTGGGTAGAAAAATCCCCCTTTGGTTTAAAACTGGATCTTCCTGCCCAGCTCAGCAGCGCCATGTCCTGGTGGGGCCATTCGAGCTGAGCCCCAGCACAACTCCAGTGGCCAATGATGCCAAGGGCAGTTGTGGACCTTGGCCTCAGAATGAGCCAACATCATGAGGTAGGAGGAGAGACAAGGATGAGAAAAGTGCTGGCATGGACGATCAGTCAGGGAAGATGTGACATATTTTATCTGCCGATAATAAACCGCATGGAGGATAGCACTATATAAAGGTGTGCTCCTTCCCAGGAAGACCTCCCATTTGATATTTTCCATGGAAAAAGTTTCTGAATAATTTCAAATCAAAATTCGTTGTCTTGTTTCATCTCCAGCTGTTCTTTTCTGTTTGCATTGCACTGACAATAGAACAGAGTAGGACAGGACAGGGTGGAATATATTTCTCACCTTTCTTAGATGAAATTGCCTGACACAGCTTGACACCACTGAAATGCTACATTTCAAGAAATCTGATTTTTCCCACCAGAAACATTTCAGCTTTTCCATTTCACATAATTTCAACCTTTCACCCCAATTAAGGACAGAGACAAATTTCACGATGCTGGAATGTCACACAGTACTTGCCATTTCAGTGGGCTGCAGTTAAGCTGATGGGGGTGTGTAACACTACGCTCAACCTCTAACTCCATCATTCTTATAATTGGAGAATTTCAACATGGGTTTGAATACAAAAGTCAAAACCAGCTGCTGGCAAATCTGGGCAGTGCTTTCTCTGGGCTCGTGAATTTCACATGATGCTTATAGAAAATAAGAGACATTGTATATAAAATTTATAAAAAAAAAAACAAACAAAAAAACAAATCAACAAAACATGGGCCATGCGTTCTATATTCACCTTGCTCTAGTCATCACCAGCTATTTCCAAACACATCAGACACATGCCTCTCTCTACCCCATTTCAAGACATACTACTTTGTCAGTGCTAGATTTACATAAATAGATATTAATGGCTTTATCTCTCATTTTCAAATTGACCCAAGAACTTCAATATCTTGACAGGTTACTTGAAATAGCTGTTAAAGTCAGCTCACATTTG
Source organism: Pezoporus wallicus (assembly GCF_028554395.1). NCBI lineage: Eukaryota > Metazoa > Chordata > Aves > Psittaciformes > Psittacidae > Pezoporus > Pezoporus wallicus. The sequence goes on from NW_026642654.1 coordinate 5,715,398, forward strand.
TCACGCATTCAAGTCACAGGTATCAGACTTGTCAGCTGAATTTATCTATTTGGTGTCAGAGAAAACCAAATTGCTATTGACGCACCACAGGAAACGCCCTGCTCCCAGGATTCAAAATGCCAAAGGTCACCACAGGGTTCACCTGGAGACCTGCGGGATAAAAAAGGGAAAAACTGGTTGTCACGAAGTTTGCAGGCAGTCCTGACAAAAAGAAAACTGTCGGCTGCTGCTTTTTTATAGTCACACCAGGTGTTTCTTTGGCTGAAGCTTTATTACTCAAGCACGTTAGGGCTGAAGGTTTTCTCTGGCCCACTGCATTTTTGATTACACTTGTCAGACTTCATTCTGGGCCTCGAGTCTCTGCTCTTTAGACATACTTAGTTTTGCATCTGTTTGGCCTATTTGTTGAAGACGTAAGATGGCTGACAGCAGTCAATTATAGTCAAAGTCTTAAAACCAGAGAATAAATATTTAACTGTTATTCTAACAAGTAAAGCACACATTATAGTGACATGATACATTTAAAAACCACCAGACCCTCCAGCAGGAAAAAGCTGTAAGAAGGGAGCTGAGCTTTATGCACAGCTTTTTAAATAAAATTACTGGCTGTAAGTCTTGTATATGTTTTTGTTTTCCTCTGCACATCCATTTATTGAGCTGCCTCTTTGATGGACACATGGCCACACAGAAGATGCGCAAAGCAATGTCAAAGTCTGTGTAATAATTCTTCAATCACATGGTGTCACAGAGAATCATCTCTAATAACAAAGGTTCCTTGCAGGATGATGACAGTCCTGAAGAGGATATTGTAATACTGAGTCTGTCATGAGTGATGCAGTTTCAAGTTTTTTCCTATCCTTTTGTCCTGCCAGCCACTTGACTGAAAGCACCAAACAATGAAGAGTGGCAGCAGCGTCCTTGGGAGAGCAGGATGATGACATAAGTTCAATAACCAGGGACTGTCTCCCAGAGATCAAATGAAAGCCTGAAAGAGTTTCACACACACCACTTGTCAGGTCAAGATTAGTCATTAGGTTTTCTTGTTGTCTTGGACTTTGAAGATCATATTCTTCCTGCTCTCCCAGCACAGTCAGTCAGAAGAAAATAGCTTCCACACTGTGGCAAACTTTTAGGTTGCTCCAGGTGTGGTACCCCTCTATGTGATCTTCACCAAGACCCTTATGGAGCTCTGTTCCATCCCCATCAGTGGGGAACAAGAGTAGTAACTCCACACAAGCCAATCAATTAATTCTGGACTACAGTATCTGAGTCATATGTGTACATTTCTTCATTGATTTTGACTGCAGAAAACCTAAAGATGAGTAATAAATTCCAGGATCCCCTGGCAGCAATGGCCCAAGCAGCTGCCAGTCCCTGCTCTCCATGAGGCCATCTCCATGCTGAGCCGGCACTGAACAGTTCCTGCTCAGCCTGAGCACCTCCAGACTGATTAGAAGCTTCACCACTACCTACATGGCTTTCTCCTAGTCTCTCCTGCTGTCTGAGAGTGGAGACAGGGAAAAAGAGCTTGGGGGTAACCCCAGCAGCTTCCCAGGTTTTAGAGGCGACTTGGGCATGAGGGTTATTTCTTATTGTTAAAAGGCAGTGAAGGGTAAGTGCTTCAGCCACCACCAAAAACACAGCCCTTGCTCCTCCACTTCTGAGCTAAAGTCTCAGCAGCGTAATATTGCAAATATTTCTCCAGAAAATTTAGTTTCATGGCACCCTAATGCATAGCAGTATGGTGGTATGCCATAGAGGGAGCCCATAGGTATGTGGCTGGATTGAATTCCCCTAAGGAGAGATCACGGCTGGCATCTTTGATGAGGAGATTTATTCACGCACAAGATGCTGTCAGTTTCCTCAGCTTCTATCTATTTTCTTGCAATTGCAGGGACATATGGTTGTGTTTCATAATTAATTTCCACAAATTAGGGATGTTCAGAGATGGCTGCTTAGAATAAAACAATCATGGTCTTATGTGAGTTTGCATTTGCATTCATTTATTTACAAATATTGGTAAGTTGGTTGTTCCAATGCCCACAAGAAGGCTTTACTCCTTCAAAACCCATTGTCTCTGGCACCCCAGGGCCCTCAGTGAATCTAAACAAAATTAGTTTCCTAACATTGTTTCATGGTCAGAATATAATTTTTCAACAGCTGGGGACTGAGACACTAAAGCGTTTTGAATCAGCCTTGTAACAGGAACTGCAGTAGAGAAGATTTAAGTCTAAATGTTTTTTGCCAAAAGAGGAGAAGAATCTACAAGAATGATAAAAATAAGATCAATACTTCAATTCATGTTTTCAGAATTCCCCTTTTTAAATGGTAAAGATAATTTTCAAGCTAATACTACCTAAATATAATAGCATTTTACCACAAAGAAGTATTGTATGCAGTATGCACAGTTGAAACTATTTGGATTTATGGTGGATCAGTGATTAGGTCTTCCCAAACAACAGAAATCCTGGAAAAGCTTACAGAAGAAGGGTTACCCCAAAAGGTCATGAAGATTTGCTTTTGTTTTGGTTTTTCTTGAAGTATATGCAATTTAGGGATACTAATGATTTAGTATGCGATACATAGAAATAGATCTGGAAATAACAGGAAGGAATTAAGAGGTCCTGAAATGTCCCTAAATACCCAAAAGAATTCCTGAAGAATGAAGCAGTGGAATAATTCCCCAGGTAAGCAGTTTCCCATTACATTCCAAATTTAATTACTGCCTTGGATGTAGCCCTGGAAAAACAAAGAGTAGTGAAAGAACCCTGCCCTCACAATAAATTGCTTCTATTTCTAACTTGCAGGATTATTAGATAAGTTTTTCTTTTTGATATAGAGACTGAGCAAAAGAGCTCTACACATTGCTACTTTTCAGTGGCTCTCCACAAGTATCTTCAATTTCAAACAGAATATTCTGCTTTCATGGATCACCATTCAAATATATTCTCAACTGACATTAAATGAAATAGCACTGAAGAAAAAAGAAAGAAAGAAAGAAAAAAGATCTGTTTCAGAAAACTAACAAGCCCTTACTCTAATTGCTGTGGAATCCAAAGAAGATTCCAGATCTTATAAAGATGTGCGGTTTTCCCATCTCCATAGAGCAAACATTCAGTACAGTCAGCAGCCAAAGGAATTATTCAGGAAAAACAAAACAAAACAAAGAAAACAAACCAAACAAACAAAACAAAACAACAGTACTCTAGGAAGGTGTTTAAATAAATATGTAAAGAAGATTGCTTTATTCTATTCACTTACGTAGAGGAAAAATCCAGTGGAATTTGTTTGGCATTTCCTAATGGTTGTTCATGTTAATACAAATTTTAAAGGGACAATTGCGCTTAATAGTCTTTGTCTGCAGAATCATGGAAAAATTCAAGCTGGAAGGGACTCCTAGACGTTCCCAGTCCAACTCCCCCCTCAAAACAGGACCAGCTTCAAAGTTCTTCATATTTAAGGTTTTATTGCCTTATATATCAGCTCTGGACAGTAACAGATAACTGGTGCTTAGCCTACAATGTTTTGAGCAGAACCAGAGTGGCCAAAGATGCCACTTTGGGTCAATCTCCTCCATTACAATCTGAAGGTAGATTGAATAAATCCATCTTAACCATGAATTTTGCTCTTCACTGGACCCCTATCCTCCTCCAGTAGGACACCCAGGCTATGCTCTTAGTGGGTAAAGTCTGAGCCTGCTCACAAGCTCTGAAGACCCACCTTGACCCTGTTGGATGGCCATGGGGCTCATGAAGGCCAAATAAGGCCCATAACAGCCCAAGCCACTGCCAGTTAGCTGTCATAACAGCCAAGACAACAGGCAGCAGTGAGACAGGGGACCCAGCATACATGTGCCTGTTCCCAGACCTGAACTTTATCCCTCTAAGGCACAACAGCCATGGAACATGGGCCAGTGCTCCTCCAGGAATACCTTCTCCCTCACTCACTGCCTGAATTACATCCAGGCATATTAAATCCAAATTATTGTTCTTAACGCTGTGGTGTATTGAAACAATGCAGGCAGTATTACAGAGGTGAGACTAACAGCATTAGATCTCCCGGTCTCCAGCTGGATTTATTACAGCCATTTACTCTTGTCTCTTTAAGTCCGGCTTTAATTCTCTCCTTTTTGCAGCTAAACAAATTGCACACACCAGCACACACAGAAACACATTTTCACAAGCAATGAGCACCATGTGAGCCAAGTAATTCCAGCACTAGCAGCAGAAAGGAATTATGTAGCAATACAGAAAACAGCATAATAGAAATTAAATTCTGCAGGCTTAAAGCTTTGCAAAGATCATCTGTCCATGGAGAGAAATAACATCAGAGAGTAAAAGCATGGGCAACTGAGTGCAATAGCTTAGGCACATCCCTCCGTTTTGCTCTAACAGATGTGACTTGGAAATTTCACACAGCTCTCCCCATGCAGGGGCTTCCTCCCGACTGCCAACAACACTGCGCAGGTAAGCAAACACAGAGGAAATAATGACAAGATGGAAAAGTAAATGAAGGAGAGAGGATCCTGAGTTACGTAACATTGCATTCAGAGGATTAATTGGGATGGGCTGATAAGGATGAATTGAATGTGTGAGAGCTACAGTTGTTTTAACTGATCAGCTTTTCTCCGGAGAAGAGAGCTAAGTTTAAACCATCTGTCCAATTTCAGTATCATTTGCCAAGGAAATGATTAAATATTTTAAGATTAAATCAAAACCTTGGGAATCAAGGCAGAAACCTAGGAATAAATGGTTTGGGGGGGTTGCTTGACATGCAGTAATATGAAGTTGAAGGCTGGTGAATTTTAAATGTCATTTCTCCCTCTTGCGTGTACATCCACACATACACGCTTGCCCACAGCAACTAAGTGAAAAGAGACACCAGCCACTTTGCAGCATCTGAGTGAGTCAAAGACCAGCGTACAGCAAGGGACCGGAAAAAAAAAAAACACTGAGAAAGGTTGGGACAGCAGGGAGAACCCAAAAAGGCACCAGAGGTGAGGGGTCTGCTCACTGTTGCTTTAATGACAGCCTCAGCAGGAGAACGAATATGGCAGCACTGACCTCACAAAGTCATTGTCTAGGAGGCTAAGACTATTTCTAAAGTCTAATAAAGCATCTAATAGAGCTACAGCCAGTTTGTGGGAACAAACAAGATTTGTTGCCTCAAGGTGACTGAGGAAATAAGGAATTTTGGATGATGGCTCCTACACAAAGCAAATTCTTTGCTGCCCCACATATTGTATCCATTCATCCCTTGTGTCAAGGTGTGAGGTGTTCGCCAAGGCAAGGGGGAGGTGAAGGAATAGCAGAACAGAGCTACTGCACCTGCAAGTCCCCTAACATCTGCTGGGGTAAGCAAGGTGGCCAGAGTTCATGCTTCCCTGCCTGTTCAGAGCATGGTAGAAAAATTTCCTTACATCTGAAAAGCACCCAGCAGCTGGGACTGGAAGTAGGCTGGTTGAAAGGATTGCCTGCTCAAAGTGGAGAAAGATTTGTCTGTAAAGTCACTTAGCTAGCCTGACAAATACAGCACATTTCAGTTTTCATTTAAACACAGCAGACACACTGCTCCCATCACTGAATGATGCTGGTGAGAGTTCAGTTATGATTCAATTTCAGATTAAGAAGCCTAAATTTTAGATGTCTACATTTATGCTGAATGTATAAACTCCCATCACAGTCAGTGGAATTTTAGACATCATTTTGGTTCTCTATCACAGTTGCTGAGTGTCATTTGAGGGACCTCGGCAAGTCTGCAGAGGACTGGTGGGTATGCCACGAGGTCTGCAAAGACCTGTGTTCTTCTAGAGACTGCCTGGGACCAACTAGTACCTCTGAAGTGATGAAAGATGCCTGTTGTTTAGGACACTGCATCTCACCCCTAGCCAATGTAGTCTATGTGGTCTAAGGAGTGATTCAGCTGAGCAGCCAGCTTACCCCACTTTAGGGGGAGTGATGTCATTCTCCAGGCTCCGTAGACCTCATCACTCAGCTTCCTAACAATGGCCATGAGGAAAGCAGCTTGTCTCCCTATATACCTGTCTTTGATGTTCTATCCAGTTTTAGAGAAGGGAAAGGAGCAGGCCCTTGTTCATGACTGCACAGACTTCCTTGCTACACCTCTGAGCACTGGAGCAGGGCTCAGCTAGCACTGTTGCTCAGCTCAGCAGGTGATGCAGGCAGTGTCCCAGTGCCCTAAATGCCATCACTGGCAGCAGGACACCAGCCCACAGTGTCACCCTTTTCTATAGAATACTTCATCCTACTCCTGAGCTGCTCCATCTTCAATATGTCAAGCACTGGGCTCTCCCTTGTCATACCAGGGTAGACTTTATTGCTAATAGAGGCAAACTTTATCTGTACCTCAGGCACCTTTAGGACACACTCACTGAGGATGAATAGAGAGGTGTTATGGTTGCATTGCAAATTAATCAGGGGCCATGTGATGGCAGAGATTTTTGCATAACGCCTCAAGTTGCAGCTCCAAGTATGGAATGGAGAAACGTTGCTTTTATTTCTTGTTATTATAAAGAATGTTTGTATCCTTTTTACCTATGGAAGAAACCTGGACCATGTGAAAGCAAAAGAAAACAATTAACCCAAGGTGAGCATCATTATTATTTTCCCCTAAAATCTGACAGCTTTTAACCCAGACTCGTAGTGGACCAAGAACTCTTGCTCCTGGCAATGCCATAGGGGGAGAATTAATCACAGCTTTATCTGTCATTTGTCTGGCTTGTCACTGAGAGCTCCTTCCACTGGCAGTGAAGAGAAGCAGGCACCTTCATAGGGAGACTCAGACAGGTCTGGATATAAAACATCAGAGATATAAAACTTGAATAACTCTGGGCCAAGAACAAATCATATCTTTGCTGATCACTGCTGCAGCTGATAATATATATCTTTGCATGTGTCAGGTTTTAAGAAATAAATGCTACTTAGGTAGGGCAGCCAGCTCCCTAACCTCATTAGTTACAGAGTTTTTTTAATTGCTGGTTTTGTCTTCCCTCAACAACTGTCTGCATTTCCTAATGTCCAGCTAATTAATTCCATCAGCTTCCCTTTCACCCTAATTAAATACTGATCTGTTCACAGAAGTTTTCGCATCACCTCTTAGTCAGAACTACTTTGTTACTAAACTTGGTTTTACCAATGAAAAAAATACTGTTTTTCTTTAACCATCCAAACAATTTTTTTACATTATTAGTTTTGCTTCTTTGGTACTTATCAAGTACCCAGATTATACAACCGCATGTTGGACTTTCCTTCCACTTGCACAAAATACATCTAACTGGGGCATGATCACTTGCACCCAGGAAAAAAATCAGTATATGTTCAGTGGTGATTTTCTCTACCCTTAAACCAACTCTGCTAGCAACCTTCTCCACAGAGCAAAGAAAAGGCTGGCCTTCCTCTGCGGAAGGAGTATTTTTAAGTTATAAAACTAAAATTTTATGACATATCATAATTTTCAGGACTGCTAAGGCTGTTTTATCACTGGCAGCACGAGTTCTTGAGCATCTTGACTGGAATGGTGAGGTATGAGAAAGTACAGCTGAGATAAATTCTTAGCATAGCCAATTTGATGAAGAAAATACATTTGTGAAAATACATTTGCAAAAATACATTTGCAAATATAGGAACTTTTAATGTGGGAGTATCTAATGTTTTCTTTTCTTATTAAAATACAAAAGGTAGGTATTATTATGTATGCTGGAAAACATTCTTCCTGACAGAAAAGTCTTTTAACAGCTGAAATTTTCTTCACTTCTGACAATATTATTTATTTCTAGCCCAGACTTTCAATTTCATGAAGGAAACAAAGGCTGTATTTCTTCCTGGCAAATTTAAAATAAATGAGAAATGTTCCGATGGAGACAATCTTCATAGAATTATAGATTGTATTTTCTTCTTCCATTGCAAAATGTGTTGAAAAATACAGTCTAAAATAAGCCAGGCACAACCACTCTGTGTGTCTATTTTAAAACTGGATTATTGGATATTTTTTCCTCTCTGTTGGGTAATACTTTCTACTCAAAACAGTAGCTTGCACAGGCTAAGATTGAAGTTTTGCTAGAGCTATTTCAGGGGAAAACTGTAGAAAAAGGAAGAAAGATATAACCGAAGAGATTTTGCACTTTTTTGGTTTTTTTCCAGTAATTTCTATCTTATTTTTAGAGAACTTTGTTGTTGGAAGAAAACAAAACAAAAGAAACTTTATAGCTGTAGGTAGACCCCTCCAAACTGCTGCTCACTGGGAGCACTGAAGTGAAAACACAAGCCCTAATGCAATGAGGATTGAGAATATAACTGCAAGTTTTCCATCAGAGAGAGGGACTCCTTGGTGGTGTTGTCTAGGGGAAACAAGCACCTCTTCCAACACTTCCCAATTAGTCCCAACCTCTATTTTTTGTACCAGTTCCGCTTAAATAATTATAGTCTGTTCCAAGGTGGTTTGATATTGATGTGGGACTGTGGTAAGAGGATGTAGGAAGGCTCCAGCAATGGAAAACAAAAGGGTGCTGAGAGACCAGGACTCACATCACAAAACGACCTTGACAGCCACTAAAAAGCTCTGGTTTACAAAGTTGGCTTGATTGATTGTTTTAATTCATTTTTCTAGCTCCAACTGTAAATAACTTCAGGGCACAGTTGGTGGAAAACTTTTCAACCCTGCCAGACCTCCCTGAGACATTGTGCTGGGCAGCCACACAAAGAAAATTGGGCTGTAGCTGAAGTTTGACAATACACCACTGATTGGCTGCTACATGAGGTGCTGCCAAGAAAAACCCAAGGCACTTCCATTTCTCCATCATAGAGCTGGTCAGCAGAATCCCATCTGGGAAGCACATGCTCAGGGCCCCAGTATAACAGCCCTGCACTATAAGCTGAGTTCACTAGTCCTGCAGCACAGGGATTTTACTGAAACAGCCTTTTGGATGACTAACAACACTAAGAAGGGGAAGGAGTAACGTATCTCCCAGTAGCTCAACCAGAGAGCAGCTTCCCTGGCTCCTGCTGCAGCAGCTGGCTGGCGGGACCTCCTGAGCAGCCATGGGCTGTGGACCTCAGACCATGGATCCCAGACTAGGCTCCACTAGCATGTCCAAGAAGAGTGTAGCCATAAGTATGGCTTTTTGCTAAGTTCCATCTCCTTGGACTATCCCTCTGTCAATCAAAGCATATCCAATATCATAGAACCATAGAATAGCTGGAAGGGACCTTAAGATCATCTAGTTCCAGTCCCCCTGCCATGGGCAGGGACACCTCACACTAAATCATGCCACCCAAGGCTCTGTCCAACCTGGCCTTGAACACTGCCAGTGATGGAGCATTCACAACTTCCCCAGGCAACCCATTCCAGTGCCTCACCACCCTAACAGGAAAGAATTTCCTCCTTATATCCAATCTAAACTTCCCCTGTTTAAGGTTTAACCCGTTACCCCTTGTCCTGTGACTACAGTCCCTAATGAAGAGTCCCTCCCCAGCATCCCTATAGGCCCCCTTCAGATACTGGAAGGCTGCTAGGAGGTCTCCACGCAGCCTTCTCTTCTCCAAGCTGAACAGCCCCAACTTCCTCAGCCTGTCTTCATACGGGAGGTGCTCCAGTCCCCTGATCATCCTCGTGGCCCTCCTCTGGACTTGTTCCAACAGTTCCATGTCCTTTTTATGTTGAGGACACCAGAACTGCACACAATACTCCAGGTGAGGTCTCACAAGAGCAGAGTAGAGGGGCAGGATCACCTCCTTCGACCTGCTGGTCACGCTCCTTTTGATGCAGCCCAGGATACGGTTGGCTTTCCGGGCTGCAAGCGCACACTGAAGCCAGCTCATGTTCATTTTCTCATCAACCAACACCCCAAGTCCTTCTCCGCAGGGCTGCTCTGAATGTATTATTGATTGTCAGATGAATTTGCCCTGGCATGAGAGGATCACAGACAGCACAAGCCAAAATAAATAAAGCTAAATAAAGCTGATACACTGCCTGCTTTCACTTGCTGAAGTAAGTTAAGCATCTCTTCTCCCAAGGCAAGAGAGGATTCATGACTATGAAATCTGTGGTGTTGCTGTTGTTACTGTACATTGTCATATGCATGTGTGTGAAATAGGCAAAACTCCTCAGATCTTCTGTAGTGCAGAGGTCTGGGTTTGTAATTTATACACATCAGTGTAAAACTGCAGGCTAAACAACCAGAGAAAACTCAAACTCTGCAACTGTGCTGCAGGAACATCTGCACCTGATGAGGCACCTCAATGCACTCTCCAAGCTCACGCCTCTTCTGCCACACCATGTAGGGATCACACTGCAGCTCACCAAAATACCTACCCACCTCCCCCCTGCTGGTGTGTGCCTCTGCATTGCTGAACCAAAGATCACTGTTAACCCGAGAACACCTTACTCTCCATTTCTGTTATACCCCACACCATTTACTTCAGCAGCTTTCAGGCAAGACATGCATTCTTCCAGCTTTTTAAGTCCCAACTGAAAATCATGAACAGTTTTGCTAACCTGAGAAACAGCAGGGAAAGGGATATGGAGAAGGGAAATGAGTTTTAGTGCAGAGAAGTTCTGCATGACTTCAAGACCAGGGAAATACATAAGACTGAAAAAGAAACACAACCAATGCAACAGTCTTGAGAGAAAAGCAGAAATGGAGACAAAAACTTAGCATGGGTTGGGGAAGTTTTAAGTCTGGGAATTAGCAGCTGTAGCTGAATCTCAACACTGAGAGACACTGGAGAAACTGAGACAGGAATAAGTACTGTAACTTAATTTCAGTGCCCCAGAAAGCCAGACACAGAATCAGGGCTAACCCTCCCTAGTCCCAGTCCAGTGCCTTTTAGAGTGAGCCTGCTACATTTGAGAGCTGAACCCTACCTCCTCACACTCCTGCCCAAAGCAGAGAGGGTTAAAATTGCCTTAATCGAAATCAGGGAATAACCGCTAACTTCAGTAGGGACCTATCTCCAGCCCTAAAACCTGCCTTGATGATAATATGTCCCCACATGATCATACTAAATTGTTATGCTTAAGTTGAACATGTCATCAGAGGAGGGCCTTCAAAATCCATGTGGTGCAAGAGCTGGTGTCTGCTGCCTCCTTCAAGTAGGTAACACATCTGCTATGGGGGATGCTTCACAGGAAGGTCTTTCCTCTCCACAAAAGAAGTGGTGTGACTAAAGTGCCTTGCTAAAGGTACAAAATGCACCCAAGGTTGTACCACAATGATAGTCTCATCTATGTTTTCTAAACACCTGCAAATTAAATGAATTTTGAAGGGATCTGAAAATTATCCTCTCTTCCCCCAGTATTAGGGAGAAACATTGCTGCTGAGAACAACTTTTATTGATACGACTTTAAATAAAGAGATAGGGCAAATGAAAATTGTAATGAAAAAAATAATCAGCATACAATGCTCCCTTTTACATACTTTCTTTTATTATTGAGTAAAGTTTTATGTGATGGGTTTGAAACTAAATCTAGAGTGTGTCTCTCATGCATCAGACGAACTATAAGATACTAAGACACTTGAAAGTCAGAAATGTAGGTGATGTTGGTAACATCTTTGTACAGTGCAATAATAGCTTTCAGTCACTCAAGGTCTTTCATTTTTGGAGCTGCCCCATATGAGCATGACATTCATTAGTTCAAATCTATATCGTGCAGTTTGAAAGAGAAAAGTCACTAGGAAGAGTATTAAAAATTGCATGAAGGAGTCTTTCCCTCAGGCATTTCTTTCAAGGTCAAAAAGCCTCACTCTTGTTTTTTCTGCTGACATAAAAACATTCAGAGGGATGATGAGACACAAAGACCCACACCTACTCTGGCTCTTTAATTCTGAAAACCCTTCATCTCCACACAGTGTTTCAAATGTGGCTTTGTTTGATCTCCGTGAAATTAAGAAATCCCCACATGCTGTGTTCCCTGACAGAATGTACACAGAGGAAACTGCACAGGGATTGGCAGAGCCTCATGAGTAAAAGCTGCTCCAAACCTTCTTTCACCCAAAGCAGAAGAAAACATTTATGACAGTTGAGAGGCATGATGAGGGTTGCATCTCTTAGCTTTTCTCTTACCATCCTCTTTGCTTTCAGCAAAGCAAAGTTCACTCTTTCTGTTATGAGGGACCCTGTCCCCCCTATAGGCTCCCACACAGGACTGGATGCTGGGGAACGCTTGCTGCCTGGAGCAGGCTCTCCGCTCTTCAACCCATATCTCCAGTCCCTGCTTCCTCCATCACCCAGTCTTTGGATGCCCCTCCAAACTAACATCCATTCCATAGGATCATTGGCAACATTAAGAGGAGAAACGTGCCTATATGGGTTCCTCTGTGCCATAACACTTTGAAAAGTCAAAACATACACAGTTCTGTGAAAATATGATTTATAGAGCTGTGTAGGGGCAACTGCATCAGCATTAAAAATAGAGCTTGTCAATATTTTATGACTTTCTCTCACCTCCAGCTTTTTTCTGCAGAAAAAAAAAGGGCCTTTCTTACAGTGCAGACACAGTTTTTCATTAGAAGTTCAGTTCTCTGATGAGGGAGTTTATCTAAATCACACAGCAGCAAGGAATAAGATTTTGAAAGTATCAGTGTGATTTAGGTACTTAAATCCTCTTCTGTAATAATGATGAAGACCCTGCTCCATCAATTCAGTAAATCTGGCTTTAGGGCTTCTATGCAAACACAGTCAAGGCCCAGTTAGAATTCTAAGGCCCAGTTAGAATTCAACTTAGCTAGAGGTATTAAAGATAACAGGAAGGGATTCTACAGGGACATAGCAAATAAAAGACTAGAGAGAATGTAGGCCCCCTCAAGAAGCTCTTGGGAGAACTGGCTACACAGGATTTGGAGAAGGCTGAGGTTCTGAATGACTTCTTTGCCTCGGTCTTCACTGGCAAAGGCTCTCACCACACCACCCAAGTCTTGGAAGGCAGACCCAGGGACTGTGAGAATGAAGACCTTGCGCCCACTGTAGGAGAGGAACTGGTTCGAGACCATCTTAAAAATCTGAACGTGCACAAGTCCATGGGTCCTGATGAGATCCATCCGCGGGTCCTGAAGGAGCTGGTGAATGAAGTTGCAAAGCTGCTGGCCATCATATTTGAGAAATCATGGCAGTCAGGTGAAGTTCCCAACGACTGGGAAAAGGGAAATATAACCCCCATTTTCAAGAAGGGGAAAATAGATGACCCGGGGAATTACAGACCAGTCAGTGTCACCTCTGTGCCTGGCAAAATCTTGGAGCAGATTCTCCTGGATGGCATGCTAAGGCACATGAAAATCAACAAGGCGCTTGGTGACAGCCAGCATGGCTTCACTAAGGGGAAATCCTGCCTGACCAATTTGGTGGCCTTCTATGATGGGGCTACAGAACTGATGGACAGGGTTCGAGCAGTTGATGTCATCTACCTGGACTTGTGCAAAGCGCTCGACACTGTCCCACACGACATCCTTGTCTCTAAATTGGAGAGAAATCAATTTGATGGATGGACCACTCGGTGGATAAAGAACTGGCTGGATGGCCGCACACAGAGAGTTGTGGTCAATGGCTCAATGTCCGGCTGGAGACCAGTAACGAGTGGTGACCCTCAGGGATCGGTGTTGGGACCGGTCTTGTTCAACATCTTTGTCGGTGACATGGACAGTGGGATTGAGTGCGCCCTCAGCAAGTTTGCCGATGACACCAAGCTGTGTGGTTCGGTTGATACCCTGGAGGGAAGGAATGCCATCCAGAGGGACCTTGACACGCTTGTGAGGTGGGCTGATGCCAACCTTATGAAGTTTAACCATGCCAAGTGCAAGGTCCTGCACCTGGGTCGGAGCAATCCCAGGCACAGCTACAGGTTGGGCAGAGAAGGACTTGGGGGTGTCGGTTGATGAGAAAATGAACATGAGCTGGCTTCAGTGTGCGCTTGCAGCCCGGAAAGCCAACCGTATCCTGGGCTGCATCAAAAGGAGCGTGACCAGCAGGTCGAAGGAGGTGATCCTGCCCCTCTACTCTGCTCTCGTGAGACCTCACCTGGAGTATTGTGTGCAGTTCTGGTGTCCTCAACATAAAAAGGACATGGAACTGTTGGAACAAGTCCAGAGGAGGGCCATGAGGATGATCAGGGGACTGGAGCACCTCCTGTATGAAGACAGGCTGAGGAAGTTGGGGCTGTTCAGCCTGGAGAAGAGAAGGCTGCGTGGAGACCTCATAGCAGCCTTTCAGTATCTGCAGGGGGCCTATAGGGATGCTGGGGAGGGACTCTTCATTAGGGACTGTAGTCACAGGACAAGGGGTAACGGGTTAAAACTTAGGGGAAGTTTAGATTGGATAGAAGGAGGAAATTCTTTCCTGTTAGGGTGGTGAGGCACTGGAATGGGTTGCCCAGGGAGGTTGTGAATGCTCCATCCCTGGCGGTGTTCAAGACCAGGTTGGACGAGGCCTTGGGTGATATGATTTAGCGTTAGGTGTCCCTGCCCATGGCAGGGGGGTTGGAACTAGATGATCTTAAGGTCCTTTCCAACCCTAACTATTCTATGATTCTATGACTCTATAAATCCCAGAGCAAAATAACCTTTGAATGTGGCACAAATTCACTCCACAACTTTTAAGTTCCTCAAAATAAATTGAGACCTTTATACCTCCAGTTGGTAGGCTGGAGTTGAGTACCACCTCTCAAACCACCCTATGTTGAGACCAAGGGCAGTCTTTCCTGAAGCCAGCATAAAAGCATGAAGCTGGTATAGCCTCTGTGTTGTGTGCTCTGGTTAGTTGGGAGTGTGATTCATTCCTGGTGTGCCCCGCTGGGTGACCCTCAATGCCCAGTACTCTCTCCCCTCTGCCATCCCAATCTTCTCATATTTGCTGTTTGATGGATGGTGCAGATCCAAGTCTTCACAGGGCTGTGACGGATTCAGGATTATGGAAATGAACAGAACTTTGTAAAACAGAAAAGGTGAGGTTCTCCAAGAAGAACACAGGATATTTATTCTGGATCATTAGTTGATAGCATAGCCCTACAAATGACAAAAGGAGCAAGGAGAGAGAATCAAGTGACAGCAGTCTCTTGGGAAGGGGATATACATGGCAATCCAACCTGAGCTTACTAAGATCAGGAGGACCTAGGCTCCCCTCTAAGACTCCTGGCACCTTCATTGGGTGCACACCCTTCGTTACCCCTGTTGCTGTGAGTGCCCAGAGCTCCAGCCCCACCACCCCTCCAAGTCAGGACCAGCTTCTACCTGCAGGCTGCCCCCAGCACAGGCAGCCTGAGCTCAGCCAGCATTCAGCACACACTGCCACTGGCATTCTAATTTATATTACATAGGGAAGAGAGAAAAAAGAAACAAAAGCAATGCCACCAAACCAGTGGAGTTTTGTCTCTATGCTATGGCAGGATTCCCTCATGGCTTTAAACAAGTTCAAATTGAAACTCTCTGCAAGGCTGGAAAATTCATAGCCACACTATGAATGGACTCATGATCATCTTACAGGCCTGAGCTCTCAATGCAGCCTTACACTCATGGGTGCATATCAGAGTCACTCTCCCATACCTACCCATGGCAGAACATTACATCTTTGAGACCACTGCCCCTCTAAAATGTTGCTGGGACTTCCGTGTGCATGCAGTGCTTCTCTTGGAGTAGGAAGAGAGATGACCCCACACAGACTGCAATGGTAAGCTTTTTTTCCATAGGAATCCAGCCTAAAATATTCTGTACAACAGTCCAACCATGCACAAGAAGGAGGTACACAGCTACAGTTAGTGCAGTGGATGGCTGGGCAGCCAGAATCAGCTGAAGGAGCCGCTGCTCCTCTTCCCATAAAGTTTACCCAGGAAAGTCTGGATGCTTCAGAACCCTTGGCCGAATCACAGCTGCATCCATGCTCAGCAGTCCCCAAGAATCATGAGCAAGACTAAAAAGGGCATCCTGTAAAGTCAGAGCAATTGCCACGGCTGAGTCAGCCGAAGGACATGAACAACCACGAGGATCCTGTGCAGCTCAGAATCCATGAGGACTCAAGCAAGGCCCCACCATGCTGCAGATGAGGAGGAAGGACACATGGGAGTTGCAGATGAAGAACAGCCTGACAGCACACAGTGCTGTGCCCTAGGATAGCTTGGCATTGCTCAGACACAAGTCTCAGCTTTACTGGGCACAGTCCAGCAAATCCATTTACTCCAATGCATAATGCCAGCTTCTGTACTGTGTGTAGAGAAGGCTTCAGTGTTGACATTTAAAGCTAATGGCTCTGTCTGCATTTGAGATGTTTGCACTTGTACACTTAAAGCCAGACCTGGGGCTGATAAGCACTGTGAGCAAAACTGCTGGCATGCCTGTCAGGCCAACCAGAGCTCCAACCAGAGCACTCATATAAGTGCGGTAGGTCTGCCACGGGGAGAAATCCAAGGGAGCTATCCTGCCCTGGGATCACCATGCTTCTCGCACTTCGGTAGATGCTGCTGCTACTGTTTGGGCAGCAGCATCATCTTTCCAGCTACAGTGGCAATGCCTGGAATGCAAAAGAGCTTATGAATCCTTACTGGCTCAGTGCTCACAGCCAGTTTCATTTCCTTCCTCATAACACCAGGGCAAGATGCTGAAGTGAACAGCTAAGCTGCCCACTTGATGCTTTCTTGGCAGGAATAGATTTCAGTGGCTCAAAGCCTCCTTGGGATAAGGGACCATAACACTGAGGTTACCATCATTGCCACTATCAGGCTAATCTCATTCATCATGCACTCTTACCCGTTGTGGTTTTGTGTCCCAGTAGAGTCCAGCACTGTGAGAACTGAAAAACTCAAGAAACTGGTGTTCCAGGGAACTTTCAGCCTAGAAAAAACACATACGAGAGAAAAATAACATCAAAATACTGCCCTGTCCATCCTCAGCCTGGCATTCTGAGCACGGTGCTCAGCATCGAGTCATGATGAGGAGTTATTTTCTGTTCATGCACCTTGCAGAATAACACAGTCTTACAAAAGCCAATGTATTAGATTTCTTCACACTTTAATGATCTTGCTAGGAAGATATATGAGTGCTAATACCCCCTGCTAGACCAACACAACTTAGGGAATTAGGTGACTACATAGCTGAAGGTAAATAGGAACTTTCATTACCTGATGGAAAGGAGACTAATGTTTCTGAGGCAGAAATGTTTATTTTAAAGTCCTGAAATGACAAAAGCAGAATGTTGTCTTTACAACTATGTATTTTTCAGCAGGCCTTCATGCAGATGGAAGTCTTCATATAACATAAACCTACATTAGAGACTAGTATGGAACAGAAAGCTCATTAAATCTGCACAGGAAGACTTAAAAGCAATAAATACCTGTTCAAAGGCGAGGGGAGGAAGAAATAAAAAGGTCTTTTCCCCCACTTGTGTAGACAGCAATTAGGAGCTCTTATTTTAGCACCAACACCTGCCAACAACTGGAAACACAAAGTAGCAAAGAGAAACAGGCAGCCGCAGTCATACTGGGGTGTGGTACAAAAGCATAGGCACAGCAGAAGCCCCCCGGGATCAGCTAGTCTGCATCTCTCTCCCTCCTCAAGGCAGGCTCAGGTCTGCTTTAGCGTATTCCAATCCATCTCTATGCTGTGCAAAAGTAATGTTGCTGGTAGAGATCTGGGGCCATGTCTTCACGTATATCTTCCTCTGCTAGACAAGGATATCCTCCGAGAGTAAAAGACTGCACTGGCAGGCTTGGAAGATGCAAAACCACAGAAGTCACAGTACATGACTTCTCTGAAGAGACAGTGGTTTTGTTCCTCAAACCCAACTGCAGGCTTAGTGCTACAAGGACATCATGCACCCAGCAGGGAACAAGCACCCAGTAGCGTGAGCCATGGCCTAGTGTCTGCAAATACGTAAGGGAGGTCTTAAACACTGAGTCATAATAACACAGCTTTGGCTCCTCTGAGAGCTTGCCAAATATCCACCCAACTGCAGCTTCACAGCTCCTCGTCAAACATGGGCAGGCTCTTAACTGGGTGTCCAGAGCAAGTTTCCCCTGTGCAAATGAAGGCTGAGCCTGGCACTGTGACATTGCAACTCTTCACTTAGCAGGCAGGCAATTATTCTCCTTGTTTAATTGTATCTGATGAGTGACACACAGGCCCCACGCTGTTTAAAATTTGACGTATCATTTTATTTATCATAGCAGCTTCTACAGTTCTACAAATGGATGACACACAATCCATTATCACTTTAGGAGCATTATTATTCATGCAAACATGTCCCAGAACCTTGGACATTTTTTTTTAATTCCTCTTTTTTTTTTTTCCCTCACATTCCTTTTAAATTCTGATTGCAAATTCCCTATCTTGCCAATGAGATTTCCTCCTCCTCACCAACCCAAAATAAATTAGAGAACAAGCTGCTATCTCTAAAAGCTTTATAAATAAAACATACAGCGCATACACACACAAAGGCTACAATTTTAGAGTACTTTTGTATCCCGGATGGATTTAGAGATGTCATTGCAAATGCACAGATGCTGTCAGGGAACTTAACAAGCACTATGTGGTTGACATCCCATCAGATTGTGGCCCTCTGTGGCAGTTCAGGCTTCCCAGAGCAGAAAGTAACATGCCAGTTGCCTCTGTCAAAGGGAGAAAATAGTGGTAGCCACACCAGCAGATTCATCAAGGGGTAGAACCAAGGTTACTCCTTCCTGGCTTAACTAAGTAAAAATTAAGACAGTTCAAAAGAACACAAAGTTTTCTGGAACTGACTAAATCAGACCATTCATAGTGGTTGGCGCAAACATTTGCTTTTCTTTTTACTTCAAAAGGAAATATTTTTCCTTAAAAAAAAAAAAAAAGTTTTATTTTCCTCTCTTTTCCAACAGAAAACTAAAAAATATGAAGAGAGGACAAGAAAAATAGAAAGTAGTTCCAGAGCTAAGAAATCCAGTTTGTCTGGGGCTTTTTTCCACAGACTTGTGCTGATTTTTAACCCAGTTAACAGAAAGTTGCTGTTCTGGCAACACCCATCTGTTAGAGATGCCCACTGGGGACAGATGCCGGAAGTGGCCCAGCAGAGGGACAGGCTGCAGCAAGGTTTCCTTTCCCATGGCATCTAACACAGCCTGAACACTGACTTAAACCTTTTCATGGCTTCCAGTCTTCTGCGCGCTCAGAGACTGAAAAGGCAGAAAGGATAAAGGAAAGGAAAGAAAATTGGAGTAGGAGAAAAAGACTCTGCTCGAAACTGAACAGCCTGAGGTTTCTTACGTTCTTGAAAAATAAGATTTCATCCATCAAAAGCAGTCATGTATCCTCCTATGCCACTAATAGCTACCACAGGTGAGAAGGTCGCTGGCTCACTCCATGCCCCCCCAGGAATCACAGGGACTGTCCAAAATAAGCGTTCGAATAACCACCTTGCTTTTTAAGGGCTTAAAAGGACCCTGAGGTATCAAAGAGTTGGATTCACTATGAGCTGGTGAGGCACCGGCAGAGGTTGCCCAAAGAAGCTGTGGATGTCCCATCCCTGAAAGTGTTCAAGGTTAAGCCAGATGGGGCTTTGAGCAATGTGGTTGGTTGGGTTGAGAGGCTGTATGGAAAGCCCTTATGCTAACCCTCTGCAGAGGGAAGCATATGGCCTCACTGGCATTTTCTGTGAAATAGGATACCCACAAACTTGTGCCATCTTTGTCTGCCACAAAACAGGGGCACATCACCCGTGTAGGAGCCTGGTTTTTTGAACACCACTAGCTTCTTGGCCTAAGTGGAGGCCCACAGTAAACAGAGCTAACAAACACCTCATTCTACTCCTGTTAGATTCATTAGCTTCCAATTTCACTGTGTTTCCCCTGTTCTTGGGTTTGGAGGAAGGGTAAAAGACACCTTGCAGACCTTTGGTACCACCATGCAGTATCTCTACACTATTCTCCCAGCCTGTTTTGCTCAGGTCCTTTGCAAACCAGGCAGCCCCAGCTTCCCTTCACATAAACCCTCCTGTGCTTTCAGCCACAGGGGCTTATCCCACCCTACGTCTGTCACGTGCTTTAGTAGTGAGGTCTTGGCATATGGCCCAGCTGATTCCAGGCACCTACCCAATACCTGCATTAAGAACCTGACCTTGAGTAGATGGGCAGCCTCATGCTTGTAATCCCACCCCACAGAGACAGCCTTTGCACCTCCAGCTCTGGTGTATGAGCTGAGCCCATGATCAAGCTCCCCACAGCACACAGTGTGACACTGCCTAAGCATGCCTAAGCATCCATCCAGGGCAGCAAGAGGAGATGGGAGGCTCCAACCAAAGGAACAACAACAACATGAGGTCCCCATATGGGACAAAGCGCTCATGCTTGGTGGTTTAAGGAGCTGCCTTCCTGCCTCTCTAAAGCCACTTTTTTCTACCTGTTATTCACTGCCGCTCAGCAGAGTCTTACTGGGACACAGCTGGGGCTCACATCAAGGCTGTCATCCACATGCAGACAGCTACAGTGCTACAGCTTAAACCCCAAGTGCAAGGAAAGGTGGCAACAGGCAAGGGACAAAGAAGACAATCACGCTGCCATCTTAAGTGTGATTGTAGTGATTCAAAGGAGCTATTTTAGTCAATCCACGGGTTAATGGCTTAGCAGCACTGGCACAAGGTCAAATCACAAATGGGTGAAAGCATTTCTCCAATGTAGTCATTTATTTCTCCATTTCCAGTCTCCATTTCAACTTGAAAAGCAGCACTAAAAAGGAGAGAAATCAGCTTTCCATCCAAAAAAGTCTTGTAAGAAACCACAAGTGCCAAGCATGCCTCCTCTCCACCCTTGACTCTGCTCATACCAACCCAGCTCTCTAACCTGCTGCAGCTGCCACTGCTTCTTTAGTGGTGAGAAATATTTGCCATAGACATTGCAGAATGTTACAGAAACACTGAAGAGCAACTGGAGATCAATTAAACAGCCTTATCCCTAAGCAGCAACACATTGAAATGCAGGAAAGACAAGTGATAACCAGCAACGGGTCAATGCAATGCACCAGCTTCATTAAAATTGATCTACCTATAAAAATAAATCCTGAAGTACAGCTAGGGTTTCATCTTGTTTGCATCTGATCTTCAGCATCAACTGGTGGTAACAAGATGACTAGATGAAGGCAACGGAAAACATGGTATTAATTATGTAAACTTTTCACTTTGATGTACTTCAGTACCTAGAAATCTTCACACCTTCAGAGTTCAGGAGAATTCAAAACAAGCTTTTTGGCTCATGTCCCTCCATCTCAGAGGACAGGAGAATGCAACTGAAGCAGTACTCTGTGATCGGTCCCTCTGATCCTCTGACCATGAGGGTCATCTTTCACTCCAAAATCATCTTTAGCCTTCAGACAGAATTGATTAAAAAGTTTATTAAATGACATAGAAATGGAGAATGAAATGGCTGTAAAACAGGAAGAGTGTGGAGGAGCCCAAGATATTATTCTTGGCTTTGACGGGTCTGTGGGGACATGTCTAGGTGGGACTCTGAAGTAGACAAAGCAGCAGATGGTGGTGGCAGCAGATGAAAGACTTCATCTCATCACTGCTGTCTCCACCCTTGGAGGAGGCATTTTATAAGCATCTATCCCAGTCATCCTTGATGTTATTTCTATGCGTCCTCGCAGCTGTTTCTGTCTGAGTCCCTCAAGTATTTTATATGTCATGGTTTAACCGCAGTCAGCAACGAAGCCCCACACAGCAGCTTGCTTACTCCCCTGCTCCCCAGTGGGATAGGGGAGAGAATCAGAAGGGTAAAAGTGAGAAAACTTATGAGATAAAGACACTTTAATAGGTAAAAGCCACATGCACAAGCAAAGTAAACCAAGGAATTTATCCACCACTTCCCACTGGCACGCAGGTGTTCAGCCATCTCCAGGGCTTCATCATGTGTAACACTAACTTCGAAAGACAAAACACCATCACTCCAAACATCCCCCCTGCTTCCTCCTTCTTCCTGCAGCTCTATGTGCTGAACATGATGCCATATGGTATGGGATATCCCTTGGGTCAGTTGGGATCAGCTGTCCCACTGCATCCCTTTCCAATTCCTTGTGCACCTCCAGCCAACTCACTGGTGGGGTGGTGTGAGGAGTAGAAAAGGCTTTGACTCTTTGTAAGCCCTCCTCAGCAATAGCTGAATCATCCCTGTGTTATCAACAGTTTGCAGCACTAATCGAAAATATAGCCACATACTAGCTACTGTGAAGAAGATAACTCCATCCCCACTAAAACCAGCACAGTATATTTGCTGAAACTGGGGCAGCTGCTTTCAAAATCTAGCAGGACTGTGTCTGTATCCTTTAAGTAAACCATCTCACTGATGCTGTTACAGGCATCCTAATTTACTGATCTTCACTTTACTAGAGGTTCACTAGGAAGGGTTGGGACCAGAAATGGGATCACATCTCTAATGAGGTGAAACACTACACCTGAGGGGGTTTTGACCCTGGAGGTAGTTTCAATCCATGAGAGAATTTCACAGATTTACTTTCCCACACAACCTTTTCCAGTCTCCAAGAGAAACAGTTCTCTTCCCCACTGCCTTTTATTATGTTTTTTTGGTGGGATGAAACTGAACAAACCTGATTGATTGGGACATATGACATGACAAGCAAACAAAGACCATTTCAAGTGAGCATTTTTCATTTATACTCCTCTATCCTATTACCCTAAGACTATTGACCTTAAGAATATCAATTTAACATCCCACTTCAGAAAGATCTACATATGTACTAGTGTTAAATTGCTTGAAAGATATATTAAATCAAATAAAGATTGACAGCTTGCTGCTTCTATCCTACCACGCAGTGAAGCACTGTTTACTTCAGCATCTACATGAAATATAGAAGATTGACATGGGTGTATCTCATGGCCTCTGTGCCTCTCCAAAGCACACCTATCTTTACATAGATAACTTGTTACAAGGCCTTCTTTTTATAGTTTTTTTACACAGGACCTAGCACAATGATGCTCTAGCTTATGACAGAACTCCAAGGCCCCACCACGAAGAGAAAACAACACTCTAATAGCCATACTTGAACTCAAGTCCTTCCTACTTCACAGAGGTTATAACACTCAAATATCAGACCCACCATTCAGCCTAGGAATCAAGGATGAAGGAGGAGCCAGGACCTGAGAGGAAGAAGCTCTCGACTAAATAGCTCCCAAGGACAATCTGGATTTGTTTTCCATCGTGTGCCCAGTCTCAGCCCACTTAGAGGGTGTACATGTAGGATCCCCCCCACCAGAAACCCCTTCCCATGGCCCTGGGCTACAAATTCAAGGAAATGAAGAGAGCCTAAAGACACTGTATTCTTTCACCTCTCTGCCCCCACTTCCTGAAGCAGTGGCTCAGAGAAAGCTTTACCAAGACAGACACTGATTTTACTGCATCAGTAGTCAAAAGATTGCCTAAACCTCAGCTCAAGGCTTCCTCCTTAACCCCACAATGCCCTGTGGATAGGGACCATCACAATTTCTGGTTCTCCTTCTCAACATCCTAAGAAGCAGATATGAGCTCAAGGCAACAAAAAGGGTTGCCATTTTTTTTGTCTTCCTGGATCGCTCATGACTAGTGATTTAGTTTCCTGATTACAGGAGGAAAGAAGATATTCATTACAGCTTACTCTGTTAGTGGCTGAATCAGTCACTGAAAAGATCCTCTAAAAAGCCATCTAAGTGATGCCACTAAGAGAAATAAAGGATGTTAGCCTGTCCCTGGCACACATTCATGTAGCTTGTTCTTTAAAACACTGGTGATGATTGTTTACAGCCTTCCCAGATAATCTATCAGTGCCTGCCTTCCTTTCTAGTTACAGTGCTTTTCCTTCGCCCACTGTGAAATTTACCACCACCCAAGCTGAGATGCTCAGACACCACCTGAAGCAACTCCTAAGGGAAGAAATAATTTCATCAAGACCTGGCAGCTACTATTGCTGACTTCAGCAATATGATCTTGACCTCATTCTCTCCAGAAATTTTCTGAACACCTTACTGTGGCAGCTTCATTCTCCATCTGGCATCTACCTGATGGATCCTTTCTTCCAACATGGTATACCAAAAGCACAAATTATCTGATTTCCTTTTCTAAGCTCTTCCTTGCCTGCTCTTCTTCTCCCATACTGGCTCTCAGACATGAACAGTTCCCACTGAAAGTTTAAAGATCCTACCTTACCCTCTCCTCAAAAGTTTCCCGGGCAGAGGCATTGGCCTGGCAGGGATCTAGCAGCTGGTGTTCACTAAACAGCATCACTCTTGCCTTGCACCCTTCTTTCATTGCACCAACCTGCCATATCTGATCTTCTAGTGAGCATTAGGGTAACAATCCATTGCTGGACTTAACAAGCCTCCTCCAGGCCCTAGCAATGGGGTGTGCACTCTAAGCCTCTGGGACATGTGGGACAATTAGACTTCATACATGCCCTGAACTGTCCATGTTTGCCATGGCTCTAAGCAAATACATGGATAGGCATGAGGGGATAAGGAGCAGGAACTTGTTACGTAGGAGTCACTTAAATCTGAGCCCTTGATCGTGGACAAGAGGTCACAAGTTCTTCCCATATTTATGTAGCACCTCACAAATGAGATGCAGCTCCCTCAAGGCAAATGCAATTAAACAGTACTCTCAGGAGGAGCAGATTTCCTCCAACAAAGGATTTCTGTGTTCCTCTATATTACCTTCTTATCCATGAATAAATGCAGCAGGCTTATCTCTGCTACTCTGTGTTTGCCTTAATAACTAGCATGAAGCCAGTATTTATTACCCAAATCCTGGTTTTAAATCTCATTCCTAGAAAAAGCAGTAATGAGATGGCTGCTTTGCTCAGATAACCCTGCAGCTCTTCTTCCTTTCATGAGGAAAAAAATACCTCCACCATGCCCTGGCAGACCTGCTGCCATTCCGCCATTTAACATTATTGCCAGAAACATCCTGCGTTGTCCCAAGTTTCCATCCTTCCTGGGAAATCAACGCAAAGATCATAGCTACTTTCCAAAGCAGATTCACCTAAGGCATGTCTATATTTATTCAAAGTGGAAAAGACTGCAGTTTACCCCCAAAAAATGGCAAAGCAACATCTGGGTTCCTCCTGAGACACTCAAAAGTAACAGAAAGCAGTCTCACAGTAGGTATGTGAGGGTCTTATTAAGAAAGGCACTCAGGTTTGCACATGCTCTGAATATCTCAAGTAGAATAAAGACTCTGGTAATCACAGTAGAATAAGCTCAAGACTTTCATTCACCAGGAAAATACTTGACTCAAGGGGTGATGCTCGCCCAGCATGCTCCTGCACTTTCTCTTGAACCCCAGAACAGAATTGCCGTCTATAAACAAAAAGGCATTTTGCTCAAGGAAAGACATAGGAAAGTTGTTGAGGTGAGGAAAGAAAGCTTAGAAAGCAAACGAAAAAAAATACATAAAAAGGGAGAGGGCACATCCACCCACAGCCATGGACTGCTGCAGCAGCACCAGTGGGTGCACACCTCAAAGAGAGGTGGGTCATAGATCCACTACCATCATGCCTGACCCAGGGATTGCATCTCACCAAGTCCCCAGTGCTGCACTCAACCTCTCAGTCCAACCACAACCACCTCCAGTGAACATCACCCTCCACTCAATCCTGTCCTTACCCCCTCTGAAGATTACTGCTCACTCCAAAACACCAGCATAAAAGCTGATGTAATCATACCCTAAACCTGGTACAGTCAAGTGATCTTGATGACCTTAAAAAAAAAAGTTCTGGCTTGGTTTAGTGGTCTGGATTTTTTTCCCCTTAACCCTATTCTTTTTAACGCTCAAAGTTGCTGGAAAGTCATATATATAACAAGATGGGCAGGTCTGGAACAGCTGGGAAATTCTAGGAGGAGACCAGGGATGCAGAAGAAGCCAAATGACAGCTGAAAGCATGTCAGACCCCCCCCCCCCCCCCCCCCCCCCGAGCAAGTCTCAGGGCCATAGGGTAGGGTCTTGGATGCAGCGCACCAAAGCAGTTGTGTTAGAAGCTGTTCATTAAACACAGTTTAATTTGGCTTCCGCTGATTTATGCTAAAACAGTTTTAAAGCTAGAGTGGATTAAAGCAGACATTTCGCAAGAGCTGTGCCATCCATGTCCCTGTGTTTGATCACAAGCAACACCAAAGAAGCTCTTTTCCCCTATCTGCTTTCTCATCAGTGCTACTTTGAGTAGGAATATTTAATGAAAAACAGCTGCGTTATGAGAAAGAGCTTTTGTGGGGACTTTCAGACCAAATATTTGGATGCTTCTAGAAGCCCAGCTTGGTACCAATTATGAAAACCCAGTGCTGTGACCTAGAGACTGCAAGGAAATGACATTACCTACTGTGAGCTCCTGGGCAGTAGCTCCATGTGGGAAAATTAGAAGATCAGGAATCTTTGTTTTTAAATATGCCGGATTATCAGCTTTTAAGTAAATGCTCATATGTTTCAACCTAGCTAGATCATCCTACATCAGGAAAACCTAACAATTTTCATGTAGGTGGTTCTGACAGAACCTGGCACGTGCTGAGTTTTCCACATATGGTATTTTGGGGGTGAAAACAATTTTTAAGAAGTCAAACCCTGGAACCTGCAAGTTGAAAACTTCATTGAAATCAGGTCATTCTATGGACAGAAACTCCCAGTCTGCATTCTTATACTAGTCACTATCCATTTTGTGCCAAGAACAAAACAGGCACCATCTGAGACAAGAAAAAGACAATTTCTCCCTTAAGGAAACCTAAAACCCAACTGATAACATGTTCTGAAGGCCTTTCAGGTGTTCAGCTTTGTGCATTAGCAGAGTCACTACAGCTCACATGAAATAAGTATTTGAAAGGGAAAGGAAGTCAAAACTTTGATCTCTTGGATAATTTTGCATCTTTTGCATTTTAATTGAGATCCAATTCTTCTTTAGGATGATTTAGAAACCACATACAAAGGACAAAATCGCTGCAGAATTTAACTAATGCCTTTTTGTTTCACCATTGCTTTCATCCCTATTGAATACAGCCAGACTTTTTCATGAGGGATATAAAACCCTGGAGTTCATTTGTTCAGCCAGCATTCCTTTACCTGCAAGCCTTTCGTTCATACTGCAAAGTCATTTGCAAAGGGCATCACTCCGTAGCACACACTTTCATATCTGCGTGACAGTCTGTGGACGGTTACATAAAAAGACGCAGGGACAATTTGTAGGTCTAGTCCTACCAGATGACTGGTTGTTGTGTTGTAAGCAAAATTCAATTAGGAGAGCTTGCCAGATCAACCTCTGTGCTTGTTAGCAACCGGCACAGCAGCTATGTTTTGGCTGCCTATGGACTGAGTAATCAAAAGACAAGTGCTGCATCCATCCAGGGAAATGTCCAAAGAGCTGTACAGTTCAGGAATGAGGGAGGTTTCCAAATAAGATCAGCCAGAAGGGGCCTGATCCACAAGATGATTACAAGGTTCCAAGTCTGCCAGCAGAACTTCAGATTACCCTTACGAGAAATCTTTCATACATGGCATTTTGTTTGCCTGCTTCTAACAATAAACAAACATCAATTTCGGCAGCTCTCGCAGCTATAGGCTCTGCAGATCAGGATCTGACTTCTGTGATTACATCTAAGAGTTCATGATACAAACCATCTACACCAAAACGTCCAGGGGAGGCCTCAGAATACAACATCCTCAATGCTGACCACTTTGAGTCCTACATTTTAGCCAGAAAATAGAAATTTTCCTTGGTCCTTGCAAGGGACAATCATAGCAGGGGAACTAATCAAACCTAACAGGCACTGTGCAGCCACTGCAACTAATACGTTACAGCTACACTTTGGACTGATGCCGCACATCTAGTTTCCTTAGAAAATTAAAGGATTTACATGTTTACAGAGTCTTGCAGTTTCTGAACAGTTAAGCAGTCATCACTGCTTGCATATTCTGCAAGGGGAACTGAGGAATGATTCCATGTCTCAGAGGGCCTGGACAAGCAATGACACACAGACAAGTCCCAACTGCACATCCACAAGAGAAAGTTTATCCTCCCCTGGTTTCCAACCTGCCTCACAAACCCAAGTAAACATCATCTGCTCGCAATTGTCTACAGATAATGGAGTTATTCACTGACTAAAGTGCTCCATGAACAATATCTGAGCACTTGTTTCTCTCCATCTGCTTCACTGTTTTACCCGGTACAATGAACAGGTGAGGTTGCTTCCTCAATTTTCTGTTCATTTCCTTCTTATAATTAAACACACCAGCTTTTTCCAGGAGCATAAGAAACACCTCATTCCCCACTGAAATTATCAGTATATTAAACAAAAAAAAAAAAAATCACCATATCATGCTGGAATTACACCCTCCCTTGAGAGACAATCTGGATAAAACTCTAATATCCTATGTTACAACTTAACTTTCTGGGATAGGAGATAAAAGATGAAAATATACAGCACCTTTTTTGCCTTCCAAACAAAAACAGGAAAAGAAAGAACACAATCAGCAAACACAGAGTACTTCTCTGCAGGTCAATAGCTGGTAAAACAATCTGCAGAGAGTCCCTGACCTCAGCTGAACAACCTCTGAAATGATGCATGATCCTCGGATCTGCCATTTGACCAGGCACACAGTCCCAAGCACGCCCACCCCCAAAAAGCAGCCATCACCAGCAACCGCAATCAGAATTGCATTTGAACTCAGAGACAAGGAACTAGACTTTATTGATCTTCTTATCTGGAATTCAATGACTCAGTGGGGAGGCCAGAAACCTGAAATTACAGGCTGACTACAAAATTCTCCTCTCCCGTTATTTCCAGGCAGTGTCAACCTTGGCAAAAAAGCCAACCTACTGCTTCTAATTTGGTGTCTGGATCTGCAGCTTTCTTTAGACAGCTTCACATGAATGATTAACTGGTAAATTTACAATTAAATGTGAATCGTTACTGTTCCAATTATTGAGTATTAGAATTTCATTCTTTGTTCATGCTCATTAATGCTATCTAAATGTCAAGCAAAAAGCATCTTTGTCTGTATATTCATCTTCTGTCCAAATTTATTCACTGAGCAAAGGTCAGGAATTTGCTGAATTACAAATGCAATTGTTTGGAGCAACTTATTACAACTTTGTGAAAGCTGCACTCAATTTGTTCAGCCCAGCATCCTGGAAGTTCTCACAGAAAAATATTGTGCCAGACATATTAAGTGCAAATTGCATTATAAATTCATTTATAATTAAAACTGCCGTTTCTGTGCCTTCTGCCAGATCTCACATTGTGCTGAACAGACACATAACTCTAACCCTTGCTGTTTCTGTATTGGTTTTAATCTTCGTAACAGCTGAGTCTCTCCAGACCCCTGGGAAATGCAAGTGCTTGAGAAACTGAGGCAGGGATTTGGTCCCCTCCACTAAATGCTTAGCAATAAAGAAGCCACCAAGGATACCCAGCTTCTTGCTCTGTGCCTATCTCTTCATGTGCTTCTGCTGCTGTCCTCTCTGGCAAACAACATCCTTAACCGCCTTAGCATCCTTCCTGGCCCCAGTTTGGTTTCACCTCCAAAATCTCCAGAGGAGCTTGCTCACTACCCCCCACCTTGCCAGCAACAGTACCACAGCCTCTAGGCAAGCCCAAACACTGCACAAGGTGGGCACTGGTGTACGGGCTGCGCAGCCCCCTGGTCTGCCCCTTCATGTTTATGTGCCAAAGAGCTCATTACGGGCTGTGGTAGCCCAAATCATCGCATGAACACATGTAAATCATTCAAAAAAACCTGAAGAGCATCTATCAAGGGAGAAAAGCAGGAAAGTAGGGTATGTGCTCTAAACCTTCACTGGGAAGACACCTCTGGCACTGAGCTCATCTCCATAGTCAAACAGGTATTTATTACCAGAGAAATTCGGGCAAACCCAGGAGTCCTCAGAGCCAGCACTTCTCCCTCTGATGTGATACACAGCCCAAGGTTTGATCCATCTACACTGAGCATCCCTTTACTTACCTCCCCCACCAGAGCAGTATTTATGGCATACAGCCCATGGGACAGCAATGGCCCCAGTATCAGTAGTCACAGTATCAAGTCTCCTGGGATCCTGCCAGGCCAGGACACAGGTATAAGCTTTCCTTGTGAATTTTCAGTTTAAAGCAAGGTTATGATACCCTTGGTTAAAAGGGCAATAGAAGTACAACTTAATTACCCATTATTGTAACACAGCTATTCTGAGAGGCTGCAGAAGGAAATTGGCACTGTTCTGATGGAATATTCCACGTGGTTAACAACAATTTCATGCAGCCTCAGAGAAGACAGGCAGTTATCTAGATCCGTTAAAAGGTAAGAGTGACATGCAAAGTGTCATTCTTTCCTTACATCAAGTATAACCATGTATTTTCAGGCTATATAGCTTATATTTTTAGAGAAAAGAAAGCAAAGCAAGAAAAAAAACCGTCAAGCTGAAAACAAATTGGATGCAATTCAAAAGGACAGTGGGAAAATACAGGATAAGACAGAGATGGTAAAGCAACACATTAACAGAAAATGGTCAGGGCATCACCACAAGTCAGTGCCCTGCAAACATTGTGTGCACCCACACCGTGCAGAAAGAACAAACACCCTACAGCACCGGGGAGGGCTGGAGATGGTGCCACCCAGGAATCAAAAGCTCTAAGATCTCATCAGGAAAACCAGCTGTAGCATTGGGCTTGTATTTCAGATGTGTACCAACTGCAGAGCTGCCCAGGAGACCAACAGGCATGATTAGTAACCATGAAAATATGGCCTTAGAGGAAAGGTGGATTAAGCAATGGTTAGGTAGGGGAGGAGGGAGAAGTCTGAGGAGAGACTTGATAATTCCTTTTAAGATGTAAAAAGTAGCCACCAAACAGAAAAGACTAGCTGTCCTCTCTGGCAGCAAAACCCAAAGGTTTAAACCAGGATACTCATGCTAGACAAGAGGAAGGATTTTTTAACAGTAAGGATAGTGAAGATGTGGGGGTAAGGTTTGTTTGGTGAATGTATGTAAAGGTAAGGTAATTCAAGCAAAGTCCCTGTCTGAGAACAAGGGATGGTCTCTGACTTCTGCAGGTCCCTTTGGAGGCCCAGCCTATATGGCTGCACCCAAGTGTGGAACAGGGCCCTGATATCCAGACCTGGAAGAAAACAAACCCATGCCTGCTTTGAATCGCTTACTCCATTAAGATATCCAAAGACTGAGCAGCTCTCATCATGCTCTGAAATGCAACCAGGACCACATGAGGATGAGCTTTGCCCCACTGACTGGAACGGAGGCATACTTGGGAAGGACATCCAAGGAACATGGAAGAGATGCTTCTTTTGCCTATTGGGCTGCAGGTTGGTAAGAAGAGCCACTGGCCAGATTCTCAACACCAGCAGAGACCGAACAAACCTGACCTTGCTGGAACACTCACTTATTCATCGGGAAAAAACTCAAACAATCTGAAAAAGGAGTATGAGCAGAAAGAAGCCAACAGCACTGGAGGGGAAGCTCAGCTTGTCCCAGTGCCATCATGGCAGCATGCAAAGCTCTGAGCTACCATCCCAGAAGATGGTCGGCAGGCAGTCTCCACGTAAGGCCCCAGCTACTTGTACTATACTTGATCCACAAGCCCTTTTACCTTGTTGGACACCACCCCCTGAAAACCTCAAATACCTAACAGCTCCTATCAACCTTAACTCTCCCACAAGTGGCTTGCTATTCACAGCAGCATAACTAAAGCAATACTCATTAATTAGTGAAGACCAAAAAAATACAATCAGAGCTTGCAAAACAGTTACTTATTTTATTTGAAATGCCTACCATGGGCCTAAACCAAAAATGCCTAAACTCTGCCCATGAAATTTGCAAGCACTCTTCTACATATGCTGTCTACACAAGACCATTTCTTACCTGCTGAAGAAAGCTGCACCAAAGCAGAAAGCAGATTTCTGAATTTTTTCAGGGCAAATACATCCAGAAAGTCATTTTATTGGGTACTATGAAACCCAAGGCTATACTAAAGCAAATGATACAAGTGCAATGTAACCAAAGAGACCAGGAACCAGAAAGACCACCAGTTTGTTCAGCACTATACGATAGCTTATGCCTGGACTTCTATTCAGAATTACAGTTTAATACAGGAAATGTGCTTTCCTGGGCTTTTTCTTTACAATGAGTCATTTGGCATCCCCTTGACAGTAATGAGAATTGGCCGTGTGCTTAACCTCTTTCCTTGATGAGTCTAGCTCCTATAAAAGGAAAGCAGGAAGAAGACATGGTGAGTTCCACCCCAGTGATGTGAAACCCTGGGAGTGCGCCTGTCGGTGCAGGGTTTGCCACAGCAGCGGCAGACCCAATTACGCTAGTCATTTTTTAATTAGGAAATGGCGTGTGATTTACCAGCCTCACTGCAGTGTGGTATTTGAACAGCAAGAAGTGACATTTCAGAACGGCATTAGAGAAACTTATTCACCTGCCTCCCTCAGTCATTCAAGTCATTCAGACAAAGAGCAGAAGTCCTTCGTCTGGGTTTTAATCCAAGCTACTGGAGTCATGTGTGTTTTCTTTTCACTCTTTTTTCCCTTCTTTTTATTGGATAAGGGTACAGTGTCTTCCCTGCAGCTAGCACTGACAAGTGTGAGTGTACCTGTCTGAATTCCAGCATACATAATCAGGATCTGAGTTTCTTTTGAAAGAAAAGAAAGTTTACAAAGCCAGGAAGACAAGAATTATGCATCCTCTAGTCCAGCCAGGTCAGAGACCTCGTCTGCATGAAAAGCTGTGGCTGGTATGCACCCAACATCCCTCAGCAGCAGCATGAGCCTGCAGCCTGCTCCGCAACTACATCCACCATTCACTGCTGGCCAGAGCCATGTCCAGCAAGTGAGGTCCCAGAATGATGGGGAAATGAGGATGGCACCAATGCACAGCGTGTGAGCAGCAAAAAACTCTCAGAGAAATTGTGTGGAAGGTGCTCTCTCTCTCAGCAGATGAAGCTTGATGGGTCTAAAGAAGAGGAAGTTTTGCTCATATCTCCTGCTGCTGCAGAAACCACAGCACTGGAGTTAGACAGCTTACAGGTAAATACCCAACTACCTGGTATGTCCCTGATCTGAGCTGCAACAAGGAGATGCACCTGGTCTCCCCAGATCTGGTAGGACTTTTAAATTCAGTTGTCATCCACCATGGAAGGAACAGGGAAAAGGTCAGGGCATCTTTAGAAATTTGCTCTCCAGACACCCAGCCACCAGGCTATGGGGATCACAGCCCTCTGGTGCACACATCCCAGTGGACTCAGAGAACTGTGCTGTGCCCACTCAGCACTGGTGGTATTGAAAGCAGCCTAGAGCATGCAAAACTAAAGCTATGAAACAACAGCTGGATGTTTGGGATGTATCTGTGACCTCCCACTTCATATAGAGCTGTTACTACAAAACTAAATCCCCTGTGTGCTGACGAATCCTAAGCATCACACAGACCTCCAGAAGAAACACATCTGCTCACTAGTACACACAGGCAACAGGGTTTTAAGGGCAATTGTGAAAAGGAGTAATAGAAGCCATCAAAAACACAGGTGGAAACCTTGCTAGCAAGAGCAGCACAACCTGAGAAACAAGAGGACTGAACGGTTAACTGTGATTAATACTACCCTTGCCTGCTAGGAGGAATACAGGAGGAGAAAAACAGGCATACAGTGTTCCAGAGTCCAAGGAATGAGTCAAAGCATTGCTCTAGATGGGTAGTGGATGTTTCTCCATCAAAGTCATAAGTAAATATACCCATGCTAAGAATTGGGAGACATTCTAGCTGCAACACAGCATTACACATGGAAACTCGTGTTTGAAAGGCTAGCAGGAGTTTGACCACCAGTTTCAGCTGGAAGGCAATAGCTTCCTCTGGCATGCCTCCTCCATGTGAAGAGATGAGTGTAACACTAGGAGCAACGTGTGGACAAGAACCATTCTACTGTGACCCTTGATCAAGTGCAATCTGTGGAACTCCCTGGATCATCACAAAGCCTCAATGAATTTTACAGGCCCTGGAGCATTACACATGGAAGCAAGTGGGCATCCAAAGGGAAAGTGCCCAACATTCTTCCTACTGGAATGGAAAGCTATCATTAAGAGGTAACTGCTAAAGTTGAAAATGCATTTCTAGGAACCATACTTCAACATAATCATCATATCTATGTACTTAAACAAAAAACATTTCTTCCCATTAAGTCTTTATCAGACCACTCACACCTATATAACTGCTAAACCTGACACATTGCAAACCAGATTATTTTTATCTACAGCTTTCCATAATGACCAAAATATTAAGGTTTCCCCACCTTGGGATTTGACCTTATCTTGATGAAAATGACTTGGTTAATCTTAATTAAATTAGTCCTGCAAGACAATTAAAAACCACTGCCTGTGGACTGCAAGTACTTAAATATCATTAAATGATGATATAGCATTAAATTAAACCATCGTTGAACCTGTGGCTCCCAGGTTCAGATTCAGAATCCAAGCCCATGTAATTTAAATCATGCCTCTCCTTAAACTGAATAAAACATGACCTGTGTCTGTTTATATTCTGCATATTTCACTCACTGTAGCTCTCTTCCATGCAAGTCTCAAAGGCAAACTCAGTAAAATATTGAGGAAGATCATGAGATATTTGTCTTCCAGGCTGACTTACCTTTCACCTCTTTTAATTAATTTCACAGTGAATCTCATTACTAAAGCATTCCCAAACAATGCAGTGTTTTTATTTCTTCAATTTTGTCTGACTTTATCAATTACTGTACATAATTTCAACTATTTCTGTTCAACAACAGAATTGGCACAGTCCTATAATTCAGCTTGTTTCCTCTCCCACTGCAGTATCAGATGGGCTTTGCAAGGGAGTCACCTGCTGGGGTGAGGAAGAGGCAGGACGAGAGGTGAGACAGCTGGAAAGAGATGCTGTAATGTAAATTATGTTGCATGTCCTTCCTGAGTATGATTTCACATGATTTTACCCCACTAATGGTATAATGAAGCACTGACTGAAAATATTTCAGACGGGCACTGCATGAGAGGACACATATCTTGAATATTCCCACCTTTCCCAGCCAGAGGTGAGGGAAGAAGAGTCTCTTCCTTCCTCCCTTCAGCTGCCTCAGAGACTTAAGCTGGCATCTGAATTTGGTTTCTTAAGTTAACCCCAGGGTGCCTCAGGACTGGGCTCACTCTGTCACTTCCCTGCCCTGGTCACCCATTTCCCAGGTGGGAATGAGTGACCCCTACCAGACTCTTAGGAGCAGCTGGCTTCACTCACCCTAAAAAAAACTGCTTCTAGATAGCCAAGCCACAAAATACACACTGTATGTCTTAAAAAGCCAAAGAGCAAGCAGTTCCAGCATCAGCATCCCCTGCTCTCCCCACACACACTCAAGCTGCAAGCCAGCCACCCTCACACTAAAGCATGGGTGTACATTCAGAGGCTCTTCCCTGGCCCAGCAAACAACTGGCTATCGAAACTAAGAGGGAATAAGTTTGACAGGCAGAGGACAAAACCCCTGGGAAGCACATCACTTGCATCCCATGGTGAAAGCTGGCAGGGGAAGCAAGATGGGGACACCCTGGGGACCAGCAGAGCCAGGTACCAGCAGCTCACTACTGCTGCAGTCAGCCCTGCAAGCCTAGAGGAAATCTGGCTAGTATGACAGATGGATACCCTTGGATTTTAGGCTCAGGTGGAGGGCCAGCTCCACAGAGGGTTAGCCTCTGGCTGCTCTGTAGTATGTCAATAAAACATGAGTGGTGGGGAGACATTTCTAGTGCCTTTTGCTGATTGCACACAGCTTTTTCAGCAGACTGAACTAAGCAGAAGGGGTTTCCCCTTATACCAGCGCACACTGGTGCTGCCAAGCAGCTATAGCAGAGTACAGCCAGGCCAGCTTGGTGCTTTAATCTATGAAGAAATCGTGTTAATTTTGCAAGACAGAAGAGATGTGTTTGGTTTTCTACCCCCCTCCCTAAGGTGCACTAACATTCTATTTCTTCACAGATCTAATCATCTTCTACATCTCTTCACCCTGCAAAAATTGTTGCAAGGAACAGCCAGGTAATAAATTTGCTGTATCTTGCATTTTAGACCCTCAACATTGCTAGCGGACTGCTGCTCTCTCCACACATCAGGCTGCCCAGAACAACATTTCCCACTCCTTGAAAGATGCTGTCCCACAGCCCCAGGCAAGCCTGGGCACCTATGCAAAGGCAGAGGTTGCTGAGGAATGGTTCCCAGTTGCCTCACGGTCTAACTCTGGAGTGAAGTACAGCACAAAAGAAGCCAAATTCTAGAAGAGGGTGCACCTCTGAGCAGTAGATGTCATCAGAGGGGCAGTTGTCCTTGTCACTGGTCCTATAGGTGGAAGGAAAAAAGTCTCAGAGATCCTCCCCTCCAAGGATCTGTCAAATACATTAGCAGCCAAGGAACAGAGGGAATTCTCTGAGGTGGCATAGAAATAAGCAAAGAATTAAAAAAAAAATTAAAAAACTAAAAAGAGAATTATGGACAGTATGACATTACCGCAGGAAAGCACAGAAAGCACACTTTTCTGTAAGCAGCAGGCCATAGACTGTAGGAACATTTATGTAGATGTTATATTCAGAGTCTTCATATAAAGGGTTAATTATGATAAACAAAACACCAATGTTCACATATGTTAGCAAATACATCAGATAACATGCAAACAAGCTGTTTATGTCACTTCATACATCCATGACACACCTGCAAAGGTCCATTCAAGAAGTTAACCTTTGATACAGATTAAGCATGACCTAAATTTTGGTTAGTCCTCCCACATGCAAGACAGGTTTTGTTCAGAGAGCTATAGGTGGTCTCTGTGCCCACAGGGCTGCTGCACAGCTCACGTACCAGCCTGCACTGATTCAGTGTAGACACAGCCTGAGGGTCTGCACTGTGCAAGCTCAGGGCTGCCTGCATCAACCTGCGCAGAGATGCTCCCACACCCCTCTCTTCTCTTTCAGTCACATTTTGCAGACACAGGCATCAAATGAAGAAGAAAAAAAATTTCCATGAACACCACACTCTTCATTTCAGCTGCCTTGACACCAAGTCAGGCAGAACATCAGGGCAAGGTGGGAGGGAGCACGGGAGAGACAGAAGGAAAACAGGTCACACAAAGAGGAAATAAAAACAGAAAACAAAAAGCATAAAGAAGAGATCAGCAACAAGAAAGGCAGATCCAGGAGACAGGCACTTATGAACTTGACAGGTGAAGTGATGTGAGGAGCCTGTGTATGACTGAGTTTCAGGTATCATGATGCTCTCATTCCTATCCAAATGGCTGTCACATGAGTGCCCTCTCTATGCCTCTCTATTACCTTCACTGAAACCAGGCTGCAGCAGCTCCCAGCCCAGTTCAAAAGGCAACCTTTCAGAACACACGGACAGCCTGCAAACCCATGGAGAGCAGCTCTTACAGATGGGCAGGGCTGGGTTTGGGTGTAGGGGATTGCACCATTCCTGTCTGCTGCTTACAGTCAATTGTATCAGTGTAAGACACCCTCCTTGCGTTCACCACTCTTTGGCAATCACATCATTTTAGGCATTAAGCAGCAAACAGAAGGCCTTCTCAGGAAAGGTCTGGAAAAAGTTGAGAGGCACAAGAGGGAAGTGGAGGAGGACAGGTTGGACCCCAGCGTGATGCAAGGGACCTGCAGCCATTCAGCACTGAGAATCCCATTTACAAAGCCCACAAGCTTCAGATGCGTCGGGGAGATGATGTGATTCCATCTCTGTAAAGCTGTAAATGCCAAAAGAGGAGTTAATAACCAAGAGCGCCTGTGCTATCCACGGAAAGAAATGAGCCCTTGTCAGGCACCTTCTGTCCTTCTGGAAGCTGGTATGTGACACTGGTCACACAAGCTGCCCCTTCATCAACTCTAGTGGGAGCCAGCGGTTACCAGCCCAGATGCAAATTTATCTGCCATAGTCATGAAAACTTAGATGAAACTAATCCCAGGACAACTCACAGGTGGCACATGCTTGTCATGTTACCACATGCCTGCTCCATGCCAGCTGCTCTTTTCCCAACTGACCAAATACTCCTTTGACAGTCTGATGCTTGAAAATACACGTTTTCTGTACCACGTCAATGAAGACTGAGGGCAGTGGCTTTCTGTGATAATTAACAACTGTTTGGGGAACAAACATTGAGTTAAGGGCAAAGTTATTTATCATATACTTGTCCTAATGAAGATCAATGCCAAGGAAATGTGGTTGCCTTGTGGGAATTCACTCTTACAGACGGTACAGGAAGCCTCTTGAAAAGTGAAGACTTAGCAATAATCAGGCATCCAAGAATGAACTTTCCAACTTTCAGGAATCTGAACCCAAAGTATCTTGCAGAGAGGCTGTACCCCAGCTGAAACCCCAGCTCATGACACTTATCATCATGCTTCAGTGCTGACCCACTGCTTCCACACCCCAAGTCCTATTCCAAGGCACCAGCACCACGAGCAGTGCTAATAACAAAAACAAGCATTAGCAACCTTCAGAGCTGTGGAGGCAGCTACAGGCCTGTAATGTGAGACAAGGCTAATAATATCTTTTGGACACATGGGTCTGGGTAACACAAATGACGTGATTCAGTTTAATTATAAACTTCCTGTTAGAAATATCAAGTTTCCTATGATAGCACTGGCAATTGATCTTCTGAGTCATCCAGCTGTTGCTGTAACTAGGCAAAACAAAACCTTCTTTGATCCTTAAGGTATAAATAATTAAAGAAACCATCATTTTGAAAGGGTACCTGGCATTTCATATTTACTGAAACACCATAATGACATGCAGAGAGAAATATGGCATTCTGCTTTAGGATGGCCTTTTAGTACAGTCTCCACATCCTGGAAAGACAGTGATAAAACATCTATCCATCCCTCATGTAAAAGAGGTAGATTAACTCCCCACCCGTACATGCTTCCAGCAAGGTTATCCTCCATGGTTGGGTAGATCATCTTAGTCAGGTATGAATCAGAAGTCCATGCCCTCCAGGCCACTCTCACAGGGTCAGTGTTTCAGAAAGTCTTTTTCAATTGACGCATTAGGCTCGAATTTTCCTGCAAGTTAGTACTACCTCAAAGCACAAAAATGGCTTCAGGTGCAAAGGAGCTCCCGGAACCAGTGCTAAGGTTGAAAAACATCCCACGAAACATACTGCTTGCCATCTTGCACAGTGAATCCCATGTCCCAGACTACTGCTGACCCTGTTCCCCCAGCCATGCCAGAAGAGCATCCTGCAGATGGGAGGGATGATCTGCAGCCCCACACAGGTGACCTGCATGTGCAAAGCAGCCCATGTAACATACATGGCCAGGCAGGACACAACTGTGAACGTGGAGCAGCTCTACACATGTTCAGCCCATGGGACCTGCTGCTGCACACTCCTGCATCTCCCAAACCTGCATCCCATGCCTGTCCAAGCAGATGCTCTCGAGCCTTAACTATTCAAAGTTCACCCACCACCCATGGGCTCTGAGGATCTGAAGTATTCACCCCCAGCAGAAAAATGTAAGGGATGCTACACCCATTTCCAGTTCAAAGCCCGACTCTTCCACATGAAAACAGGGCCCTTGTCCCTAGGCCCAGGGAGAAAACATATTCATGGCAAACAGATGGACAGGAGAGACAGGCCCATGCCAACCCATAGCAAAACAATGCCGAGCCTATCCTCTGCCTCAGCAGAGCATCCAGCACAAAGCAAAACCGGTGTCCTCACCACAAGGCTCTCAGGGCCCCTAAAGCAAAAAAGGTGTGAGCTTTTGGAGTTGTTTTTTAAAAAGTCATGTTTTTAACTCACCTCTCAGGAGGCCTCAAGCAGGATTTCCAAAGCCTTAGGACCAAGTGGGCTCCCACAGCTCACAACAGAGCATCACCCCCAGCTCCTGAGGAGCATTAGGGCAGCAGCTAGTTAATTAGGGTAGGGTATTCAAGAGCCTTACAGCCTGCTCTCACCCTCATTATGGACAATACCAAATCATGCCATTCACTTCAGCAAGGTCAGGATTAAGTCATTTGTGGTTCACAGCAGCACACTTGTTCCCCTTGATGAGTCTCCTGTCTCTCTTTGGCACAACTTAAAAAAGCCCATAAACCTAGTTCCTGAGTCCTCCATAAAGGTGAGACATCCTTTCCAGTCTCCCTTCAGTGAGCTCCAAGACAAGGCATGGGGCATAACAACCCTCATAATAGTACCCTTGCTAGCATGACTTCAAGAACTGTGTTTTCAATCACTTCGTCTTCTCTTTAAGAACTTGATTTTGGGAAGCACAAAAGGCCTGATTTGCTAAGATGCTGTGATTGAATTGAGTGCGGGGCGTGGAACACAGATGTAAAGCTCTTCTGAAAAAAAAACCACAAACCACATCTCACACTGTGAAACCAAAGACCGACAAATTACCAGTGAGAGCTCTATTTTTAGCTATCCCGTGTCATAATATTCACTATTCCTGAGCAAACTTCCTGACAAGTATTTAGAGCGAGACTCACAACCCCATGCTTTGTCAACGAGGCACAGCGATTACCTAGGTGCAGCACTGCAGACTGTACTGCTTCAGCCTGTTACCACAGCACTTGCAGTTATATTTTGCATGTGTAGGACACAAGATACACCTTTTATGGTTTTAATATGTGATGAGCAGGGCACACTGACTCCAAATAAAATGGTTTAAAGGGCTCCCTTAAAGCAGGGGAAACTGAGTTTTCACAGCCAGGCATTTGGGGCAGCTCCAAACCATGCTTGCTGTCTGCTGGAGGGCCTTTCCTGCATGGGTATAGGTACAAATCACATTCAGAGGCTGTGGCGATCTTGGCAGTCCTGGGGTAACGGTTGGACTTGATGATCTTAAACATCTTTTCCAACCTAATTGATTCTATGATTCTGCTTGGATTGGGTTTATTATCTGTTGAAGCCTGGAAGGAGAGGCACTACCCTGATTCCTGAGGGAAGAAATCAAGATTAGGATCTTGATTAGAAGATTAGAAGTCAAGACATTAGGATCTCTCCCTGCTGAGAAAGTCTGCTATGAAATCTTGCTCAGAGCAGGATTTACTCATATAATCTCTTGCCATGCACTCGGTAAGCAAACCAATACGGATCATCCTTACATTCACTTAGGGAGGGAAAGCCCCACCACCCAGCATTCCCCCAGCTGTGATAGTCACCTGGCACTTCACTCACAGACGGTGCTCAGCAGGGTCGTCTGAACTGCTGGAGCAGTTTTTGCTTTCTTTACCAAGGAGCACCCCTGCTGACAGCCAGATGTAGTGCTTACAATAGGTAACAAGCAGTCTGGCACAAATTACTCCAAAATAAGCTTTTAGCCTAACTGCTGTGGCAGGGGCCTAGCTCAAAAGAGAAATAATGTTTGAGCTCATAGAGAACCAGTATGTGTACAGGCAAGAGGAAGGGATGGTCAGTCATGGGAGCACCCATCTGCCTGGAAAACTTCTCCAGAACCGGATGTGCTACCCCAGGAGGGACAGCAGCCTCTGCTCTCCTTGACACGACTCCCAACACCAGTTCTGTGATGTTTTTGGAAAGCTCATTCCTAAACGGCTCCTTCAAGCAAAATTACTCCATGATGGTGAACAACTTTCCCTCAGCCACACAAAATTCACTCCTCCCTGCGGAGTGTAAAGAGCTATGCCCAAGTATATAAGAATATTTAAATGTGTCTCAATCTGGTTTTGTGTGTTATTTGAGGGTATAAGTGGTAAAATCACAGCTGCTTCTTGAACATTTTATTTGAAGCATCTTTGCTTTAATTAATTTAAATGCAAGCCAGCCATCCTTCTATTTCATAGATAATCCCAGGGATTTAGTAGTGGGAAATGCAGTATCACATCTGAATAACAGAAAGGTGGCAAGATTAAAAATTTACTAAATTAACCTACTTAGCATAGCAAATAGGTTTTCATTTTGACAAGGTTTAATTTTATGGAAATGTGTATTAAAAAATAATTCTGCTAGGCTGCCCAGTGTTTCCAGTCTTAGTTCACACCCAGCAATAAACCCAGATCAGAGTAACTTTTCCAAAGTCTGTATATCTGTATGTATTTGCATTGTTATCAAGAGCAGCTGTAATAGTTATATCACTAGGATAAGGTACAATTTCCAGAAGCAGTAATTGAAACAGCAGTTATTGCTAAGCCTTCAATAAACCTGCAGTGCTTTCTGCTTAAAGTTATTACAGAATCCAATCTACAATTAATATTTCTATTCCTTTTAGGAGTGAATTACATTTTAATCTTCCTTATAGCTGAGACTGCATTTAAGTGGCATCACAGAAATTTACAGCCAGAACAGACACCAAACACTTGGCCCGGCTAACATTTCTCTGCTGTTAAATGCTCATTTCAAACATACTCCCTGCCTCAAAACCCATGGTCTTGCGTTCAGCTCATAACTGCTTATTGCTCTACAGCATCCCTGCCAAGTCACTGCTGTCTGCTGAGTGTTAACTTTCAAAGCAGGGAAATGTAGGGAGTTTAGTTTTCCTTTTTTTTTTTTTTGGGGGGGGGGGGGGGGGGGGGGGAAGAGATCATGTTAGCATCACACTGAAAATAAATTCAGAGAGATAAACCATTCAAGTACTAAGGAAAGGCAGAGGTGTATGGAAATCCAGCTGTCAGCAAATTCTCTGCTACTTACAGAACTGAGATTAAACTAAAGCAGGTGGCAACTCTAGACAGCTATTTGTGTCCTCCATTGGAAAACACATTTCAGTGTCTCCCACAGCAGAGATACAGGGCTAGGAGAATGGAGATCCATTCTGAAGCAATGACACAAACACTTACTGAAAGTTCCTGGATCATATCAAAACTAAATCATTACATGAGTGCAAAGGAAGTGATAAATTCACCACAAGAAACACTGCTGAAGCCAAACGTGGCATCTTGATTTTTAAATCACATCAGGATTTTGCCAGTTGAGTATTTCAGATATAAATTTTGCCAAAATACTATCATTTTAATGAGGTAGCATCTTCTGAAGGGAAGGAGGAAAGCTTTGGCCAGCCGTGGTCACAAGGCAGGCAAGGCACACTGCAGTCCCTGCAGTAGAACAGCACACAAGGATGCAGAAGGATGCAGATGACACAGGCAAAGCAAGGTTTGGTACTTGTTGTTGCTTGGCTCACATCTACATGAGCTTGCAACTGCCTCCGACCTTGATCTTTGGAGTAACAATGTGTAGAGCATCTGGAGCTGGATTCTGACAGCTGACTTAAAGGACAAGCAAGGTAGGCAGTTCCCTACATAGAAGGATAAGAAAAACACCTGGCAATATGACTAAGGTGTCAGAGAAGGCCAGGAAAATATTACATAAAATGCTCTGTGAGTGGTCAAGGATGCAGCTATCAAATGGGTCTTGGAAATGAATGGAAGTCACCCCACTGTCCTCCCCTGGTGCTGTAGGCCAAATACCTTTGGAGACAGGGATCTGGAGGTACACTTTCTCCAGGAATATCACTGGGACATACTTGCACAGCAAGAGCTGGTTTGCCTAAATACTAGTCCATCTGCAAAAAATACCCACAAGCACCTTCTTCTGGGGCCAAACACCTCAGTCTTTAAATTACTGTCTTAGTCCATAGAATGGTTTGGATTGGAAGGGACCTTAAAGAACACCTTGTTCCACAGCTTCTCTGGGCACCCTGTTCCAGTGCCTCACCACCCTCATAGTGAGGCACTTCTTAATATCTAACCCAGATCTCCACTCTT
Source organism: Pezoporus wallicus (assembly GCF_028554395.1). NCBI lineage: Eukaryota > Metazoa > Chordata > Aves > Psittaciformes > Psittacidae > Pezoporus > Pezoporus wallicus. The sequence continues at coordinate 5,759,118 of NW_026642654.1, forward strand.
TCAATTACCACACAATTCATTTGTATCCCATCAACTGGCTTACTTACTTGAAGATCCATTTTCTAGATCCTCATTAAAATGAGAATCTAGCAAAACTCCCACACTAGGCCTGATCCAGTGGGGAGCAAAGACTGACCAAGCCTTCCCAGATTATACCAGCAGCAATTGACAATATGAGAGGCTGTAAGAGAAATAGCAGAAACACTCCCAAGGGATGAATTCCTAAGAAAGCAAAATAGCTGTCCCTCAGCAAACAGGACATGAGACTTAGCTCTCTGTAACTCTCAAATCCTTCCTGATGAAAACATTTACCTCTCATAGTTCATTATGCGCAAAAAGAGAGGCCAAAGCACCAAGAGGCAAATAACAGCGTAAAATAAACCATGGCCAACTGTGAAAAGGAGGCTTTGAACGAGCACAGCTCTGTTCATTTACTGCTTTCTGCCAGGCAAAGCTTCTGATTATTGACTGGTGCCAAGGAAGCAGCTAACCTTCAGGGATCACAGCAGACTTAATATGCCTTCAGATTTTCAGGCTGGCTGTGCCCAGCTGCAGGCATGAGCAGCTGCAACTGTTCTGACCTCTCCAGGGCACCAATTGCTGTAATCACTGCAGGAAATTTGACAAATCTGGGGATTTTCTTTCTGTCATTAAACTCTAACATTGCAATTGCTTCCCAAGGTCAAGGCTGACATCAGGTTGCTGCTCTTACTGCTCCATACTGCCTAAGGTTTTCAACATCTGACACATAACCTGAAGTGAAAATGTGTCAATTAGAGTTATGGAACCTTTCTTACCTGAGCCCATGCAATTACAGTAGGAAATATACTTAACAAGAGAAACTATGCTTGAGGTGACTGTTCTTGCATTTTATCTGCTATTAAAAGCCATTAATTTTAACAGCAAAAAAACATGGGGATAGCTAGGAATCTTTCTGCATAAATTAATGCCAGACATCAGAGTATTGCACCACCAAATAGATCTAGTTTTACTTATCTCTCAGTATTTTTTTTTACATCTACCAGCCTAATCGCTTTACATTTGCAGCAATAGCTGTGCCAGACCCCCTAGTAGACAGCTGTTCCAATTCATACATGGATTATAAATCAGGACTTCCATACTGCTTTATGTGTCTCCTGGTTCTTCAAACTCCATTCCAAATCATATTCCAAAGGGTCAGTCAAATTTTCACTGATGCTTTTGAGTGTTAGTTTGTTTTCTGGGATGACTTACCTCCTCAGTGCTTGAGAGGATCAAGTGTCAAAACAACTGGCATCTCAGTCTAATTGCTAAGTATTCCATTTTCAGTAAACAAGTATTTTATCAAGACTTGGACATGATCTATGCAAACTAAGCAGCAAGACATTAAAATCTTTGTATTAACTAAGACAAGTGGGTCCAGACGCATAGCTTTTCTCTAGACTATACATTAAGAACTGATTTGCATTATAGCAAGTATATAAACCAAAACAAAGTAGCAATTTAGACATCATTGACACCAGGATATGATTGATACCAGCTACAGCAAGCCTTACTCTTGTGTAGTCACTTCTAATTCTTACCTAATGTCTCTAATGCGTCCACATCTACGGTATCCATTATTCTATAATAGGAATACTTGTCTAAAAAGGTTATTCTTACTACCTGCCATTACAAATTGCTACTTGGCCATCACACATCCATTCCAAGCAGTCCTGGATCATGTTTAAAATACAGCTCCAGTTCCTGTCTCCCAGAATTAATGGCAACAAGCTAAAACTCTCAGCCCTAATCATGTCTGTGTATTGATCCTTGGCACATACCAAGAATGAAGCAGGTAGAAACAACTGTAATACAGCTGGACTCTACTCATAGGCTTATCTTTTTTCTATGTAAGTACATAAATTATCAATTTAAATACAAATTGAATGCTGCTAAATCTTACCCTGGTCCAGGCTGATCTCAGTACATTAGTCTCATTTATGCTCTAAATGATGTTGCCTTACATCATGAGTTCTGATGCTTTATATCAGACTTAATTTAATCAAGGCTTTGACTGTTAAGAGAAGCCAAAAAAAAACCAACACAAAGCTCAATTTGCTATGAACAAAATGTTGATATTCAGCCAGAAACCTGCCTAACTAAAAATAAGCATTAACTTTCAGTGCTTTAAAATGATGCATCTAGCTATCCAACTCATCATTTCCCTATTCCACTTCCCTAATAGAGATCCTCCTCAGACCACTGCAATCAGACCCATTACCAACACCACTGCTTCAGGGGCACCAGAGTACCATCTGTTAACAGTCTTGTATCTTCTACTCTGAATTCCAGACTTTGGAGCTTGGGATTTTTTAATTATTTATGAGTTTTGTCCCAAAGACAGCCTTTGAAACATGCACAGCCTGCTAGCTTCCCAGCCACACACCATCACCCTCAGTGCAATCAAGAGCAAAGATGGAAAGAGCAGCAAGTCGGTTAATTTTATGCCAAGGCAGCAGCTCTCAAAGCAGCACTATATATAGATATATGTATGTATATATGCACACACAAAATACTTCAAGAAGGAGCACTTTGGCAGAAAGAAACAAAATCCAGAATTCCTTTCAAGAAAGGCTTTAAGTTCTGTAGTTTTTTTTTCATACCAACTGCACTTGAGGAAGAAATGCACATTTCCAGGACAGTCCTTGTTAGATTAAATCACGGAACAAACTCCTTTGACATCAAGGCAGTAGCTAATATCAGTCTAGTCTCTCCCATTGTTATTCAGTCCTAATGCAGATCATTTGCAGAAACTTCAGACCACAGGGTACTCCTTCAAAGATCACATGCCCTTATTGAAGTTATATTAAGCATACTCATTCATGTTGCTCCATGTTTAGTGTGGAAAAACAATGCAGTAAGTACATACTTGGTTTTCACTACTGTTGCGTATTAAAACCAGAATTCAACTGCATGCTGCAGAAGCCAAGAACACTTTTCCAGACTGAATTAGCTGGATTTACCCTGAAACATTGTCCATTTAGTGCAGGCAAAGTAAGAGTAAGCATCACAATTTCACTTGACATTTACCACCCACATGACTAAGCAGCTATTTCCTGCAGAACTTGCATTTCCTCTGAAAGCCTGCAATCCAGAAGGAAATTAACACATAGCTTTGCCCATTGGAGCACTGAAGCCAGAACAGCACTAAATCCAACCAGCTCTTTATTACTATTACATGAAACACTGTTCCCAGATATTAAACAAAAAGTAATTAAGTCCAGAAGCCAGCTGCACATTTTCAGTACCCAGAATATCCAATTTATTAAGCTCTTCACTTTCCATCGCAAGTTTCTTCCTGTTCAATAGATTTCAAAATTGAGTTTGATTCACAGCACCATTTTAAGCTATATACCCAGAAGAAGCACAAGTCATGAAAGGTTAGGTTGCAAAAGTCTAAATCCTTAGAGTTGCATTTCACTATTGTTGAATATTACAAGAGAGTTCTTTATTAAAATAAACGTTAAAGTGCCAGGTTTATGTACAGACTATTAAAACAATAGTAAAAAAGGTAAACTTAAAACCTGCTAAGAAAGCAGTGAGGCCATGTAGCTGACTCCAGAGTTTTCAGCAGGGTATTCAGTAAATCTAAGACCAGAATTTCCCAATGGCTCCTTTGTTTATGGGGAGAACAGCAGAAGCTAGTGGTCACTGCCCATAACCTCCCGTCTTGCAGAAGGAGCATGCCCATATTTATCACAAAATGGAGTAGCATATGTTCCAAGAGATACATCTAAACATTCTATGAATTAACACCATTGGCAAAGCCTAATAAAAAGCGATTTTACTGCTGGAGCTACACTAGCTTCCTGAAAAGTACCAATACTACCACACTTTCAGAGTGGGACTTTGGTACAGGAATCAAGTCACACTGACTCAATACATCTAATGTTTTCCTGTAAACAGGAACACACACTAACTCATGTGGTTTCAGTTCATTTAAAATTCTGCATCTAGGGTGAAAGAGTTGTCTGTGGGCTTCGACATGACTCCCATCCTCTGATATTCACCTACTCGCTTCTCAAAGAAATTGGTCTTGCCCTCCAGAGAGATGTTTTCCATGAAGTCAAAAGGATTCTCTGCTTTGTATATCTGAAACACAAAGGCAATTCTATAGTCACTACAGGTACTCACATCTTGAATGTATGAGAGCATTAGCAAGCAGCTGGAAGGAGGCTAATGACCTCAACAGGCTTACTATGTAGTGAACCAAAATCTCTGCCCCAAGCCTTCTACTGCATTTATTTGCTCCTGTCTTTTACCTGCAGTAGACAGAATTACAGCAACTCTTACATAGTTATTTTTCCATAGCATCCTTCTGCGTGTCTCCAAACAGGATGTAAGAGCAAGACTGCTAAATAGTTTTGCAAGTTAGACTCGTATTGCTGCAGTCATTTTAGGACTTGGCTTTCTGGAAGAAATGAAACTTAATATTTTTTTTTCCATGAAAGATTCAGTGTATTAATCTTACCTTGTTAAATCCCAGTTCCAACATTAGCCGGTCTGCTACAAACTCTATGTACTGTTTCATTAAAGTGCAGTTCATGCCAATCAGCTTTACAGGCAGTGCCTCCGTCAAGAATTCCTGCAGATAATAGAAGTACTTCACGTACAGAAACTGGTATTCACTCTGTACCATGCAGGTTAATTTTGTACCCAACAGCTCCCCAGCTTTCTGCGTAATTGCTATCAAGTTCCTCAACAAGGAGCAGACAATTACCTGTTCTATGAGAACAGCATCCACGATGATTTCCTTTACCCTCTCTTCTAATGGTTTGTGTATCAAGTGCTTGAACATGAGGCAGGCAAAGTCACAGTGCAAGCCCTGGAATGAAGTTTCAGAAAATTATTTCAGGAACAGAGATTTAAAAGAGCCACTCAAATCAGTAGCACAGAATAAATGGCACCGTCTTTGCACTTGCTGTGTTAGTGCAACTTTCTGCCTAACCAGAAGAAGGCGTAAGTTCAGCCACTACCAGCTGCACTTGCTCTGGGTGGCAAGAATCATAGAATCGTTAGGGTTGGAAAGGACCTTAAGATCATCTAGTTCCAACCCCACACTTGAGTGCAAGAGTTGGTGAGAAGCCTTAAACTACCTTGGAAGTAAAATGCTCAGTTCATTCATTCTCTGCTGCAAGACCCAAGATGACACATTTACACAGTTTAGTGAGCTTTATAGACTGTTTCTAAACATACAGTCTTAAAACATAGGCTCCTACTGAATATCATTACTTTGAGATACTGTAGCACATTACCATCTTAACTGCTAGAATTTGATTCATACCTCATCTCTACTGATGAGTTCATTAGAAAAAGTGAGTCCAGGCATTAATCCTCTTTTTTTCAGCCAAAAAATTGATGCAAAAGAGCCAGAGAAGAAGATGCCTTCCACTGCTGCAAAAGCTACTACACGTTCTCCTGTCAAGAAAAGACAGATATTACTATCACACAGAAAACTTCATAGGATTAATACCCAGAAGCTGCAAATAGACCAGTGAACTGCATCCTCCAAGGAGGATGAAGTTTCTGCTCAAGTGTATAATGCCCTGTCCTTAAAAGCTATTTCAGTAAAGGCTTCTGGTCATTCAGCAAAACTTCAACACAAGAGGGCGTAAAAAGTAACTGGCAGGGTTAAGTAGCTGAAGCCAAGGCTCTTTCCCCCAGGTTAGCCAGCAATACCATCCTTTTTTCAAAGGTTGCACAATGAAACACAGCAGTCATTTTAACAGCTGATGCAAGTCAGTGTCTGCTGATCTTTGATTAAGGAAGTTTGGCTATGAAAGATGCTTTAATACTAGTGAAATGACGATCCATACCATCTCATATAGCCTTTGAAGCAAGGTATCAGGAGTCAGCAATACAGAGAGGGCTACAGCCTCCAACTGTACATGTCCACTGGAACTACATGGCCAGTATAGTTCTGGACACAACAGCAATTTATAATGATCATATAGCCAGGCATAAAAAGACTGCCACATGAGCTACCATTATTCAAAATGCCAGCAATTTTATGAAGATTCATGGCAGCAGCTCAATTGCAAAAGTATTTTCTTCAACTCCAGAATTATACCAGTGTCTTATACTGGAAAGTACATACTTTCCTGTAAGAGCAATGATCCCTGTGAAATCTGGACAAATAGTGGGTTTTGCCTTTTTTCACAAGGAAATTTCACTTAGCTCTCAATAGATGTACTCACCGTATGTTGCTTTCTTGTCCCCAATCCAGCGCAAGGCCCAGTCAGCCTTCTTTTTAACACATGGTAATGTTTCAATGGCATTAAAAAGAAATTCCCTGAGAAAGATAAAATTCATTAGGATGGGACATCAGCACAACTAGTACAATAAGCACCCACTACCATAAATGGCCTTGTTCACTTACAAGTGCTCTGCACCTTCACCCTGATAATTAAGTTATATCTCCAATCTTATTTTGCACCAATGTAGCTCAATGAAACTATCTTTTCATCACCTAGTCATGATATCAATACCAGTCCACATGGACCATATCAGATGTTGTACTTAAACAAGGCTTTCTAAACTACAGATGAGCTAGCCTCCACTCTCCAGTAGCAAGCACCAGAGCTCCCATGCGAGCAGCTCTTTATACATTTACTGGAATTAAGCACCTCAGAGTAGAAATGACATGGTCAGCTTCCTACAAAGCAGCAGCAATTAAATACATCTAAGACAGCAAATAACATTTCAATACCACATGACTCAACAGGGCATTAGTCTGACAAGACAACAGCAGAATTCAGTCTGGAGTGCTCAAAGCCCTGCATTTACTTTTAAGATACTGTTCTTGAATTGATTCATCTTCTTATGATGATTGTACACTTTTGGTTTTATTCTTAATCAAGACCAGACCCCACTTGTCAGCAAAATAGTCAAGTGAGTAAGGGCAGCACACAATATAAAAGCGTAGCTGGTAACTGAATGCAGTGAGTTTAAGAGATGACATTGTAATAAAAGTGGCATTCTCAGAATTTTTCCAACACAGCTTTCTACTAGGTACATAGCTCCTCCATGTAAGTGCTTACTGTAATTTAATATACTCCCCTTATTCAGCTGCTCCATCTTTTACCTAGATTCATTCCTTTATTTCAAGACTAAATTGCTTCAGTTTCACTCAGTCTAAGCAAGTTCTTGCTCACTTCAGAGAAGGAAAATAAGAATATAAAAATAAAGAGGAAAATGTCACTGCTTTTAAGCAGCAGTGGTATTTTATATAAATCTGGTTTAAATCCTAAAATTAGCCTTAAATTCAGAGTGACTGATATGTGTCATTTAAATCTCAGCACATAAAAAGTTTTGAACCTTTCTTGAGCAATACGAACCTCTCTTTAGAATCTTTAATGTAGGTGTCAATAAGAAGACTGTACATTTCCGAATGTATGTTTTCCATGGCAATCTGGAAGCCATAGAAACAGCGAGCTTCTGTGACTTGCACTTCTTGACTGAACCGCTCCACCTAGAGGAAATGAGTGTGAAAGCATTTACAACGTTGCAGGTTAGATAGACATCAAGGCCATCTAACAGCTTTTCTCAGCCCAGAGAAGCCTCTTCAGATTCATTCCAGATGTGAGTTATTAACAGCAATATGAAGAGCAGTAGCCACTCACAGCTCCAAGTCACGAGTTATTCTTCACGACTTGGAGCTGTGAGTGAAATGAGTGAATTTCTTAGCTTTAATTATTGCCCATCAGTGAGAACACTGGGCAGTGGGCGAACTTGTGGATTACAAAAGCAATCCCAATTTGTTAATTAGCATAAAATACTACATGTTGTAATGCTACATAATCTAGCAAACAAGCTAGATGACTCCAGCAAGCATGTCAAACATAGCTATGTGCTTATCTTCACAAAGCAAAGTTTCTCTCAGGCCTGTTTCTACATACTTACCAAGTTTTCATTGACGATGCCATCACTGGCAGCAAAGAAAGCGAGAACATGAGAGATGAAGTACTTCTCCTCAGGCTTCAGGGACTCCCAGTGCTGGATGTCTTTGGAAAGGTCCACCTAAAACATTACCAGGAGCAGACATTAAATACACGGAGATGGGGCTCCAGGAGGCTGCACCTCAAATCCTGTGCTCAGTTCTGTGCCCCTCACTACAAGAAAGACATTGAGGTGCTGGAACAAGGTCAGAAAAAAGGAAACAAAGCTGAAGGGTCTGGAGCTGCTGAGCGGACTGGGGTTGCTTCATCTGGAGAAAATGCAGCTCGAGGGGAACTTACGACTCTCTACAACTACTTAAAAGGAGGTTGTAGTAAAGTGTCTCTTCTCCTAATTAAGGACTGATAGGGCAAGAGGTAACAGCCTCAAGCTGCACCAGGAGAGGTTTACGTTGGATATTAGAAAAAAAATCCTTCACCAGAAGGGTGGTCAGGCACTAGAACAGGCTGCCTGGGGAATCAAGTGGTTGAGTCACCACCCCTGGAGATATTTGAAAGCCATGCAAATGAGGCCCTTAGTGATAAGGTTTACCAGTGAACTTGGCAGCCTTGGGCTTGCTGATCTTACACGTCTTTTCCAACCTAAACGATTCTATGACTGGGGTGAAGCCCACGGCAGAGCCCTGGGCTTGCAGGCAGGAGCACCCTGTCGGGAAGCCCAGTCTAGGGGTACCTCACCTCCTCCGCCGTCCAGAAGGAGGCCTCGGCCTTCTTGTACATCTGCCAGATGTCGTGGTACTGGATGGGGAAGATGACGAAGCGGCGGGGGTTGTCCCGCAGCAGCGGCTCCTCCTGCTCCTCCGCGCCCCGCGGCACCTGGAGCAGCAGACAGCGGCTGAGGGGGCGCCAGGATTTGGCGGGAAACTGAGGGATGGCAGCTGGCGGTAACGGGGGGAGCGACGGGAGATACCCATGGGGGAGACGGGGGCACCGCAACACGCGGCGGGGACGATGGGGCACGGGGGTAGGGGGAGATGGCGAGATCACCCATGGGAGACAGTACAGCAAAGCGGGGGTGACATGAGCCGCCAGGAAAGGGGAGACGGGAGAAAGGCCCGGGCTTTCCGCACTCACCGGCTTCCCATCGCCCTCGTGGAAGATCTTGCGGGCCGCCTTGCTGGCCAGGATGCGGGTGCTGCTGAACACGGGGGGCTGCGGGGAGAGAGCGGCATGGTGAGAGCGCTGCTGCGGCCCCGGGCAGGGAGCGGGAAGAAGGGCTGACGCTCACCGTGTTCTCTTTGTCTCTCAGCGATAGGTTCTTCATGGGTGACAGGCCCTTCATGGGCGAGCGGCGGGGCTGGTCGCTGCGGGCAGCGAGCGGTGCGCGGGAGGACAGCATAGCGGCGGCAGCGGCAGATCAAGCGGTGAGAGCTCAGAGCCCCGCGCCGCCCCCTTATAACCGCTTCGAACTTGGCGCCAGAACGCGCCGCCGGCCACTCGCTGCCTGCGCCGCGCCCGCCACCGCCCGCCCCCCCGCTCCCATTGGCTGGCGCCACGGCCGTGGCCCGGCCTTCCATTGTGGAGGCGGCGGCGAGAGGGTAGGACCCGCCCTCCGCTTTGGCGCCAGAGGAGGGGGGGTGGGAAAGGCGGGAGAGCGAAAAGGCCACGCCCCCTCCCACGCTCCCCGGCTTGGCGCGGACTTCGGCGGTGGGCATTAGCCCCGGGGAAAGGGGGGTGCTGCTCTGAGCACTGGCTGCGTGCGCGGTGTCTCGTAGTCAGGGCGTTAGCTGAGGGTCCTGTGTGTTACACCTGGCTCTGAGAGGTTCGGGGTCCTATAGGAAACCGGAAAACTTGTTTCCGGATACGGGATGGCCATAATCTGCGTTTAAGGTAAAGATCTGGAAATGCCACGGTGCCTCCACCCGTCTTGTTCTCCCCGTCCCTTTTGTGGTCCCTCCTACATACCGATGCATTTTCACTTTCAACACTGATTCCTGCATTTGGTGGCAGAAATCGGCTTCCTGGAGAAACTGACTCCTTGTACCACCTGGTCCCATGTTCTAGATAAACAGCACAAGAAAGAACACAGGTATGAAGAAGAGGTGAATACTCATCTTTAAAAAATCAGTGTTATTTTCTATTCATTAAATTCCCTTTATTTGAACAACAGCGTTTCCCTCATCCAGCTCTGCAAAGGATCTGCTTCTGTCAACCGAAAGTGTCTACCCTGAAGCAATTTTAATGAAACCAGGAGCTCAGTGAGACTCAGAGGGACTTCTATGTAGGACGAATGCACAATGTTCTTGAATGATGCTAATTGGTCACTGTCATCTGAGCTCAAGCTCCAAGGAACTGGTACTAGTAGCTACATGGCCTCTGACAATCTGAATTCATTAATTTCAGCAGGGCAGTATAACAGTCAGAAATTTGGGTCTGAGCTCTCCTCAGCTGGGATGTATCAGAAATGGCGAGCAGGGAGATCAGGCTTGTGGTACTTATTGGTCATATTTAGTACATCAGGCTGATGCAGGCACCCACCCAGGAGACATTCTGTGGGGCATTCTGTAGCAGCCCACTATACAAATCTAATATACATCTCCATCCCAGCAGAGTGAGCACTGCAAAACCCTGTCCTAGCAGGCAGCCTGGACAGGCATGGACACTCTTGCTGTGTTCCAGGAAAGCAGGTCCCAAGGGCAGGCATGTGGTGCAGCTCACCAGCACCCACATAGCACCCTACTATCTCTTGCTACCTCTACAGTGGCTGGGGGGGGGGTGTGTGTGAAAGAGAGCTACGGCAGCACCCTCCCCACCTCAGCCAAACTCATCTGCCCTCCTGCCCCAATAAAGGACCCCAAAGCCATCAGCCCCCAAGCTGTGGTGCAACGGCTGTGCTATCACTGCAGCTCAGCCACTCTTCTCAGAAGCCTATGGCAAAGGATCAAAGCCCTGCCCTGAGGACAGTGGCTCTGCAGAGAGAGGAAACACAAGAGAACACAGAAAGGGCCTGAGAGGAAGCACATTGCATCTCTGTGCTACTGTAGCTGCAGCAAAATGGTATTTAGGAATGAGTGTCTACACAATATTTTCCTGTTACAGCAGTTTAACCCCAGTATATTTGTTCCTCAAGGCACATCCCCAAGGTTTACATGCTGTGCACATTACTTAGCTGTGTACCCACTGGTGGTGTCGTGGAGGAAAGCAAGCATAAGGAGTCATCTCCCCTTCACATACATCCTCCTCCATTATGCAGCTGCATTTTGGGACCATCATTTTCAAACCAGCTCTGTGGCCAGTGCTGGGTCCTTGTTTCAAAGTGCCAGTGCTCAGCATCACAGTGGGGGATGTTAGCTGGCTCGTGCCCTCTCTTTGGTTTTGTAAAGTATGCTCTGCTCTTCTGACTTCTGGCCCAGAGTGCAGTACTGTGTGTTTAAAACACACAACACCCAAAAATTTTAATTAGCTTCATGCCTTCTTCTTTGCAGGAATTTAGGCACTCAGAAAGGCAGAAGTAAAAGCACCCTGGGGCAGTGGGGCCAGGCGGTATGGGATGTTGTATAACTGTGCAGTTCACACAGGTCCCCCACAACACTGCTCCCCCTGAGTGGCCTCAGCACCCACATTTGTTCAGGCCTGGCACATCTCATTAGCCTCATATGAAGCTCAGCAGCAGCCACTGCTGTTGTGGGATCCAGCATGGCAAAGCCCTTTCCCACAGGCACAGCTTATAGCCCCCAGACCTCACATCCCCATCACATATCTGCTTCATCATGATGCGTACTGCCTTAGCTTTCAGTTGACCTACATGATGTCATTAGGTAACACTCAGGGCTGGGTCTTTCTTGCTCAGATGATTGGTTTTCTTCCATTTCAATGCAGATTGCCTACAGGACAGACAGTTTTGCTGACTGCCAAGTTGCTGACTGCCTCTCACTGCTGGTCTAACTGATGAAAGCTGGTGAAGAAAACTCCATAGCAGACATGGGCTGACTCATCACCAGCTGAGGACACAGCGTTTACTGATGGTTTTCCCCTGATTTGAGGAGGGTGATTTGTTTTCATGGCTGTGCCAAATCCTGAAATCCTCACTGACTGCTCAATCTGTCAGGGCTGATATTTGTACAGAGCATCATGCTGAAGGATCCCTGCTTAGGCCTGCAAATGACAGAGCTGGAGTTCCAGCACGACAAATAGAAATCTAAATACTCTACATGTAAGCTGAGGCAGGGTAGGTGAGCAGGAGGAGGCCATCAGCCAATACTGCCAAGATGACAAGCGGTGGTCTCAATGCCCACCAACAGGTTTGTAGGTGGCCCTCAGCATTTCCTCGTGCACTCACCCAGCTGTGCTGATGAGAAGGATGTTCCACATCTCCCCGCAACCAATTTGAGCTGTAAGGTCTTAGATGAAAACTTCAGTGGTTTGAATGAGAGTATTGCTCAAATAGCTTGCCTCCCTGTTTAGAGATGGTTGCCCTCCACCCACTGCAGGGAGACTGCAGAAACTGAGCGGCAGGGCTCTGCCTCTTGAGCCATGGCACTTTGACTGTTTCACTGAGAAATCTAGAGCAGAACAAAATAAGTCTTAGTTTGATTGTAGCTGAATATCACATGTGCTCATGCAGCCCACTAATGTGTAGGTCTGAGAGCACCCTCATTAGTAGCCTGATTCCCTGATGACTGCCCTTTATGGAGGTAATGAATGGCTGTTGAAAACCAAAGCACTCATATGCTTAGCATCCCCACTGTCTTCACTTGTTTAAAACCATGTTTCTTGCCTATTCAAGGCCCTCATCCACCATTTACAACTCTCAGGACAAAGTCTGCAGGTAGTATATGACCACATATGGGGTTATAATGGTGCAACTGCACATGTTGCTCCCTTGCTGCTTGTGAAGCTGGGCAGAGTGTTGCAGACACAGACCCAGCACTGCATTCATATGTGTGCTCAAGGATTGTCACCCTTTCTGGTAGCATCACCTTCTTATTTCCTGCAGTAGAAGGTGGCAATGACACCAGCAGGAGACTTTCGGCTCACCACTGACTTGCTGAAGCAGGTTTTGGTCTCAGCTCCTGTGCTTTGATCATGGAGACTGTGGCTGATCTCTTGCCAGACATGGAAATTTACAGGTCACTCCTGCTCTAGCAGCCTGTCAATCACCATGGAGGAATAGTGAACTTCCCTCAGGGTTACATGCCTCAGCACTTACTCACCTGAAGGAAGGCAGACCCAGGTCCCTCATTTCTGGGCAGGCTCATGTTGTTTATGTGGAGCAGGGCTCTTGCACAGCAGTGTTTCTGATGCATCTCACTCACTGCTACCCTGCACAGGAAGCAGTCTGAGCCATATTTTCCCTCTTGCTCCAGAAAACAAGCTTGCCATGTTAGCAAAGCAGCTAGGATGTACTTCTGAATGGTTTCCAAGAAAACCAGCCTCAAACCATGAAAGTCAATAACTGAGGAGACAAAGGCAGGATGGCAAATGATTTTTCTTAACTGGGTCAGTAGCGGGCAGCTTGGTTATCAGCCAAACCTTACTCATCTGCAGGGAAGTCCAGGGCTTACAGACCATAGGTACCCTCATCCCTGCTGTGTCTGCTCCCAATGACCTTTTCTTCCCCAGCAGAGACTTTTTTTCCCCTGGAAGATGCAGATTATCTTCAACAAAGTGAAGGCTTTCTGCTGTAAGCTGCCACCCCTACCCTAAGACATCACCTAGACAAGATTGTCTTGAAAGAATCCTGCCTCTTGTCTTTGGGATAGTACAGCATTTTGGCCCTGTTCTGCTCCTGGTGCCCATGACATCTGCACCTTTCCAGCAGGACAGAGAAAACAGGGACATTGACCATTGCACATTTTTCTGGTGGCATCTGCTGGACACTTCCCTGAAGAGCATGAGAAGATTCAGTATTTGTCAGGGTTCAATTGCAATTATGTCCAAAATGGGACTGGAGAAAAGCAGGCTCCTTCTATGGCAAGTCCTGTTGCTCTGCCAAGGCAAATTTCAGTGTGGGGTCTAGCAGTGGCCCCATTGTGATAGGACAAGGTGCAAGGGACTGTTTACCTGCTGAGTCACTGTGCACAAACAGCAGTAGGAAAGATCCCAAAAAACATTCAGATAAGTGAAAGATGAGAGATGCATACACCTATGTATGAAGGCAGAAATTGACCCTAGGAATTGTAATCAGGAATAGAAAGAGGTAAAATGGAAATTAGAAAGATAGTGATGAGTGTCTGCAGCACTCAGGGGACCATGAAGACACAGAAAAGTGGATTTACATTGCACTTGCATTCAAAGAGATAACCAGATGTGGGTGAATTGATGCAGGTCTGATATTAAATGACATAGAGGCCTGTATGGGGATATAAGAGACAAACAAAGATTGGCAGTACAGTCACGCTGATCAAAATCCCTTGCTTTATAAGGGCGCATTTGATTTACTGCTTCGTGACATTGAGAGGATTAAAACTGGTTAACTTATAGACTGTAGAAAGCCATTGTAGGGGCATATCATTACCAGCTCAGTGTCCTGAGATTGTCTGCAAAGTTTCCACATGGTAGATGTGGTGGGTGGTGAATAAAGAGTGTAAAAGTGGCCTGTCTCACTCTGTCCTTGGTATTAATGAGCCTATATGCAAAATCATGCACCAGGGAAGAAAACTGACAACCATGCTTATGTAATGCTGGACTGCCCCTGCAGAGAGGGACTCCTGGGGAATGATACGGCTCCATCAGCAGCCTCCCAGGCTAACCCATGGTCATGGGGCAAACCAGGTCCTCTGCTCTGCAGGCAGAGGGATTGCAGCTGCTTTCCACCTGTATCATGTGGGAGAGCATCTGTGGGGCAGCCCCAGGGTGCTCTGTTCAAGATTCAGCCAACCAAAGGGAGGTGTTTGCCCATGGGTGGGATGTGTAGGCACTGAAGGTACCTGGGACATCCTAAAGCATCCCACCTGCCCTCACTGTTCACTAAAGATCCTTCACCCCTGCCATGTCACCCCTGCCAGCCACAGGTCTCAGCCCCCTGGAGCCTTTCAGATGGCACCAATGTCCACGTTTAGGCAACTGCAATATCTAAATGCCTTCTCGTTCTCTCAAACCAAACCCACTCACTGTGCCCAGTGCCAGCAAAAAAGGGTTGAAAGGGTGTTGACTACATGGAGCACTTCAGAAAACAGCCCCACGGTAGAATGGAGACTGTTTTTTCTAAGAAACCCATCTTGGAAAAAGCTGTCCTCTTTAGTGCACTGAACCAGCTTTCCTGGGGACACCACAGATTCCTCAATACCCGGTCATGATTTCAAGGCTTCATGTGACAGTTTTATTCAGTCACATTACAATTTCCTCAGCAGTTACTGGCAAGTTTTGATGAGGGTAAAAGGATTAGGATAGATTATTTTATTAGTCCTTTAGTCTGGCATCAATTAAGATGCTCTTTCATTTCATGGCATGCTCAAGGGCACACCAGGAGCTTATTTCCCCCCAGCTGTGCCTGTTGGCATACCCAACTGAAGAAAGTGTGTGTGTGGGAAATCGTCAAGATAAGAGTTTAACAGTGAAAACATCAATAAACCAATCACTGATATTTTGTTGCAGTAGAACAAGCGTGTCTCACATAACTTCAGCAGAAAAGATGGTAGATAGATGATAGATAGATAGATAGATAGATAGATAGATAGATAGATAGATAGATAGATAGATAGATAGATAGATAGATAGATAGATAGATAGGCAGGCCAGGAAACAGTGCTTATTAGCCAGCAGAGACCCGCTGTACCTACTCCACCACATCTTGCTGCATGTTCCATTTGGGGGTTCAGTGACCTCTAGCGTTTTTAGTGAAGCTGAGACATAAATAATTCCTTTACAGGGGACAGCATTTCCCATACTCCTTTCCTCTAAAACCCATGAACAGATCCACTCTCCCCTCCTTTCCCACACCAGCCCTTGGGGAAGAAGAGGGATTATTGTATTCAGTTAACAGGTACGTTTCTGGAACTGAATTATTACAGGTGTTTCCTTCCTAGCAGGAGCTGGGAAAGTTTCCACTGTGTAAGCATTCTACATCAATCACAGATGGATACAGCAAGGCGTTATATGACTGTTCGTTACCTACACTGTGTTATACTCCTACACTCAGGTTTCCGTTCACCTCCTCCCCTTTCCCCCAAAGGCCTTGCTAGCCAAGCTGAGCTGACTTCAGCTGCACCAGCTGCAAACAGGCACTCCTGCTGCAGCCTTTCTCTCCCCTCTGGAACATCGGGATGCTCGTATATATTAAAACATGGTGGCCTGGGGTTTCTCAGCTTGTCCCTTCACAGGTAATTGCGGGAGAAGGAAATATCTCGGATCACAGTAGCACACCAAGCAGAAGTCTTTGCTGACATCTCTGCCTTTTCTACCTCCTGCAAGATCAGCCTGTCTCGTGTCTTCACAGAGCACTACTGCTAGGCCTTTGCTCTTCTGATCATGTTTTGAGTCCATCCCTGCAGTCCTAACCCTTATTTTCCTCACCCAAAACATGCAATACTGCAATACTGCAGACAGGTGTTCGCTAGGGTACATAGGAAGGCATATGACAGGAGGTTCTGGGACACCGGTCCTGTTCTACAGGTGACATGTGGGGGCAGGGCAGGGGATCAGTAGCTTCCTTCCCAAGCAAATCCCTGTTATCACACTCATTACTGCGTGGGAGATAAGAAGACAGTGAAGGAAAGCAAAAAAACGCCCATAGAGATAAAATATCCTGGGAGCCAGAGCTCAGCCAGTTTCCTGTGGGGCTGAACCTGCTGGAAGAGGGTGCCTGCCTCAGTGAGACCAAGCATGGAGACACACATAGCTCATGGAGCTCTGACACAGGGCATGGGACTGCTGAGAGTGAGGGTCCCTCTATCCCACCGCTGCCATGATGCTGTACCCCAGCACAATCAATCGCCACTCACCCTCAGCCTGGTTATATCTTGTATGTTCAAAGCCATCCACCTGGCACATGTGGAGAAAAAGGCACTGGTCATGCCCCATGTGCCCCATCATACTGCTTCTACAAAACATCTGTCGATACCCTGCACGTCATCTATAGCAATAACCTCAAAGCCCAGAGAAAGATGC
Source organism: Pezoporus wallicus (assembly GCF_028554395.1). Taxonomy (NCBI): domain Eukaryota; kingdom Metazoa; phylum Chordata; class Aves; order Psittaciformes; family Psittacidae; genus Pezoporus; species Pezoporus wallicus. The sequence continues at coordinate 5,776,142 of NW_026642654.1, forward strand.
GCCCTGGGAAGAAAGCAGAAGGAATTCATTCCATCACCAGTTTCCCAGGTCTCTTCCATCACGAGGAATTAGTTAACCACTAAACAAAAGCATATTCACACAGGCATTTAAACAACAAGAGGAATGGTCTTCACCAGATGAGAGAAAAGAGCAGGCCCTTGTCTCCCACAGTAGTGCTAGTGATTAGGGAAATACACATTAGCTTCTGGCAAAGCACTTCCTGCTCCCACTGTTCCCAGGAGGAAAATGTGCCTTTTCCTAATGTGCTGACACTGCTTGCATATGGAAGCTGTAATGAAAACATGATGTCGGTCAGTGTGTCCTCTCTTGCGTTGCTAGAAGGGAATCAGCTTTTCTCGTCCAGCTATTTGTCAATTCAGATGTGTATGCTCTGCTCCTGGAAGCAGAGCTTGGGTTGTGCCGGTAGCACAGCTCTGTCAATGCACATCTGCACTGCAGCATATGCTGGGGGCTTTGGAGGTGGCTCACGTCAGTGGGCAGGAGTCTGCTGCTGAGTCTGTTCTCAGCCTCTCCTTGTCAATTGGCTCAGCATTAAAAAAGACATCTTCAATTTGCATCACCCCAAAATGCATCAAGCCAGCATCTTCTCCAGTGTGTTACCTCCAGGGATCATGAGGAACATAGTCCATAACCTCACAGGACCCACAGCTGCTTCATTTTCCAAGTCAGCTCAACTGACTGCAGCCACAAATCTTGCAAAGTTTTGTTAAACCGGGAGGAAAGCTTTACTGAGCTTGCCTGGCAAGCACAGGAGGAGCAGCCATGGCTCAGGAGAAGTTTATTACCTCTCTGTGGTGCTAAGCTGGCCCTGCTCCCATTTACTGCAGAGGGATGTGAACAGCTATCATCTGCTCTGATGAGGCAGAACAGAAATACAGCAAACCCAGACATATTTAACAGCTGGTCAGTTACACAATTACCTGACGATGTAAGGAGTAACTACCACCCTGCTATCCCACCAAAACAAGCATTTGGCTGCCTGCCTTGATTATGGTCCAGCCCTTAAGGAGCACAGCACAGCCATTGCTCTTACTCAGCCTCCACAGGCAGCTGGGGCTTTTGATCCTAATTTCATGGGGTGAGCCCAGATTTCAGCAGGTGACCAACAGTCCCCCTGCAAGCTACATCTCAGGGGTGGAGGTGGGAGCTGGAAACAAGGCATCACTATCTTCCAGAGACAATGAGGTGAATGTGGTCATCTCTAGAAAATGCTACAAAGCATTTTCAGGGCTCTTTGAAAAGCCTCCCACAACAGCAGAACCCCAAACCAATGAGGAAATACAGCCCAAAACTTGGTACAGCACAACGTCCACGGGTAGGAGAGCAAAGAAACCTCCCCCATCAGGTACTCCTGACATGGTTGTTACTCTCTGTCCCCTTTTCCCTCTGTGAAGTGCAGGACTGCCATAAATCCACTATGGACTTAGATGCCACCATTGCTGCTACATGAGGGTGTTATACGCAGCCCAGCGGGAGTCTGGAGAACCAGTATCTCCTAGCAGGTATCTTAGTCCCTTACTCCTCATTCGGCGTCCTGCAGGTTTCCTTATCTGCTTGCAGAGTTGTGAGGGATATCGTGTCCCTGCAAAAGCCAGGCAGCTATGGTGCAAGTGCTTGGCCAAACACTGGCCTCCTGCCTCTGTTTTCATGGAGATGGCTTTGTTTGAACAAGGACCACAAGACTCAGCTAAGACCTGCTCACAACCCCCGGAAAACTGTCACAGCTGTCATGAGATATAGGCACATCACCCCCCTCGCTATTAATTAAGCCAGCTAAATTTAGGGCAGGGGCTAAAAGCAGCCCTGGATCCTGCTGATGTGGCAGGAGGAGGGATGCACTTCTCCACTGCATGAGTGATGCTCTGCTTGCAAGCAGTGTGTGTGTGCACACCACAAAACCCATGTTGGGCATGCAAACCTCTGAGCTACTTCTGAAGTCTCAGGTGAATGCCTCATGAGCAGGTAATCCTGTACCCAGCACCGCTGGGGAGCTCTGGCACAGACCTCAAGTTGCTTGCCAGGGCTGGCAAACAATCTTGCAAGTGGAAAGCCTGATCGTCCATCTCCTGCCACCTCCCAGGCTGCAGCCACAATATCCTTGAGGGGTTACCAAGGGGGACAGCCTTCAAAAATAGGTGGCCACAGCCAAACCACCCACCCAAAGTCAGTCAGCAGTGGTGTTAGCTCCCAGGGGACCAGGACCTGGTGGGGAGCGCAGAGTCATGCAAAAGGAGTGTCGTGGTTTAAACCCAGTCAGGTAACTCGTTCACTCACTCTCCCCCTTCTTTCCCTCCCCCTACTCCCGGAGGGACGGAGAGGAGAATTGAAAAGAATGCAACTCCCACGGGTTGAGATAAGAACAGTTTAGTAACTAAGGTGTAACACAAATCACTACTGCTACCACCAATGATAATAATGATGGAGGAAATAACAAGGGAAGAGAATACAACACCTCACCACCAGCCAACTGATAACTCGCCCGACCAAGCTCTGGCCGGTACCTCCTCCAACCCTGCAGTCTCCCAGCCCTTCTGGCTAACTCCCAGTTACATCCTGGGCATGACATGCTGTGGTATGGAATAGCTCTTTGGTCAGTTTGGGTCAGGTGTCCTGTCTCTGCTTCCTCCCGGCTTCCCCTCCTCCCTGGCAGAGCATGAGGCTCACAAAGTCCTTGGCCAAACCAAAACATCATTGTTATCAGCTCTGTTCCCAAGCCGAAAGTCAAAACACTGCACTGCATCAGCTACCAAGAAGGAGAAAAATGACTGCTACTGCTGAACCCAGGACAAGGAGGTGCTGCTGAGCTAGGCATCCCTCTCCATCCCTTCTTTTGAGCTCCTGGGTCTGATCCGGCTCCGTGTCAGGGATAGTGCTGGCCATAGCCTACCCTGGGTACCATCGGTGACATGTTCTGGTGGTGAATACAGGGTTTCCCAGACATGTGCCACTGTTACAGTCAGGTTTTCATCCTCCCTCAGTGGCTGACACTGTCTGAAGCAGAACCCAGTTTCCACATACATCTGTGTTTTGAACTGTGTAGTGCTGGAGATGAAATCACTGATGGCTCACCCCTGCGGTCTGCTCCTTACTCTGAAAGGTCTTTAGATGTTCACTCTTTGAGAGGTGCTTATAAAAATCACCATATACAGAAAACAGTGTCTTCTGTCACCAAACTGGACAAACATTTCCCTGTTCTGTTATCTCCTTTCCACAGGCACCCAGAAGCAACATTCTACAAGCTCATATTTAGATAGCTTCTTCTCACTGCTTGCTCCAGCCAGTTCAATCTGTTATAGTGTCGTACAACTAGTCATGGTTGATTTACATTTAACACTGTAAAACATAAAAATACTCCTGACACTGGGCTGAGAGGCAGAAAATACGTGGTGAAGTTGGTGGGTTTTTCTTAGGTTGTTTTGACCTAAAGCCAAATTAGCCTCTAGGCAGTGAGCTAGGAAAAACAAGTTTCTAATCCAGAAAAGCTCTCTGGTCTCTATTAAGCAGTAAATGGCTGTGTTTTATTCACCAGGGGGAGGGCAGAGGGTCTTCCACTCATCCTTTCAAGATTATTATTATTATTACTTAAAATGTCTTCAGAAGTCTGGTTTTGAGTCTAATCCACATTAAAAAAGAGCTGGGGGAAAGCTTTGGTGAGCTAACAGAAGCTTAATTTCAAACTTAAATAACCTCTTCAAGGGAAGTTCAGCTGGAAATAGCGTAAAAACAAATCATTTAAGGGTTAAGAGACTTATCATTTATGATAAGACAAAAATTAAGTACAATGAGACTCCAAGAGAGCAACAGCTTTCTTATAGATGCCTGTACCCAATATACAAAACTAACAGGAATAAGCCACCATACAACTGTTTTAAAAGCCCAGACTTTTCCTTTTGTTTTCCCATTTTTTAAATAAAGATGGATAAAAAAGCAATAGAAATCTCCAATTAGATGCTTGTGGATACCAGCTTGTGTTGGTAGCACAATGTAGATTTCTATGACGTTGTTTCATGGCGATCAAGTGTTTAAAATAGAGGCTATAAAACAGCCATGTCTGAAATTTCTATAGAAATCTGCATGCTCTAAAAGAAGCTAAAGAAAGCAATGCAGTTAAGTAACATGTCGAAGTGCTGTGAAGTTCTCATGTCTCTCCAGATGATATACCAAATCCGACTTGAAAAAGGGCTTTGTTCCCCTGATGTCTTAAAATGACAGTTTAAGGATACACCTGTAACAGCAGCACACTCTAGAAGTCATTGCATGATTCTTGTAGCTAACAAAATGAAGGTAACTTTGGTACAATATTAAAGCAATCAGTGTTAATGGATTACAGGATTTGTAAGCAATCCTGCTGCAGAGGCATCCAAAGCACTGCAGGAATGCAGTGGTGTTCCCCAGCATGGACCTGGAGTCTCAGTCTAGGACTCCTCAGGAGGTGACAGATCATTCAGATTAGGGCCTTATTTGGTTTGCTCTTGCAATGGAGAGCTAAAAACACTGCAAAAAGCAGGCAGAGACAGTGGCTGAGACTGTAAGTGTATCTCTTAGCTCAAGCATCCAGGCACCATGCCACACCACAGAGTAACCCAGGGATGAGAAAGCTACTCTCAGACTGGTAGAGGAGGTATCACCATTCAGACACATAAGGATGGACACACAAGCACAGCAGGGCCTGGTGCTTGGGATATTCTGCCTGCACTTCAGGCAATGTGGTCTGGCACACGTGTATCCCCCAGGCATCAACATCAGGATGTGGATGTTCCCTAGAGCACTGCATGTCCAAGAGCTGCACAACTCAAGTGTCTTCAGTGGACACAGCAGGACCCACTCTGCCGCATACTGTAAACAGAGCACATACCTAAAAGAAAGAAAGATAAATTCAGTCACAGAGCAGGTCAACAGCAGAATAAAGAATAAAACCCAATCTTCTCACCCCAAGGCCAGAGACCCACCACTAGTGGTTTCCACTGCATAGACTCCAAGAGCCTCTGTACTACTCCAATTCAAAAATCAAATAAACCTACAACAACAGGCTGAGGCTCCCACCTCTAAGACAAACATCCATTGGGACCCCTCAGATCTAAAGCATGCATGAAGATCTGCTACATTCAACCAAATCGCTGCCAACTGTTGAGCAAAGGCTTTTACCAGTGCCATGGACTGACTCAGCTAAAAGCAGAATGGCATTAGACTGGGAAATGCACCACTGTCAGCACAAAGTGAGTCCACGCACAGGTTTTTATAGCACACAATTTATTATTTCCATCCTTATTACACCAAGGTGTCAAACGAGATCCTGAAGATGAAACAGCAACAGTTAGTATGCTAATAGCTACACTCATTTTCAGCCCTGCACTCTTACTCCACAGCATACAAAACACTCAGACTTGGAAAGAAAGCAGCCTGCCTTGGCGTTAGCACCTTGCAATTAAATCCTCACCTTTCCATCTCTTGCTCGGAGCACTGTGTTACTAGAAACAGTGCAGCCCTGCCCTGGCTGCCCACTTTCCTCACATTTTCACTCTTCCAGCAGACTGAGACCACTTGGTTTGTGAGGCCCAGCGGTTAATAAATCCTTGCCTTGCTCTATGGGAAGCCATACCATGATAGCACAAAAACCCCATACATTGACACTGTTGTCTTATACACAAGCTTTGAAAGCTTTTCAGTTAAATCCGTTAACCGTGTGCATTTGGAGGAGACACAACTACTCTGCCTGTAACTACACCTGAGAGATACTGCAGAAATGCTGCTTCATAAACCACCGCCACTCCAGAGCTCCTTAAAGTCAGATTGCTATGTAGTCATTAAGGTGTACATTAATGTAGTCATTGCAAGCTAAGGGAAGTGAAGGCATGGCCTTTGCAACTGCAATTTTAAAGGAAAAAGTAACACCAAACTTTTAATGAAGTCTTTGCTAACTTCAAAACCCAAACCTACCCACACTATCAGGAGATGTAGCATTAAGCTCTTTTGGGATGTGGGAAGCACTTATACCAGCCCGCAAACCACCTCTGCGCTCTGTTTTGCCCTTTACAAAGAAGAGGTAACCACATCCACCCCAGCAAGGGCAGGGACTTGTAATTAACTGACAGTTACACAATGCTTCTGCAGGGAAACCACGTGTTTACAGTTTCATTTTGTAATAATCAGTGTCACAAACTACAGCAATGTCTCCAAGACTTTAATATTCAAACTGTGCGAGGGGCATTTCATAAAGCTCAGCAAAAAAATACCCTTGTTATTAAGCAACCTGTTAGTCCCACATAAGTAAGTCTGCGGTTATAGATGCCCTGACACGTTTCAGAAGAAGCAGGTAGTAGGCAGAAGTTTGGCTTGCTCATGACTCAGTGACATTAAATCAATTTGCTTCCACTAACTGTCTCCGATGCAGTGAGCACTACTCACCCCACAATTAAAAAAGGAAAAAAAAAGAAAAAGGAAAATCTATTTTATCTTCACTGAAAACAATCCCGGTTCAGGTGGCTATCTGAACACAGGAGTGGAAGAAAGACAAATGATTTGGTGCCTTCTGGCCTAAAACCAATACATTTTTCAGGTCTGGTCAACAGATAAATCCAAAGCTCTGCTGTTCATTGTGAGACCTGAGTGCTAACTGCAATCCCCTCTCACTGCAGTGCTTCCCTGACCCCAGGTCAAGAGATTGGTCTCAATCTGATCAAAAGAGCAGATGTGACAACAAGCTTCCATATGGTCTGCTAATGAAGGTCAATAAAGGCCTTCAGGAGATACATCTTTTGATATCTCCTGGACAAATCCATGTTTCCTCTGGATCACTGTCAGATGTTATATGAGTACTAATCCCTAGAAACACCTGAGGCACTTGACATCCTTCTGGGAATCTTCCTCTGTTTCAGAAACACAGACTTGACTGCAAGCACAGCTGAAGTGTTGCTGAGATTTCAGACCATCCTGGAGCTGGCCAAACATTGACAAGTGCCCCAGAGGCATAAAAGGAAGGCTTTTTGCAGGGATTATGCCCAGGTAGTACTGTACACAGATTTTTAAACTCAAGGACATCAAGGGTCATTTAAGGCCATGCCTGGCATCATGTTAATAAACAGCTCAGGCCTACAGAAAAGCTGAGTAATGGTCAAAGAAAATCATACATGAGATTAAAGGTAATGAGTACATAACGTGACAGATCCCTTAGTTTTATTTGAAATCACTTTTCTTTGCAGAGCACAGTACCCCCATCTCCCTTAGGTGGAAAAAGCTTTGTGGCAGTTGTCTGCTCCAGGCCCACGGCTATCACTGTGCAGGAAACCACACTTTTGTGGTCTCCTCCTATTGCCTCTCACTCCCACTCCAGCCATTTATTTGCCACCCTGACTTGCCCAGCCTTTGATGCAGCTCAGACATGCCGGCAGGCAGCCTGGGAAGAGGATCCTGTGCTCCTCATGCACACGCTGGTCTGTCCAGCTTCAGGACTGGGGGTCACAACCTGCCCCTTGCCCTTCCTCAGCAACACCACTAGGTCATGGCTTCAGTGTGCTCGCGAACACATCACATGGATGCTGTGAGAGAGCTAATAACTGGTGGTCATGTGAATGACTACTGGGAATGACCCTGAGCAAAGAACCTGGGGGTTTCAGTAGCCCACTTGGGGGAGAGGTTAAAAAGCAAGCATTACCATTTAGTTCAGTGGTTTCTGTGGGTCAGAAGCTGGGACATGTGTCAGCTTCCTCCCCTGTGCAGACAGGCTGCAGGCACACTAGCAAAATTATGCATTTCCCCTGAGGTGAAATTTGATTGCCCAAACACAGGCTGGTGTCAGTGCTCAGTCACAACACCCATGACTCTTCTCAGAGCTGCCCAGCAGCAGGACAAGAGGCAACAGCCACACACTGGAACAACAGAAACGAGCGAGTTTCCCAGAGAGGATGTAGAGTCTTCACCCCTGGAGATACTCAAAACTGGACAAGACCCTGAGCAGCCTGATCTATCTGACCCTGCACTGAGCAGAGGGTTGGACTAGAAATCCTTCCAGGTGTGACATCGCTATGGCATCTAAAATAGTTCTACGTTCCCATGTGGAGATTCAGTTGAACTGGAAATTCAGTAGGTTGCCATAGTCTCTGTTCCTCCATGAGCTGGAAAAGTGAAAACCTTCCTTGCCAGCAGTACCGATTTGCCTGTCTCTGTTCCCAGCCAAGCACCTCTGTGTCTCCAGATCTACCTTTCAGAGAAAATGCAGTCACTGAGTTTAGAAGAGCCAGCTCTTGGATCTGTGACCCATACTTTTGGGGAGATCAAGGGAGCTCTCCTTCCCTTTTGTAACCGCCCAGCAGCACAGAGGTGAAGGCAATGCCAATCCCTGTGATCCCAAGCCTTAGGCCTGCCTTCTGAAATAGCACAGCTCAACGTTGTTAACTGCACACTGAAAGGTATATTGTACATTAGCTACATGCTATACAGGTCGACTTTTTTATACAAGAAATGCTTTTAAAAACTTCCCCGCCATTAGCCTCTAGAATTGTGAAATACCAACAATTGTACAAGTTCTTTCAACTAGAATAATGCAAAGGCTTCCCCTCGAGGTAAAAGCACATGATTCTGCACATTAAAGCCAGGGCAGATGAAAGGAAGGCCTCTTCACAGCCCCTACTCCCAGCACAAGCAATCTGATCCTGTTCACTCTGCCCTTTGTAGATAAAGCCCTGGAATATCTTGCCCTGCCTCTCCCCCAGGGCCACCTGGCTGTGGTCCCCCCTCCACCCCACCTGAGAGATGCTCTATCACAGGCCAGCTTCAGAGATTTTGTTCCAAACCTGCCACATCCCTGTGGCTTTCTAGGAGACACAGGTTTGCTAGCACCAAGATAGGTCACACATACTATGAAGGGACCAGGCAGGATCCCATTACAGCCACCCAGTGAGTTATTTCATGGCCTGAGCCATTAAACTTCACATTACCCAAGTGTGTGCTCTTAACCAACGTCATCTGAGAGACATGGCCTCAACTCAAGCCTGAAGTCAGCACAGAGGGAGAGTTAAGCACAGCCTGTCAGCACCCATAACTCAGATGTGTGTCTGAATACCAGGTCACTTTTATTGCCTGCTGGTAAAGCATTAACCTCAGCGATTTTCTTCCTCCTCCAGTTCAACTGCATCTATATGTGGTGGTCTCTCTCTGTTAGGCTTCTCTGAATAAACAGGGCTTGGCCCTAGCTCCATAAAGCTGAGTATCAGGAGTCCAAGTTTGGTGGTGATAAAGGCCCAAGGCTGGAGGCCAACAAACCTAACTGTCTCAACCCACAGCAGTTTGCCTTTGTCTTTGGACCCTCATCACCTCATCTGCAGGGCTCCAGGCTTTCAGGCTGAAGGTATGAGAGGAGAGACATGCCTGGTCAGATGTAATAGCTTAGCTTGGCAAAGAGGACCAACAATCCCTCAAGTCACTGCTGCCTTTTGCTCTCTGGACAAAGCATCACGTCTGCACTGAGTGGGCAGCCAGGATATGCTCCCACAACCTGTTGCCTTCTCCCAGGCTGGGACAGGGCAAAAGCAGCAGGAAAACTGGGTGATGCCAGGCAGCAAATCAGCTTCTGGCATAGGAAGCCGGGCATGGTGTCACCTGCCTGCTCACCTACACTCTGCCTGGTGTCACCCCAGGCATAGGCAATCTGCTGAAGCCCAGCCCAGCAACCCTACTGCACATTTGACTCTGCTGAAGTCTGGGACACAGTGCCTTGCTTAGCTGAAATCCCATACCCTGTAGTTCCATGGGGATGCTAGGCTTTCTGGGGTCAGCCAGTCTTCACAAATTTCAACCTTGTCCACAAAGAGGATGAGAACCAGTATCACAAAACTGGAACAAGCACAAAGCTTGGAAGGGGAGGTTCATCTCTTGCTGATTAGCTTCATAGACGCAGACGATCTCTGCAGAACCCTTCTGCTTCCCTGCACCCTTGTGTTTACCCAACAGAGTTAGAAGCAGCCATCTCTAAAGGCAATCCACAAAGTTCTACCTCCAGTATGAGGACAAAGAGAGGAGAAGGACATGGCTGGGGAGCCACAGCAGGAAGTCCAGCAGGGCTCTCCAGAAGGGCAACTCACCTGGGATGGGGCAGGGGTGTGAGGTCCACAGGGCATCCCTGCTTGGAGAGACAGCAGGGTCGGAAGTCACAGTGGGATGAGCCAGGAGAAACCAGGCTTGAAACAAGGAAGCTGGACCAAACTAAAGGATCCAAGTGGGGCCAGGGTTGGTATTCATACTACCTATGAGGTGTGAACACCAATAGAGCCTGAAGTTTGAGTCGTATACTGCTGCTGGGAGATATGTACTACCAGGCAGATACCAGCTCATCTGCATGGTTCTGTGCCTCACCTGCAGGATGCCCAAGAGCATCCCTCCTCTGTCGCAGCTGACTGGCTTTTTGGCCTTCCTCCTCATATGGCCGCAGTTTGAGCCTCGCACAGGGACTCAACAGAAAGGGCTTGTCTTGTCAGCACGCAAGCTGCTCACACGGGACATGCCGTCATCCTCCAGCTGAGCCACAGCTGCCTCTCCAGTACATAGAGACGCTCAGCCTGAGCCAGCTGCAGCTGCTGCTGGTGGAAGTGCTCCCATGGCATGAGTCCTCTGAGGTCCCAAAGGAAAGACCATAGGAAGACAGCACGGTGAGACACACAAAATGTAACTCTTCACTCGTCTGGGCCTTTGTTCTCATGTTTTTGAACAGAGCAGAGCCCTTCCCTTAACATGTGGGAAGCAGGGAGAAAATAAGTTTTTACTGACAATGCTTAGGGTGCAGTAAAATCCAAGACGTGTTGAAAGGACACTCCTAAAAAAGATGCTTTTATATTTAAACATCTGTTCTCAGCAGGTTTGCAAATTAGATGAGTCAAACTCCAGCCCTGGGCCAAAGCCCAGCTCTGCTAATTACGTAGGGGCAACCTCCATCCCTCCTCTAGCTGTGGTTTCCTCATTGTGTCCTGGTCCCATTCTGCTGTAGGATGGCTCTTCAGCAAGGGAACTGGTCTCCTCTGCTGTGAAGAACTCACCTTTCCAGCTCATCTCAGACAAAGGGATGCTCAGCACGATGCAGCACCTTGAGCAACAATAGAGATGAAGGAGGCTTGGGAGCTCCTAACCATCACATTCCAACTCAGCCTCTTGGACCTTTCCTCTCTGTGTCTCACTGGCCTCTCCTGCAACTATTTTTCTTGTGGCAGCAAAGCCAATTCCCTCCTCTGCTCCCCATTTGGGTACCCAAGATGTGCTCTGTTCTCAAGGCCAGCTTTTTCTGTGTGCTGCACTTCACAGCTCATCAGGTCAGGACATAAAGTCTCAGCATCAAAGCAAAGGCCTGGAGAACTGTCAGAATTAGAAATAAATTTTGCAGTTGGGTTAGAATTGCAGAAAACCCCAAGTGAAGATGGCATCTGGAAAAAGATTTGAAAGCCAGGCGATAGAGGCTGGCTCTGCTTTGAGCAATGTGCCTTTGCTACACACAAGTTAATGATAGAAAGGCAGATTAATAAATAAACTTGTTCACTGAAGGGTAGCGCCAGTCCAGCAGTTTGCAGAGGGAAAGATAAAGGTTCTCCCACATGCTCCATAGAGACCAAATCTTATTATTTTCTTCTTAGAGCATGGCAAAAGCTGCCTAAGATAGTTTGAAATCTGCACAAACTCCTAATGAGCTTTCACTGGGCTGCTTCTAACAAACCCACAGTAGAAATCTGTACCAAGATCTCCAGGCTTTCTCCAAACTTGCCAGTATGTCCTTCCCCATGACCATCAAGCAGTGCCTGTGCCACAGTGGGGGACAGCTGGGAAGATGCAGCACCTCTCCATGCTGCACCCCAGGGAAGTGGGTACCCCACAGAGGCCTTAGGATGCCTGGACAGCACAGGAGGAACCACCCTTTTAGTCCGTGAGCAAAAGGGTGAGATTCTTTCTGACATGATGTGTTTCACCTGTAACTTTTAATCCTTTTTGTGGTTAATATAGATGACCACAAAAAATCCCATAGTTTTCCAGAGCTCTCACACCAAGGGGCTGTATCTATCTTTACAGAAGACTTGCTGAAAATACTGTAAGCATTAAGAAAGAAGACAAAACCTAAACACATGGTGTGATGTTTATTGTTACAGGATCAGCTCCTTCAATGAACTAACTGCAAATAGCTTAGAAAATTTCAAGTGGGAACAAAAACCTGACAAAACAGAGCTCCCCAGGTTCTGTTTTGATTATTGTATCAGAGGGAGCCTGTTATTTTACCCAGCAAGGAAGCTACTCATATGCTTGCTCTCTGCTGCTCCCATAGTAACTACTAGTAGTGCTGCAGCTGCCCATCATGCCTCTCTGGGATGAACAGCAATACAGCCTAGCTACAGCCTCCCCGCCCCGTACTTCCAAATGCTGGTGCTGGGACCCTCTTGGGGTGTTGCTCCTGCCAGAGGAACCTGTCTGTGGGGCAGAGGGTGTGTTGGTATCTGTCTTCCATCCGCCCCGTCCCCTCCTTGCACTAATGTCATGAGTGCAAGGGATGGGCTGTGCTGGTCCTTGCACTGACTAAAGTCATGAAGATCTGTCCTGTAGCAAGGGGGGTGCTTCAGGAGTTGGAGGCATAGAGCAAAGACCTGAAGAAGCAAAAAGCTCAGGCTCTGTGTCGCAGAGGAACCACAAGCCCTTGGCTTCAGTAGAAAGGAAGCCTGGCGCTATAGGTTCTCACTTTGAGATTGAGATGAGGTGTGGGATAAGGTCTGTGAGACCATCCCATAGCAACCAGGGGCTGGGGACAAGCAACTTGGCTAGAGCTGGCTGATTTTTCACGTGCCCTCACAGATGAAAGACAGGAGAGAGGACAGTTCCCATTGTACGTGTAGTCTGGGGATGAGACATGGGGTAAGGCAGAGTCTGTCTGGTGTATTCTCATACTCAGGGAATGAGCAATCTGAAAGTAGTATTTTGCCCAGGTAATTGACTGTCTTGACATCACTAACTTTGCTGTTAGAAGCCCAGTCAAATACTACAGCAGGACAAATCAGTGCTGGTGGCTTCAATGGATAATAGCAATCTTAAAATACTCCCATGTTGCTCAAATAAATGTGATGGTTTTGGCAAGACTTGGGTGTTACTATGCATACTTATAGATGTGGGGCTGTGTATGCATGCATGTATATATATATATATACACACACATAAATAATTAATCCCTTTATTAGAAGAGTTTGAAGAGTGCTGTCTAACAGAGGTAGGCAACCTTTCATGCACAGCACACATCCTTTTCTTTCCCAGAGCAGAGGTTGAGGGTGCCAGCACAGCAGGAGTCAGAAGAGGCCACCTACCATGTAACTGCATCACCATCCTCCCAAACAGCTCCTGAGCTCCCACAGGGCTCGGGAGAAGCCGGGAGCCGGCGCCGCTGGCTCTCAACGCTGTGCTTTGGATGTAAAAGCTCCTGGCTCCTTGCCGGCCTGGCTTGGTGCCATCCAAAATTGATCCACATGCCATACTTGGCATTTGCACTACACACTTCCAACCCTTGAAGATCAGCCAAGATATTATCCACTGGTCCTGCTGGGAAACAGTGTTAAAAGCCACCAGTCCATCATAAAGAGGAATTTGACAGCCAGTCACCACTGATTTTCCTGAGAAGTCATGTGCTTATCAGGCGTTTAGTTTGGGGGAAATCTGCTAATTTTCAGCAGTCCTAAAGTCTTCACAGCAGGAAAATATCACTGAATGGCCTCAGAGTCCTTCAGTGTCACTGCCAAACCACAGCAGCAGCATCTGGGGTCACCACTGCTCAAACACTTCCCTGGCTCCAGCAGCGAACCAGTTCAAAACACAAGGCGTTTGGCTCGCTTTGACAGCCGGTTTATGGAGCCAGCATCACTTCCAAGCCCATCTGAGGGACTGCCCTGGAATGAACTGTTTCCATGGGGGCAGCCAGGAAACTTTCCAGGAGGCTCCAGTCCTTCAGAGACAGCCTGCGGGGATGGAGGAGGAGGAAGAATTTGCTCACTTCTTATTGGTAATGCTGTTTGTCCCTGATGCCTGCAGAGCCTTTCCCCTTGGGGAAGGATGTGCCACACATGGTGAACCTCAGCCCACAGTCCCCCAAGAGCACAAACACCAGTCATGATGGGGAAAGCTCAGAAAACAGGACAGGAAAAGGTGGCAGAGCCGTGTCCTGAAGAGCCCATGAGGGCTGACGACACCGCTGCTCCCACCCAGCCCAAAGGCCCCACTGCCTCCTCTTTCAGAGATGCTGATGTCATGTCCAAAAAGCAATATGACTACAGGAATGTGCTTTCCCAGGATGAAATAATGTAGGATGGGTTGATTCAAGGAAGCAGCTTGAGTCCAAGGTTGGGACTGAACTCCCTCAGTGCAGTTAGAATGGTCCAGGTCAAAAGTCCTCTCCTCAACTCCCCTCTCCTGCAGCTGGAACAGCCCATTGCACCCATGTACATGAGATGTGCTCTCTCCTTCCCACGCAACCCTGGGCTGCAGATCGGGACTGGAACCCAAATCACCACCTTACCCCTACTGCTCTACTCCCCAGGGGAAAAACAACAGCCTGGCCTCTAACAGGGACTTTGTAACAGAGTGACACCTTCCAGAGTGTCCAACACAAACACTGTTGTCAGAAGCAAAGACAGAAGAAAGCAGTGGATGATGGTTAGGGGATCTGCTCCACAGGCTCAACAAGCTGCCAGGAAGCAGAGAGTGACTCCATCCGTGGGTCAAGCTGAGGAGGTGCCCACATGTCTCATCCTTTGCATGAGGCTTTCCTGAAACTTCAGTCCTTTAACTGATCAGTTCAAGGGCAGAAACCCTCCCCAGCCCAAGAGCACTACCAGAACTGCCACTTCGTACCCCAGACCTGCCCCAAATGGAATATCATAGAATCACTGAATGGTTTGGGTTGGAAGGGACCTTAAGGATTATCTGGTTCTAATCCCCCTGCCATGGGCAGTGACACCTTCCACTAGAGCAGGTTGCTCAAAGCCCCATCCAACCTGGCCTTGAACACTGACAGGGATGGGGCATCCACAGCTTCACTGGACAACCTGTTCCACACTCACAGTGAAGAATTCCTTCCTTATATCTAACCTAAATCTCCCATGTTCAAGCTCCTCTGGGCTGCGTTCATTATTCTCCAAAGGTCTGCAAGACCTGTCTGCGTGAGGTGTCCTGGAATTCAGCTCAGGATTGCTGCTCCTGCTGCATGGTCCCTGGAGCTGACACCGCCGGGAGGTGTACGTAAGGAACGGGAGGCTCGGGATGCCTGAGATAATGGGCTGGTTTCGGAGGTTTTGGCAGGGTAAGAGGAGGGAGGCAGCCCGCGGGCGCCCTGTGCTCAGAGCGCGTGGTTAGAGACACTCGGGCACCCCTCCCTGCGTCCCGGCTCCCTCCCCGCCGCCGGGCCACTTCTGGGTGGGATTCTGCCCCCTCCCCCAAAGGTTTTGGGAACCGAGGAGCGGCCAAGAACCGCGCCCTCCCCGGCCGGGGGAGGCGGCGGGGCCCGGCAGCGCTTCCCGCCGGCACAGCCCCTGGGCTGCGGCACCGGCGGCGGCCATGGGCAGCGGGAGCAGCCGGCGGCGGGGCGCGGCGGCGGCGGCGGGGGCGGCGGTGCCCGTGGGCAAGGCGCCGGAGCGCCGGGAGCCGCTGCAGACGGCGCTGGCCGAGGGCGAGGAGGCGGCGGCGCTGCCCACCCCCGGCCGCCGAGCCCCGGCCGCCTCCGGCACCCCCCCGCTCCGGGACGGCGGCAGCTGCGGGGACGCGGCGGCGGGAGGCGGCGGGGGGGCCCTGCTGCCGCAGGCGGTAAGTGCCCGCGCCCGGGACCCTGCGACCGGCCGGACGCCGGGACCCCCCATCCCTTGGGGGTTCCCGCTGGACAGGGGAGCCCTGGCGCAGCCGAGGGTAACTACTGCAGCCACGGCTTCCTCCGGGCAGAAGTGGCACTGAACTCTTTCTACCTTCACTAGCGAAGTATTCCCGGTCACACTGGCTGCTCTTTTCTCATACTCTCTCTCCTCTGCATCATTCCCATGGTGCGAGGGAAACATGGTCCCGAAAAAGGCGATTCCGTTCGGTCTCCGGTTGCCCTGTGCTACTGAAAGTTTCTTTTCCTCCCTTGTGGAAAGAGCTCGGCTTTATGGAGGCCGGCTCCTGCTTCTCCCTGGGTCGGGCTTGTGAACAGGAGTTTAAAAACATGAACATAAAGCTGCCGTTTAATGTTTGCCAATCCGCTACAGCTGCAGTCTGGCTCTTCCTAAGAAAGCATTTCAATCTCTTTCGGTTCAACAAATAATGGATTTGCCCCTGAGGAGGTCGAGATTTATCTTTTCTTTTTTTTTTTTCCTATCCAAAAATAACAGCAGCATCTATATCATCTGGTGACAAGGCCAAAGATCACCAGCTTCTGTCATCTTTCCTTAGCTATGGAAGTTGTGTGTTGTTTGTTAGATAAATGCTGCTCTCCACAAATGCACAACAGTCGTCAGACTGAAGTAATAGATTTAAAAATAGAATGAATATTTAGGACCCAGGGACTTTCTGCCTTGCCTGCCTCAGTTTTGCTCTACAGAACTGTATCATTTCCGTTGCCGAACTGTGTGTCCATGGGGTAACTTTAACACAAAGTAATTTTACCATTAGGAAACTTGGCAGGGTTCAGTATGAGAACCTTTTGGAGGCTTTTTTTGAGGAGTTTTAAAGAAAAGCCTCGAAGAAAGTCAGATCTGGAAATGGAAAACAAAACCAGACATCTTGTATTGTCGTGTTTTTCCTTGCTGTTTTAACTCCAAACCCTCCTGCAGTGTGAACAGGAGCTCAGTCCAGCACCACCTTCTGTCTGCGGGCCTCTCATTTATGAACAGTCCTCCTGACTTCTCCCTTTTACCTTTGCTTATGGAAATAGAGGTTGGTGGTGTCCATTTCCCCATGTTTCCACATGTGAATATCATGGCTGCGTCTTTAAAAATAATTATTACATCAGAGGTGATTTTTTTCTGTGCATAAAGCAGTATTTTAGCTCTACCTGAAGTGATGTATATTCTGGGTAATTACATATCAAAAAGGCAATGGAGCTGTCCCCCATCTCAGTCAGAGAGGCAGTATTCCCATGGCAGTGAATTCTAGAGAGCTAATGACAAGGAGCAAACCAGAAAGGCTGAAGAATTAAAGATGTGGCACCTGGGATGGGGTAGAGGGCATCACTATGCCCCTTACGCAGACCTCCTCCTCCAGAAGAAATGATGGTGAGGAACCCAAAGAGTCACCTCAGCCACCCCGTGCTGTGGTCACACAGGATGCAAACCTGGGATGGGAATGCTGTCAAGCACTGCAGCACAGAGACGACTGTGAGGGCGTTCAAAATCCAGCCTGAAGCCGACATGTGGAGGCTCAGTCACTCAGTGTGGCCAGCTGGGTGCAGCACACAGTGATGCTGCCTGTGACACCAAGCATCCTGTGTGTCTGCTCATCCAGCTGCTGCTGCTACCTCTGGGAAGGAAGTTCACATCTCTGGTTTCACCAAGACAGGGTGCCTGAAAGACAGCAAAGAATTACCAGTGCTTTTCAAAGCCAATGTTTTTCAGAGATACAACAGACATACAAGAAAATCTGAGATATTTGCGGGGAAAACTTAAAGCTCTCCTTGGTAGCACTTTCTTTACCTGAGCATGGCGTGGCCTTGGTACAGACAGCAGACATGGGCTTACCATTCTGACTCCTCGAGGCCTAAAAAGTCACTAGCCTGAGAGGAGGAGGGAGGGAACTGTTTGCAGCACCAAGTTTTGGTTGTTTACTGAATGCAGTTTAGTCGTTCAGGTTGTTGTGCAAACTGCAGTCCCACCCTTCCCATGAGGCTGGCGGAGGCGGTTTCTGGAAAGGGATACCAGCTTTGCTGCATTACTAGTTCCTTGCTAGAAGTTTTGAGGGCAGGTTCTCTCAGTCTTGCCAGCTTCTCGAGCAGTCATTTGTAACTTCTGTCTTGTGGTGAGAGCTGGGTTGCTTTGCCCTGCTCAACTGTGCAGACTGGAGCATGAGCAAAGAAATTTCAGAGAAGGGATGAGTTGATTTAACAAAGCTAATGGGGGAAAGACGAGGGAGGAGGAGGAAAGGCAACAAGGGATACTGCAGTAGAGAAGTCCAGTGAGAAATAGCCCATGGAGGAGCAGACTGTGGCCAATTGAAGGAGAGGAGAGGTTTGGCACTGGCCAGAAGAGAGTGGGTGCCTGCAGGCAGGACTCAGCTCTCTGCTGTCATGGTTGGGTTTCTCCTGCATGTGATGTGCATCAGCGCTATGCTTCACACCTGAAACCCTGATGCAATGCGTCATCCAGCAGCAAGCTGGCAGCACCCACGGGCAGTCAGGCCAGGTGGCAGGGGCTGGAGGAGAGGGATGTGGCTGAATCTAAAGGTTTGAGCTACCTCTTTTGCATTTAAATAGTGCCTGGAAGTGAGAAGGGTGAAAGTACGTTGCAGCAGTGGGCTGGGAACCAAATCCTCATAGGGAACCCGAACCCAGCTCAGAGCAGACCCCAGTACCTCCTTGTCAGCTTCAAACGTCTGTTTTCAGGATTGCCCTCAATTCCAGACAGCTGTATGTGCTCCTTCCTTGTTTCTTTGTTCAAGACAGAAAAAATATTTGTGGTTTTGCAGGTGCTGCTGCAGCACAGAGTGGGATGGCAGCTCCTGGTGGGAAGCAGGGGAAAGGCTGCAACCTCAGGTATTTCCCCACTGGTTTCCTGGAATGGAAGAGTCACGCAGACATGCTAGGGCCTTGCTTGAAAAGCTTTTTCCATGGCACCGCCAATCCTCTTGGCTGGAGATGGGGTGTGATTACAGTAAGCCTATCACCCCAGCTGCAGCACAAGAATAACACAGGTAGCGGGTGTATTAACTGATTTCTAGATGGACTATTGTATCCTTTCAAAACACCCAGGACTTTAAAGCTTTGCGTGATATTTTCAGCCAGATGACTGTTCCTTTTGCAGATTGATCTGGTGCAGCATCATCTCGTGGCTGTGAACACATAGCAGGGTCCTGTGGGGACATTTCATGTTGTGCCCATAGTTTCTTACAGGAACTCACCGAAGTTTATTTTTCTACTCCTATTAAAATGTGCTGCTCTCAAGCAGAAATTTGATATTTCTGATTCAGTGCTGTTAGCAAATTATTTCAACATTTTCTTCCCGTTTGCATTAGTGGTCAAAAATGCCCCCAAGTCAAGTAGTTCTCCTACAGTTGTGTAGGGAACACAACTTCCACTGGCCAGGGTGCTTCAGGTCTTTCCCAGCTGAACATCCAGGACTCCTTGAAATCCAGACTAGGGAAGCAGCTACACCAAAAGCCCAAAGTCAGATTATTTCTGGTTCTGCAGTTAATGCCTGGGTGGTTGCTGAGCAGAAGCTCTCCCTCTCTCTCATATTATGATCCTTGCCTTTTTAAAAGCACCTGGAACTTCAGCACCCAGCAAGCAGTGAGCTGTGCTGTCCCCTCAGCCACCGTCACCCTCCCAGCACAGCTGTGCTGCAGCTGGATCCAGAAACTTGCTGACTAGGTATTTTTTCCCCATCGCTTGGCAGAGCACGGGTCTCTTTCGCCCTGAAACCATTCCTGGTCCAGAAACTAAGCACAGGGCATGCGCAGCATAGCTGGGAGCTGGTGGTCTAGTTGGCAGGAGAGAAGAAGCGTGGGAACTCCCCATGTCCCTGCCCACTTCCCGTCCATCCTATGTTCCTAATTCCTTCACTGGCCAGAGGATGTTGCTGCAGACCAGAGCAAGGCTGGAGCTATACATCCCGTTTGCTACCTACTGACACGTTAGATAAGCTGGATTGTTTTGCCATTGGTACCCGCGGCTGCGGGTCCGTGAGAGGCTGTTTTGGGCAGCGATGACTGTCTTAGCCAGCCACATCGTTTGTTGGCGTCGCTGGAGGGTGCTGCCCTTCTGCTGTATCAGCTCAGCCTTCTGCAGCTCCGTGCAGACTGCTTCTGCCACATGCTCTGCCTGACATCGCCTTTATTTCAGCTCAGACCAGTCCCCTGCTCCAGTTCACGGGGTGTTTGTGAAGGGAATGTGGAGGCAGGAAGGAGGCGCTGGCTTACATCTGTGCTATGAAATCACAGCCCAGGGGACCAGCACTTCTGGGGACCACACTGCTCTCATGAGGATGTTATAGGTGGCTCTGTCACTCTCTAGGCTCTCCTGGGTCTCAGGGTCTATGTCTGTGTCTCAGGGCTATATCTGTACTGGTAAACTGTACCATAGCAGCTGCCTGGCATTGGATCACAATGGTCTGCCCCACTAAGCTGGCATGGTTTTGGCCAAGATTAACATGCAGGCTCCTAAACAACACTTGGGCATGGCTCAGGGACCATCCCCAAAAGGCATTTGAATTTGGCCACCTAGTTTTGGAGACAATGTGATTTTAACAGTTGAGATTATGGTTGACTGGTTTCAACACAGCTGGGGGGGCAGCTCAGGGCCTGTGATGGTGCATTTGCTGCACATTGCCCTGTGGGTCCCAGGGCCAGGTCTTCTCACCCAGCTCACCTGCAGATGCTAGAGCTGACAGGGGAAGGAGGTGATGGGGAAGGGCTGGACTATAAGGAACACCAGCCGCAGCTTGCCCTGGGTTGCAGGGAACGCAAATGTGCACCCTGGGAGTGCTGGTTCATGCATGCAATAGAGAGAAATAGCCCCTGGTTCCAGCTCTCTGCTCTGCCTTGCTCCCAGGAGCCTCTGCCCTAACATAAAGAATGGCTGAACTCTGTGTGCAATGGCTGACAAACCTTTCCCCCTCACATCTCATTACATCAAATTAAACCCAAGTACGTGCTGGGTGAGCTTAATATCCAAGCCTTCCAACTTGGAGGAGGTGGCAGTGTGGGGCATTGTAGCACAACAGACCCCAGGACAAGATGCCTACACTGGGAACAGGGTGGAAAACAAGGAGACACGCTGTGGTCTGAATGAGTAATAAAAAGATGACTGCAAGCTGCAGAAAGGAGAAGCTGACTTCATTTATCTCTTAGCAGGGCACAGGCCAAGCAGGCCTGCAATTACTTATTTAGCTGTAGGACAGGAACCCATAATATTAAAGTGTCGTGACGTGTGCATCATATTAACACACATGAAGGGCTGGTACTAATTACATGCTGACCTTGCACCACGCACATCACAGCAGTCCCGGGCTGGGTGGGGTCAGCTTTATTGTGCCTCAGTGCCCGTGACAGCTCCACATCCTGCCTGCTCCCCGGCACCATGCAGTACCACGGAGCCACACGTCGTGTGCCTGGATGAGCTGGGAGCAGCTCCCAAAGTGTGGAGGCTCTGACAGTGAAGGAGGGGCAGAGGCTGGAGGTGCCTTTTGGTTTCACTTATCACCAGTTTTATGTCATGCACCGGGTTCTGTGTCAATAGAGATTCACCTCTGCCAGTGCCAGGTTCTCTTGGGAAATAAGTGTTGCTGCTAACAGATCCCTTGGAGAAGGTGAGATCTGATTTTGCACAGAGAAGCATATTCTGCTACCCAGAGCTGCTCTGTACTGATGACTAATTAATTCTGTCTTCCACCCACACCACACGTACAGCTCATAATATGGAGGAGTCAGCCACAAGGGAAGAAAGCAAAGGCAGCCTATTGTACAGTTCAAACCCCTCCCTAAAATGATCCAAACCCATCCTTTGCCAGAAGTGTTGGAAGCTGGGTTCTCGCTGCGGGAAGAGCATCATCAAAGCACTCCTGGAGAACTGTGTGCCCCTTGGTGCTGAGGATTAATAATGTTCTTCACCTGGTGGAAAGAAACCGGGGTGGCAGGAGGAGCTCAGTGGGTGATGGTGATGATGAGGATGAGGGACTGCATTGCGGAGCACACACCCAGGAGAAGTCAGCCCTTGGAACACAGTGTGGTGTCCTCCTGGCACCACTGCCTGCTCTTGTTGCCTGTGGGAGATAGCCAGTAAATGATGCTAAATAACCAGGCAGGAGCTCTGTTCCCTCGTCATCAGCTTTCTCACATAGCCTCATCTCTTCTTGGACCCAGGAGCTGTTTCTTGAGCACTTCAGGCTCTTCTAGAGAAAACAAAGCATTGCCAAAGAGCAGGGCCCCTTCTGAAAGGAAGTAGAATGCCTTTTGACAGGTACCAAAAGACATTACAAGTCTCCCATAGTACAGAGAGGAAGTTGGAAACAATGAAAGTCATGTTCTTCTCAGTAGCATCTGGCTGCAGGGGTCATTTTATTACTGGTCCAGGTGGGGGCTCAGGCAGACACAATGTCCCATTTTACATGCTGTTAGGTTTGGCTTTGGTTGCCCCTCTGCTGTCCTACTGGAAACCTGTGGGCAGCATAGGGAAGGTGGATGTTTCACTCCAGATGGATCATTTCAGGGAAATGGCTTTGTCAGGTGAGAAGAACTGGGTCCTTACTGCTTTAACTACCTTCCTTAGCAGGTATTTCCATAGTGCTCCCTGTCAGCTGGGGGGGGAAACAGTGATAACTGGGAGGTTTAATGAGTTAATGTTCAGTGATTTGATTCTGTAGCCTGCGACCACCCAGCTGCCCTAAATGGTGAATGAGAGCTAGCAGAGTGGTAGTTAGTAGAGGACACTCTCTTGCACCTGTATTTTCATCACAGAGGCTGTTTGGGGGTTTAAACCAGGGCAGATATAGCCCAGTATAGGCAGAGATAGGTTTCATAGAAGTAAATAATAGTGTGGGTTGGAAGGGACCTTTGAAGATCATTCAGTTCAACCCCCCTGTCAATAGCCCCAACCCTCTCAGCCTTTCCTCAAAGAGAGGTGCTCTATCCCTCTGATCATTTTTGTAGCTTCCTCTGGACCCTCTCCTACAGGTCCATGTCTTTCCTGTACTGAGGGTCCCAGAACTGGATGCAGTACTGCAGGTGGGGTCTCACCGGAGCAGAGTAAAGGGGCAGGATCACCTCCCTCAACTTCACAGTGTTGTAACTGAAATACATGACTTTGCTTCCTTTGCAGGCTTTGTCAACCAGAAGCCCTATGAGCCCAGAGAACAACAATGCTGACCATCAGTGAGTACCCTGTGCTTTCATTATAACTTTGGGGAGGAAAGCAGCTGGAGCAAAGGGAGCATAAAGGGGAAAGCTATTCCTGCATGCCTTCTACTGTGCAAGAGGGAGGTGGGAATGGGTTATAGGCCTAAATATCCTGTCCTCTACCTATTTACTAATTAAAAAGAAAATCCAGGAGCTATGCTGCCTGAAAAGATCCAGGCTCCAGCTCAAGTATAGTGTAGAGATTCATTTCTTGTCATGAGCAATGCAGAATTTAGGATGTCTGCATGCCAGAGAGGCACCTTGATGGAACTTGGAAAAACTAGGGAAGGAAGCTAGGGAGAATTGCTTCAAGGAGTAGATCAGGCCCTGGTTCATTCACAGGCCATGTGTGGGCTCTGCAGCATGTAGAAAAGGAGAGTAACATCTCTTTGCTACCCAGGAATCATAAAGAAAACTCCTGGGGCACTCCTGTAACACATGTTACAGTTAGAGACATGAGTATCGCTCAGGGACAGGGTAATGGTGGGGATCTACTGCACTAGGTGACAAAAGAAACCTGAACTCTTTCACAAGTGAAAGCTGTGCCTCTGAGTCTGCCTGCACCAAGAGCAATGGGATCAGTTTGCCACACATGTTGAAGAAACCTAAATGAAACAAAAAAGGCTTGAAAAAATATCTTAAAATACCATCTCCTCATGGTGAAGAGCGACTCTCGTGAGGTTAAGCTCTGACTGTGACCCAGCCCTCTGCTCCCTCAGCACTCGGGAGCAGACTGATCTGCAGATCCTGGCTGCCGGGCTGTGTGACCTACTAATGCTGAGCAGTGCTGGTGGATGTGACTCAAGAGCCCGGGCACCATGTTCCCCTGTCGTCTCCCTCCCAGCTAGCAGGGAGTTCATTGGCAAGGCTGCTTGATTCAGGAGCACTTGGAAAACACCTCTCCCCTCGGCTTTCTCAACGGAGGGGCTCATACGGACACTCTCGTGGGGACTCTCTTGGGCTCTCCAGCATCCTCAATGGGCTTTGGACCGCGATGGCAACTGAGCAGCCCCCTCTGGGGGTGCACAGCCAGCCCTGCCACAGTCCCCATCATGCTTCCCAGTCCCAGGCTCCTGCTGGCCCCTCACCCCTGACAAGGCTTTCCTTCTCCCTCCCTCTCTAACACGCAAAAGGGAGGACTTGAGACAGCAGAAGCAGGTTTCTAACCTGGGATGACAGAGCAGGAGCTGATTTTCATTTAGATATCATTCACTTTATACCCACTGCGAAGCCCCATGTGTGAAGTGCCTGTACTGCCCGTGATAACCAGGGCTGCAATTTCTGCTCGCAAGAACTGCACACAAACACTTTTTTGGAAATTGTCCAAAACCATATTTTGAAGAAATCAGATCAAGTCAAGCCCAGAAACAGCAGTTAATGGGTGTAGGAGTCTCACCCTTCACATTTCTGTGGCTGGAATTATTCTAGGTAAGCACTCACGTTACAAGCAGCAAAAATCAACCTCGTCTTAGTGGAGCTGCTGACTGAAGACATTCCTGTGAAGCCAGTTAAAGAAGAAATAAATGTCAGTCAAGGAGAATTAAAACTAGACGTGGAGACCTAATGCTGTCTGCCAAGGGAGCAGTCACATGAGGCAGATGCTGTAGGTGTGCACCTCCTGTACTGTAAACATGCCAGCATGACACCATGTAAGCACCTAAACCAGGCTAGCAAATACCTTTGATGTGCATGGGAGCACACTGGTGTATTCTGATTGTGCCGTGTTACCTCTCCTTCCCCCCACAGTAATTTTGAGAATTCTCTATCATCTGGTAGTCCATGGGTGGGATGGCAGAACCCGGGAACACTGTAATGACCCTATAATTGCTGCCAAGGCTCATGTCACTGGCAGTGTTACCAGTGCATTGTTTTGACCCGTTTTCCAGCTGCAAGGTATTGCACAAGGCATTTTAATGATTAACCCTGGACCTTCCCATCCTCAGCCCTGACCTGCAGCCCTGGCTGTGTGTTGATGGGAGCAGCAAGGAGCCTCCCCTCCTGCCGCAGCAAGGCAGGAGCAAGGTTGTGGTGCATCTGCTCCTGTCCTGACCACATCCTGTGCTCAGGATTTCCCTGTGACAGCCTCTCACTTAATCCCAGAACCAGCTGCACCAACGTACCTTTGAGATCAGGGTTCAGGTCATGAGGGCATCAGGAGGTCTCCGGTCCAGTCTCCTGCTCTAGGCTGGATCAGCTGTGAGGTCAAAGCAGAGCGCTCCAGGCTTTGTCCATCAGGTCTTGAAAGACTCCAAGGATGCAGCCTGTGCAACCACAGCCTGTTCCTCTGCTGGCTGTCCTCAGGGTACAGAAGTTTCTCCTTTTATCCAGACTGAACCTCCCATTCTTTAATTTTTATCAGTTTTTCCATATTAGATGATACAGAACTTTGCCATAAAAATAGAAAGAACATGAACAACAACTTGTTTTTGCTTTGCTCACAGCCTTCTCTATTACTTTCAGTTCTGGAATGTGCGTGGTAGGTGGACTTTGCTTTTGTCTTTTTAAAAACGCATCTATGTTTCAATGAGTTCCAGTTTTACCTGGAGATTTTCTCCCATGCTTGGAGGTCACCATGCAAGCCACAGCATCAAGAATAATTAACAGTGGGAAAATATGTAACTGCTAAGAGAAACAATGACCCTTCTGTGGGCCTACAAGCAAGCTGCCAAGAACTCTGTCTCTAATTCATCACATAATATAAAAGTAGTTCAGGGACTGTCAGAGTGTGGAGTTTAAATCAATAAATCACATGTTGAAGTCAGAGTTCTGCATTTCCTTTCCCTAATTCTTGCTTTGTATCTGCTGGTGTTCGGTTCAGGCTCTTGGACCTGTGGCTTTCTTCCCAGTTCTTTTTTACTGCAGTGGAAACCAGATTGCCTGCAGCCATGAGAAGAAGGAAAATGGATAAAAGCAATAAGCAGAAGAGCCCACTTGCAAAACCCTACTCGCTGCCAGTTGAACTTGCTATCAGGGGCACAGTGCAGAGGAGTAGGACACCCACATGACCCAGCTCCCATGCCAGCTGGTCATCAGGTGGCTCCAGGAAAACATCTAACTATTTCTGTCATGCCAGGGTATAGCATTAACACAGCTAGGTCAGAGCAGCAGGGCTGGGCAGAAGCCTTTCTGACCCCGACAGATAAGAGCAGAGGAAGGGTTGCATTGCTGCCGCTTGCTCCACAGTGATAGCTGTAGGAGACAGGCTGCTG
Source organism: Pezoporus wallicus (assembly GCF_028554395.1). Taxonomy (NCBI): domain Eukaryota; kingdom Metazoa; phylum Chordata; class Aves; order Psittaciformes; family Psittacidae; genus Pezoporus; species Pezoporus wallicus. The sequence continues at coordinate 5,802,439 of NW_026642654.1, forward strand.
TCTCTTCGAGGAACACTGTGGATGGTCCTCACCCAAGGAGAGCAGTTTCTGAGAGCTCCTCCTGTAAATGACAGAGTTTCCTTTGAAAAGCATCCCAGGGTTCTTTTCTTCAGTTCTGATTCTACATTCACTTGCCTGCTTGGGGCAGCAGAGATATGGAAATCTCTCCTCTTTGGCAAACAACTTCCATGCAAAACCACTCCTTTCTTGCTTACTTGTCCTCCATCAGTGGATGGTCACAAAGTAAGCCCATGATTCTCGGTTGATGTGGCATGGCAGGGTATTTTACTGTTTGGGTTTACCAATTCAAGTCTCCATTTAGCTCTGCACCTCGGCATGACCCCCATTTCATGGAGCCACGTGCCCCAGCTTCCAGAGATGCCTGGCCTGACAGCACGGCTTGCTCACGTCCCAGTTCCCTATAAGGTCAAGGAGGACCACTCACCTGTCAGCTCTGTCTCCTCTTGAATCCTGGAGGGCAAGATCAAGCAGACTTGGCAGCATGAGATACAGTGGTCAGAGTTTGCAGAGGACTTTTCAGTGTTCTCCCTCATGCAGGTGGGGACACATTTCCCTTGTACCCAACATAGCCCACCTCTGATGACACCAGTAAAACCCATACCAATTCCCTTTGAATTGTACGTCATTTCCCAACCATGGGAGAGTTGTGCTAATGTGAAAATAAAAGCCATACGAGCACTTTGAGGTGGCTGCATTCATATTTTGGTTGGAACTCAAGTCCCTTACAGATACAAAGAAAACCCCAACCCTTTCTGCACAAAACCTTAAATTAGTAACTACCCCAAAGGTTATACAGTCCTTTAGCTGGGTCTCTGATCTAACCCACCAAAAGGTTCTGGGAGTTTGATCTGGAGCCTTGTAAGCACTGTACTGCAATGAACTCAGACTGAAATAGATGCCAAGCAATAGCAAATGTCAGCGAGCGGCATGCCTATGGGGGGTATGGGAACTAGACGTGACAGAGTATCCATGTCTCAGCAAGCCACGTGCAGCTTGATCTTTCCATTCACAAATAAAAAATGAAGTAAGGGTCATCTTGTATCTTCAGAACTTGCTCCTCTCTCGTAACACCAATAACTCATTCCCTTCCCTGGCAGGTGCCCACAAGAGAACAGCAAGAAGCCGGCAGGACAGTCCACAATATCCTATGATTACTCGGAGGAGGAGCTCATGGCAAGCATCGAGCGAGAGTACTGCCGCTGAACCCAGCCCCTTGCCATGAGAACTTCAAGCTTGTTCCCGGAAGCCCAGCTGGAGCAAAACTGCTACTGACAAAACAGCTCCTCGCACAGCGGGATGGCCCAGGAGAGGAGGAGGGTGGCGAGGAGAGATGGAGCGTGAGAGGCAGTGTTACTGCTTGGGAAGCATGGGGGGAGAAAGTCCTCCTGACCAACCCTGCCTGAGAGCATCAAGTTCCTCACCAGCTGCTGAGCAGTGCTTCTGGAAGAGGAACCAGTTCATCTGCGAATCAGTATTTAGACGCTCATTTCTAAACTGTATTTCCAAATGAAGATGTGCTAGAACTGAAGTGTCATACTAGAAGTGTTGAGACATCGTGCTTTGAAGGAAAATCTTGTTTTGTCTTAGCAGAAATGAAATGTAGCAATAGGATTCCTGCATAATAAATGCAGCAATATGATTCAGGTCTCAAGGGGGTGTTGCATGAAATTCATGTTCCTACCACTTACAAAGGGCCAAATTTACTCCTTGTACCGTGCAAGCTTCAAGTCCAGGTCTGAATCTGCCGCTGTCTCTTTGAATGTGGTCCCTGGTATGGGATGCAAGATGAAAAGGGGAGTGAGCCCACCATCGAGTACATAGGCAATGTAATCCCAGAGTTCAAATCCCACTGTGTGGGGAAATGAGGCTCCTAGGAGCTATCTGGTAGCATAGGATCTATACAATCCCTTTGGGGTGAGATCTCAGGATCAGTGTCCTACCTTGGGCTCCTTGGTGTGGATTCTCCAGACAAAGCAGGAGGTACATCACCAGTGCTGCCCTGCTGTAGCGAGTGATCATCCATTTCGAGAGGGACTTGCATGCTATAGCAGAGAAGCTGTTTGTGATCAGTTCTCAGAATTACCACTCCCAGCCGTTCTGTGTATTTCCTGTCCTTGGTAGGTAGCCTAGAATTATAATCACTACATTTTACCATTAGCTGACTGCAAAGTAAACCAAAAGTCAGCTCTACAAAGGAAAACATATTTTCAGTGCTCCCAGACAGGGAAACCTGGCATTTGAGGGCTTCTGTTCTTATTTTACCCGCATCTTAACATATTATGAGTAGCTGCCTATTATCAGAAGTAGAAAAATACTTTATTTCTGTCTTTAGCTGAAGTATAAAAGACATCAGATGAAATCTTCACATAGCCCACGTAAATGCAAGAGGAAACAGCTGGACACATCTTAAGATGATTTATTTTAATTTCTTTGTAATTTCTGGTATCTGTGAAACAGAAAAAAATGCATCTGTGCTCATGTAGTCCTCAATGAAGGCATCAAATGTTGTTTTGAAAAAGGCTTTATTATGTGGTGACTCATCTTATGGTACCTGCAGAGGCCGAGCAAAACACACTCTTGGAGGTTGGCAGGAGGGACGATGTGAGGCAGACGCTAGCTCACACCCCTGACACACGTATTTATGCCCCTGGTGTCTTTCCTGCAGCAGCCTTCAGTGTGTCTGGCCACTGCACTCTGCCTGAGAGGTCAGGAACTGCCAGGCAGCCAGTGGAGGTGGGCAGCAGACAGGGAGCCAACCTCCCGCAAAACTATGCAGGCTTGGAGACAAGAGCTCCCAGCATGCCAGTCAAGGTAGGACAAGGGGTAATGGTTTTAAACTGAAAGATGATAGGCTTAGGTTGGACATAAGGAAAAGTTCTTTGCTGTGCAGGTAGTGAGACACTGGCACAGGTTGCCCAGAGAAGCTGTGGCTGCCCCATCCCTGGCAGTGTTCAAGGCCAGGTTGGACGGGGCTTGGAGCAACCTAGTCTAGTGGAAGGTGTCACTGCCCATGGCAGGGGGATTAGAACCAGATAATCCTTAAGGTCTCTTCCAACCCAAACCATTCTATGATTTTCAGGTAGCCAGAGTAGAGAGCAAATGTCCTTGAATAGCTTGGGTAAGTCGGGTGGGTCCTCTGGAGCAAGGTTTCTCCAACCCTCCTGAAGAAAATCCAGTTTTGAATGGTAGCACATTAGCTTTTGGCAGTGACGAGTAAAAGAAAAAGGAAAATATCTATCTAAACTGAACATATTATCATTAGGTTGCAAGAAATCTTTCTGGAGGGAACACAGCAAACCACTAAGCTTCTTCACAAAATTAGCTTATCAAATAGCCAAGGGATGAGTACATTTCTGCACCTGGAATAAAGGTGCAGTGGGTTTCACAGGTAACTTCTTCAGTATCACCAAGAAAACAGGAAGAGCTGCAGGAGCATAGGAAGGTCCACAAGGGAGAGATGCAGCTGGAACAGTCACTGCACCAGGGAAAAGGTGGGAGAAGGAAGTTTTGGGATGGAAGGAGGGGCCTCAAACTGTGCCATGACCTTTCAGGCTTTCTCTGTGACATGAAATGACGCCTAGGAAGGCACCATCACACCGTTTAACTACCTGATGTCAGTGTAACCCTACTTCTGATCCATCCTTTGCTCAGGGAAAGTAAGATGAGCATTTACAGGTAAATAATCATATCAAAGCAGTACTTGAGCCCACAACTCATTTCAACAGGAACTTCATGAACTGAAGGACATTTGCACTATGGAGATCACTTTGCCACGTCTCAAGCAGCGTATTATTGGAAAGTTTGTTTTCTTTTAATTGTATTCCTCTATAACCATCATCAGTTCACAGCCACTTGCAAGACAAAAGACTTACTTGGCTTGCCAGTACTTCCTGCTTCTAAAAGTTTTGCTGGAATTAAGTAAGGTTCTGGAGTTTCCCATTCATCGTTTTAGAAACTGTATGTTTTTACTCTCCTGTCCAGTACATGCATCGTAAGACGGGGTAGCTGACCACAGGTTTTGAGCTAGTGCTATTAATCCCCATTAATAAAGCAGCAAAAGGCAATGCATATTAAGCAGATCACTACATTATTCATCTAACAAAGACAAATGCTACACACTGTTATTTTTTAAGTGAGACAAAACTGCAGTTGCTGAGAAGACTGAAGAGAGTAATTTTTTCAGCTAATCATGAGAAATGACTCTTTCGTGGATAAGAGACACTGCCACTTGCGCTTAGTGACTTCCAACTAGCTCAAGAGGTTTCTTACCTGGCCATGCAACAAGATGCCAGCTGAAATGTTCTGGTGGTGAAAGCACTGAAGAAATCTCTTAAATTAGGCGACCTTAAAACAAAACCAATGAACCTGAGCTACAGAACCAGTTTACACACTTACTCAGACTCTTGATTCCACTCAGTTCTGGGGTTTCAGGTGCTAACAAGTGCTTTGAATCCTTTTTTTCCATTTGTTTGTAGATGCCTTTCTGACAGCACTGCTGCTTTTTGCAGAGCTCTGCCTTTTCAGTAGCCCGATAAATGGGCAGAACTCTTTCCCGAAGAGCAGCTAAGGAAACAGATCAGTGATAGAGCTGTTTTAGGGAGTGAGTTGTCTTTTACTTGGAGCTGTAGGTAGACTGAAGTGGAGAAAACAAAGCTGTGACTCGACCTGTGCTTGGGTGAGATGACTGGAGAGTAAGATGAAGAGCAGCCGGTCAGATAACCACAGATCCTCAGGACAGGTGGTCTTTGTAGCCCATCTCTGTTTCTGGGACCCTGAACGCCAGTCCTTTTGCCCAGTGGAAGTGAAGATGCCCCCATTAAGCGTGTATCTACCAGCATCCCATTGCCCAAACCTCCAAGTGCTGAGCAACCAGTTCCCTGATGCATCATGTCCAGCACTGCTGTCATTTGCTTGCCTCCACGATATTAGGAGGATAGAGGAGAACAAAGAACTTGTCTTCACAACAGAGTGGAAAGGAGGGTGGCAGCCCCACCATCCCAGGGATGCTCTTCCTGAAGGATCAAACCCCAGCAAGCTTTCAGCCAGACTACTCATACACACAGAAGCTGAAATGGAGCCAGCACCCTGGATGAGGTGCAGTCCTGGAGCTGTGCCACACGAGCAGCGTGGGGGAGCTCCCACTGCACTTGGCAGGGGAGGTGGAACACCAGCTGCCTGGCACAGACCACAGCCACTACAAGCTTTTTTTTTGCCCCACTCTGAACAAGGAACATGGCAATTATTTGCACAGGGTGAAGTGGGTTCCTCTGGACAATGATAACAGAAATCACTCTGAACTCAAGACACACTACAAGTGAGAAAACTAAACCTAAGGTATTCTTTCTATCTAGGAAACTCTCCCAGGAAAGGATATACTACAGCTTCCTTAGGTTTTTTGCATGTGTAAGATGTGCCCATGACCTTTTGCACACATTAGGATGTAAAAGCCACTGTTGCTCCTGCACTGAAGAACTGAAGCAGAAAACAAGGAAGGTTGCATTTTACATGATGAAAACAATCTGGAAAGAAAATGCCTCAGTGCCAACATACTTGCTGCAGGGAAGGCAATTCCACAGACTGCATGGACTGGGAGCAGACGTGGCTGAGGCTTTGCAGCTTCCTCCTGAACTGTCTTGCTTTTTTCCTTAGCCTGTAGGATGCCAGGTTTTGAGTCATGATTTACTCTTCCTGCATGCATGGAGGAAGTCTGCCTTCTCATGGCCATAAAATGCCTGCCTCAAGCTGCCTTGTCAGACACGAATGGAAGATAAACAGGCGGATGGGCTCACAGATTAAAACTTCAAAACTGGTTAGAGGATTGAAGATGAACTCAAGTCAGATGCAACCCTAGGGCAGGATTCAGCTCACAAGAGATGACGGAGGAAGTGCTGCCTTCATCATTCACAGGATACTGAGCACAGCTTTCACACCTGGAAATGGGGAGTTAGCCAGAGCTGCAGCCTAAGCCATAGGAGTACACAGGTTGTGCAGCCACCCAGCAGCATGGGTCACCTCTGCCCAGCGAGCGCTAAAGTCTCAGGATGGTTTCATGCTTCCAGTACCCAAACTGCAAGTGGATCAGTGCTCATCAGTTTGTGAGCAAAACAAGGCAAGCTGCCACCTAGCCGAAGGTTTGGCTGCCTAACCACACACAGGAAAGCAATGCTGGCCTAACTGCAAACCATAGCACTAAACCCAATGGACACATTTGAGTACACATCCATTTTTCCATAGAAAATTATTAGTTTTCATGGACAGCCCTTCAAGACAGGACTTTTGCCCACACAATACTTGTGTCAGCACATAGGAAGGCTTCCTTGCATGTGAACTCTTTTCTCTCACAGGATGAAGCTGTTCCAGTCTCCAGCCTCATCAGGATGTGTCCTGAGTGCAGCTGTGTGTAACAGCTCAGACCACAGTATGGTTCTAAGGAAAAGCAGAAAGATGAGCACAGAACTGTGAAATCCATTGTCATGTCTTGCATAAGCAAAGCAAGGCAGATAATATAAAATTTGGCAAAAAAAATACAGATATTGTTCAGGATATGACTTGGGGCTCAGAAAAATCTTCCTGGGAAAACAGTCAGAACAGACAAGTAGGACAACTTCCCCTGGGACACAAAAGCATTATGGAAACCCACAGAGCCCATGGGCTGAAGAGTTTGTGCTGCTCTGCAGAGTATCAATCCCACAGGAAAGACCTCCTTTCTCCTGAGGGGCAAGCAGGACCATCCATGGGATTTTCTCTTTTCATCTTCCACACCCTTGAAGAATGATGTCTTCTGCGGACAAAGCCTTGAGCCACCTCTCCCAGTTTGCACTCTGAGGGCTCTGACTACAGAGACCATCACCTTGCAGTGAAAGGCTGTGACAGAAAGCTGGTGTCATTCATTACACCGTCTCCTTCCCTTCTCTTCCATTAAAACATGACCTCGCCGGAAATAAACATTGCTGAAGCCTGGGAACAGGTCTGAGGGAAAAAAACAGCAGAGATGCCTAAAAAATGTAAAGTAGTAGCTGCTGCTGCCACCACAGCTGGACACCTCTTTGCCAGACAAGACCTGGAGGTGATACCCAGCCTGCCAGAGCCTCTTCCCCACCAGAGAAGAACCAGGGCTGATGCAGCCATCTCTTGAATCAAATTCTCATCTCTTCTTCATTTCCAGCGTCACGCCATGCACAGCCTGCAACACCAACAGAGCAGCACCTTTTGCTGATAGCTTCTGGAGGCCGTACTAGAACAGAGCTACAGACCCCAAGAGTCTTGTTCTCAGACAGCATGCAAAAGCCCCCAGCCCTGGCAGTGGTGCAGATATATCCACCAAATACACAAGAAGCATTGTATAAAATTATAAACGGATAAGCACTGATCAATTTACAACAAAATCCAAAACATCCTGCATTTACAGGTAAGTGAACTGGCAAGCCCCAAAGTCTTCCACTGGTTTAGATATATAACCTAATCCAGAAGGATTTACATAGTTCTGGAATGAATGTGTATGAAACCTAAAAATCTGCAATTTTTTGATGATTTAAACCCAGTCTCATTACATACATACTTTTTATTTAATAAAAGTGAAAAATAAGTACAAAACCATAATTCCATTTCTTTAAAATAAGTCTGAACAATAGAGTTCAGGCAGTAAAGTGCAAAAGAGCAGCTATCCCAGCCATGCTTTATCCATAAACAACCCTTATGTAGCAGGAAGGAACAAGAAGGGCAAGCAGCACAGACACAGCCACACCACAGCTCAGCTATTCATGCACATCCATGAGATGTCCCAGGCACAAACACATTACAGGAGCATGCAAAAGACTAACAAAGAGGGAACCGTTGCTCTTCTACATCGTGACACACATCCATGACACACTGGTTTATATTCCATATTCTCCAGCCCATCATCTGGATGCTACAAGCTAACATTACTGAATTGTGACACAAGGCTTCCAAACTGTTTTGCTCAGGGGAACACCTTAAGTGGTTAGTCTGTAAAATGAAATTAAGTACGTTGGCCACTGGATTGAGACAGGACACTCTTCCCTTGGTTATGAGCATGCTAAAATAATGGCATCCAAAAGTGAAACTTCTTGTTCTAAGGGTCTTCTGAAGGAAAAAGAGCAGCAATGTCTCTTTCTTCACCACATGAACTTGGAAAACTGGGAATCGACAGAGAGCAGCAACACTACACAAGCACCCAGGTTACCAGCAGAGAAGTTTCAGCCACAGTGTGCTCACACTCACCAGCACGCAACGCTGCGGTGAGTGGGAGTACAGCACATGTTGAGTGAACAGGTGTGGGCATTTTAAAGGTCAGACAAAATCTTTCAGCATGTTTAGCACAATACTCCAATATGGTGCAGTGCAAACACTAGTGTTAAATTATCATTCTTCACTATGAGGGTGGTGAGGCACTGGCACAGGTTGCCCAGAGAAGTTGTGGCTGCCCCATCCCTGGCAGTGTTCAAGGCCAGGCTTGATGGGGCTTGGAGCAACCTGGTCCAGTGGCAGAGGGTTGGAACTGTATGAGCTTTAATGTTGCTTCCAACCCAAACCAGCCTATATGATCCTATAAACTACAGATATAACCACAAAAAATAATGATATATTCTGCTTTCAACTGAAACAGGTCTCCACCCATTTCAGGGGAGTGCTAGCTGAGATCAGGAAGTCTGCACTTACACAGATGAGAACTGTGCTTTGCCCACACTGGGAAATAAGAGTGGTATTTCAGAACAACAAAGCAAAGCAAGAGATAGCACACTCCTAGTCATCCACATTTTACACAACCAGGAAAAAAGTCCTCAGCACGCAACTAAGCTTCAGTGCAGGAGTGGCTGGAGGGAGAAGAGTCCAGAAGGCACTACAGAAATACTTCATTCAGTGGGTGAGCTGTCTCCCAGTAAAACAGCACCTGGTGCTTCAGAGCACAAGAGCTCTACCATCAGCTCTGCTACAACACTACACTTGCACGTTCTTCCACACCATGGAAAGCCAGCAGTCCAGTTGTGCTATAGGATTTTGTTTTATTACTCATACCATGCCACTAAAACACAGCATTCCTGCAGCCAGCAATTCCACATCTTAGCCATATTTACACTGGGTGTAAAGAAAATGCATTCAACAGGGAAAATATCTCATTTAATAGAAAAGGGTGACTTCATACAAAGTACTGTGGAGAAGTAGAAAGCCACATGCAAAGTGTCAAGTTGACATGGTGGCTGTTTCTTAAGACACGGTTAGTACTTTCTCTGGTGCTTTGATGCAAGTACGTGAAAGCCTTGAACAATTTCCTATAAGGTGCACAAGCATCCACAATACATAAAAATTCTTAATTTTCTATTTCTCTTGTATGCAAAAAAAAATATATAAACAGAGACCCAGCCAATTATCCCCGTGTTATCTTGCCATTTTCGCACCTTCCAGTAGACTTTGACATGCTGGTTTAGTAGGACTGAAAGTAAAGCATAATTCTTAGTGTCAAAGTTTCTAAACAGTGTTTGTGCTTCTAGCTCCATCAGAGCAGCACAGCTCCTCCAAACTTCGCTCCGCTGGAGTGTGGACTCAGGAATGCCCAGTATGTCAAGCTTCTACCAAACATCACAACAGCATCCACTTGCAAAAGGTAGGAATTTATAAAATGTTGAGGATTTCACCACTTGTCCTCTGGAAGTCATTCTGGTTTGTCTTGTTTTAAAATGCTGTCGCACTTCAATCTCAAACCTCCAATATCACCTGTGACAGGAGGGTGTAACAGCACCAGCCCATCACAGGATAAGGATCTGCAAGTGTGAAAATCCCAATCACTGTGAGTTATCAAATATTCTGTTTACAAAATGTTCTGAATGCAATTCTTTTGATTTACTGAAAAAAAAAAGTTTCCAAAACTCTAGGTCTCATCCTGCACACCCCTACTAATGCAGGTCAAGAAATCTGCCTGTATATCAAGACCAAAAATGAATAAATACAAAATATATTTGGTATAGAAAATACTAGTATAAAAATTAAAAATCACCCTGTTTTACTGTCCATCAAAATATTAACAGCAAGCACTACAAGTGACTTCTTTAACCTATTGCCAAAATCATTTCCAAAGAGTTCTGCTTTCCTGAAGCGCTGGTGATTGCATTTGCCCAAGTACTGGAAAAAAACCCCCAACAAACAACAAAAAAATAGGGAAGGAAGGACAAAATATATGATAGATTTCTCACATAGCATTATTAACAGAGGACCTAAACTGAAGGAAACTAAAGTATGCACAAACACAGCAGAAAAAAGCTATTGTCAGTTCTGCTCTATCCACCAGAGCTCTTCCTGATCTTCAGGCAATTTGTGGAGAAGGTGCTCCCTTCACACTAGCCCTGACAGACAGATGATGGCATGGGGACAAGCATACTCAGAGCACTGCTGCTTTTTGGTTTCTCTGCTGTGGCAATCCTGCTGAGTTTGCCAACCTCTGTCTGCCAGCTGGGGATCTTCTTTGTGGTCACATGGCGGCGGGTATGCTTTGTCAAGTGATCGCTGCGCATGAAGCGACGCTCACACACGGGACAAGCAAACTTCTTCTCTCCTGTGTGAGTTCTGCGGTGGCGTGACAGTTCATCTGAGCGGGCAAACTTCTTGTCACAGCCTTCCCAGCTGCAGTTGAAAGGCTTTTCTCCTGCAGGGCATAAAAGAAACATAATTTACTTTTGAAAAGCTGTGTTACAGTTTTATCAAAGAACTAACTTAAAGCCTGCCTTGCAAAACCCAATGAATTCCACAGAGCTGTTCATGTGTGTAGTCAATATTAGCTTAAGCTCAAGTTGTGTTTTGGACAAAAATTGTAGGTATCACTTCTATGTACTCCCTCATGTCACTTTAAATGTTCTTTAATCAAGCCTTTTTTTTTTTCTTCTTTTCAGTTATCCCAGTTTAAAGAAGAGGATTCTTCATAAAGGTACCTTACCCAATGACTGAAATAGAAGCAACTCTCTACCCAATTCCTATGTCACCACAGCTGTACAGCTGGTGCATGTCACCACCAAAAACTGAAGGCAAATGGTAAGCCTGGAGTCAAGCCTCCCAAGTCCTGCTGCTCCAGTGATCCAGTCCTACACACAAATATACTACCCCAGCAAGTACTACTGAGGAAAAGCCTGTCCTGCAATTCCCAACAGACAGCTAGGGGAATTCTGCACACCCAGGAATGACAGCAAGCAGAAAGGCTGTTCACATCAGCTTCTGCTCATCCTGGGCAACTGACCTACCCTAAACAACACAATCTACTGACTACAACCCTCACATAAGGCTCAAGATAAGCATCTACCACATGACGCATATTTATGATAACACTTTGGAGCAGGACACAAGTGTCCAGCAGAAAGGAAACCCCACAGAAGTGCTGCTCTTATTTCAGATATTGAGAGTAAGTTCTGTGTTTTTTGTATTTGGTATCACCTAGCTTCTCAGTGCTCAAGGAAAAGAAAGATGAACTACTCTGCCTCCCGTTTCTGTAATATGGACTAGCTAGCAAGGGCTCAGAATGCTTCACTTCCCACCAATGTCCTAGTCTTAATAACAATACAAGGATACACACACCTTTCCCATGGATCATCAGCAGTACGTGAGACACTTTTGCTAGTCTATGTTTACCCTGTAGTGCCAGGTTAATTCAGCAGCCTGCAGCACTTACTTTCAAGCTAGAAGCAGAAACATCATTCCACCTCTGAGCTCTGGTTTACAAGGATTATCAGCTTCATATAAGGCTTAAGCACTTTCCCCAAAGGAACTGTAAAGACAAGCTGCCAACCTAATGAAAATCCTGCCACAGAAGCTGACACCCTATAAACCACAGTGTCTGTGGGGCAAGGAAGGGTAAGGGGGGGAACAACAAGGAAAACCAAAATTAAACAGACTTTTGAATGAGCTATTCTGTACCAATTTCTTAACTATGCCTATCCCTCAACATCAAAAATAGTCCCCGAGAACTCAAAGTTAGTTTTAACAGGATCTTGAACCCAGAAAAATGATAAGTAAACCACATGTATACTGTCTCCACACTGATCAGATTTCATGGAGCAAATCAGCTCGTATTAATTACAACTAATTTTCATTTATCTTTAAAATTCCCTTTCTGTAACTGAATAAACTGCTACATTCCTGTACCAGCTCTACTTCCTAACACAGCAGCCCAAAATCTCAGTGTTTTCCCATTTAGCCTAAACAAAGCTCTGGAAAAATGAGTAGTTTCCAAATTTCTCTTATTCTCCTCATGCCAAGAATTAAGACCAAGCATCCATACTATGGTTTGCTTACAGCAGACCTCTCCATGCCCAACCCCCCCCACCCCCCCAAAAAAGGACTGCACAATTGATTTCCATCTAGTCCAGATGACAGGATTCCACTCTAAACACACACGCAGACGGCAAAGCTTTGCTCCAACTGAAGCATGTGAAATTCAACTAGAAGTATGGGGTCAGCTGAGGTCTCAGAACAAAGTCTGTCTTGTTTTGCTTGCCCATGAAGAATGAACATTCCTCCCTTCTCTGAGAGAAGTTTCACCATCACCTGCCTCACCCCTTTCCCACCCATCCCCTAAAACCCCATGCATTTCAGCACCCCAATGCAAGCCAGTGCCAGAGTGACAAAGGCCTCGCCCTGTTGTACGCACCAGTGTGGGTGCGAAGGTGGGCTTTGAGGTGGGAACTTTTGAAATAGGTTTTCTTGCACCCAGGGAAGTTGCAAACATAATTCCTCCGCCTAGAAAAGTCCACCTGGGGAGTGCAGCTTTGACCAGAAGCAATGAATACGGGAGCAGGTGCAAGGGGCAGTAACTTGGTGTTCCCAACAGTCATTACTGTTTGTGGGCACTGTGGTGTCGGTGTGACAGCAGTCTGCGGGAGAACCAACATGACGGTCCCCTGAGGCACAGAAGGTCCCATGAGTACAGGCTGAGAGAGAGGGGCTGTCTGCGGTAAAATAGGTTTCATGGGAGTTGAGACTGTTGGAGTTGAAGGTTTGACATAGGCATTGATCATACTGCTTTGTCCATTTAAAGGGATCATTTGACAGAGAACTTGGGGGCTTGAAACAGGGGCAGATGGCACTGGGGTAACTCTTTTTTGCAAGTCATTCTCACAATTCTGCAGCAAGTGGGTCTGTGGCGAAAGAGGCCGGACTGGTAGCTGTCCTTTATTGGTCACAATATCACTGGAGTCCTGTGCATAAGGCTGATGTACCGGAGAGGTTTTGTTAACTAAATTATCGGCAGCACACGGGTCCTGTGGCAGTCTGGAATGTTTTTGGTCATCCACTCCACACCAGTCTCTGGAAGTACTGTAGCCTGAAGTTACCTTTGTTTTTTCTTGCACAGCAGGAATGTGATGGTAAGCAGAGCTATCTCCTGTGTGACGTATGACACTTGTTGCCATGGCCCTGCAGGGCTGAGGTGCAAAGGATTCAGGTATCACTGGCTTCTGGCTGCATGGAGACATGTTGGTAACAGATGGCTTGGTTATGGGAGAGGCACCAGTCACTGATGTTACTGAGCAGGCAGCTGTATTTGCCATGACAGTCCTTGGTTTGGAGTAAGTGACTTGTGAGGAGAGGAGTGTAGCAGCCGATATCTCAACAAAGTCAGGGCTGTGTGGAGGGGTCATGCACTGCAAGAAAGAAAACACCATTATACATTAAATTACATCCCATCTCCAGGACAAACTGCTTAAAGCATACTGTCATGGTTTAACCTAGTTGGCAACTGAGTACCACTTTCTCACTATGGCTTCCCCTTACCTCCCCAGGGGATGGGGAGTAGAGCTGGAAGAAGGTAAAACCCATGGGTTGAAATAAGAACAGTTTAATAATTGAATTTAAAAAAAACAAATAATAATAATATAATTGAAATAACAAAAAGAAATAAAGTAATAAAACCCCACAAACAACAAGTGATGCACAATACAATTGCTCACCACTGACTGATGCCCAGCCCAACCTGAGCAGTGATCAGCCTCTTCCGGGTAACTCCCTCAGTTTACACACTGCACGGGCATGACATACTGTGGTATGGAATACCCCTTTGGCTAGTTTGGGTAAGGTGTCCTTGCTGTGCTGCCTCCTGGCTTCTTCTCCTCACTGGCAGAGCATGGGAAACTGAAAAGTCCTTGAATTAGGGTAAACGCTACTGAGCAACAACTAAACCATCCATGTGTTATCAACACTGCTCTCAGACTAAATCCAAAACACAGTACTGCACCAGCTACTAGGAAGAAAATTAACTCTATCCCGGCCAAAGCCAGGATAGTATCCACCCCTTATTCCATCCCATTTAAGTCACGCCAGATCCCACACTTCAATGCATCTTATCTTTCGATATAGACACACGAACATCATTCCCTTAGTCTTTGGACCATCCCTCTAAAATATCTGCTGAGTTCATTTAGCCCATGACTTTGGGCTCCATCTGTCACAACAGCCCTTCAGGGCAGAACAGATGCTGTGTGGTGTTGGACTGCTGCATGCTGAAGCCAGTTCTGATTCCACCACCACTGCACTTGTCCAGTTTCATCAAATCATTCATTAATCTAGGCGATTTTTACTGCAGTAGCCTTGATATGGCACACAGCCACCACAGAAATGATAATATACAGTATTATATAGCAATTAGCATCATACAGTTTAGTTCATTTTCACCAGATCAAATCCCCTCGAGATACATGCCAGAATTCCCCATCCTTCTGCATTACCCACCAAGTACACCCAGGTCCATAAAGGGGTTTGCCTTTGCCTGAAGTGGGAATAACCCAGACTGTCTTGTTATGTGCACCACATTTACATACTGTAGAGGGGGATAAAGTACAAGTTCTAACTGGGCTGGGCCAGTCCTGGTGGCAGATACCCTCATGCTGACGAACCAGGTGGCTTTTGTTAAATGTGTATCCCTATGTTTGAAAGTCCCACCATCCACTGCTCTCAGTGCAGTTTTTAACAGGCCATTGTACTTTCCCAGCACGGGCAACCAGGGTGCCAGGAGAGCTGTGCCAATCCTTCAGTGCCAATCACTTCCGAAGCAGCTCAAACCCCTCCATAAGCTGCCAGTATCTCTTTCTCAGTTGAGGTATAGCTGGCCTCAGATCCTCTGTATCCCCGACTCCAAAAGCCGAGGGGTCGACCTCAAGTCCCCCCTGCAGCTTTCTGCCAGAGGCTCCAGGTAGGACCGTTCTCCCCAGCTGCAGTGTACAGCACATTTTTTACACCTGGCTGGGTCCGGACAGGTCCAAGGGCAACTGCATGAACTATCTCGCGTTTAATTTGCTCGAAGGCTTGTTGTTGCTCAGGGCCCCATTTAAAATCATTCTTCTTCCGGGTCACATGATAGAGAGGGGGCTTACAATCGAACTGTAATTTGGGATGTGCATTCTCCAGAACCCCACTGCACCCAAGAAAGCTTGTGTTTCTTTCTTATTGGTGGAGACATTGCTGTTACCTTGTTGATCACATCTGTGGGGATCTGGCCATGTCCATCTTACCAATTTATTCCCAAAAATTGAACCTCCTGTGCAGGTCCCTTGACCTTACTCCATTTTATGGCAAAACCGGCTTTCAGCAGGATTTGGATTATTTTCCTCCCTTTCTCAAAAACTTCTTTTGCTGAATCACCCCACAAGATGCTCACTCCTCCCTCCTTCCTCCCCCCTGCTCCTGGATGGATGGGGAGAAGAATCGAAAGAATGTAACTCCCATGGGTTGAGATAAGAGCAGTCCAGTAACTAAGGTATAACACAAACCACTACTGCTAACACCAATATTAATAATGGTAAGGGAAATAACAAGGGAAGAGAATACAACCACTCACCACCCGCCGACCAATACCCAGTCTGACCCAAGCAGTGATCTAGCCCTTCCGGATAACTGCCCCCAGTTTATATACTGGGCATGATGTGATGTGGTATGGAATACCTCTTTGGCTAGTTTGGGTCAGGTGTCCTGTCTCTGCTTCCTCCCAGCTTCCCCTCCTCCCTGGAAGAACATGAGACTCAGAAAGTCCTTGGTCAGACTAAGCATGACTTAGCAACAACTAAAAACATCGGTGTTATCAGTGTTGTTCTCAGACTGAAAGTCAAAAACACAGCACTGCACCAGCTACTAAGAAGGAGAAAAATGACTGTACTGCTGAACCCAGGACAGTACTGTTGGATTTTCCCAGAGGCTGGTGCATGGTAGGGGATACGATATACCCACTCAATGCTGCGCTCGTTGGCCAAGTGTCTATGAGGTTGTTTCCGGAAATGAGTCCCATTGTCTTGACTCAATTCTCTCTGGGGTGCCGCGTCACCACAAAATCTGTTTCTCAAGGCCCAGGATGGTGTTCCGGGCAGTGGCATAGGGCACAGCGTATGTTTCCAGCCACCCGGTGGTTGCTTCCACCATGGTAAGCACATGGCACTTGCCTTGGCAGGTTGGTGGGGGTGTGATACAGTCATTCTGCCAGGCCCTCTCATGTTTGTACTTCAGCCATGGTCCTCCATACCAGAGAGGCTTTAACTGCTTGGCATGCTTGACTGCAGCACAGGTTTCACATATGTGAATAACCTGGGTGATCATGTCCATTGTTATGTTGACCCCTCAATCATAAGCCTATCTGTATGTTGCATCTCTGCCTTGATGGCCTGAGGTGTCATGGGCCCATTGAGCTAAAAATAACTCACCCTTATGTTGCCAATCTAAATCCATCTGAGCCACTTCAATTGTAGCAGCCTAATCCACTTGTTGGTTGTTCTGGTGTTCTTTAGTGGCTCTCCTCTTGGGTACATGGGCATCTACATGGTGTACCTTCACCGCCAGATTCTGCACCCAGGCAGCAATATCTTGCCACAGTGCAGCAGCCCAGATGGGTTTACCTCTACGCTGCCAGTTGCTCTGCTTCTGTTGCTGCAACCACCCGCACAGGCATTTGACACCATCTATGAGGAAGTATAAAGTATTGGCCACTTTTCTCCTTCAGCAATGTCCAAGGCCAGCTGGGTGGCTTTCACCTCTGCAAATTGACTCGATTCACCTTATCCATGAGCAGTTCCTGCAACTTGTTGTAGGAAACTCCATACAACCGCCTTCCATCCCCCACAGTAGGGCACTGTACTGACAAACTACTTCATCCACCATCCTCTTCACCTCTCCAGGTCATTACTGCCAATGAGTTAGCATACAATGATGGTGCACTCCATACAAATTTCCACCACACAAATCGTGTGTACTGGACTTTGCCTGGATCTGTGGGTGACTGTGCATTGTTCAGGTCATAATAAATCACCTCCAGTACAGCTAATTCCCTCAGATACTGGACATCTCTCTCTTCACAGTGGCTCACTTGCTTGGGTGACATATAACATCTTCCTTGAAAGGACACCTTTCCTGCAGTGCTGACAGAAGTCACCTCCAGAGGCTGATGGCTTGTGCCCCCTTCCCAATCACTTTGTTAACACCTCCTTCCCTAGAGTGATCCCAGCTGTTTGGCTTCCCTACCCTCTAATTTGAGGCTACTGGCCCCATTATCCCAGCCTCACAGCAGCCAGGTGACAATGTGCTCACCTGGGTGATGGCTGAAATCTTTTGTATACCCCACAGCTCACTCAGGGATGGCAAACAAGTGGATACCTCTGGTTCTGCCTCTTCCTCCTGTTCTTGTGATGTCCCTGTTTTGTCCTTCTTTACCAAACAAGCTGACTTTCATATCCATTTCTTCTTGTGTACAGGGTTAGGGTAACTGATACCAGCATGGGCTGGTCCTCTGCTTCAGCTGTACTACCCCTCACTGATGCCTGGGAAGCTGCAGCGCCTGCCACTGGAGCCTGAGTAGCTGCAAATAGTTGCTTAACCCTAAACAACACCCAAACCACGTTCATGTTTCCCAGCAATAGGACCATGGTTTCAGCATCCCAAGAATATTCAAACTGTCAAAGTTCTCAAATGCTAATTAGCCTGGAAGAGAAGGGAAAGATGTGGGAAGGTGACTCCTTCATAGGTTGGCTCTCCAAGGAAAAGAGGTAAAAGGTGTAATTATTAATAGCTTCCAAGAGATGGTTCCCAAAGTACAGAGGTGATGGCAGTGCTGAGCACAAATACCAGATTAGTTTCATGGCCAGCAAAGCTATCATATCATAAGTGAGAGTTACAAAGTACATCAGAATGATAACCTCAGCCCAGCCCCCAAAGGAGACGGACATCACCCCAGGGAACACATACAGCAGGTGAGGAGCTACATGATGCAATGCTGAGAACAAGCGCAACAACCCTGAGAGCAAATACCAAAAAATGAGAGCAAATTGTGACCAGCGACTATTAAACCAAAACAATGAATGCTTGTATCAAACTTATATAACCCACAATGGGATGGGGAGAAGAATCTTAAAAAGGTAAAGCCCATGGGTTAAGATAACAGTTTAATTAAAATGAATTATAATATTTGTAAAGAAAGGAGAGGAAACAAAGAGAAATAACCCCCAAGACAGGCAAGTGATGCACAGTACAATTGTTCATCACCTGCTGACTGATGCTCAGCCCACCCCTAAGCAGCGATCAACTGCTCCCAGCCAAGTTTATATACTGGGCATGATGTGCTGTGGTATGGAATACTCCTTTGGCTAGTTTGGGTCAGCTGTTCTGTCTCTGCTCTCCTCCAGCTTCCTGTGCCTCTCCTCACTTGCAGACTGAAATGAGAGACTGAAAACTCCTTGACTTAGGGTAAATGCTACTGAGTGACAACTGAAACATTGGTGTTATCAACATTATTCCCAGACTAATTCCAAAACACAGCACTACACCAGCCAGTAGGAAGGAAACACACTGTACTACAAAAAACCCTCTCATTCTTTTCTCCTCAGCCATTGGGTGCAGCTGTAAGAGCCTATGAGCACTCTGCTGTTCACAGAAAACAGACTAGCAATAGAGAACAATACCATACCTTTACAATTTCAAGCTTCCAGCAAGCCTTTGATCTTTTATCAATGACTGCACCATTAGCTGGTGGCTACTTCTGAGATAAAGACAAATGGAACTGCTCTTAGCCTTCTTATTCACCCATTTCTCTTGCTGCCACCTCCTCTCCTTTTACCACTGAAAAAACTCATGCCTATCTCCAAGCGCTGCTCAACAGACAGTGCCAACACTGAACTGCATAGTAGTATAAGTATGCCAAGCAGACTGCTATACTCTCTCAATCTCTTTCCACTGTTATTCCCCCTTTTTCCTGATGTAACTGCATACTAGAAGCCTACTGGCTGAAATGAGCCTTAACCATCTGGAACTTGAACACCACCTAAGCCCTTTTTTAATACATACTTTTGCTGCAACATAAATGGCAACAAAAAAAAAAAATTGTGATTCAACCAACATTAGTCAGCTGGAGCAGACCAATGTTCTGGAGAAATAACAGACTACATGTACAAACACATAGCATGGAAACTAATTAAATTGTCTATTTCATAATGGTAATCTGTACTTTCCTTTGTAACTACCAGAGTGAAGCCAAATGTCGTCAAGAGCCTTTTTCATACAGTGCTTGCAGATAAGCTGGTGCTGAACCACTGAGGCTCACTCTGCCACTCTTACTCAAAATGCTCCAAGAAACCTTCAACAACCAGCATGCAGCATCCTCAGCATGCCTGACAAATTAAATTACCGGTCAGCAAGGGTTTTCACATCCAGCTTTAACAAGGGATCAAACCCTACGTTTGCCATTCCAGAGACAGCAGAAAAGTCCTACCTCAGCATGGCCACCTCACCATTCTGGCACACACAGAGCCCTGGCTGCTCTGTAGCTATTCTACACAAGGACACATGGGCCAGCCAAGCTAAGACATTGCAGAGATGTTAACACCCAGATGTCAGACATAGTTATTTCACATCCATGTTTTTCTTACCAGCGTAGATAAATAGTCCTTTGGCAATTCAGATGTCGCCTCAGTGTGCATTGTGAAATCACCAGAATCCGAGAAGGGCGTAAGTGGCCTTATCTTTAATATGTCACCTTTCTGCGATCTTTGACCCCAGGAGCTCATGCAAACAAGCGCTTCAACGGCTTCAATGTCATTCTGCTCCAAGGTGCTGCAGGTAGACCTTTCACTGTCATGACGCTGCCTCTCACGGATAGACTCATAGATGTCCACGATGTCAGCCTAAATGTAATCAGATTAGTGGCTGTTAGGCCAAGTCAGAATATAAAGCTGACACCACCCACATTCTGTCTGCTCAGGATGAAGGTCATCTGAAACAGATCCCATGCCTACAGCAAGACTTCTACCAACCAGCTCATCTCCCTATGCCTTATACTCTAAAAAAATAATTAAAAGTGCGATTTGCAGCAAAGGAACAGATATGTGTGTAGCTCGCATTTCTAGAGTTACTTTCCTGGATTACACTGCTCTGAATAAACACATCACATGTTTGTAAACAAGCAAAAAAAAAAGAGGGGGAAAAAAAACTGGCTTCCAACCTTGTTTAGACAAGGCTATTTGAATCCTGGACCCACACTACAACTGCTATTCAGGACTGATCTCCTTTTGGTAACATTTAGACAATACATTTCTGCTGATACAGAAGGTATGATCACAGATTTACAGTATCACACCTTGCAAAAAGCATTTTATTCTTATTACCAGTAGGGAAGCCAGGATGCGAGAAAGCGTTCAAAAACCATGTAGAGACACCCTTAGTGACAGGATTTAGTGGTGGACTTGGCAGCTCTGGGGTAAACAGTTGGACTTCATGATCTTAAAGGTCTTTTTCAACCTAGCTGATCCTATATAGGCACAGCCTTCAAAGTGCAGTGGGAATTGGCTGCATTGTCTTTTAAAAGGTATGACACTACATGGATGCTAGGTATTTCAAAACACACTACAAGTAACATGAAGACAAATGACACTGTATTGATTTGTTTCCAATTGCAAGTATCACAGAAAATGTGTGTATGTGTGTGTGTGTGCGTGTGTACATGCATGCAAAACACTTGACTTTCAGTGCAAGGATACCCAAACTTCACAAAGCTCTCACAGTGGTGCTTGGTAGTGACTCCAAAAGCTACGCTGCGCTGCTGGTTTACTGCTCACATGCCCACTCAGTCTCAACTAGGCATCCAAACTCTTCCAGCCTTTAGCCTCAGAAACTTACTGTGAAGGCTGGGATTCAACAGCATACACCAGGATTCTTGAGCCTATTTGCTTTTTATATACTGCAGCAAAAACGCTTTAAATAGAAAGGCACCACCACACCGTCAGCACAGCCTAAAGCCCTAGAGGGAACTAGGCTGTGGTGACATCATTTGCACACCTACGTCTAGGAGTTTTGTTACTGAGTTAAGTAACGTAGAATGATCCTGGCTCAGTGCTATCACAAAGATGCAAAGCCCTGTAGTGAAAACACAGGGATACACACGGCAATCATGTTAAAACATAATGAATCCCGAATGTCAGTACTGCACTCAGAGGACTTTTGCCTAAAACATAAGATACCAGACATGGAGATATCAAGACTGTGCGGCAGGAAGGGGTTAAAAGCACTCAAGAGATTAACTGCTCTGCAAGAGACTTCTAAGAATTTCCACTGAGAGCAATGAGCATGGGAAGGAGCTCAAAACCCCATGTGGCTGCAAGCCTGGACCTAGACTGCCTGTCCCACAGGAGCCACACCAGGTAAGGCTCTGCACTAAGAAGCCAGGAAACTTGCGAGTCCTCCTCAAAGTGTGACTGCAGGCAACCAAGCAGCAGACTGATTTTTTTCCCAACCCTACGTTTCAGAAGAGCAACATTCCCTAAAGAAACATGAAAAAACACACCCCGCTTCAAAAAACAACAATCCTAAAAAAGCCCTTTCTGAAGGCGAGCACTGCAGCCCAGGCTCTGCGGCTGCCAGGGAAATGGCTAACCGCGCCTGCCCGCCTGTCCTCACCTCACCCCGCCGGCTGCTGGGGCCAGAGGTGCGCGGGCTGCAGCGCGGGCCCTCGCCCCGAGCAGCGCCTCCTTCTGCCCGTAGGGGCCGCGTCCACGCCGCCCGCTCCCTGCATCACGGCGGGTGCCCCGGGCCGGGCGGCGCCGCCGGAGGGCGGATGGCGGGAAGGGGAAAGAAGGGAAGCAACTCCCGCCCTGCCGCCGCCGCCCCCACATGGCCGCTGAGGACAGGCAGTCCCCCCCAGGTGACTGAGCAACACCCGCCCCGAGGGCTCTGCCCGGCACAACCGGTGGCAAAGGCACCGGCCGACTAGCCCCCCCCCCCGCGGCGGGTAACAGTCCCAACCGACCAGCATCCCCCCCAGGGGCGAGCAACGGTCCCAACCGACCGCTCCCAGCGTGAGCAACGGTCCCGAGGGTCCGCCACTGAGGCAGCCGGTAACGGTTCCTGTCCGCCACCACGTGCCCGAGCCGAACCGGCACCGACTGCCCCCAGCTCAGAGTCGTCCACCACCACCGCCCCTTCCTCCCTCCGCCCGCTGCCTACCGCGGACGCATCTCCCATCTCCGAGCAGGGCGAGCCGTGCATGGCGCGGCGACGGCGGTGTGACCGGGCAGCAGCAGGAACAGCAGCAGCAGCAGCAACGAGAGAAGGAGGAGGAACAACGCACGCAGCAGCAGCCAGCACCGCCTCCCCCCCACCCTCACCCGCCCACTGAGAGCCCGCGCGCCGGGGGAAGCGCTGCAGAGCGCTCCCCGCACCAGACACGGCGGGCGGGGGGAGGAGGGGAGGGGGGAGGCAAAGAGGGGAGGCCGGCTCCTCCGCCAATCACCGCCCGCCGCGGCCCCATTCCCAGCCAATGAGGGGCTGCGGCCTACGTGATCGCAGCGTGCCGGCGGGAAGGGCGGCGCGTGGGCACGCTGGGCGGGAAGGGAAGGCAGGGAGCGGGCGGGGGAGCGCGCGCTGGAAACTAGGGGAAAGGTCGGGCGGGAACGCCCGTGCGCGCGGGGGTGTGGCGGGGCGCGGCGCGGGGGCGCGGCTCACCCCGCTCTGCCCCCCCCCCCTCCCCCCCGCGCTGTGCGTGCGGCGCGGCACGCAGCAGGCACTGCCCTGCCCCGCCCCCCGGCCCCGCTCCTCGTGCCTCCTCCGGGCAGCGGCGGGAAGCTGTGGGAACGTCCCTTGTCGTGGTGGATTTGCCGGACAACGCCGAGTCCCCGTGGTGGCGGTGGCGGTGTCTGCTGCCCCCGGAGCCTGGGAAGGGGCAGCCCCTGTCCCCCCGCGCCTCAGACGGCCCCTGACCGCGCCAGCGCTTTCCCAGCCCGGCTTCTCTGGCGGCCTTCCTGCCGCTGGCACAAAACGCGGACAGTAATAAGGATTCTCTCTGTTTGTTCATTACTCCGTTTCTCAAGACGTAACATCCTCCCTGTCCACGCGGAGGGCAGGGGAGGGATCAGCTTCAATGTTTCATCTCCTTTTGCTGCACTGGGGCTCATGTTTTACGTTAACAGCTCTTCCTAACCCTGGTCCTTCCCTGCTGTCCGTGTAGTTTCTAAAGCTTCACTGCACTATGCTCACCTCTGGTCTCCATTACCACACATTTCGTGCCCCAGCTTTCCCAGTGCTACTTGCAGCCCATCAAACACCAAATTCATAGAATTGTAGAATCACAGGATGGCTTAGGTTGGAAGGGACCTTAAAGCTCACACAGTTCCAACCCCCCTGCCATGGGCAGGGCCACCTTCCACTAGACCAGGTTGCGCCAAGCCCCATCTAACCTGGCCTTGAACACTGCCAGGGATGGGGCAGCCACAGCTTCTCTGGGCACCATGTGCCAGCACTTCACCACCCTCACAATAAAGAATTTATTCCTAATGTCTCATCTAAATCACCCCTGTATCAGTTTAAAGCCATTTCCCATGTCCTGTCACTACAGGCTATTGTAAAAAGCCCCTCTCCAGATTTCTTGTAGGCCCCCTTTAAGCACTGGAAGCTGCTCTAAAATCTCCCCAGAGCCTTCTCTCCAGGCTGACCAACGCCAGCTCTCTCATCCTGTCTTCACAGGAGAGGTGCTTCAGCCCTGATCATCTTCATGGCTTCATCTGGACTCACTCAGGCAGGTCCACATCCTTCTTATGTTGGGGGCAGGAAACCAGGTGTGTGACAGAGAATGAAACAGTGACTAAAAAGCATGATGGGGGGGTGGGGGTGGGCACAGGGTATGTGCCTCTTCTATTGATCACTGGCTGTCCCCTGTAAGACCAGAACCACTCGCAGAGTTTTGTTTTGAGGGAAATCTTTGGGGAATTGTAAAACTAGGAAGACACCACGCTGTTCTATTTTGCATTTTCTCCAGTTCTCGCAGTTGAGAAACGATTGTATTTGTCTCTTTGCTGCTTGTTGGAACACATGCAGTTTCTGCTGAAAGCGCTTACACACACAGCCTTAGTCATTTACAGCACACATTTTTAATTGAATAATAGCATCTGAAGGCAGCACAGCCTTGACAGTGAAGAAGCAGTCACAGGGAAGTAGAGTGGATCACTTCTCCCGACTCCAGTGGGGTGTTTCCCCATGTCACGTACCACAGACTTTGCCTACATGTTCTGAGTCCCCAGGTGGAAGTTACTGGTCCAGGGGTCCTTGCCGCTGTGCATGGATGCAAGACCAAGTAGAAGAAGTGATGTTACATGTCTGTACTCCAGCTTGCACCATAGGGGAAATGTGATTGTGCTCCCTTTGCTGAGCTAAAAATGGCAACTAAGCTTTTTAATATAAATCCTCAGAGCTCTTACCAACATCACCTGGTCTGCCTTGTTCTGCTGCTGCCAGCTGAGACAGCATTAGATGAGGAAGAGCGTCTTCCTCCTCTCATCAGATGTCAGTGGCAGAGCACATGTCTGGACGCCCTGGAGCTTGAGCCCAGAGCCCCAGCAGCTTAGTGCTTCACCTCCTCTCCCCCCTCTTGCTTTCCCCCTTTCCTTTTCCCAAGGCTGCACAAAATGGAATATTAATGTAGTTAATATTATCTTGCTTCTTTGTACTTCTGCCTACACCCACCAACTTCCCTGTGGGTTTCAACCAGCAGCACAGCTTCCCGATGAGCATGCTCATCAGGACAACCCATGCTGGCTGTGGTTCCCTCCAGAAGCTACCAACCTGGAAGAGGGCCTAAGTATCCTCAATACTCCTTTCCAAAGAGCTTGGAGGAGCCTGCCCATGTCGGCAGCTACAGGATGCCTGGCCATGGCGGTACTCGGCAGAGTTATCTTCCACCACCCTGCCCCTGCAGTGCTGCTGCTGCTTCACTATCCTCCAGATCTGGTACCCTCTGGATCTGCCTTTCCGAGCACCATTTGGTTTTATAGAGGCCTATTTGACTCAGACTGTTGGCAAACACTTCAGAGAAAAGCTTTCTTTGTCAAAGATAGACAGTGTCTTTGTTCCAATGTAGGAAGGAGCAGATGTAAGTTGCTTCAGCAGAGGGTTGGAAAGACTCTGCTAGGGATATCTTATCCTTTTGGCTGGGAAGAGAAGAAAAGAATCAAACATTGCGTGTGAGCAGGAGGGAAAATATTTAATACTGTAGACTGAAAACAACAAAAGGGCACACAGGCAGCTCTCCCCCATTCCTTTTTTCCAGATAATTATACAATAAATGATTAAAAAAAGACCATAGAAAGAATATTATGGGCTCAGACAGTTTTCCTAATGTTTACCAGCAGTTAAAAATAGACCAAAGCAGTTGTCTGGGGTGCAGCTTTAGAGTTAGTGCAATTTGGCAGCGGCATCTGGTCTGGCTGAATACAGCAGCAGGCTACTGTAGCAAACATAGAGCCTAGCAAACGGGATGGGATTAAATAAATATAGAGAATTACAGAATAGAGAATTCAGAGCTCCCATACAGGAGACATGAGAAGATACTTCCGAAAAAAATGAGAGACTGATGCTCGTGTAGGATGCGTCTCTCTGTTCCTTTTTCCCCTCTCTGTCATGCATTTGAAGGATGGGGCAGTTGGAGCTGCCACAGCCACATGTTGCCCCAAAACAGGCTTGCTAGGCTAACAGCAGCAGCCAGAGGAGAAACTCCCCACCATGCAGCAAATGCAGCAGTTCAGATGGAAATAGCTGCAGCAGCCCTGGCCAACAGCAGGACCAGGACTGGGGAAATTCACCCATGGGGTGAACTCACCATCCTCAGTGGGAATAGCAGAGTTGTACAAAGGATTTATAATCAGAGAGTTATGTACAGGATATCTGTGAAAAACAGGGGGAAAGGGGTAGCCATGAAGAATATAGGGGGGGAAAGGAAGAAAAAGAAAAGGAAAAAAAGCAGACAGAACAGCAAGGAATATTTCTTGCTGGAATAATTTCTAAATGCAAAAGCCATGATAAATCCGGAGGCTTTTACACAGACTTTGGCTGATAGTGTGGGTCTGTGTGACTGATGTTTGAATGGATTGCCTCTTTCCTAGTAAAACTCCTAATTTTCCTAATTCCTTTTCATTTCTGTCCTAGGTAGTGGCTGCCACCACACAGACCATTCTGCCTCTGGCTGTCCCCGCTCGCATGCCTGTTGCTGTGGCCAGCAGAAAGGACATGCTTCCAGTGTGACAACAGAGGTGAGTGCACTGCTAGGGAAGGGAGAGCAAACGTGCTGTCCCTCCATGCTGTCATGCCGCATGTGGGCCAGCTGCTGAAGGGGAGATCTCGTTTATCGCTGTGGGCTATCAAATAGCACAGCAAATCCCCCTGCCGCTGGGCAAGGAGCCCTAGCCCTCCCCAGCAAACTGCCTACGTGTCTGCCTGCAGGGACAAGCTGTGACACAGCAGCCTTTGCCCAAAGGGAGGATGTAAAAACACAGTCCTGGCATACCCTCCTCAAGTGGGGTGAGTCAAAAGGCAACTTCTGCCTCGCCTGCATCTTTTGTATTCACTTTCTGAAATAGATTGAGCTTTCAGTATGTGGGTAAGCATCCAAGGAGCAGGTAAGCAGCCAGCACAGCAGAAGGAAACATAGGCAGGTTACAGCAAAAGGCGTGGGTTTAAGGGAAGAGCCATAGAGATTGTTTCCCACTTTATTTTAGACCTGGGGTGCTTATAGAATAAACACACTCTACCCGCTATTATTTTTTTTCTCCGTTCCTAAATGCATGTTTCTACCTGAAAAAATACCAACTGCATCAATCACTTGCTGAGACTTGGAAGTGCTCTGAGGAGAAATCAGTGCTCAACCAGATTTCTTCTGAGTATGTGAAACATGTTTGCTGAATTAAGAAAATCCAATCCACAAATATTGATTACAGGTGAGGACCAACCAGAGACCCACCATAATAGAAATAATAAAGTAAGTGACAGTAATAAGCATGACACACTAGTGCACCATCTGCTCACTTGAGTGCACCATCTGTTTTTTCTACTGCTGCTATTCGTGCCCTGATCTTATTTTAGTGGCAGAAGCAGATGGATTCAAATGCCAGCAAAAATAAAAATGGCATGTTATTTATTTATTGTTCTGCTTAACTGGATGTCTTCATCGTTTCCACCATTCTCTTGACCTCAATATTACTGTTAGCTAAACCCACGCGTGCTTTCTGACACACAGTATATTAAAGCATTAGCAATGCTGACAGATGTTCCCCCTTTTGGTCATTTCACAACTTGCTTGGGCAGGTATCAAGCCTATGTGCAAACTTGTGTTTCATCCTGAATCATCCTTGACATTTTATTAATGCCAAAGTGTTTTCATGCAGCATTTGGATGCTGGGAAAATGTCCTGTGTGACCAGACACTAACTGCCAGACCAGCAGCATCATCCACACTCAGAGCTATGTGTGACTGGTACCAAAGACCTCCATCAGGCAGGGGTGGTCTTGCACACAGAGTTAGCAATGGTGTCCTCACAGTTGGAGAGAAGGCCCTTCAGTACCAGCACTGACATGTTCTCTAGGTTGTTGTCCATACACACCCAAGTACTTGAGCAGCACCCAGCACTGTGCAGTGTCAAGCCCAAGGGAAGTCTGCGGGTGGGAGGATTTGCCTGGTTTGGGTGTCCAGCTGTCTTGTCATATATGTTTAGTTACCTCTTCACTGATTCCTGGCCATGTGTGGTCAGAAGAGATGATTGATGCAGTCTTCCTATGTGGCTACTGTGGCAGCTCACTAAGAGTCATCTGTTTTGACCTCTCCCTCTACCTTCTTGGCCATCTCCTGGAGAAATACCAAGAATAAGGAATATCCACGTAAAAAAAAAAATATCTTGGGTTGCTGTTAATGACCATCACTGAAAATAAGACAGATGAGGGCACTGAGGAAGGGCAGGAGGAGGGGCTAAGAATGTGCTTGTGGGGCCACCAGCATGGCAGGAGCATGGTCCTCCCCACCTCACTGCTCATGGATGGACGGGATCTGCAGGAGCAGATGAGCAACAGACAAAAGCCGAGTTACCCTGCTCTGTACGTTCAACTTTGCTTGCTGTTTGCTATAACAACAAAAACACCTGAAATAATGTCTGAGTGAGTGCCACCCTGGACTTTTTGCTGGATAAAATCCTCCCCATGACAGCTAGCTATAACACTGCACTGACATCCACACTGAAATGCAATCACTAACCCATTGTATTTATAAACTCCTCACCAACCAGTGCAGCTACTGTGAGAGACTGAACTGACATCAGACTCCACTGTCCATCATCTTGAAGACTGTCATGAGAAGCTGAGATGGGATTCCACTGACCATTGTCTCAGAGATGGGTTGGAGGAGTTAAGACCCCAACTCCAATGCCTGAGAAAAGGGTGTGAGGAATTGAAATGAGTGTCATGGTCTATTGTCTGAGAGATGGGTAGGAGAAGCTGAGATAGGACTCTTCCATCCATTATCTCAAGGATTGGTGTGATGAATTGCTGCCCATTATACCAAGAATTGCTGCAGAAATGTGCAGTTGAAGAGCTGTCTGCAAGAATAGTGAAACTGGTCCACCAGGAACATGTAGTAACAGAGGTTATCCCCCAACTCGTGGTAAAAGGGGGAAAAGGTAATTTCCAGTGAGGACGCCCTTCACAGGGACACTTCCACAGGATACCTCCATTAGGACACCTCCACGAGACATCCTCCACGAGGACACCCACCTCTGACAACTGCTACGGACTCCTGGGGACACTCTGCTCCAATGCCGACTATGGACCCTGGAGGACTCCCACTACCAACAACGATGAGTATGAACACCTGGGACTGCTGGATCCACGGTGGTGACTATGTCTCTGCACTCCGAATCCTTGCTTCATTTCTATCCTTTTTCCAATCTGTCCTATTGCTCTTTTTTTACAGCAATTCCCTTTTTTATAATCATAAAATCATAGAATAGTTAGGGTTGGAAAGGACCTTAAGATCATCTAGTTCCAACCCCCCTGCCATGGGCAGGGACACCTCACACTAAACCAGGTCACCCAAGGCTCTGTCCAGCCTGGCCTTGGACACCACCAGTGATGGAGCATTCACAACTTCCTTGGGCAACCCATTCCAGTGCCTCACCACCCTAACAGGAAAGAACTTCTTCCTCATATCCAATCTAAACTTCCCCTGTTTAAGTTTTAACCCATTACCCCTTGTCCTATCACTACAGTCCCTAATGAAGAGTCCCTCCCCAGCATCCCTATAGGCCCCCTTCAGATACTGGAAGGCTGCTATGAGGTCTCCACACAGCCTTCTCTTCTCCAGGCTGAACAGCCCCAACTTCCTCAGCCTGTCTTCATACGGGAGGTGCTCCAGTTCCCTGATCATCCTCGTGGCCCTCCTCTGGAATTGTTCCAACAGTTCCATGTCCTTTTTATGTTGAGGACACCAGAACTGCACACAATACTCTAGGTGAGGTCTCATGAGAGCAGAGTAGAGGGGCAGGATCACCTCCTTCGACCTGCTGGTCACGCTCCTGTTGATGCAGCCCAGGATACGGTTGGCTTTCTGGGCTGCGAGCACAGACTGGAGCTGGCTCATGTTAAATTTCTCATCAACCAACACCCCAAGTCCTTCTCTGCAGGGCTGCTCTGGATTTCTTCTCTGCCCAATCTGTAGCTGCGCCTGGGATTGCTCCGACCCAGGTGTAGGACCTTGCACTTGTCATGATTAAACTTCATGAGGTTGGCATCAGCCCACCTCACAAGCGTGTTGAGGTCCCTCTGGATGGCGTTCCTTCCCTCCAGGGTATCAACCAAACCACACAGCTTGGTGTCATTGGCAAACTTGCTGAGGGTGCACTCAATCCCACTGTCCATGTCACCAACAAAGATGTTGAACAAGACCTGTCCCAACACTGATCCCTGAGGGACATCACTCGTTACTGGTCTCCAGCTGGACATTGAGACAATAATAATAATTGTCTTTTTGTAACATAAACCAATCAATTATTGTACTTGACCTCATTTGTGTCTTAATTTCACTCTTGGGATCATGAATGAAATGGGTCCAACACTGGGGTTTTCTCCAGGTGGACTCTGACAGCTACACATCATCTTCTCCCAGTTTCCTTGGACTGTGCTGTGCTCACTCCTGTCTTTGCTCCTTGTCACAGTGTCTCCACCTGAACTTGCCTGACACCTTCTTTCACCTCCCCAAAGGCTATCTGGCAGACAAGCCAAGTGCCGCTTGATGCATTTGACCCGTTGTCTTCAGCTGAGTCAGCCCATGCTCCCTCATGATGAGGGGGTTTCTGTGTCCCTCTCCAGTGCCACTCTCCTGCTGGGGAGCTGAGCACAGATGCATGCAGCAGGATGGGTAGCAAGTACAGGGACAAGGATGCATCCCTATCTAACAGCAGCCAAAGCAAAAGAAGGCAGAAGCTGAGGATGAGCTTGCTTGTAAGGGTAATATCCCCCCCAACACTTGCACTTGTACAACTAATGGTTATATGCCCTGAGTGCCCTCATATAATGCTGAAATAACACTGTGCTTTACAATTAGCTGTATATATTAAATGGGTACAATCAAGTATATTCAAGGCCAGGCTGGACAGGGCCTTGAGGAACCTGGTCGGTCTACTGGAAGGTGCCCCTGCCCCTCACGGGGGGTTGGAACTGGATGATCTATAAGGTCCCCTCTAATCCAAACCATTCTGTGATTCTATGATTCTAAGTATAGGAATTTTACTACTGACATATATTTTCCAGTAAGAACTGAATAAATAAAAGCCACCTATGCTCTTCTGAGACTCTGGGGTTTTGGAGGGAAAGACAGTAGCAGCTGAGCCTCTTTAAATCCCTGTTCTAACATCTAAGGGGGTGTCCGTGTCTGTCCGTCCCCCCCCCCCAGCAATGTCCGCATCCCATCCCTTCCCTGGCCAAGGAGCTGGAAAACTGAAATTCCTGCCCTTGTGCTATTTTCCCACCAGTTTTGCTGGTCACAGATGACTCAGCCTCCTCTACTCGCTTGCTAAGAAGCAGAACATGCCTTGCTTGCTGCTTGGTTGAAGTATCCCACCTGCTGGGCTGCTAAGTATGACCTGATGCTTTTTCTCGTAACTGGTGCTTGCTTGGATTTCTTTGCTGCTAATTCACTGCACAGCAGAGATCCTAATGCCTCCCTTCCCACTTAGTTTTATGCTGTTTACATAAAAAGGAGAAAGAATCCCCATTTTTGTCACAGCATGGGTAAATCCTTATGTCAGCCTTGGGCGTGCACTTCCCTCCACTACTCCAGTGCTTCAGGATGTTAAGAAGATGCAACAAAACGACTAACGTGAAATAAACCTGGGCTCTAATTCTAGGCTGTGGCTCTTCTGGTTCGAGGCTGTGCTATTTCCCCTTCCTGAGTACAGACCACACTGTTTATACTGGATTTCTTTCCCCTTGGGCCTCCTCCCATGGTGCCAGAAGAGCAGAGCAATGAGCCAGTGCCGCACATTGCAGAGCTTTGCCAGCCTGTGGGTGTTGTCCAGGGATGCCTCCTCTGCATGCCCTGATTGGGCTGCTGTGGGGAGCGAAGGGCAGCAGCCAGGCATGTGCTGCAGGTATCAGGCTTCTTCCTTGATGAGCAGGTGAAATACTTGATGCTTTTGCACTCTGATGGACTATTGCACGGTTTTGGCAGTCAGCGTTTTCCCAGGGCTTTCAAGCTTGAGGAGCTCAGCCACCTTCTCATGACAAATTTTCACATAGTAGCTGTCCTTCCCTGTAAAACCTGATTGCACTTTCCAGTAGAATAACCTACTGCTCCTGGGCACATCAAGAGCTCCTCTCTGCTCAGGGGCATCCCGTGCTGATGGGGCGCTGCCCGGAGGGAACCACACTGGCTTTGATTGAGTTCCTTGTAATGAAACAAGCTGTTTAACATCTGATGTTGAACATTCAGAACACTTGCTTTGGCTGTTTCAACTACAGGATAGCTCTCTTCCCCACACAGTGTTTTAGCCTAGGAAACAGAAAGCTGGAAAGAGGAGAGGAAAGTAGCATAGAAGACATGCCCACAGCAAAGCCTCAAGATTCAGGATCTTCTCACCTCCAGGAGAGCTTGACCTTGTGATCTCTGTGATGCCTGTGACATGGATCCCATCTCTAGTTAAGCTCCAGGCTGTCAGCAAGGGAATGCCTGGCACTCAGCTACACCTTGGTAAAGATGTACAGATGGGCTGCACAGGACTTAAGGACATCAATAGCTAGCATCACCATCAGGCTGCTCATCCTCTCCTTGCATCCCACATTCAAGCCTCCCCTATAACCCATGAGGAATGGTGCTCCCCTTCATCATCTCACCTGCTATGGCTCAAGCCTCAGTCTTAGCTGCTCTCACCATCCCATTCTCTGAGTCTCCACTGTCCTCGCTGAGGCACCCAGTACCACTAGGTACCATTTTATTTTCATATTTACAACACAATAACCACTTCATCTCTCTGATCTCTTGGTACTGTTTCCTCCAGGACACCCACCACATACTTTCACAAACCAAAACACAGGGGGAGTTTCTGAACATCAGGAAACACTTTAACACTTTTTCACTGTGAGGGTGACCCAGCACTGGCACAGGCTGCCCAGGGAAGCTGTGGTCTCCACCTTGGACATACACAAAAGCCATGTGGACATAGTCCTGGGCAACCTGCTCTTGGTGGCCCTGCTTGAGCAGAGGGGTTGGACCAGATGATGTCTAGAGGTCCCTTCCAGCCTCATCAGTGACAGGTCCCT
Source organism: Pezoporus wallicus (assembly GCF_028554395.1). Classification (NCBI taxonomy): domain Eukaryota; kingdom Metazoa; phylum Chordata; class Aves; order Psittaciformes; family Psittacidae; genus Pezoporus; species Pezoporus wallicus. The sequence continues at coordinate 5,835,540 of NW_026642654.1, forward strand.
TTCAACCACAGTGACCCTGTGAAGAGCTGCCTGAGGATGAGCATTCACAGCTCTCCTCGATACGGAAGGCTACAGGCTGGGGAGAAACCTTTCCCATCAACCTGGGGTGTAATTCCCAACCTCATGGTCAAACTGAGCCCTGGCCACAACTCTTCCTCTTCCACAAACACTACCCCTCCTTTTCTCCCATGCAAAGTGACCAAAAGCTGGGCTGTGAATACCTCGTCTGAACAACTTCACCTGAAGGTTTGTGCTTCCATTGCAGTGCAGACAGACTTGCCCACATTATATTTTCCCCAGCTCTGTCAGTCTCAGGCCAGGTCCTTTTTTTCCCCTTCACCTGGGTATGAAATCTCTGTGCCACTGCAACCAGCCACGTCCTCCCTTACTGGGCAGATCTCCACCTGCTATCTCTGCGCTTTGTGGCATTCACAGAGGCTGTCACACTGAATTATATCCGTCTGAGTACTGTCGTCAGGGAGCTAGAATATGCTTCGTAGAAGCCTCGAGATGTACCTTTGGAGCTAAATAACAGCAGGGTAATGGATAGATGTAATGCAGTGTGAAAAAACCTTGGGGAGCAGAGAGGGTTTTCAAAGCAGTGCAACAGGCTGGAATTCTGCCAAGGAAGTAAATATTGCAAAATTCGATGCTGTTGAAGAGCATCATTCACCCCAAGCACTTAGGAACTGGAAGATGGACATGAAGTAAAAAGAAAAGTATGGTCACAATCATCTTCATTTATTTTCCTCTTGAGGCATCTTCCAAACACCCTCTACAGTCCTAGAGGAGGGCTCAGAATTTTCCTTTGAGAAATTAATGAAAGCATGAGGTCCTGAGGCCCCACACCATGTACAGATGATCTGGGACAAGCTGTCCCACTGCAGAGACCCAGCAGATGTGGGCCTCCACCACTGAAACCATCACCCCTGCTGAGCTTGGGAAGCCCAGAGGCATGCAGCATCCCCTCGGGCATGGCTCAGCCCCCTTCCCAGGCCAGGCAGGGCGTCACTCACAGGTGAAGCCATGAGGTGCCAGCTCATCTGGGGACAGCCAGGGGTGATTTAAGCAGCAACAGATGCTTTTTGCCGTTGCTGACTTTATAACTGTCTCCTTGTGTCCCACCCATTATCCTGACCTTGGGCTTTGCACGCAGCAGGTCTTGACCTGCAGCCTGGGCTGTTTCTTAAGCACATAGAGCAGAAGCAAGCAGGGGAGCAAGGGCTGGTTTAGGGCCTGACACCCACAGGATGGGTGACCTGGGACTGCTGCCTCTGAGAGCCCTTGGCCAGTGCTGACAGGCTCAAAGACAAGTATTTCAAGAGAGAAGTCACAGAGCAGACTGTGGAGAGACGACCTGCAGAGCTGACCACTGAGCTATCCTTTTCACTTATTGACTTATTGATGTTTGCAAACCTCAGGTAGTTATTTACTTTAAAAACACCCAAACAAACCCAAGCAAACCTTACCATGCCAGAGTTAAAAGCAGTATCAAGCCGACTGCTGGCAACAGCCCCGGTGCCACTGGTACAGCTGCCAGCAGAGGTGGTGGTGATTCCTGTGCTCCAGAGCCCTTGTCTTCATGCACACATCACCCCTCTGAGCAGGACTGAGAACCCCTGTGGATGCAGCCGCTCCAGCCAATGTGCCTCTCCTGGCAGGGGCCAGGCTCTGCCCAAGCATGTGCTGATGGCTGGGAGCGGCACTGGTTCAAGCCACACTGCCAGGCAGTGGCAGCAGTACTGTGCCCAAGCCATTGAGCCCAGAAACTGACAGTGCAAATGCTGCCTGGCCGGAGCTCCATCCAGCTGATGGGCAGTGAGGAACCATGGGATTTGATTTCCATGGTGCCAGGGAAACGCAAGACTTGGTTCGCCTGCCTTTTCCATCGTTACTTCACCCACCTGTGGTGGGTTGACCCTGGCTGGATGCCATGTGCCCACCAAGCTGCTCCATCACAGTTCTCAGCAGGATCAGGGCAAAAAATAAAATGGAAAAATCTTCATGGATCAAGATAAAGACAGTTCAATAAAGCAAAAGCAAAGGTCACTGACAGAAGCAGAGGAAAACAAAAGATTTCATTCTCTACTTCCCATCAACAGGAGATGCCCAGCCACTTCCCAAGAAGCAGGGCTTCACTATGCATAGTGGTTGCTCCAGAAGACAAACGTTGTAAGTAAAGAATGCACCTTTCCTCTTCCTGGGTGTGCTTCCCACCCATCACACTGCAGTGGAGGTGACTGACCTGCAGTCCAGCACCAGGCCTGGGATGCGGTCCAAGACAGCCAGCACTGCAATGGGAGCACCTCAGTTCAACAGTGTTGACACTGGTCACCAGCTGGTATTTGCTCATACATCTACAGCCTGCAGAGTGGCCATGCGGGAGAGATGGCAAATAAACAGTGCTTCAGGCAGCGGGCATCCCCATCCACAGGCTGTGTGTGCAGGCAAACACAGTGATGGGTAATGGAGCATTGCCCTGTGCAAACACGAAACTGCAAGATGCACCGAAAACTCCACAATCATCCCAGCTATAGCAGTTACTGAAAGCAGCCAACAAGAGGAGAAAAGCCAAAATATCCCTTCTATGGTATTGGGAGCTATGCAGAGGTATCCACCAAAGAGGAGTGCAGTATTACAGTCCAAGGACAAACAGCAAAACAAGTTGTAAGAGCTCCTATTTTTTTCATTAGACCAATTCATCATCTAGTTGAGGTGTCATCTCAGTATTATCTAATAATTTAATAATAAATGAGGGAACTGGGTTTGTTTAGTCTGCAGAAGAGAAGGCTCAGGGGCGACCCTATTGCTCTCTGCAGCTACCTGAAAGGAGGGTGCTGGTCTCTCCTCCCAAGTAACAAGTGAAGGGACAAGAGATAGCCTCAAGCTGCAGCAGGGGAGGTTTAGATTGAACATTAGGAACAATTTCTTCACAGAGAAGGTGCTCAGCCATTGGAACAGGCTGCCCAGGGCAGGGGTGGAATCACCATCCCTGGATGGAACTGTTCAAAGACCTCATCAGGCCCTCAGTGACATGATTTAGTGGTGGCTTTGGTAGTCCTGGGGTAATGGTTGGACTTCATGATCTTAAAGGTCTCTTCCAACCTAGTTGATTCTGTGATTCTATGAAATCAAACGATCTAAGTATCAAACAAACCAAAGAGAGTAGCAGGTAAGCTCCATGCTCTGCAAAGCCTCAAGAAAAAGCTCATGCAATTAATAGACAAGTAATAGTGCTCCAGACACTACAGCAAAAGCAGCATTAGGATTACTCTGGAGAATCAAACCAGTTTTGGTTGGAAGGGACCTTAAAGCTCATCCAGTTTCATCTGCATGGAGGGAGGTGGTTCTACCCCTAGACCAGGTTGCTCAAAGCTCTGTCCAACCTGGTCTTGGTAACAACCCAGCCACAAAGATTCTCATGGGATTAGCATGGGGTTTAACTGAGTATTTTCACCTCAGGGCATCAATGCCTGCAGCTTTACCAGTGATCCTCCAAGCTGCCTGGCATGTGCCAGTTACCAGCAGTGATGAAGAAGACCCAATGCTCCCTGCAGCCACTGTGGGCTGAAAATTACATGAAGCACCTCAGACCTGGCACCCAGGACAGCCGCTGGCACCACCACAACCCCACAACTCCCCCTCCTCACCCACACTGATGAGGACCCCATCCCTGCTGCACGGGCAGTGGAGGCAGCAATGCCCTTATACTGGTGACCCTCCAGCAGAGAGCATCAGGCATCACCATCAGCCCACTATACATTTGAGCTCATGCACGGCTGTTCTCTTCTGTTTTATTGCCAAAGGGTCCTACAGAAACAAAATGCTTCAGAGCTTCCCTGCACTTAGAAGTGGATGAGGTCAGTTGAAAACAAGCAGGGCATGAGAATGGGACTAACCGTTCTTTACGTGGGAATTACAGCAGGTCTGGCATTAGGATTATTTTCTTCTGTAAAGAAAAGAGCAACTAGAAAATGATCACTGACTGGGGTTTTGTTTTATAGATCCCAAGTTAAAGGGAAAAACAAAGGGGTAAGAGCAGATGGGTTTGATACATAAGAGACTTCTCATTAGAAATGAACATATAAAATTTAATAGCTTGGTTTAAAATACATTTTCAATTAAAAAACAGCAGGCAAAACAAAAAAAAAAAAATCAGTTTCATAACACATACATAACATTGCTGCTACTGTTACAAGACCCGTGTCCCAGAGTATCTTAGAGTGGAAAACAATCGTCAGATTTAGTTCACATACTTCATTAAGCAGTAAAAAGAAATAACATTCATATCAATCTTACCTCTATAGACTCTAAATCTACTTCCCTGACCCTAGACTGAGTTTCTGTAATAAAACTTCCATTTTCAATAAAAATGTGTAAATATATATATGTATTCTATATATCAGGTTTAAAAAAATTCCCTTGCCATAGTAACAGTGTTCCCATGGCTGACGAAGGGGAGCCCAGGCGGTGAGTTGGTGTTGGCTGGGTGCGAGTCCCGTGCCTGCTCTGCTTGGCTGGTGGTGGATTCTTGTATGGGGTGGCATCTGTTGGCCAGTCAGTCTCTTCAGTGCCAGCTTCTCTGCTTCAGTTTCAAGCCCACAGTCATGGATGCATCCATGTGAAGCCTGCTCAACTCCAGCCACAGAGCAAAGGGAGCACACAGTGCCCAGTGTTGGCAAGCCTCCATGGGGCCCGTCAGCAGAGGAGGAGGGGGAATGGAGTGGTCTGAACACAAATCCCAAAATACTGTATTTCATAAAAAGCGTTAAAAAAACATGGTGGGGAGGGACTTCAGTGGTCACCTGGTCTCAGCACCAAGGGAGGATCAAATATACTGTGACAGTGCAGAGGGCTTTGCTCAGCCTGGCTGTGAAGACCTCTGATGCTTCCCAGGGTACCCTGCACTGCTCACCAGAGAAAACTGTCTCGACACCTACCCTGAACCTCTGCAGTTTACACCCAATACTTCTCATTGTGCTTGTGATGGAACCAGGAGAATGCTTCCAAGTGTTGGGAGGCCACTCCTCTCACCTGCATCCTTGCTTATGGAGATGACCCCTCTCCAGGCGACTCACCCAGCCCATCCTCCTTGGAACCACCTGCTCTGGCCTCACTAGGACACCTGACAGGAGGCTGCTCAGCTGGAAAGGAACAGCACTCCAGTGGAGGCCTTGACAATGCCAAGTAGAGCAAAAGGCGGGTATCCAATTTCCTGCAGGCGGTGCTCCCGTTTATCAACTCAACCTAGCATTTGCCTCCCTCTTCCAAACAGCAACACAACGCAGCTGAACAACATTCAGTTACAATATACATTAAGTAGAATCGTTAACCATTAAGTAGAATCATATTCCACTTTTCAGGACTATTTCTCCAGCCTATCCAGGCTGACCTTCAGGTGAGGCACATGCAGCTTTGTGCTGCCTGAAGAGGTTATAAACCCTTCTTTTATTATCCAGATCTCTTCAAAAGCACCGACACTGAACCTGGTACTCAGGCTTGTCTGCTTGCCCTGTAATGCAGGTTTTTCCTTACAGCCAAGTGCTTCTGTATAAGTTGAGCTAACCTTAAGTTGCTGCTAACCAGAGGGTGCCTTTCTTCGTAAGCACATGATGAGTAAATACTGTATACTCTAATGCTGAAGCAGTATCTGGGACTATGCTCAGACTGCCTCCTACTAGCTGCCTTTTTGATCTCTCCGCCTCAGCAGTGGGTCAGTGCAATGTAGGTACATCAGGAAGCAGTCACAAGCCCCTATTCCCTGCTAAAGCTTGACCTGCTGAGCTGGGATGCCACCCTCCTCTCTCAAAAGCATTGCCTGAGAATTTCCAGCTGTTGACATCCTAGGCCTTGCAAGCTGGCTTCAACCCATGGGTTCATCCAGCCCAAGCCGCTGCGGGCAGTACACTGCTGCTGAAAAAGCCATCCACCCTCCAGGAGACCTTCTTCCTGACCCCAAGATTGGAGATTTCCAGGAAACTGCATCTGCTCAGCTCTTCTTGGAACCCAGCTCTCGAACTCAGCCCAAATGACCTCCCAGGGCAGCAGCATGCAGCAGTTCCAGGGCTAAAGGTCCCAAGAGAAGCCAGGACTGCCATCGCCTGGCTGTGCAGGAAGGCTTGGGAGAGAACCAGTACCTTTTCCTTCCACACAGGGAGATCCATGTTGAATAAGCAGGTCTCTTGTGCCTTCTATGAACATACAAACGTGCTCACCTTTGGTGCATGTTAAAGGTTTGTCCATTTTTAAATAGCGACGTTAAATATCTGTTTTCTCTGTATATGGCATCCTTTTAGATGGGCTTCATTGCATATATTCATGGTATATACAGAACACCATATTTTATATATATTATATTATCAGTTGTATGTACACATTTACAGACCTTCAAAAATATATTGCACTTATATACAATATAGCTTCATCTGATGAGAGTTCACACAGTTACTAAGGCGAGTTCTTCATAAGCAAGGCAGTTTTACATCCCCCCCCCCCCCCCCAGTGACACAAATGATTTCAACAGTCTGCCCTGTTCAAGAGTAAACATTGGAAAGACTTTTCTCCAACCTGCACACAACTCCTACTACTGAGTAGTTTTGCAGTTCTACCTAGCAGAAAAAACAGTCCCATAAAATGGTATTAGCTGATAACAGGCTCAAACATGGCTACCAAATAGATAAATAAGATATCACCACTCTAAAAGGCCACCTTCCAGGAGTTTTCCCCTCCTGTATTTACTAGTGTTTTATACATGTTCTCTTATTTAATTGCTGATCTTTGCTCACTCAAGTGCAAATAAGGTCATGAGCACTACAATGTTCTTTGGAAAGAACTGAAACATACTATATTAAGCAAAACCACTGCTCTGCTCCCCAGAACAAGTCAATACCTGGCTTTCTTCTGGAGAAGGTGATTAGTGTTTTGCCCAACATACTGAATTACGGGAAAATGTTCACTTGAGACCTTTGTTTAAAATCCACAGAGGACCTGTGATCTTAGATCTCGGTCAGAGTGAGCTTGTAAGATCCTCCAACTTCTTCAATCTGCAACTGGAAGGTATCTTCATTAGAATAGTGTTTCACGATGTTATCATCCATGTTGACCAGGATCCTGGAAAAACAAAATAGATCAGGGATATATTACAGATCTAAATGTGAAAGACAGCAAAGGTGCCCTGAAACCTCAGAGAGCCCAGACTGTCCTGGGGTAACACAAGATCCCTGCCCACCTCTCTCTGCCTCATTGCTTCCTACAGTAGATCTAGCTGTCCTTTCCCAAACCTGCCATCAATGCTTACAGCCCCTCTTCTAGGATCCAAACAAAAGGGTTAAGTCTGGCTCCCGGACCAGCGGAGCTGGCAGAAACCCTTCTGAACTGCAGACTTGGGCAAAAACACTACAGAGCTTGCTGGGAAGAAACCTCTGATGTTTGACAACCTTACTCATGCGCCAGAAGTGCAAATACCTTGTGTTTGTGTGCACGCACACATGTGAGTGTGCACGCACACACAAAGCTGTCCTTAGCAGTGGTTTAGCCACCATCAATTCAAAACGTTTGCAGTTATTCTGCTATGAAAACACAACCCTTGAAACTACATTCCTAGGGTGATTAAAGGCCGTAATTTTCTGGCGAGAGGGGCGCTGGGGAAGCGGCTGAAACACCCAAGTGACTTTAGAGAAAAACAAAACCAAGAAACTTACTGGGAGACTAAAAGGAAAACCAAAAGTGGACAATGTTCAGGAAATCAACTATTTACACTAAAAAATAAAGACGGTGGAGTATGGCCTCTGTGGGGAATGGGCACTTCACAATAAAGTTCTTGTCAATTTAGCCCACAAAAAGACAACCAGGCTTAGCAATTGTAGTCAAATGCAGACATAGCAAGTCCAGTTAACCCCTGGAACACATTAACATGGGTTGAAGTAGGTTCTTCACTACTGGGAGTCTTTAAATAAATGGAACTCTTCTTCCTCTGACATGATCACTGTGGTTCAAATAGCAATAAACTCAGAGAGATTCTGTGACTTGTATTTACCCAGGAAGTCAAACTGCTTGTTCCTATGGGAGCCTTCCGGTGTTCAGCTCTATGAATGAGGCTGGAATGCGGGTACATGGCACGCACACACACATATCACAAACAGCATTTGCATACGTGCAAGTGCATGGAGGAGTTCTGAAGCAGCTTTGTCTACCAGTTTGAAAGAGAGGAGTTCATGTTCTCAGACAGCTGCTGTGTAGGAACATACTCACCCTTTTTTACATTTTTTGAAGATCTTCCCTATTTTATCAAAAGGCACATCATACTTGTCAGAGATCTGGAACAAAAGAAAGCGAGCACTGGTGAAGCAAGGCGGCTGCTGGCATTGTCTTCCACTTCCTATTTTACAGAAAGGAACAAAAAAACCCCGCAGGCCTGCAGATGAAAGCAACTGCTCTGCCCTATAAAGGCAATACTAAATGCTGAATTATAGAATAAGCTTATAGATGAGAACCCCTCCTCTGCAATTTGCCAACTTCTGTGCAAAAAAGTGAGCCATGTTCTAAACCTGGCCACTGACCCCTCATACAGCAACCTGTCGGCATGCCAAGAAGCCCACATACTAAACATCCCACATGCTGGTTCTCCTCCTCTCTTGGTTCTGTTCTCTTAGCACACCAAAACCCATTTGTAATTCAGTGCCAGAGGGATCAAATGAAAACTAGTCATCACAGCAGCTGGTGCAGAAAGAGAACAGCACCAGAATGAAGACCTGTGCAGCTAAAAACACAAGCTGGTCAGAAACATCCTCCTTACCCAACAGGAAAATCTTTGAATGAGAAACCACAGCCACTCACCATGGTGCTTCACCGTACAAACCTCCAGAACTCAGGAGGTCAGTATTACTTTGCCAAATGGCTCTGTCAAACCAACACAGCAAGAACCAAACCAAAACACTGTTTCAGGATGCAAAAGCACAGGCGGGTTCCTCCAAGCTACAATTGTGAGCTCTTGGTTCCCTCCTTTAAGAAGTCCCAAGTGAAACAATTTACCCTTCAGGACCATATGGTAAATGAGGACTTCATAGCCTTTAATCCCCCCACCCATTAGCCCCTGCCTCCAGCCTGCCTGTGCTGGCAAAGCTCCCATAGCCAGGAAGAGACAGCCTCAGGTTACAGACACATCTCTGGGTCCCAAAGCTACTGGCAAAACCTGGCCATACAGCCCCAAAGCCTCCATCCTCTGAGCATCAACAATACATTAGTCACAGAAAGAGACAGCCAGACACGTCAGCCTTGAGCTCGTGCCAAACATTACAGCATTTCTCGGCATTAAGCTCTCTGTTTCCTCTGCAGCACTGCAGCAGCAGGGACAGTGTAAGGCTATTTTGGAAGCCAAGTAACAGCAATTTCACACATGTGCACAGATATATAAAAGTCTTCAGGCACTCTCAGAAGCTGGGACAGCAACTTCTTATAAGCAGGTTATGAAAGGGGAGGGGAACCCCCCCCCAGACAACCCAAGCCACTGAACACATTCTGGATATCGCTCTATCTTCCAATGAAAATACCCTCTGACATGAGGGACATCCACAGTTGACAGTTTTTAGATGCAGCTAGGAGAAGACCTACACAGCTGATTCTGCAGCTTGGCCAAAGCAGAGCCTGCATAAGAAGCAAGCCTGGAAGACTCTCCAGCAGCTCCTGTCATTTTGGGACTATCTCATGTACCAAGTCAACAAACTTGACACACCTGGATTTTCAGAAAGGCTGAGAAACACCTTCTTACACCCAGACACCACAGAAGTAGGATAAAGTACTTAGAAGGGAAGCTTCCTCAAATCCTTTAATAATGAATTAAAGCATTATTTACATTAATGTCCATGTTACTGAAAGGAAATCAGCCTTATGCTTCTTAACCAGAAAAGGAGGAATACACGGACACAAGCTGCAACTGAAAGTCTACCTCCTATGACTGCCCAGTATATGAGGACTAGATAGCAAGGGACTATACTTGCTTTTTCTCAAACTGAAGGCAAAGACTGTAAAACCAGCTTTGTTACTTACTGCTTCCATTAGACCTTTCAGAGATGGTGTCTTTAACATTAGTGCATCAAAGACTTCCTCTGACTCTTTTCGGACATAGAGCAACACTGAAAAGCAAATTGGGGAGAGGAGTTAACGGCATAACTGCTCCTCAGGAAAGATCTGTATATGATAGTGGCTAAGCACACAGTAACATACACTGAGGATCTTATGAAGAGATACACATACGTACATTCAGCATACATTGAAGATCATATCACAAACACGCATAGCTAGGTTAGCTCAAAACATGCTTTTGCACACAGAAATACGGCACGCTCAAGCATCTTTCTTGTCAAAATAACTAAATCTCTATTTGATATTCTCTCTATTATTTGGGAAGAAAAGTCATATTTGAAATACAGAAAGGAGAAATACAAAACATGGCTTTGAGAGTCTCCTGTCACTCCGTATCTTACAGGTCACTTGCCACAAGGCTTTGCACAATAAAATGATTTGACAGATGCTGCCACAGCAGGCAAAGCCATCCTGGCCACCTCCTCATTTTTAAATAACTTATTTGTACAATCCTCTCCTGCTCCTGTGCTGTCTCATCTCCCTTCCTCCCCCTTGCCATGTTTCGGCAATACTCATACCGCCACTGCTGAAATGCAGTGCAGACTTAGCCTTCTGCTAGGAGGTGAATGACAGAGTTAAGAGCCCAATGAGGTAAGCATCCCTAGCATTCTCAAGCTAGCAGAGAGTCATTGTATGTAACATCTGCCTCATTAAAAACTGTATTAAGGCTGAGGAATAAGCCATGAGAGCAAGAAAGCTTCGACTTAAACAGCTTTGCCATCTTTAATCCATCTTCTAATGACTAGGTATTACAGCCTGGATTATTTACAAGGTTCATCAGCCACAGCTTTGACACACCTGCAACATTGAACAATTGCTGGCATTTCTAATTGACCAAAGTGAACTCAGGGCAGCACAGCACCTCAATGGATTTCCTCTGCTACAGGCAGGTTTAAAAAAAAAGGCTGTAGGTGTAAAAAATGAAGGCAGTACACACACTCTCAGTTACAGCACAGGTCAGACGACACACCAGCCAAAGGGGAGAGAATCCCACGGGTCTCATTTTATGGCATACAGCAACAAGAAAACTGAGGAAGTAATTTCCTTTTATAAAACAGAATTTCCTTTTATAAAAATCGATCCTTCCTTACTACTTTATCCAGACTACAGAATTGCAGCCCCATTAAGGTCACTCACAAGATTTAACCTTTTCCACATCACAACTTTAATCCTGCTAGTTCTTCAAGCTTTGTACTGGTTCTTCTACACATAATCATCATCAGGCAGGTAATCCTCTACACCATCTCCAAAGGGACCTCTCACCTCCTTCCACACCACCACAGCAACATCCAATCACACAACACATTGCAAAGATCAACAACAGTTAAAAATAAGCAGAATGTTCTCTCAGTTTGGCTCTCAGCAGCGAGCATCCCATTTCCCAGTACCGGTTTTGCAGGTTTTATACCCAGAACAATTCTTGGCATTCATTGCTTAAAGTCCTAGAAAAGTTTTCCAAAGTATTGTAGTGGATTATGTGATAAATTCTCTCACCCAATCCACCAAGGAGATTGGTAAACTGCTCACTCTCCTCCAAGCCTCCTTGTTACAGGTTCAGAGCCAATTAGTGTCTGAATTGGCAGAAAACCCCAGAAATTCTGACACTGTAGAAGATTTGTGGAGCTGAGCTACATCCTGATGTACAAACCCTATTCCCAGTCAAAGCCAGAATAATCAGGCTGAAGTAGACTCCAAAATAAACTAAAAAAATTTTTTAACCTCAGATGCATCCCTATCATGATGGACAAATACTCCAATAATTCAGTCTCTGAAAAAAGAAAATAATACCTCTTTTTGGTTCTTCTATTCTGGCCATCTTATTTGGATTAGTGATAAAGTCCTCTTCACCAATATAGGCTCCTCTCTTCAGGTTGGAGCTGTCATAGACAGGGATAAAAATTTAGTGGTACAATTACAGGGACTTACCCCACTGTCTGAGGGCAAGACATCAGTAGGCTGAAGTAGCACAGCTCTTACCTTTCACCCTCCAGTTCTTCTGAAGCAACAGGTAGGACCTTTTAAAACAAAGGGGAAATGTTTATTGACATATGCAGAGAAACACATGGTGAAATAGCTAGTGAGTACCTGATGTGGTACCCAGTCCTCAGAAAACACAACAGGCTCTGAATGCTACGAAACAAAGTTGCCTAAGGACAGACCCATTAGCTGGTGTAACATGGTCTTGTCAGCAACGCTCTCCCCATCCCTGTAAGTGCTACCTGTTAATATAGCAACATAGCATTAGCTTTGTTTGCACTGAAAAGTCATTGGCATAAAACCATGCTGCTGCATCCAGCCTGAGCAGAGGTTTAGCAGCACTGAGTTAAAGGATAGGGAACCCCTGATACCACAGCAGGGACAGGTAGATGGCTCAGCCACCCAACCCCCTTGTAAGCACATCAGTACAGGACATAAGGGAAACCAAGGCTGTCAAGTAGGGTACCAGTCACAACCACACTACTAGAAGTAAGATACTCTGGTCCAAGCACTAAACATTGGCCTTCATTTTAATACATAAATAATACTTGCAGTTAGGGTAGTAAAAATTTTATCCAGAACTAGATTTCATTTCTTCTTATTATCTTTCAACCCTGTAAAAAATGACACTTTGGCTCAACCTTCCAAAGCCAGTAAGCATCTTCTCTAGTTTTTTTTAATAAAGGCACATTAAAAGACCTCAAACGAGAGACACAGGAACATACAAGAGCTAGCGAACCAGCTTTCCATCTGGACTGGCGCAGTCTTCTGACAGACCTCAGCGCTAGAGCCTTTGTAGGAGCACATGCAGGAAAGTCAGTCTCATGGGCACAAGTTTATTCTCCATTCCTGCTAAGACTTTAAGCAATACTCTTAAAAGGTGAGGGCTGGATTATGTTAGAGGGTGCCAGAACTCCCGGCACAGCAAAGTCCAAGATTTTGAAACTTGGTTGCAGTCTCATTTTTTCCTTTCCAGTTTCCTGTTAGCTGGGACTTTCCAGGAACGCTGAGGCAGGGTGCTCTGGCAGTGGACCACAGAGCCACACACACCCTTGCCAGCTTCACAGAAGGGATTTTCACCCTGCAGCACCAGGCTGGAGGAGCCCACAGTCTGCAGCAGCGCACCAGGAACCGAATGGCCTCCACAAGAGGAAACCAGCCTGCAGCTCATTCAATGAACTCTCAGTTGGAGATGCTGTGATAAAACCCTTTCAGGTTCACGGAAACAGGAGTTCATAGAAAGATGATTTAATCGGGAAACTTCCCCAGTTAACCCCAGCCAACATGTCAAAGAGCAACATCTCTCACTCACATGAGACTCACCCTGTGTTTACAGCATTGATGCAAACAGTCTGGCATTTCACATGTGTGTATGTACACAGGCTTTTTCCAAATATATCCCATACCTTCCTCATCCCCGCACTCATGAGCTTTACTTACATGAGCCCCACGCTGAAGATTTGCAAAGTGAACATCAGGAATGAAAAGGACAGGCTGAGTGTCTAGATCCATGAAGGGCTTGAAGATGGTGATGTCCGTGCGTTTGTGTGAGGGAAGCATGGGCACTTTGACATCAGAAACTGCAGAGACCAAAGATTGAAACAGAGGATAGTGAAGGCACTGACAGGGCTGTGGCTTTCCTACATCATTTAAAAGGCACATACACTCTTGGACAAGGGTACTCTGTAGTCAGGGTCAAAGGGAAAAGCTCCTGTGGTAGAGGAGTCTGAATCTCGGTTGTCTACCTCTCAGATGAGGGCCTGGATCCTGCAGAAAGAGCTTGTTTCACAGAGTGGGACAAGTTTTCTCCAGTGAGCTGGTTTACTTCATTCTGATATTAAATCGGGCTGGAGAATGGTCTGACTACTCACCCCAAGAGAGGAACCTAGGGTTTCCAGGTACTAAGTAAAACACCCAAACAGAGGGCAAAAGCTAGTCCAAGCCCCTGCTTCTCCCTCCTATCAATTCCCTCAAAAGGTTGCTGGATTTCCTCTATCAGGAAGGCAGAAAGACAACAGACAACTTGCAACACATGTGGTTCCAGTGGGGAGCCTCTCAAAACAACAGCATCACAGAAGCACTGTCATACCACAGAGTTAGTACAAGTATTGTTTCTTGCAAGATGATACATTTCGAGTTACATTTTGATTCCACATTTCCAATTTTACATTGTTGTTCATCTCATTGTTCGTCCTCACAAGCTGCCAGACCCTGGTTCATCCTCCCCCAGACTCTAGTTCTGTCTCTCACAGAGCACTTGGGCTCTCACGATGCACCAACTGATGTGAACAAGCCACCAAGTGGACAGGCTTCACCCACAAAAGTTGGATGAGAGTGAGGCAGGAGGTACCTTAAACTGCATTTCAGATGCATTCATGTCAAACTGACCCCGAAGTGAAGACTTGGTTTTACCAAGTGGAAACATTTCAATTTTGGGTCAAGTCACCTGCTAACACTCCACTTCTTATGTCCCCAGTGCAAAATACACTTTTTTTTTTCCCCTGAAAAACTTAACTCTAACTCAATCCCTGTAAAAATAACTTCGTGGCATTTGTGATCCTGGAGCTGGATATAACAGCTTATGGCTTAAAGCAACCAAAAACTTCCCACACAAGAACTGAACAGCAACAGACTGTACTTTCCAGGAAAATAAAGGTCGTATCAGGCTAAGCCCAAGCCCAGGGAATTCAGTTTGGAAAGCAGCTTTTGTAAAGTCAGACAGTCCTGGAAGTCTGCATTGAAGCTGTTTGCACTTTTCCTGCCATGACGCAAGAACTGCATGCTGTAATCTGCTGAGAGCCACTGGGGCTGGCTGCTCCATGTGTGAAATGCTAACAGTGTGCTAAACCTACCTTTCTTTGGGGAAAAACAAACCCAAAACCCAGCCCTTGCTGCAACTGCCCTTAAGCAAATGGGTTCCCTTACAGCATTTATCTTCTTCTGAAGCTGCTCCAGCAGCCTGTACCTGCTGCGTCAGGAAAATCCTGCCCAGCAAGCTGTGAGGTGCATGCTTGTTGAACCAGCTGGACTGTTAATAGCACAGCTCTGACAAGAACACTGAGCAGAGCAAGTGAGAGCACGCACCTGCCCCGTGCACAGCAGGAAAAGGGAGATACATTATCCTCTACACAGCTCTGCTGGTGAATAACTAAGTGATCCAAACACAGGATCTGTTGCAGTCACCTTCAGCATTTAAAGGAAGGATGCTCAGCAGGAAGAGGCTCCACAGCCTTTACACACTACGGTGCCGAGGCTTTCACATGTGCAGAAACAACTTCTGCTGGAATCATTTACTAAGGACCACTTTGCCTTCTACAAGTGTGTGTGCAGGGCCGGGAGGCTGAAAGCTCAGTCCCAAGGCTGCCACTGCCTGGGTAGAGAGTTGTAAACACATCTTCAACTTCAGTTAAACCTAAGTTTAGGATCAAGCTGGAAACATTTGTAACAGCTCCAGTTCTCTCTGCCACTTGGAGCTGCAGGGGGTCCACAAGTGCCCAAAAATCCCACTCTCACCCTCACTTCAACTGCTAAAACCCATACCTGATTGAATATGCAGAAAGACCCTGCCTTGAACAGGAAGGCTATGTAGAAGTGAAGTCCTAACCGACTCAGTATGTTGCGAAACACAATTAATGACTCCATAAGACACTGCTTAAAACAAGCCCTATTCCATACTCGATATAAATTCACTTAAGATGAGCTCTACCACCGAAGTTATTTGTAGCCAAAATGACATCTAATATTCAAAACACCGATGGAATAATTTCTACTTACAGGCATTCAACTGAGAGCTGGGGTCAGTGCACTTGCCTTTTCTTTTGCTTTGCTTTCGCTCTTCATCCCTGATCTTCCTCTCTGCTCCCTGCCAAATGAGATTAAGGGAAGGAGAGAGAGAGAGACGGTCTCTTTAGGCTTTTTAGTCTTTTTCAGCTGCAGAGGCAGGAACACAGAGTCTTCAGAGCTGTGTTTGTGGATGTCAGCTCCATGGTACCCAAGCTGCAGGTTTGCCAGAGAATGCCAACTTTGGGGTTCTTTATACTTTTGAGTCCTGTCATTGAATGAAATCCCATACCACATCCAAGACGCAAACACTTTTCTTTCATGTCAGATAAGGATGACAAAAGATACCTACGGCTATAACAACTTTATAACATGTTACATAAATATATATATTTGAAGTATTTAAAACCAAAAATTACAAGTTCCCTCAGTTTAAGAGTTCCATAAAAGTCACGCCACACCTGGATCACCAAGTGCAAGATACCTTCCTGCATGCCGCACATGGAGCTGGTAGCAGTTGTACCACCCTTCACTGCTGCCAAGCTGCAGGCATGCATCATTTTAAGAAGCAGGCATTATTTCTTCTCTTTGTATCGGAGCCAGACTATGGTGGAACCCACAGATACCCGTGTTCATGCCTGCATGGCTCCCAGCTCTCCAAACGAAGCAGCACTGGGGAGAGACACGTATTTTCTGCAAGGTACAGACAGCTGTGACAGAGAAGGAAGATGATTTGTATTGGAAGTGTGTTTATTCCTCCAGCTCTGCCCAGACCTCACACATGACTGTGGGTCAAGTCAGGTATGTCATGTTGTCGGTTGCACGAGGCAATAAGCCCAAGTAGATCCCTGGCATTCAATCCTGGTGCCACCACCAGATCACTGCCCAAACTGGTGTACACAAGTTCTACCTGTCTCCCAACACCCTCCTGCAAAGCAGGGTAAAAGGTAACAGTTATCTGGCCACAGGAAGCCATTATTTCTCATTCCTGCCAAAACACACCCACATCCTTGTGTGGTGCCAGGGGAAGACTAGGTTAGCTATGGCAAACAAGATGTTAAAGAAGCATGTGGCCATGGGGTGGGAGACAGTGGCCTAATGCTGTGCAGCACTGGAGAAGGGCAATAGCCCTCCTAAACTCCCAGTAAATCAACACCCTGTAGGTGACAGAATGTCTATGCCTAGTAGGTAGCAGAAGGCACATCTGCATCAGCATCAAAAAGGAAAATTAGCCTAGATATTTGATGTGCATTAGCATGTATCACCTTTTCTCCCTCACAGAAGGGACACAAGCAGCTTCAGGCAGCTGCTGTGAAAAACGAGAAAAAATTAGTAATGAAGACACAGGCATCACTAGCTTTGATTTACCCCATAAAGCTGATACAACCCACTACAGTGACGACATCCCACTTGAACCTCAGCACAGCTGGACCCACACCCCTCTGCAACTTTCCCTACCAGAAGGGTCACAAGATCTCAGCTTGACAGCAGAAAGACCAGATTTGGCTCCAGATCTGGTTTTTATCTTTCATGAGGAAATAATAAAAGTTCTGCTGCTCAAACACTGTGCTCCAGAACAGCACCTGCTTCCTCGTAGAGAACGTGCTAATCCATCACGACCACACGCTGTGGGAAAACTTCTGCCCTCCCATACCTACAGCCAGAGTTCTGCTTGAAAGTCAACTTGATCCAGGCTACAGGGGCCCAGGTAAACACGTCTCAAATCCACATCAAAAAAGAAAGTCACATCTTGATAACAGGCTTTTCTGCCTTGCCAGGGAGCTCAGCAACAGCCAGGATCAGATATGTCTGAGGAAAAGGCAGGGGCAATCCTGCATTCCGCAATTATGGAATAAATGAACTAGTAAGGAAGAGGTTTTCCCAACTTCACCTAGACAACAGCCTACAGTCTAAAAACCAGATTTCATACTCTGGTCTAGGTGTTAAAGGCTGCAGGGCTTTGAGGGTTTTTTTTTGTGGTTTTCTTCTCCTCAAAGACTCCAGTTGTGTAATGGACTCCTGGTCTGAGAAAGGGAATCGGCATTTTGGAGAGACCTGCCATTCCTCCCTTCTTTCCTCCCATGGAGGGACATGATCTATCTGATACACAAGAGAGGTGCAGAGGGAAGATGCAACACCCCTTTCCTTTGACTATGAGAGTAGGGAGATACTGGCACAGGTTGCCCAGAGAAGATGGACACTGCCAGGGATGGGGCAGACATAAGGCCAGGCTGGATGGGGCTTTGAGCAACCTGGTTTATTGCAAGGTGTCCCTGCCCATGGCAGGGGGTTGGAAGTGGATGATTTTTCAGGTCCCTTCTAACCCAAACCAGTTTATGATCATGCAACAGAAGGAACACTCTTAGTGTTGCTGTCCATCCACACCCATGCTGCCTCCAGCTGCCTTGCACCCTCTGTCCTTCCAACAGCATCCCACTTGTAACTACCATCCCATATAAACCTTCCCACAGCACTGCCCATCACTACAACAGAAACAGCAGGTCCCAGAGGACAACACTAACTCTGGTGGGCACCTGGTGTCCAGCCAGGGTCAATTCAGCACCACAAGTCAGTACCTGCAGCTGTAAGGACCCAGGTCTGCTCAGAGAAGCACTCGCCCTGTGCCTCAAACAAGCATCTGAGTACAGAGCTTGATTCAGTGTGATGATAAATAGTACTCTGCTTGTTGGCCTCTGTCCCCCGCTCCCATTGCCAGACCTGAAGAGGATCTGAAAGGCAGCAAACTTCAAGACCATTTCTACAAATGCAAATTGCAGAATCTTCAGGCACCAACCTCACACTGGCTGCATGCTCACAGAACAAACAATGGTCAGATTAATTATAGAAAAATAATCTTTTCTCCTTGCCTCCCTCTTTTAATTCAACTTGCAAAGTATCTGGAGGAATAAAGCAAGAGAAAAGGTCAAAATCCCAGATAAAAATCAAAGATACACTGGCATTACTGTAGTAATAATACTGTATCACAGTATTACTGTACACAGTATTTCTGTACTACTAGATTTGCTGAAATTTATGGTAGACTGAAATGGTTTCCTTTAAGCTATGTACTGACTACACATCTGCTCTTTTATTAACCAATTTCTCTTACTAGCAGTGGCACAAGCTTGTCAGCAATTTTAGTACAGCGCCAGTAATTGATCAGACAACTTACGGTTAAAAGATCCTCCCCTTCCCTGCAGCAAGCATATACTTGCTGGCATTGTACAGAACCCAGGCTGATAACACACCAGACTCCCAGATAACGAAAGAGCTTTAGATGACACTCTTGCCTCAGTTTCATTTTAGAGGAGGAAAAAGAGAAGAAAAATAGAAGGGGCAAATGGAAAGGCCTGAAAAAACCTGTAAGACCCAAGCTGACCAGGCTTACTGCCAAGTCTTTCAGATAGCTCTGGAGAGCATCCATTAACTCCCTAGTAAATTCTTTGCAGAGATCATCACGACAGAAGCTATCTCAGGAGGCACTTGAAGGAAGATGTGCAAGTAGCAGAGTTTGATTCAGTTCAGGTGGCTACAGGCAGCTTCTCCCAACCATGCAGAAAAGCAGAGGGACCTTGTCGTGGTTTGAGCTCAGCCGGGCACCCAGAACCACACAGCCACTTGCTCACTCCCCTCCTTCCTCCCCCTGCTCCTGGGGGATGGGGAGGAGAATGGAAAGAACGCAACTCCCACAGGTTGAGATAAGAGCAGTCCAGTAACTAAGGTATAACACAAACAACTACTGCTAACATCAATAATAATAATGGTAAGGGAAATAACAAGGGAAGAAAATACAGCCACTCACCACCTGTCAACCGATACCCAGCCTGATCCAAGCAGTGATCTAGCCCTTCCAGATAACTGCCCCCAGTTTACATAGTGGGCATGACGTGCTGTGGTATGGAATACCTCTTTGGCTAGTTTGGGTCAGGTGTCCTGTCTCTGCTTCCTCCCAGCTTCCCCTCCTCCTTGGCAGAGCATGAGACTCACAAAGTCCTTGGTCAGGGTAAGCATTACTGAGAGCAACTAAAATCATCGGTGTTATCAATGCTGTTCCCAGGCTGAAAGTCAAAAACACAGCACTGCACCAGCTACTAAGAAGGAGAAAAATGACTGCTACTGCTGAGCCCAGGACAGGTCTATTTAAAAGCATATAGATGGACAATAAAACATGGGAGGATGAGTCAACAGGATGCTACAGTAGAGGTAGATTGTAGAGAGTCCCATCTATTTTGGGAGGGAAGTGGTAACAGCATGTGAGACGAGTCTTTGTGGCAGTGTCCTGGGGAATGACAAGACGAGATCGCACAGTATGGGACCTGAGCGCAGCTAGCACAAGACTCAAGAGTGGGGGTTACAAGCCCGTCTCAGACCTGCAGCTGCACAGAAACAGACCTGAGATGTCACTCACAAGGAGTCTGTGATGTGAAGACAGTTTGGATGTAAAGAACCAGAGGCCCATATCAAGTAGGATGCCAGCAAAATAGGAAGTTGGTGTGATTCACAGTGATCAGAAGGACTAGGGAAGTCCAGTCAGGATTTATCCCAGCCTAGAAAGATTTTAGTCACATTACTTGCTCTGATCCTTCAAA
This sequence comes from Pezoporus wallicus, assembly GCF_028554395.1. Lineage (NCBI taxonomy): Eukaryota > Metazoa > Chordata > Aves > Psittaciformes > Psittacidae > Pezoporus > Pezoporus wallicus. The sequence goes on from NW_026642654.1 coordinate 5,856,026, forward strand.
AGACTCTTCAGGTAGGAAGAGGTTACAAAGACTGGGAAATATCCCTTCTTTTGAAAACTCACTTAAGCTTTTACAGCTGCTTTCAGCTCAGCTCCTGCTACGTCTCTTTCACAGCTTCTAGTGAACAGTGGCTTTGGGAAAGGTTATTAATTCTCTGCATGCTAAATCCATTTGACAGAGCAATCAAACTACAGCACCCACCCAACTTATAAATGGGCTTCATTATACTGCTGTATCCCAGAGAGATATGTGCAAGTTAGTGGGCTTTTCTTATAACAAGTGCACTAAGAATGCACAAAGACATGTAAAAGGACCAACACTACACAGCTTCAGCAAAAAGACAAGCCTCCACTTGCTCTAATCAACTGCAATTATTTCTCCTACTGAGAACACTCTGCAGGACTTCCCAGGACAACTGACACACAGCCTTCTGCCACTGACTGACCTTTCTCCAAAGTCAATGCTCAAGGACACTTCTCAGCACTCCAGCGTTTTGAAAATAGCAAATTTTTCTGAGGTCACCAAACACCATAACTTAATCTGAATTAAGTAGAAGAGGCTGAACTTTTTTCCTTGCCAAGGCTGTACACAGATGAGAGTTTTCAGGAAGCCAAAACAGCAAGTGGTAGAATTAGGGGAAGAAAGTAAAATTAAGGAAAAAATGCTGCTAAGCTGTTGACCAACCTCTCCCAAAGGGTCACTGGCACACTGACCCTATCTTACCTTGTCACAGAAGACTTTAATCTGGCAGTAGGCTCTATGGACAGGTTTGTTACTCCTGTTATTGTAGCTATAGGTGTCAATCTGAAGATTCAGAGGCAGGCCTTTAACTCCTTTCTGAGAGGAGAAATCCGTGCTGAGGCAGTTCACAGAAATGAAAACCTGCAGAAGAGGAGAGCAGCACCCATCAGTAGTGACACACAGAGTCCTGGCTGACTGCTGAGCAAGAGACTACTCAGTGAGTGCCAAGATCTAACTGTTCGTCCTTGCACTGCAAGCAGGACTTTCTTTAGAATCATAGAATTGTTAGGGTTGGAAAGGACCTTAAGATCATCTAGTTCCAACCCCCCTGCCATAGGCAGGGACACCTCACACTAAACCAGCTCACCCAAGTCTCTGTCCAACCTGGCCTTGAACACCGCCAGGGATAGAGCATCTTTCAGGGTAAAATCCCTGAGCAGCAGTACAATACCCTAAATTCTTTATATAAAGCCACTGCAGGGGACAAAGCCACTTTTTCCAGAAGAAATTTTAATGAACTCTTCAAACTTCACGCAGAGTCCACGCATCTTTCCCAGAATATTCTGCCCATGAGATCTCCAATCAAACTTTTAGCAACAAGAATCCTCTTACACCCAATTCCCACTGCCCAGTGTCTTACCGTAAGAACACAACCATGCTTCAAAAGAATTATGTTACTTTGGGCAAGTTATAGCAAAGCTTTCCACAAATTTTGCATAAGCTGCTGTGAGCACAGCTTATGCGTGAAACTACTTGGGTGGTTTTTGTTGGGTGTTGCTTGTAAGTAATATTAAATCCTTTTAAAAATGTCTTAGGCAACATGTTAACTTTAAACACAAGAATAACACCATTATTTCAGTGAAAGAGTTTCTGAGCTTTATGCCTACGAAGATGAACACTATTTCAAATAGTCCCCAGTATGACTTACAATATCCTGTTAACGTTCATATCAAAAGGGAAAGAGAAAAAATTTCATTATTCTTATAAAAACTGAATTGTGGGGAAAATTGAGGGATTTAGAACATAGCTGTTTTCATTTTCATAACTGCTTAAAAAAAAATACCCAAACACAACCAGAGAACAAGGCCAATGCTGCTTAAAAGAAGGAGGCAATATCCCTGTGCGGATATGAACAGACAGACCAGTGTACTTTGCATCCACATGAGCTTGCTGAGTGCCAGGCTTTTTTCCCCAGACACAGTCCTCATTACTGGCACATCGCAGGGGCAGCTACAATGATTAATTACCAGGAATTTATGACCTACCAAGACCTGCAACGGCTCCTCTCCTCTCCGCCTCATGAATAAAGGCTGGGAACCCAGCCTTCAAAGAATAATGAAAAGCCTTGGGAGCCAGAAGCACCTTGCCAGAGATTTCGCAGGCTCACTACCTCATCACTTACTGTGCTGCTACCACGAAGCACCCATTTGACAGTCTCCATAGTGACTTAGTGCCACCTCCCGGCGCCATCTCGGTGTTGCAAAGACTCAAGGTAGGTTTTGAAAAGCTTACGGGTTTGGGGTTTTGCAAAGCGCTTACCATGGGCTTCTTCACACAGGTTAGGCAACATCCTGTATTAGTTTTAACAAGAGGGGAAATGGAAGCGTAATAACTTCCCCCATACACAGTAGTATGAAACGCTTGGTGGGATGGTGAAGAACAGTATAGGTGCCTTCTCTTGTAATAACTTGTCTGAATGTCCGAGATTCACATATTCTGGCAGCCCCTGTGAGCACCGGCTCCCCTCACACCAGCTGAGCAAACAGTCTCACAGCCCTGGTAATACCCCTGCCAAATCCTGCTTGTGCAAAGGGACATGGAGATGTGTGAAGAAACAGTTAACTCATGGCTGTATGGCATTTGGTCAGAGCCGCATCCCCAGCCATCCTGACCTGTGTTGCTCATCCTGTGGTGGCCCAAGCCAGGACACCTTGCAGGGACACCTTGCTGGGTCAGAGCAATCCCAGGCACAGCTACAGGTTGGGCAGAGAAGAGATTCAGAACAGCCCTGCAGAGAAGGACTTGGGGGTGCTGGTTGATGAGAAAATGAACATGAGCTGGCTTCAGTGTGTGCTCGCAGCCCACAAATCCAACCGTATCCTGGGCTGCATCAAAAGGAACATGACCAGCAGGTCGAAGGAGGTGATCCTGCCCCTTTACTCCGCTCTCGTGAGACCTCACCTGCAGTATTGTGTGCAGTTCTAATGTCCTCAACATAAAAAGGACATGGAACTGTTGGAACAAGTCCAGAGGAGGGCCACGAGGATGATCAGGGGACTGGAGCACCTCCTGTATGAGAACAGGCTGAGGAAATTGGGGCTGTTCAGCCTGGAGAAGAGAAGGCTGCGTGGAGACCTCATAGCAGCCTTCCAGTATCTGAAGGGGGCCTATAGGGATGCTGGGGAGGGACTCTTCATTAGGGACTGTAGTGATAGGACAAGGGCTAATGGGTTAAAACTTGAACAGGGGAAGTTTAGGTTGGATATAAGGATGAAGTTTTTCACTGTGAGGGTGGTGAGGCACTGGAATGGGTTGCCCAGGGAAGTTATGAATATTCCATTGCTGGTGGTGCCCAAGGCCAGGCTGGACAGAGACTTGGGTGGCATGGTTTAGTGTGGGGTGTCCCTGCCCATGGCAAGGGGTTGGAACTAGATGATCTTAAGGTCCTTTCCAACCCTAACTATTCTATGATTCTATGACATCAGTGCCAAAGGCGAGCCCTCACTCCATGCTTGTATCCCAGCATCCCAAACCCATGCTGTGCCAAGATGACATTTTTGAAAACATTAAGTACCTCACAAATCACAGCCAGGAAAATGATTTTCAAATAAGCTCTTCTGAACCTTGCCCAGACTAACCCCAGTGATGGCTTTGCTAGCTTTTATCCACCTTCACTTTTTGCTGCCTTCAGCTTTACAAGGGCATTTTGCTTGCAGCACTGTTACATGCCAGGGAGAAAGCTTCACGGAGTTTGAGGAGCTGCTTCCAGACACTTAGGAGCTAGGTAATCAGATGTATGTACAGCCTGAATAATTGTGTTCCCTGAGCAGGGGGGTCGTTTCTTAAAAGAGCATCAACTCTGGTGTTTGCATATTTTTACATATTACATTTTAAATTTATTTGCCCATTCTGAATATTCACACCCAGCCCTCACTTCTGCATGAAGAAATGACCTTGTTCTTTGAGAAAACCTGCCCGCGCAGCCATGCCAGCAGGTCCACCATAGCCTCCCAACTTCTGTGAAATCCCCCATCATGGGGTTTCACACCACTGGACACCAGTGGACTCAGTGTGCAGCATCAACCACCTCGCAGTTCCCTCACAAGCAGTGCCACTTCTCTTCTGGGAGTGCAGGTTTTCAGTTTTCATGGCTTATGTGTGCTCCCTGTAAAGCCCATGCAGCACATTGGGCTGAAGGTAGAAGGGCTGGTCTCAGCATGACAAGACACATGCTACTACAGCGGAGCTGTGCAGGCATCCCATGGGAATCTGGGATTGCCTGTCAGATAACAAAGATTATCCTCCTACTTTAGAGTCTCCTCATTTGATTAGCTTTGACTTTACACAGCTCACTTCATTTTCATGATACCATTTAAGTCTTTAGGACTCCAGGCAGGAGATGACAACTAAAACCTAATCACCTCTCTGAAGCAACAGAGAGCCAGCTTGTCTTCTCCTGTCCGTACAAAGCCATTTCAGTTCAAAAGGATCACCTACTTCTCCCTACCCGTCCTGTAACTCCTACTTTTGAGCAGCTTCAGGCTGCCTCAAGTGCCACAAAACCAGAGTTTTAGTGAACAGCTTCTTCAGCTGGAGCTACAGCAGTTTCAGCCAAGTGTGGTTTTTGTTCAGGAAGATTTGACTTGTGCTCGAAAAGAAGCGTAAGGCCCAGTGACTGCGCCAGCTCCATCCCCACCCCAAAATTGCCAGAAGAAAGAAAAACGTAACCGCAGAAGTTGCTCTGCGTCTCCAGCCTGCTGAGCAAGATTCCTTTTCATGTGTCCAACCTATTTTTCTGAGGGCAGTTCCGCATTCTCAGCTATATTAAGATTTGTTGTTACTTTTAAAAAAAACTTCATCTCGCCTCCCAAGATTCAACACGAAGACAGCACTTAAAATAGAGCCTGAGCACCAACAAACCTTGAGCCAAACTCTCACAAGTTACATAGATTTTCTTTAAAACTTAGATCTCTAAAAGGATTAGAAACCCGTTCTTGAGTTACTTTGCTTGTTTGGCAGTTAAGCCTTTAGTCTGCATTTGAATCCCATTTCCAGGCTTTTCTCTCCAACCAAAGCCAAGCTCTATTTTCCTTTTCTTTTTTGTTGATTTTTTTCATGCCTTTTTAATTGTTATTATTATTGAAAGCTCAGATTCTCATTGAGACAAGTGGCTCCACAGTGGCAGGGTTTCACCACCAAACAGCATGAAACCTGTGAGCTGGTACGAGCTGCTAACTGCCCCTGCCCCCGACATTCACCCCAACAGGCTACAGAGCCTCCTCCACAACAGGTTGGGTTTCCTGCAGCCTTTGGTGCAGACAAGCAGCAGCCCAGCAGCACACAACAAAAGACCAAAGGCAGAAGGATTAAAGCACCTCCTTTGGGATCACACTGGAAGTCAGTGTGGGAAGAAGCCAGACCTCATGACTTATTGGTCTGCTTTAAGCACCCGACCACTTGGGCCTCTCCTTGCTTAACTGGGGAGGAACACGTTGTGCTATGTCCGCATCTATGAGAAACAACCTTCCATTTTAATAATGCAAGAAAAAAGAATTAATCCAGCAGCTCTCCTGCATGCCCTCAAGGAAGGGCAGCAGAGACAGCCAAGTTCTTTCCACACAGCACCTTTTTCTAAAAAGATCTGCCTTTCAAACAAACCAGGAAAAACAGACATAATTAAAGGGCAATCAAAGTGCTGCAGGAACCTCACTGTCAGCGAGATGAAAGATGCCTTTTCTAAATGAAGGCTTGCATACCCAGATCTCTTCTCCTCAGTTTATCTTGGACGCTGTGCTCTGTCACACAAAAAAGCACCAGCAATTTTGATTAGGCCAAAGGCTACATATGCAGCAGCATAGGAAATGTCACCTTGTACAGCCTCTTCTGACTCACTGCAAAGCGAAGCTGAAGAGGAATGATAGGTAGGTACACATCAGCAATGTCTGGGGTGGCCATAGCTAATGGCAAACAACTCAGGTGGCTATTAGCACACCATAAACTCTGGCCAGTCCCCAGCAAATACAGGTATAGATAAGACCACAATGGCCATGTAACAGATCTCCCCATCATGCAGTCTTGTACATCCTCCTGGATAAGACCCTGTATGGATGGACTTGGAACTATTCCAGTCTGATCACCTTGCTCCACATGGTTTTAATCTCAACGGAAGACAGTTAAATTGAATTCACCTCCTATTTATGCTACATTATGTTTTTGTAGCCAGAGGATGAAGACACCACTCAATAATCCAAGTCTACTGGGTATTTCTTTCTCTATTGAGAATTCAGATAAAGAACTTTAGCTCTTTTCTAGCACTAGTAGGCAAAAGCCTCTCATTTTAATGTTACATTCAACTTAAAACCGTCTTTTAAGCTCAATATAGGATGCTTTTGATTTTGGATTACTGTGTTTGTATAGAATACAGAGTTTGGAGCCTACAACAACCAGGAAAAACGGAATGCAGTTGAATGCAGTTTTTCCCAGTGAATACAGTTGAATATGTTTTTTTCTTGACCTTGGCCAAATAATTTCAACATTCTACCCAGGACACAGTAGGCAAAGGGATTCCAGTGGGTCCTGGGACCATTTTCCCCACACAAAAGATGGATCATCAGACATCCTACTCAATGATCAGCCTGAGGGTATGGGCAGCCCTTGCGCAATTGGACCCACTGGACTTAAGCTGCCTCTTATATTTTGCTTTTCTTTGGAGCAGCAAGGAAAAATTCCTGTGGTCTCTGCAGAAGACACTGCACAGCTGCCCTGATCTACAAGTTATTTTCACTTTTTGCAGGACAAGGGATCATAGAAACCATCAACCAATCTGATGTGAAGAGGAGCCTCTGAGGCTACAAGAGCAGATTAAAAGCCAGAGGAATGAGTAAAGGACCCATCAGACCTAAACAAAAGAACTTGGGTATAGACCTAAAGACACATACCAGCTCCCTCCTCCTCTGCCTGCATAGTGTTCCTCAGAGAACTAAGGCATGCACCAACACTAGGGAGCAGCCCAACCTGGCTACCAGCAGGAATTCTGTGAATGTCAATGCAAAGCCCAGCAGCCACCAGGTTGCTTGGTCTCCTGCAGGCATCTGTGCAGTTCAGGGGTATGTAGCCATGTGGTCATAGTACTCCTTACTGGGTAGCTGAAGGAACAGCCCTAGGCCCAGATTCCACAAACAATTCATCTATTAGCCCTCCGCTAAAGAAAAAATACCCAGAAGCTCAAAGGTTGTTATTTCAATGTCAATGGCTGAAAGCATACAGTTTCTCTAAAGACTTAAGCAAATACAGTCATAAAGGGAAAAACTAAAGGTCTTTATTCTAAAGATGTGTCCACATGTGCTTCATCCATGCTGTGAGCTGCCTGGATGCAAACCACCTCCAGCTCAAAAACCTTGTAAATCACACCAGCACAGCTCCAAGCCCATCTGAGAGGCAGAGCTGTCAGCCTGGGCACTGTGCTGTGCTAATGCAGCTACATGGCTTCCAGGATCAGCCCTGGGTCAGGGCCAGGCAGCTTGGAGTGCAGGGAGGGCAAGCACAGGTCTGCCTGCACACATCCGCAAAGGCACGTCCTAAGAAAGCAGTGCTGGGAAGACAGCTGTCTTGAAAAGGAGGAGGAAGAAAAACCCCACACTTCAGTACAGATCACCTGAGAGGTGGCTGATCTTACTGCTCTCACATTTGTTTCTTCACCTCCCACATGCACCACAGGTTTTGCATCAGCAGGAGTCAAGCCAGAAAACAGAGATGATAAAAATTGGGCAACTCATACACCTGTGGGCTCCCAAGCCTCCTCCTGCCTTCGGGATCGGACGCTCCAAATAAGGCTCGTCTGGCAGATGTGTGATAGGGCTGCATCCGTTCCAGCCCCAGCGTCGTCCTGCTCCAGCCCAGGGGAGCCAATTTGCATTCAAACCAAACCAAATTTGGATGACTGACACAAAGCACATAGTGGGCCCCGAGCCACACCAAGGAATGCTGGGTGGGAAACTGGACCCAGCCCCGGATAAGAGAACATCCTCCTAGCAAGTTTACTCCATCAACAAAACAAAAATGAATGGTAATGAAAATGCATATTCTTGCTCAAAGAGCAACACTCCTTGTTATTCCAACCTGTTCTGAGGCAAGGAAATACAGGAATGTCTCCACTTACAACACGTGGGAAACCTGGAGATAGAGGTTCCCAGTCCTACTGATGCTTCCTTCCTCCAACCCCCCACACTGATAAGATAAATGTGCAGAGCCAGGTGTCAGCTTTTGTTAGGCTGGCTGGAGAGAAAGTAAAAGCAGCAGTTTGGCAAAAAGTGGCAACATATAAAAACAAACAAACAAAACACCCACCTAAAAACCCAACATCCCCCCCCCCCCCCTAAACCAAACCCCTCAAACAAACCAAAACCCCCACACAAACCTGAAAGAATTGTGTCTACAAAAGCATAAAAGTAGCTGAAAAGGAAACACTGCCATTGGGTTTGAAGGCAATGGAGAAAAGGGGGGCAGAATCATCTCTCAGTTTTCTCTATAGAAGAATTAACATTAGGAAGACTTTTAGCTTCTTTAAGAACTAGACTGTGATCACCATAGTTGGTTGGGGGACCAGATGGGAATGTGGCATTTAGGACACCAAGTTCTGAAGAAGAACCGAGTTGAAAACTTGCTTCTAATTTGCAATGTTTAATATCAAGGGCCACACATGCTTGTTTTTAAGAAAACCCAGGACAGAGTAGGGAGAGGTCTACATTAAGAGGCAGGTAAGCAATACTTGCTATGACTTTCCTATGTCACTGCTCCAAAGGCTGTGTGTACTTGTGCCTCAAAGTTCTTGTGGTCTGCAGCTTTGGCTTCAAACCAATCTCTTTCCTTTAAGTATGTCTGACTCATCACATTTCATAGTTTCATTTCCAACTAGCCAAACCTGTACCTAGTCAATGCTGCTGAAGGTGGCAACACCTTCTTTAATGAGGCATATGACTGCTGCTTCATTACAATGGCATCCATATAAATGCATGCAATATTCATCAATCAAAAAAAGATGAAATTCTTTCTACAGTGTACACCAAGTGAGGATTATGGTAGAATAATCAGTGGTGTACACCCAGCCTTACTTCCAAGTTGTAGCAAGGGATCCACCCTCTCCAAAAATTGAGCTCATCTGAGCAAAATATGCACAAAAAAAATCCTGCCCCAGAAGTTCAGTCAACACACAAGGATCTGCCAAAAGACCACCTTTGTTGCCCCATCTGCTATTTCAAAAGGCAACCCAAATCAGCTGCAAATTATCTTAACACAGGATTGTTGCACCTTTCTTGGACAAAAAAGACCAAGACAAAAGAACAAAACAAAAGGAAGGAAAAAAAAGAGGCACTCTAATTGCTCTGTCATTCAGGTTGTCACTTAAAGACATTCCACAGCACCTTCCCTTTGGTCAAGGCAGCAAAAACTCTACCATGACATTCTCCAGCTTGAAGCACCCCTTACACCCTCATCACGCATCCTTTTTTAGCAGAAAGGGTTTTTCACACAGAGCATCTGGCTTACAATGGGGTTTTTTGGAGGGAAGGAGTGGGAGGACAATAGAGCCCTTAATGTGCAGTGACATCACTTTTGGCCGCAGTCCCACCATGCAGCCTAAAGCAAGTCAGGCAGAAGACCTCCACGGGGGCCCCTCTCTGGCTGCTGCTGGAAGCAACACTATGTTTCAGAAGGGACACGCTGGCAAACGTGGGATGCCCCAGCACAACAGCAGGGTCCTGCAACTGTAAAGACTACAAAAACAGGGCAAGGAGACTCCTGCAATCACCGTGCAGACAACTTCCCCTGTTTAGACGTAAGGCCCCAACCCTCCTGCTCCACAGGGCAGGAGCTCAAAACAGGATTTGAGCAAAGCAAGATCCAGCAAAGCCAGTTAACCCTGGGGAAACCAATCTGTCCAGATTGTTCAACTGCCACTGACCTGAGAACAGGCCATGTCCTCGGGCCAGAGTTAAGGGATAGAGAATTTGCTTCACAGCCTAACGGGTAATGCAACGGAGGTAACAGGACAACAGCCAACACCATGAAGAGCAGCAGAAAACACTCAGAAGAAATGTACATTCAACCATGCATATACAGGCAACTTTCGTTAGAAGACCTTTAATGGATACCAGCCAAGAGAAGGAAAACTGGGCATGCTGTACAAACCTGGGAAGATACAGTTCCCAGCCTCAAAAACTCATGACCCGAACCTACAAACGCTTCTCCTGATTGACATATGGAAGTCCAAGACACAAGAAGGGCTGCAAGGACAGGACTCCTCTTCCCTAGCTTTAAAAACCCGATTTTAAAGATGGCCAAGCCTGCTCAGTCAACAAGGAGGAGCAGGCACCTCCAGAGAAAGCTCCATCCCAGCTCTAGACACCCCATCCCTAATGAAGTCATAGAAGCAAAAGATGAGCTTGTGTTCAGACATCTAAAAGCTTCTTTGCAGAGGAACCCCACCTCAACTGTCTGCCAAACACAGCAGACACTCAGGACGGGGTGGGAAAGTGTTTGAAGTCTCCACAAGCCTCAGGGTAACTCCAGCATTACCTGTTGCATGCAAGTGAGTATCAGTTACACATCTTTGTCACACTCAGATCATGCTTCCACCCAACTACAATGGCTCCTGAGCTGTGTTGGCTTTCCTAAATATCCCATTCACAACTCACCAGTTCATCAACTTATTTCCCAGTTCACCATCTCCCCTTTTCTTCTCCAAAGTATGGTGGTCTCCTCATCCACCTACTCCACCCCCCTGGTCTGTCAGGTGATGGGGTCAGACCTCACCTCTAACACAGGCACCTGGAAGCCCACCTGAATCACTGCTTCCTCACTGTGCAGTGTCTCCTGTCAATCTTTCCAACCCTGACCTCTCTCTCCTTCCAATCTCAGAACCACTTCAAAGGACTCCATCCTTCCCTCTCGAATCCTGGCCTTCCTCCCCATCCTCAGCTCCTCTGACTGTCTCAGAGCAGAGACGCTTTGAATCCTAGGCTCTTTTCTAGCTTGAACACACTCTCGCAAAGGTCACAGAATACTTAACCCACCACTCCTGTATAAAGCAGCTGCTTCTAGAAGCTCCTGTGATGCTCCAAAGCAACAGAAGAGGGCAGAGAGGAGCTGCCACAAAGAAGCACACGGCATTTGCTCTGAAACCCACGGACACTGCCTGATCCCGGAGTGGGAAGTGTCTGTCACACACGACGCACGAAATACTCTGGTTTCTTCACGCACATGCTCACAAACAGCACAGCATCAAAGCCAATCCACGATGCAGAGCCAGGCCTGCCTGGTGCCTCCAGAGCCCAAAGCTCCAGTACTGCCTTCAGCTCTCCCAGCACAACACAACTGGGACACACCAGTTGCTGAGGACACCTGAACATCCTTTCCACCCCCAAACTCTGCAGCTACAAAATTCCCTTGCACATTTGCCTTACTACAGAGGGAGCACATGACTTGTACTGCCTGAAAACCGTGTTTCTTCACCCAAGACATGTATTTTACAAAATCCCCAAATGCCTCAAGGGGACTGGCAAAGCACTCTTTCAGGTAGGTGACACCCTCCTGCACAGACAAAGCAGCAGATGTATGATATTCCTGCACATCCCCACAATGAGGACCAGCACAAAGAGGGCAAGTACCTGGTCCCAGAGCTGCTAGGAGCAGCTTCTGCGAAGATGCTATTTCTACATCAAATACAACACACTCACAGAGCCCTGGGTGCCTAAATGAATAATTACATCAAAACCCCCAGACACAGAGCCTCAATGACCTTCCATGTGACACTGCTGCACCCGATCAAATCATTCCTGCAGCAAACTGGAAGCAAGAGGGAAATGGGAGAAGCAGCAACCCCAGAAGAATCACCTGGCTCTGGACCAGGTAACTCCAAGGCTCAGGAGGCAAACTACTAATAATCGAGGGTTGTTAGCTGGCTAAATACACCATGTATGCAGCACCGCTGCTGTTATTAAATGTAACACACTATTTATTACTGTGAAGGACTTTCTGCGCATCAGAAACTCAGCTTTCTTTATTCCCTGCTCTCCTCATTCCCTGCTCTCCTCATATACTTCAAGACTATTGGGTCTGGTTTTTTTTGGTTGGAGGAGGGGGAAACATCACAAAGGAAAAAAAAGAAAAGGAAAATAAAAGAGAGAGAGCATGCAAGGTAAATGAACCATGCAATAAAAATTGTTGAAATTGGCTCAGGCGTTTCCTGATAAGATCACAGGAGTTGAAAAAGAACTGCAGCTATACTGGTGAGAAATCCAACCATTGACAAAACACATCCACTCAGGGTGAAAAAAAAGAAGTTAAACAGACACTTAAACACACAGAGCACTTGCTAAAAATGCCAATTATTTGAACACTGAAGTCTACAGTATTTTTGTCTTAACATGATTCTGATCTCAAGAGCCAAGGCTTGCATTCTTGGCATCAACAGTCCATTCTGCAGGTTCATACAAACCAGTACTTGAAGTATATGTATCTCACATACAAAGACTGAGTCCCCACACAACCTCTCTCCCTGTCTCTTTTCTCCATAGCCCCCAGTGCAGCACAAGGCAAAGCTCGTGGTGACAGTGAGCTCTGTGCAGTGAGATGATCCCTTGTGCCTCCTGCAGCATACAGCAGCACACACAGCTCCAGAGAAGGACATCTGTTTTCTGCTCAGAGCTCCAAAGTCCCCCAAGGCAGGCAGCCATTGGTAGTTTTCGCCCATGATGCTGGCAACTAGTAAGGCCAGTCTCCCAAACTTGAAGGAAACCATTCCAAACTTTTAAGAAAAATCCAGGCAGTAATGAAACTCTGAAGAAAATTCCTGCAGTTTGACTCCAGCAACAAACTGGTGGGGAATGCTTTGGAACCGAGGTGACTGCACTCTGACCTGCTGTCCTTGTACCCAGAAGATGCATGGGCCTTTTTCAAAAGCTGGAGTGGCTTTAAACAGCTGCAGTTAGCTGCTAGTTAGGGAAGCTGTCCATGCTTACACACCTACCACAGTGCCCACAGTTCTGAAAAACACATCAGAGTTCACCAGGAGGCTGTGCCAGCTTGAAATAGGTCACTGGGTGTTGAGATCCGCAGTTTCAGCAACACATGCTTTGGAAGCTCAACAGCAGCAGCTACTCCCTCTTCTGCTAAAGGTGAGCTCATTGCCACAGCTGTAACTCCCTCAGAAGCTGCCCCCAGTCTCCCACAGGGATCCTCCAGCAGACTGTGCTCACTGCCAAGCCCAGCTCCGCTCCATCACACCTCCCGCACCACTTCACCTGCTCTGGAAACACTCCGCGCTTCCTTTTGTCAGTACTTGTCTGTCAGGTAGGCAGCTCTGCCAAGAACCTTACAGCAGTTGCTGAGCTCTCCGCAGTTGCACATGCAAACCCTCTTAAGAAATAGCCAGAAGGTTTTGCCTAATGTCAGAGCATAAACAAACTTGTTACATGCTAATCACCAGGTAGGCCATACACCCTTCCCCTCCCCCAGCCCCCGAATCTGCTGAAAGGACAGGAAATAGAATCATGGTCACATACCTTGGCTTCCTCATTGATGTCCCAAGTGAAGGATATGGCATTGTACGCGATCTCCTCAATGTTACTGATGGTGTTGAAACTCTCCTTGTAGTCAGCTGATAGAAAGAGATATATATGAGGGAGAGACGATAGCATCTGGAATCCTTAAATCACACAAGGCAACCAGAAACTGCAACTCCTCAGCAACCCCTTGGGGGAGAAGGAAGCTGAACTATACTTAAAAAAGGATCATTAAAAAGGCTGGAAATTATTCTTGTACAAAACAAAAAAACCCACACCAACAAACAGGAGGAAGGACAAAAATGGGACTCGGCAGTAATTCCAAACTAGAAACTCCAGTGAGAAAAGCAGCTGTACCAAATATCGCATGTCCTGTGCCATAACCCAGCTATGTTGGGGAAACTCTACCTGTATGGCAGAAGCATAATCTCTCAATAAAACTCCTTCAATAACAAAGATTTGCATGCACGTCTGCTTTAAGTGCCGAGTGATTAATTCCTGCTCTTATTCACAGAAGGAAGGGACAAGGAGTACAACCCAGCCTTCAGCCCCAGAAGGCTGGAAGCCAGCCAGCCCCAGCCTTGTCTGGAGGCAAGTGGAGATTTGCAGTGTTTTGTTTTCTACGTGTACCAAACGCCAGTTGCGAGTGAAGCTGTGTTGAGGAGGATCAGTAGTATCCAGGTACTTCTACAAGGATCTTGTCCTTTGAATAAATGCAGTATTCACGACAGCCACAGAGTCTATAAGCTGTGATTTCGCTACAAGCGCCAGGATATGCCAAAGCAATGTGGTCTGGAGAGGAGTGTTAGATCTCCCAGTGCAAAACCCTAAACTCAGAGTGCTCGCCAACCCAAATCCGCCCAAAGTCGGCCTCTCTAAGGAGTTCTGAAAACTACAGCATTAGTTCTACACAATCAAAAGCTCTCTCCGGGCTTTCATCAAAGCTATGGACAGCAGAGAGGGTGATCCAGAGATTCCTTAAAATAACAAAGAATTAGCCAAAAAACAAACCTTGCCAAAGAATTAGGTTTGAAGTTTGACATCAGCAATGACAGTGTTCCTTACCTATGTCAATGCATCTTTGTTTGGCTGTGTGCTGTCTTGAGTGCCAGTACTTCCAGTGCCGGAGCTGATCTTCCCTTGTTTTGTCTTCAGCAAACACAACCATGATGACACTCTGAAAGGAAAGGGGGAAGATAAAAAAAGCAACCAACCACACTAAAAACACCAATCAAACAAGAAACTCAAACCAAACATGCAAACATGTGAAACAAAAGGCCAGAGAGTACATTTGTGTTGGAAGTTCTTGTTGGTGTCATTTTCCACTTTAGGCAGATTTAACTTGATGCACCACAGTATACCTGGCACACTGCTGCCAAACAGGAAGGCAGACAGCAGAGCTTTCTGGGTCATAAACAGAGATGAGCAGAACTGCTCTCCTAACTGCAGTTCAAGGATCTCATTCCAGGTGTTGCATCACCTTTACACAAGTGCTGACACCACTTCTTAACAGACTGAGCCAGGATGGGTTGGTCTGGAAGTAGGTGGACAGCAAAGGAATGAACACTGACGTCAGAGAGTGGGTAAGCTGGCCTTAGTGCTGATGCTCTGGTTTAGATTACTGCACTTTGGGAGAGTTTAAGGCTACCCTTGTACACACCCTCTTTCCTAAGAAACCACAAGAGCTGCCACTCACTCGGACTTTACTGATTGGGTGATGGATTCCTTCACTGCTGCTGACTTCTTTCAGTGTGATGGGGTAAAATTGACCTTTATTCAGGTAAGTCATCGTGCTGTCCCCAGGCTTCTGTCGGAGGGACTTGGAGGCTTCCAGAGTGTATTCAAAGTTATTCCTACAAAGCAAAGAGGGCAACGATTTCTAAGGCATTTTCCTGGAAAGCTGATTAAATGTTCCACATTTAATTTGGAGAAATTCCAAAGTCGTTAGTTGACTCACTAAGCCATTAACAGGCAAGGAAGTTGGAAAACAGGATGAGCCCCTTTTTCAACCATTTCCTTCATGAATGAACATTTAAGATAAGTTCCTGGCAAGCTAAATCCTGAGATGTATCAGGAGGCAAGACTGTAAGCTCCCTATTCAGGCTTAGAGCAGCAAGCTGCTCTCATGGAAAAGTATCTATTAGCAATTAAATTAAATGAAATTCACAAGCTAATAAGCCATTCAGTAACCAAGGTCTTTTCTTCCCTCTTGGTCAGTTGCAACTAACCAAACAACTAGTTTATTCCCCTCTCTTAGGGGTTCAGATGAGTTTCATGCTTCCTGTTTCTGCTGTGGATTTCTAGCAGGGAGAAAGCAAGACAAGCAGGCCAGGGAGAGGGACACAGCTGGAAGCCAGCTCCAAGACGCTTCACTGTGTCTTCTACTGGGACAGGGAGTTGGTACAGCACCACAACTGAAACTGGGTGGCATTTCCAAAGCTGCAGGTAGATTTCCTGAAAGCAGTTTTCCTTAGAGATACAGGTAGGATTTTCAACTGTAAAATTCAAATAAGCAAACACTGTTGTGGTTTTGAGATCCACAGCCTCTCCAGTGCCTGATACAGACTTAGCACAGAAAGCTACGATCTGTACTGCTTGCTCATGGACAACTGTAAAACAGGAGGCTATGGGTGAATAGGGGCTTTAAAGCATTACCCAGAAATGCTGTCGAAAACATAATCTTCTGAATTCATGTTGGCCATCCGGAGATTCAGCTCAGTAGGAAAGAACACCTGGGGCAGACACAAAACAAAGCAGTGCATCAATTAACACAGCAGCAACAAGAGAAATTAAGATTAAACAGATATTCGCTACCACAGAACTTCTGGCAGTCAAACTGATCATCCAATAACAACTGATATTTTGGTCTGTACAAACAGGACTCTTGAGCAGGGTTTTATTCCAAAACTTCTGGGTGTCAACTAAGCACAACATCTCAAAAACCTTCCGAGTCAGCTTGGGGTAACATTTTAAAGCTCTCCCAAATCTCAAAGAAAATATGTAGCAACACAGCTCCTCCAGGTCTGGCTTTTTAAAAATCAAAACATTCTTACGTTGTTGTTTCCAGTTGGTACCGTAACACAAAACCTATAGGTTTTCATCCAGGTTTAATTCTCACTCAAGGCCCCTAAATAAACCAACTCTTTCTCACTGACACACACCACACCTAGAAACTGGCAGTAAGGAAGCTTACAGACATAGTCACTTCATTTCAGTACCTGCAAAGGCACCATGGAGTGCTGAACTCTTGCAAAACCTAGCACAGCACTGTGGATCAAGATAACTATTTCCACACTCTGCAGACCAAAGGCTGTGTCACTAGTGAGATTAGTCATTTGCTTTTGATAACTATTTCATATTGTGAAGGTTTTATTTACTCAGTCATGCATCTTTTTGAGAAAGTCCTCTATTCCTCAATCACTGGACACATTTCTGGCTCACACAGCAAGAACAATTAAAGATGGAACTGGGTCTCTCCATCCAGATCAAGAAGCACACACACATAGTGACTGCCTCTCTTGGTACCTCCTGCACGCCCTCCTTGAAGGTCTCTGAGAAGGTGGAATCTGGCGTTCGCCTCTGGGAGCTTTGAGGCTGGGTGTTGGAACTGAACTGGTCGGGGTTGAGGTTCCTGTCAAAGACCACCACCCGCTCAGGGGGCTCAGGATGGTAGACACTTGGTGGGATGCCCACTGCAAAGCCATGGGGCTGTGTTTCCGTCTTGATGGAATGGGTGGGCATGGTGGCAATTGAAACGGTGACTGTCGTGTCCGGTGTTGTAAGGTGGCCTCTCTTATCCATGCCCATCTGGGGCGTGTGCGGAAGGACAATATTGAAAGGCACATTTTTCAGAACCTGGACTCTGTTTTCTCCAGCAGAAATGAGAGACTGTTCTGTCACATTGGGGATGCTGTTCCTTTAAAGAGCAAAGAAAAAACAACAGTGCATAAATTATACAGCTCGGTTTCTCATTAAGCAAGACCTAGAAATACTTCTCAGCTTCCTGGACAAGGACAGCCAACACCACCTCTCCTGCTTTTGCAGAGCAGCTCAATCCTAACCTGAAAAGCTGAGAAACTCATTAAAAAAACCACTCACCTCACCCACTGCTAACACCACCTTGGAGATGAATTACCCTAGAGCAAAGGGTGAGGGCTCATAGCCCAGATCCTCACTGCCTGGAAAACAGTGGTCCACAGCTAAGCGCTTCAAGGTCCTTCCTACCATGTACTGACACACACCAGGTCCATGAAACTGCTCCTTGGTGGATGGAGAAGGACTGAGAGCAAGGCTGCTGCTGCTGCTCTGCCCTGGGACTGCGTGCCACCCAGGAACCACTAATAGAGAAATTACACCCCTCTTTCATGCACAAGCCCCCAAGAAAATCCACACCGAGACTCCTGGGAGTGCTTTGCATAACTTGCCATTCGCCAGCCCATTAACTCATTTCTGCCAGGACAGCACTGAGATCTGTGGCTAAGCTGACCTCACAGCCAGCAGCCACTAAGCCCGCCCTCCCTTTCTCTCTCCCCACAGTGTGGTCCTGCCCTCTCCTCTGCACCAATTCTGACGCTCCCCCAGTCTCCTTGGTGAGCCAGTTTGGCTTGTTCCACTGGCAGAAAATTAGCCACTTTTTTTTTTACCTGCTAGGTGATGGGTCAGTGCAACACCACAGCTGGTACAAGGGAAGCAGTGGGAACACATGACTGAGAACCAGACTGCTCTTCAAAACAAGCTGTTTAGTTGGCTCAGCCAGACCACAAAACCTCACTTTGAGTCCTTAAAGCATTCTAGTCTATCCAAAGGAAGAGGATGGTAGGATTGGAAGCCTGGCTTGAATGAACCTCATGTTTGTAATATTTACCTAAGCAGTATCATCTTCTGCTGAGGAGGCCCAAAAAGAGGGAAGGCAGGAAGAGGAAGAAAGGAGTTCTAGAGGATAGGAAAGAAGTCTCCAAACAATACAAAACCGAAACTAAACCATAAGCACTTTGAACTCCTTCCTTATCAGTCCATGCATGAAGAAGCAATGCTGCTGGTACCCAAGAACAAAAGCAGCAGTGAGCAGCTGAGGCAACCACAGGCACAAGGGTTGCCAGTCACCTCTCCAACCTTCAGAAGGGATGCCTGTGCTACCAGGCCGAGCCTGGTGTTAAAGAGAGCAGATTTCGCTACACTGACTGTATAACACCTTTACACAGAAAGCAGGCAGATGGCAATGAGAAGCAGTTTTGTCCTCAGCTCTCCACATTATGGTCCAATCCCCATCCTGGGCCAGCGCAAGAGTAAAAGCAAAGGGCACAATTTCACTCTTCCAGAAGGCAGTGCAGCAAGTTACTTTCTTTCAGCAGCTTCGGTGGTTTATGAGGGAAGGGAGATAAGCAGACACACAATAATGAAAACTGATACCTTTTGCTATGGTCTTGGTCAGGATGGTCTACCTCTGGTTTAGCTGTTGAAGATCTCCTCTCCCTTGGGACCTGGGAAATACACGACATACTATAATTACATTCCTCCTCCCATACAAAAAACCCCAAACAAACAACAAAACTACCTCCTCAAAACAGAGCCATTTGGTCAAATTAAGCATTGCTGCCTGATACCCATCATTATTTGCATTACAGATGCTCACACAGCTTTGGGATGCCACGCAATACTCCGTGAATTCCTGTGTAGCTCAAGGCTGCTCTATGGCCCATTCCCCAGGAACATGTGCTCTCTAGGCCACTTCCTCAAAGACCACTCAAGACTCTTCTTTCTCCTTGGAGACCAGGTTAAGCATATTGAGATGCTACAGCTCATTTCTGTGCATGGTTACATACAATACACTGGCCCAAACTGTATTAGAACTTTTATGAACAAAAAATAACTACCAGTACTTTGGATTTCAGATAGCTCAGTACTGCTCCTTGAATTTTACACCATGAATAGGATTTGCCCTGAAACCACCACATACCACAACACCAATAACACAAGCCACCTCATACACACACAGGCACTGCACACTGTATTCAGAAGCCATACAGAAGATGGTGAGCTCTTTGACCTGTGGCAGCTTGCTTCACTGGAGCACTCAGCCAGCACTCCAGCAACCCAAACAGCTCTTGCCACCACTGGCACAAGCCCACAGTGCTCATGTCCACCTTGACTCTACAGCAAGTCCATGCAAGCTCCTCTGCAAACCCACACATACTGCCCAAAACTTTTGTCACCCTTAACACACCTCCTGAATGAGCAAAGCAAAGACCTTCTGGTGTAAGGAGGAGTAAACTCCAACCACCTTCCTTTGCTGAAGCCTGCTTAGATATTGCCTGTGTTAGGTAACCTGGGTGCAATGCAGGGAGCCACCACTTACTTTACTGCTAACTCAAATGCTGATGGCATACCTGCATGAACAGCATATTTCTCTAAACAGTCCCCGAATAAAACCCAAGTCCTGGCTCTTCCACATAATGTGGAATCTCCAATAACATGGGAATTGTTGGGTTTTCCATGGTAAGCAGCAAAATAGCTCGAGACTGTTAGGAGGCCAACACTAACCAGTCACTGAAAAATAAAGGTCTTCCCAACTGCATTTGGCCAACACTGCTAAAATCCAGAATTTGATCAAAAAAGGGTTTCTGCAAGGCCTGGTTAATCACAGCCGAGCTGTGGCTGATGATGAGCTGAGCAGCCCATTAGACATACAGAGAAAAAAACTCAAGTTGTTTGGTTTTGGGTAGTTTGTTTGGTGTTTTTTGTTGACTGTTTTATTTAATGCAAAGGTGATCTCATCAGGTGCCTTTAGTATTGCAGAGGGGGCGTATTAGAAATGCTTACACATCATCCCTATAGCATTACTTCATAACAGCCCAAATAAATCTTTCAAGCTCAAACCATTTTGCTTCACCAAAGCATGCAGCATACCTGTTCTTACACCAATTTTTCTGTACACCCACTGACACCCAAACAGAAGAGGAAACCCCAAATTAGACAATAATGTACGGCAAATCCCTTCCACTTTGCCGAGCATGAAGGATCAACATAAACACTCTCTTTGTAATCTACATGCTTAGAAATCAGAACTGATTTTGTGGATTAAAATCATTCCGGTGAAAGTGTTTAGGGTTTGTTGTTGGTTCCCCCATTCCTCCCCCCCAAATCGTAGCAAGCACAGGCACAAAGCAGAAAGCCAGTTTTCCCACAAAAGTAGCTGAATAACATCCAAGTCAGTGAGTCTGCGGCATTCTGCCGTGTGTACGGAGTGCTAATCTCCGTATTAAGCATTACAAGAACATTTCAATACTTAAGACACATCCATCTCCTAAAAGGGCAAGACACGTATTTTAGATGCACAAGGAAACCTCTCCTAGCGCATAAAGAACATACTGCGGTTGGCAACTGCACTCACTACTGTTAGAAGACACCAACTAAAAGGTCAGGCACACAAGCTAAGTCAGCCTCGTGGCCTCCCTGCTCACTCAGCAAAGGAAAAACAGGTATCTCCACCCAGTGAGCCAGGCCACCGTTAACACGGGTATCTAACATGAGCAGGACACTTGCCTGCCTAGAAATGGCCGCTTGTCTCCACTGACTTGGATGTGGACTGGAGGTAACTACCCTGGCTTAGACTCCTGACATTTTGGGAAGAAAGCTCAGCAAAATGTATTCCATGCAAACACAAAGGTTATCTGTTTGACTCTGTTCAATTCACCGCTGAGCATCTAAGGCACACATCTGTGAGAAGACTGAATGCTGGGGAAGACAACCACAACTGTCAAAGGATTAACAAATTACAGCAGCTGAAGGTTAAAAGAATGCAGACAGCAACTCCTTCAAGCAGACACTTCTGCCCCACACTCCACCAAAGCTCTGTAGTTATAGCTTAGTATTAGCTGAGACTAAGCTAGCACATCAAAGCTCCAGCAAAAGCAAACAGTCCCACCAGAACAGGGATCACACGAGAAAAAGGAGAAAAGTTTCCTTCTCAATGTGTATTTTATTCAGACAGACATGCTCCCTATGTCTCATTCTTCATCACTATTTCTATTAATATACTGCCATCTGCAGAACCTGGATTTGACAGGCAAAGCTCTACCGAAGCTTTTGATACACTACATTAAGATCCAGAAGATCTTATTTTCCTGAGCTAAAAATAAACTAATTTTCAGAAAAAGGGATGTGGATTTTTTTTCCCTTTTAAAGCCCACATAATTTAAAGTCCTCATGATCTATTCATAGCTTCCATAAAATCCTCTAGCAAATGAGAGGCAGAACAAGAGCTCCTCTGCCTGCCAGAGTGTACCCACGCCAATCTACCTTGTAGTAATCATAGAGCAGTCCCAGGGCAGCTGCGCTGTCTTCATCACCATTGATGCTCATCATAGCTTTGGTAGCTGCTGTAAGGGGATTTTCAAGAAAGGTTTTCCAGGCCTCATCTTCACTGGTGTAAGGACGTCTCTGAGAGTAGAGAGAGTCATTCTGAAGAACCAACACGGGTCTTTTACTTGGATCATAAGGAAAAAAAAAAAAAAAAAGGAAAAAAAAAGCCACCTGTTAGAACACACAAAAAACATTCCTAAAGTTCTTCAAAATTAGCTGCTCCAGTTTCACAGCGTTCATATTCTGATTCAGTGCACTGCAAGGATTAGCCAACACAAAAAGCCCAGAAACCTAATTCTGATCTCATTCATGCTCAGTGTATATCAGGATTAATTTGACCAAACTCAGATGGATTACACCAGCCTATATGAAAAGGCAAAGCCGTTTAAGAGCACAACTGACCTGCTCATGCTCTGAATCCAACCCAGAAAGAGTGCACTTGCTAGGTTGCCACCTACAAAACCTCTAGCACATCCTATGTAATACTACCAAGCCGCAATCTGCTTGGTTGTAGTTGTTTCTAGTTCCAGTCCCCACGTGGAACTACAAAATGTGAATTAAGGAAACACCTCTTTCCCCCAGAGCCTTCAGAAGGTGCCTTTGTTCTCAGGGTATACCTGAAAACATCACCTAAAAGCTGCTAGTTCGTTATAGACTACACAAGGAAAATGGTCAAAGGGTCCTCCAATCAGTTTGGCAGTGAATTTTTTTTTGAGAAGGGAAGCCCAAAGCCTGATTACTGCTGAAATAACCTGTGACACTAATTTGAAACACACTCAGCAGAGGACTGGGGAGGAAAAAAAAAAGGAGGGATGGGGCGAAATCAGTTTTCCCTTTATGTTGTAGTGTACAAAAAGTGTTAATATTTACTCTGAGCATTTTGAGATTTCTGGGAACAAGAAAGCTCCAAGATGACCTGGACTTCTGCCCACAGGCAAAAGTGGGACACCTGTAGAAAATGCTGTCCTCCCATCTTAGACAACTTAATATGTTTCGGTTGTACTGGTAAAATACACGCTTCATCTTTCAAGTCAGTTCAAGCTAATGTTGCTTAAATCTGCTTTGTAAAAGTAGCTCAAACAGTTTTCTTCCCAGTGAGAGCCCAACACTCCTTTACTGCAGACTGGTGGAGAGAGAAGGAAGGCTTTTGCTTTCTTAAGCAATTCCAGACTCATTTTGTAATGAATTGGTAATAATTTTAAATAAATAAATAATTATATTTTTAAGAAAAGACCCACAAAAAGCAGTTCCCCACCATCACACCGCTTCCCCAGTACATAAGTACTTTTTAAATTTCTTTATCCACATGCATTCAGACTGAAATATACTACAAATACAAAAAGTTATGAAATACAGAAGTTATGAAATACTCTAACCACTATAATCAGCTTAACCGTATCCTACATTTATCACCACCTTCTACCAAAATGATTGCAAAGTACTTTGCAAATCACGCATTCGATCCTTTATTAGTTACACAAGTAGCTTCAATAGGACAGCTTGGCTGAGTTGAAGACGCTTAAAACATAGGAGTTTCCAGGACTTGTAAGAGTACTTTGTGTGGCTATCAATCAGTATTATATAGTTGGAAAAAAAATCAAGCAAGGACAACAAAAAGACGACAAGCTCTTGCACCAAGCCCTCTGGTTAGGTATTCACATGTACACATTGACACAGATACCAAAATGAAGCGTACCAAATTACAGACAACTGTGGCATCAAGGACATCCACCTCTGTCGAAGCAGAAGACAAATTTTCTTTAGGGACATGGAAAAAGCTCCTGTTCTTACACAATGTGATAAAAGAAACCTCAAGCATCTAGCAAACGGGTAAATCATCCAATTAAAGTCACTCATAAAGAAAACGGCAAAGTAACGTGGGTGCAATTCACTTGATCCATCCCTCCCAAGCTGAAGGGCTAAGTCTGCCTTGCTGGAACTCCCAAGAGCACTAAACTGATTCCTTCCAGCCAGTGCAAGGCTCCCAAGGAAAGAGACACCAAAACCACCAAGAAATAAAGCAGCCGCTAACCACAGATGTACAAAATGCAAAACCTATTTATTTTTTGTGTGATTTCTTTGCCATTGCAACACCTAAATATAACACGTATCGCCCTACAGGTAACCTTACCCCCTTAAAAGCAGTGCAGAAAGAATTATCTGCAGAATTATCAGAAGCGTAGGGTTTGGCAGCAACTCAATTCCTTAACAGAACCACAGCTTCTTTCAGGAAAATTAGAACATTATTAATAAGAGGCAAACAAGCATCCTAAGTTTTATGTTTCGAGATTACTGGTACATGGATCTGCTCGCAAACAGACAAGTCCAGCAAAGGCTGGAAATACATTTCCTACTGCAGCTTTAGTAACTTCTGAATTTTATTTTCTACGTGACCAAAGTGGAAGCAGAACAGTATTACATAAAGCAGACTCTCTCCTTGCCTGCGAGGATCCCACATCCCACAAGTGTTCCGTGTTCAGATCACAGAAACTACTCCTACTTACTCCACCGACCCAAACCCCACTGTTTCTCTCCCTCGCCGTGCAGTTTAACTCGTCAGCAAGAGATCATCAGCCGCACAGTGCTTTTATACCTGGTCTTGCACAGAGCACACCTTTAATGCTGAGGCAGCAGACAGGATTTCTTCCGCCGGCTTCTACGTGCCAGAAAAGTGAAGCGCACGCACCTAAATTGCTATGGCCTCATCTATTAAGTGTCATCAGAGGCAGAAGTACATATGAAAATTCCTAATCACAGGGTGCAGTTACTGAGCTGCTGCGTTAAGAGTCCTCCTTCCAGACAGCAATGTATTCAAAACAGAAACCTTTAGTGAAAAATACACTTTCCCTAAAAAAAAAAGTTCATTTGAATCGCCGATCATTCAAAACACAGTAATTTTGGAATCAGTTCTTCAAGTCATTTCAGAACTCTCCTATTTTCCATTCACTTACAGCGTCCACGGCCACAGTCGCCAGAGGGACACGGTGACAAGTGCAGCAACAAACCCTAGTCGTTTAAAACGGCAAAGGATCCGTTTGAAGAAGACAGAAGACGCCTGGGCATGCAACACCGTGAAGTTACAGAAAACAAACCCTAAGCTCAGTTTTAATTCTTCTAACCCCTAGTTTCGCGCAGTACGAGACGGCTGCAACCGACCTCACCGAGAGCCCCTCTCGGGGCTCTGCTGCGGGCCGGCGGCCGACCCCTTACCTGCCGAAATCCACCTTGCCGGAGGGGTGCGCCTCGTAGAAGTCCATGGGGGCAGCGGCGCGGCGCTCTGGCGGGGCCAGGGACACAGCCCGCCGCTGCGGCTCCGCCCGCCTCCCTCAGCCCCGGGAGAGGGGCAGCCCCGCGCTTCGGCGCCTCCCGCTTCTCCCGACGGCGCGGCCCGCTCCCCGCTGCCGCCCGCTTTTAAGGCGCGGCGGGGGGCGGACGGCGGCGGCGCTGACCCACGCCTCGTTGCCGGTGTCGGGTTTCAAAGCCGGCCCTACCTCACCGCTCGGCGCTGCGCAGGGTTGGGTGGGGAGGCCGCCGGGGTCGTTCCGCTGCGCCGCCGGGACCCCCTCGGGGCTCATCCCCCGTCACCCCCCCTCAACTCCCCCTCCTGCTCTCCCCGCGCCATTTCGCACCGCTCCGCCGCAGCCTCCGGTCACTCCCCTGAGAAGATGGAGGGGGGCGGGCCCCCAGGGAGAGAGGCTCTCCCCGCCCCGGCCCCCGGGCGGCGAGCCCCTCTCGCAGCAGCCCCCCTGAAAGGCGACAGTACCGGTCGGACCGGACCCGGCTGTCCCCTTCCCCGCCCGGCTCACTCACTTGTCGTAGTCTTGTGTCATGTCTGTCGGAGGCAGCGGGCGGCAGAACTGGCCCAGCTGGTCGGGAGGGCAAGGCGGGGGGAGCCGAGAGAGCAGCGCGCAGCCCGCCGCACCGACGGGTTTTGTCGGCTTTTCTCGCCCGCTCAGGTGGCTCCCGCAGCCGCAGGTGGACGGGCGCCACGCTACGCCTCCCATTGGCTGCCGCGGACCGCGGGGCGGGTCCGCCGCTCCCCATTGGGCAGCCGGGAGGGGCGGGGCCGGCGCTCCGTGAGGGACGGGGGCCAGGTGAGGCGCCCCGCAGGGACCGGGCCGAACAGAGCCGAGGCAAGGCTGGCCCGGGCAGTGCTGCGGGGTGCTGGCCGCGGCGCAAGTTAGGAACGAGTAAAACTTGGCGGGGAAGGTGCTCCTCCGCTGCTGGGGGCTCTCTGGGGCGGCAGTGCGCTCCACTGTCAAAGGCCGCTTTCCTGAGGTAAAAAACAACATAAAAACCAACACAAAACACTTTTCCTGTCCGGTTTCACCTTCCCCCAGCACGCGTTCACGGGGGTAAGGCTAACGCCAGAGGCGGGCTACGAGGGAAGCACCTGGGCAGCTTTTTCGCAGTAAAAAAGGGTTTCCCTTCTCCCTCTCCCATCCCGAACACCATTATCGCTCCTGCGCTAACCCTGTTCTTAGGAAAACGAAACAAGGCACGTGAATTTACACTGCATTGACTGCTATAGTACAGCAGATACTAGCATCGTTACGTGCATCACAGGTGAACCCGGGTTTGCAGAGAAAGAAAGGTTTACAATGGAGCTACTGCTGGAAATGCATCTAAATCCTCTGTTTAAACAGCAGCAACATCACAAATACATCAGATAGATCCAAAGTGGCATTGGTGAATTTGAATCAGAAAGCTCTGAAGTTTCTCCTTGAGAAATAAGGGTGGGAGGTTGGTTGTTTAAGTAACAAGTTGAATCCAACCCATATAGCAACAATGCTATCTATCATATGTCAAGATGCTGCAGATAGCTACTGTAATTTAGAAGTATGCACACTAATAAGAGGTCTCTTCTTCTAGGTCAAAATCTCTTCCCTATTTGTACAGGATATACTCCAATGCAAAATTATAGAAGGACAATTCAAGCAGCCAACTGAAGGAAATACGAAACTGAATGGAACAAACTTTCACTAAGGGTCTAATCCTGAAAGTTGCTTAATATGCTCTGACTGGATTACAACTAGCATTCTAGAAACAAAATGTTTGTTGCGATCTGCAGACATTGCCCCTAGGATGGCAAAAGATAAATATCATTACTGAAGTAGGATCCTGCTCTTCTGATGTGAAACGAACTGATGTAAACTGTTCTTTATGACATGCAATAAAAGGTATTCTATATTTTTAATCCTTTTTAAAAATCTAATTTGATACTACATAGATGATTTCTTATCTGCTTTCACATATGAAAAAATACTGTCATCTGATTAAGATGTCATTTTTCCAAACTTGCTTTGTTTCCAATACAAATTACAAAACCAGCTAAAAATCCCAAGTACTGGGAAGGACTGGTAACATTCTTGGGTGTTATTCACTGTGCTTCATACTCCCTGCTGCTGTTTGTAGAACCCTGGGATGCACAGACACAATTGCTGCTTTTTGGCATACGTGCATACTTTTCACTAACAATAACATATAATACTCCCCTGTAAGTGACCCAGATGCAGCAGCTCAGTCACATGTTTACATTGCACCCAAACTGCTGCAATCTTAATGATGTGCCACACTTGGTACTTGCACTTAACTAGAATTTGCCATGATTTTATTCCAAGTAAATCAAGGCTGTTGTCTCTGCAAAAGGAATGGCTTTCCTAACAGCCTGATCTGCTGATGAAAACTTAATTATCGACATAGGAATCGCTTCCACATTCAGGAGACGATATAAACACTGGATTGTGACACCACTGACTAACCTGCCGGTCACCATCTAGACTCTGTAACACCACTGATAGGTGTATTTCTGTGATGTCACCAACTGGGTTGCATCATGGCTGAATAAAATCAGGGAAGAAGCACAAAAGGATTTAGCAGAGCTTTGGCTTGAGTATAAAGCCGTGCCAGCCTAGTGCGGCAGCACCCTGGCAGGATTCCCCTTGCCCTGCACTGTTCCCTCCAACTTCTTCCCTCGCTCGACCCTTTCACCTCAATCTCGTTGCTCTCCTCCACCTCTCTCTCATGCCCTTCCATTTACTTTTGCCTCTGCCTTGGTCCTGCTGTCAGCGTTCTTACCTTCTTCACTTGTCTCCCTCTCAAAACACATTAGGAACTGCACAGAAGTTACATGCCGCTTGCAACCATGTGGCCAAGTGCTGTCTCAACTTGCTTGCACCTCTTCCTAGTCTTATCTTTTGTCATCGCTATCTAGAGAAACTGAGATTTATTCTGGACAAGGATTAGCTACTGTGATGACTTACCTAACAAATAAGGCTTTAAAATCTCATCCTTGTTAACATCTACACTCACTGGCCATTCACACCTGTGCAATAAACAAGTTGCATCAAGTTTGTAGCAGCACTTCTGATTTCACAAAACGCAGAAGGGAGTCAAAACAAGACTACCTAACCTGAACCCCTAAGATGTGAGGGCCCTGCTGCAGAGCTTGATGTAAGGAGCAGTGAATCTTCTGTACTCTCCACAGAACACCAGGAAAGCTTTGCTTTTCTCCAACAGGCCTGTGGTTACTAACGACAGAGCTAGAAGAGCAAGCGTGAAGCTGATCACTGACTCTCCGGGAATAAGCCCAAAGGCATCAAAGGGGTAGAAAACCAGAGAAAAACCCATGAAGACGTTCATGAACTCACTAGAGGAAGCGAGGTGAAAGCAGGTACAGTTGAAAGACAGACAAGTGACAGTAGGAAAGGAAGCTGGAAAGAGAAGCTGGAAAAAGCTGGGGGGTGGGGTGAGGGGAAGGGTAAAGAAACGAAAGCACAATGTGTGAAATATGGAACAGAAAAGTTAAAGAAACAGTTTGCTTTTTGCTTCAGTCATATGTAATCTTGCAGGCATTCTTAAAAATTCCCTTTTGGTTCTGTATTGAACCCTAAAGGTAATGTAGACACTGCTGAGAGCATACAGACTATTCAGGGCAGGAGATGCAGCTCCATCAGCCTGAGTACCCTCCAAAATCACTACAATGTAAATTAATCAATTTTGCAGCAACCTATATATTAAAGCAAAGTTATCCTGAAGCCTAGAATTTTATCAACAAGATCTTCAGCAGGTTATCCAGTCTCACTGAACATTTATTGTCTCTACTTAATATTATGTTTCCCCTGGTTTGACTTGCGTGCACGCAGGTCCTGCCACGCAGGCTGACAGCGGTATAGTAAGAGGACAGCGTGTGCAGCTTTTTCACTGTGTGATGTTCTCTGCCTAATCCGCTCTGGTCTGCAGCACAGAAATCACCCCACTGCCCAGTTAGGAGTTAGCAGCACCATGGAGCTCAGTTCAAGTACACAAAAACTTTCTGCCACAATCTCTATCGATGTAGCGTGACTTACTGTGCAGATGAGATCCAGGTGGATGGCTTCACATCCTAGCATCAGAGCAAACTGAAAGTGGTGGTCACAAGGCCACAGTCGAGGTCCTGCGCAGCAGCAGAGGAACCAGCCTGCCTGCGGAACTGAGGCCTGCCTAGCTGGTGAGGAGCTGATGGCTCACCAGGAAATCCCTAGCTCTGCAGTCCAATGTCTTCACCTTGAGAGCTGGGGCACCTGGATATTAGGATGCTCTTTTCTTCCCTGGGCCTGTCAAGTGGCAGCATCTTCACCCTTGCACTCTACGCCACACCACTAGAGCAGCCCTGTCAGAGGTATGCAATGCTCCATCAGCCAGCTATTGCAAGTGTCCTCCACAGAAAGATGGCACAGAAGCATCCCAGGATCCAGTGCAAGATATCAGATCACAACACAGACACTAACCACACACATGGTGGCATTCTCAGGAGGCAATGGTGGGGTCTAAAACCAATGAGCAAAGCCACTACTAGGACAATAGGGTGGTCTATGAGCACAGAATACAATACAGAGCAGCCATGTGAGATTATCAAGAGGAATGTGCTTATATTTTCTTTTAGAACTCCCTGATGTACTGCCAGAGGCAGAGTGTAGGTGCTGAGGATTGGCAATGAGTGTTCTGGCTCTGGAAATGCTGCCATTAGCAGTTGTACAAGGGCAGCTATAACCTCACATGAGGACACAAGCATTCATCATCTCCTGTTCTGCCAATCCTTACTCACCCTCTTGTTCACTGTTTCTAGCACAAGCAGCACTGAGGAAAAATCTTTTATGCACCTGTTTCAACATCTTGGCATCCCCTTTATGCTCTCTCTCCCTCATCTAATTGACCCAGGAACAAAGAAGCTTCACAGGTAGAGGAGCAACAAGACCAGTAACTGCAGAGGACATACCGGAAAGCAAGCATTCTGCATTGAGTACAAGGACAAATGCAGTGATGTGGGGAAAGGACATGGGGAAAGGGCAAATGAACCAGGGAGCACACATCTTCCTCAAGGACTTAACATTTTCAGACCTCACCTCTCCCAGAAGCCCCGTGGGTTGTAGTTCTTTCGCTCCCGGCCCTGCAAAAGCATCCTCTTGAAAAATTACCATAAATACCCCAAAATAATTTTTCAGGACCATCAGCAAAAGTCTTGTTTGTCCATAAAGGGAGGAAAGTAATTTTGAGGAAGGGTTTTTGACCCTTCCAAGAAGTCATCAGAGAGTGAGTTACTCATTGCGTTGCCGGTAAGATTGCACAGAGCCTTCTCAAATCTTCCAAACACGGTTGTTTCAGGGGTCATGCTAAAAATGGGTTAGGGAATATGTAATTGCAGTGAAGCCCATGCAACACAGTATGCCCAATAAATTAAACTAGCATTGCTTGCAGGCATTGGGCTTTGCTGATTCTCATTCTCTGGTTAAATCAGGTTCAGGACCTTCACTCTGTGTAAGAAGTTAAGGAGAAAGTCAAATACCCCTCTTTCATGTCTGGAAAATCATAAAAGCTTTAAAAAGAAAAATACATGTTATTAAGTTGCTATTGAGAATGCAGACACACTGAGGTAGTGAAAAGCTAGTAAGGTAAAATATCTGTTCTGCTGAAGGCTGTACGTTTCAAAAGAAAAGGAGATTATCTGTCATTTTCAGATATATGTATATATATATTCATAAATATATATTCATAGCCAGGTTGAATGTGGCTTTGAGCAACCTAGTTTAGTGGAAGGTTCCTTGCCCATGGCAGGGGGTTGGAACTAGATGAGCTTTAAGGTCCATTCCAACCCAAACTATTTCTGTGATTCTGTATCTCCACTGAAAAAACAGAAAGGTTGCATTATTTGGGAGACTTCATAAAGCAAGGCTACTTTTGCACTCTTAAAGATAGAAAAAAATCAGTGTGTTAAAATGTAACACACAAACTAGAAAAAAGCCTGAATTCCCTTCAGAAGGCACATCTAGGTCTCAGAGTAACTGATTTGCTATTGTCCAAGTTAATAATTATTTAACTATTCTAAGTCTTCTCAACATACACTGCTTTAAAAGTTTAATCTAAAATAACCCACTTGCCTTTATCTATATACTTAAGAACTCATTCAACTTTTAGAGTAGGAAACAAAACAAACTGAGCCTCTTTACTTAAAATTTCCATGGGAAGAAGTACAAAAAAGTAGCTATGAGAAAGCTTGGCTTTACCTGAACATTTTCAGCAAATAGTTACAGAAAGGAGGTGTAAATTAGAAGTAGATAGAGGAGGTGGTTAGAAGGGCTGGGCTGTGGCAGACACCCTACCCTTCAGCTATCCACCGGTAGCTGTCTGTTCAACCAGCACAGCTCCACCTCAGGGTCATATTAACTGGACTCAAAGCAGTTGTCCCAAGAACGCTCAACTACACTTCACTGAAGATAAGGCACTCTTATGGCTCATCAGCTTCTTCAACATCATTAGTCCAACATAAGTGTTGATTGATTAAACTGGATAGAACTAACATTAAGTATTTTAGGGGCACACCCTTTACTTTTAAATCTGACTCTTAACCTATGTGTCCAGAAGGCACACGGCTCTTGATGATTAACTGCAAGCTTTATTCCAGTTTATTAAAGTACAGCCTTAATTTATTCTAACATCTAAGGCAGCTTTTTTTTTTACTTTTGTAACAATGTAACAATGAGCACAGTATTTTTAATTTATGAAGCTCAGATTTTACTACTACAGTAGTTTTAAAAGAAAGGTATACTTATAATTAAGTGCATAAGTCTTTCAAATAAAGATTTTTGAATTAAATGAATCCTTTAAGTATAACAAGGTGTCTTTTAGATAGTTAATTCAAACCTTTAACAGATATTACAGTAAAAAGAATGAGACACTTTCAGTCGCTTGAGCAAGCACTGTGACAACGTGTATTACCCTTCTGTGTATTTTTAAGTCAAACACTCATCTAGAACAAGAACAGTGAGTAATTTTGCCAGATATTTACAAAGTTTAGCAATTCGCTCAGGTGAGGTCAAACATAATAGATAATGGCTAATTTTAAAACAAACACCAGACACAACATGAGCTTCAAACTGGTATATTCTGAGTCCATTAATGTAAACATCAGTTCAAGACACATCTCATCAGAAGTCTGAGGTGCGTATGCACAACTGCACAACATGGCAATAGATTTTACTAAACTGTACCCACTTATGAAATCCCTAACACATACAACAAGCAGCAAACCAAGTCTGCTCTTTTTCCACCATCAAGTACAGTTTAGCTCTGTATGGTTAAAACTATAACTTCTCATCTGCATGTTACAATCATTTTTTAGGACTGTTGCTCTAAATCCCTATTCTACAATAACTATAGAAAATACCAAAAAAGTAAACACTTTCACCCAAACTGTCTTTTCTGTCACCTTAAATCAGGACACCCCACTTACTTACCTCCTGCCTCCACTGAGCAGGCAAAGCCTCCTGGTTTGCCAACATTTTGAAGTAACCGGGACAGCTTACCTTTAATAGTCTTGTCTGCTTTGCCTGTGCTTGGCATACTACTTTATTACTTAGCTCCAGACAGGTAGAGCAGCACATCTCTCCTATCATTCACCTGTTCCAGTTTTTTAGACAATGGCTTCATGGATTGAACTGCAATAGATTTTAAACACTTTCATTATACTCAGAATCTACTCACTGAACTGTTTATCTTCCCACACTGCATCTTACTGAACCCCTTGCTCAGGAAGGAAGACATTACTCTTTGTAAAGTCTGCAGGCACCATTTTTCTTGTCTATAATAATACTTAGCTATTGATTTTGGTTTTGATCAAATGGATTTGGCAATGTCTGTACTCTGCCCTTACTGATGGCTGGAGTTGCTGAATTTTATTTCATTCAACTGAAAGCAGGATTATTCATCTGAGCATCTACTCAACATCTCTGTTCAACATATACATATGTTTTGGTGTCTTTAATTTAGTGGCAGCACCCAACTTCATTTACACATTGTCTGGGACAATTTAAAACCACAGTGCATAAATAATACTGAGCATGAGAAACTGGTAGAATGTCTGAGGTGCAAGCCACTGAAGATGCTGAATTACAAAGTGGTCAGAAGAAATTTAAATGACAATAGCTTTGCAAAAGAAGAATGACAGGAGGACCTGGCAGATACCGCTGCACAAGAAACAGGATGGACACTATGTAGGGGTACAAAAAGTATAAAAGATATGAAAGCAGCTGCAAAATCTGTGAAGCCCGGAGTGAAACATGAACCTGAATGAGAGGCTCAGGCACATCAAGAGACTGGGAGACATACAGGGTGCAAGGAAATGTAGAAAGCAGTGCCAGAGCTGCTCCAGAACAGCATGTTTAGAAACAATGAGTAAAAAAATCACTGCAGTGAAAACATCAACCAACTGCTCCTTTTATTTGTTAACACACTATTTCAAAACAAAGTAAACATTACTTTCTAGAAATATATTTGCTGTCATATAACAGTAGGTAAAAAAATAGATATCTTAATTGCAAAGTCTCACAATGTAATTAGATGCCAACGTGCTGTCCAGTACACTTGAAGCATGTATAACTATGCCAAAAAACATGGTAATTTCATAGCTTCCTGTTGGCTTTGATGCAAAGTGAGGAAATAAATAGCAATAAACAGTTTCCTTGGTAACTTTCCCAGCTGGAAACCAGTGACTTCAGTTACAGATAAAATGACACTACAACTAAAGTACAGTAATAGGTCTCAGCAGTACAATCTTAACAAAAAAATCTGAAGGCAGGCAAAAGGATCAGTTCCACCTTAGTTGTAATATCATATTTTGGGATCGAACCAACTAATTTACATGGTTTTAATAATGTTA
This sequence comes from Pezoporus wallicus, assembly GCF_028554395.1. Taxonomy (NCBI): domain Eukaryota; kingdom Metazoa; phylum Chordata; class Aves; order Psittaciformes; family Psittacidae; genus Pezoporus; species Pezoporus wallicus. The sequence continues at coordinate 5,890,100 of NW_026642654.1, forward strand.
TATTTAGGCCTTTTTACTTTCTTAGGCCTCTGCTGTATTTTGGCTTTTTATAGAGTTTTTTATTAAAAAGTTTATGTTCTATCACACAGACCTCATCATGGATATAGGAGGGCTGTATCCTCAGAAGAAAGGAGAATAAGCTTAGTACAAAATGGTAACTCTGGGGAAAGTCCTCTTCTCTGGAGTAATGAGCCAGATGACCACATGATCTGAAAAGAAAAGGAAAAAAAAAATAAAGCTCCTTAAATTACAAGTATATTTCGTTAGCATTTAGCTAGCATTTATATATTCCATTTTAATTAGAGGAAAACTCTACATTTTACCATCAGCATAAATCACAATTCAGTTTTCAACATCAGTTCTGTGGTGGGACCCACTCCTGCAAAACCCTGAAGGACAGGACCAGACCAAGACATGTTCAGAGATGGTACAAACACAGTAAGACGGAAAAGCCTGTATAGCTTCTTGCACTGTGAATCACTATCATAACCAATACATTCTTTGTCTTCCAGGACTAAATTGAACCACTGTTCATCCTACTAGCTTTTATCAAATGTAGCAAAGCGTGAAAAATGATTACATTACCCTATTTTTAAAACCTGTAAGACTATCCAATGCAGACACCCCAGGCTCTGTTCTCTAGTCCTTGCCCACACCCTCTGTAGGGTCCTCTCTCCTCTTGCTGACACTACGCCATGGGTTTATAACCCATCATTTCTTGTCCATTTCCTTTGTGTCCTAAATGTAAGTTACCTGTCTAGGACAAGAAACTATGTTCAAGTCAATGGAGTAACATCGGAAATACTGGGGCAAACATTGACCAGGTCAACAGAAAGTGGTAAGTGCTATAGCAGCCTTCTGCTTAATTATATTGTAGCTTTCATGGTGAAAATGTTAATGAAAATGGTGAGGTGATTTTATTGATGAAGCATATAATGGTGATAGCAGACTGAACTTGCTGGTAAGAAGTGTCAGACTGAATAGATGATGACACAGAAGACAGACTGCAGGGAGAGTTCTGCGTTAAGTTCAGCAACTTAGGCTGGAAAAATATCCTGTGCTGGGTTAGCCTCAAATATGTTTTTAGTAAAAGTGGTAAGTTTAAAACAGTATAAAATTCAGTTGTTTCCATTTTTTAAACAGTCTTTTACATTGATATGGGGATTCAGTTGATATTCCCCATAAGTCTATGCATCTTCTAGCTTACTAGGTACAGTTGATATTCCCCATAAGTCTATGCATCTTCTAGCTTACTAGGTACTGTATTGCCCTGGGATGTGGAGAAGCAGGGTTTAAAATTTCCCCTCTGTCTGATTCAGAGCAGCGGTCTTAAATATTCACCAGAACAAGGACTGGAATCTGTCTGTCCCAATTTACAAGCAAGTGTGCTAATTACCAGACTATAGAGTCATTTGCTCGCTCCCTCTGGCCCAACACGCATTTACATTTTACCTCAAACTGGAGGAACAGACGGACCCATCCCGCAGTGCCATGCAAGCTGCACTTTGGGAACGGAGTCTTTGTTTGAAGCCTCCTGAAGTCTGGCAGATTGGAAATGTGAAACTAGGTCTCTCACGCTGTACATCCCATCCTCTGCCCTACCTCACAATTCCTGAAAGCTGCCAGCGACTTCTTACAGAAACTAAATTAGATGAGACATTTCAGCAGCATCAGAACAAACCAGCTGTCCCCACAACTCAATGCGTTGTTTAAATTCAAACTTCATTGAGAAATGTTGGGTTGAACCAAATCTGCCTTTTTTGGCTAATATGAATTAAGACATTTTGCTACACCCCTGAGATTCAGAAATTACAGCTCTTATGGCAATGTAGGTGTCAAATCTCAGTTTTCATTGGGGGGCAGATTAGTGATACCGTGTATTCTGAGGCAAAAACATAATTACACTGATATTGTAAAGCACTTACAAACTGGAGTTATACTTTTCACAAGAGTACCTAAACATTTCTGTCCCATTTTGTGCTATTTTTGTGCTATTTACACTAAGAGCATCTCTGAAGAGCTAAAAAAACCCCAAACCACCAGGTGATTTTAAATTTAGATGTAATAAGGGAAATCCATTTTTCTCAACATTTTCACACATTGTAATACCTAATCATATGTAGGCTCACTGAATTATTTAGGTTGGAAGAGACCTTTAAGATTGAGTCCAACCATAAAGCCTGGTATCACCTAAAGGCTTCTATATGAAATCAATTTAGAATCCAGTTTAAAGCTGAAAGTTTTAAAATACAAGCAAATGTAAAAGCATTTCACCAACCATTTGACTGATCTCAGGTTTGCCCACACTCAAATCATGCTTTAGCCCTAGGATTAAAGCATTTCAGTAGTCCCAGTTAGACCATGCTGATTTTTAAAGAAAGAGAATTTGTAAGTTTGTTTTTAGTTCTATTATACATACACACACTTGCAACCCTCATATTTAAGGGAGTAGATGTTGTTTTCCAAAGTTAAGTAAGTGTCAGATGTATAATTAACTACTTGCATTGCAAATGATATAATGGGAAATTTAACCGGTAAGAATTTTAATTCAAATCTTGTTTCATGAAGGCTATGACAGTTTGCCATTAACATTTTAATATATTACATATGAAAATGTAGGCTTAAAAACAGACTTTGCATGAAAGATTATTCACACAAACATACACTGAAATATCCACTCATTCACTGTGTGCATAAGATTTACGCAAATTTGTGGTAAAAGGATTATTACCTCTCCTCCCTTAAAAAAAAAAAAAAGTTCTTATTCATACAAAAGAATGAATCCATATAACTAAAGCTCTTGTAATATAACACTGTGCTTACATTATTCCAACCCATTTCTGTCACGGTGGATATGTGAAAGGTAATATGAAAAGGAAAATAAAGATACGCAAATAAATCCACTGACAGACAGAAAAGACTGCATAAATGTAAACCCAGTTATTTTCAAGGGGAATATTTAATGTTTTAAAAATCAGGAACGCACTGCTAAGACTGTAGGGGCTATTGCTCTCCTGAGCATGTCATTTAGAAGTATAAACAGATAAAGATTTAAGATGTTATTCAATGCATTAATGAAATCTCATTTCACATTAATGAAATTTGACCTCCTTTCCAGAAAACACCTTCCAACTGCATACATGAGAAATTCAGGAGAATCCAAGCCAAGTTCATCTCTCACCGATACTCACCGGTACATTCCTCGTCTGGATTAAAGGTTCATGATACAACAAATAGCAAACTGAAATCTGGTGCATGATCCAGAAGCCATACCTCCATTACCCAGGGAGTTCAGATAGTTCCTCTTCCCTGGAATAAATGCTGCTGAACTCCTACACTCACTCAGCAGGGCTTTTGCCCTCTGTCTCTGGCCATGGTCATAGAATCACAGAATGGTCTGGGTTGGAAGGGACCTTAAAGATCATCCAGTTCCAACACCTCTGCCATGCCACTAGACGAGGCTGCTCAAAGCCTCATCCACCTGGGCCTTGAACACTGCCAGGGATGGTTCTTTGCCAGCACCCCCTAAATAGAAAACTCACCAGTTTTCGCAGAATGAGAAGGTATTAAAGGAAGAGAAGTTCAACGCAATCCAGACAGATACTTAAATATCCATACAAGGCTGGATTAGCGGAGATATTATTCTCCTTTGAAGACAACAATTTTAGTAACAAATAGAATGACTGTTTTATATAACCTAATGGAAAACAAATGATCCCTTTCACTTGAGAAGGAAGGATTTGGGAACAGTTCTCTACTGGAGACAACACTAAACTTCCTTAATAGCACAAAATGGTTTATTTTCCCATGTTTCTTCTTTTACTTTTCCAGTGAAAGAAATTTCATCTTTTATTTTGTGCTTCCAAAAAATACAACTCTTGATTGCCGCTATGCTTAGATGAAATAGTGGCAAAATCCTTTTCACTCACAGTTACTTTTTAAAAGTATATTCTGAAAGCATTAATTGCTTATTTGAACTTTCATTTTTTTTATTAAGGCCATCACAACAGCAGCATAGTGATTTAGAAAGTTAATTTCCTATGCCTTTTTGGGGACCAGGGAGGAGAGGAATGGAGCCATTTTCCCATTCTCTAGAGGGTTGTGGCACAAGTTTTGTCTAAAATACTATGAAGAAGCAAAGTGAGTATTTGTATCTAGCTGCCAGTCTTGCCATGTGACTCTTGTTGCTGGTTTTGTTTCATCTCTCTTATCAAAAGTTTACTTTGATCACTCTTCATATTACAATTTGTCTACTCCCAATCCAAGACTAACCATTCCACACACAACCCTTTTACAAGTGATTTTAACTAGATGTGAATACATAAATAGCTGTGTACACACCGCGTATTTGTCATTTGTAAAAACTGCATACATGCCACTTTATTTTCAGGAGAACCTTCCAAAGTGTATGTAACAAAAATCTGAATACTTACTTCTCAGTGCATAGTTTAACTGTACACAGCCAATAGCCAGGGTTCATGGGTTTAAGTAAACCACATTTTTCTTGCAAAATTCCCTTCAGGCTATGCCCGTGAAAACAACTCCCATCTGTGTTTTCTTCTGACCAACTTAACTGAAAACTTGAAGGATTTGGCTTTTCAGGAGGTTGCACGGAACCAGACAGCTTGCCAAACTGATTTTGTAAGTTCACAGCCATTTCTGTACAAATACAAACAAACAGAAAAAAAAAAAAACACCAAGGCAAAAGTATTAAATATTAGAATACTGTTTAGAGGTGATTAATACATGTAGAAAATAGGGTATTTGTGCTTCCTTTTCTTCTTTTGATTTCTTTTTTTCTTTAAACCTTGAAAAACCTGTATGTTCTCTCCCCATTCCATTTAAAATTCAACTCTGTCACGTTTTCACTAAAGATTTTGAAAGATGATTCAAAATGCCATGTCTTTCACACATAATAATATTAAGACTGGGGCACTCCAAAAGCATTCCCCCAATTAAAACCTATAAAATCTAACTGATATTGTTGGTATTTTTATGCTGATAGGCACCAGGATGCCTTTTGCTATATTTAGTTGGTTGTATGCTATCTCTCAGACTGGCTAAGGTTGTTTAAGTAGTTTTCTGTGTATCAGAATTAAGGAAGCCTAGTTTCATATACATACAGATTTAAGGTTAAGCTTTTCATAGTGCAATTTTTAACTGCGAAAAAAAAACCAACCAACCAAACAAATGCAAAAAAACAAACCAAACAAAAAACAAAAGAAACCCCAATCAACCAAAAAACCAACACACCCCACCCCACCTTTCCCTGCTGCTTGTGAAAGAGTGACAAATTTTCCTAAATCACTGAGGCTAAGAAGGGAAAGAAGTTACTGTGGCGGTAAGGCACTGGAATGGGTTGCCCAGGGAGGTTGTGAATGCTCCATCCCTGGCAGTGTTCAAGGCCAGGTTGGACAGAGACTTGGGTGACCTGGTTTAGTGGGAGGTGTCCCTGCCCATGGCAGGGGGGTTGGAACTAGATGATCTTAAGGTCTTTTCCAACCCTAACTATTCTATGATTCTATGATTCTAAGTTATGATGACAGATCAGCACACACAGTATGTCTGCCTAAGCCTTGTTTCGCTAGGATAAAAAGCAGGTTAAAAACCACTGTTACTGGAACTTCAACTTCTTTTTATGACCTGTATCTGAATAAACTCATTGATAAACTGGAAAAATAAAATGGCAGAAAAGACATCCTAAAGTAATCCAAGACTGGTAAGCTTACCTTTCAAGAGGATACTAAAATCTACCACCAAAAACAAAGTCTAAGGAATGTTTCTGAAATCCTGTATCTGGCACATAAGTGTTCTTTCTAGAGCGCTCTTTGTTTCTATTATATGAAATTTGTTTTAAGATGAATCTTGCCCATTTACAATGGCATTACATGATAGTCCTGCTCGCAACAGCCAGTGGTAAAACTTCATAATCTAAGTGGTCCTCTTTTAGCTTGAAGAAAAGCAGAGCCAGAAGAGGAATCCAGAGGGCCACAGAAATTATGAACAATGAATCATTCAGTTTTTCTTCTAAATGCAGGAATTAAAGGGCATCTGGGCAAATGATCAGTTTGAAATAAACAAATCTAAACATGTTTTTCCATGGAACATGACTTGAAGTTGACGCTCACTGAATTTTGAAGAGCAAGAACATTCAAAAAAACCCCAACTGCATTCTTAAAAGAAAAATCCAACATGAGTAATTCAAACCAAACAGGATTACACAACTTATTTTGAAGTCCCTTAACAAGTCACTTCCAGAAAATGGAAGCATATAGAGGGATAAAGGGAAAAATACCATTTGCCACACTTAACATATCTCTCCCTAGATACCTGCTGCTTACTAGATACTGTTAAATATAGAATGAAGAATTTCGGAACTGATTTGGTTGAGTAAAATTCTGGTCTTCCATATTTCCACAGGTAAGTGGGGGTTTTGTCATTTTTTTCTGCTTGCTTTTATGCCAGTGTAAACCCCAGTAATTTCTTATAAGTACTTCTAGAGCTACTAAAATAAAGTAGACGTACTTGCATCCTCACCACATATCGCTAGCTATTAAAGTAAAGCCTTGTTCAGACAAGTCTTCCTCACTTCCTATAGAAGACTGCAAGAAGGAGAGGGAGAAAAGAGGAACATGCAAGATCTACCAAAGGACATCGTGGGATATCCATACTAAAGGATATGAGAAAGTAAAGAAAAGGGACGGGAAAGTTACAGGATAGCAATAACAATTCACAAAGCTCACAGCTATAAAAGGGCAGCTGACAAACCAGTGAAAATGGCAACAGGCTACTCATTTTGAGATGTGGTTCAGTAGGTCATTAGGAAGACTGGCAAAGGCAGTTTCAGTTAAGCATGAGGAAAAAGTCTGCTTTAAGAATTCCAGCCGCAGGTTGTAAAACAGAAGTACAGTAATTGTACCCAGAGGTGAAAGAGAAGAGAAAGTATTTTAAGATGTAAATGTTATCAGTCAGGGCTGCAGGTTCTCTATGGTGGGAAAAGTTAGAGCAGATTTCTGCACTGCTGGGAAGAAGCAAAATTTACTCACGTCTTCTCTTCAGAACTTTAGATTTCATCTCAGCTGAATAAAACAGTGGCTTTTCACATCTCCACAAACACCTACCAGTAAGAGACATAAGAACTGTTAAGAAAGCAAGTGGAGTAAATAAGTAAAAAAATAGCAATTTCTTAACAAATACTGCTAGAGCTATTAAATTTAGATCAAAATAATCTAATGGTTAGTGCCATTAAAAGCTGCCCCCCCCCCCAGCACATCTAGAAAGTCTTTTCTTCAGAGTAGACAAACTGAGGTATGTTGATTGCTCAGCTGCATAAGCTACTTGTCACAGAAAGTAAGCATTTAATTAATATGCTGGATAAACACTATGAGTGTAAATAGAAATTTAAGATAGGGATTTAATCATGCTATTCACCCAAGCTTGGTGGATGGGAATGTGGAGCAAATTCCGAACCTTTTTAATTTCTGTGGGGGTCAGGATTTAATGTAGAACTCTATCTTAAAAAAAGTACTTAAAAACCTCTTACTTGGCTCTCTCTTCATCTAATTTCTTTTGCTTCTCATCCAAGGCACATTTTATCACCTTGTACCACTTTTTGAAGTCAAAATACAAGCCACCTGAATAAAACATACACATTTTATGTTGGGAAGGAGTGAAAGAAATGTGTAGTTCGCAGATGATGGTCTCCAAGCAGTTAGACTGTGGGTTTTCCCAAACCTACCCTGAATTCGATGTGCTTAAAGAAAACATTCTTGATCTAACAATTCTGTAAGAAGCAGAAATGCAGTGAAAGAACAACCTATCATAAGAAGAGCAAAGAAGCACCTTAGCTTAGAATAGATATCATAGATTTAGTATAATTCAAGCCTTTTCCCTCCTTTCTGAAAATTAAGCCTAGAAACTCATTTCTACCAAATGAACATTTCTACCAAATGAACTAAACCTCCAGAGTGTGAAGTTGCCTTCACCTGTTTGAAGGCTGACTTCAAGAGATTAATGAAACTATACATCAAGCTTAGGTTTAAAGAAATAACATCTAAACAAGCTCAGATGTAAAATTTCCAAAATCATCTCTCCACTGTCTCTTCTACTATCGATGACACTGTACAGGGCTGGAAAGGTAAACTGGACAACTGTATTCATTTTGTGTCAGCCTCCCATGTTTTTGAGTACAGGAAAGTCACCCATTGATAGGTGAACAGTCACCAGTACATGCAAAACCATTAAGGCATATGGCATTCTAGCAGCACATTCATCATCGATGCTCCAAAGAGACACAGAGCTGAAGTAGACCAACTGGGTACAGTAAAAGAATTCCAAATAGAACTATGGTGCAGATTTATATATTTAAAATATATTCAACTCTTATTAACTGTGGGTGGATTATCTGCATTGTGAATTAACCGGGTTTTGCATTTCCCCATCACCCCAGCTGCACTGCATGTGATGCTTGCATCATGCTTAGCTTTGCCAGCAAGCTGTTGAAACTGTTTTAAAGGTGAATATACTCGTCTTATAATCAAGCTTATAGATGTTTTGTATTATCTGCATTTTTGCTATTTGGGTTATCCTGCCAAAGGATGTCTAAAATGCTAGAAGTATAGATGGACTAAAAAAATAACAGACAAATGAAGGGAAGAAAGACCCTTCAGTAGTTGTTAAAATTCAAAGGTGTGGATACAACTTTTTTTTATGAACTCCTTAAAACCAGAAGTTACAGTAAGTACTCTTCAAGTGCTGCAAGTGCAGTTTTTATCAAACTTCATATGAATTAGTAAGCATCTGTCTCAAACAAAACTATTATCAGGCATGATGCTGCACTATAACAACTGTTTGCCTGGCCAGTACTGCTAGTCTGATGTTCATAGAGCTGAGCTGAGTGGAAATTGAACAGCTCTGGGATACACACATACTTATATAGATCTCAATCACATGTTTTATTTGAACATAAACTGTACTGTGTATGCGTGGAGTTCATAGGACATACACAAACACACTAGGGAACTACAACTATCTACTGCACAGATTCCAGCCTGTCTTGAAAAACTGTAGGAGCTGAAATACTATTTTTTTTAATTAAAAAAAAAAAAACAAACCAAACCAAAAGACTAAAGAAAGGACAGTTAAATTGAGAATGGAGCCAACACAAATCGGATCTTTAAAACTCAGTATTAACCATTATTCGTTTCAGCACGCTAACTTTAGGAAAATGCCAGAGGCAGTTTTGAGCTCTGGCACTAACCACGACTCCAACAGAAATTCTCACCTCAGCTCCTCTGCGCAGGTGCTCACTATCACCCCAACTTTTTAAGGATAGGGACACATAACACAGCATATGGATCATTCTGCACCAGCAGACTTTAAAGTAAAAAAGTGGGCAAAGAATGAGCTGTTAATTCCCAAGGGCAACGAGACTTGTTATTAAAGGAGAAACCCCATTAAGACATTAATGGCTCTGAGCCTCAGCTTGTAAGCAGTTGCACAACTTTTACTCGTGTCACTGTTACGTGCTTCAAGTTTTCAAGGGAAATGAAAGGGGGGGGAGGGAACAAAACCAAAATAAGTTGTGTATCTACTAAAAAATGAGAATTACCAGTTTTAGTTAACAGTGATGCCTACCTCCAGATACAGCAGTAACTGTGCTCATGCATGGCTAACACAACTTTTATTACCGACTTAAATTTTTAAAAGTGACAGAAGGGTCAAAGCGGACCCAAACCTAGATAAAAGGCTTAAAAGATAAACCACAGTAACACATCTTTGACCTTATCTTCAACTGTGATCTGGATCAGGCCACGGAACATCTTCCCGAGGATTCCTAATCTTTGATTTGGTCTTTCTGCCCTCCAAGAACTATGTTCGCACCATTATCTTCTCTATCTTAATTGCTGCTAGCTTTTCCACACTCTCTCAGGATTATTTGGACTAAGAAAATAGATTACATCTGAAATATGTTACACACTAAGACATTTTATTTAACAAGACTAAACAAGTTTGGATTTTATCATAAACATGGTTTGATGCCCCTAATAAGTATCTGCTATTTACGATCAAAGTGTGCTCCCTCTTTACTGCATATCCATTCATCTTCACCTAGCATGCATAAAATTCTAAAACAAGAGGCAAACATGCACAAGGAGAAGCAGAAAGGTACCGGGCAAAGTGTGTACCAAATGCCCCTATCAGTACAACAAGAATTATGCAGGTAAACTGGGGGGATTTTACATGAATAGGATCTACTGTTTTCTTTGAATAAAGATTTGCCCTAAAAGAATAAATGACAAATCCCCATTTTAATGATCAATAAGACAAGTCTTTCTAAGTCTGATTACAAATTTATTTCAGTTACAAAATCATAAGACTGATTCTACTAGAATATTTATGTACCTTCTTTGCTATTTTTATTTCTCTCTCCAGCAAAGTCTGAAAGTATCCTGGAAAAAAAAAAAAATCAGATCCAAATACTGCACTTTTCACATGAAGTTCAAATACAACCAACAAAATCACATCCTAATTTTATTCCAAGCTTCAGATTCAAACTGATGATTTTTAAAAATAAGGAATATTTAATGCTAAAATGCCTTCAGGTGTATGTTTTATGCTACTGAACTTAATGGAAATTTAAATATTATAAACTTAATATTACTAAATAAATTAATATTACTAAGTAATATTACCAAAGAATGATCCGAGACAATCATCTGCACTACTTGAAATCTGGACTTTGCTATGGATTTGCCTGCACACTTACCATTCATACTTATCATTTAATAAAAACAATAATTTCAGCACAACTACAATAATTGCTGCAGCAAGAACATCGTATTTCACTTTTCTTGTTGACTTATTTCCAGGCGCAAGAGTTAGGAAATCCGTATCTCCAATACCAATCTTTTTCACCACTCGACAAGTCCAATTATGCAATTCATCTGATTCAAGTAAATAAAATCATAAAATTAGTAAGTTGAGATAAGATAGAAATACTTTTACAGTCCAAATATTTTGGTCATGTGAGGAAGGAATGTCTTTTTTAATGGTCTTTTAGGGCCATCAGACAACACTTTTTTAGGCTGAGAAGCATTTAGGGTATTTTTAAAAATACTGGTCAACCTTCATGTGTTTACATGGAAACCAGTTGCAATTTATTATACAGTCACGGGGGGGGGAATATCAAATATTTGATAGTGTTTTGATGTTACTCAAAAGATGTTGTTAGACCATCATGAACGGTCTTGGGGGGAAGCGTATCTTAAGTCTGCATAGATATAGTTTCAGAACACCACAAAAGCAAAAAACTTTTTCCTGCATGTTGACTAAACACTCAGATAAGGACGGATTCAGTACTGCAAAGAGGAAGAGGGGCTAGTTGGAAGGAAGCCAGTTGAGTATGCAGCAGCCTCATCATGGCAGGGTAGTACTTGCTGTTACCCCAACAAAACCTGTCTGAGTTACAAACAGTCCCAAACCTAGGTTAAAGCTGGCTTTACACTGTAGAGCCTAATCACACCCACTAGTGTGGGTTATGCTAAGAAGATACAAATACAGCTCCAAAAGCAGCAGTAAGGTGTCTATACAGTCTCTTATTACTCTATGCTTATTTTTCACAGATACAAATCCCCCAAATTTCTCACCATTCCTGTTCAGCAAGAAATACAGGAGTTGATTACATCACCATCAGATTCCACAAAGGTTAGCAATGTATGACTAAGTACAACCTTAATCCAGCTATGCTTTATACTCTCTTGCTGCTTACAGAGAGTTCAGTAGGCACTCATTTTTAATCCTTTTGTACATAACAGTAAAAGTTAAACAAAATCTGGAAACCAATTTTTCTTATAAACACTGTCAGTATGTTTTCTTTCATTTCAGACACTTAAAATGGCCTTTTCATTAATATTTATTGTCCTAAGAAATACTGACAATTTATGGCTTGCTTTATTTTTTTAGGGGTTGGTAGACACCAACAATAGACCTTTTTCAATTTGTAAAAAAAATGCTTCTATATGATAAAAAGCTTAGGTGCAAGGAAAAAGTAAAGGACAATATATTCTTCTACAGTAATTTTGCAATAGCACTAGGTTTGGATTTTTCTGTAATAAATCTGAAAATGCAAATTTCCTAGCTTCTTCTTCTGATCAACTGATACTTCAAAATCTGAAAAATAATGTGATCTTCTTATGTGATCAGACCACTGGTGTAAAACTTCAAAATCAGAATTTCTACTATGGAATTTTAGCCCTAAATCTGTTGGTTATCTTCTCTTCATTCAACTGTAAATAAACAGAAAAGCCAGGTAGCTTTACTCAACATAACTAACTGCAAAATAAGACAATACCTCCCTCCCTGACTATTAATTTTTGAAATTCTTTGAGGGGGGAAAAAAGTAATGTCAATTTACAAGCTATTTTGCTGTATAACTCATCTTCAGTGACAGTGGTATTTGAAGTATGGTAGCTCAACAGACAGTTCACGTACTAGGACTTACTGGTCTTCCTTTGGCAATTCAACATTCAGGACAGTTTCAGGATAAACAAAATCATTCAATATTTATTCAGTATATGATTTCAAAACTAAATCAGAAATCAAGTGAGAGCTCAGTTGATCTGTCACATAGCATCGCTTGTTGATGTTTAAATGAATGGTAATATGCATTATTATAGAATATACAGTCAATATATATCAGACAATTCCAGTACTAAGCAATCAGGTCCCAACTTCATGAATCATTTGCTACAGTTAATAAATCACATGAATTCAACTAGTGCCTCTTAGTTCAAATGGATACTAAAAGATATGAAATGAAGTATTCAATCCACAGCCTTGGAGAGCCAGGACCAGAGTGCCCCTACATATCTGGGTCTATAATACATACTCTCAATGTTTGATGAAGGTGTTTTCTATAGAAATTATCTTTCAGTTCAAGCTTATATGGGTATAAATTAGAAGGAAAAGAGCAGGCACTTTTAAAGTAGCAATTCAAGTCTTTTTGCTGGAGTTTAATAAACCAAAGAAAAATTTTATCAGTTCAGGTTTGGGAAAATATTTACCAGGTAAATTAGCTTCCATCAAGTACTTCATGCACAACATGTCTGGATGAAGAAAGCAGCTGTCAGTTATATCTGGAAAACGAGGCAGCTCTAAAAACACTGCAAGCTCAAGCATTTTGTTGTATACTTCTTCATACACAGGCCATGACTGAAAGAAAGGGTTAGAGGGTGTTATATATTTGCTATATTACCATATTTGTTAATGGTTTTAAATTAAGTTATTGATGATAAATTCTGTATTATTTAACACGAAATTATTTATACAGACTCTTTTAGCACTCTCTATGACTAAGCACTCATGCAGGAACAGAGCAAGACTGCAGTTCTGCAAAAGCAAAACGTGTGCTAGCATTAAAGCCCAGGAAGTAATAAGGAACAAACAGGAAGTTGCCTCAGACCAGCAACCAATCCCCTGGTTTTTTTTGTGATCGGTATGTCTCCAGATGCTCCAAAATTGAAAAACATTGGAAAAACAAAAAACAAAGACAACACCCAAGTGTAATTGGGGGTAAACTCTCTAAAGAGCTCAGTGATCACAGAACCACAAAAGGGTGGAAGTTGGCAGGGACTGCTTGAGGTCATCGAATCCAAGCCCCTGCTTGGGTCAGCCAGAGCAGGCTGCCCAGGACCATGTCCAGTTGGATTCCGTGTATCTCTGTGGATGGCAGCTCCACAAGGTCTGTAGAAAATCTGCTCCAGTGTTTCACCACCCTCACTGTACAAAAGAAAAAGGTTTTGTCTTTATGTTTAAATGGATTCTTGTATTTCAGTTTGTGCCCACTTCCTATCATCTTGTCACTGGATACCACTAAGGGGGATCTGGTTTTCCTCCTTTGCATTCTCCTGTACATATCACATAGTACCCCATGTGAATCTTCTCCATCTTCAGGCTAAACAGTCCCAGCTCTCTCAGCTTCCCCTCATTTGTCAGATGCTCTACTCCCTTAATCATCTTTATGGCCTTTTACTGGACTCACTCCACTATGTCCATATTGCCATTGTGCTGGGGAGCCCAGAAAGGGGCCCAGCATTCCAGATATGCCTCACCAGAACTGCGTAGAGAGAGGATCAGCTCCCTTGGGCCACTAATCACCTGCATAATGCAGCCCAGGATGATGCTGGTGGTCTTTGTCACAAGAGCACACTGCTGGCCCACAGTTCATCTTCACAGCATCTTGCTCACCAGAACTCCCAGGGCCTTCTCTGAAAAGCTGCTTTTCAGCCAGTCAGACCCTCAGCATCTGCTGGTGTCTGTGATTATTCTGCAGTGCATCTTTATATATTATCATATTTATCAACAAGAATGTGATCAATATGAGGCTGATGGGCCTGTAGCGCCTCAGATCCTCCTTCTTGCCCTTCTTGAAGACAGGGGTGATGTTTGCTTTCTTCCAGTCCTCAAGACACTCCCCCACTCATGACTTTTCAAAAATTATTGACAGCAGCCTTGTGATGACACCAGCCAGCTCCCTCAGCACTTGTGGCAGCATCCCACCATGGCCCATGAACCTCCAAATGTCTAGTTAGTTTATATATTCCCTAACCTGCTCCTTCTCCACAAAGGGTAACTCTGCCTTCCCCTAGACTTTCCCATCAGTTTTAAGGACCTGGGATTGTTGAAGGCTGCTCTTATCAAAGACTAAGACAAAAACCCATTCATCACCTTAGCCTTCTCCTTGGTCATTGTGACCATATCCCCATTCCCATTCAGCAGCAGGCTCACATTCTCTAGAACCTTTCATGGTTGAACATTTATTCATGACAATAAATCTGTGATTTTCTTTTCAAAACTATTGACTGCATGAAGAAAGTTCTCCCAATTTCTACTGAGATTTTCCTGCTAGAGGAGAATATCATTTGCAGACAGATTTTGACATGCTTATTCATAATGAACTCAGCAGGACCTGCAGTTTGCATAAGTATGGGCTGTAAGATTTGACCCTCATTTCTTAATACCTAAATTGTTTTATTAAACATTCTTAATTCTTGATATTTTAAATTATTACTTAATTTTCCCCTTATAGCAGTAACTTTCAGTTGTTCAGGCTACTTCACCATTTTCAATGTATAAAAAGTAATACTTTTTCTGCAGTAGTTGGTGGTTCTAATTCAGCAGAGCATATTATCATGTATTTATGTTTTATCAAGTCAGTTTGTGCATAAGGCATTTTGCTTTCATAGAATTTTAGCAGGGGTTTACACTTCGTACACAAGTTCAATACTTTCCTGAACAAGAGTGAATTCAGGCTTCTGTTCAGTTGGCTTTTTTTTTCTAGACCTGATTAAAACCAGAACAATCATGTTCACAACAACAAGAGGACTGAAATAATGTGGTTTTATTCATGCATTTGGTTTCATCTATTTTAATATGAGCTGTGTAGCCAGTGCTCAAGTTTTATTGGTTTGAATGATTCCCAGCATTTCCTTTTCTTTTTCTAAATGATCTCCCCTCAGACTGCAGTTCAGACTTGCTTAACTGTGTGAACACATGCTTAAGCAAATGAATAATTCTTCTGTCACTTACTATTACACATGCAACTGCTTGTAACAGTTAGGAAGTTGTATCATGTTCATTATATGTTGTTCTAAACAGTGTTTAAAATTGGCTCAGACTGCTCCAGGACTATCTTGAGAAACAAGAAAAACATGCATTACCAGACTTCTACAGAAGACGAGGCTCACAGTACTTTCCATTCCTCTTAAAAAGCAGTGCTGAATTGAATAACAAAACAATCCTGGAACAAAACCTGAATCATATGTAACTTCTCTTGAGCATATTTGGAGAAAAATTAAAGTCCCAGATGATTAAAACAAAAGCATTACATAAATACTATTCCTAATTAGATATAAAGGAAATATGTTTTTCCCTTTAATGAAAAGCAGTTGTATTAGTAGCTTCTCAATAATATATCACAGATGAAAATAAATTAAGACACTGGGAATTCAGTCATTTGAAGCATTCCCATTCTCAAATGTTAAACTATCACCAGTGAAGTTATCTGAACAGTCTAATTTAGCACAAAGTTACTTTAAGGAATATAGCACTTAATTGGGAACTCAAGGTAGACACCTACACCAACTTCCACCTGAGCTTCTCTCACTGTGTCAGGGTAAGTAGACAGCTTGCCCATCATAGGCACTAGTGAATCATCCTTTCCTCCTCATGCCCAGCCCTGACTGTTGTTTCAAAGCTTTGGTTTGGAATTTAGATAAGGCAAATACAGTTCTTTTTCAAACTGGCTAGAAAATGCTTCTGCTTTAAAATGACAACTGATGTATTTTTTTTATTTTTTTTTTTAATATAGAATCATAGAATGGTTTGGGCTGGAAGGAGCCCTAAAGCCAGTTGCAACCCCCCTGCCATAGGCAGGGATACCCTCCACTAGACCAGGATGCTCAAAGCCCTGTCCAACCTGGCCTTGAACACTGCCAGGGATGGGGCAGCCACAACCTCTTTTTGAAGAGCAAACACACATGGTCTAAAAACTACAAATAAAATACCAAAAGCTATCACTTGGCTTATTTTAAAAAAAGCGTTAACAGACAAAATCTGTTCTTCATTGATGCGTGTTTACACAAAGATGTAAACACAACTGGGATGAGCAGATCTAGGCAGGGGATACTAATCCACTATAACGATCCACCAAATCAATTGCTACTTTCCAGGACTTACCTCCCTAAGCTCAAAAACACTCTCTATAGTACTCATGTTTCTACAACACAGCGCTGAGTCATGACAATGCAAATTGAACCGAACACCACACTTCCAGGAGTATGCAGTAATCTCTTGAACTGTAAACTGCAAGCATCAGCTGGATCCAGCACAAGATCACATCTTGGTCAGACACACCATAGCAAAGGGCTGAAGACAGAAAGGATGAGGACTGAGGAGACTTACTTCAGTAATCAAGCACTGGTAATTTTCCCTAGTCACTACATAGCCTGCTCATACTTCTTTAATTCTGTGAGAACTGTGAGTTCACAGAGCAGATCTCTTATTCTACAGTGTCACAGATACTGGGAGGGTTAAAACAGAAGAACACCCGAATTCCCCACAACCAGCATAGCACATGTTAGCACAATATTAAGAAAAAGCAAGACACAGGCAAACAAGCAATCTCAAAATTAATAAAAATTATCACCTTCCACCCAGCTCTGGATCTCTGCCAAAAGAAAAGAACCTTATAAAACAAGTTGCATTGAAAGTCAAACAGCAAATCAACTAGGAAAGCAAGATCCACAGCTGCGGCCTCCCTCCTTCAGGTGAAAAACTCTGCCTCCAGCACCCCATGATTAAACCCCAGGGGAGGAGTACTTGGACAAGAGAGGAGAGTGTTAGATCATACACCACTTGCTCTCCAAGTATAACTTTCACTTATCCAATCATAAATTAAAAAATTCAAGTTGCCTTTCTGTACTAAATATTAGGACAACTCCCCTGTCCATCAGCACATAGTGTTACTGAGCTCTCACCTTGTTTTGAGAACCTGGGAAACACTCCGCATATAAAATTCAGTTACAAACCCTTGAGGGCACTTAATAATTTCAGGAAGACTGACAGAAAATCCTTTTAAAGTTCTGCCACCTGCTAGTCTTTTCAGATGTTTCGCAAGCTGGGATTTCTTCAAGCCTGATCAACAGCGCTGACAGAGTCTATAACTCCTCAGTAACCTCTGTACTCAATCTAGAGAATTTAGCAGCTTTGTCTTTAAAATCTTTGTATCTTATTCCCACGTGACAAATAAGGTTGCTGCAGGTCTTCTCCAGAAAGCTGTACAGAAGATCTGTACTACTTGAGAATACATTTTCCTTTTCCTCCCTTCCTCATCCCTGCCAACTTCAGCTGAACACAGAATGAAATACACACTGTTGAGTTGGTGAAGAAGTGTCTAGAACAAGATTTTTATTATGATAAATATTCATTAGACTATTTAAATTGGTTGCCTTTATCTTTCAAAGTTACACGGCATTTTTCACCTGTATGAGAAAAGAACAAGCTGGTTTTCAGAAGCAGATGAGCCAGACTATTAGCATGATAATCAGATCACAGTAACAGGTAATTGTTCTAGGTAAGCCACGACTGCAGCCTCTCCAACTTGTTTGGACAATATCAGAATGTTGCTGGTCAACAAGTAGAAAACACTATGCATTGGCTGGCTGTCTAAATTAATTTGGAGGCTTCATAGCTTCTTGTTTTACATGTGGTCTGACTCTCTTCTTAGATGACTGCATAGGCCATTTCCTTTTCCTGTATCAGGATAATATCTCAGCAAGCATTACTTAAATATTCACAGTTCAGTTGATTTTATGATGATACTGTTCTATCCTTTCTGAAAATAATTAATTACAGAGTCATTTTAAATTCTCCCTTTCATATTTCCCCTACCTCCATCCTCCTCTCCTTTCAGTACTCTTTGCAGCACAGTTCCCTTCCTCTTAATCCTTCTCCCTGTGAATTTTGACCCTAGGAACCCTTTCTTCCCATGTCTGCACATTCTCTAAGGCTCTGCCTTCACCTGTGCTGCTCATGTTCAGCAGTGTACAGACATCTTTCCCAAGAGATTCTTCTAATGGCCATTTAATACTGGAATCTAATAAGGTCCAACTTATTTTTTTTTCATTTTTGGCTTTTCATAGGTCTCTGGGAATCTTTGACATTTAGAGTTTGTATATGCTTGCAATTATCCAAAACCGAAGTAAGGTTTCACCATTTTTAAGATAACAAAATCAACCTAGGCTAAGTTTGAAAAAGAGTCGAGCAAACTTCTCAGGAAATGGACTGAAAAAGCAATTTAACTTGGAGGTTTGGAAAACATCAAGTTATGAGGGTTGGAGAGGGTTTTTTTGCATCATAATCCAGAATTCTGGTTCAATCCTTCTGTAAAGCAAGGGATATCCATAAACCAAAAGATATTTATTGTAAAAATAATGAACCAACAGCTGCCCTGATGTGTGTAAACATCTGTGAATGCAGCTTGCATTGGAACACACATTCCCAGGAACCCAAGCTAGCTTTAAATTCACTGAAGGTAAAATTAAGTACCAACAATGAGCACAGCAGTCAAGTGCTCTGTTGAGCCTGGTTCACCTCACTTTGCTTTTGCTGCTCAACTGGTTCAGACATATCAGGCTGTCTGCAGCATAACAGTGGCTAGGATGATGCCAGCCACAGTGCATGCAGGTTACACAAAAGAATTGACAATAAAGACAATAACTGTATCAGCTGTGAAATTTACACCCAAATTAGTATTTAAACCTTAATGAAATGACCTCGTGAATTGATTGTTATGAACTAGATCCTTAATGTGGTCAGCAAGCCTAAGCAGCTACATTACTAAAGATTCTTTTTCATGCTTTCTGTGTAGTCTCATGGTACTCCCAATCTTGTTACCTCCCACACAAATAAACACACCAATAAACCTTGCTGATGGGTATTTTTTAAACATTTTTTCCCTTCCCTTGCTTAACTACCATCTACCTCTCAGGGACCATCACCTGCTGGAATAGCAGCAAATTAAAGCAACAGTCATCACACACAAATTAAATGTGCTTTAACACTGTATATTACTATGAATACAAACTTTAAAAGATAAGCAACACTCACTAAACCTAGCTGGGAAAAAAAAACAATGTAGGCAACTCTGTTCCACAGTTTGATTCTGTGTAGTCTCTTCATGAATGCCGCCTTTGCCAGAGCATAGGTTACACAGAAAAGACATACAAATGTTTAAAGGGAATCTTCAGAATCTTTAGAAGTCACTTCCAACCCAAACCCAAACCATTCTATGATTCTATGATATCATAAGCACTGCTACCACTGTTACTAGACCTGTGGATTGCTAATGAGTGAAAGTACACTGGGGAGAGCCACGGCACCCTGCTCCTCATCCTATCCTAGGTCACTATCAGAAGTAGGAGACCAGATTGAACGAGCCTCAAGTCTGACTCGGTGCAGCCATTTTTATGTTGACTAAACAAGTGGATACATTTCTTCAAACCCTGATATCCATGAATCACATACTGATGCTGATGTAACTGTGAGAGGGTGTGCCTGGAATTATTAAATGTAACCAAATGACAAAAAGAACAAAGACGGGTGAAACTGCTTCAATTCCATGTAGATAACTGCTAAGAAATACGCAGCTTGTGAGACTTCTTCCACTAGAAAAGACAAAGAGGCCAAGCACACAATTAAAGTTGCTGCTTTACAGGCCTGCCATCGAGCAGAAACGGTAACTGAAAGGTTAAGACACAAGAGTGAAATCAATTTGTTCACTTTGAAAACAGGCAAAGAGGTTGTCCAAGTTATCTGCTTGCAGCAAATGGGCAGAGGAAAATGAGGAAAAAAAAAAGTCAAGATACAATTAGAAAATCAGAAGAATTTACACCAGCAGCCTCTCTTCCTCTCTCCTTTGATAACTGTTTCAGTTGAAACAGCTACTACATCTTCAATCCCCAAATTACTCCTGATCATTGTTGCAAGGGAGTAAAAAGCACCTTTGTATAGAAAAAGAGATTAATTTTAGAAGATGACTCAATAAACAATGTATATGCATTTTTGAGAGAAAAAAAATCCAGCTGTGCTGGGATATTAGATTGCCTTAAATTGTCACAGGCAGGTCCTACTGAAGAATTCAAGATGGCATGTAGATGAGCCAGCAACCTAAACACAAGAGAAAAATCTAACTGAACATCCAGTCCAGAAGTACCTATTTACTAGGAAGGAAAAGACAAAAGAAACAAAAGGTACGACATTTTCAGCAGACCTTTAGGAGGCTACTTTCAGAGGAAGACATCTTTTTCATTACATGATTCCTGGCTAAAGTGGTTTCTGAATAAATGAATTTCAATATTATTAAACCAAGAGACATGTGCTTGAGCATTAACACTGCTCATGGTCTCTGAGAAATATCACTTTTCTGAAAAATGTAGTCTTTCCAAAACCAGCAGGTTGCTGAACTGTCAGGATGTACCATGATTTAAGAGTTTGGGAACAAATTTTATTGAATTTCATAAATATTTTGGTAGGTTTGTTTTCTTTCTTCATTAAGTAATGCTTAAAGGCAGGTATGGACAAGCTAGAGTTTCTGTTACACAACAGCAAGCTCCCATGATAAACTTGATTACAATAACCCTTTCAGCAGTGAACTTCCTCCTCAGCTATTTTTTTTTTTCCTTCAAATAAAAGCCTCACCCATGCTTCTTTTCATTCTGTGCTACTTTCTATCCTCAACAAGTATTGTGTGCACCTCTTAAAATGCACTAAAAATTACCGAGTTAGACAAGAAAAAAGGTCCCACAGATAGAAAGCCAGCCACTCCACAAAACTAAGATTACAAGGTATCTCAAAACACCAGCACCCAGAGCAAGGATAACTGCTTGTTTTAGAAAGTAAAAGCAGCATAGCTGATTAGTAGAATTTGTATGGCTAGAATTTTACACCTTTTAGGAGACTTCTCTTTCTCAAATGAAACAAGAATGACCAGCTTCTGTCTTAATTTGAATTCTTTAAATAGTTACCACTCAAAACCAAGTAAATCACATGGCAATTAAGCTCATTCAAATTTCCATCAGGAAACGAGGCTCTTACACATGAGACCTTGAATGTTTTGAGAAAAGGATCTCCGCAAACAGAGGAACACATGTAAAAGCCAGTCTGGTGGATACACTTTCCAGGGAAGCAGAAAGCCATTGTTGTTTCTTTCAGTCTGAACACTCTGGGAGAAAACAAAGCAAACATACTGACCTGCATTCATGAGTTTATGAATAGATTTAGTCAGGAATTACTTTCTTTGGATCAGGATTTAGGAAATCTTCAGGTTTCCTCACAACGGTGCCACAAACCCACCCCTTGCCTCAGGCAGGTCTCTTTGTCCCAGTTTTCCACCTTGTGATAGAGCAGCACACCACCACCTCCAAAAGCCCAGCCCTGGAGGAGCAGCCACCAGGTACCTTCCAGTTGCATGATGATGGGAAATGGCCAGCATCAAAAGAAAGAACCAATATCTTGCAACTGTACTGGCTTCATGTGGGGTGCACTAATGCAGGCTTAAACTCCCACATGAAATGAAGAGAAGGAAAAGATACACGGAGCAGCTCACTACTTTCAGCATGCTAACCTAAAAGCTCTCTTGGTTTAGAAACAACATGAGATGAAATAATTAATGATTACACCCTAGCACCTTATACACCAGTCTCAGCTAAAAGCAAATTTGTTCCCATAATTCAGAAATTCCACATGCTTAACTTTAAAACCTTAATCGCTATTCAAAGACATGAAAAGAAGATAGCATTAGCTTAAGCTGTTCACAAATCCAAGACCTTGCTTTTAGGCCAAAAGAGAATTGCACAGAACTGAAGGCTGTCAAGAAATATAATGGGTAAAGTGCAAAACCCCTTAAGCTGCCATCTCTGCCATTCCGGGATGGCTCCCCCATGACCTGGAAGTTATTTACTCTTACATGGCTTTTCACATTTGTCCTCTTGCCACATTTCTAGGCCAGACTTCTTGCAAATGCTCCTTCTTCCTCCTGGTGTTGGGATCATCACTACTATCCAACAGTAAGAAATTTTGCATTGTGAGTTTTTAAACAAGGAATTAGTTTAGTTCCTCCATCAAAAAAACTTAAGGATCACTAGAAAAATTACAGTTGGGAAAAATCTCTTTTCAAAAGCACAGTTTTTGCTTAAGAAAACTGTGTAGGTTTCATTGCTTAGGATTCTTCGCCATAGGCTACAGATACCGTTTTTAATCAGCAATTCTGTATACTTTTACCATTTAATCATTCCTCAGCATTTTTCAAGTTCAATGAGAAACATCCCCACATCTCTGAAACTTTAAAGGATGTAATTTGGTTCACCTAACTTAAAAGCTTGAAGAAGGACTTTAACGAGTTAATGAAAAATGAAGTTTTACGACCTTAAAAAAAAAGTATCCCCAGAACACAAAACCACAAACTGAAACCCTAACTGAAATCCCAGGGCAAAAAAAAAAATTTGGTTGTACCACATCAATCCTAAAAGATCTCTTTAGCCTTGCATCCAGCAGCGAGCAGGAGAGATGCGTAGGGAGGAATTTATTATGAACCAGGTAAGCCACAATGACACTATCAAACATCTGTCCAGCTTCACTCCATTTATGGCCGAGTCAGCAGTGGGATCTCTGCATTTTTCAGTTCCATTTCCCTTTTCTTTTATGTCATTTGTGCAGTCATTATCTGGCCCTTTTAACGTCCAGAACATGCTAACGCAAGGAGTTTCACCAGTCACCCACAAAACATACAAAGCCACATTTCCTGCTGCTTGACTCTGAACCTGCAGACCAGTTCTGACCTTTTCTGACACCTCCCAGTCATTCTATTGGAAGAGACATTGAACAGTTGCCACCTATACACATTCTACAAACTATCGCCACATCTTCCTCTTAGTCACATCTTCAGAGGTTGAAAGGTAAGTAGATAGTATTAATTGTTCCTTGTAGGAAAATTGTCCCTACATCTGAAGATCCTTCTTGTGACTCTGAGGAGCCTCTTAATTCGTCTGCAACTTTGAGAAGAGGGAAAGTAAGAAAAGCAAAAAACTCAACTAGAATTCCATATAGCATTTAAGATATGGATGCATGATAGATTTATATATAACATCAAGTAGGTTTAATCTCCATTCCTTTATTAGAAGTCAGGAGTTATTAGAAAATAATTCCAGTGTAGCTGGGATTAGAAAATAATTCCAGTGTAGCTGGGCTACAACAACTGCATATTTGAAAACAGCATCATGAAGGGACTGCAGAAACCTGTATAATTAAGATCATACAGATATTTAAATGAAGGCTGGTACATGAACTTAATAGCATTGATAATACCAGCTTTCAGAGAATGATACAAATGGTATTCTTTAAAAAATATATTCACTTCCTATTTCACAAACATAATACCATGGACAAATGATTGACATGCACTTCATGGGTGTGCTTGGGCACAAAACAGACATGAGTGGGGAAAAAAAAGTCTATCTCTGTGCTTTAATAGCAGCTCATGGGTCAATGAATTATAATCTTTAAAGAAAGAAAACCAAAAATGAATATGTAATGCCTACCCACTGTAACAATGCCATACAAAAAATCCCAAACTTGCATTGTATCTGTCTTTTAAGGTTGTCTTCTTTCCATTCAAATTTTCTTTAATTACGATTATTTTCTCCAAATAGACTTAAGATATTTTTCTTTTACGTGAACTGTTGGACAGGGAGAAAATTTGATTAATTTCAAACTGTATTTGCTCCATCTGTATTCTCGTAAAGCAGTGAAGCTCAGAGAAGCTCATAGATTATGTATTTCAGTAGATGCAGAATGGGGAAAGTGTGCCCTTTTTTTCTTTTGTTCTTCCTCCCCAATAAAGCATTTTTTCAAGATTTATTCCACACTGCTCATAACACAGGATTAACAATTTTACCAGGAAAGACAGGAATAAAAGTGAAAAAATACCAAGACTACATAGAATGAAGACAACAAAGCAACTTGTGTTATACTTTTGTTTGCACTGGGATATTTTATTTAATTTATCATTCTTCTTTAAAAGGCACTTCTGCAAGCATAGGTAGTTTTAGCTTACATCAGTGATATGCATCTAACCTTTTCTTACAAGGTTTACTCACCAAAAATGGTCAGCAGACCATTTTATTTTAAGACCCATTTTCAGACTAGAAAATGATTTAACATACCAGCAGTCAAAACAATGGTGTCACTTTAGGGAATGCATCGTTGCCATCTATCAAACTAGCAATACCAAAGAGTCACCAAATGGTATAAATAAATCATTTCCACCGTAAGAATGTCAGTACAGTGACCTCCCTCATGCAATATTCAGAATACAAAGGTGTACAGAGGAATTTCACTCCTCCTTAGACAGTGGGACAAAAAATATGAAGCCCTAGAACAGTGATTCACTTGATCTGCCCCTCCTAGAAGAGTACTATAATTAGGAGACGAAATCCACACCCTCAACTAAAGAAATACCAGCACTTAAGAAATACTGTCAAGTTTATAAACTTCTATTCACATACTCAAACTTTGTAATGAAACAAATGCTAATCCTTCTGCTTTTAAGTTGATGAAATTATAGTACCATAAATAGCATATCTGATATAAAACAATCACAAAGAATGGAATACCATTTGCTGTATAAAAGCACTCAGTCACATTGCATCTGATTTAGGGTACAAGCAAAGAATGATACTAGCAAACCTAAGGGAGGAATTAGCCTGAAGAGAAGGACAAATACCTACATTTTTAGTGATGCTAAAAACAGTCATAATGAGATTTCTAAGGATTTTCAGTGATCAAAATTAGAGCTTCATACAAGCTTATGCTATGTAAGCTTAGAGTTTACCCAGACTATCTAGCCCCTGGCTCTGCCATTTGGAGAAAGGCAGGTATGAGCAGTGTGCTCTATTGCCATTGCAAAGCTCTTCCCTGGTTTGAGCACAGACCTTACTGTTTCCTGCGCTGCAATAAAGTTCACCGCTCATCTATTTTACTGTGTGAGAAGCTACTCATGTTTTCTGTATTTGAAAGAATGATGAAGAAGTACTTAGGCTTTGTTGTTGGTGCAAGGTGGGAAGAATTACCACTGTGAGTGAAAGCAACATGCAAACTGTACAAGCTTGCCCAGCCCTACAGGAAAAGGACTGAGCGTAGGCAAGAAGAGAGAAGCATCAATACTCTAATAACAGTTCCTCTGCTAATCTCCATCTATCCTTCTTACTATCTACATGTAAGTTAATGAAAATGTTCTCAGTGTGAGAGAGAGCTACTCTTCAAAGCCTCCCAAGGAAGCCTTGGAAGCTACTTTTCAAAGCTTCCTATCTGTCTAAGTTTAGGCACTTCAAACACAGTAAAATATTTTAATGAATTTGTGATATGTCCTGACTGCAGGAAACCAAACAGAAGCAGCTTAAAGTATCTAACAATAAAATGCAAACAGGTGTTTCCAACATGAATAAGCTGAGCAATACACCTAGACAGAGACGTGACAGACAGTTTCCATGTGTTATTCAGTACTGTAAATTCAAAGAACTAGTTTTCAAGAAACCTGTAATACTGATGCTACTTCTGGTCAGAACATAGCCGAACTCTTCAACCAATCCTAGCAGCACAAATTACATGAACCCTCTCACACTTTATAACCAACTGGCAGAAATCATTAGAAATTAATGAGGATTGAATGCCAAATTACTTCTAACATAAAGCCATTAGCCTCAAAAGCTGAAGACTACAACCAAATCCTAGTTTTGGTTGCATTACTGAGCAATCATCTTTTCTTAATCCATGAGAAACCCTCCAGTTTGATGTTTTCCTCCAGGCTACCTGACAGTTCTTCTGCCCCCAACATTCACAGGGAAACCAAATCAGGAGGTGTCTCAAACTACTTAAACTTGACAGCTAAATTTACAAAACAAAATGGCTTTTACTATGCTTGAACAATGCTGAATTGATTCAAGTAAATTTTTGTGGCACATCCCCAATTAATTCAAACCAGTTTTTACAGAGGAACTGAGTTGTTGGATGGTCACAAGGCACAAAATGTTTATACAGCTCAAGTATTAATTACCATATTCCAATTGTAATGTTGCCTGGAACGAAGAGAATCAGGCACCTAAATCTGAGGTTTGGTATATTTAACCCTTCTGCCATAGTACTAACTCAGCCACATTCAGCCAGATTGTAACATAAATGATTAACACTACATCAACGTTTTGAACCTGGAAGATTAAGTCCTGCATTCAGTAAACCTGCACAAGGACACAAGTTCTGAGTTTAAACCTTGTTCTCAAGCAGGATAGTAAATGATATAAAAACGTGTTGCTCGTAGATATGAAAGCACACACTTTAGACCTCTCCAAATACAGTTCTGGTAGCTCACTACACTTTATATTGTAGGATAATGGAATAAAGGAAAAACCACAAATAAAAGAAGCCCCTTTTGAAGCGGACGGGGGTTTTGACTGCGCAGTGCTCCTGGATAAGAAACAGGCAAGAAAGAACACTACAGATAATTTGAAATGAAACAAGACTGAGCAGCAGGGAAACTGAAAAACAAAAATCACCCAAACCCTTGAATTTCAATGTCACAGGTAAATGGGTAAGTCATGAAACAAATGTGAAGATAAGGCAAGATTGTTCTGTAATTAGAAAATGCATAGGAACCCATCTCGTTAAAATTATATGCCAGGAAAAGAAAAATGATGTCTGAAAAAACCAAAGCAGTATCTGATAAAACTGAGTGCTTTACAAAGGAGAGGCCCAGATAATTTATACACAAGAAGCTTCAAGGAAGTAACTGAGGAGCTCTCAGAAACACAAATGTTGTTTTTTAAATAATCGTAAGAAATTCTAAACATCAAAGGACAATCCAAATTAATATGCAGTATTTTAAAAAATGTAAAAATGGGGGATTCAGGAACTCTAGAATTATTAGCTTGGCATGGATCCTGAACAAAATAATACAATGGTAATGGGAAAAAAAGGAAGCTAAAAATATCCTGTCAGTCAAGCAAAGGTCAGGAGAGGAGAGAGATGACTGAAGTTCCAGCTCCCAAAAGGAGTTGCTCTGAAAAACCTTTTTCCTTCTTTATGGGATAGCTAAAGGGAACCCAAATCAAATTAACACAAAGTCTCAGTAGAGAGAGAAGAGTGTAACTCATAATTGTACTCAAAACCCAAGAGCTGCTCTGCTGGAAAGCAAAGCATGCAGAACAAAGGAGCAAAAACAGAAGCATCCTTCATAGCAGAGAAGTACCTTGGCAAATTCACCTCAGAAATCGGATCTCTCAAATCCTCAGCAGAAGTGAGATTTGATTGAAGCTGACATAGAGAGATGGGTGGCAGAAGGATTAGTGGCAGGGAAATACGGATACAAAAGTGCTGCCAGGAATAAAACCAAGCAAAATTAAAAAAAAAAAAAAACCACAAATGCCAAAATTGTAAAGAAAGAAACGGAAGAAAAGAACAAAAGAAAATACAAGCTATGGAATACTGAAAAAGAAGAAACCAAAGAATTGGCAAGTTTCCAGACAGCACAGAGATGATCATCTCTCAATGTTTAAAGCAAGCCTTTCATTCCCAAATAAAAGAGGAAAGAAATTTAATAATCCAGGCTAGGGGTGTGTGTGTGTGTGAATGCATGACTGCAAAGTATATACACCTCCAGCTAAAATAAAATAAAATAAATCCAAAGCATCAAATAGAATAAAAGACTCTGCACTGAAGCAGCACATTCTCAAAAGTGCTAAAGTTTTCCAGTCTACTTTATAAAAACATTATACTGACTTCAACACCTATCCCAGCTTATTTTAAGGAAAAAGAAGGCTCTGGATGAAGTAGACCTTTTCTTAGGGCAGCAAATATTTTTTTCCAAATTCCTCCCATCATCAATTCATACTGGACTACGAATTAAAATTCTTATTAAACTGAAAACAATGCAGAGCTAGCCAGAGCTACTGCCCTAATCCAACACAGACAAAAATAGACATAATTTTAATGTAGATTAATAGGCTATTAAGCCTGAATATATATATATATGTATTTATATATATCTGGGAGAAGAAAGAAACAAGAAGCCTTTCAGTTAGGTGAAAGGAGAAGAGGTAGGAGAAAATCCTTACATGTGCTTTTTAGTTTTATGACAACACTGATTTCTGACAAGCACTGCATATTACTCACTTTACCAGAAAGCATTCAAGAATTTTCCACATGCAAAGGTAAGGAGGATGCTAACATCCCTCTCAGCTGGAAGTTTAGAAAGCATTTCTGTATCATAGAAAAATCTTTAGAGTAACGCTAGGAGTTATTTAAGAATCAAGACATCTAGGGATGGAAATAGGTGAATTATTTAGAGCAGCATTCAAACTAAACAGAGCTTCTGTGAACATGGCTAAATTGGAGGCGGGATATGTAAAGAGGAAACAAAAACGTCACAATGTATACTTACACAAACAAAAAGTAACCTGTGTATTAATTTTCTCACATTGCAACGTTAATGCTGTCTAAAGTACATTTCTTGTTATAGGAAGCAATACTCAATGGATTATTAAAAATACCAAACAAAAACTAAAATGAAAGACCCACAGAGGAAGAGAGAGAAGAATGGAATTAAATTGTAAAACAAAAAAGGAAGCACCTTTAAGATAAAGGTTCCTAGAGAGCAAGGTCTATCAACAACACTGTCAACACTGAAGCATTCAGTGGCCTTGCAGAAGCCAGAAGGTTTCAGACAGAACTGTGCAGTTACTTCTATCTAAGATTAAAAAAATCCAAGAAAAAAGAGAAAGGACTATATGGAGAAGCCTTTCCATGACCACACTCCAGAGCAGACAACATAGCAATGACAATTTGGTAAATGTTTCTTTTGTCTCTTGAGGGCAGATTGGTGGATAATTCTGAACAGAACTGACCTAACACCACCAAGATTAACTTTCCCTTAGCCCCCAATTCCTGAGGATTAAAAAAAAAAAAAAAAAAAAAAAAAGAGATTCTTAATAACTTTATGAAAAAGGAGTTATTTTGAAGTTGGAGAAGAAATCGAGAGAAGGGAACATCACTGAGGTCACACATGGGGCTCCTTGCCAAGTCCAGATACTTGTGCACCAAAAAAAGACGACCATTCCCAAAGCTCTTCAGAACAACAGGATCTGAAGGATATTTATGAGACTACACCTATCCTGCTGTACACAGCACATACTCCAAAGTGACGTGTTTGTTATCTTCGATACTTCAGTAAATCATGTTGCCCAACAGCCATGGGAGTGACCTGTTTACCTATATATACACATATAAATTCAAGTTCACATGTGCATGTTCAGAATGTAAGAATAAAAACCAAAAAGTATTTTTGGACATGAAAAAAAAATCAGTTTGCAATGCAGCAAGGGTAAAATATGCCAAAAAGTAATGAGTTTTATAACAAATAATGAAAGCTAAAGGTAAACTTGAGATAGCAAAGCAGAACCAACTTTAAACAAACAAAGTAATTACATAAAAGATAACTGGGTATACAGTCCTGAGACAAAAATGTAAGGAAAAACAGATCTATGGCAAGGACAAGCTGTTGCTAGCCTGAGAGAAAAGGGATGTTTGCATTAATTTTGTATGAGGATAAAGATAAATCCCTAAAAGCAAACCAGAGGATGTGTATGTTAAGGATGTATCCCTACTTCAAGCAGAAATGGAAGAAGGAATTTGTGTGTAGCTCCACTGGATGACAGATACTATCAATAAAACAAGCTGAAGTCAAATTAGCCATGAAATTTTATGTATACCACTACTAATTTACAAATTCATTTTAACTCTTACACCAGCAGGCTCTTAAAGAAATAGGTATCCCAAGCAATAAAAAGGAAACAAAGATGGCTTCCCCTCAAAGAGAAAAGACTGGGCTCATCAAAGACCACTGGCTACTGGCACAAGTCTCAAGGTCAGCAGGGATTTACCGTAGTTAAACAAATTGCAAATAGCAAAAAAACCACCACCACAAAACCAAACAAACCTCGATATCCTGCATAGAACAAACCCCAAAACTTACATATTTTAGTCTTTCTTGAGGTATAAAAGAGGGTTTTAATGAAATGGAATACGAATACTTACTTTAGGAAAAGGAAATGTTGCAAGATGAAAACTTGCTTTTCTTCTTCTGTATTGGGAACTTAGAACTTCTGAACTAAGAACTAAGCAGGAGCATCCTGCTACTGATGCTATTTGCACTTGTGAACCATCTGATGGTGCATTTAGGTAAAACTTATTTACCAAAGGCTAGCTTCTAACATACATATGATTTTAATAGAGGAAGGGATAAATAGGATGACTAATTAAGTGAAGGCTTAGAAAAGATACTTGGAGCAATGAAATGATAAAACACACATGGAAAACAAACTATTCACTTTACACAAAGGTCTTCTTTGCAAAGTACTTTTATCTGTCATAAGATACTTGTGAGGTAGAACTTACCTCCAACAAGGACCTAAAACATGTCTAACAGTTATGCATCATGATAAAGGTGATATGGAGAGGTGGAGGCTCCTTTTTATTTATGAGGCAGTCACACCCAGAGCTCCCAGGCTGCTGGACAGAGGTGTGTCCAGGCACCATAATACTTGTGGCAAGTATTCTGAATTCAGTTGGGCAGAGTGAAGAATTATGCCCTTCTTGTTAGCTGTTCAGTTACTAGAATATGAAGTGCTAATCCACCACCTACATTGAAAATGTGAAATAGAATACAAGGCATACTATACCATCTGACTCATAGCATACTTGAGGTTGGAAGGGACCTCTGGACCGTCCAATGCCTCTGCTCAAAGCAGAGTCAACTACAGCAAGTTGCTCAGGATTGTGTCCAGTCAGGTTTTGTGCACCTCCAAAGATATGGAGATGCACAGTGGCTCAGGGCTGCCTGTTCCAGTATTCACAGTATCACAGTATCACAGTATGCTAGAGATTGGAAGGGACCTCGAAAGACCATCTAGTCCAATCCGCCTGCCAGAGCAGGAACACCTAATGTTACACAGGAATGTAATCACCCTTACAGTAAAAAAGCATTATGTTTAAATGGAATTGCCCATTGACTCCTGTCCTTCCATTGTGCACCACTGAGAAGAGAGCCTGACTCCATCCCCACTCCTTTCTGCCCACATATTTACACTCATTACTGAAATCCACCCCAGCCTTCTCAGTGCTAAAAATCCCAGCTCTCCCAGCCTCTCCTTGTATGACTGATGCTGCAATCACCTCTAACTGCCAAACTGTAGACAGGACAGGGAAAAATTGTCAGTGATACAGACTCTGTTCTTGCATTACACAGCACAGAAGTTCATCAGTTGGAAAGACTGAGACTAGTCACATATAGATGACGAGGCCTAAAAAACTCCTTGTGCGTGTACACATACACGTCACTACACAGAAAGAAAGTAGATGTGACTCACAATAATTATTGCACTTATTTTGTTAAAGCTATCACACTCAATCTTGTACAAATTCAGTATATTTTTGCTATCTAGGAAATTGTCACTTAAAAAAAAAAAATCAACTTTAAGCCATTGAGATTTTTTTGATACAAGCTGAGCCTTACCAAGTTAAGCTTCACCTGTACTTAATGGATACTTAGAATGACACTTAGTATGACTTTAAATCCTTCAAGCTACTAGGAAATAACTAGTTCTCAACTCAAATTTGGGCTGCAGGGAATTAGCACAGGACACAGCTACATTCACTAAAAATCCGTTCAAAATAAAAATAAAATAAGAGACATGTTGAATAGTCCTGTCAATTATCAAGATTTTTGAACATTTTTGTAGCTCATATTCACCAGACTTGAAGCACAACATGGCATTAGGGTATCTTACCTGCCTGGTTCTTAACAGTCATAATCCCATAAAGGTTTTGAAGATAATTGTCTATAAATATTATATACAGAACACCAAGGAGAGAAGAATGCAGGCTGCATTTTCAGGATGAAGTATTACACAATCTGACTTCCTGCTCCAGGACAATAACCTCATCTCTTGAATTTCTCAAAACTCAGATGTCAAAACTAGATACAGTGAACTACTGGTTATCTCAGAGCCACAACAAGCAGCAAGATCAGTCCTGAAATATAAGATGTAGGAAGCAGCAGGTAAGGTTTTTGCAATTTTCAGGCCAATGATGTAGTAACAAATGTTAAAATGAAATAAACCTAAGGATGCATTACTAAAGGAACACTGAAGGTATAGCAGGGAGCAGATATTCCTAGAAAGAAGCCACAATAATACTGGAGTGGCTGGAAAACTACACAATCTCAATGAAAACAAAGTTTAAGAGATGATGACTTGATTAGTATGTGTATCTACTTTATACTTTGGAAGTGAAGGGTGCAGGTGTTAGAATCACAAACAAGATGGAGGTCAAAAGTTACACATTCAGTTTTTAGATCAGCAATTTCCTGAAAACTAAGCAACAGACCACACTTGATACAGATTCATCATAAGCAACATGATGTTTGGGTTCTTATACCAGCTTGTGAAAGAAGGAAAGTGCATATATGCTATATAAGTGTTTAAGACAGAGGATGAAGTGGAAAAACTTCCTTTTTTATATAAAGGTGGAAAAAGATTAAATTGACCAGCTTCTGGCTCTCAAAATTGTGAAGTCCTGCTCCCACATCAGGACATGCTACAATCCATAGTGGTAATGTACTCGTGGAGGGACAGTTCAGACAATCTGAACCAACAGCTCTGGGAGAAAGTAAGCTCACAAGGACTGATGACAGAAGGATGCCAGAGGGACTCTTCATCAGGGACTGCA
Organism: Pezoporus wallicus; assembly: GCF_028554395.1. Taxonomy (NCBI): domain Eukaryota; kingdom Metazoa; phylum Chordata; class Aves; order Psittaciformes; family Psittacidae; genus Pezoporus; species Pezoporus wallicus. The sequence continues at coordinate 5,923,490 of NW_026642654.1, forward strand.
GTGATAGGACAAGATGTAATAGGTTTAAACTTAAACTGGGGAAGTTCACATTAGAGGTAAGGAAGAAGTTCTTTACTGTAAGGGTGGTGAGGCACTGGAATGGGTTGCCCAGGGAAGTTGGGAATGCTTCATCCATGGCGGTGTTCAAGGCCAGGTTGGACAGAGCCTTGGGTGGTGTCCCTGCCCATGGGAAGGGGAGTTGGAACTAGATGATCTTAAGGTCCTTTAACTCTAAACATTCTATGATTCTATGATGATTCTATGACATCACCTTCAGTACTGGCATCAGATCATCCTGCATGCCAGAAAAAACTATCCTAAAAGAAAGCACAAGGATCCTCCAATTGGCATCTCCTCTCTGCAAACCAGATCTCTCACTTTGAGGTGTGGTGTAACTTTTACAGCTGCAATTCATGTGAATTATGAGATTTGCTGGATGGGGGGGAGGGGGAATGTATTTTATTTGATCCATCCAGAATACAAGTTCTATGTAGCCATTTTTGAGAGACAATAACTCCTCCACAGGATGGAGATAAAGAAGGACAGAGATATTGCAAATTAACAGTTATGTCTTGTTTTTGAAGTTTACGCCTACATTTCAATAGATCTTTCCTTAACAGAAAAAACCACAAAACAGAAAAGAAATCAAGAGGTTTTATATTAAAATTATGCCCTTATTTTTAACACTTGAGGTCATAATTATTCAGACAGGAAAGCAGTGGTATTAAAAATACCACTTATTGGAGAATAGTAACATTACTTGAAACATCATCATTGAGGGCTTAGGCTACAAACATCTTATAGCAGACTAAAACCTAGCTTTTCCTATTAGGAGATTTGCTGCTTTGTTCTCTTAAAAGCTAAGATTTTATTTGAACACTTCAAAAATCCATAACAAACTCCTTTGCAACACAAACACCACTGGGCAATCATTACCACAATGCATAATAACCTTAAATAAGGAAAATTTACATTTTACTCAAGACTGTCCATCACTATGTAGCTTCTAGAAGGGCCATAACCCCTTAAATAGATTTTAGGTTTGATATTTCAACCAGTACAGGAAGAAACAAAACAATTTAGATAGCATCTAAACCATATTTTAGGAAAAGAATAAGGAATTACAAACAAATTCAAGAGATGTTTTAAAGAAGCACCAAAAAAGATAATATATTGCCCCTACATGCAAAGCCAAGTCATTTCTGGGTGTTCCAAGAGAAGTTCTGAATACTTTTTTCTCCAAAAGTATTTATTGATTTTATTTTGACTTGGGTAATCAGCTTAATAAGACTGGTTAAAGATTAAAGCATTCTAAGTCATAGAGGGCACTGGTTTCTGCACAGGCTCCAATAATGTGAAATATCCACTGTACCACAGAAGAACAGTTTTAATCAATTTATTAGTACAGCCACCAAAAAAAAAAAAACAGAATACCATAAGATAACGAAGTTTTAGTCTTTTTTTTTTTTTTTTTTTTAAATCATTCCCTTGAAGAAAAAAAATTACCTCTACACAAAAGATCTTAAGATCAAGTCCACGCAATTTCATCTTCTCTGGAAAATGCTGGAAAACATTCAAATATGGAATATGACCTTCAACAACAAACCTGCATTAAAAAAAAAAAATCAAAACAAAACATATTCAATATTTAGTATGATAAATGCACACATTTATTCTAAAATTAATATACAAATCAACTTCTGATTTGAAGTAACATGGGTATTATATTGCCTAAGCAACTCGATCTGAAGCAACACACCCCTAAATGTTCTGTCAGACAAAAACCAGCTCAATCATTTAACAGGCCTTTAAGTTCAAGCTTGGATATGATTGATAAACGGTAATGTTATGGCAGAAAGCTTACAATCAACATGCTTACATGGAGTTTCTTCTGCACATTCTTCAGCCACTGCATTTCTGAAACTGCCTTAAGCCTTCTCTGAATGGCATAGATTTTTTTTTTTTTTTTCAAAATTCTAAAGCTTTAAGTAAATTTTACTTTTCAGACATACACTTTCTGCTGGAGCAGCTCCAGTTGGGTAATGTTGCAGGGAGGAAAGTCACAGAAAGATGAGCAGATATGCAGAAATGAAACCCCATTAATTACATCTGTATTCTAATTTTTTAAAAGTATTTTGCAATGAATAGAAAGTATTTTGTATACTAACAAATACAAAATAATTATATTTTATTTGCATCTACATAATGTAATTTTCTGTTAAAAACAGGCTTTGGTAAAGTTGTTGACAGTAGTATTTGGGATTTTTCTTGACTTTTTCATATATATATATATATATATATATATATATATATGAAGACTTAACAATAGGTACCAGTAAAAAGCCACCACCACACCAAACCCCTGATTTTAGTCGACATTATCTAGTCTCTTAGCTAACATTCACACCAGGCAAAGCAAGCACTGAACATCCATGAATTCTCACAAGGGAATCAATGCTACCCTCATTCCAGATTAAGGCAGACTAATGGTCTCCCATAGAACTAAACTAGAACTGCCTCCTGTCTCTTCTCCAAGTCAATTTTGTTAAAAGAGGATATTAAACTTCAGTAAGTTAACATTTCAAACAGAGAAGATCCTGTGCTTTAAATGGTATTAGAGATCTGAAAACTATTTTCTCTCCTGCTAGCTGTGTTATCTGTGCATTATCTCTCTGATCTTGCTACAGAGACCATTAACTTCTTGGGTCTATAAAATCTGCAAGTCTCTTCTGGGTCCCTACAGTAGTTGTAAGGCTAGGTTCTGCAACTCCTCCCAGTGCAGGGCAGTACCTAGCCACTTCAATTGCTAGCTTGATCCAATCCCACACACTGAAACTCCAGGTTTCATAAAGCACAGCAATCTGCCACTTCCATTCAAAATCAATCTGGAGGGACCCCCCCCCCCCCCAAAAAAAAAAAAAGCACATAAGGCAGAACAGTATCTTCACAGACAGAGCAGCCACTCTTGAGGATTCACCTCCCTCCCAAGCCAACAGCAATTCACAGGCTCACCTTCCCTCTTCCAACGTAGTGCCCTCACCATCACTTGTTGCATGTTATGTTGCGTGTCTACTTGAAGTTGACTAAAATTGTATTAAAAGGCTGAAAAGCTTACAATTACATCCTATTTTTTTCAAACATTAACTGAATTTTCAGTTTAATTAGAAAATAGAATTCAAAACAGATTAAAATGAAAAGTGCATTTCTTAACCAAAACTCTCTTGGTTAGAATTAACACATCATTTATAATGATTTCTGAAAAACAACAGCACTCTGAAAAATCATGTTGCCTGATAAATTTATTCTGAAGCTCTACGTGTTGGTTTCTTAAATGAAGTGGTAAAAGTCATTGCACAATCCTTTCTAATCATGTGGTTTAACAAAATTTCAGTAGCTTTTCTCAACCAGGGTAAATAGCATTTCCCAACCCCTAGTAGAGATGTGCACTGGTCCACACACTCGGTGCGGTTATCACGCAAACCCAGCACTGGTTGCTTGTCCTTGCCATCCCACCCGATCTGCCACGCAGCTTGCATGTCAGTTTCTTAACTCATTTTAGTCAAGGTCATCTGCACTAAATTGAAGAACTTCAACTTGAGGTATGGTTTCACAAAATGCCCTGAGCCATCCTAACAGCTCAACATAACTAGTAGTACTTCCCTCCTTCTCATCTGACCGTGTGCTCCTGTTGCTCATCATCCTCTGAGCATCAAGGATGCAAAAGCATCAAGAGCAGCAAAAGACTACCCATTACCCTATTGCCAGAAATAAGAGTTTCTTTCACATCACCTGACCAACTGAGGAGGCTCACAGATGGCTCCAACAAGTGCAAGAGTTGGCAGAGGGAAGGAGATGCATCACACAGGAGAAGGAAAGAATAAAGGTAAATGAAACCTTCCTCTTTCAGCAACAGTGACCCATTACAGGCTCAGTTGATGATAAGCTTTGGCTGACACGTGTTAAGGTGCAATCACACAATTAGCTGTCAGATCTGAAGAGCTGCTACCAAGACACAGCAAGCTGCAACCTCCTGAGCCAGCACAGTAGCAGCTGGAAGAGGACAAACAATTAGGACCTTCCTTCGGGTGTGGTGTAGTGGTGATTGCAGCAAACCACCCTAACAGCTTGCTGTCTCTGAGATGGGAAATCCCACCCTCCAGTCCTCTGCCTCACACTCCTCCCTGCTGACAAAAGCACTTGTGTGACTTCTCAGACAGAGGATTAGACTGAGAACTAGTCTTTTGTTTTCCAGGTTTTGATTCCAACCAAATAGATTTCCAGACTCAGCTGACTGCAGGAGCATTACTGCCAGCACAAAGCAGAAAGGGACTGCAATGAAGCAAATTTCATTGTTTCACCACGAAAGTGTCTGGTGAAACTTTATTTTGCACAATAAATTTTCTGCAGATCTACTTCAACTAATATACCATAAACAGGATGACTGGCAAGAGAAAGAGTAGGGATGTTTATGTAGGACCACAGCAACACAAACTTTGATCATCCTAAACTGATCCTGGAACCACATCCTTACACTGCAAGAAACAAGCAGTGTCCATCTAAATGCTATGGGTTGTTCTGGTTTTTAAAAACAGGTTTTCACTAACTTGGCTCTACTAATTCAAAGCATTGCAGCTGTTTAAAAAATAATGACATCTTTCCCAGTGTGAAATTACTGTCTCCATACAAAAGAATGCTCTTCTTTTGCAGGTTAAGAGTTGTTTTTACGTTCTAAAAATACATGAAACAGTGTAAATACCCTGTTATGAATACACTGTGCTGATGATTCAGGTTTTTAACACATATTCCAAAAGCCCAGATTTGGAATAGCACTTCAGAACATTTTCTTCTGTCTGCTCTTCTTCCAAACCTTTCATTTAACAGACAATCAAAACACTTGCAAGACTATGCTCTATCAATGAAGTGCTTGGAAACCTGACTGGCAGATACAATACACAGTCCATGTTCCTCTAATTACAGCAGCAGTATGCATTAGTAAGGGCCAAGTACGAAAAAAAGCCCAGGTCCTCTGCGTGCTACAAGGAAATGATGCATCTGTTAAAGCCACAGAATAATGCCACAAACCAATTACAAGTTTAGTCTTGCCAGCACAGCTAGGTATAACCTGATTTGAAAAGCATTAGTTCTCAGAATCTCAAAGTCTAGCATCTTGAAACTTCTTCCACAAACCAACAATTTTATTAATTACATAAATAATGTACACTGTATGGAGTATTGTGAGACTAATCACAATGGAAAGGGATTTAATGCGTTGCATAGACTTGAGTAGCAGGTTGTTAAAAATGTTATTTTTAAACCAAAATGTCCCTGTCAGAGGAGGTAATTGTAGTGTTTTTCTGCTAAGTGTGTCAAGTAGCAAGGAGGAGTATATTTTTGGTGTTGTAAATCCTTTAAAAGCTGGCAGATTGCCCTACCATAGTGCCTAAGCATGTATCACAAGGGAGGAGCAGTAGTCAGCTGACTTCAGGGTAGGGAGAAAACCAAACTGAGGAAAAAACAAGGCAGAACTTTAAGCCCAACTACAATTCAGCTGGTTTAATAAATAAATAAATAAATAAACAAATTTGCCTTTATAAATTTAAAAGGTAATGCTGAATACTTAATGTTTTCTCTGCACAGTTTTCATCTTTGGTCTGTAACTATTTTGATCTGTGTATCTTAATGCATCAAAAAATGGGAACATTGTCTGATTTTTTAAACTTCAATATTCCTAAGTTAGCAAACAAGTATTTTAACATAGTTCATGCAATATAAAATTCTTTTTCCTTCTTCATGAGGTTTGTGAAAGGCAGAGACCTTAAGGGTAGGGAGGGAAGCATGATAACGTAATTATGGTCTTATATAACTATCGTATCATGGTAATACTTTGCAATACAAACTACATTACTTTAAACATCACTTTCTGCATTTAATCCCGTTCCTATTTTCAGTGCATTTAAAGTCACCAAATCATTTTGATTTACCCACTTTTAAAACTATTACACCCATAAATTTTATCTAATGAAATGATACCTGTTCATTCAAATAATCATATTTCAATTTCCAATTACTAGCTTCTGATTATGCCTTTCTGTGCTACTTTTGGTACTTGAATATTTTTTCTCTCCTTTTCCAGCTTTTTTTACTGTTTCCATTTTTCCCCTAAATCCTTTCAAGCAAATGTGCTCATCTCCTAAGGATCTCAGTACAAAGGATGTTCTCCAGGTTCTGAATTACTTCCGTAGATCTTTTCTGCAGTTGCCAATTTTTTAAAGTGCCAAATACCACAATATACCATTAATATACAAATAATACAACCTACCTTTCCTCTAAATAGTTGACTTTGTTAGCTGATTTTTGTATTTGGTTGTTTTTTTCTCAAACCAGACTATCATCCTAAGACAGAAACTTGTGAGGATATATTTGCCTCGTATGACTCCACATGCTTTAGAGAGACAGTTTGCAAGATACCATAACCAAAGAATAAATATATAATTATTCATTTTTCTCCCCAAAAGCTAAGCAATAATTCTTTACTATGAACCATTTTATCTATCCCAGTAATTGTAATTTACTACTTAGATTTTCTGCCATATTACAAACGTTATATCAGACAGGATTTATATATTTAGTTTTTCAATCACTGACAAAAATACAGAGTATGCTGTGGCTGTTCTGACTCCTACAGAATTTCCCTAAGACGACAGTAGTCAGTAATACATCTTGTTATTGAAAATTACTTCTGAGTTCTACTAGTTTTTAATCTACTCAATAAAGACTTCTGTATGGCAGGGTGCTAGTTTGAATTCCAAATACTGTGGCATTTTGCTGAAAATTCAACAAGTCTCTTTTATGCAACAGCGTATCAAGTTACACAGATATGGTTTTGTGCAATTCTGATAAATGAAGGCAACAGCCAGCCCCTAAAGTTATGTCCAAGGGTTAAACATTGTTTTGCACAGAAATAAAGTAGCTAGTATTAACTAATGTATTTGAGCACATACAACTTCCCCCTTTTACATGTACTCGCAGAATAGCATTCTTCAATATCCATCCTTGTTGGAAAGCTTGTACAAAGCTAGCAAAGTGCTGGTAGAAGCTGGTACTCCAAGGAGAGAGAGGCTCCAGTGTATACCTTCCTTGTATTCATCACACTTTCAGCAGCAATACGAGTTATATGCACCAGAGGTGAGGGATGATGTACTCATTACCTTGCCTTTTAGATCACAGGTTATATATTTCAAAAATAAAAACAAAAGAACTGAAATCTACCCCATCAACTGAATTTTTAATCAGTTTTTCCTTTATTTTGTCCGAGTTTTCAATTTGATTCGCCAACATAGTCACTTGAGTCTTTCCGTTCCTTAAGTTTTGCTGAAGTAGCATTTTTTTCACCATTTTTTTAGAAATGCACACTATTTCAGCACTTTTTAAAAAGAAGTATCAGTATACAAAAGATCTTGCAAGGAAAATCTAAGAATTCCTGAATTTAACCTATTTGGGCTTAATTTAAAATATTTATGGCTAACAAGAAAAGTTGATGAATAATTTTTCATTCTTTGAGTAAATATGTTTTTCTTAAAGTATGCGAACCAAGTACATTCACAGACTTCTTGTAGGGGGGAGAAGGGGACTGCATTGTCAGCAACAGTTCAGCAGTCTCCATTTAGCATCAAACCCTATTATTAGAACATTTTATTTCTATTACATTAAAAGGTGTGTTATTCTGAACTCTAATAATTACAGATTAAAAGATACGAAGACAAAAAAGGACTTCCTGTATTAATTTCTGTGCCCAACTCCACTGCATGAAGTTACTTAGCTACCTTTCAGATCACTATATACTAGTGGTATTGTTTGTATGATGCCACTGATGTAAGCCCTGGAGAATGTTTACTCATTTAATTCTGGCATGCTGACAACAGCAAATACATCTCTGATGAATCTTAAGGAATTTTCAAGGAGAAAAACTTCTTTAGCTCCAAAACTTTCTCCCTTACAGGTCCTTGAGATTCACTGCAGTCAATAGAACGTTCTCCAAGAGCAGCCGTGTGAATTACTACATCAATGAAAAGACACCTAAACATAGAAAACTTCTCACTATTACTGATCAAATTAGTAAAAGGGAGATAGATTTAACGTAAAAAAAAATCACATTTATAAAAAATATATATATTTAGAAAAGCAACAAATATTTCACTAGAGACTCTTCATACCTTAAGAGATCAGATAATGTCATTGGTTCTCTCAGCCAGAGTAATGCCATGTAACAGAATGAAAGGGTCATTGGCATTGTCATCCTCAGTTTCTCCTTTTGGTTCTTCTTTAAATACAAGCTACCATCTACCGATCCAGAGCACAGAGAGGTGCTTTCTTGGGTTTATGTTAAAAAGGAGAGGGGAAAAAAAAAAAAGGAATTGATATGATGTAAACGTGATTCATGGTATACAGAAAACAAGATAAAAGGCACATAAAAGTACCCTTGTTCAGCTGTTATTAACATTTTGAAATCATTACTTTGAGTACTTGGGTAGTTTGTGTACTTTTCTACTAAACAGCTTAACTCTAATTTATTTGCCTATCATGATATGAGATGATAGCCTGTTTCATAAACTGCTATTCACCTCATGAAGACACTGGACAAAACTCCCTCTGGTACCCACCAAAACAGACCTTTTGTTAGGACCCACACTTGAAGCTGGAGTACTTCCGCTGTTGTGGAGTATGCCTCCACAACATATAACTAACACTACTTATGAGCTGAAAATACTATTTTCTATTTGAGTGATAAGTGAACAGTGGAGAAACAAGGGAAAATTTTATGTACTTAAATCAATACCTCAGAGTTAGGGATTAAAGCACAGAGTTTTAAACTTCAGCACAGTCAGGACTTTAACAAGAGAATTATTTACACTGCAGGAATTTTACTGCGGTTAAGGTATGTATCCATGTGCCTTATAATCTCTAACTGTGGAAATGTAGATATTATTAAAAAAAAACCCCACATATCTAAATACAGCGAAAAAGAAACGCCATCAGAACAAAAATGTAGTAAGTGGTGAAGAGGGCGGAAAAAAAACAAACCCAACCAACCAACAACCAACAAAACCTCCCTATTACTGATCACTAAAAATTAAGAGAAGCAGCAGTAAGAAATTTAATTTAATAGAGTGATTTACAAGTTGGAAACCTTTTCAGCAGTGAAACTTGGGAACTCAGGGAAGGAGGAAGTATAAAAAAGAAAAGTCTCTCTTTCCTACAGCACTACCCAGCCAGGATGAAGGAAAATGAATTTAAAGCATACCAGCACAAAACATCACCATTAATTCTGTAGAGATTTCCTCACTGTGTTTCCCCACAGACTGTTCACCTGTTCAGACAGGAACACCCAGGGCTGGATCTACAGCTCCCCAGCTGGGAGCTGCAGGGCCATGGCAAGCAGCCTGCAAAAAACTGCTTAAGACTTTGGAGAGGCTGGCAGCTCCGTGGTCACGCTGGCAGGTGACAGCCAAGCCCGTAAGGTGCCAGTGGTCAGTGATAGAGGTCCAGTGGCCACCGACATGAAGCATGAAGTCACGCCAAATACTGTGATCCTGAGCCAGAATTGGTCTTTGATGCCACCTACCGGCTCCTAAAACGGCAGCCAGCAGCACTACGGACACAGCAACAGGTTAAAAGAACCAGTGCAAACGTACAACTTGTACAGACTAGGACAAGGTCTAGATGAGAGCATCCTATGAGGTCTATCACGTAGGTGCGTCAGAGAACAAAAGCAAGAACATCAGTTAATCCTTTTAGTCAACAGTTTCACCTTTTACATGGATACTTTGTGCTTAAAGGCAGCTTCATGGCTGAACCTTCATTATTAATTTCACATTCTACTCAATTTAAAATAATCCTCATTATATTTGTGGCCTTAATAATGGAACACAATTTCCTTTTATTTCTTCCAGCTTATGCAAGGCATGACAACACACAGTTACACACATCTAATAATTTAAGAGTTTAATAGGCTTCTCTAGCAACATCTCAGTGCTACAGTTTGCTATTATCCCTACACAAAAATAACAAAAAGCTTGCTAGTTGGACAAGCCTCTTAAGGATAAAAAGGGTGTTGAGGTTTCCAGTCTGTAGCAATAACAGCTCAGTAGAAACAGCACAGAAATGGAAACTTACGAATCTTCACAAGAATTTCTAATTAACTAGAACACATTTAGCATTACTTGTGTTACATTTGAATACACAAAACAACTTCTATGTTTGTTTGATTTACCAAAATATACTTTTAGTGTCACTGAATGTGCTGAACTCTTAATTCATTTCAAGTGCTTTTATTGGTATGACTACTTAACAGCTGAATCCAATCTCTGAAACAACAGACCAAGAACATATTAAATTATGGCCTTTCTTAACACTGTCCAGCAATTCTGAAAAGCTAACAGTGTGACTATAAAAGGTACAAGCACCAAGGAAGAAAGGAGTCCCTCCAGGCATCTAAAAGGTAAGAAAACTCCATAGAATATTTTCACTAGAAATTTTTCCACTCAATTCTTTCCTCTGTATGTAATTTTCCTGTAAAACCCAAGATCTGCTACAGGTACAAACAAACAGTGACTCTTATCTGAAAATTGTGTTGTTTTAACACATAAGGCTGAGAGGTGCTTGCATTATACTCAAAAAATTTGTGTCACCATTTTCCCACTTTTCCCCCCCGTTTGGATTTTTAAAAGTTTTTTAATTTTACTTGCTGCAGATCAAGTTTCTTATTCTATTACCATTTCTGGCCTTTACAAATGAAGAGAACATGAAACAAAAAGACTGTAGTCTTCTGAGGGTAGACAGGCAGTATCATAGAAGAACAGAAATGGGACATAAAGAGGATAGATAGTACATAACAGGGGAAAAACACTGAAACAAAGAAGGAAAAGGCAAGCAAAGAATAAAGCAAAAAAAGAAAAACCATCAGAAGTTTAAAAAGCAAACAAAAGCTTTCAAATATGCCTTGAAATGTATTTCCAATATCAGACATTGGAGCTTTGTCTGGCATTACACTTGCCCAGTAGTACCAAATCACTCCAATATTCTAGAACACTTTTAAATTAAAATGTTTAGCATTCTATAAATATTTTCAAGTTGAGATTGTGAACAGAAAGGAGAAACTGATGAAATAGGGTTATAAGGAAAGCAGTAAAAAGAAAGTAGTAAAAAATGAAGGTCTGATCCACAGAGACCTTGACACACTTGTGAGGTGAGCCAATGCCAACCTCATGAAGTTCAACAATGACAAGTGCAAGGTCCTGTGCCTGGTCAGGGCAATCCCAGGCACAGCTACAGCCATCCTGTGAAGAAGGACCTGGGGGTGTTGGTCAATAAGAAACTTAACATGAGCCGGCAGTGTGTGCTCACAGCCCAGAAGAAGGAGGTGATCCTGCCCCTCTGCTCTTGTAAGACCCCCCTTGGAGTACTGTTTGAAGTTCTCTTGTCCTCAACATACAAAGGATATGGAGCTGTTGGAGCAAGTCCAGAGGAGGGCCATGAGGATGATCATGGGGCTGGAGCACCTTCTGGATGAAGACAGGATGAGAAAATTGGGGCTGTTCAGCCTGGAGAAGAGAAAGCTGCGTGGAGACTGCATAGCAGCCTTCCAGTATCTGAAGGGGGCCTATAAAGATGCTGGGGAGGGACTATTCATTAGGGCTGTAGCTATAGGACAAGGGATAACGGGTTCAAACTAAACCAGGGGAAGTTCAGGTTAGATATAATGAAGTTCTTTACTGTGAGGGTGGTGAGGCACTGGAACAGGTTGCCCAGAGAAGTGTAAATGCTCCATCCCTGGCAGTGTTCAAGGCCAGGCTGGACAGAGTCTTGGGTGACACGGTCTAGTGGAAGGTGTCCCTGCCAATGGCAGGGGAGTTGTAACTACATGATCTTAAGGTCCTTTCCAACCCTAACTATTTTATGATTCTATGAATGTAGAGACATAAGATACAGAAGTACCAAAATATACTGGCATAAAATTAGAAAGCTAACTGTAACTATGGGATAGAAAAAAAGAACCCCAAACAAACAACAAATAAACAAAAAACCCCAAACAACAACCCTCCCCCCCCAAGAACCAAATCATGGTTTTTTTAACATCAAAGTCATGACTGACAGCTCTGCTATTAGTTAAACAACCACCTGTTCTTTAAAGCTGCTGTTTGTGAACATATAACTTTGCAAATACAATAGCATTTTTTTTTCCCACCACAAACAGGAGGTATGGCACAAACTTGTTGTAAAATAAAACTTTCTCCTGCATTTCCCATTGTATTTCTAGGTCATGTTCAACTTTCATCTCCTTGGGTGGGCTTTGGGAGGAGGCAAAGTCTTCTATTTCTGGTAGAATATAAAGTACCCTAGTGGCAAACAGTACTGAAAACTCTACAATTTGCAACCAGTTACTCCAATGCATTCTACATGAATATACTTTATATATATTTCTATTAAAAAAACTATACAAAATTATTTCCAGATAGTCAAGTTCCTTGCTCCTACCTGAGACCTTGCTAGTTGATGAGGCAAAGCTGTTATCAGTCTGTAGATCCCCTTCACTTTCAGAGAGGGACAGCAAGTGAAGAATGCTAGATCTTTCTGGGTCACTGTCCACATCAGTACTACTATCACATACCTAGGATTTGTAAATAAGTCATTGTATTATTGTCAGTTACTGTTTCAATCTGAAGAAACCAAATAAAACATGATAGATAAAAGTTAAACAGTAAATGAAGTTTAAACTCCAACAGCTCACATTTTTCCTTTTTCTGTGAATCAGCAATATATAAAGAAACCCTGCAAAACCCCTTATTTTTAAAGGATTTCTCAAGATAAAAAGATTTCCGGTGATGACATTACGTTTCTGTCTGTTATAATGACCAAAAAGTTGGCAGTACATAGAATCAAAGCTTCATGAAACAAGTGATATCAAGAGAGCAGGCAGGTAAGGATGGTAGCTGATGATACATTTTGTATTATAATTTCTGCTGTACCTACTGACTCGCTATGCCAAGGCAAAGCAGTATTTTTAAATATGCAGTTTTCCATACTCAGACAAGTATCTGTCTCTCAAAATAGGAAAGAAAACCAAACAAACCAAACCTAACAACAAAATGGACATGTGAAACACTGTTTAGAAGACATCCTTCATACTGAAGTGACATGAATGCCAGCCAGATATGTAGCTTGAACAAACAAGGATTCTGCTGTTGCTTTTCGAAAAGATACCAAATATCTCATGGGATTTGAGCTTTTCACTTACTGATAATGCTTTGACAGTTTCCCCAGCTGATTGGATGCAATATGCCTGTTTGCTCTTCTGAAGGTAACACCTCCAAAAATTACATAGAACTTCATCCTGATAAATACAAATGGACAGTGATTAGTACAATGTTTACAAGATCGTTGATTGCTGAAAGAACAGAGCATAATTTCTAACTCAGCTTTAATTTTATTAACTGTGATTTATAAACTGTTTTAAAATTACCAGAGAAGCAAAGTTTATTTTCATATGCTCAATGTTTTTAAACAGGGAGTTGCTCCATTTACTTTAAAAATTAGTCTTTTAAAATGACTCCTCCTGTAATGCACATCCAGTGTGCACAACTCACACCAACACCTTCATACCTTCATTTGTGGACATACTCCTAATGCTTCTAAAGCTTCAGCTTGTTTCTTGAGTACGAGCTGAAAGCCTTCACAAACATACCATTCACAGCCTCCATCTAAATTAAAAAAAAAAAAAGTGTTTTATTTTTATTGTTTGTACTGGTCTGTGGGTTTTTTTTAACCTTACGTACACTTAGTTCCACTTAATATTCTGATCTCTTGGTATCAGGACAGAGACATGTCTCTCTAATAATTTATTTCAGATCCTAGAGCAGAGACCAGCCACACTGAATATACTCCATTAACTCCCATTTATTCACAGTCTTAATCAAGAAGAAAAGCTACTGAACAAGCACAGTTCTCCACGTTTCCCAAGAACAACATATTTCACTATAACTTCTAGTGTGGCATTTGTAGTCAAGTGGAGAGTGGTTAAGTGACCAGTTTTAAAGTAACTGAGAACCTGTCATTAAAGTGAAATACAACTCCTTTCCCATCCCTTCGCACAGAAAGCTGGAATACATTACGGTGGTGAGTCAGCCAAAATACAACCAATATCACCACAGTCTTCACCATTCTTTCCCACCCAATCATACACATTTAAATGAAAGAAACCTCTTCAGATATTCCAAGCTTCTAGCACAACATGAATTTCCTAAAGGGCAGGCCTGCTCCAACCTATACACTATTCTCTTGGATGGTGTTACATTTAGTTTTCACCCTTACCTCTCTGTATTTACAACTCCTTTTCTACAGGCTTTTGTTTTTAGAAATTTCTGTCCATTTCCCAACTTCCTTTTCATTCCTTCCATAGCTCTTTTTCATTATTTTTTTCTTCCAATCATGCCTTGCATCTCACCACCTTAGAAGTTAACTACACAAATCTTGTGCTCTGCTTTAATGATGTTGGCTTTAACTATTAACCACAGATACAGCTGACTCCTATAAATGCATGAAAATAAGGTGCCACAGCATAATTTAATTGCACCCACAGAAAGGACTGTGTGAAGCTAAGGATTTCTTTCTTAAGAAGCTTGGGGGATGGCTAATGAAACAGTGCACAGCTCAGACTTCAAGAGTAATACAGGATAAAGACAAGTGGAGGTGTTACAGTTGTTCCGCTTTTTACTCTTCACTTCCATACAGTTGTTCTCTTTGAATGAATGTAGTAATCCACTGGCACCACAGCAGAGGGAAGACAGATCAGCATATCAGAGACAAAGACAACCCAGTGCTTCATTTAGCATTGTAATGCATTTCTGCTTTTTGAAAGTGGCCACAACAGTAAAACATCTACCTAGCCACAACAGGACACATACCTAGCTCCAGCAGCAGCCTTACCATAACTTATCCTTATGGCATATATCATCATACATAATGACTACTATTCTTCTGAATCATTAAAAGTATAGAAATTACTCTGGATAAAAGATGTAAAATTGGTTTAGCTATTGTAACTGCATGAAATCTCTTCCATGTAGGTTTGTGTATGGGTTACAGGGCCAAGTACCTGTACCGCAAGCCAGACTGACAAGACATTCTCTGAGCTGGACCACCATCACATCTCCCTTATGATGACAGACAACTCTTCTGGTTTTGTGATTGCCATCACAAGGAAGGAACAAAGGGATGACCACATCTAAATGCACACCACCATTATCTTTGCTGAGTATTGACTTCCACACATCAAAGTGGCAATAAGAGACACAGGGCTCTGTTATATCAAAAAAAAAACAACCCCAAAATCCACCATCAGGCTCACAGAGGTCACCTGTAGCTCATGAAGTCACCAAAATGTGACTACTGAAGGTTTTGACAGCATCTGGGGTTTGCATTTTGTTTCTGTTCTTACAGTCTTTCCTAGCTATCTGCTTTTGGTCACCATCAAAGATATAATAGGCTAGGTAAACCCTGACTGAGCAGTGACTCTTATGTAAAATACAGAGATAAATTCATACATACCATTTTTTTCCTGCTTTTTTGAACCTTTGGAGATTGTCTGGACTCTTGTGTTAGTAATAAAATCAGTGTTTACAACTTCTCTAGTTATCTGCAAAACAGGAATATACCTTAGCAAGAAAAAAAACCCAGGCCTAACTTGCGTAGATTGCCCCTTCATAAAACACAATCAAGGAACTTGTTCAAATTTCCTAAAGTAAAGGGAGACAGAACATTCTGAACTTCTCATTCAAAAACTGCAAAAACAGAGAATTATTATCCTGGACATATAGGGACATACATCGGGGTTTGCCTACCCTGGTACTGTATGAAAGTTCAGCAGTACCCAGGCAATACTTCCAAGGCATCTAGATAGCATGCTGGTACTATGGCTATAGCAACACAGCATTTGAAAATGGCTCATTTTAAATCTTGTGATTTTGAGGAACATTAGTTTTAAACAGTGACAAGTAAAGCATGAAAAGGAAGAACTGCAACACTGCCTTCAACTTCTAATGCCAAGGAGAAAAATCTTAAGATTTTTTAACATAAAACCAAGAAGCAATCAAAATGAACCTTTTCCAAGACCAGTAGTTTAGTTTTTGTTTTTTTTTACCTCAGTAACATTGTGGCAAGATCTGCAGTAAAATCTGCCTCCATCAGTGAGACCCCAGTTCACTTCCGAACACTGGGCACAGCGTTCATTAAAATCTCTCTAAGAGGGAAAAACACAAACAGTTTCACATGCGTTCAAGTAAAATAAATAGTGTTTTTACTAGGCTTTGGAGATTATTCATACATAATATTTATGCCCTTTATGTTAGCTCTGGTTGATAAAAAGTAATCATAGCATTTTCTGTCAGTCATTGATAACTGTGAACAAATAACTTCAGCTGGCAAGCATCAGCTCTTGTGTATGTGAGCATTAGAACAAGGGGAATAACGCATGACATGGGTTGATAAAAGCCACCCATCTGAAACGGAAGCAGAAACAAGAAAGTAGAGAGCAGGACACGAAAGAGAAAATAACTAGAACTATGAGGGAACATAAGCAGTGAAGAAAGCCTGCACAAGTGGGTGAGAAGATACGCCGGGAGAGACTTCAGAAGCACCCACATGAACGAGATGGGCAGCTCTCTTCCGGCCCCCCACAGAACCCCAGCCGCGCAAAGCACCCGCCACAGCCGGCTGTTAAGCACCAGCGCTGCAGCTGCCGTACCGAGGGGTCCGGCTAGGGACCTGCCCGCCGCTCTAGGCCCCGACCGTGCCCGGCGGCAGGACGGGACGGGACGGGGCGGGGCAGGGCCGGGCTGGGGCAGGCAGCGCCCAGCGGCAGCTCAGCTCTGCCGCGGAGCAGCCAAGCTCCTCCGGACCTGCTCCCCCCAGGGCCGCAGCCGCTGAGCGCCCGGCAGAGAAGCGCCTCCCACGCAGCTGCAGCCGCCGCGCTCCGCCAACCCCCTCCGGCCCAGCGAAACCAACCACCCCCACCGTTCCCTGCGCCGCGGAGCCGCCCGACCCCCACCGTGGCTTCCTCGTCCATGCCGGCAGCCGCCCCGGGGCCCGCACCGTGGCAACCGCGCCGAGCGCCGACACCGCGGCCCGGCCTGGAAACGGCAGCCCTGGCACTTGAGTTCCGCGCCCGCCGCGGGGCCGGGCATCCCCGGCCTCTCGATTAGTCAGGCCTGCTGCCGGCTGGGAGACCGCAACCCATCCCCTCTCCCCGTCCCCAGAGTTCTCGGCGGGGCGGCTGAAGTGTGCTGAGGGGTCTCTGCCTGAGGTGGTGCGGCGGGGGGGACTGCGTGCCTTCGCCCGTCGCAGTGGCTCCGGGGCACATGGGTGCTTGTTTCTGAGGGGACATAGGTGCTTCACCTCAAAGGACATTGCAGATGTAATTGAGGGGACATGGGTGTTTCACGGGGGTAAGAGGTACTTCACTGAGGAGACATGAATGCTTCACCTCACAGGGAACATTGGGTGCTTTACTCAGGGGACACTGGAGAGCTTCGCCTCTGAGGGGGCAGAAGCCCCTCATCTGTGAGGGGACATAGGCTTTTCACCTCAGGGGAGACATTGCAGACGTCACTGGGGGGGGGGGGGGGGCACGGGTGCTTCAAAGGGACGTGGAGTGATCACAGAGGAGACGTGTGCTTCACCTCTGTGGGGACATGGGACCCTTCCCCACTGCAGTATCCTCGGGACCAGAAGGGACACATGCCCCTCCAGCCCCAGACCCCTGCCATGCCTCTGCACTGAGCTCCTGCGTCCTCACCCTCGGTTGTACACACAGCAGGCGACTGTTGAGCCTGTGCCGAAGCTGGTGGAAGGGGAACTTTATGAAAAGTGCTTCCAGATCCTTAAATGAGAGAAACTATCATCTGAAATTCACTTCCAATTAAAAAACCCAGACCTCCAGATCTTGATGTAGGTCTCTAATTTCTTGCACGCTAATAATAATGTTTAAAGATGTCTAAACGCGGAGATCTGTTATTGCAGTGAATTTGCCCACAAAATTGGAGAACAGGTTTAGGCCCCTTTAAAAAAAAAAAAAAAAAAATCCACTAAGTGAAATCATGGGAAAAAATTAAAGCTAAAATATACATAGAAAGAGGTGAGGCTGCCTTGACAGCTGTGGTTACATTGATGTTGGAGGATATGTACAGAGCTAGAGGGGAACTGTTTATGTTCAAGAAAAAAATTATTACTCATACCAACTGTGATCTTTTTTCAGTGTGGGATGAACATTTGTAACGCCCATTAAAGAGAATTACGCATATAATACCTAACATGTTAAAAAGGTGATTGTCAAACTCACAGAAATGTAGCTAATACTTTGATGAAACAGATCCTACTTGTGATTCTAATTTCCATTTTTTTTTTTTTGTGGAAATATTGTTCTGGGAAAGCAAGGCCATTTCTTGTGACAGAAAGAGTTTGATCTTCTCCTAATGAATTTCTAAGATTAAATACTACTTTGAAGAAAATCAGGGTAGCTGTATCTGTGATGAAACAGAAAGAGTTGAGTTCCAGTTCAGAAGATAAGGCGTTGCTCCTACTGAGAGTAGGGTTTATTGTGTGGCTCAGCGTTGTGAGCAGGCAAGGGCTCTGCTCAGTGGGTTTAACTATATTGAATAACTTGTTTAAATTAAACATGGAGGAGACTGTTTTGATGAGGATGGACCTCAGATTTAGGTCTTCTGTTTTCTAATTACAGCTGGTCAAAAAATATGAAAGAATGTGTAATCACAAGATTCTGCCAGTTTGTCAAAACCAGAACACATCATATTTGATGGCAGCAGTTGAAGATAAGCCAGAAAAGAAGAAAAGTGCAGGTGACTGCAGAGGTAACTATATTGGTGTGATTCTGGGCATACTGGTGTAACATGCCAGTGAAGTTTTAGAACAGGCAAGAACTTACTCTATGGTTTTGCACAACTCATGCTACTTCTCTGAGTTCTGTTTTCCATGCAGGTGGAACAGAGATAGGAAAAGTTACTGAACTTTGGAAGGGAAGTTGTACAAAGACCAATACTGATTTACTAGTTACTTACTATTATCCAGGCTGTATATAAATGCAAAGCTTCTATCAGTATTTCTGAAGACCATCAACTAATTAGTGCAGAGTAGTAATCTAGTAGCAAAAAATCAAAGCATAATAGGGGTAGCAAGTCTTATATTTATTTCTTAAATATTTTTTTGAAATGACATGTGTAAAACCGGTTTTTCAGCATATAAAATTATGGGTAACCTTTGTCCCTAATTACAAGTTACCCAAGCATACTGATAGGGGTATGATAATTTCAAAGCCAGGAGACAGACTGTCTTCCTGCTTGGGCTCACTTTTCTAATTAAGATCATTATGCATAGTAGTCAGATTGATTCGAGGCTTAGATAAATAATACATCCTGTTGTTTCCATTGATTTGAATTTTTAATGAACTGAGTTCCATTGCTGATACCACATTTCTGGCTCTTGACTGAAGCCTTTCTACATGTGAAAATGTAAAAACGACGTATTGGACTGAAAGACATGTCCCTTGGCTTATCCTTTGGGATATTGTTCATGAAATTGTGCTGGCTCCAGGATATGAACTTCCATAGCAGAGATTCTCCCCAGAGTCCTTGCCCATTGTCAGACACCTACTACAAAGAGAGCAGAAAACCAACCTCAGCTCCTCTAGGGATTGTGCAGATGAACACAGGGCAGATCTACTAGATTCCAGTTGGTAGAAACTATACACAGTTATTAGCACCCACAATTTCATGTTTGCACCATCTCTCCATGGAATAAATCATGTTTAAAGACAGAAAACAAAGGGCACATTAGAAAACCAAGAAGCAGGTGGCTTTGCTCTAACTGACCTTGAGAACAGACCACACTAAGAAAGGGTCACGGGGAAAACCTATGCCAAGCAGACATGCGGTGGAGGCAAAGGTGCAGAGAATTGTGTAAGGAGCCAGCAGGAGAAGGAACAGGAGGAGATGGGAACAGCAGTGAAGCACAGGGGTTGCAGCGAGATTGGCAGGGGAGGATAACTAGGGAGCGGCTGAGCTCAGTGGAGCTTTGAAGGAAGCGACAAGAAGAATGAATTTATCGTTACAGCTTCGACACACCCAGCATTGCCTTGTGATACTGTTTATTATACAGATTCAGCTCTCAAGTTTTCTCTTTTTAAATCCATATCTACCCCTCCTGTGGAAAACCTGAAAATATTACCTCAAATATCCAAAACAACAGAAAGCAGCAAACTTCTTTTCCCAAAGTTTACTTGGGTTTTCTTAAGATGTTCTTAGTATGTGAGCAGCATGAAATTGAAATTTTGACTACCAAAAGCAGCAATACCGCACCCAGGAACAGAGTGCAGGCTCATCCAGTCTTACACACTGAGGTGGGGTTTATGCCACCAGCTTTTGCTTTGCACATGGGCTGCAGCCCAGCCTGTCTCACACAGGCACATTGCAGTGCCGCAGTCTCATTCCAGTTTCGCCTGTGATTCTCCATGCCACAGAGAGCTGGTAATTGTGATGATCACCCATCCAGGGGTGTTTGGAGACAACAGACCACAGGGGAGGACCTCACATTCAGATCAGCTGCTCCAGGAGGTAAAACTCTGGCTTCAACATCCTTATCTGATCCGAAGCTATGCTAACGTGGTCAGTAATGAAGTGATTTTGAGAGTTCTGCCTGAGGATGCTGAAATCCTGTCTGGAATCAAGTGAAGACCTCATTGTGGGTCCTGGCCTTCAAAGGCAGAATCTCTTTCCCGAGGAGCACCAAGCTACTATCTCATTGTTCATACTAGCAGAGGTTGCACCCTTCAGTACCTGGTGACTCTGTTAATCTGATCATACAGAGATACAGAGTAGGTGAAGAAAAATTCTAGGAAAGAAAGTGATCTTTAGGCTGGAAAAGTTGGGGCTGTTCAGCCTGGAGAAGAGAAGGCTGTGTGGAGACCTCATAGCAGCCTTCCAGTATCTGAAGGGGGCCTATAAAGATGCTGGGGAGGGACTCTTCATTAGGGACTGTAGTGATAGGACAAGGGGTAACGGGTTCAAACTTAAACAGGGAAAGTTTAGATTGGATATAAGGAAGAAGTTCTTTACTGTAAGGGTAGTGAGGCACTGGAATGGGTCGTCCAGGGAAGTTGTGAATGCTCCATCCCTGGTGGTGTTCAAGGCCAGGTTGGATAGAGCCTTGGGTGACATGGTTTAGTGTGAGGTGTCCCTGCCCATGGGATGGGAGTTGGAACTAGATGATCTTAAGGTCTTTTCCAACCGTAACTATTCTATGATTCTATGATTCTATCTTAGCAGCCAAAAAGGAACAGAGCAGGAAGTGGGTGTTTTAATGTCCCATTTCATATTCCAGGCATGTATAATGCTTTTTTTTTTTTCTCCTTTTTGCTTTACTGAACAGCTAACATGAAACATTCCTTCAAGTTATACTTTAATAGTGTCAAACTTTCTCTAGCTTTATGGAAAGAAAAATACAGACCATACTAAAGGGGATCTTGGGTTCCACTATGGTGTTGTGCGTCTGTAGAGCCCTGAAGATTGTTCTTGAGATCACTCTTGGATGTGTTTAATCCAGAAGCGCAGTGGTATTTTTAAAGGAATTGAGAGCCACCTTGTGGAGCTGGGATTCAAGAAGGGGCTCCAAATAGTACTGATGGGAATAGCTACTCACTGCTAGGAATTCAGATCCAGTGGGATCCTGGAGGCTGTTAATCTCATAAACATGTACATGTCTGCACATATTCAGTAAGTGCACAGTACATCACATAGTTCCTCTGCTGACTAAAACTGGGCAGCAAAGAAATAAATACACTTGTGGGCAGTGGCAGGCAGGAATGTAAAGCTGTCAGAAAAATGCAGAAAGCAGCAGAATCAGGGAAGCAAAGAAATACTCATTACATCCTACACAGCCTTGGTGGAAAGGTGGTGGTGCTCATGGGGCATTTTTCACCATATAATTAATTAAGTCCTCAAAAGTGCTGGTAAGTTTTGGAATCATTGTGTGTAGATTTCTGCCACACATTTATTTTCTTCTGCAGCCATTCATTAACATCAAGAATTAGGATTGCCAGAGCCCAAATACAGCCCCATGCCATGTAATCAGAGAAATACCAAAGATGGGATCAACCATGGACATAATCCATAACTGGAAATATTCACCAGTCATTGTTCCTGTGTAGAAGTAAAGAGTAGTCTGGGGTTTTGGGGTTGCAATAAGGGCTGTATAATGGTTCCCTTAGCATTTATCTTGCATCATTTCCTGCTATGAACTCTTGAGTTGCTTGTCAGTACCAATATGTGGATCCCAGCATATGGTCTTAACAAAAAAGAGGTGTTTGATTGTTTAGTACCTATATGCAGCAGCAACTTTGTCTTCAGCATATACTTTCATTAGATGATGTATTTTAAATGTATTTTACATAAAAACATTTTTTTAAAGTGTCCTTAAGTGGTAGACATTAAATATCTAAAGAAACTCACACAAAAAAGAAGGGACTGTGATTCTGGACTAACTCTCCAGGTGCTAGACAGGCTTTTCTGAGGTAAATGGTTGGTAATCTTCTGGTAGTCTGGCTATTGAGTCATGACACAACCAAGTCCAGAGAAGGAATTGAACACTGAGCAGTTTTACTTCTTTTACCCATCTTCTAGTGAGCTTTTGTAATAGATTATACACTAGCAGAGCTCTAAGTTAAATTAAATTTCAAAAAAGATACTACTTTTGAAATTATTGTTAGCCAAACAGCTGTTAATATCCCAAAGCATGCTATGATGCAAGTAGCATCTGAAAGCCACCTGAGAAGTCATTCTTTTTAGGCCAGGTCTTAACAGATAAGCCTAGCATATCCTTTATGCTTCATAGAGTTTTAAGAGTTTGAGAGTTTAGTTTTGTTCAAACATTGTTTTGGTAAACAGGATATATCTGTTGGTATCCTTAATGGTTGCTTCAGACAAGTTTATTTTTTTCCCCAGTAATTTAAATGTAACCATATCATAGAATCATAGAATGGTTTGGGTTGGAAGGGACTTTCCACTAGACCAGGTTGCTCAAAGCCCCATCCAACCTGGTGTTGAACACCTCCAGCGATGGGGCAGCCACAACTTCTCTGGGCAACCTGTGCCAGTGTCTCACCACCCTCATAGTGAAGATATATCTAATATAAATCTACCATCTTTTAGCTTAAAGCCATTATATATATATGGTGACGTGTGGTAGTAGGAGAAAATTCATAAAAAGACACATCAAGGCTATAGAAAAGAGTCATACTCTGGTTTCAAAAATATGGAAATCTCAGAAAAACCCTGCATCTTTTTCTATCATACTTTATTCCATCATGCTTCCAAGAGGCCATGCTACTTGGATCCATAGAGCACTGGGAGGGGGTTTCCAATGTTTGCTCCAAAAAACCCATGACAGATTAGAATACCTAGAGGTGAAGGACAGCTAAATCTAGAAGAAATAGAAATGAACAGAATGCAAACATCCATCTTCAGAATGTTTCCAAGCTTTGGACTCAAGTCTGTACTTCCAAGTTGTCTGTGTCAGAAGAGCACAGAAACGTTCAGGAGAATCAGGAAGAACCAGTAGGATCACCCTAGCCAGGGTGCTGTGCTCTTTAAAACCGACATGTGTGTTCAAGGTTGAAAAACTTGGTTGAAAAATGCCATTCTAAAGTAGACATGGTCCTGGGAAATTGAATGTTCTGCAAAGAAAATTAAACTGCAAATAGTATTTATTACACTATTAAAATAAAGAAAAACATCTCTTTCTTAATTTGTGTTCCCCATCCACAATACACAGCTTTTATGATAGTCTTACTGTAAATACTTAAGCAGGATTGTAGAGTTTAAAAGGAGAGTTTAGAAACATACATTTTCTAGCAACAACATTTTTAAAAATTACAATTAAATTTCTAGGACCCCCTGCAATTTACGAACTAGTTTTTAAAGGGGAAAGCTATAAAAAGTTGTGATTGTTATTATAATAATAAAAATGAAAATGTAGTGCAGTAGAGTCATAGGTTTGCTTTGACTTACAATCTCGTTTCCCCAGTGGCTTCTGCTGTCCTTTTCTCACCGTCTCTTTTTCTGTCTTGTCTTTTTGAAGAAAGAAAAGGTCACTAACCCTATTCAAAACTTGATTAAGCCTGTAAGTTACAGCATGCTATGGGACCTAGACAGCTTCACACTAGCGTCAATATATTGTGCCTCAGCAAGGTCCAGTGCTGTTTTGATCTTACCTGTGCACTGGGGCATTTGTGGTGGTGGTGCTACTAAACAGACCGTAATAACAAGGGACAGAGCCATGATGGTTCGTTTTTATCTCAGCCCTACATAACATCCTTAAAAGAACTTATTTCTGTAGATACACAAAAAAGGTCACAGAGGAAAGCTTTTCTTCTGCAATCCTGAGGACTGCACAAGTGTTCATTCCAGGTATTGATCTTATGATGGGGACACCAAAAGTGCATCTGGCCAGGACTGAGATGCACCTGAGATTCTGTGAGGACCTTTTTGAGTATAGCAAATTGAATTGCATCCCTGTTTTATCAGTGCAGTTTTACCAAATTTTTGGCTTGAGGATGCATTTATAGTGGTGATAAAGTGATTATAATCTGGAGAAAAACACTGAAACCAATTTTTAAGAACTTTTGTGCAATGAGTATGAAAAGAGGAAAGCTAGGGATGGGTCGCATTTTCTTCAGCTTATTGAGATGTTTCATCTTAAGACTTTTTAGCTTTTAAACAATGGCGTTTTTACTTGAGGACAGTGATTATGATTGGAAATTGTCCATCTGGTGGCCTTTTAGTGCCATTAAAAATACTTATAGTTTTCATGATTTTAAATATAAATCTATTTGGATGTTTGTTAAATTATAAGATTCAAGATCCCATCCAAAGCCCATTTAAGACAGTGGAAAGTCTTCCACTCATTTCAGTGGATTTTGATCATGCCCTCTTGGACATTGACTCAGGCTCGGTGTATGTATTCACACTAGCAATTAACAACGTAAGAATGTATTTAGCTCACACTTGGGAAACAGAAGTATCGGTGTCACCACTTGCAGATGGATCTGTAGATCTGTACAGAACAAGTTCTCTTAGATCAGCACACAATCCTGCAGCACGTAATTCTGTAGCGATAGCTTAGTATTGCATCAGATATTTCTTTCTCTGCTGTGGTGTGGTTTATTTATTTATTTAAACCTTCTTTTCTCTTCCTGGCATGTGAAGAACTTACAAGTAATTTTCTTGCAGCCCCTACTTCTTGGGTCAGTCTGCACACGGAAAATGTTTTACATTTGCTATAGAGGTTTAAAAAGATAGTAATTCTTTTTCCCTCTCCCTGCAGCCTACCTAGAGCACCTTGTCAAATGAGCTTTCCTCAGAAGAAGCTTTGAAACTGGGAAGGTGGGATGCAAATCCCTGACACATGGAATGCTCTGGGAATCCCATCCTTGCCCCAAGGAAAATCCAGCACATGTATGTGAAATAAAGTCACCTTTGCTTAGTGGTCTGAACGTGCTCTGAAGGTAGCGTGTGAAATCGTGTGGCCTCATGGAGCAGGGATTTGGGGCTTGATATTACCATTTTTGTTGGTAGCCAAATAGATGTTTGCTTTCTAACATGACTAGTATGTGCGGTGAAAAGGCCACGTGCACATATTACTGCTGCCTGCACAATCCTTTTTTTCTTTCTTCTTTTTAGCCATGCACATAAGACACTATGCGCTAATTCAAGAATATATCCAGGATAGGGAAGGGGTAATTTACGGATTTAAAAATTCTAATGTACTCTAAGTATCCTTCACAGTTGTTGGAAAGGAACAAAAAAGGAGATCTGAAAGTCAGGCCAGGAATCTTATTTTCATCTATCCCTGGCCATATGACAAGGGCAAGCAAACCCAAACAAAGGCATAAACAGCATACACCCATCCCCAGAATTGCTCACACCATTTAGGCAATTTAGAGCAGTAAACAAAGATAAGCGATCTGCATAGAAGCAGCTTTAGGTGACCACAAATGGATACCGCTGTTTAATTCAACCCGCTCTCAACTAAACAAGTTTGTTTTCTCAGCAGTGTTTATTTGTACTAGGGAGTGCTAGGGAAAAAATTCCATCCTCCTCCAGATTATCTGCTACAATGTTGTGAAAATTCAGTATTTCCCCAGCCTGAGATTATATTCCTCCTACAGACACTATTTTGCAGTCTTGCCAACATTTGTTCATTGGTTGGGGTTTTTTTTCCTGTAGCTCATAGCATTTTGCTGGGACGTGAGCTGATCTCTGAAACGAGAGAAGCCCTACAAAGCTTCCTCAGCCTGAAAGGGAAACCCCATCTGATCAGCATTTCTGTCTCAAGAGGCAGGGAATGAGGAAGGAGAGATAAGGCATAAGTAAGAAGTAAAAGGGTTTGAAAAAATAAATTGAGGGACGGTGGCAGGGAATTTTTTTCCCCTTTTTATAAAATTGTTGCTGCTGAAAAATTGAAATGTTGAGGGAAAAATTAAGCTTCTGTGTGAAATAGTTTTTTAAATCCACAATGAAATAATTGCTAGGCTAAAAAGTTGAAAATTACAGACACTTCCAGTTGTCAAAGTGTTTTTCTATAGCTCATACATATTTCAGTCTTTTCCACTTTCCTGTGAAAACATGCAGTATGATTAGGCAATAGCACATCTCTTGTGATGCTGCTGGCCTGGATGTTGGAGGCCACACTTACTGTCAGTCCCTACTTAGTCGTAACTTTGTTAACCTCTTGGGTATGGGAATACAGTAGAAAAAGCCCATTCATTCCAGGTTGCTATCATCTGTCTTCCTTCTTGTCTTTCTGTGCAACACCAGACCTGGGAAGATGGAATAAAGGAGCCCTCAGTGTTTTCCCCTCTGTCTGAAGTTTCATGGACTCCCTGAGTAGGCAGAGGAGCACACCTGGGGCTGGATGGGTGTGCAGAGAAGGGCTGGTGTACAGGCTGGAAATGGAAAGGGGAAACATGTAGGATGAGAATGCATCAGGGACTGCATTCCAGAAACATGTGGGGTATCACAGTTCTCCCCTATCTACGTCCAAGGACAAGAAAGTCTTGGAAATATCAAGAGACAGATCAAAATCCACAACTTCAAAGAAATATGGGCTAGTTGCCTGACACTTAGGACCTGGTGCATGAGCTTTGAACTTTTGGGGTGATGGTCCTTGAGATATCTCAAGCTTAGGCAAGGTAGTGAGAAATTGTCTATATTTGCCTCTCTACTGTAAGACAATGCATTCTTTAACCTGGCAAACAAAAGGTTTGCGCATACAAGGGAAATACATGAAATTGGTGCAGAATTAGTATCTGACCTGAAAATCTGTCCACCTTCCACCCTTACTCATTCACAAACTCATGAGAAAAAACAGTGCATGATTTATTAGCTAACTTTGTATTTATAAACTTGCAGGAAGGTTCTTTCAACAAGATTATATAATAAAGTATGTTATAATAATCCATTCTCAAAGCAAGTCTGAAATAACTTTGAAGAACAGGCTGACAGCAGAAAGTACTTGTATGTGACCCTTAGCTTCAAAAGAGTTAAGGTGTTGGCAAAGGTACAGAGATTATCTCCACCCACGCAGGAAAACATACATGGCTGAGTAGCTCTGTAGCAGCACACAGGGAAACAAAACAGTCTAGCCCAGAATTATCCCTGTGAAGGAAAAAGGACACTCTGGTGGTAGCAGAGAGTTTCCGACCTGGCAAACAGATCAGAGACCTGCAGTCAGGTCTGAATGCCCCATTGATGCATCTCCATCACTCTTTGGGTAGGGTGCAACCATCAAGAATAAAAATGGCTCGAACATGCATACAATCTGGCTATAAAAATGATGGAAAATATGATCCAGGTTTTTACAGCTTCCTCTGATGTTGACAGTCTGTGTGTCCCATGCAGATGCTGATCAGCTGCTGCAGAGCACACACCAGCATCTGGGGAGATACTGCTGGGGTGGGCTGAGCTGGCAGAGCTGCAATGTACCTGCTCCCTGGCTTTGCCATGCACTTCTGAGACAAATATCGTTATGCACTCCTTGCTCCAAAGACTTCAGCATTAAGGAAGCTGAAGTAATGCGTGAGGAGACTAAGAAGCAAAATTAACTATTTTTATATATATATATATATATATGTATGCATATTTAATATGTAGCTGCAGTTCTCATAGATCTCTACTTAACCATCACTTTCTGGGAATGCCTTGTATTAAGAAGCAGGGCTTGAGGATGGATTAACACAGTTTAAATACTCTCTGGGGCTAACTCAGAAGAACGTTTCCACTAGAACCAGAAAACACAGAATATTTTTATAAGTCTTTGAGTCAGAAAGATACAGAGAAATTCATGTTTGCTACTTATTTTTGCAACTGTCTATTCATGAATCATGAACTGACTGTCATTGAACCCCAGGGTCTGTCACGTTCTTTCTGGCTGGGATGCTTATTATCAGGAGAGCGTGAGGTTCCATTAGAGATGTGGTCACTGTGGTCAGTACACAGTGATTGGGCAGGAACCTGTCATCTGTGGCATATGCAAACTGGGTTCTCTTTACTGTTCACCTTTCCTGTTCTCAGAGAAGGGTGTTCCCTCTTTTTCTCTCCTGGTCACTCTTATCAGTAGCCTTTCAACCCCAAAGGCAAAGCGGAGCACCTGAGGGAGGGAATTTCTCAACTCTCAGGATTTTCACTATAACGACCCTTTGGGAACAGCTGACAACCCCTTGCAAAGTTTCCAATTTACTCCCATCTCTTGCCTTCTTTTCCTGGGTATTGCTGCATGGAAAAGCCATCTGTGGCTAAGAAGCAGTGGTGACAGCCACCAGCATCTCAGTGCTGGGGAAGACCTGGTGGAATGCTTCAGTGTGGATGGCAGGAGGCTGCTGAGGCCCAAAACTGTCTGTCCACCTGCATTCAGGTGTCAGGTGTATTTAGGATCTCACTGATACGGCTCTATTCAAACTCACTCATATTTGGGTTTCTGCAGTGTACGTTTTTGGTGTTGCCGTCAGCACCCTCACTTAGAAAGTGCATCCAGTACTCTCATTTTAGCTTATCAGGAACATCTATAATAAAGTCAAGCTCCTAATTTCAATCATTTGGATCATATTTGGGTTAGATGCCTAAAGCAGGCAGTGTAATAGGAACTGCTGGAACAGTATACCCTTATTTCTGTAATTGCCTAGCTTCCTGCTTATACAGAAAGGCATATGATGGTTTAAAAAAACAGATATTTCTCAGATGCCTGTCTGAGAAAGTACATTAAAAAATCATATCTGTTCCCATTTCCTTTTCTAAGCACCCTTAATGCCAGGAAGGAAACTTGTTTTTTGTGGAGATTTCCTACAGCACATGGTGTTGCTGTTGTAGTTCCCCGTCTGCCTTGCTGCAGTGACTGCTGTTAAACCTGCCCCGAGGAAACCCTGTTTCTCCCTTCCCACCCCCTACACTAGTAGTTTTTCTTTGCATATTAAGTTTGTAAAGCATCAGTATGGATACACACTATATACTTTTAAATCACTTTTCAATGCTTTCAAGGGAAATCAACTAGAAAGCTCTCTCTGCTGTGACAGAAGTTTGGTTTGGCTGCTGTATTGCACTGAGGCTGGTGTCATTATGTTGCCTTGTACAACACAGATTGCCTTCCAGTACATTTTATGCTTCTACACATTTGTTTGCTTGATTGCCAAACTAGAAACAAGTAAATATAGTGAAACAAACAACATAAAGGAGTTCTCAACTTTTTAAATGTTGCCCTGGTTTGCACAAGTCATGCAGCTGTGTGCAGCCCTGGAGTGGAGCTGCAAGGCTGGCTGTTGGCCATCAGCTGCTGCAGAGCCATCAATACGACCAGTGTTTTCTGCGTCCTTTATAAATAACAGCTATGGGAAGTTTGGTGATGACATTCTTGAAGCAAAAGCTTAACAGAGATCAGAGGGCTTGCCTTAAAAAGAAAAAGAAGGAGAAAAATAAGTAGTTCAGAGAATGGGAAGCAGTAAAGAAGTGTCAATATGTGCACACCTCCTGCTAGTTTCACTCCTACGAGTAAAACAAGATGCATAAATCATTCTCTTCATGCTGGAAAAAAGGTGCAGCCCCAGGACTAATAGCAAGGGTAGAACCTGTGACTTCAGCATTTTACCACTATGTAGAAACACACATCCTGCTGAAATATTGATGGGAGTGACTAAGCCATGTGCATGCAACAGCTCCTACAGTTACTGTGCTCATGGAGCTGTGTCATCTCACAGCCTGTAGACAGGCACCTTTGTGTTGTGGTGAGACAGTGGGTTAGATAGACAATTGTGCTGTCTTGTTAAGGCAAGATTCCAGCATTTTAGCTGGATACTATTGGATGGTGGGCAGAAGCAGCATTTGGAGAAGAGGCGTAAGATGTGCCTCAGGAGGAGAGCTTCAGCTCTTCTCTTCACAGCTTCCTTTGGGTGGTTTGGGTGATAAGGATGGCAAACCAACCAGGCTGCCTGGGACAGGGTGCAGTTCCTTTCCAGCTCTTGCCAAAGTCCTTTCCAGCATCTTAGCTGACTGGAATGGAAAAGACCATGTCCTTTCTGCTAGAGAGTCACTGCCTCAGAGACTCTGGAGTCTCTGGGGGTTATAACATGGGGGTTATTCTCAAAAGAGTACCTCTCCTGGAGATGGGAGCTGCATCTGCAAGAAAGATGCAGGTTGATGTCTCCTAACACACTTCTCAATATAAAAAGACACTGTGCTACTTCCAAGCAATACAAATAAAGATGCTCATGGCATATTGTTTTTAGAAAAATTATTTTTCCATCTCAAATTGTGTATCTAAGAGATCACAAAGTCCAAATGCATTCTGCATAACTTTTGCATAGTAATTCTGCTTTTCAATCTGAGGCAGTTAAACCATGTAATAAACAAATTCTTGTACTTAGGGTAAATGTGTGTATCTGGATGTCTCCCAGTAAACAAAATCATGGAAACACATTAATATCATACATTGCATTATGCAGGTTAATTTATCCTTGAATAGACCATTAAATATATATTGGTTTTAAATGACAACATTCATACCCAGTGAAGTTCTGCTGATAAACCATGTATATTAGAAGCAGCTGCATAAATATTTTTTAATTGAGCCCCTAAGTGAATGTCTACAGTAATGAGTCATTTGCCATGTGTCCAGATACTAGAATTGGGCTGAATTCCTAACTGATGCAATGCCACCATCTTCAGAACATCTTGTTTAGGTCATTATCCTTAGATAATTTATTACCTGCACTTAACAACACATTTTAAAATTCTCTAGAGGTGTATGTGCAGCTTTACATCCCAGTTCTGGAAAACTGCACTGTTTGTCTTAACAAAGACCTTTCTATAGGAATAAGGATTTCAAATTAGGTGTTTCTAAGGGTTCACTTATTTCAGCTTTCTGGCGTATAAATAGCTCAGGGGCCTACTGGAGTGCAGGTAGCTATCCCAGTCATTGATGGATGAAGTATGAATGGAAATGTAAACCTCTACTGTCATCTTGATTTTTTTTTCTTTATTTGAATCCCAGTATTGCTTTCGTGCCAGTGTTCCATTAAAAGTATCATTGATTTATCTGGATTGTACCACAGAGACTGACAGCGGAAATTCATTACACATTTTAAATTCTGTGGGCTTGTATCTCCTGCTCAATGCTGAGCTACAAGCAGACACTTCTTGAGTGTATTTGGCTTCCCTGAATTTTCTTTCCCAGAGTCTGGGATTTTCACTCCTATTAGTTTTATTGATTTGCTTTGCAAGTGTGGAAGTGCTAGGATTTTTGTCAGTTTCTGGTTTACACATAGTTTTACTGAGACAATCATCAAGGTGAATTCATGGTCACTGTTTTAAGGAAAAAAACTTTGCCAAACTAGGTAGATTTGGAAAACTTCTTTCCAAGCGGGGCTCAGAGCAAGGAACAAAAGGTATTACTCTCATATTTAGCCAGAATTACAAACTGTGACTGTTTGAGCAGATTCAATGATACTGTTGTCAGTCTGGGAGCTCGGTGTGATTTAGCTGACAGCGGCACTGGAACAAGTGTGCCCAGCATCCCAACAGCCAGCCCTGGGGATCCCTGGGCAAGGTTTGCCTAGCACAGCCCTGAACATGCTCTTCTCCCAGCCTACGCCTGTCTGCCTTACATATTCTGCCTCTGCTGACAGCTGGGTCCAGACACGATAAATCCCATGCCGCAGAGAACTGCACTGGATGTGATTCAGATAGGGAGCTATGGGCTACACAGCCTCCACATTCATGTCGTATTTCTTAATTTACTATTTGTAAAACTGCAGTGGAGGACACCAGTCAGAAAACTCTGGTCCGCTCACACCAATAGGGATTAACCCTGAAACAAGCCCTAAAGCAAGGCTTGCAAAGGTTGCTCTTTTATCTGCCTTTCAGGCATTTTTTCTTTCTGGTCAACTTTCCCTGAACCCAGGAGGAGCAGAATTGCATTAAATGTGTGGTATAATTGACTGCAGGAACTTCCTCGGTGTCTGTACTTTATTTTTCAATAATGCCATTCTCAAGGTTTCATCTGGAATTTGGGTAGTTTATCTCCTGATCCAATGAATTGCGGCCTTTGCCAGGTACTTGTCATCTCTTACTACCATTTGAAATATAGAAACACATTTTAGAGAGGGGCCTTTTTTATTTTTATTTTTGGCAGCTTGGTAAAGTCTTTTATTCCAGTAGCAACATAACGGAGCTGTGCTTGATGTGTTGCAGCTACCTCTAAGCTTTAAGACTGGGGATGTAAAGATGTTCTTTGGCTCAACATAAAGTATAGCCACATATGGAAAGCATAAATGGTCACAAAAGCTTCTTGATTTAAAAGGTGGGATTTATTTTATTTTTACTTAAGCTCTCTAATTTCCTGAGTGTCATATATTTGCTGTGATGAGCCCTGTTTTGCTTCTTACTGCAGTAGAGAAAGCCATGGCTGGGGGATTGAAATTCATAGGTCAATGAAAGGGGTTTCATGGTGAGATTTGTGATAGCAGGTTGAATAGTGCAGCATGAAGGTGAAGTTTCATTTATAGCTGTGGAAAATAGATTCCTTTCTTCTCTCCAAAGCTGTATGTTTAGAATTACTAAAATTTTCCCTGGCTTTACACACTTCGTAATCCTGCTATCTGTTCTGTCATTAATGTTATTTTGGACAAGGTTTATGTATAGAAATAATTGCTTCATTTTATCTTTAGCACTTTGGCTTAGTACTATGGACAGGACTACATTTTCCTGCATGTCTAATTTATGAACTCAGTGGATTCTGTCCCCTTTTTTGGCTGTGAAACTTCTGAATTTCTTGCCAGGAGCTTCAGTGCTTACCTAGCAAAACTCATGCCAAGATTCAACAACTCATGTAATCTGCAAGATCCTATCAATCAAAGTTGTTAAGGCATGATGCTATTAAAGCCAGTTAGCAGATATATACACCCTGTTGCTGCCTGGTTTTTGCTGCAATGTATTTCTGATACACTCGTCCATTAACACTCTTCTTGCAGTATGTAATATATTAGGTTTAGCTGATGTGAAAAGGGAAGGCCCACACAGGGTCTAATTAAACTGCTGAAGAGGTGAGGATTTTACTTGTTCTTCAAATCAAACCATTCTAAAACAAATTATTCAATCCTTTATATGTTTTAATCTGTAATCTTTTATAGTACAACTAAATCATCTACTAACATTCAGAATTTTTACAAAAGCCCTAATGAAAAGTAGAATACATATAATCAAAACATACAGATACATAAAATGCTGCACTTTAGCCAAGAACAATACCCTAGAATGCTTTTTGTCTCCATCTGTATATGCATCTCAAGGTTAAGAGTTGCCATGCAAGGTGGCTGTTTAAGAAGCATGACTATAAAAAACTCCTCAAGTCTACAGAGGACAATATGTTTAGTGCACAAAAATAAATACTCATGTAAAATTGATTGGGGAAAAAATGTAAATAAGATAATTATAGTTATAAATCCAGTGGAACAGTGGGATGTGAACAGCAGAGTTTGATTAGATGATTTGCAAGTTGATTAGTGATCCTTATATTTTCCTCCACCATTTAATTGCCCCTGTTGGTCTTACTTGGCCTGATGAATGATGGCAAGGCAGAATTTATCACCTAATCAGACAGGCAGGTGCTTGGAGAGAAAACCGTATCACTGCAGTGGATATCCAAACTCTTCTCAAAGCTCTCTTTACATGGGATTTTCACCATATTTTGGTCCAAGATAACTTTATTTCCCAAGACTCTCTAATATATACCAAATAGTGTTTCCATCTTCTCAGTCTAGTAGCTGTGGCTGACTTGTAGTCAGCAAATTACTGCTTTCCATTGGAGGGTCCTGGGGGTTTGTTCCTCATACATAAGCCTACTTCTGGAAACTAAAATTTTTTGTGCAGTAGTGCCCAGACCTTTCCACTGGGTATTAGCTCCAGAGTCTTTGGTGGTGGCAGAGGAGGGTGACTCACCCTGCATTTTCATGCAACCCAAACTGATCTCCCAGCACCCAGTGGACCCTGTTTCATGGGGATGAGGAAGGCTCCTGGTACCCCCATTTTACATCCTGGTTCTCTTAGGAAAAAGCAATAAATCAAGGAGAAGAGGGTGCAAAATAAAGAACTTTTTTTTTTTTCCCTTCTTTCCATGCTCTGGAGTTATTTTCACCCTTTTCTATCAAAAGACACAACCCTAATGGCAAGAGGAGTCACTGCTTCCATACCTCAGTGTGAACCGTGAAGACCTGTACAGTGTGATGATCTGAACAGTGTGCATATGTGTGTGTGTTTACACCCACTTAGGCAGATGAATAACTCCTGCTAATCACAGCAGGCACAAGAAAATAATATTTCATGTAAGCTTTCTAACTGAATATGGGAGCTACAGCCATGCAGTCCAGCAGCTGGGTGATGCAACCAAATACTTCTTGTCTCCTAGCAGCAGCTTGGGCTCGGGTGAGAAATGCACAGAGTAGTAAAATAAACCGAAACTGAGAGCAGAGAGTTTTGCTGGAATTTCTTGTCAGTGTTATAGACACATCTGAGGGGAAAATTCAAACATCAACAAAACAGCAAATAGCAAAATTAGGCTTAACTCCAGCCATCAGTAATGTCCAGCAGTTACTGGTAAGTCACAGTCTTGTGTTGCATTTCTGCATATCAGCTCAGAGGCAGGATGATCCCTCCAGAGACAGCTGCCTGAAATGTGTTTGAGAGCATCTGTATTGTGTGTCTGATCCACCTCCTTGGACTTCCAGCCGAGTCCAGCACATTCATCTGTGCAATCCAGCAATCAATAGGGGTCAGTGATTGCATAAAAACATGACCCCGAACCTTGGGACTTCTGGTGATGTAACTCTCAGTGTTTGTGGAGCATTCGGCAGCTATTCATGGCATGAATCAGTGCAATCATACTTGCCTAGTAAGCATTACTGTAGGAAGGCCTCCACCCACAGCAGCACTTTGCTGGGGCTGAGCTCACCACCACCAGCAGTTTCAAAAGGCAGACTGCAAAAGCATTTCAAAGCCAGAGTTGAGACACTCAGTCCTTTCAAAAATAATTGAAACTTTAGGTGTCTGACTTCTATAGCCTTGCTTACCTCACACGAACTGCTTCAAGAGAAAGTCAGCAGCACCATATAGGATGAAATACAACGTAAAGCAAGGACTTCATGCAAAATATTTATCAGGCAGGTTCATCTAACCCAGCTTCAGGCATTCAAACTTTGCTGTCTAAGTTTAAGGTAAGTCCCATACACAGGTCATTCATCTAATTTTAAAATAGGAAGTCACAGCATCCTGTAACTTTCCACTGACTATAAAGGAAACCTAAGGTTGTAAACACCCCATTTACCTTTTTCTACACCATAGTTACCTGGCTTAAAGGTACCAGGGATCAGCTGATCCTCTCCCGTCTGTTGTCTGTCAGCAGATTAATTACAAGCTTATGGCAAAACAAACAAACAAATTAATGCATGACCCTTTTGTTATTCTTGTAATCATCAAAACCCTTCAGGTTTTTCTGAACTGGATTCTGATTCTTCTGCCTTTATCAGTGACAACTGTCATTAGCAGTGGAATGCTTTTTAGGTCAAGCTTACTGATAAAAATAGTAAGTTGATTCCAAGATCAGTTTTTAGTAGTTCTCTAAATAGTCGTCTGCCACCCCAATTAATTTATTTAGCTACCATTTCCATTTCAGTAAATTTTTCACCTGCTTTCGATCTGTTCCTCATATAGTTGTTTCTGAAGTGACATTGTATGAAATGCTTCACTGAAAACAAGATGAGAAAAAAATTGGGAACTTTCCCTGCTAAGAATCAATTAAGCTTATCAGAGAAAGATGG
The DNA here is from genome assembly GCF_028554395.1 of Pezoporus wallicus. Lineage (NCBI taxonomy): Eukaryota > Metazoa > Chordata > Aves > Psittaciformes > Psittacidae > Pezoporus > Pezoporus wallicus. Next base: position 5,959,965 of record NW_026642654.1, read on the forward strand.
CAGAGTAGTGTTGTATGACCTACCTTGAATTAAGCTGTGCTAAACTATACTCTCTTTTGTCTACCTCTGCTGACTGCTGAAATCAAACTTGATTGAAACTTTGTTGAGCTAAATCAAAATTGTCATGCTTTCTAAAATGTAGAAGCTATTCTTGTTCTTCTTCCAGCACCCATTCCTGACTTAACATATGGATTTACTAGTTTAAGCAGGTTCCTGCATTGGTTCTGTCAGGTTTTGCATAGAGAAGGAACTGCCACCCTTGTCTGAAAATATCAGGGTGCTCTCCCATTCCCATGAGTCATGTGGGCTTTGCCCCACATGTCACCCTGCTTACTAAAAACTGAAGCAAAGTTTTCATTTTGGTTTTGGCCCATGCTTAGGTTTTCTTTAACATCCACCCCCAATCTTTACTGCATAGCAGCCTCAAAGTCCTCTTTTTTGCTCTCTGTTTATATGACTAAAGAACATTTTACAACATGTTTTTAATTTCCTTTGCAAGGTCTAACACAGACCAGCTTTTGGCAGATCTCACTTTCTCCCCACACTTTCTGACCTGCAAGATGCAATTTTCCATGTTAGTCAGCCCTTTTTTCTTCCATTTTTGCAGGCCCTTTTCCTACCTCTCATATCCTTTACAAGGTAGATTGTCATCAGCTGGGTCTGGAGTTCTTCTCTGTGAGTTTTTTCTCCTTCCCAAAATGCAGACTCATTTATATGTCTTTGACTACAGGAATCTCCTTTGCATTCAGGTCTCCAAGTTCCTCAGTTCAGTTGACTTCACTGCTTTGAAATTTAAAAAAGCCAAACATGAGAACCCAGAAAAACACAGATTTGTTTATCTTTCCATTCAGTTTAATCAAAATCCTCTATGATCTGCTTGATCAAGGCTATTTTCTACAGCAACCTCTTCTGTAACACCCTCACTATGTATGTCTAAATTGCCACTATCTCTGCAGGCTCAATAAATATCTGGTAGAAAATAAGTCTGTCAGCAGTCCAACTTCAGAAACATCTGAGCTCTGTCATCACCCGTAGCCTCAGTTTATTTCCAATCTCCTGCTGCTCTCATCTATCTCTAGCAACAGGAGGTCTCCCGCAGGTCCTGTTGGCTGTCTAATACTATTCCATTATTCCATAGCCACAGCCAGATTTTGTCTAGGAGATCTATAGTGGATCTATGCTACTGTTGTAGTAATGTAGTTCTACAGTGCTTTCCAAGAAGACAGTGAACCTTGATTAATTTGACTGTGTCACGCTTTTCCTTCTTTACACACCACATCTGAGGTGTACGATGCTTTTCTGTTACCCCTACCTTCATGTCCTGATTACTGCCTTTCTCTCTATGCCTGTACTCCAGCCAGAATGGACATCTCATCATGTTTCTTTCGGCCCTGTAAATAAATGCCTGGCTGTAGGTCCTACACCAGAAGATTTGGCTCCTACACCTCACTGCATGGGCTTGTTATGCATTGTCCAAGCAGTCAGCTCTTGTGCCTCAACCCCTCTCAATTTCCTAGCAAGCAAAATTGTTCCACTACCTTTTGCTTACCTGGCCACCCATCTTGTGAATATAACTTTGCGCTTTCTCCTTGCTTTGCAGATTCCTATCTTAGATATATGTGGGTTTGGGTTTTTTTCCCTCTTCCTCACTTATTCCATTTTAAGTTTCCTACGTATTAACCTAGGGTGAGATAATTTGAGTCTGTTCTAACCTTAACCCCAGCACTTTGATACTCTGTATACAAATGCAGTTCAGCCGCTAAAGACAATTTTCCTTCTGTGGAAGCTTTCCAGTAATTGAATGTGCTGAAACTATCCTTTCTAGCTCTATCCTTGAGCTGTTTGTGGGTTTTTGTTAGCCTGACATGCTTTTGCCTTTTCTTGGTAGGAACTCTGAGACTTGAACTACAGATCACTTAAGCAAACAGAAGTCACTTCACAAAAAAACATCACCGGCTGATTTCTTCTTTTGTAGCATAACGAGATCTAAAAATGTACCTACACGTTGTTTTCACCAGAGCAGCACACAGATAAATAGAAGATTCAGAGAAAAGGTGCAAATTAAAGCAAATCTGTGTCATTCTTAAAATATTTTTCCTGTGTTTCTGAAGCTTTACACATGCAATCCAATGTAGCTGCTTTATATTACCGATAACTTCCCATTTGACATGCTACATCAAAGGAGTTGTTCCCTTGCACAGTTGTTAATGTGACGTACTCTTTTAAAATGTTAAAGAGGTGAAACTTATACTTTAAATGTCTGCCTAAAATGGCATATGCTTCATTAAATATACATTTGGAAATGAGAAGGTTGCTCTGAATGAGTATATATTGTCAAATATTTAAGATAGAATCAATAGCCAGCCTTCCTAAGTTTCACATTAAGTAATAAAAAATATTAAATGAACAGTTTGTAGTACAGTTTCCTACACAAGGCTTTCCAAGAGTCAGCACTTAGTGCCTTCTTTGATACACGTACATTAATTTAATATGTATGCTTTGCCTAAGAACATGAATAAGTCATTCCTTTTAATGTTTTCATTTGCATGTTTAATTTGAGTATGGGAATCAGTGGAAACACACTTAAATGCTTATGCTAGTTTATTCACTTTGTTTTGAAAATTGGTGCGTGCAGCATGGGCGAGAAAGAAGTCATCTAGGTAGAAACAAAGTTGATGGGAAAGTAGGTTGTAATTTACTCACACGTTGTCCGTGCAGTGGACAAGCGGTCAAATCTGCAGGGAAATCAGTATTTTCTAATGCATTAGAATGGGATTTAAAAAGAAAGACAACATGGTCAGAACCAGTTTCTATAAAAACAACTTAATTAACTACATTTCCGAAGTTACATGTTTCCTGGCCCAGCCCTGCTTTAAGAACTGTCATGCCTGCTTCTACCCAAGCTCAGAGAAATCACACTGTTTATGGAGGCAGAACTGAGGCTTTCATGAGCATCTGTGAGCATTTTGACTTTCAATTGCAAGATCATGATTCTTCTTCCAGAATTCTCTGAATGTGCCCACTCCATGGGAACTTCAGGATTTCTTTAAAAGCTAATTGAAGAAGCCACAGAATTTCTGTAGGACATTTCTGGGGTTGGTATTTTTGAACAAGCCTGTTGTAACAAGCTGTGTTAGGAGAAGGATATTGCTTCCTATTGAATTATATAACGTGATCAGAAACCATAAGGAAGACCTATCTTTTTTTATCATATCAAGGAAGGTTTGTGAATGGGCAGATTAAGGGAAATGGAAGGGAGGGAGTGCTATTATTTCTGTGGCAGCACCCCAAATATTTTAATGCATTTTCCCTGAAGAGCTTTCTGAAGCTCTTACAAGAGACGTGATTCTGCCCTGTGCAGGTCCCCATCTCTCCATGAAAGTCTCCTAGTAAAGTGTGCAGTCTGGCAAAGAAAGCATTCCTGTGCTGAGTCCTCCTGAGCATGCTGCAGCATCCCTGAGCCCAGCGAGGCATCTTGTGGCTCTGCCCTTCTTCAAGGAGGAGAGCTGGGGCTCACAGCATCCCCCTGAAAAAAGAGAGATTCTCCCCACTGCTCCTCTCCTTTTCTGTAGAACCTACAAGTGATGGGGACCCCCTGTGCCATCTCACCCCTCATCTGCTCTTATGGAAACTAGAGCTCTTCGTGCTAAATCCAGTGCCACAGCTATTCCTCCTCGCTCTGTAGCCTGAGATATTGCTGGGCTAGGTCATTCACTTCTCCCACTCCTGACCCAGGGAACCTGGGCTTACTCTTCACTTTATACCCCTATCATGCTCCTCCCTGTCTCTCTCTTCCTGCAAGGAATTCCTTCAGAATTTGAGCTTCTTTGTTCATTGCTTTTAGCTACTTTGCAAAGAAATGCCCATAGATCTGATGTCCCCAGCCTGAATTTGGACAAGCTGCTTCTACAGCAGCCAGAGAAGCCACTCCATGTACTGTGGGGTACCAGGTAACTTCTTCTCTGAGCCAAAGAAGTGACAGGAAGAGATGAAATCAGGGAAGACCAGAAGGTCTCACAATTACTCAGTTTTAGGCTATGTATTTCCAGATGGTTATACACATTTGTTTCATACCTGTTTGACAGTTAAAATGGACTCACACTATGCAGACAGACATACCCAAAGAAGTGAATGTTGAGCAGAGATGTGAAGCTACTTCCTTTGGAACTTCTGTCTTCCTTGTTTAATCAATGAGTTCAGGGATGTAGAACTAGTTACGTACCACCAAATTTGTGGGTTTTCAAGTTTTTAAGTCTCGTCTGTTTTTTATAGCAAAACAGTTCAAATTAAGTTTCCCTATTACATTTAACAGCATAGCACAATTTCCTTATGACTTTGGAAAAAATCTATAAAAGCTTGTTATTTTTTGTTCTGCTGGACACATGAACCCCGTTATTAAAAAGCAAAGAATGATTTACTGAGTAGCACTGAACTTTCTCCTCTTTTGGAAGTGAATGCTCCTGCCATCACAATAGTTAAAGCTAATTTGCTGAAGAGACAATTGCAGAATCCCAGCTCACTTGGTTTCTGTTACTTACTAAGTAACACTTCACACTGCAGAAGAACTCAGCCTGGGGCCTTGTCTTCCCTTTTTTCCCCCATAAATAAACATACAAAAACTGAAGAAACAAACCCAACAATATTTCTTGCTGGAGACCAAACTTTTAAATAATATGTAAAAAAAATCTCTTTTTCCTATAAAGTACAAAATGCCTGGAACACAATCAGTCTAAACTAAGAAGCTGGGGGTCATGTTTTACAGCACTGGAAGACATAAATTTAACAGTGGGTGACTGGTATGAGGGACTAAGTGAGCACCATGTGTAGACAATAATTCCTCCAGTTACAGAGGAACTAGTTTTACACATTGCAGAGCTGCTCTGCCCCTCCTGCTGGTAACCTCCCAGGTCTCTGGCTGTCTGCAGCCCAGCTGCAGGTCACCCCAAAACACCAAGAAATGGTGCAGAGCAGCTCCACACCCCCGGTGGGGAACTTCTCTGCCTCTTGAACCTGCAAATGTTCACAAGCCTATCTGTGCCTCAGCAGCTACACAACATACCCAAATATCAAGTGTTTCACCCTTCAGCCCAGGATTCGGTTACTGCTCAAAACCCAACTCCTGTTATACAGTGAGAAATCTGTCACTGGGAAGCATGAACTACTCTCTTGTTGCTTGCTTGTTAATGCATCCAGGTATCTACAGTCCCTCCTAGACTGCTCTACCTTCTGACAATATGGAAAGAGCTATTGCACACCCCCAATTGTACATGCTTTGGCATGCAAACACCAGTAGAAACATCGGTACTTATAAGCCAGGGTAGGTTGCATTTCAGTCGTTTTTAACCAGCTAAAATTGCAAAAGTTTCCTCCCCTTGCTTAGATGGTGTTTTAAGATGGGGCAAATGCTCCCTCTGGAGGTGTTCGTCCCTGCAGCGTGCACAGAGGCAGCGTGGAGCATGCATGCTGTGCCACCTGTAGAAGTCACCAGAAATTCCCAGAAATCTTCTAAGCAGGGAGAATGACCAGGAAAGGAGGGGAAAACCTGGGGTTTCTAAACCCACCAGCCAGTTTTGGTCACACAATAGTACACTGGCAGAGACCTCAAAGGTATGCAAGTCTCTACTACAAGTCCCTGTTTGTAGTTCTTTGGCGTGGGAGGACTTGCAGGAGTTGTGGGAGGTGGTTGTGATTGGGGGTTACAGAGATTAGAGACCCAGAGCTACGGGGAGCAGGGTTTCACCTGTGCCGTTTGCTCAGTGAGCATCTTTTGAAGACAACACCAATCTGTGTGTGCTTCGGCCAGGCAGAGTGCAGGTACTGTGCCCTGTACATCATGCCATCTGCCCAGCAGCCTTTGTGCTGGGTACAGCAAATTACAGCACGTTTCTCCCAGTTTTGGCATGAACTAACCCATCTTGCTACATGTGCACAGAAAAGCGCAGTCCCAGGTGTATGGAAAACTAGCCCCATCGATTTTTGCACCATTGGAAGTGGAAATGCTTGGCTGAAAATCCAAGCCAAATTTGGCCCTATGTTAATACAGGACAGAAAGATCATAAGTGCATAGGGCATGTCTTTGTCTGTACTTGTGTGGCCAGACACTTCATAACCAAGAAAGTGTATGTCATGCCGAGCAGATTTGAAAGAGAAACTTATCCTAACAAACTCAGCATTTGAAGACGGGGAGAAATAAATAAGATGAAAGTGTGTTTCTACCCACTACAGCTCTGTTGTGGTGTACAAAATTAGCCTAAAGGACTTTCCAAAATAATTTCCAACACTCCCAAACACTTGCAAGTTGTTTCATTTGGTTTGGGTTTGTTTGGGTTTTTTAATTTAGAGAAAAAAAAATAGATCCTGTTTTCTGGATTTTATGAAATATAAAAACAGGAGCTACAACATAAAAACAAACTGCTTAGTAGTGCATGACATCATGGATTACAGTTCTCCCTCTTCCTAAGTGCTGCCTGTTCTTTCACTGGGGGATGATGGAGACCAACTAGCCTATTCAGTGTCACTCTTCACATCATCCAGAGATGCTGTGGCAACATCTAGCAGAATAGGAAAGTAAAATCATGGATATTTCCAATGTAAATTTTCTAGCTCTAGAGAAGAAAGATAAAACCTGTGTAAAACTGCCTTTGGTTTGCTCTAAATCACTATGGTGGTTGGGATTATATAGAAAAGACAGCACAGTATTTTTGGCTATTTTATCACACATTTGTCTGCTTTCTGGTTATTGGGACTGGCCTTTCCCTTATCTGTGCTCTTTTCTAGCTGTGGGTGTAGCCATCAGTCTGTCACCTACAGTGCCTCAATACTTCTCTGTCTGACAGAGGCAGCAGGGTAGAGCTCGTAATTAAACTTGGAAAGCATTACACCTGTAAAAGGATTCATAATAATCATTTTAGTGACCACACTGGTCCTCTTAATCCATCATATTATCAATATTGCTGTTATTGTTTTTATGTTATTTATTTCTATATTTGCGCCTTTGGAGGAATTGAAAAGGTCTGTGTTAAAGATGCATCAAAGCAGGCAGCTCTCCCAGGAGCAAACAGCAACTCAGTCTCTACTGACTGGTCCAAGGAAATCAAACCACCTCCAGTGCACAGCTTGTCCTCTTGCACAAGTGCTTTGCCACCACCTTAGACAAAGCACCCATTGACCAAGGGAGCAATGTGAGAAAGCTCTGGGTCAGAAATACCTTTGAAGCTGAGAACTCTGTGCCTTATTCTTACATCTGGCCAATTTGTGTTTGTCCTAGAAGAGGAAGGAAAGTGCATCGGTTGCTTTTAGGATGGGGGATTTGGGCAGAGGGATGCTAAGGCTGGTTTTAGCCTGAGTTTTATTATTGACTTTATTATTGAGATGTCTGGGAGCTCAGTGCTGTTTTTTGTGCAGACTGGCCCACACCAGGCTCCCCCCATGGTTGCTCCATGCCGGCAGCTACCCCCGTGATTAGGGTTCCCACCATATGCTCTTAGTTTTTGTTATTCCCAGCATAAGGATATTTGTCAGGAGATCAGTTGATCTTTTTATAGTCAGACCTGGAGTTTACATGGTGAAGTTAGCCAACAGGAGTTTCCTCTGCGAAGCAGAGCACATCCTTTACCGGCAAAAACACGTTACTCCCTTGGTTGTGAGGAAGTGTTATTGTCCAAGATCTATTCTGGTTTTTAAGGGTTCCGTATCCTCAAAGAAGTATTTTTAACCTGAAAGGGATATTTATATTGCCCCGTGAGTGCAGCTCTCCAGGTTATTCTTAGCTCTGCATGTGTGTTTGCTTTATCTGTGCATCACTTTTTCCCTATTGATCTTTTTCTACAAACATTTAATAGAAAATGAGAGCAAAGGCAGTAGATAAAAGTAGTTCCTGGAATTAATTCAATGACAGGGCCCAAGCAACACCAGGGATTAATTTAATCTCCCACAGTCAATGTGTATCCTAACCAACAGGAATGGTTTTGATACAAGATTTTCTAAACATTTCAGAAACCTTTGAAGATGCCCAGAACTGGTCTGTGGCCTGGACCAGCTCTTGGTGCCAGGCATTAAGCAGAAAACCACCTCTTGTCCTTCTGACATTCAATATGCCAGGCCGGAAAATGAACAATAATTTTATGTTAAACTAGGCACCTTGAAGCAGAAATTAATAAAAAGCTGATTATGAAACCTTATGCAAAAGCTCTGGTGGTGGCACAGAACTCAGTTCATGGTTCTAACCCTGATCTCACCTGTGGTGAATGAGGACCAGCTCCGTTAAAACCCACAGGATTACAACACTATAAGCCTGGTGTGAGACCACAGTTACAACTAAAAGGCATCAGGGGATTATACATGTAATAAGTTGAAGAAACTTGTTTATTTTTTCCCTTAGGCCTGGTTATCTTAATTAATTGGTGTTTTGATGATGCTGAATATATAGGGCCATGCCTTTTTTCATCGCCTGCTGAAGTCAGCATAACTGAAATGTCTGTATTTCAGTGTTCCGTGCAATGAAAGTCTTCCAGTGCTTACCACTGCATCCAGTATCCTTGTCCTGCTTTCCTTCATGCTTCCATGAGGGAGAGAAGTGACTGTGATGGATGTATTTTAAATTGCTAACAGCCAGTAGGAGCTACCTGCTACCCCCAATGGAAAAGCTCCGGTTCTGCCACAGAATAAGGAGAATTAATGACTCATCTGCTAATTATGCTTTAGTCGTATATGTTTGTGCAAAAATAATTTCTGCAGAAACTGAGCACCCTTGACTGATGCTGATGTCAAGGCATGAAGCACCCTGGAATATCAGAGTAGTGGATGACATGTAAGCATGGGCATGAAAATATACTGGAGCCATGCCCTGTTGATCTCACCTGGATTGCTGAGGTCACCGAGGCAGACCTGCCTCATGCAAAGGGAGGTTTGCTTCTGGCAGCTCAGAAATATCCCTCTAAAATGCATCCATGGTTGTGACAAATGTTGGTGCAGAGCAATCCGTTGACATGTTTATTTAAACATAAGTATGAAGGGATAAAGTCATTCAGATTGGAAATTCCAAACATTTTGTTCAAAACATTTGGATAATAAATTTTATATCATTTTCTTCTAAAACCAGCGATTCACCAAAACAAAAATGCCTGTGGTATAGGCTATGATATTGAACTTGTGTACCTACATTAATCAAGAAGTTTGGGCTAAAAAGCATCAAACCCCAACTTTTCATCAAAAACAACAGATTTGAACTCTGAGGCTTAACATCCTGATTCCCATGTGCAATATTGCTGGTGCTGTCAAGCAGTGGGATGGTTTTATTGCCACTTTAGGTTTTTTTATGTGACTCTAAGGTCACCTTACTCCCAGGAGGCAAAACTATGTGTAACAGCAGGTCATTTCAAGTAAGTGCTATATAAAAACCTTAATGATGCTATGAATTTTTGCTTAACTTTTTGTAGTTTTACATGTATTTGAGAATCCATGGCATGTAAGGGCATGAAGAGGAAAGGCATGGGGTCAGAGAGTGCCACAGGCAGCACTCTCAACTCTTCATTGTCCCCTGCTTTCTGTGGCCTGCAGTAACTCATTTAACCTCTGTTTCAGCTTCTTCAAAATAATTATGCTTAGCCCACAGGGATGTTGAAACAGATTAATTAGCTAAGGTTTGTAGAGACCTTTGAAGATGTCAAGAACTGTAAGTGCTGCTTGTTATGAATGAATACTGTTGTGCACTGTAAGAACAGTGGGACTATGGAGTATTTGATAATGTACAATCAGAGAGGAAAAAGAAACAAAGAATATCCGTAGGGAGCCTGACCAGTGTGTATTTCTAAGCGCACTTTTCTCCCCACCTCAATGTTATATTCCATTTAAATACATTTCTCGGGGCCCTAATGATTTACTGTGAAGTTATCAGACAATCCTATGCAAACTGATAAGAAAAGGTATAATTTGTAATTTAAAATTTCCATTAATTCCTTGGCTTTTTGTTCCTGGCCACAGCTGCTAAAACCATAGTACTCCTAGTCAAAATCAGTTAGTTTTCACTTTCAGCTGTATCGGTTTCTTAATCCAGCTGTCAGTGTGGCCACACAGGTGCTAGTCCCAAGGTGAAATAGGAATATATCCCAATGGGGCTCAGGGCTCAGTGTAGAGCTTTGAATTGGAATATGCTTATTCTCACAGCATCCTGGGGATAAAAGAAAGTGCCATTAGCATTAATCAAATAAATGGGTTTGCTCGCAAAATACCACCACTACAGATAAAGTGGTAGAAATTGGGTTTGGTGTCTTCAGCCTGTTTGAAAGTCACCTGTCTCCTTCAGTAGTGATGGCGATGTCCAATTTCCTTCCTCTCTGACCAGCACCATTTGGAAATCCCTATAACTGTCCCTCTCTTCCCTCTGGCTATTATGCAAACCATGCCTAAGCACTACAGTCTCTCTGAATGCAGAGATTCCCTTCCCCCTGAACAATTTCACCTTTCACATTTTTCTAACAGCTTTTAGAGATGAAGCAAAACAAACCAAAAAGTGTTCCCACCCCAAAACATGCACCATTTTCTGTGTAATAGCTCAACCTTCTTCCATTCATTCCGTAATAAAGGTTAACTCATTGGTAATCATTTTGAAATATTAATTGTAGTATTTATGAATTATTATTTATGATCATGCATAATAAAATAGTGTAATAGTGTGGTATTATAAATATTTGTTAGCAATTTATTTATGACTGTTATAAACAAAGTAAATGCAAATTGTCTCAAGCTATTATAAAACCGGTATCTAATGACACCGTAGCAGAGGCAAAACATGAAAATTTTCTATCCCCTACATTGTGATATCTTTGACCTTGGTTGTAAGGTGTCCAATCTGATGGCAGGCTGCTCTTACTGAAATCATAACAACATCCTCCACATTATTCCTGTCCTGCTGCAGATGAAGGGCAATATGGCCCACATTCTTTAGTGAGCTTTGAGGTACCTCTACCTTCGCTCACCTCTTGCTGAGAACCATTCCTACTGTAGGGTCTTCATGTGCACCACTTGGATAAATTACCCTTTTTAATTTGTCATAATACTTCCTGCAGGAATTTGGTCATATCTTCTCCATTTCCTCTCCTTGCCTTGAAGAAGAACTCAGTTTGTGCCTCCTGCTGCATCAAGAGCATATTTAGCACTTAAAAAACTAAGCCTGAGATGACTGATCTGGCAGGATGGTGGCTGCTTTTCCCTCCGGGCAGTTTCCCCTTGCCAGAAGGATGCTCCAAAATGGGCAGCGCTTGCAGATAACGCTGTCCCCCTCCCCCGTGTCACCTTCCCATTCCTGGTACATCTGACCGGAGCATATTTCAACAAAAGAGTAGGTCAGAGGCTGGGCCTTGCCAGGCATCTATGTCCACTCTGGGGACCTGCTCCCCTATGCAAGCTAAAAAGCAAAAACCACTACCTCATTAGAAATGAGGCTGTGGAAGTTCACACACTGTTAAAGAAGGGAAAAGTGTTCTGCTTGAATGAAGATGATTTTCTGTGCCAAAACTCCTCATACTCATAAGCTTTTCCCATCCATTCAGACTTTTTTCCTTCTTGTATTTCTGCACCAGGTGGTGCCCAAACTTGAGAAGACTGGATGGTTCAGACAGGCTGCCTTTCCAACAAGGAAATTACTATTCACAGTAAAACAGGTTAACAAAGCTGAAATATTCCAATTTGCTCATGCATTGTGAGCCACAGATCTCACGCAGGAAGATGCCAGTGATTTCCAGCCTATAGTCCATGTCCTAGGAGAAGGGAGAGGTGCACAAGAGCATGTTAGTTCTCAAGACACAACTCAAATTAATTTTTCTCTTACTGCATCTCTTCAGTGCATTCACAGTTTAACTCCTTAGGGGCCAGAGAGGAAAACATATGTGAGTGTTGCTGAGTATAATTTTACTCATCCCAACTACAATTCATTTACAAAGCACAAAGATAATCTGATTACTCCCCTTTTTCTTCTTTGTATCTTTCAGCCTCTCAGAGAATCGTTTTGTTAAGATGAGCCCTTTCTGTTTGACTTAGGCTGGATGGGAGGAAAAGATTTCTTTACAATGAGGGTGGTAAAATACTGGCACAGGTTGCCCAGGGAGGTGGTGGATGCCCCATCCCTGGAGACGTTCAAGGCCAGGCTGGATGTGGTTCTGGGAAATCTGATCTAGTTGAAGACGTCCCTGCTTAAGGCAGGGGGGTGGACTAGATGAGCTTTGAAGGTCACTTCCAGTCCAAACTATTCTGTGATTCTATGACTCCAGAGGAGTCAGGGTGCACAAAAAAATAAACCACTATAAGAAACACAAATAGAAATTACAGAGGAAATTACTGTCTTGCAGCACACTGCCCCTCTTCCTTTCCAGGGCTGGATTCTTCTCTAGATTCTGGTTTAGTGCTACCCCATCCAGTTTTAAATGTCCCGAGTGACAACATTTCTGCCTTTTCCCCTGAGATACAATTATATGAAAGCAGTCTCATTCCCTGAATATGGAATAAACCCATCTCACTTTTAAAATCTACCTAATTGCAATATTTCCACTGGAACATAGGATACAAGCCTAGAAAAAGGTCTTTTGGCTCCTTAAGTCAGTTTTGTTGAAAACAGCCATTCATTCATATATTTTTAAAGCTCCATCTTAAAACAAGTTAACTTTGTGTTCCCCTCCTCCCTCTACATTGCTAGAGCTATGCAGCAGGATTTTGTACCTAACTTAAAGGTACAATCAGAGTGTGAAGACTCCTAAATATTTCACTCTGAAATCTCTAGTCTGGGTCAAAGGTTGTGTGAACTGTTGGTGATTTACGTTCGTTGCTCAAGAGATACACCAAAGGTGTATTTTGGTCTGATAGTGTCTGGTGTATAAGGAAACTCACAGCACAGCGATATCCCCTCCACTTTTTCCCTCCATCAGGACATGTGCAATGGGGACAGTGTTGAATGGAGGTGGAAAGTTCTCATCACACATTAAATGGGAGTGAAAAAGTTTGTTTTTTATGCCTCTTCCCCACCTTCTTCAAGTCAATGACACTGAAAAGGGAAAGAGAAAATAACCAGGCACAAGCTAAGGGAAAGAAGAAAGGGTTGTAGATGTAAAAGCAGTTGAAGTCCTCCTGCGTTGTCTCCTCTCCTTGCTCTTGCACTGTTAGCTGAAGGCTCATCAGCTTTTCATCTGATCTCCGTCTCTAAGCTGGATGCGCTCTGAGTTACGTGACAGAGTTATTGATGCGGCTGGTGCCTTTTAGTTACTGTGTTTCTTGAAGCTACAGAAAAGCAGCAATAGCTTTTCCCCTCCCTCAGGGACATGAGCTCTGAGAAGATGAGGCACAGTAGAGGACTACAAGCAATGGAGGGTAGAAGATAGTTTCAGCAGGAAAACAAACCGTTTGAATGTGTGTAGGCCTAGATTAAGGTTTTAAGATAAACTGGTGGGATTGTTAACGTGAATTCTTTAGAATTTGCATATCAACATTTTTTTCACACAAACAATAACCCTTTATATTTTCACTGAAATCTAAAATCAGACTTCTGGTGTGTTAACCTTTCTTCAGTACCTCCCACTACTTGGATGAGCATCCACTGACACTTCTAAGTTATCAAGGGGATCGTAGCTAATTATCAGTTTTTCTGTGCAGTGAAGATCACAAAGTCACAAGCCCCTTAGAAATTACAAGATGCACTGCAAGATAAGTTGAAACCTGTGGCAAAGCAATTAACCAACCAACAGATTAGTTGAAGGCAACTTGTACCTGATGAGATGAAGAATGGCCATAGATGAGTTATCTTGGAGGAAGGCCTCCTCTTCCTCGTCAGTGGTGGAAGTGGTTCATACACCAACTGACACACTTTCATCCTGGAGGCCAGCAGCATTAAACACTCCTCAAGCCATGGTAGTTGTCCCCTTGTTAGACAGACCACCACTTCGGAGGCTTGGACTGGACAGAAGGAAGCCTCTTTTCCCAGGTGGATAGTGTCGTGGTTTAAACCCAGCCAGACATCTTGTTCACTCACTTCCCCCCCTTCTTGCCCTCCCCCTACTCCCGGAGGGACAGAGAGGAGAATCGAAAAGAACGCAACTGCCCCCGGGTTGAGATAAGAACAGTTTAGTAACTAAGGTATAACACAAATCACTACTGCTACCACCAATAATAACAATGATAAAGGAAATAACAAGGGAAGAGAATACATCACCTCACCACCAGCCAACCGATAACTCGACCCCCCCCCCCCCCCCTCCCCTCCAGCCTGACCAAGCACTGACCGATACCTCCTCTAACCCTGCAGTCCCAGGGGTAACTCTCAGTTACCTCCTGGGCATGACGTGCTGTGGTATGGAATACCTCTTTGGTCAGTTCAGGTCAGGTGTCCTGTCTCTGCTTCCTCCCGGCTTCCCCTCCCCCCTGGCAGAGCATGAGGCTCACAAAGTCCTTGGCCAAACCAAAACATCCTTGTTATCAGCTCTGTTCCCAAGCAGAAAGTCAAAACACAGCACTGCACCAGCTACCAAGAAGGAGAAAAATGACTGCTACTGCTGAACCCAGGACAGATAGCAAGCAGCTGGGACAGGCATCCAAACAGGGAAGAGTCTCTGTCCTTGGAGGCTTCCAGTGCAACTAAGGAAGGTGGTAGCTGCCTTGCTTTACTGCCTTGAGAAGCAGGTTGTAGTGGAGACCCTCCCAACCAACCCACCTTTCCATGATACAGTAACTCTGCAACACCACACAGAGTTTAAGGGACAACTTTAGGAAATCCCAGCTCAGTTCAAACCGAGGTTTTCTTGACACAATTACAGGCTCATAACCCCAAATCTCCAGAGCAAACCACAAAAGCAGACTACCTTAGCTGGCTTTCCAGTCAGCACATCCAGCTCAGGAGAAGGAGATAAGATGAGCAGGTGCCACAACGTGGAGGATGAGTCTTTGTCCAGAGACCTTCTCTCATAACCCTTCCTTGAGGAAGAAGAAACAATAGCCATCACAGGAGACTGCCTCTCCAGGGTCCCTCAGCTGTATGTTTCCAGCCAAACACTGGTCACCCTGCAGCATCAGGATTTCTGAGCTGTATTCTCCATTGCTTTGTAATCTTCGAAGCAGACAGTGTTCCCTGGGAACAGGACCTGATTTCTTTACATCAAGGGGTGGGCAATGAAGATTGTGCCTTTACAGAAGGCAAGAGCCAAAGTAAGGTCTCATCCATGTGCAAAGGTTGGTTGTTTTCTTTAACAGTCAAATGAAAACAATGCTGAAAGGCTTCCTGAGCATGCAGTCAAATACAACGGAGCATTCTGGCTGTGAAATCAGTTCCTAAGTGTGGGAAGGGAGGAGCCATCATATTAATTCATCTCTTAACATTCTCCTAAAACATTTTGTTTCCTTTTTGTTTTCTTGCTCTGTTCTACTTAAGCAGCGTTTAACATCATTTACACTCTGAGTACTGTTAAGGTATGTCTGTCCTCACCTCATACAAGGGTGAACTTCCCACTGAACTTATATCTACTATTCATACTAAGAAAACATGCTTGATCTCAATGCTGAAAGTTGCTCAACATTTTTCCAGTGCTGTAGAACCTCAGCTTTCATCTGCTTCAAGGTATGTGGCTGACACACTGCACTTAGTAGGATGTTCTCCTGCTGGGTCTGTGCAAAGAATTGCTCGGGTAATTATTTGAATCTTAATTTCAGCTGTCAGTAGGCATTTCAGTTCTGCCTGTTGAAGAGGGTTGGAGCCATGTGTCTGACAGCAGGCTTTGGGCCCGGGATATGTGAAATCATCCAATGCACAAAACCAGCATTTTACAATTCTGGTGCTTTAAAACAGCTTTTCCTGATTACAAACAGATTTTTTTTTCCCACTCATTGCCTGGGTTTAATTACAGCTTCAGACTGCAGTGTATCAGGTTTGCATGGCAAGGGTTTGGTAGCAGTCAGGCTATAGGATTGGCTTCTTTGAGAAGCTGCAAGAAGCTTCCCTCATGTGCGATAGAACCAATGCCAGCTGGCTCCAAAACGGACTGGCTGCCGAATGAGTCTGAACCCATCAACAGTGGTGGTAGCACCTCTGGGATAACACAGTTAAGAAGGGAAAAATGTTACTGTGCAACTGCAATTGCAACTATCATGGCCTGAATGAAGTCACACCACCATTGAGTGCTGCCGTACCGGCCATGCTAGAACTTCAGTATGAACTGGAGTCAAAGGCAGCCAAGTGGTATGCCACGATTGATATTGCCAATGCATTTTTCTCAATTCCTTTGGCAGCAGAGTGCAGGCCACAGTTTGCTTTTACTTGGAGGGGTGTCCAGTACACTTGGAATTGACTGCCCCAGGGGTGGAAACAGCACTACCATCTGCCATGGACTGATCCAGACTGCACTGGAACAGGGGCAAGCTCCAGAACACCTGCAATACATTGATGACCTTATTGTGTGGGGCAATACAGCAAAGAAGTTTTATTTGCTCTTGGAGTTGTTGCACTTGGTCTCACAGTTTCAGCATGTCGTACCTTTCTTGCAACTAGTACTTGTTGGTTTAGCATTTATCGGCTTTGGGGCCTGGGTTCATTTCACTGTACTTTATGGCAGTGATTTTTAGTACAACAGAATCATTGATCATGAAACTGATCTGGCTTGTATTCTTAGCGTGGTCATCACCTCTGCATTTTGGGAGGCATGTAATGGGATTTTTTAACAACAATACATCTTTTTTTTTTCCCCCTTGGAGGGTCAACTTATGAAGAAGACATCCCCTCACTCCCTCTGCTCTATTGGTGTAGCTACATGGTTTAGGTCTTTGTTTTAAACTGAATTCATTTCACTATTACCTGTGGTCCACATTTCAGCGCAACCCGCAGGTTGTTGCATCAGTGGGGAAATACCTGTGCTGAGGGTGTAGCAGTGGGCTCAGTTAGGTGGGAACTCTGCACACTCAGCTTGGCCTGCATGAAAATATTTGTCCAGCCACACAGTGGTTTCAATCTGAAGATAGACTGATAGATATATTCTATACATACTTACAATTATCTTGTGTTGAATCAAGTATTAACATAATTCGTGTACCGCTTAGACCTACATGACTGTGTTATGTTTGTTTAGTATAAAAGACATCATGGCTTTTACTTCTGTTACAGTATTAAATTAAAGCAGTAGAAGGATTATTTGTGGTGGAGGGAACTTTGTTTTTTCCTGACATCCCCCTGGCTGAGTTGGGTGCTATGCACGAGTAAAGAATCCCATATAACTCTGCATAAAGCAGGTGTGAGTTTCACAAAGATGTATCAATCTAGAATGCAACCGTGTGTAACCCAATTCTTTATTATTATTTCAATTTTTATAGCATGCATATACAGATAATACGCATTGAAGTATTCAGGGTGAATAATACACTTTAAAATCTTAGTGAAAAAAACACCACAAAACAGTCTGGTTTGCAGATACTACGTAGGCATTCAAAGCTTAATTATATTCTTAGTCAATTCTGATTTACATTTAAATTACAAATTACATTTTGCTAGCATTAATTTACAATGCGACTTTAAAAATACATATTCCATAGTACATGAATAATAATTCAAAGCGGTCAGATCTTGTTGGATTGCTATGATCTCTTGATAGTGGGTGCAGAATATTAATATTTCTAGAAAGTTATCTCCATTTGAATATAACATTTCTCTGTATAAGCCTTGTACCTTTGAATTTAGCCAACTGTCCGTGGTGCAGCCAGTTGCCACAGGATTTGCAAGAATGACCTGCCTTCACATGCTACACAGAAAAATGCTCTAAACACATGTACACTTATTGAGAACAAGGCAGTTTCTATGAATCACTTCACTCTGTGACCATGATAAATGTCAAGAACTGAGTAGGATCCGGGTATCGAAGAGTTCATCTGGGCCTCAGAGCAGGAGAATCTCTCCTGTGCTTCCCAGAGTGAAGCTTTTGCTTCTGTGAAGCTGTCTCAAGTGTTTGCACTCTTCCACCAATAACTTATGGTCTTCCATTGACTACAGGCATGTGTTTATGGTGCTCATGGAGCACATTTTGCCCTGATGGGTAATCATTTCCATAAATCTCTGAAAAAATTAGGTTTTTAAAATGCCTTTAGTTTGTTCTGTTCCAGAATGGTGGCAGAATAGAATCGCAGAATCACAGAACGATTAGGCTTGGAAAGGACTTTAAGATCATCTAGTTCTAGCCCCCCTGCCATGGGAAGCAATACTTCACACTAGACCAGGTTGCTCAGGGCCCCCTCCAACCTGGACTTGATCACTGCCAGGGACAGGGCAGCCACAGCTTCTCTGGGCAACCCATTCCAGTGCCTCACCACTCTCACAATAAAGGGAATTTGCTCCTTATATCCAATCTAAACTTCCCCTGTCTAAATTTTAACCCGTTACCCCTTGCCCTGTAAATACAGTCCCTAATGAAGAGTCCCTCCCCAGCATCCCTATAGGCCCCCTTCAGATACTGGAAGGCTGCTATGAGGTCTCCATGCAGCCTTCTCTTCTCCAGGCTGAACAGCCCCAACTTCCTCAGCCTGTCTTCATACGGGAGGTGCTCCAGTCCCCTGATCATCCTCGTGGCCCTTCTCTGGACTTGCTCCAACAGCTCCATATCCTTTGGGTAAAAACCCCCAAAACTGGATGCTTGCTTCTTATTGCAAATTCCCTTGACATAAGAATGTGCTACTAGAGCTGTGCTACCCCCAGCAAAGGCTGACTCTGGTGATTACATATGTGCATAGCTAGGACTGTTCTCATTATTTCACCTGCAGATGATGTCCTGCAGTTCACGAGTCAGTAGCAATTGCAGATAGGCAGGGTTGTATAGCATTAAATTACATTCTAAAAAAAAAAATCAATCTTGAGATACAAAAACATTGAAGAGGTGACCTTGATCAAAAAATCCATGCTTTTCTGTAAGGCACAATAGAAAAAGGCTGTGAAAACAAAGCACAAAATAAAGCAGAAATATAGTCACTCTCACAAACAGCGGTAATGACAAATGACTAATAGGTATGACTGCTCTTAAAGCTGAATTTATCTTTAATTTCCTCTCTTGAAAACCTTTTAGGAGCATGAGCAATATTATTCAAACTTTATTTTCCCAGAAAGCTTCTTTTTTTGATGGGAAAGAAGTTGCCTTGTAAACGCTGTAACGAATTCACCTGGATTGTGTCACCCTTGTGTTATTTCATTTCAGCTCCCTGGAAGAACTTGCTGCAGAAAGGACTCATTCCCAACAGCTGCTTTAAAAACTTCAAGGAAAATGTTCAAAACAGAGGGCCTAGCTGCTTTGAAAATCCTTTTCCATGCCAGTATAACTGGAGGAGAGAAACAAGCATTAGCAGCTTTACAGAGGTAATCTGTCTTCAAATACACATCTTGGAGGAAGTTTGCTAAGAAATGGCCCTAAATTCAGCAAATGTGGCTGAAAGGATGGGAAAGGAGGCAGAATTGGGATTAACCTTCATTCGTAAGGGGTTTATTTCTTGTTACTCCTCGGGACAGGGACCTGCCAGGCAGGATGCTCCAGTGCATTGAAATCTATGTCCCTTGTGGGGCAGGGAGCTGCTCTGGGAGAGGGGCAACCTCTCCATTTCAGTCTGTCTTTGCACAGTTGGCAGAGCCTTCCCAATAAAAACAGTGTTGGCCAGGAAAAGGGTATGATTATGAAGAAAAAAACAAGTGTAACTTTGCATATACAAAGCATCATTCCATGAATTTACTATGATGTTTAAATTGGTTAAATCGCAAATCTGTGTAAATCTTCACTTTTCTATTAAGGACCACTTTTCCAGTAAAAAATGAACAACTCTGCAGGATAAGTTATACTGACTTTCAAAGGATATGAATTGTATTCCCACAAGCACAATAAACTGTGTAGATACAGTTCTCAAAATAGAATTTCTCTTTTCAGCCTTTTCCAGCTTGTTAAAGCCCTTTTACTAATGGGTTAGTGCATATGATCACCATCCCATGTTCCAGGATGAATGAAGGAGGAATTTCTCCTTTTGCTCCCATTATGGTAACTAGGAATCCTTTAGCTTCAGTCTTGCTGTTCAATTCTGTGGGTCAGGAGCAGGATCTAAGGTTACTCATCTATCACTAATGAAGTGGTGCTAATGGTTGTAGTGTGCAACACAATACTAATGTGAAGTCAGGGAAGCCATGGATTAGTGTCACTGTTGATTGATGCCAGTACTTGGTTGCCTGGGAATGGGCAGCCAATATCCCTCACACTCCCTCACTGCAGTTTTGCAGGCCTGAGGAGCATGGAGGGAGCTTGGCGTCTGGTCTCTGCTCCACTTCTTGTGCCTCCATGCTGTCCTCCACCTTTTCTTGCATAGGCAAGGAACAATCACTGGCTCCATCGGTCACCCTAACCCTATGTGAGCCCCAGCACCCACAGACAGCCACCCAGCCCAGGTAGCACCGGAGCAGAGATGCTCTCCCTCCTCACTCTTATTCACATCTGTGCCTCTGCAAACATTGGAAGTTTGCAGAGGCACCTAGAGTGAGTGCCATGATGCTTAAACACTTACACCTCTGTAATGTCCAAAGCCATTAGGACCAAGGACCATACAGCTTTGCAAGTAACAGAGGAGAGGAGCCGACAAGGAGAGGTGCTTGACCTCGTGCTCACCAACAGGGAAGGGCTGGTTGGAAATGTGACACTCCAGGGCAGCCTTGGATGCAGCGATCACGAGATGGTCAAATTTGAGATCCTCAGGACAGTGAGAAGAGCGTGCAGCAAGCTCACTGCCCTGGACTTCAAAAGAGCAGACTTTGGCCTCTTCAGGAACCTGCTTAGGAAGGTTCCATGGGATACAGCCTTAGAGGGCAGGGGGGCCCAAGACTCTTGGTTGATATCCAAGGATCACCTGCTACAGGCTCAGGAGTGTTGCATCCCAACTAGAAGGAAGTGCAGCAGGAGGGCCAGGAGACCTCCTTGGATGGATAAGGAGCTCCTGAGGAAAATTCAAATGAAAAAGGAGGCTTATAAAATGTGAAAGAAAGGACAGGCAGCCTGGGAAGAATACAGGGATGTTGTCCAGGAAGCTAGGGACCAGGTTAGGAAAGCTAAGGCTCAGTTAGAATTAAACTTGGCTAGGGATGTTAAGGATAACAGGAAGGGATTCTACAGGTACACAGCAAATAAAAAACAGACTAGGGACAACGTAAGCCCCCTCAGGAAGCTCTCAGGAGAAATAGCTACACAGGATTTGGAGAAGGCTGAGGTTCTGAATGACTTCTTTGCCTCAGTCTTCACTGGCAAATGCTCTGACTGCACCACCCAAGTCTTGGAAGGCAGATGCAGGGACTGTGAGAATGAAGACCTTGCGCCCACTGTAGGAGAGGAACTGGTTCTAGACCATCTTAAAAATCTGAACGTGCACAAGTCCATGGGTCCTGATGAGATCCATCCACGGGTCCTGAAGGAGCTGGCAAATGAAGTTGCTAAGCCACTGGCCATCATATTTGAGAAATCCCGATGACTGGAAAAAGGGAAATATAACCCCCAGTTTCAAGAAGGGGAAAATGGATGACCCAGGGAATTACAGACCAGTCAGTCTCACCTCTGTGCCTGGCAAAATCATGGAGCAGATTCTCCTGGAAGGCATGCTAAGGCACATGAAAATCAACAAGGTGCTTGGTGACAGCCAGCATGGCTTCACTAAGGGGAAATCCTGCCTGACCAATTTGGTGGTCTTCTATGATGGGGCTACAGAACTGATGGACAGGGTTCGAGCAGTTGATGTCATCTACCTGGACTTGTGCAAAGCGTTCGACACTGTCCCACACAATATCCTTGTCTCTAAATTGGAGAGACATCAATTTGATAGGTGGACCACTCGGTGGATAAAGAACTGGCTGGATGGCCGCACTCAAAGAGTTGTGGTCAATGGCTCAATGTCCGGCTGGAGACCAGTAACGAGTGGTGTCCCTCAGGGATCGGTGTTGGGACCGGTCTTGTTCAACATCTTTGTCGGTGACATGGACAGTGGGATTGAGTGCGCCCTCAGCAAGTTTGCCCATGACACCAAGCTGTGTGGTTCAGTCGATACCCTGGAGGGAAGGAATGCCATCCAGAGGGACCTTGACACACTTGTAAGGTGGGCTGATGCCAACCTCATGAAGTTTAATCATGCCAAGTGCAAGGTCCTACACCTGGGTCGGAGCAATCCCAGGCACAGCTACAGGTTGGGTAGAGAAGAGATTCAGAACAGCCCCCTGGAGAAGGACTTGGGGGTGCTGGTCGATGAGAAAATGAACATGAGCTGGCTTCAGTGTGCGCTTGCAGCCCAGAAAGCCAACCGTATCCTGGGCTGCATCAAAAGGAGTGTGACCAGCAGGTCGAAGGAGGTGATCCTGCCCCTTTACTCTGGTCTCATGAGACCTCACCTGGAGTATTGTGTGCAGTTCTGGTGTCCTCAACATAAAAGGACATGGAACTGTTGGAACAAGTCCAGAGAAGTGCCACAAGGATGATCAGGGGACTGGAGCACCTCCCGTATGAAGACAGGCTGAGGAAGTTGGGGCTGTTCTGCCTGGAGAAGAGAAGGCTGTGTGGAGACTTCATAGCAGCCTTCCAGTATCTGAAGGGGGCCTATAGGGATGCTGTAGAGGGACTCTTCATTAGGGACTGTATTTACAGGACAAGGGGTAACGGGTTAAAACTTAAACAGGGGAAGTTTAGATTGGATATAAGGAGGAAATTCTTTCCTGTTAGGGTGGTGAGGCACTGGAATGGGGTGCCCAGAGAAGTTGTGAGTGCTCCATCCCTGGCGGTGTTCAAGACCAGGTTGGCCGAAGCCTTGGGTGAGATGGTTTAGTGTGAGGTGTCCCTGCCCATGGCAGGGGGTTTGGAACTTGATGATCTAAAGGTTCTTTCCAACCGTAACCATTCTTTGTTGATATAAACATGAATCTCTGCACATTGCAGTATAGTTGTATCTTATAGGTCTGGACCCAGCAAAATCCTCTGTTTCTTCCGCCACAACCCAGCTAGGGACAAAACTGAGGCAGGATCTCTTCAGGCTTGGACAGGCTGGGGAAAAACTCATCTACAGCTTCATTTTTCAAATACAGAATCCTCTCGCAGAGGCATTTTCCCCCCATGTACCCAAACATCAACTCTATGTGGGCTGTCCACCGAGCAAGACACCTCCACCTTATGAGCTGACATTATACTCAGCTTTTATGATTGTCCTGGGTTCAGCAGTAGCAGTCATGTTTCTCCTTCGTGGTAGCTGGTGCAGTGCTGCGTTTTGACTTCCAGCCTGGGAACAGTGCTGGTGATACCGATGTTTTCGGTTGTTGCTAAGTGATGCTTATCCTGACCAAGGACGTTGTGAGGCTCATGCTCTGCCAGGGAGGAGGGGAAGCTGGGAGGAAGCAGGGACGGGGCACCTGACCCAGGCTAGCCAAGGAGGTATTCCATACCACAGCACGTCATGGCCGGGGTGGGGGGTAACTGGTAGTTACCCGGAAGGACACGGGCTTCCGGGTGGGACTCGTTTCTTGGCCGGTGGTATCGTATTCTCTTCCGTTGTTATTTTCTCTTATCATTGTTGTCGTTGGTGGTAGCGGTGGTGATTTGTGTTGTACATTGGTTGCTGGACTGTTCTTGTCTCAACCCGTGGGAGTTGCACTCTTTTGATCCTCCTCCCCGTTCCTCCGGGAGTGGGGAAGGAGAGAGCCGGGGGGGGGGGGGGGGGGGGGGGGGGGGGGGGGGGGGGCCTCGATTGGCACCACTCACTGGGAGTGAGTGAACAAGTTGCCTGACTGGGTTTAAACCACAACAATGATTTCCACCATGTGGAACTACCCTCTTTGGGTAGATGGGAAGATTCTGGGTTGAATGTTCACTTGTGTGTTTTCCCAGCCTGGGACTGTATGGAAGAGGAGAGAAACTATCCCATCAACTACCTTCTCACTGATATCTTCCTGTGGGCCTCTCCTGGTGGCGTGGGAGACCAACAAGCTCAATCAGCTCTTGTGCTAAGATCCACTGCAGCAGTGGCTTCAGTAAGGCGTGTGCATTCATTTTTAAATGTCATTCTTATTCCTCCTACCAGCTGTGCTTTTATTTACTGTTTGATCTGTAGATGTTTTCACTACTCCCTCTGCCATCACCTGGATGCTGGCCTCCAGACGTGTGCCGTTTCTGAACTGTGTGCTTGCAGTTGTGGTGCTCTAGCACAGAAAAGGCTTTTTAATGACCAGAATGCATCACATTTGATACCACCCCCTTTGTTCACCTCCTGGCTGGCCCACCTCCAGCATAGCTGGTATCCAGTGATGCCCCCGTCTCCATCCTATTCCCTTGGAGGTGCTTTTGTCAGAGCGTGCACCTGTCTCCAAAGCAACTAACCACTTTTGTTGGGAGCAAAGCTGCCGTTCCTTCGCTGCCGCCTACTCTCGATACCTCCCATCACGGCTGTTCTCCATCACCATAGAAACCGCCCTCCCTCTGTGGTCCCACCCCGGCTGACCTGGTATTTGCTGTATCAATCTGTACAGTTTATTCCCAGTGTCGGTGCCAGCTTCTAATAATAGAAACACCTGGTAGATTATATTCCACGCTAGGACCAAGTTACTTCTCTTTTATGTGCATGTGAGTGCAGAGGGGTTGGGTTTGATTTGGTTTCATCAATTCTAGCACCAAAAAAAAAGTAAAAGTTTGTATCTTGCCATCACTTGCCTGAAAAATATTTGGTTTTGCCTTTGTTTTTAACAGCTTAATCCCTCAGGTAGAGACAAGGAATGGAGGTGACAGCTGAAGGTTTATATTGCTTTTTCTTTCTCCCTCTCTAATTCTCTTCTAAGCAAGTTAGTTCCTGGGAGAGGTTCATATCACTTTTCCAAACCTCTCAAGGTTTCCAGGTGCCTGAGAATGACCCCATTAACTACTCCAGAGAGTGCTTCCCACCAGCATCATTCCCAGACAAGCAGCATGGGTTCGTTTTGTCTGCTGGACACTTGGAAGACATCTGCTAGGATTGTCTCCTCACCTTCAAACACTGCAAAAACATCAAGTTTGAGCCAGACCCTCCCCACATGGAAGGTAAGGGAGGATGCAAGCAAGTGAGATCCTCTACAAGATCCACCTCGTTCCAAATTTTAGAAGGTGAAAATTAAGTCTCCTCTTTAGTCTCATCAAGGTTTTACACTCTTGAGTGCACCTACTCGGTATACAACAACTTAAGTGCAAAATGTGGTGGCTGTAATTACACGTCAAACACTGAAGTCAAATGCATTTATGAGAATTTCATCCCAGCTCTCTGTTCAGTTTCCTCCTGCTATATTACTTGGTTTATATGACAGACAGATGGGAAAATGTAAGGAAACAGGGAGGCAATATTGCTTTGGAGCCTTTTTAGTATGCACTGCTTTCTCCCTAGAAAAGGAAATCTTTACACCCAAATCACATCACCTCTCAATCTCTCTTTTTATCATAAACTGAATAGATTGAACTGTTCATGGGTAAGAACTTTTTTCCAAGCCTTAAAATGATCTTTTCTGACTCTTCTCTTCACCTGTTTTGAATTTGGAAGATCAGTTTCAGCCTTTCAGCCAGAGGGTCCTTGGTTTTAAATTCCCTTTCACATCCTGTTAGTTTGCCAAATCTCAGTCCAAAGGTTCCCACTTTTTCCATGTCATTTTTGGGATGATAAGGGATAAGGTTCTCAGGTGAAACTACAGGACACTGCTTTCCTTTGGAATGACCATGCTGACCTTCACTCTTCACCTGGTGTGAATCAATCCTCCAGGAACCCTCTTCATTGAATGTTCTCCACCTTGATTTGTATTCACTTACTGCAACTGCATCTCAACAGCCTCTGCACCTCAAGGGAGGTATGCAAACCCTTGACAGGAAGTTTCAGGAATCCTGTTCTGCCGCTGCTGCACTGGACGGTGTCCCGCCCCATATGGAACAAAAGTTTCTCATGTAAATACTCACACACACGAGTTTATTATCCATTTTCTGCAGGCATTTTTCTCTCACACTGAAGCGATCACAGGAGTGATGAACAAAATGGCAGGACTCTAGCCAAACCCAAGTCTGTCTTTAATTCCAATGGGCAGCCAGAGAAATGCTTGGCAGTATTCAGCCAGCTCTATTTTTAATATCATGTTTACATGTGTAATGACCATGTGCATATAATAGCTGTCCCCCTCCCTGCTCCACCCAGTACTTTCCAGTATTGCTTACTATGGCTTCAAGCAGACATGCCTTATGGCCATTCTCGAATTTACGATGCCATAATCCAGGGAAAGCGCCTTGGCCATTGCACATGCAAATGCATTAACTATCAAGAATATTATTTTAATAGATTTTTCACAGATAGCTTCTCCTTTTTGTCCCACTCACCATCCCAAAGAACCACTCAGGCTGGGATACAGGGAAGGGGAGATACCAAGAGGGAGGTGGGGATCCAGCAGTCAGTGTGTTTTACTGCTGCCAGTGCTCCACAAGCCCATCACAGTTTGGAGATTCGCAACCATTGGGCCACTGAGAATGGGACCTGTGACCGGTGTGTGACCCATACCAATGCTGTATGGCACTTGCGTGTCATGAGCACCCCATTCAAAACTGAGAATCAATTCTCACTCCAAAACAGGCATGTCCTTTGCTATAACCCATGCTCCCTGTAGCCATGAACACACAGCACCCCAATGCTGCATTATTCTGTGGTAAAAAAAAGCTATTAGGACTGAAATCAGCTTTAAACTTCCAATGCATCATTTGGGTCCTTATGTATTATTAAACTGTGCTCTAATTCCCAGTGCACATGGCTGAAAGTGAGTAGGTTGGTGAGAACCTACAGCCAACATCTGTGTTTATTTTCTCCCACAAGAGGGGAAATGTCTCAGCCATTCTCCTGAATTAAAAATTGGGTTTGTGTTTCTTGCTGATCTGGGATAATATGGTGAAAGGATGAAGCAGCAGAGTATTAAACACCAAACTATTAACCCATAGCCATAGAAGAGGTCCTATGTTATCTTGCTGTGCAGTGCCTGGCTGTGGGGCCTGTAGGCATGACGGTGATGTAGAGCAGCCTCAGCATCTGTGATTGATAGGAAATGACATGGGAGGAAGAAGAAAAGCAAACAGCTGAAGTGACCACACTGGTTCTGTTCACCATGGCCATGAGCTGCTGCCTTCCACCTACTGGACATGTATTTATAATGTGATTGCTCTGGGATGTGATTTCTTTGGAAATGAATTCCAATTTCCATAGCAGATTTAGCCCTTGAGAAGCATTATGCTTGTCTACAGCACTCTGTAAATAATTGGTGGCTCACTGGCCAGTCATGCTATGCAAAGCCCTATTTTATCACCAGATGGCTGATGGAGACGATGATCCTATTTTTATCTGTTCTGCATTACCCATGAAAAGCCTGTTGTTTACCCTGTACTCCTCTTCCTGGGTATTCTTCACAAAAGGAGACATTTTGTGAGTAGGATCATTCGTGTAACTATTGTTAATGGAGAGGACAGGAGGGTTTCCCAGTCTTTCTGGAAGCGAATAGAAGGAAAGATGGCATGGCAACTATCTGCTACCAGACCACTGCTGATGAGCACTTCCAAAAAGCTGCCTCAGTGGAGTGAGGACCAAACTGTCAGGTGCAAGAGATACTGCTGACTCCATGATTTTCTAGAAATCTTTGCAGTTAGCTTCTGTTGTCATGTCACTAAAGGTATTCAGGAACATTCTGATATGGTCTAACCTGTTATGGCAGGGTACAGGAAATGGACATGGCAATTACCCTCTATTTAATTAAACTGTCCATTAGTTAAGCCTTTTCTTCCCATGCACAAAAAGGCTTCACCCAAAATGAATCCCTGCTCTACACCTCCCAGGAAGCGTGAAAGTGTCCATCAGCTTGACTACCTCCAGCCACGCATCCTGACATCTGGAGGTAGACCCCACCAAACAACCTCAAGCTCAGCAATGCAAAGCTCCTTCCTCCTCATGTCAGCTCGTGCCTCACCTCTGCACACAGGTGGAGCGAGACCCTTGGGGCTCAAGTAGAGCACACATCAGGTGGAGTGACTGACCCCAGAAGTTTTACCTTTTTGAGGAGGTCACCAGTAGATGTCTCTTCACACAAGAGGGTTTGAGCTTGTATGGCACCAGCAGAACTTGTCCTGGAGCGCTGCAGTGTTTCACATGGGGGAAAAAGTGTCTTTTTTGTTGTTGCTTTTGCTTTTCTTCCAAATAGGCAAATAGCTTTATGAAAAAGCAGCAGCTCATTCCTCCCCCTGTAACTTTAAAATAATAACAAGGATACATTTTTGTGGGCAAACAACAAGAGTGGCCGCAATGCAAACAGGGTGGAAGAGCATGAGTCAGGAGACCTGGGCCAGATCCTTTGATGTGCTGTGCTCTGGAGGGGCTAGGAGAGCTCAGCAGCTTTCCCTGTTTCCCTGACTCCTTTGCCACCAGGGCCTGCCCAGCTCTCTGAGCAGAGCCGGGAGCTGTGGAAAGCACGAGATGCTTTTTGGACAGAGGAAGTCTAGTAACCTGTGGAATTATAAACAAACAGGCTTGTGCTACCCAATCCACAGGGCAGACTCCGTGGGGACCAAAGAAACCTAACTCTAAATCAATTCCCAGTTAAACTGGAAGCTCTTCAGCTTCCTCTTCACATTCATATAAGGCAAGATGCCTGTCCCCTGATTTCAGCCATTGGAAATGTGGGTACCTCATCTAAATACTTTTGGAGAGGTAGAAACAGGATAAAGTTAGCTATAATTTAAAAATATAGATTAACATGTGGGCACTGTGGATTGTGAGGGCCTTGGTTCTGCTGCTGCCATGACCCACGTGGAGCAGGGAGGCTGGCGCACATCTGGAACAACTGTATCATCTCAAACCAATGTACTATTGGCCAAAATGAGCACTGCCAAAGCAGTGCTGACATAAATTTTTATGATTTTTTTCTTGTCACACTAAAAATTTTGAAAGAAAATCCTGACTTTGCTCTTTGAGAGAGGCTCTTAAAGAACTGTTTTTTCTCTCTCTTCTGTGGGCTTCACTATGCAAACTCTCCAACTGAAAGGACCATTTATGAAGAAAGGCAACAGAATTGTGCTTTTCACTTAGAGACAAAGCATCCTCTACATTGTAAGGGAATTGTCATTTGTTGCCCAATGAAAGTATCTCTTTGTAAGCCTTCAGAGCCAAACCCAATTAAATTAAAAACTTACATCCCTGAATATAAAGTCCCCAAACCCTTTCTTTGCTAATAAAACCCCTAAAACAAAATAGATTTGGAAGGAGCATCCTGTTAACCATTGTAAAGATGAAAGCGGATGAAAGGCTGCTTCTTTTTTTCCTCTTATATTTTCTCTTGTGTCAGGTTAAGCATTTCACAACAATTTACAATATAATTAAAATCTAGAGTCCTCAAGATGGGATGGAATAATTATAATTACTTATTGTGAAAATGGGTGTGGAAAAACTCTTATGACTTGTTCTTACTAATCCCACTCACACTTCATTACAGTGCCTGCAATACTTAATTTATGAGACCAGTGTAATTGTATTTGTAATCCGTGCTATCGTGATGGTGTGGGGAAAACAAGCAGCCTGCAAGCACGTGGGACGAGGAGCGTGCTGCCCAGCCTCCTGCCCCAACTGCAGAGGAATCGCCAGCAAAGCAAAAATAAACTGCTTCTGCTTAGCAGGAACAGCACTCTGATCTCACCCTCCAAATAGAGAATTTCCTGCTCCTGCTGCTCTGACTCAGCAGCTTGCTTAGAGCAACAGGAAGAAAACAAAGAGGAAAAGGTCAGGGAGGAAGGCAGAGGTGGGAGCCCGGTGCTGTTGCCAGTCCTCCTGCCATGGCCTCACATGTCCTGCTGCCCTGGTGCACTGGGCTGGACCTGAGTCACGGTGCTGGAGCCCATCCATAACCTTGGAGTGGTTTTCCTGGACAGCTGCAATACTCCCTGCATCCCGCCTCTCCCCAGGTCCATCCCACAGAGTCTTTACTGAAAGGGTCCCTACACTACCAAAATATATGTGTGTGGATTCTATGTGATTTCATCAACTGGTGCTCGTGGATGAGCACCTAGAAAAGACACTAGGAATTCAGCATGGCCCTCTGTAAGCCCATCTCGTTCCCTCTGACACACCGAACATCCTCATTAAGATAGGTAAAAGGATGGCACTAGAGACATGGAGGGGAAGAGGAATGGCGAGCCATGGCTGTTACTTTCCCTTTGCATCTGGAACAGCTATGCAAGCCCATATGCAAGCTTAAGCAAGTCTACAAATAGCAAAGCAATGAATGACCCTGCTATGCTGGATGTGGCTTTCTTATCACTTTTATGCTGGTGCAAAGGATGCTAGTGAGGTTCCTCCTGACATACAGAAGCCTGAGATGAACAGGAGCACCTAAAGCTCATGAAGCAGAACCATGTGACTGCAATGCAACCTCCCAAAAAACAAAACATGGAGGTGAAGATGTGACTGGGAACAGCATAACAGAGCCCTCAGGATCTCGGTTATTGTTGGGCAAAGCTGGATTAGAGCAAGCAAGTCTGAGCAATGCTATTATTGCTATACATGCAATAGCCGCATGCTATTATATTGCTTATTTAAAATGCTGATTAAGTATTATCTTTTCAATTTGTATTTGTCCAAGGAACCAATAACTATACTGCTGGAGGTATTCAGAGACTACCTGCAGACTGATCTGCAGCTCATGATGCCAGGCTTCTCCTTGGAGGTACTCTGGCACTTAGTACAAGCAAAGGTTCCACACTGAAACCTTCCCAATGGAGGATTTCACTTGGATAGTTATTTATGGAGTGACTCACAAAAAAACAAAGAAGGAGGAAAGGGAATTAAGTGCTACTGATTCAGTAACCCACGGGGCAAGCAACCCAGGCACCAAGCTCCGTCACTCTCCAGTGAAAGCAGGACTGTCCCTGCAGGCAGGTGGCGTAAGGCTGGTTTGCTCACAGCTCCTGTACGGAGTGGCCTTTGCAGATGGATATCCTAAAATAACAGTATCAGCTTTTGCCCTGAGCCCTAAGGAATGCTGTCTCTGTGCTGGTACATTAACTAGGACCAGGACCCCAGCCCACATACTGGCAGGCAGGTGACCACACACTGATGTCCCTTAGAAGCATCTTGGAAGGGTTCGCCTTATCCTTGAGATGTGAATTCAGCCACCAAGCCAGAGACCCCTTCAGTGCAGGGCTGTAGCAAGAATGGAGGCTTTTGCAGAGGTGAGGCAGGATGCAGCAGCATGTGCACGCCTAAATTCAACCTGGGACCCACCTCCCCTTCACTGGGGAAAGCAGCTGTACCCCATGAGGTGCCACTTGGGGGGCTCATGGGGCTGCTGGGGCTTGGTTACAGCAGAGGCCCATGGGTAACTCCAGCAGCTGACCCCTGTGCTCACCTGCAGCCCCTGCACAGCCCTCATCTGTAGGAGCCATCGGCTGCGGTCTAGAAGTATTCGTCATTAGAAAAAACAATCCTATGTATATTTAACCACCTAGATAGATGTGAGTCAGTCTGATGACATCATTAACAAACAATGTCATCATCTACTGCACCTACCCCAATCTACTATATCCTTCCCAGTCCTGGACTTGGCTCTAAGGAAGTTCTGGGCCTAATACAGGGTGTTTGCCCATGCAATAAGGAAATAGTGTCACAATTTTGTTTCGCTTCTTTTCCCTTTTCCCTTTATCAGCCCATGTAATCAGGTTGATAACGCATTGATTGTATCTGATGTAAAATTTACTGAAGTTTCATTCTGCTCTGCAGTGCATGTGTGTAGATCTGAATTATGTTCAGCTCTCACTCACATGAGTACTGGGATAATAACCCAGTGCAATCTCACTGCTTAAACTATTGAGATGAAAAAAATCCCTTTCTGCATGTGTATGGCCATTTTCTGTTATGCCTAGATCCAGCTGTACGCAATCCAAATATATTCTTATTTAAGTTATTAAAATCACTTTGCCTGATAATGTATTTGTAGACTTAACACTTGTGTCCAGTGCAGAACAGAGCAGCCTGCTTTATTTCACAGGCAGGGCGCTTGGCAGAAGTTTGGCAGCTGCTCCCAGCTGTGGAGCTCTTTCTCTCACCAGGTGCAGATGGCAGCAAATCTCCTTCCTCCACGCTAAAATGCAAATTCCAGCCCTTCCCAAGCTAGTGTGCTGGAGAGTAACTGCTCTTTTGCAATAAACTTGGATATGCTGCCAGGCACACCTGCAGGAAAGGGCAGAGAGAAGGGAAGAGGCAGAGACAGAGGTGCATCCATTCTGTATGGGGAAGGGCAGTGGAGAAAACCTGGGCACTGATGTAAATCGATTTAAAAACACGGTTAAGCAGGGGTCATGGGAGTTGCAACAATTAGATTAACAGGAGATTGAACACACTTTGAAAGGATGCTGTTGATATGCAGTGCTCCCATTTTCTGATTTAAATGTCACTGTAGCAGCAAGCAAAGTCTACTAACACCTGAGCAGTTGGGAGAGGGGTGCAGGGTATGGGATATGCATGGGCCATTACAGGGGCCAAGTGGAAGCAGCAAGCTGGGGAGCACATTGCTGAAATCTGTGAAGCAGTTCAGAGACAACTTCTGCCAATAGGCCTACCATCAATATCCATGTTTGCATCAGGAAAGGAGCAGGGAGGAATACACAGGCTTAACTGCATTTTCCTACGTGTTGCTTATTTGGAGGAAAAATCCATCACCCACCATATTAACATGGTCCCTTTTCTCCACTGCCATCAAGCACACAGATACGGTTTGCTAACTGCAGATTGTTCACAAACACAGAGCACTAAATTTAGGCTGAAGTGGTATTTCTTTGTTTGAGACAAAACAAACAAAGCAAAATAATTACAGGAGTCTCGCAAGTGAATACAACAGAAAGTCAAAACAGAGGCAAAATAGCACTTTTCATTTCTTAGAGCTCAAGCATCTCTGCAAAGCTGGATCAGACTCAGAGCTTCCTCCTTGCCAAAAGGAAAACAAAGCACTCTGATCTAGTCAAAGCCCCTGGCAGAATTAGGAATACCTTCTGGGTTTCCTGCCTCTGCAGATCCCATTGGAAAGATTTAAGATGGGCAAGTCACCTTGACAGATTTTCTTCTCTGCACTGTGCAGTATGAAAGACAATTCTTGATTTGCTTAAATGCTCTCCATGCCCACCAAGCTTTCAGAGTCAGACCAGAATGTCAAATCCAACACCAAAATCCATGGGAAGGCCCATATGATACATCACTCAAGTCCGCACCAGCCTTGCCACAATGGTTCTTAACTACTACCAAGACATGTTTTCTCCAGTTTTCACTTGGATCTGGTGGGGATGCTGTGAAACCCCCCAAGCTTTCCAGCAACCACAGCAGAATCCAGCCATAACAGCACTCTAGGCGTAGACGTTTGGCAAACTGCTTCAGCCTTCAACCCAAATTGTACTCCCTAAATACATTGAAAATCCATATATTCCCATAGAATCATGGAATGGTTTGGGTTGGAAGGAACCTTCAAACCTCATCTAGTGCAACCCCTCTGCAGTGAGCAGGGACATCTTCAACTAGATCAGGTTGCCCAGAACCACAATCATCTTCTCCCTGTAAACACAGAGGGCAGCACCGATTTAGGGGTTTGGGAAAATGAATACCTGCTGCTCCCGTGGTTACTTTCCACATGCTCCTCATGTGTGTCCGTGTGTCCCTCACCTTCAACACCAGCCGAAGTGCTACCGGGGAAAGGAGCTGCCTGAGAAAAGCATGTTGGGAAGCACACAGCAAACTCCTGCTGATGACATCTGTGTGGCAAAAAACCCTGCAGAGCAACAAATGCATTTTAAGGAACAAGGGCAACATCATTAAAAGTATTCCTTGTCCTCAACTAAACTGTTGGGTAACTGTTAGGAGCGCAGGCAGGAGTTTGCACGTTTGGCATGAAGCGGCTACTCAGTGTTGCTGCAGAGTAATGCAGTTGTCCCAAGTCCAGGCTGGCCAGAAATGTGCAGGGGAGGCATGCATGACCTGACATGACTGGAGCTGGGTACCTAGGAGCAGCACTGCCACCCAGGGAAGCGGAGGAGCTGTCTCTGGGTGTGGAGGCAGTGTTCTCACGGGAGAATGCATAATTGGTACATAAACTCTGAATAATCCTGAAAGATACAGCAAGGCCATGAGAGGTCCGAAGAAGCTTAAGCAAGCAAGATAAGAGGCTGGAATTCACCAAGTTAATGAGAACTGTGGACTGTTGGCAAGCTTCGAGGTCAAGTTCTCACACCTGTGTTTAACCAACTATATGTTAGTCACTAAGGGTCTTCAGGACATGTACCCAATCATAATATGCCAAATCACTGTAAGTGCATGTAAGAAATAGTATATAAGGGGTTAAGGATTTGTATAAAATGAACAAGAAGCATAAATCATATTGAGTCATTCTCTTGATTCCAATCACTCTCTCCGACATCTGGGAACACAGCATCTGGGTTAAAACTGTGCGAAACTGGGTCCAGCCATAAGGAACTGCTCCTGCAGAGACCTGAGGTTGGGGTGTTCTGGGTGTGCAGGCCTTTTCCCTGGGAGCTGAGGGGTAGCGGCTCCAAGGACACTGAGGTATGACTCCCCTCACACCACCCTCCTTCTGGAGATTTAGGAAATAACACCAGGATGGGGATGCATCCCACTAAACACAGAATGTTGGCAGTGCCGAGTACCAGATCCTGCTTGAGATACTTAGCCGATGGTCAGTGAACCAAAGGGGTGCTCACAGCACAGGCATGAGGCTGAGGGCAGCAGACTGGGATTTGCTCTGATCTGGCCTTTGTACAGAGCAGAACACTTGTTTTTCTTCACAGCCTCCTCTGTCCAGGATCAGAACCCTGGAGTTCCCCATTTTTGCTTGCAGACTATTTTTGGTCTGGTCTGTTTTTAAATCTTCTAAAAATGTCTTCACTTAAGCATGCCTTTTAAATGTATTTATTTCCTCTATTTTCTTATCAGCTCACAGGAAGCCATATTTAATCCTCACATACAGTATTAGCTCTTTGGCAATATTGAAATTCCCATGGGATGTGTGTGGTCTGGAAAATGGAGAATTAAGTTAATTGTTTGACCAGTTCAATAAAGCAGAGTGGCATCTCTGTGATCTCAGCTCAGGCCTGCCTTGTCTGACAGGGAGGGTGGTTTTGTTTGCGTCACCCAGATAACTGTCCCTCAAACATCACCGAGGATGTAACCCTTTGACATCAGTGCAGGTGCTATCTCCAAGACTCCCCTGTTTGCGTGTCACCACCCTCTTGATCTCAAGGACAGGAGCGGGCAGGCTGTGACTCCCAGTCCTTAAACACTACCTCTGAGTCAGCAGTGACCCCAGGATTAGTGCTTGGGAAAGGTGCATGTTGCACCATTCTCTGCACATCAGTGGTTCCCAGATGACTCACAGGGGCATGAGCCAGCATAGCCCAGTTGGAGACTTTCGGGGAGCAGTAGGGCCCTGCCCTCTTCTGCACACTCTGCTCCCGTGCTAAGTAAGTTGTGCAGTGTAAGTTACAGACAAGCCCGAGCAGTGCAGGTCAGTCTGCAGCCCCCAGGCAGCCATCTGGGGTACTATGGGAAGGCTGAGCCTAGGATTTCCATGACAGGAGCACCTCTGACACCTGGCTTTCTTTGATGGGAAAGGGTGTCTATTGATTTTTCAGGTTTTGCAAAAAAAAAAGTCTAGTTGTCTTCAAGGTCCAATCAAAGAGAAAATTCTTTGAATGAGCAGACAAAAGGTAATAAAACCCTTGTGGTACCAAAAATGATGGAGGGACTCAGGGTGATGCATGGAATGCAGGGATGGCATTCAGACAGCCTGGTGCATGGGATGCCTGCTGTTGAAATGGCAGCAAGTGCACCTGCACACTGCCCCTGTAGCAAGAGACACATAAACCAAAATGTAAAAGAAACAACAAAACAAAGATGCCTTGCCCTTGAACGGCGGTGCTGGGCTTGTCTCTGATGGACAGTGCATTGCTTCTGCCTGAACAACTCAGTGTATAACCCTCCAAATAAAGCAGCCCCATCACTTGCTGGGAGCTGCAGACCAGCACTGGCTTGTTTAACCAATGATAGGATTTTCAGCTTCTAATTATAACCTCATTAACTAAGGAGAGCAAATAATACTTAGGCACAGTCCCGGGGTTAATAGGGAATTTGCAGACCTGATATCTAGGCATTGCTGACCTTGTGCCGAAGGACGGGATCCACTGAGGAATTACCTTGCTAAGGCATTGATTACAGGGTCAGCACAATGATTTATTACCATTTGCTTTCTACTCCTGATGTGCTCAACAGTGATTTGATAACATACGTGGGGTAAGAAATCCCAATGCATGTTACAGGAATAGCTCCAGACCTAGCTGGTTGGAGGCAGCATTTGAACCCTCTGTTATATATGAGGGTTTCTTAGCCACTTGCAATAAACTCTTTCTCCATGATCTTTCTGGCTCACAGACCTTCTATTTCATGGCTTTGTTGCAGCACCAGTTAGCAGCTCTCGCCTGTTTATTTATTTTGATGAAGGAAGCATCCAAAGACCGTTCTGCTCCTCTCTTCCTCTGTGTGATCCTGAGCCTGCCCTTAATGATGCAGACTTGACGCAGCTTCTGCTGCCACTGAATTTTACAGCATGGCCACTTGAACTGCCTGGACAACTGACCTGTTGTGTTTCTATCAATCAAAACTTCTATGCCCCTCAAACTATGGGACATAGCTTGCTGGGAAGCGCTGGCAGGAGCCCAACTGGAGGTTGTCCTTGAACTCTTCATCAGAGGAGAACATGATTCCAGCTTTCTTTTCAGTACCAAGGGCTGAAAAGATGTATGTGATGTGGATGGGGAGTAGTTTTTCACACCCTGAGACCCCGAGGGAAATTGCCACTCAGCGCTCTGCCTTAAATGACACCTTCCCTTCCTATTCCTGTGAGGAAGATTCACTGCTGTCACTCTACAGAACTCCAGCCTGGCCAGCCGGCAGCAGCCATGCTGTCAGCTCTGGCAGCCCCCAGTGCTGTGGCTGTGCATCCAGCTGCCCTCATAGCAGCACACAAGGAGTGTCCAGCAGCATTTCAGCCACATGTTGCACTGCTGCAGGTAATGTGGAGCTTGCGTGCTGTGATTGGAATGCCCTGGGAGGCTTAGGTGTCGTGGTTTAAACCCAGTCAGGTAATTCGTTCACTCCCCCCCCCCCTTCTTTCCCTACCCCTACTCCCGGAGGGACGGAGAGGAGAATCGAAAAGAATGCAACTCCCACAGGTTGAGATAAGAACAGTTTAGTACCTAAGGTATAACACAAATCACTACTGCTACCACCAATAATAACAATGATAAAGGAAATAACAAGGGAAGAGAATACAACACCTCAGCACCAACCGACCGATCACTCGCCCCCCCAAGCCCGACCAAGCTCCAACTGATACCTCCTCCAACCCTGCAGTCCCACAGCCCTTCTGGCTCACTCCCAGTTACATCCTGGGCATGATGTGCTGTGGTATGGAATACCTCTTTGGTCAGTTTGGGTCAGGTGTCCTGTCTCTGCTTCCTCCTGGCTTCCCCTCCCCCCTGGCAGAGCATGAGGCTCACAAAGTCCTTGGCCAAACCAAAACATCATTGTTATCAGCTCTGTTCCCGAGCTGAAATCAAAACACAGCACTGCACCAGCTACCAAGAAGGAGAAACTTGACTGCTACTGCTGAACCCAGGACATTATCCACCCCATTCACGTCATGCTCAGATCCCACATTTTCAATATACTCTTATCTTAGTGCATGGACCAGTCCCTATAAAGCTGCTGAGTCCACTTGGTCCATGATGTCAGTCTCCATCTCTTGTACCATTCTTCTAGAGCAGGAGAGACTGTGTGCAGTGTTCACACTTGTGAATAACCTGAGCAATAGTGTCCATTGCTAAGTCCACCCCTCGATCTTGAGTCCACGTCTATGTTGCATCTCTGCTCTGATGGCCTGAAGTGTCATGGGCCCACCAGGCTCAAAATAATTCACTGTCCCCTTAAGCAGTTTCTGCAGCTTGTTGCTGGGGACTCCACACAGCTGCCTTCCATCTCCAATGCTTCCAAAGCACTGGAGGTGCCCAGTGGATTGGATACTTGCCCATACTGTCCCACACACCCTGCCACTCATGACTGTCCAGCCTTGGGGAAAATCTCTTGGTCCCCCTATATCCTCGTCTAACCCCAGACAAGACCCAAATCTGACTCTGCTTAACTTTTGAGATCAGACAAAATGGTTGTGGGTAGAACACAGTCTGTGTGTGTGCCAACATGCTGATCCCCATCACAATCAGCAGGCAGGTCCCAAGGGTACCCAAAGGCCATTCAAAACCTTCAGAACTCTCAAACGATGCTGCTGTACTTGTCACTGGGGCTGGTGTAGCTGCTGTGCTTGTCACTGGGGCTGGTGTAGCTGCTGTGCTTGCCGGCTCTCCCACCACCGGCTTCTCTTTTCCTGAGTCCAACTCTTCCTCCTCTGCCTTGCTGGGAAATGCTGCCTGGTCTCCTGCATCCTCCTGGGGCTCGGCGGGCGGCTGCCGGGGAATGCTCTCGGCCGTCGCGGGGCTCGGCTCGGCCGCGGGGCTGGGCTCCTCCGCCGCCTTATCCCGCTGCTCGGCAGCCGCTTCCTTCTGCTCCTCGACCGCCCCGGCCTCCTCCACCGGCAGCCGTCCCCTCGCAGCCTCCGGCCTCGCTCCCGCCGCCGCTTGCTCCCCGGGGCCGCTCTCCCGGGGCCGCTCCCCCTCAGCTCCCCGTGGCCTCACGAAGATGGAGAGTAGGGTGAGGGCCAGGACGGTGAAGAGCAGCCGGACGGCCAGGTACAAGTCCACGGCCACGTCCGTCCCGCCCTGCTGCTGGAGCCCACCCGTATTACAAGCCATTGCCATAAAGCACAGTGAGACAAGAACCTTAGCCCAGGCCCCACACTTGATAAACACTAACACAGCAAATACCGGCTCTACGTAAGTTACAACGGTCTGAAGCTGTGAGATCAAGAAGAACAACTCTGATACCCAATAAATCAGCATTGTGACGAATGACTATTAATCCAGTCAGATCTGTCGTTATCTCAACCCTTCGTGCCCCACGTTGGGCGCCAAAACGAACTGTCGTGGTTTAAACCCAGTCAGGTAATTCGTTCACTCCCCCCCCCCTTCTTTCCCTACCCCTACTCCCGGAGGGACGGAGAGGAGAATCGAAAAGAATGCAACTCCCACGGGTTGAGATAAGAACAGTTTAGTAACTAAGGTATAACACAAATCACTACTGCTACCACCAATGATAATAATGATAAAGGAAATAACAAGGGAACAGAATACAACACCTCAGCACCAACTGACCGATCACTCGCCCCCCAAGCCCGACCAAGCTCTGGCCGATACCTCCTTCAACCCTGCAGTCCCCCAGCCCCTTCTGGCTAACTCCCAGTTACATCCTGGGCATGACGTCCTGTGGTATGGAATACCTCTTTGGTCAGTTTGGGTCAGGTGTCCTGTCTCTGCTTCCTCCCGGCTTCCCCTCCCCCCTGGCAGAGCATGAGACTCACAAAGTCCTTGGCCAAACCAAAACATCATTGTTATCAGCTCTGTTCCCGAGCTGAAATCAAAACACAGCACTGCACCAGCTACCAAGAAGGAGAAAAATGACTGCTACTGCTGAACCCTTCCTCCTGTTTCAGCAATGGGATCTGGGAGAAATGATGATGTTGTGTGGGGTCTCCATCCACTCCACATCCAATGCTGTCAAAACCTCCTGCACATCCCTATCCTTCCACATCCATCCTCCACTGCAACCCACCAGCAACCAACATTTATGACAAGTGAACTCCTGCTTTCTTTTCTTCTTCTTCAACATGAAGCTGGTGATACTCCACTGAAAGGCAAATAGCCTTTCCCACCTCCACATCCAGGAGAGAGCTGACCTCCCTTAGAGTAGCACTCTGCAAACAAACCATGAGAGATGGGGAGAGAGCCCACTGTCCTATCAACCTGATCTCTTCCCGGGAGATGTAAGGCACCCAGCATCTTATAAAACTGGGCTTTATTGTCAGCAAATTGAGTTGTCCTGGAAGAAACTCTTTTTACTTGCATCTTAACTCTCACTACATCAGCAAAGCCCCTGAGATGCAAAAACATCATAAACTGCATCAAGCTTCATGGTGCCCGGGGCCATCACCTTCCCAGCCCATGCTGCACCTAAGCCACAACCTCCACTTTCCTTTCTGATTCCTCCTTGGTTTTCAGTCAGCCACCAGTCCCGTGCTTCATTTTCAGGCAACCAAAGACCTTCCCCAGGTGGAGGTGAGGGAAAGGCACCTCTGGTCTCAAGATGGGGAAGCCTCTCTCATGGGAAAGAGGAATAGATGGATTCACACCAGGTATGTTAATACTCTGACCACATTCTCGATGGGGAAGTTAATGAGTGCAAGGACTCATAGTCCAAAAGATGCTGTACCATAAGATAGCTGGATCACTATGTGGGGAGAAAAGGTGTCAGAGAACAGCTGAGGCAGCCTGATGTGACCAGCTAAAGACATCTGAAAGGCTGATGTTTTATTCCATATCTATATTGATGTGTTGTTGCCTGCCTTTATTTCTGTGCTGCCAGTCAAAATCAAAATGCCATTTATTTCCTATGGAATCAGCACTCGTTGGAGCACTGGCACCACCACAGGCAGCAAGCATCTGGCCAAGGAGGGTTTGCTGAAGGATGCTGTCCTGGTACGCTGCTGTGGCAGGTACAAGTTTCCTAGCTGGAGAAAACCAAGGGAGCATTTGCTTTGTGCTGCAGAGATGCCCCCGGCACAGGGAAACGTGGATGAGCCTGCACATCTTCCATTCACATGTTGCCTTCCTGCAGCTCCTCAGGAAAGAGGAAAGCTGAAGGCAAAGACTCTTCTGCCTTTACATTCTTTGCTATTGAGAGAGACAGAGCACCTCTGATGCCAAAGCTCTGTGGATGTTGCTGTACACCTCCTGCTGCTCCTGCTCCAGGTATCAGGGAGGAGAAAGGACAGAAGTGTCTGCTCCCTCCCAGCCACTGCACCATGGCTCCTCTTGTGCTTGGAAAGCACTGGGGACTGTGCTTGGGAAGCGCCTGTTGGGACCCATGTCTTTCTTGCCTCTTGATTAAGACTGCAATGGGAGAATTAAATGAAGCAAGGGATCCTCTAAAGCATTTGTGTTACATTTTGTCCTGCTGTATCTTATGAATCACACGTTTTGCGACAGGAGTTAGCTTGCCGGATTGATTTTCCAAATAATTATGCATGATACGCTCCCTCAGCCAGCCCTCCCGTGACTCACCAGCAGGTAAAGCTTTGAATAGGGAAAAAAAAATATTCCTCAGGCACGTTTCCATGGGCTCTGTGCAGCCACCAAACAAACATCAAGTCTAGCCTCTTTGTACTGCCGTCTGGCTGCCGAATCCCACATCAGATGCAATGGAAGGGGTTTTGTGCAGAAGATGCTCCTGCTCCTGCTTTGGAGAGAAGCAGAGATTTCAGCAGTTTTGGCGCTATCTCCCATTCTTTGCTTTTCTTTGTTGTTATGAGCCACAGGTCTACCTAAAAGACCCGCAGAATCTTTCTTCAGGGTGGGGCACGTACCACGATGGCCTTGCCAATAAAGAGCATCAGGAATGGTGACTCTCTTGCCCTGTGTCCCTCCCCATCTGCGACTAGGGGGCCAGGAGGAGCCAAGATCCTCGTGAGTGCTGGGGAAGCCCCAGCCATGCTGCTGGAGACAGGAGACAGGCATTTGTGTGGCTGCATTTGCAAAGCAAGCTTGTGTGTGTCAGGGGAGTTCACACCCAGTCTTTCGTTTTCAGAGAGTAAGGTTTAGGGCAGTGGGGTTAAGGTTTAATTAAGCAGTGCCTCAGAGAGGAATGTCCCACCTAGAAGCTTGCACTCAGAGGTGGTTTCACAGGAGCCCGAGCACATGATCTCCTTTTAAGCATCTTAATTTTGCATGGCTAATGGACATGATATTGCACAGAAAAACAGAGCGAGGAATTGCAGCATAAACCATTTGTGGTGGCTGCTGCAAAAGGGGATGGCGGAGGCTCAGGCACCCAGAGCCAGCAGGCAGCATCCTGCCTGGGGCCATGGAACCTGCTGGCCTCTCCATCCCCCATCTCTTCTTGTGGGGTTTATGCCACCATGGGGTAAGATTGGGGCTGTAAAGCCCCAGGCTCTAAAGCCACCAAATGCTCAGGCACATCCCCTGTCTGCCCTGTGTTCTCATTGCCCACCAGACCCCAGGTGGCTTCGGTAGCACCTCCCGTATGCCAAGTGCTAGAGAAAGTGACTGTCAGGTCTGGTGGCTGAACCAGGAGGACCTACAGGTAGAGTGGCAGATTTCCATAGGAAACCAGAATGACAAATTGTTAGGAAAGAGAACAAGCCAACGCAAGTCATTCTCCTTCATTCAGGAACGGTACACAGCCACACAATGATGATAGGGCCAAGCCTCTCCAAGTTGTTTGGGTGTATAAATCCCTTTTCCTATTAATGGGAGCAAAGTGTCTGATGGCTTTGAAAATCTGGGCTCCCGTGCCTCTGGCTACAAGACTCACTCCCTCAACTGCCAGGAAAATCCAGTGCAGAGACCCAAATGTGAGAGAGTCAGGAGCAAACTGAGAGACAGGAGACTTGGGGGAAAATGTGGGACTTGAAAGAAAAAAACCTGTTCAATTTATATTATTTCTGGTGTGGGAAGCTGGATACTTGAAGAAGAAACATAGAAGAAACACTCTTGTACATTAATTTAGCTCAGGGTGAAGCAAGGTTAGAGAGATGTTTAAGATGACATTTCTTCTGTTATTCTCAGCTCTTCAAAATGCTTTCTGTAACTGGAATATTTCAAGTGAAGGCCTTTTATTTAAAAAATGAATGGTATTAAGCAATTAAAATGCTTACAGACTCTAGGCTTCAGTACTGTGGGCCTCATTTAATGCTGGTCTTGACTGCAGTGTTGTGTTAGCAGCCTTGCAGAGACTGTGAAGAGAGAGAACAAATGTTCATTTTTCAAGC
Source organism: Pezoporus wallicus (assembly GCF_028554395.1). Taxonomy (NCBI): domain Eukaryota; kingdom Metazoa; phylum Chordata; class Aves; order Psittaciformes; family Psittacidae; genus Pezoporus; species Pezoporus wallicus. Next base: position 6,003,052 of record NW_026642654.1, read on the forward strand.
CTTTGCTCTATTCTGTTAAAGCACTGTTGATGTCCCATCACTGAGCCATAGGATCCAGCCTTCTTTCTATCTTAAAAGACAGCTAAATGGCTGCTTTGAATTTTCAGCGTTTTATTTTTCCTCAAGTTAGGAATACGTTAGTGACCAACACATGGGTAAGTACTTCAGCACGTAGTGATGACCCCTCTCATCATTTGAAAGTGAAAATTGGTACTCTGTAAATGTATCCATCAGGTCCTTTGCTGTGCTAACTGCATAAAACATTAATCACCCTTAAAGAATGAAAAAGAAATAATTCTGATAAGTGCTATAACTGCTGGAATTATTTGCATTTCCCAAATTTGGTGGGTTTTTTGAAAAATATTTTCCCCCCTTAAGCCTTCAAAAAATGCAGAAATTCCTATCTCTAGGCAGTATTTCCCTGTCAGACCCCTGGAATCATGTATTTATGACATCTGCCAGGCGTGATGTCCTTAGCACCAATTGCCCAAAACTAACCCTGCTCATGAAGCCAGGGGAGTATTTCATCCAGTTACCTTCCCCCCTCATCTCCTTTCTCCACAGCCTTGACAGCACCCCTGTCCTCTTCACCACCATCCCTGGGATCCCTTTGGGAAGAGATGTGTCAGTGTGGGGTGCTGCCTGTCCTCCTGCCAGGAAATCCAGCTGGAAAGCAGGATCCTCAGCCCTGCTGAGAAATGCCATGTTGCATGAGAGGGTTAAAAGGGGCTTGCTCCCTCCAACCAACTGTACTACAGGCTTTTTGGATAAAAAACAGTCACCCTGTGGAGCTATTTTGCAGAATCTTAGTGGAAGAGACTGTATTGCAGTGAATACTGTGCCTTCCCCAGAAAAAGAAGGGAAAATCATCCTCGTTTCCATGGATACCATGTAATGGGAAACGAAAATGAAGCTGAAGCCTCCCTTTCTGATATGGCTCACTGAGCCTCCCCGTGTCCTCATGCACAGGGAAAGGACAAACAGCTCCTGTAGGATCCCATGCCACAGCCTCAGCCATGCATGTTGAGCCTCAGAAGATCACCATGAAAAAATCCACATTTGTGGCTGAGGAGGACTGGAAACTTCGTCATGGCATCATCTCCTCATGGAAACCACAAGGGCCAGATGCTGAGCAGTGCAGGGCTCAGCTTTTTCCCCTCCAGATTAAATCTGGCCAAGTATGTATTTTATATATGACCTTGGCAAGCAGTTTGATCAAACAGATTTTTATTTCATCTACCTATAAATGTCAGAATTATGTGGCATATTAAAAATCCCTCACAATAAACGTAAAACAACAGATAAGAATTTGTGGGCATCACATAACTAGTGATAGTCCCTCTGTTGCCAGTGACATAAATCTCCAGCCTTAGAGCTGTGTGCTATCCGTCATGGTGGCATCAGCTGCGGTGAATCACATCTCCCATTACATTGCTTCAGGCACGACCATGTGCTTTTGCTTCGTACCCCTGATGCTGCTACTGCAGCGGGTGGGAGGAAGATCAGACTGGCCCTAAAGCACTTGTGAGTGATGTGCTGGGTCCTGAGCTTCTCCTTCCATCAGAGATGCAAAAATCAGGCTCCTTGCCCACAGAAAAAGAGCAGTGTTCAGTGTTCTCCTCGTTACACACCTTTGCACTTGCTCGATTGTACTTCCCAAGCATGACCCACTGGCCAAGCCAGAGTTTCTGCTCCAAGCCTGGCAGCTCACCCTAGGGCTCTGCAGTCTCGGTGCTTCAGCCTGGGATCCCTTGGGAAATGGGAAGCCCAACAGAGACCAGACTCACAATACAACCATTACACCAATCCTTTACCCCAGCAGAAGACCTGGACTTGCCGGAGATTAAAACAATGAGCAGAAGTCAGCGTGAGGGACGGAAACCAAGAGATAACTGAATATTCAAGATAGCATCAATATAAAGTGTGGCTTGCCAAGATTTTCCTTCAATATTATCTACTGTCATTTACTAATTGTATGTACACACGCGCGTGCATGAGACACAAGGTGGTGGGATGCAAAGTTTTCCTGGCATGGGCTTTGAGAGATGCATTACGCACGGAGGGAAGAGGCGCAAGTAAGCTGTTCGGATCATCCCTCATGAATGCCAATAAAATCTTAATACCATGCCATTAAGCATTTACAATGCACCATCTGGACTGCAGAAAAACTAATTTGGGAATGTTTTAAACACAGCAGTTTATAAACTCTGGTGCATTAGTTACCTAGTTACCTGGAGGGCATTTTGCAGGATTCAGAGAGAAATGGTAAAAGGCCCACAGAACGCTGCAAAACAAACTGCATCTTCAGCTGTCCAGTTTTCAAGTCCTCCACCACAGGCTCTTGGGAAGCCCCTAAAGGCACTGGAAAGCCACAGATTGTCCCATTCCCAGTGGACAGGAGCTCCTTTTCCACCTAAACACTGGGATTCTATTTTTTAGTATATATTTAGCTGATGTTGGCTAAATTTCCCTGACCAGCAGCTCCTGAATCCTGATGGCAGAGAGGAGGAGGAAGCAGTGGGCAGGGTCTATGAAACCAGCGTCTCTTTGAGCTGATTTGAGGCTTGGCAGGCTCTTGTGAGGTGCTGGCTGCAGGACAGTGCTGTGATTGGGGTTATTTACTCTTCCCCTGCCTCTGCAGTGGATCCTAATCACTGTGCATGCACAATGGGTCACCCTCAGCTAAAACTTGGGCCTGGAAGGAGACTTTCCACACAGGTGACCAGCCCATGTAAATTGGATCTGTTCTTCCAACCAGAAAACAGGCATCTTCCTTTTTCCCTCTGAGCATAAGGAGCACTGCAAGGAGCCCCATCGCACTGCTTCTCTCCAGATCCAGGCAGGCAGGACCCTGCTCTGCTTTTGTAATCAGAAAAGGTCTTGTTAATTCACCTGATCTACCTCTGCTCTGGCCAAGTAGCCTTATACCATCATTGGGTCTTTGTCTGCAGCTGGTTTTAATACCTAAAGGCATTTGGCTGATCTTTCTGCTGGCTTGGACAGATTGTTACTTTAATAAGACCTGCAATTTTATGGACCCTTCCCCTCCCAGTCATGACCATTAACACCTGCAGAGTTCTAACTGCGCGCACACACACTCACACATCTTCTGAAAGAAACCCTGAAAATATGGAATGCACATATAAAATTGCCATGCCTCCAGAGGCAAAGTGTTTATTTTCACTTATTAAATGGGTTTACTAACCAGTAACATTTTGAGGAATGGTTTCTTCTATTTGAGTTTAGCAAAGTTTTCTGCGTATTTTCACAGAAGTAGAAATATTTTAACGAAGCAGAAATAGTTGCCCAGATAAAATGTTCCGCCTTTCTCTTTTCCCAGCTTCTTCACAACGGCATTATTTACCTTTTTTACACTTCATACCTAAGGAAACTCACATCTGGCTTTAGCTGAGGAAGGCTTGGGAGTTTTATCCAGTTCTGAGCTGTTGTTTTGTGCTGACCTTTCCTTGAAAAGGCTCAGCACCTCCCTTCCACCTCGGAGACTAGTTTCATCTTATAGGACTAAAAAAACACCACAAGGTGCTCAGCTGCTGTCAATGCCACATGAGGTGTCCTCCTTGGCACATTGGTGTGAGGGGCTGGTGGGTCTGGGTTTCAGGGCAGCATCCTGCACACCCACATAGCCAGGAAAAAGCATAAAACAGCTAGGAAAGATGGTTGCTCAAGGTATGTACAAAAACAGCAATGAGAGTCAATAAGCTGTCTCTTATTAGATCTGCTCCCATCCTAGAGCTATGATTAAATCATGGATAAGTCAAAACCACCTCCTCATGAGATGTAATGTCAGGCTTTGTCTGTGGATTCATTTTTTACCTGCACAGACACTGATCCCGTTGGCTGGGCCCACAGGAGGATGTTCAGCACCCCAGCTTGGAGAGAACTGGGGACAACTCCTGTCACAAGGGCTGGGTGGGAACACCACGAGAGACTTCCAACACAACAAGCCAGAAATTTCATGGCAGTATCCAGGGTTTGAGCACCTACCCCAGACTGTGAAGTTCTCTTTAAGAAAGGAGATGCAGCTTTATCGTTTTAATGATGACAAAGGTATCCCCCCGCTTTCCTCTTCCCTAAACTCCCATAGGTCCCTCCAGCTATTTTCTGCCTGGCCCAAAACACACCCACACGTGCACTTGCTCCCTACCCAGCACCAGTCACAGCCCAGTGGGTGCATCTCTGAGATTTCCACATCTGAACATTTATAAGGGTCTCCCTGGTGCTTGCCCTACTTTCCCTTCCTCTTGGAAGTTGTGGAAGCAGAAGCAGAAGCAAGAAACATTCAGTTAACATTCCTAACCATAATACCCTAACAAGGGTCATCAGCTGGAGAATGAGATGCTTCCTGAACCAGTAGCTGCAGGCTACTGGGGAGAGCAATCTTTGAATTCTCCTCAGTGGCAAATGATGCTTGTCCTCAGCTAGTGAGGGCTGAGGCGCAGGGTCTCCCCTGCCCCGAGACTTGCTGCAGCCCATGGCCATGGGATGTCCTGCAGGCTCTTGTTCCCCAGGCCTGCAAAAACCATCCTGCAGATGATAACTACACAAGAAGACGTGGAAAAACATCACTCAGAATGTATGCCCAAAAGGGAAGCTGCAAGGGAGCAAAGGGAAGTGTTTTCTAACCAGCATTGGTTCATTCTTTCCTACACTGGCAAAAGGATGGAGAATAATTCTCTTTCTCTCTGTTTGAAGAAGTTCTACTTTTAGATATATTGTGATGGTGCTCTCCCCCTCCAAACTCCCATCTTTTGCTGAGACAAGGTAGGTGTAAATACCTTTTTCACAGCTGAGGCTTTCCAGTGACACCCAGGGATGGTCTAACCTTGCCCAGCCTGGGCTTGTCTACACAAGGACCTCTGCTGCCTTCACTACACCAGTGCACTGGCAAGCATTTATTCTCCAATCATGGACATGCCTCCCCCAGTACAAAGGTACCCAAATAAAATGGTAAGATACAGAAAGGGGAAGAGCTACACTGAAATAAATTACGTCTATGTTTTATGCATCAGATGCGTGGAGGAGCCCTCAGCTTTTGTGATAGCTGGAAGAACTTGGAATACAAAGTGGTTCATGGTGAGACCCCCATACACCAGCATTCCTTAGCTTGCCCCTGCCTTTGAGCCACTCTGCCAGTGGTGGGAGACATAAAACCATTGTGCCTGCACTCAGACTGCTCTCCTGCTCCCATCCTTGGAATGGAAGTCTCTGTTTCACATCCACCCTGCTCTGGTGATAGCCCTCCTCTGCTTTCATCACCTGGGACCAGAGGTGTCATAAGCCTTCAGGGTCAAGTAAATGGCTTAGGAGATGCTGGAGAAACACCTGACCAAGGCTGCAATGTTCAGAGAGTGACCTTGCAAACCGAGGCATGAGATGGATCAAAATTTCCAGTACAGAAAGTGCTTCCTCAGTCTGTGGTTTGTTTTTTTCTGGATGTGTCAATTCTGCCTTGGGAACGTGGAAGGTCTAGGGCAGAGCATTAGCACATTGTCAGCCTAATCACACAATAAAACCTGCCACAGCACAGCCAGAATAACCATTTATGGAGTGAGCTGATGCTGAAAAAAGTGTTGTTTACAGCTTAGCATCTCCTCTGCCTGAAAATCACCCAAGGAGAGGAAGGAACTGGGAAAGGATTCATTCAGTGATCTAATGTTTAAATAAGAGTGTGATGTGGGTATTTCTGTCTTCACTCTGGAGGATTTGGGATTTGATTCCTCTAACTCCCTGCAGCCACTGCTAGGGGATGAGCACATAGGCTGCACTGAGCCCCCAAGCGTCCCCTGACATGGGTGCTAGCAGATGGGAAAAAACCTATGGGAATGAGCTGCCATCACACTTACAGTGGTAGTGGAGAGGGGGAGAGGTAAAAAAAACATTTCAGCAGGATCATTTTATTAGCAACTAGATAAGGGATGTGAATTCATCCTGTTGAGGGCCTTAGGATGAGCGAGGAGCAGGTCCTGATTTTCACCTCTATTTCCAGACGTCTGTAAATCCATGGACCCCTGGTCTGCAGCAGGGTGGTGGCAGGATCACACCAACGTGTGATACAGCTCTGTTGGCAGAAACGTGCTACCAGTCTGGATTTTACCTTCATTTAACCTTTATTTTGTAGATGGCAGTTTCAGCAACCTCTAGTTAAATCCCGGCAAATCACCAGCTAAATCAATAGTCAAATAAATCATCTCCTTCAGTTAGTTGAAGGAAATTGGTACCTTCTTCCAATTACTAGAGCTAATGCTGTTTAGCTTCTGTATGGAGAAACATTCCCCATTTTCCAAATAAATTGCACATTCGGGCTAATGAACCCTCTCATAACCTTTGCAAGGTAAATAATTGTGATCACCATGGAGTAACAGGGAACACATAAAGGCAAAAAAAATTATAATTAGGAATCATGGTTGTTGAAATAAGACTGCTGGGGGTACCTGTGCCATCAGCAGTGCCATGCCCTTCCCAGAATAATCCCATATAGGTGCCCAACTCCACTATAGATATATCTACCCAAGCACAAATGCTTGTTCCTCAGCAGGCCATTTACATTTAACATGCCCGTGCGCATCCTTGAGGCTGCATCTACACCAGGACACTGACAGCCCCGTGGACTGGTGGTCTAAGGAATACTTAGAGCTATTGCAAATGGCATGGAGGACCATGCCACCCCTCAGTGCAGTGGTGACCCAAAATGTTCAGCCACGCTGAGCCCAACTTTTGCCTGTCCAGCTGTTGCAAAGCAGTCTGCACAATATTAAATGAGATATTGATGCTATGATTAGTGTATGCTTTGCACTTCTTTTAGGCTATGAAAACAGTCACTTTATAAATCTGGCCCTGGATTTATCTGCTTTCCTATTTATTGTGCAGCCTGCTGTGTCATTTCCCTTCCACGTACAGTGGCTGGAATATATTATTTCAAAAGTATTTTTCCTTAAAAAAAATTTCAATGACAAAGGCAAGAGCGAGAGCAAGCGTGGTCTTGGGAGTTTTCAGCCACAGTGTCTGCTCTAACACACGGCCTGGCTGCCAAAATGCCAGCTTCCGATCTGGACCCATTACGGTCACCCAAGCAATTTCACCTACAAAATGTGATGAAATTGTTATGGACAAAGTACAGCCTGTATCTATCTACCATTTCCTATTCTCTGTATCAGTGCCACCGGCCACGTGAGTCCATTTTCCCCATCTGGCCAGCTCCTGGCACATAGGTGGTGTATTGCAAAGACACTGCTCACCAAAGGAGATGGCAGCAAATGGGTGTACCATACCATCAGCCATTACTTTCTGTCCTTCCTGCTGGTCTCCTCCTTGCCCTCCCTTTAAACCTCCAGCAACAGGCTGGAGGATGTCCACAGCCTTTGGCACCAGGGGAGAGTTATTCTGGGCACCTCCTGACACCATTTTCTACAAAGATCGGTACCAACATCAAAACCTGCCCAACTTTTTCCCATCTTCCTCAAAATAGAGCAGGGTTACTCAAATGAGCTTATTCCAAAAGTCTTCAGAAGAGCCAAATTAGCATCATATACGTGAAGAAACATTGCTGTATGGGAAAGTGTCAACAGAATGATATAAGCTTTTTGAGCTGCCTCACAGAACTCTTCAGTAGGGAATTCTAAAGTTTTGCTGCCTTTCTAAAGACTTTTCTATGGAGAACATCAGCAGGGTGTTTTGTTGAATCACTATGAAAGTATGTAACAAAAATACCGAGAAGCAATTCAACAGAGGACAGAGTGCATAATTTGGCATGATCCAGACTGGGACAATACAGCCATTTAGCATAGTAGGAGACAGGAGCAGACCCAGGTCTCCCTCCAGTTCTGCTGAGGAGTGGTGAAAGTAGGCACCAAAGAGAAGAGATTCAGTTTACTAATTGTGAAAAGTTATTTAACAGTATGGCTTCTTTGGAACTCTCTGGGAGCACCAAAGCATCAACACGCTCCCTGCCACACCACTGCTCTTCCTTGGCAAGATGGCCTTTGACAGCAGACAAACAGCAGACTTCATGTCCACCTATGGCTTTGTTCTCAGAGAGGGTTCCTGAGCTCAGAAAAGCATTGGCTGATGTGGGCTTCATGAGGGGATCTCCTAGACTATGGATGCTGCATTGAGCTGAAGGCACAAGCCTCCCCACCCTGTCATGTATGGACTACCAGTGAGAGCCCACAATATCGTTTCTCGCAGAGATAGACATGCACATAATATCTTTCAAAGCACATCTGACCGCAAGGACCAGCCTGAGAGCAGCTCTGGAATGGGTGATTTATGAAACCCCCATAGGGACAGCGAGTATTTAAGAAACAGAAAGCTAAAAGCCATTATCTATGCTCCTAATGCCTTTACTTAGTAGGCAGTTTCCCTTCTTCCGATGCTATTAGCTTCCAGGTAACACTGAGAGTATGAGACCTTTTTCATGTGGGGTAATCAATCAGAATACTCGAATAAGCCTGTGAGAGCACACAAAGCATAAGAAAAAATAACCCCTCCCACACACACATCCCTGCTTTCTCTTTGCCCAGGAGGAAATGCCAGCTTGGATCCGAGGGCAGATTCAGTTGTTATAACTAAAAGTCTTTTCATGAGTAAACTAATATTTTTCTTCTTCTGTTTTTGACTTTACTGCTTTGCATTACATTGTGCATTTTAATGCAGAAACTACCTTTACTAGCTTTTTGATAGCAGCCTGCATTGTGGCAGCTGTTAGGTGGGGGATTTTGAGTCATGAGTATTCCTTCAACAGCATCCATCTCTGCAGCCTTTGGTTTCCCCAGTGAGTTCACCAGGAGTGAAACTGTCACAGCACACCAATCCCAGCACAGTGTTAGTCAGAGGAAACACAGCTCTCCTGCAAAAGACTTAAATGTTTTGCTCTGGGATTTGCACAAGTGATTTTCTGTGGCGCTATTCACTTGTCCTCTGCAGGCTTTGCAGTTCACCCATGGGGAAGTGTTTGCAGTGGTGAGATTGTCCACGCTTGGCCCTGCACCATTCTTACCCCAGGGCATGGTGCTCAGCCGCAGGTTGTGTTGCACATGGCCATACCCAGAAGTATCTGCTTTTGATCCCAGGCAACAAAATCTAAAGTGCAAGTAACCCCTGTGAGACAAATAAAAACTGGTTGCAGGAAGATAGATAATTTACTAACCAGCACGGTGGTGGTTTTACATTAATAAGTAACAGCACATTAGCTGGTGGAGGAACTCTCTTCTACTTTAATGGAATAATATTGGTGTTTTAATAGGCAGAAAGCCCCACTTACCCAGGGAGGCTACAGGTGAGGCTCCCTGCTTTCCCTCAGCTCAGAAGTAGTTTCTTCCTGAGCTCAGTGGGAAGACATCACTGTGGCATGAAAACACAAACACTGCTGAAGTTACACCTGAAAACTTGTACATCCTTTTGTGCTATGGATCCTTGTAGCTGTAGCTTGCTGAAAGACAGAGTGTCACTGTGCATGTGGAGGGCAAGGGGATGCCAAAACCTCACCTGCACACTTTAGGGCTGTTGTCAGAAAAACTTGAAGAAACTGCAAGCTAGCATCATCTGACACCAGCAGTGCTGGCTAGAAAGCTGGATTTGACACGTAGCCTTACCAAAGCACTTGCAAGCACGGTTTGGCATCCTCACAAGCAGTGCTGAACATTTCTATGGGACACATGGACAAAATTATGAATGGACAGAGCTTTCCACAGAACGCTAGCTGGGATGGACAAAGCCCCTGTGGAACCCAGTTGCCCACACAGCTCTCTGTAGGGTTTGTGTTTATGCCTACATCAGTGGCACCCAATGGTACATGTGTGAGGACACACACAAGACACCAACCTCACCATTTCAGCCCACAGAAAACACCAAAAAAAAAAGTAAATTTTAAATTACTATCTGGGCCCTGATTTCCAAGAGGAAAAATGCCACTTTTCAGGCTAAAGGGCTTGGAAAATGAGGGTGGTTTATCAAGGCAGTCCTTTTTCATGAGGCTCTGAAGAGAATTATAAAAATCTTGAGTCTTAATTCATGTTTTAATAATCAGCATTTAATGATCATGTTTAATGATCACTGGGATTAAAAGGCTAACTGAAAATCAAGAATTTTGCAGAAAAGTTATAGTATGTGGCTGAACAATCTGGTTCCACTGTTCTGCACCATTTCTTGGGAGAGCAGTAAATATTAACACAAAAAACCTGGTGGTTTAGTTCAATTTTATGTCTCAGACCAGACCACTAATTTTAATACCTACGTTTATGAATACTATATCCCCTAAATGAAACATCTAAAAATAAAAGGATAGCTAACAGAAATTTTGTAAAACCAAGACTATAAGAGGAAATTACTTTTTTTGAATACTAAAATGTGTAATTGATGCTTCACCCACTGGTGGAAGATGCTACAAAGGGGAGGCAGGAAGGAGCTGTTCCTTCCCCAGCTTACCCCCACAGCATAACCAGGTTTTGCCAGTGACAGATGTCGCTTACACAGACACACTTTTGTAATTCATATAATGCACAATGGCAAAGAGATAATGCACAGCTGCTTGGTAAGCTGAGATCTATCCTCCCTCTTCAACATGTCATGTCAGCTCACAGGTACAGCAGCACTCCTGAGGTCACTGTGCGGTGTGATGTTGGGAGGACTGGCAGAGCCTTCTGAGGATAAGTGTTATTAAAATTACATCTGATCTGCAATCTGTGCATCCAGAACTGAATCCAAACTTGCCAAGGGTTCAAGGATGCTCAGACCTGAGGTTTAGGTTCAGGCACGTCTCTGGAGACCTTATAAACTCATTTACTCTGCAAAGAGAAAAACAGGAAGCAGAGACCATGTCAGCCCCCGGGGCCTTTCCTCCAGCTGAGCTGGCATGGTCCGGGAGAGATTATTTCTGTTGCAGGCAGAAACAGTAGGAACTTTTCTTTGCCTTTTAGTTACGGCTTTGTCCACGGAGTATTAACCCCCTGACAGGAGGCAGTGCCTGCTATCAGCCTGTTCCTGAGACAAGCTGATCCTGAGCTGGATCAGTGGTGTCTCAGGCTCATTGTCACTCTGAAGCAGCCTGCTTGGAGCATCTTTCATGCACTGAGGTTACCACCTGTGCTAAGCAAAAAACTGAATGTTTTTTAAGAGGAGATCTGGGTCTTGGTTTTCCCTGTTGCTGGCTCTTGTGTCTTAGCTTCCAGATGGCTTTCATGTTCAGGTGGTTGGGGTTTAACAGCAGGAAAACTCACAAAATAAGACAGCAAAGTGCTTTTTGAAAGTGAATTTGTAAAATCCATTCATTTATCAAAATTGCATGTGAAGTCTGGAAACCAAAGCACACAAATTGGGTAGCTAATCAGCAAAGCTGTAATTGCATCAGGCAGCTGAGTCACGAGATAAAGTGGGAGAATTGGGGATGAACAGCAAGAAAATCCACATTCTTGGCTTGGAGAGACGCAGAGCATTTCTGGTTCCCTCCCTGGCTGCTGTGAAGGCTTTGCAAGTAAATAATCAGCATGAATACTCTATGCATTTCATGTACACTACTCACGTAGAATAGTTTTAATGTGGAGAGGGTTTAAGAGACTTTGAGAAAAACTGCTTAGAGCAGTTCACAACAATTGCTAGGTATTAATGTCACATTTGCAAGTCCTTGTGTTTCCCTGATTTTAGCAGAACAACATTTTCTGCTTATTAAGGGTTTATCTTCTTGCTGTAGCTGTAAAAATACCAAGGACAGACGTTAAACTGCAGGTAAGGATGCCGCTGTGCTAGGGAATGGCCTTGCACCAAATGTAATTGAGTCAAACCCTTTGGAAAGCCAGGAGGCTGAAATTTTGTCATTCATTCAATCTGCTTAACAAGGATTGGTGCATACAATCAGGGAAAAGCAGAGGTGATTCATGGGCTATATACTGGCCAGAACAGAAGTAAATGTGCTGATGCATTTTACAATCAGTAGTTCAACCAAGCCTAATTTCAGAATTGTTCACACCACTATGGTGTTTTTATTCTTGCCCTGCTTTTGAGATATCAGACAGAGGATTTAGTTCTTCTCCTGCTCTCTTCAGATAATACAGCAGGCACTTTTCATAATAGCTCATCTGCTAGATTTCCAGTGTGACCACCTCCGTGTATGCAGAGCCCCATGTGTTCTACAGTTTCACAATATCAGGATTACATGTTTCCAAGAACCCTTCTTCAAACGTGCAATTTGAAGCAATGACTGTAACATTATTCTGTGTGTCTGAGCTGGTTAGCGGCCTGTGCTTTCCTGACAACCTGCTCAAAGAAAATTAAAATCTTGGTAGGAAAAGAAAGCTAAATCCTCTGTAAGGAACTGGAGAGAGAGCTTAATGGGTGACAGAAGGGCTGTGGCTGTTGTCTACCTAGAATTTAATAAAACCTTTGCCATTGTTTCCCACAGCATTCTCCTTGAGAAACTGGCTGCTCATGGCTTCTATGGGTGAACTCTTCACTGGGTAAAAACATGCCTGTATGGCAGAGCCCGAAGAGTTGTGGTGAATGGAGTTAAATCCAGTTGGTGGCTGGTCACAAGTGAGGTTTCCCAGGGCTCAGTACTGGGGCCAGTCCTGTTTAATATCTTTATCAGTGATCTGGATGAGGGAACCGAGTGCTCCCGCAGTAAGTTTGCAGTGACAGCAAGTTGGGTGGGAGCGTTGATCTGCTGGAGGGGTCTGCAGAGGGATCTGGACAGGCTGGATTGACGGGCTGTGGGCAGCTGTATAAAGTTCAACAAAGCAAAACACCAGGTACTGCACTGGGGCCACAACAACCCCATGCAATGCTACAGGCCTGGGGAAGAGTGGCTGGAAAGCTGCTCAGTGGAAAAGGACCTGGGGGTGCTGACTGACAGCTGTACATGAGCCAGCTTGTGCCCAGGCAGCCAAGAAGGCCAACAGCATCCTGGCCTGTATCAGAAATTGTGCAGCCAGCAGGGCCAAGGCAGTGATCATCCCCCTTTATTGGGATGATACAGTCTGCTCTGACCCCCAGCACCCCACTGCATGCACACATGTGTGCACACATCCCCATGCCCCAGTCAAGGGGTGGCATCATGAGGTGTGAGTGCAAAGCACGGAGTGCAGCCACCTCTTGGAGAGTGTTGGGTCCTAAACGGTTGTCCTGTGCTCACCACCAAAATCAACTGTGCTGTGATTCTCTGATGTCTCATATGAGAGAAATTTGCATCGTGGTCTCTTCTTCATGGTAGATATTCACTCCCTTTTGGCTGCACTTATCTTTCAAAGTATCAGAGCTAGCAACCCAACAGATCACAACTGTCAGTGCATGAGTGAGGGTTTAAGGCAGACTAACCCAAATCTCCTCTGCAAACCATCCTACCCCAGAATTTTTGTCTTGGAATGTGGCCTCGCCCCTTTCAGGCTTATTTGCCAGGAATTCCTGAGAAAGACTTGTGCTGCTGCGACATGCCTGGCAAATCCCATATTTGTTCACATTAGGATGTCAATCACTAAAGTATGGAAAACTGAACCTAAGCTAGAAGTAATTCCGCAGCATGCTTAACAACTTTTATTTTTGGAGAAGCAGCACAGCAGGGTCTTTGCTTGTCCCTTCCACCCTGCACCTCAAGAATTCCTGATTATGGAACAGTTATTTTTTTTCAGTTTACAGGGTTTTTAAACCCCTTTCATTACTGGATGGACTGTGGTGTCCCACAGGACATGGATCCAATGGTTTCCCAGAGCAGTTACGAAGATCTTGCAATAGGGCTGCCAGCAGAATAATAGCTTCCTGGGGAATGTCCCAGGCTAGCTGAGAGTTTATGGGTGGAGGTTACCTTAATATCTACAGCTTTCGAGATAATTTCTGCATGAAGATCCCAATTCATGTTTGTTCTTAAAAATGCAATGTGTAAATTTGATGAAATTTCACAGGGTTAAACCAGCGTAGCCTGCTGAAATCAACGAGGATATCTGGATTCTCAGCATGAGGACTGGCTGCATCCTTGCTTGGTCCACAAAACTTCCCAGTTCAAGCAATGGGGCTTACTTGGTTTTACTGTCTTGGAACCAAACTTACATAATGTTTTAAGCAATTACCTTGGCATGAAATGCAGGAGTGAGCTAATGTTACAGATGAGGCAGTGCCAGGCTAGTGGAGGGACAGGCTGTCCTACAGGAGTCCAAAGGGGACAAGCCTCAAGGAAGGGTTCTGTGGATGATCAAGGGGGGAAGGCCTGGCCAGCATGAGGAAAATAAGCTTCATTTAGCCTAGTAATCTGGGGGAAGAGTGGGGATGGTAGTGATCTCCATTAACACAGCAAACATTAGAGACAAAGATGATGGTTAAGCAAAGAGCACTGGCGTCAACAGTTGTGCTGGAATATCAGATGGGCTGCTCTGCTCAGGAATGGCTTCAGATTGAAAATTAAAAGGTGATTCTGGCCTGTTAGATAAGGGAGAGTCTGGAAAGGCTGCCCAAGGGAGCAGAGCAGGGTAAAATGCCTGTGAGTTTGAAGATGGGATTGGATTTGACTGTGAGAGTGTGGGAGAGAGATGGTGAGTGGCAAGGAGGTTCCAGCCCGTCCTGTGCCTCACAATCCCCCTTGCATCTACTGTCAGACAGCTCTGCCCACCAGCTGCTCACAGACCTTTCCACGTAGCTAACCACCTTCAGCCTTCAACTCTGCTAACAAAAATCTGGTCCACACTGTTCTTGGTTTGGCATTTAAATGCTCACTCACCAGCTGCTGGGCTGCACTGATGTACTGCATCTTCACACATGCAGCACAAGCTGGGCTCAGACCAGTAGCACTGGAGTGAAGGGCTGTGTTGTGATGCCAGTGACCTGCATCATCCAGCCCCTCAGATCCACCTCCTTGCTCATTAGTGTGGACCCAGGTTGGTACAGCTGTTGTGTGAACAACCTCTTTTTTCCCTCTAGGTATACTGCCTTTCCATTTATTACTACTAACTATGTAAAAGTCTTCTCCTTCCTTTCTTTCTCTCTTCCTGAGACAGAGAAAAGTAGGTAAAATGCCAGAGCCTGTTCTCTGCATGGGAGACCATTTCTGACTTGCTTCTGCTTCCCAACTCTCATGTAAGTGACAGTCCTGGGTATTACTAGACTTCATTTCATATAGGGTAATTAAACTGTCAACTTTTTCATGTGAAGATCTTGTCATCCTATTCTACAGAAAAAGTCTGAATTTTAAATGGGTGTTTCTCTACTTAACATCTACACCCAATTTTTAAGATTTTGATTTAAACATGCTAGCAGTTAGTCTTCAGGATAATATTCCTGCTTTTCCCAGCACCACTTACAGACACAGAGGATGAAGAAGCCCTTCAGCAGCAATGCCACTGCAGGAAAACTTAGGAACAGATGCTTGTTACTGGCATTATCCAAAGACTAACACAGACCAGAATATCCTGAGTTTGGTATAATCAGCCCAAACACAAGTGAGTGATTAGTGAGAACTAAAAGAATCTAAACACAAATCCCTGTTAATCAACCTGCTTTCAAAAAATGTAAGGAAACAGGGAATGAATTTATTCCTTTGGGAATAAATTCCTTCTTTGGGGTCACTTTGACTTGCCTGTGGATCCAGAGACAAATGTGGCCAGGGTATTTTTCAAAGGCCAGATTACCACGGACTCCAAAATACAAACACAGGTCTGGTGGCATTCAGTGCAGATAAGAAACCTGCTTGATGAATAAAGAGAAGAAACTCGCAGATGGAACACCAACATCTTCCTCAGGTGGACGATGCTCTCGGGGCAGTGGTGTGTGCCGGTTGTGGTGCTGTTATTTTTGGATTCAGCCGCCTTTCTACCCTGGAACTGACTCACCTCTTCAGGAAAGTCTCTTCCCCCCACTCCAGTTGTCTGTTTTCCTTCATGGCTCCTGATTTCCTTCTAGGGGTTTGCATCAAACCTCTCACACAAAGAGTTTTAGAGCATGACCACTGTGGCTGTTTTTACAGGGAGAAACCTGAGCCAAAGAAAACATTAAATGCTTGAACTCCGTCCTGTTGATCAGATCTCAGAGCATGATTATAATGAATCTCGTAAACCCCAACAAATAATTCCTCTTATCCTCGCTTTGCGTACATGAAATGTCAGGCTTAGACAATTCAAATTATTTTCCCCAAATCCATGCTGTGTAGCAGGGCCAGGAACAGATTTTCGATCTAGAGGTTTGTAGGCAGCCAAGCTGGAAAAGATGGAGCTTCAATCAACATCAGATCAGAAGCTGCTGAGATGTCCCTTCTCAAGGCCATTACTTAGATTGTACCAGGAGATAAAACAGGGCTGGCACCCTCTGAGCACAGAGGAGGCACAAACCTTTCTCTCAGAAACACCGTAGTTACTCTTTCTCCAATGAAAACCTGTTCTTTCATGTAGAAAATGAAACCTGGTGATTCAAGAAGTAAGCAGGCACCATGTTGCACAGCCTGATAGGACCAGGCATCCCTAAAAAGGAGTCTGTTCAGAAGTTCAAGGGACCTGTTGCAGAAGACCTTTGTGATGATTTATGTGGTGAAAATTCCCACGTTCATTGGTCTTCAAAATAACAGGCAACTGAAAAAAAGCAAGCATCGTAGTTATCATTGTAAATCTGTAAAAATGAAGGGAGGGTGAAGGAGTCTCGGAGAGCTCAGCAGTCTGGTGGGCTTGTGGGCGCCCAGAGGTGTGCGTGTGGTGGCAAACCCTGCTGGGGCTGGGAGATGAGGTTGTGCCCTATCCTGGATTTTTTTGCAGGGAGTGGGGTGTTTGTCTCTTTGCCGTCCTGTTGAGCATCCTCTCAGGTGATGCATGAACTTCTTGTACCTTGCAAAGGTTTACAGTGAACTGCCTTCCGATACATGTTTCATTTTAGCAGATCCATCTCACCAGCCCTGAGCACGCTGCAACATCCAAGAGGAAGACCAAGTGCTCAGCAGCCTTCCTCCCCAAGTGACACCCCCAAGTATCAGCCTACCATGGCCAGGAAAGCCTTTCCTATTTGATCAGAAACCATAACATCTATGAAAGCTATCATTTCCTGTCAAAAATTCAGGTATAAAATTTGCGTGTAGAGGAGGCCTTTCAGGGTCATCTTATGCTCTGGGCTTATCACGTTTCTCTGCCTACCCTCATCTGAAGTTTCTAATGGCTTAAATCACAGTCATGGTTTGTGTTTGTGTTTTAGAATAAATAGGAAGTGAGAAGAATTGAGCAGCAGCAAGGTTGCCATAGCAATTGTTTGTTGGAGAAGAATTACAACATCAAAACCCTGGAAAACATCTCAGTGTGCCTCTACCTTTTGCATCATACTCATTTGGATCTCAGAGAGGACAGCATGAGGCTGCATGGGAGGAGAGAGCACCCTTGGCCTCCCTGCTGCTCTTCAGCAGGCATTTCAGGGAGCCCGCCCGGAGACATGGCCGAGGCACTGAACTCATCCATTGAGCCTGAAGTTTCGGTGAGTGACACACAGAGAACTTTGCACACACATTAAATCACAACATGAGTCATCAAGTGATCCCATCATTGTATCAGAGCAAGTACTTACTTATAAATCATAGATGAATCATAACGCATTAGTTTGACTCTTTTAACCATGGAGTATCAATCATCTGTTTTGTCTCAGAGTAAAGCCTGCAATCACTTTGAAAACACACTGATCTCTGGTGTGGGAAGGTTATCTGCAGGGTGCTCTTGTGCTATTCAGCTGAACGTTGATGGGCCACTACCCAGAGAGGTAGCTAAATGGAAAATAAATCCATGTGCAATTTGGGAGATTTACTTTCACTTACATGAGATTATCTCTGAGAAGCAAACACCAGATACATCAGCATGGCGATACTTGTACCACTGTTATCTGAGCAAAGCAATGATGAGTTGACAGCATTTGTAGAGAGCTTTTTACTTGTGGCTTTACATTTGATGCTTTACGTATTCCAGTTGCTTACACCTGGCACCAGCCTTTAATGGATGACATGCATTATTATTCTCATCCTACAAAGGGAGAGACAGGGATAGAATGTAAATGGGAGCTAAGGTGAGGTAAACACAGCAGAGCAGGCTCTGTTTGACACAGACCTTGCCTAATAGTATAAACTCATGATCATTTTGCTGCCACTACAGCAGATGATGCTGGCATCTCCTAGGCACAAGGGTCATACCATGTCTGAGCATCAGCATTTCAGTGACAACATTCAGAGTCACCCGTGGGACATTTATATTCTCATGTCAACATCACTGGCCCAGGAAATAATATTTGCATAAATAGCTTAGAAATACTGCCTGGAAAATCTTAACTGCCATAGGACACCCTTCTCTAAATCCAACAGTAAAGCCACCACTGTGCTTTAGGAAGAGGGATGGGGTGGCAGAGCTGTACCCCACCAGTCACTGGACCAGCAGCTGGCTGCACTGGGCATCAAAGAGTACTTGTAGAACGGCTCTGCCCTTCTCACCCACATGCAGGACAGCTCAGACTAGCATAGTGCTTCTGAAGTAAGGATTTAAAAGGTCACTTCATGACCATGTCAGTGCTAGACTACACTGAAATATGTATGCCTAAGCTGTACTCACAAAATATACACAGGTGATGGCATATCCACAACAGGTCTGATTACTTTGTTGGCCACAGCTGGCCCCAAATGATCTTTCCTCTTGAAACACTTGCTAGCATTTTGTCAGGCACAGATGATCCTGTCTTGGAGCAGGAGAGTGACCAGAAAGCATCCCAAGACCCCTTCAACCTCTGTTTTCTTGTGGTTCTTGTTCTGAATAAAATCAAATCTGTGGCATCATTTTTGACCCCCACTTTGAACTATAAGACCTTATGAAGCACAACAAATTGCTCTGATACTTCTTCAAAGCAGGGAATTGCCAGAGATCCAGTTGTGTGGAATATTCACCAGAAGCTGTAGAACACCAAAACTGCTTTCCTACAATAAACCAGTAAACCACGCAATCTAGGAGCTGGTGTCCAACAGTGGTCAGTTGTGCCAAACTCAGAGGGAGATACAAAGTAGTACTTGTCATAAATTCCTTCACAGCATATCTCACAGTGTTGACCATGAGTTGATATTTAGTTTAGAAAATAAAGGCATGCAGGATTATTCACACCCACTTTCCCTATAGCTCTACATTGAACATAGCTTCCTCAGAACTGCCTGGTGTTGGTAGTCACTGAGCAAATTTTTCATGCACAAAGATCTACTTGCTGTTTAAAATAAAAACCAGCTTGTCATAAAGGGATGAAAATCTGGGACCTTTGAGAAATTCCCAAGGCACTTTCCAAGACAGGATACGAAAAGCTAAAGGCTGCACTTAAAAGCCTGCATTAACTGAATGCCTGTGTTAGTGAAGGTTAGAGAGAGAAGAGCCACCTTGCCCTCAGTAAAGACAGGAGAAATTTCTGAGGTGGGAATTTGTTTCATCTTCTTGGACCAGGTTATGAGAAAATGGCCCCATGCTGGGGAGGGCTAGCCCTGGCGCTTTCCTCGAGGCTGCTCCTTGGCACAATATCTGTGGTGTTCTCCCTGTAAGGAAAAGCAGTTCACCCACTCCCTGACACAAACCTTCATGGTTACCAGGTGCACCCAGAAGTGAAGGTCATTGCCATAAATCCTACACGTTTGCCACCATTTGGAAACAAAACACTTCTCAGTCTGCAGAACTCATTTCTGCACAGCCTTCCTTCTGCAGCTTGAAAACATTATGTATGCCTCGCGTCTTGCTACCTCAATACTGTGTCATTAGACACAGTTGCCTTCCTTGAATAGTGCACTGAATACCAAAGAACACAAACCACCCTACAGGAGGCAATTTAGTTTGCTTTAAATGAGCTCAGATAGCAAATCCAAATTCTTTTTGGTGTAGACACGTTCAATTAAAAAATATTTAGATAATGTTATCCTTTGGGGGGTTTGAACTGCAGGTTCAGCTTTCTCACAGACTATGCTTCAGCACACAAATGAGAGTCTTTTATTTCCCTATGTTCCTGCTTTTTAGCTTGGTCAAAGATCACTGCACTTGCCTGACAGCAGAGCGTATCTTCTGAAGCCCAAGTCAGAGCCCATGTGTGCTGACTCTCTGTCAGAGCTTGCACTGAAGCCCCTGGTTCCACGTATGTAAATACCAGCTTGGTATCAGCCAAGCAGCACTTCTAAAACAGTTTCAAAATCCCCCTTACTAAGGAGTTACTACTGTCTTACTGAACCTTACCAAGCAGAGATAGGTCTGATCATGGGTCAGTTCCCTCCTCCTGTTTAATCACATTTACCTGAAAATAAGATGCTTTGTTCATGAAAGATCATCTATTCCTTGATGCATTCCCCCACTAAAATCTAGGTTGTCTCAGTATCGTATGCAGAATTAGTAGGCTATGTTAATGGGATCAGAAAAAGTACCTCATTTTTTGGAAGTCTTTGGTGCAACAAGCCAAGAGTGGGGAGAAGTGTAAGTTTATACTGTCTCAGCAGGGCTGTTTTCTATTGGAAAGCTTTTAGACTTGTCAGCAGCAGATTATGAAATTACTTTCATTTCTTAGCAACCCTCTTCAAGGTTATACATCCACTGGGACTCTTAAAAACTCATTTTTCTCCCTATCCCTGGCAGAAGGAATACCAGTGACCAGAACAAACTCCTGACCAGGCCCAGCCCTCCCCTGGCTACCAACCAGTCAGCATCAGAGACAGAAACTAGGATGAAATCTGTGCAACATACAATCCATGAGGCGACTTGCTCAGTCCTACAGCTGCTAATGGGGAGTGGGAGCCGGGCAGACCCTCCAGACACCATGAGGAGCAGCCAAGTGGCCCATCAGGCTGTGGAGACCCAAAATCAGGCTCTTGGCCAGTGACAATGTGTCATTTGACTGGCCAAGTGCCACATATGTACTGCTAGCTAGCAGCCAAGCTGTCTCTGTTTCGTTTTGCGCAGCCCAAGGAGCAGGCAAGTGGGAAGCTGCATGTTGTCTTGGCTGGAGAGCGATGGAGTCTGGCTATTGCACTGATGGAAGGTTGGGGATATGGAGGGCTCCAGGGATGAAATGTCAAGGTCAATTAAGGCATGCGGGAAGTGTTGCATTGTAGAAGTCTTAAGGCATTACAGCTGGCAGACATAAGGAATAAGGAGGGACCTGGTATCTTGGGGAGAAGAAGGAAGGAAAATTGAGGGGAAATATCATGGGTGCAGGGAGCTATGACCCTGTAGTGATGTCTGGTGGTCTCTAAAAGCCAACTTGCCCACTAGCTGGGCTCCTCTAGATTGTCTCTCCAGGCTTCAGGAAACCAGCTTTACCTCAGGGAGTACCTCCAGTGTTTGCATCTATAAATACCAGACCCAGTAAACAACAGGGTGGGGATCAGCACAGCTCACTTGTATCCTGTTCAGTCTGGGAAGCATTTATGCTTTCCATTTTTTCATTTTTTAATGAGTTCTCTATTCCTCATGGATTCAGACAGCATTTCCCTAAGCGGGATTGGGTATCACAAAGCCCACCCAACCACATAGCCTCAAGTTCTCATTGCACCATGAATTCCAATTAAAAGTAAAACCCTTCTCTTTCTTAAGAGAGTGCACTTCTTGTGAGGCACACTGGTTCGGAGTTTATATTCTCAAACGCATTTGAGCAGACCTACAGAAGAAAGGTGATGGTGATACTGATTTCTGTAGCACCCCCTTGAGCTTTGACTGTGCTTGGGCTCTGGTTCTGCACTCACAGAGCAGCTCTGGAGCAGGAAGTCATTGACTCCAGCAAGATCAGCCTGCCAGAGCAGAGGCTCATCTCTTACATTACAGTCTTAGTGCAGTCAATAACCCAATACTCACCACAGGAACAAAAGTCCTACAGATTATCACCAAATGAAATATTTTTTTATCCATTGCATTATTATATCCTTTAATATTCTTATTACAGGAAAAGTGTCACAATGACCTCTTAGGAATGGTTGCTTTATTTCTGTATTAGTGTTCATTAGCAAATTTCTTAGAATGTGGTACTGGCTGGAACTTAACGTATTGTATAGGCAAACAGGATTTCATAAACAAGTATGATTCATTATCCTCACCAGATAATAGAATTACCTATTCAAAGGCCTCTGAACTATTCAGTATTCACTGAAGGTGAACTATTATGTTTATTAACAAGAGCTATTTGTATGAGACAGCTTCTCAGCACTCTCAAGAGGGCATAAAAGCACTACAGTGTGTGTCAGCCTATGTAAAGAAAATTAGGCACATGAAGAGAAAATTAAAGGACTTAGCCTCTCCAATTTTGACTCCAAAGGGAAACACAGTGAAAACTTGCTCTTTTCTCTACTGCCTCTACAAGGTCCCAAGGGGGGATTGTGCCAGTTCACAGGCTCTGGGATGGGAGTGGTCCTGGGTAGATGCATGGAGCCCCAGGAAGCCATTAAGAAAAATACAGGAGCCATGGTGGTAAGTGCTTCTGCAACTGTGAGTTAATGGTGCCTCACATCATTGCTGGCACATGTCAGCAGGGGCATGGGCACAGGCGGCACTGCCTGTTTCCTTTGCTCTTCTGGAAGTACCTCCAAGCTGCCCACAGCAGACCCATAACCCAGCACCACCTTCACCCCCTCCTGATGAAATTTCCCCCTTCTCATTGCAAAAACAATGTGCTATACAGCACTGCCAGCACGGGGAACATCAGCATCGCAGCGATTTCCCAGGCCTCTGACCTTTCATTGTCGAAATACCTACACAGGAATCAGCCTGCAAGAGTTTAATGTACATTCAAATCTTCTTCTGCCAGGTACCCTTAGATTAGGTCAGGCTTTCAAGAATGGGGCCAAAAGAGCCCCAACAAGCATGCACAAGTATCTCATGGTTATCCCCTTGTGTTCAAACAGTTAAATACCAAATCTTTTGAGTTCTATGACTTTGTACATTTTGCTGTTTCATCCCATGATGATCTGCTACAGGAAGTATGGCCTGTGTAAGGCATGTGTAATATCCCACGTAGCTGACCTGTTTGTGTTCTCCCGTGGAGAGCAGACAAGGTTCATTTTGTCTTATGCTGACTATACAATCCTCAGTCTCCCTGGGTAAGTCTGCAAGGTACTCTCCTCATGAACTTCCTGAGAAGGAAGGGCCTTGCATGAGCAAATCACCATTAAAGGACAGAAAAAACCAAGGTAGGAATAGGCAAGCAGTATTCTTGGACATGGACAATTACTAGCAAAGTCCCACAGGGCTTAGACCATATGAATCATATGGATCATGTGACAGCATCTTCATAAACAACCTGGAAAAATGGGGAACAGGTATTGCTGGTGATATGAATTGATTGAAATGAGCCTGGCCTTGAACATTTTTGATTCAGGAGTTCCTTGGCAAAGCCTCCTGGGGAAGTTCCCCTAAAACCTTTCATACTGTTGTGCTCTTCCCTAAGCATTATCAGTCACCTTCTTTTTTCTGCGCTTTTCACAGTTCTAAATATCCTTCTGTAGTCCTGTCAGAAGTGTGAGGGTATGGCAATGAAATGTAGGAGAAACATAAGTCAAGCTCACAGGGAACTAAATAATACCAGGGTGTACTAACCCAGGTCACAGAAAGAACAGGTACTCCTTTAAACAGAGTATTTCTATGGCAACAGGCAAAAGTTACAGTCTTGCTTATCTTGATCTCTTGATCTGCAGCAGTCTATAGCCTGCACAATGTTTCACTTTCCTTCCGGGCATGGACAGAGGCAGCCCACTGACCAACTAACCATGCAGACTCAGCAGTGCAGGGATGGTCCTAATGCTTTCTGGCTGGCAAGGATCTTAATAGAAAAGCTGGTAGCGTGTAGTGTCTGTAGTGTGCTTAATGCAGTGGAGGATTAAGTGAACAAAAACATACAAAACCCCCCAGTACAGATCATTAATTGTGAAGATAATAATAACAAAATAAGATTTGTTTGTTATATGTTGGAAAACAAACAAATAAAGACACAAGGCCTTTTTTGGTACTTGAACTTGTAAAGAACTTTGCAGTTTTTTCCTGTACATTCGTTCTCTTTCAGCCAAATTGCCGCACGCCAGCCTCTGTGCACTTGAGGATAACAAGCAAAATCCCAGTGGAGGGCTGCTGTGGAAGACCTTTTTTGTGGGCTTCCTTTGTGTTGTGATGCCCAGATTGGTACAAAAGTGAGCTACAAGCTACAGTTCTTGGGATGGGACTCAGCCCGTTTCACTTGCCACGTTTCATCTGTAAGGTGCACAGCACATCTCTGCAGAGGACAGGCAGTTATTCAGACCTCTCAGAGTCTGGAAAAATGACAGGTAGCCTTTACTTCCTTCAGGTACAAACACTTCATCCTCACCATGGGTATAATGAGCACCTTATGACAGTTAAAGTTAGTTGGCAGTATAGGCTCTTCATAAAGAAATGAGAGACATTCATTCCAAACTGCTGCTGCCTTATCTGAGAATGGGTGAGCAAGTGTTAGGCATGATTCTGGAGTGTCTGCAGTGTGTGAATACAAGCTAAGTTATTAACTAAGGTTACTAACACTAAATGGAAGTGATCAGATAAGAATGGCTCTGAAGAGAAGCATGTTGAGTTTGATTGTTCAGCTGAGGGGGCTGAGATCAGAGGAGTCATACCTCGGTGAATGAGCCAAAATAAGGCTGTACAAGTCTGAGAAATATTGACTGGGATGGATCCCACTGATGGTAAAACCAAGTGTGAGCAGTGCTGTGCTGGTGTGGGGCTGTGCAGTGCCCCCAGGCAGTCTCTGCTGTTCCATGGGTGCTACTGCTAATGCTGTGTCACTACATGGGAACAGCTGAAATGCCCTTTAAATGTCAGTAAACAGTGTAAGGAAGACATCAATTAGATATTTACCCTGCCCTGTTTTATGCTTTCTGTGGCATCAAAATTCAGTATTATAAAATGTAGGAAATTAATAAAGAAAACTACGTGCCTTGAAGAAAAGGTCATAGCTGGCAGGACAGATGACAGTAAGACAGGATGTCTGCTTTGATGGTGCTAACTGTTGGATAAACTTCATCTTCCTGAGCAGGTTGTGAAGTCTAAGAGAGGGCTGTTCTAGTAGAAAACTCAAAAGCAGCATGTTAGCATTCCTCAACAGCTGAAGGACAGTGAGTTGTGGTATGAGACAAAAAAGTGGAAAAAGCTGATGAAGGACAAGAGTAGAAATATGATCATGGAGGATAAGGCCTGCCAAAGAGAATAATTAATTCCTTGAGGAGATTATGTGTGTGATTTATAGCTGCAAAGACATAATAGATTCTTGCAAGTTTTTTTCTGAGCACCATATTGGCATTCTGATTTGTAATTATCAATATACAATATTAATAAAGTATGATGTGGATTAAGAAGTGACTAATAAACAGTTCGAAAAGCTTTCTCTTCATCAAGCAGATTTGTTATCTATAGGATCTTAGGAAGATCAGCAGGAGCTTGGTACCTCTCCAAAATTTTTATCCATTATCAGTAAGACACAAAATCACTGCTAGTAAAAATTCAAATGCAGCAAATGTTGGGGAGGACAGAAATATCTGGATCACATAACTAACTGAGGCTTTTCAACAGCAAGGCACTTGAAAGCAGTCAAAGTTGGTCTGGCCAGACAAGGTAGACCAGCCCTCAGAACTGAATCTTAAAAGTAACCCTGGAGCAACCACTGCAATAAGCTGTGGGTACTTGGTGTGGTTAAAAAAAGGCAAATGAATTGCCTAGTGGTCAAAGAGGCAGTAGAAGTAATGTGCTATGTTAAGGAAAGGGTAGAGAAGCTGAATATCTTCGACTCAGCCCCTTCCAATGCCTACAACCCATAGAAACCATCATCAGCCCTTGCACTGTGCTGGGCACTGAGGCCCTTCCCCACACTTCTCCCACCAAAGCCTTCATCCCTCTTGCTCAATGTTGCTACTTTCATTGGTTTTTAACCTCCTGTTATTTAAAACTAGAGTTTGCCCAATCACTGGAGAAGCAGCCACCTAGACAGGAATACAAGCAACTCTAGAGAGCCTGGGTCTGAAAACAAGGATTTTCCTGGCAGCTGATAAGAGCAGAGAGAGGACAAGGCCAGCAGTGGCCACCGCTAGGGAAACATCAGTGGTCAAGGGTGCTTCTGCTGTGGCATGCATAAGAAACTGCACTGCTTTGTCAAAGGGCTTCATTTCTCAATGGCTTTGAACTACTTATGCTGTACACATGTCACTTTCTAATTTATTTTTGGTTAATGAAATTTCTGAGAAGCAAATCACATTGCTATCGACACTGAATATAATGCAGCCCCTTCTTTGTCACAATCAGTTTTTGAAATGAAGTTGTAAGGGTGCTGTAAAAAATACTTGATGTGACAAGCCTGGAAGATGAAATGGTTTGTTGATGTCAGTCTCTGGTAATGGAAGCTGAGCCGAATTGCTCGAGAGCAACAAATTATATAGATTTAGGGCACAGAACAATTCAGCTACATCACTTTAATGTCCTTTTTAATGGAAACAAATTGCTTTGAGCTATGTAAAGTGGTGCCAGTGAGAGCTTGAAAATTCAAAATGGCACAAGGCTGTTGGTAAGATCCTCATCCAGATCAGTAGAAGCATGACAGAGTGAAAACCAAGGAAGGAACCAAGAATTTGGTCCCCAACACATACTCTGAAGGCTCTGTTTAGATCCTGTACTAAGTCAAATACACACAAATCTAATTGTTTTTTTTTCATAATAGCAACTGCTTATCATTGGACTTTATCAAAATATCTATCAAACTTCACTTAAATTTGCAACACCTCTGAAGCCTGGCCAAAGTTTTTAAGTGTTCAGCCATTTTAACTACAGTAATTTACTTACAACCCCTAGAATAAGTGGCTGTACTGAGGAGCTGTTCTCTCAATATAGTTTATTTAAACTGTGCAAAGCAACATAAGCAGTACTTTTTTAAGTTATCACTATGCGTATAGTGTGACGCCTCGGGCTCCCAGTGACACACCTGCATCACTCTGCACTAGATGCCATAAGAATATACAAATCTTACTCCAGTATCTTTGTACCAGGCTTTTAATACACCCAATACATTTGCAAAAGATCAAGTCCAGCAGGTCAAGGGAGGTGATTCTGCCCCTCTGCTCTGGTGAGACTCCACCTGGAGTACTGTGTTCAGCTCTGAAGTCCTCAGTACAGGAAAGACATGGACCTTGTGGAGAGTGTCCAGAGGAGGTCACAAAAATGATCAGAGGGATGGAACAGCTCTCCTGTTGGGAAGGGCTGAGGCAGTTGGTCATGTTCAGCCTGGAAAAGAGAAGACTCCAGGCAGACCTTATTGTGGCCTTTCAGTACCTAAAAGAGGCCTGTAAGAAAGATGGGGACAGACTTTTCAGCAGAGCCTGTTGTGACAGGAGGAGGGATAATGGTTCTAAACTAGAAGAGGAGAGATTCAGGCTGGATGTGAAGAAGAAGGTTTTTATAATGAGGGTGGTGAAACACTGGCACAGGTTGCCCAGAGAGATGGTGGATGCCCCACCCCTGGAGACGTTCAAGGGCAGGTTGGATGTGGTTCTGGGCAACCTGATCTAGTTGAAGATGTCCCTGCTCATTGCAGGGGGTTGGACTAGATGAGCTTTGAAGGTCCCTTCCAACCCAAACTATTCTATGATTTTATTCTATGACTCCTTAAGTAAGTCTTTAACTGACATAGTACAACCATATCTTGATTTTAAAGAAGAGGAAAACTGAAGTCAGTTGAATTCTTCTTTCTATCACAAAGATGGAAATGGAAAGTTACAGATTTTCACAGAAGAGACTTGTCAGGACACTTTTGACCACAAAAATACTGGATTGCTTATTGCAGATAATAGAATGAGGTGGGGGTGAGTGCTTTCCTCCTCCCTTAACCTGATCACAGAGAAACACTATCCTTTTTCTTCTGGAGATGACTACATTTTAGTGCTGTTCTTCTGTATTGTAACTGATATTTTTCAGGAATAAGCCTTCTCCTCTGTACATGTAAGTTCACAAGTGCCTTGAGGCTAGTCTTTAAATCCAAATAGTCTTGCTAGGTACAGACATTGTCTACCTTCTGTACTGGAAAAAAAATGGCTGGAATAAATAATAAAGTCACTCTATCTGTGTTGTTATAAGGGGCCATCGAAAAGACTGTCTTTTATCAGGTTGTTGAGCCTGATGAAAGAGCTGTGGTGGTGTTCAACAGACAGCACAGCCGTGCTGTGGCTCCCCTATGCAAGAGCTCTGGGACTGTCCTGGTAGAGCTGAGCCACACTGTCACTCATGCTTTGTTTGACAGTAAATGAGAGCACATACAGCTTTGACAAGTATATAATGCTTACATCTTATCTCATTTCCACATTGTGGTGCTTAGATGATGCACAAAACACTTTGTTCACTTTTGATTAGTGTTTCTACAAACTAACTTTTTGCTACTGCATATGTAAGAAAAGCATCATACTTCTGGAAACAGACATTGATCATATGGCTTGTAGGAAATTGCTGCTTGGCCAAACTGAAATGCATGAATGAATTGGCAGTCAGATGCTCAGAAAGCAAAAATTACATTGTATGAGCTGGGTGACTTTTCCTGCAGCATGAACAATGGATTATCTTGAGGAACATGAGCAAATTCTAGGAGGAAATGTATTTACTTGACCACTGGCCAAATAATTTTAATACCAAGTACATTTGTAAAAGATCAAAGTCTATTTGAGGATACCTAAAATGGGCTCGTGTGATGAAGCACGTGGCCAGAGAAAAAACGTTCTCTGCTCTATGCTCCAAAATTATACAGGCTTCCAAATGACTTCCATTCCCTTGCAAACATTTTTAGTTCTTTGATTATTTGTGTACAGATGTGCAGTCAACATGAAGTATCTATGTGAACCTGCGTATCCCAGGGCTGCCATTACCCAGACACCTTTCCACTTGTATGCAGAAGTTAAATTTAAGCCTAAAATGGCCTTGCCTGTGAAATAATTTCCTTCAAAAATTACTGTGCTGAGCAACAGTCATTCTATTATTTGACAGCATGTAGAGGATTTGTGAGGCAAAAAACAGGCTGCTGTTAATAGAACCTGGAAGCTGAGGGTCTCCCCAGCGCAAGGAAGATGTGAACATACTGGAGCAAGCCCAGTGAGGGCCACAAAGGTGATGAAGGGCTGGAGCATGTGTCACATGAGGAGAGGCTGAGAGAGGTGGGCTGTTCAGCCTGGAGAAGAGAAGGCTCAGAACTGATGGACATGGGTAGAGCAGTTGATGTCATCTACCTGGACTTGTGCAAAGCGTTCGACACTGTCCCACACGACATCCTTGTCTCTAAAGTGGAGAGACATCAATTTGATGGATGGACCACTCAGTGGATAAAGAACTGGCTGGATGGCCGCACACAAAGAGTTGTGGTCAATGGCTCAATGTCCGGCTGGGGACCAGTAACGAGTGGTGTCCCTCAGGGATCGGTGTTGGGACCAGTCTTGTTCAACATCTTCGTTGTTGACACGGACAGTGGGATTGAGTGTGCCCTCAGCAAGTTTGGTGATGACACCAAGCAGCCCTGTGGAGAAGGACTTGGGGGTGTTGGTTGATGAGAGAATGAACATGAGCTGGCTTCAGTGTGCGCTCGCAGCCCAGAAAGCCAACCGTATCCTGGGCTGCATCAAAAGGAGTGTGACCAGCAGGTCGAAGGAGGTGATCCTGCCCCTCTACTCTGCTCTTGTGAGACTTCACCTGCAGTATTGTGTGCAGTTCTGGTGTCCTCAACATAAAAAGGACATGGAACTGTTGGAACAAGTCCAGAGGAGGGCCACAAGGATGATCAGGGGACTGGAGCACCTCCCGTATGAAGACAGGCTGAGGAAGTTGGGGCTGTTCAGCCTGGAGAAGAGAAGGCTGCGTGGAGACCTCATAGCAGCCTTCCAGTATCTGAAGGGGGCCTATAGGGATGCTGGGGAGGGACTCTTTATTAGGGACTGTATTCACAGGACAAGGGGTAACGGGTTAAAACTTAAACAGGGGAAGTTTAGATTGGATATAAGGAGGAAATTCTTTCCTGTTAGGGTGGTGAGCCACTGGAATAGGTTGCCCAGGGAGGCTTTGAATGCTCCATCCCCAACAGTGTTCAAGACCAGGTTGGACAAGGCCTTGGGTGAGATGGTTTAGTGTGAGGTGACCCTGCCCATGGCAGGGGGACTGGAACTAGATGATCTTAAGGTCCTTTCCAACCCTAACTATTCTATGATTCTATGATTCTGTGATTCTATGATCTTACCAATCTTACCAATGTGTTTAAATCCTGATGGATGGAAAAAGAGTAAAGAGGATGGAGCTGGGCTCTTCCCAGTGGTGCCCAGTGACAGAACCAGAGACAATGGCCACAAATAGAAAAACAGAAAATTCTGCTTAAACATAAGGAAATCACTTTTTTTTTAGGGCAAGGGTGGTTGAACACTGGAACAGATTGCCCACAGAGCTTGTGGAGTATCCATCCTTCGAGTTACTCAGAGCCCAGCTGGATCCTATGTGATCTGCTCTGGGTGACCCTGCCTGAGCAGGGCTCGGGTTCGTTGCTCTCTAGAGGTTCCTCCTGCTGGTACGACAGCATCCTTGCCGTACTTAAAGGCCTGGTAGAAAGTAGAAAGCATTCTTGCAGTGTTCAGAATTTCATTGCTTAGTTTCCTTCTCTTCTTCTACTTCATCCTTCTCATACCCTTAACTTAGTCTGATGAGTCTTTCTGACCTCTGAATGCAGTTTTATGAGCCAGCTGTCTGAGCTTCACTATGGCTGGACAGGATTATGCAGGATTGTATGCAATGTTTTTAATTGAGCTAAAAGAATCAGAAATGCTGTAGTGGGACTGAGCTGGACAATGCTCACTTTGGAGTCACTTTGCGTCAGGCTACCACAGGGAATGCCTGAGCAGTCTCCTACTGCCACGTGCCTGCAAACAGAGCATACACAGGCTTCAATTCTTGCTAACCATTTGTTTTCACAACTAATGATATTAAACATGAACAAAACCCTCACACCTTCCTTTTCAATCATTACTGACTTGTGACTTTCAGCCCACACAGTTGCTCCAGCTTTCTCCTTGTCCCAGAGCACCCACAAAGAGGGAGGTAATTCCTCGTCTTCCAGCAAGGAATACTTCATTGTGGTAAGGCCTACCCTGGTGCCACAGACATCTCCTTTTTAGAGCAGCTCTTGGTCTTCTATCTTAAAACCAAAGGAAGATGAATAATGTACAAACCCAGCATGCTAAAACTGATCAACTCAATGCAATGAATTTTGAGCCTCACCTCTTAAATTCCAGAGGAAGAAAAAAAAAGTGAGGGTTGTGGTGTTTCTAGTTGTACACAAATATATACATAGGTGCAGTTTACAGTTCAGCTGTAATAGCTTGCCACCTTTTGTGTGACTACAAGGGTAGCATATTGAGGTAGAAAGCAGACATTCATAAAGATGTCAGCAAGCACAGTCAATCCTCAGGGTCCAGGCAGGAGAGGATGAACCGCTGTCCCTGCAGCCCTTGGCCAGGGGTCTGTCACTGATGAGACAGCTCTTGGCCTGGGAGAACACTGCAGCCTTTCCTGCACGCCCACGGGATGATAACTGCTTTCTTGGATGGGAAAAGAGAGAATTTTCATTATATCTGCTACCTGGGCAGGCAGCCTGCTGCCTGCTGAAACCCAACATATGCGACTGGCTCAGCCTCACAAGAGGCACAGAGAGAGGAAATCCAGGGTAAGGCATAACTCATACTACAAGCAGACAACAAAAAAAAAAGAGAAAAAGATTACTTAGGTGCAAACTCCTGCTAGGTATAAGACAGATGGTTTCCCAGGCCCAGAGCCAAGAGCGTTTTGAATATTGGCCAGCAATTACATGAAATCTTTCTTATTTATTTATTTACTCAGTCATCAATTAAGTCAGAAATAAGTCTGACAGTGTTCAAATTCAGCTTGTTCCAGCCTTATTGTCTCACCTGCTGGCGGATCCATTTCCCTTCTGATCTTTGTTTTCAGGGTGGTGAGGTTTATAAACTGCTGTATCAAATTGTGATGAGGCTGCTGACGTTTTCACTCCGTGTCAGCGCTCCCAAGAGCTGCCGGCAGTAAACCTGCTTGGGCAGGTACGGCACGAGCCAGCCTCGCTCCTCCTGCCCCTCCACATCAGCGGCTCCTCTGGAAGGTGATGTCATGGTGATTGCAATGACGTCATCCATATGCGGGGGGGGGGGGGGAACAGTCCTGCACATCTCAGACTAGGGAGGGGGGAAAGGGAAACCAAAATCCCTGTGCAAGGCAGGGTAGGTGCTGGCTTCCCATGCAGCACAGGCTGGAGTCTACCTGCTGCAGAGATGGTGCCCCCTCCTCAGCACAGCCGCTTCATTTACCCCAACGGAGGATGAAGATCTCTGCTACGTGGAGGTTGTGACTGCATTGGAAGTTGTGAAGGTTGTGACTGCATTTCTACAACTTTATAGCACCAGACAGCAGTACAGTGCTTAGAGCAGTAACAGAGTATGAGACCGGACTGCTTTGTGTGATGGGGTCTCCCACCCACGGGAAAGGCAGCGCTGAGGACTGTCACAGCCAATCTAACCTCACCTGAGATACTGAGTAAAAAACAGGTGACATCAAGCAAACACAAGACAGAGGAATAACCTACAGGTGCACCAAATTCTGTGATAATGAGACCATGGGAGAAGATGTCATGGCCATTGGGCAAGGGGCCAGTGACACATAAGGTACACACTGCAAGGCTTTGAGACCTTCTATCTCCGCTCCCCTCAGCCATCAACTACAGCTGAACCAGGCAGGGAAGGGGACTGGAAGCACCTCAGGCACTGATGGGATGTGACAGACATGGTCTGGGAAAAAATCCAATGCATTAGGTAAGCCTTTATCTCAGGGCTGGCTCTGAGATATCAGCAAATGAGAAGAGTTTGTATCGCATAATGACTTTTAAAACCAAAAGTGGTGGGGTTCTGTTGTTTTGGGTTTTTTTAAGTAAGAAGGGTCTGATTATGTGGCCCAGCTGGGTTTTTTTTTTAAATCCTCTCTCCCAGTTTCGTGAGCCAACTGCTCAAGGAGTGAATTAAGGTAAGTTAGAGTATTAAATCTGTTAGTTCACAAGGATTTAATTTTCTGTCTGTTTAACCTAGTGAAAGTTCTTTGATAACACTCTGAAGGTTTTATTTAAGAGAAGAAGTGATTGCAGCAGTTAGAAGCACCAGACAAGGTGTCGGGGCTTATGAATTAGATCATAAATGGTAAAGCAATGAAGCTCCATTGATTTCCATGAAGCTAAAGTCATTTTACACCACCTGAGCATCTAGTCTTTAGGCTTCAATTCACTTCTACTGCCAAACCACTGCTGTGATAATGTCCTTCAGTGGAGGACATCCATTAAAGAAAAAAACAACACGATTTTTCATCCCTTTCTGCTTTTCCAAAGATAATTACAACTAGATAGTCTCAAGAAAGGTTGTCTTTGCTTTTCATTTTGTACATGGACATTATTCTGCAGTTTGAGGCACAAGATATAATCACAGTTTGCATCTCTTTAGATACCACTGCTAGTCATCCTGAAACACAGACACCGAGGGAATTCAGCCCCTTGAGCATCATCATGCAGACTTGCACGTGTCCTGCCTTCCTTGGCTGTCTCTTCCAGGGGAGGTATAGGAGGGTTCCCTGTTTACAGACCAGCTGTCTGGCGCCCCAAGTCCAGCTCTCCATACTCGTGTGCATTTCATGGTCTCTGATAAGGAGGGAGAGGCAGACATCTCTTGCTCACTGAGCAGATAAAATAACCGAAATGCTAGAAAAGCGAGTCACCAAAGCCCGCAGCCCCAGCTGGAGCACAGGAACCAATGGGGGAAGCTGCAGAGGGAAGGGCTTTGTGCCACTGTAGAGAAGACCATAGCCCTTTAGAAAAGCTGCACAGAGAATGTATTAATGCTTTATGAGTCCCGTCTGAAGGTCAGACCACATGTAAGTGTCTCTCTGGGGATTTACTTCATCATTTACTGTCAAGAAACTCCCAGATTTGCAGCCTATAGGTGATCCATTTTTGCTCTTGGACACATTTCACCACAAGTCCCAGTGTCAGAGCAGAGCCAGGACCAGCTGGTCTCACTCCTGTGGGCCTGGCATTACTGTGCTAGTTCATGACTAGTTGCAAGCCTTTTTTAGGGCCTGTTCTTCAGAGTAGGGAGAAAGCTGTAGATCTATTTCTTGCTTTTAAGTATACAGTGCATAGGAAACAACCTGTTATGGACTGAGTGGGCCTTAGGAGAATGCTCATGATCTCAGAGTGAAAGCCTTTCTTCTGTCTAATCCACAATCCTCTTGAAGTTTAATAAATTTCCTTTTCTAGGTAACAAGCTTCACTTCGGAAAGGGTAGCACATTGCATAGCAAGGACCTGAAAATCCCAGCGTGGTGCAAACAGGCCTCAGAGCCAGCAGATGAGCCACACCAATCACAGTACATTCAGTCAGTGTTAACAATCTTTCCAGTCCACTGCCCGTGCAATAAACCTGGGGTGAGATGAGACTCTGCGGAGTCCCATACTCTTTCCAAGTAACCCAGACTCATACTTCAAAAGCAGTGATCCTGCTGGCCAGAGATGAGGCAGGCTGCCAGCAGTGTGCAGGGAAGGTTTTGCTGATCATTCCCTGAAGCAGGAGCAATAACTTCAGTCATTAGGGCTGCCTTCAGCAGCACAGAATTCGTATTGTTTTTAAAGACTGTTTGTGGCTGTTAGCAACCCAGCTGCAAGTAAGCAAATTTGGTTATTAAAAGTTTGCCTGAAAGAATATGCCTTGAAACTACATGAAACTGCATTATTGTCCATTTATTTAGTTCTCAGACCTGCTGTGTAATGCCTGCAGAGGATGCTGCATTCTTAGGGTGGCAGCCCTGGAGCAACAGTGGGGCTCCAATGCTGCCCCAGCCCTCCTCACCATCATGCTGTGGATAACATTCTCTCCACTGTTATCCACTGTTGAGTCTCTTGACTCAACTCAGCGTTCCCAGCTACAGCCTGGAAATGCAAATGGCAACAGGATCATGATCCTTATCGACAGAGAGGTTGTTGACAGAATAGTCAGAGTATCGATCTGTAAGGCAGTTCCAGGACCAAATCAAGCAATGGCATCAGGGATGCCTTCACAAAATGCTGCATTTTGCAGCAAATAGTCTGGCACTTAGTCCAAAGTTCACCCAATACAGAGGGAAAAGCTCTGCATTTCACAGGATTGGGTTAGATTCCCCACCCTTAATAAGAAATAATGTTCTCTCGACTTACTTTTCTTTACATTATTTTCAAAAAAGACACAAACAGCCAGTAAAAGAACTGTTACTTACACCTACAAGATAAGTTCCCACAAATCCTTATCCTGTTGCATTCCAGGACATCTGTGCATATTAAGCAAAAGGAACCATTATCTGCTACAAAGCAGGTGTTTTAGCTGTTCCGGGATCTGCAAATTGGAATCTTGCTGAAAACCAATTCAATGGAAAGATCTTTAATTAAACACGCAAACTGATTTGTTTTGGTTGATCAGTAGTGATAAAAATAGAAAGACATGCTTTGGAGTAATTGAAGAAACATTTGACTGAAATAAAATGTTGCCTACAAATGCCTTTGGCATGAGTATTATTTTGACTTCAGCTGACACTGATCCGGACTGGTTTTCTAGCACTGGGCTCCTTGGCTGGCTGGTTGGTTGCTCTCCTGTTGCAGACTACTGAAGCCACGTGCTTCTACTTTGAGGGTAAACACCTGACTTCAGGATATGGCACTTAAACTGGTGCCACAGTTTTTCAGCTGCACCTACCTGCACATCTTGTTCAAATCCTTTTCAGTGAGCAATTCAGTGCTCTGAAAAAATGCACAGTAGGGAAAATCATGGCTCTTAGTTCCTGTAGTTCCTTCTCATTTATTCCTTCCCTGAACTGCTCACAAGCTGTAAAGATCCAGATAAATGAAGAAGTATCCTCCTCTAAAAAGAGTTTTGTAGTTTTACACTGTAAAAAAGAAATGTGACAGTATAGAGTGGTTCTTCATCTTCGCAAAGTAAAGCATGACTTCTTTGCCCAGTACTTCTTCCACTAAACTGAGGGGTAACTCACGGTGTTTAGTATGAGATAGAAATTAATGAATATCCTAAGAAAATGTAGATTAGGCAACATCCAGAAAGCTAGTATCTGGGCTATCGGGGTGAAAAGCTTACAGTGAGAATCAAAACAAAGGGGCTGAATCATAGGGCCCATTTTATTATAGTAGTTTGTATGATTTTGTATGCATTGGAATTACACCAAGGACTTGTTTTTAAAATAACTTGAAAAGCTGTACAGAAGAAATAACAATCCCCCTGTTTTTGCATGTGTTACAGCTCTCAAGGGACACCATTGTATGGAGTAAATGCCTAAGCAATCACTGTTGCAGTGGGAGACGGAGCAACAGAGCTGGTGCACAGGCTGAGTATGGAACAGGAAAATAAGACTGACCTCCAGGGTTGTCCTCCTGCTTGTGTCACTATGACCCCACTACAGGTTTATAGTCTGCCAGATTTTCTGTAGTAATTAGCATCCTTGAGGTATGACTCTTTTAGGATTCTTGACTGCATCTGAAATTTTGCTTCTCAGAACTTGATGGTTTCAGAAGTGATGAGCGCTCTCAGCTTTAGCTAAAGTCAATAAATGTCAGGATATCTTGCAGCAGGTATGTCCAAACAGCTATTTTAAAATGGTAAATCCCTGTGAGGCAAGATGCAGGCCACATTTACTTCTGTGTAGTTGGAGAAGGCCATTCCCATCACCAGCTTCCAGCAAGGATTTCCTTTCATTAACTATCTCAGGACAGGTACAAGCCTGCTTTATTGCCATTAGTATTTTACATGCAGGTGTACAGCTTGAGGACACTATGAAATGTAATAATATTTTCTATTTTTGTTATCCAATAAAAACAGTCTAAAAGTCAGGACATTACATTTGTACATTTACAAGGTTTTGTACATTTACAACCCTGGGATCACGACTGTATGCTGTGAAAGAGGAAAATATTGTCATAACCACTGAGAGCAAAGGGTGATCTCTCTTTTCACATCACCTATATTTTGCTAATTGTGCTGTCAAGTAAATAATTTATATCTAGAACCATTGTGCAGTTCATGTAGTCTCTGAATGAAATGTAAGCTCATGCTAGACACCTATACTAAGGGAATAGAAATAATTGGTGAA
This sequence comes from Pezoporus wallicus, assembly GCF_028554395.1. Taxonomy (NCBI): domain Eukaryota; kingdom Metazoa; phylum Chordata; class Aves; order Psittaciformes; family Psittacidae; genus Pezoporus; species Pezoporus wallicus. The sequence continues at coordinate 6,040,247 of NW_026642654.1, forward strand.
TCTTCTAGTTGAAGAAGAAAAGCTGCAGAAAGATGCAGACTGTGCCAACAAATTCTCTGCCTGTATGAATGCAAGCACTTCAATCTGCATGACAAAGACTCCCCTCCCCTTCCAAACTGCTACTTTTTTCTGCTTTGTGAAACCAGGAGGAATAACATGGCATTTGCTATTCATTCCATGCAGTCTCCATGCTGCAATGTGGAAAAAGAGGCTGAACCCATGCAGGCAGTGCCACGAGTACATCTTGCAAGACACAGAACATTAAATTCTCATCAAAATATGTGCATTCACTACCTTGTCACTCTGCAGAGCAGGACTGCACTCTGTGTTTCCTTTGTATGGCATTCTGTCCCTTCACTACACCAGAGATTTTGCAAGCCTGATTCTAAAACACGTTGCAGAGGTTCGATTAGTCATTCAGTATAAAATTCAGTATGGTAATAAGACATCCCTTAGATACAACTGCCGTTGTTGACATAGCAGAAATGGTGCAGAAACAAAGCAAGGAGTGTGAATCACCAAAATCTACAGAAAAGCGAGTGTCCAGCCTGAAACACGCATTGCCTCTTGATACTGACTTTTGTGGGGAGAATCAGTGTGACCCACAGGGTAGGAAATTCCAACAAGCGATCTACGGGCTGGTGATCCAGACATGAGACCCTCCCTGAGGCTGGTGCTAGTGATGGGAAGGAGCAGCACACAAACCCACCAGAGCCCCAGCTTTCCCAAATGCTCTGGCAGGGGCCATCTTAACCGGGTGGATTTCTTTAATTGAGTGGTATGTGTCACTTCTGACTCATGTGCACTCTTGCTCCACAGACACAGCAATTCAGCTGCCCCGTCTACTTGCTGTAAACTTGAACCAGACTGGAAAACCTCAGGCAGTCGAGCACCAAGCTCTGCCCTGAGCTGCATGTAAAAGCTAAATTAACTCTAGTGAAGACGAAGTTTTACACAGACTAAATATGCAGACATTGGCCCTTTTTTTACCTTTACCACTGACTTCTCGCATTTCATTCTAGCCAAATCTCTGCCATGTTTTTGGCAGGATCCTCGTTCTCCAATCAGACAGAACTCCTGATAAAGGCAAAGTGGATTTTGCTCAGAGCAAGATCCTGCTGAAGACAAGGAGGGATTTGTTCAGAACAGGACTTTTTTGTTTGTTTTGTTTTAATTTTATTTTGATCAAGTGGTAACTGGTAGAAGAAGAAAACAACAGATTTAAGGACCAATTTTTAAAAACATCTACTCACCCCACAGATCTGTTCCCAAAAAACACTGGAGATGTTGAACTACAACAATTAGCCACCTACTTGCTTGTTGATGGTTCAGTAGGTTGGGACTGAAGAAACTTCCTATCATGGGCAACAGAGACACTGCGCCAGATTCTGATCTCAACTGCACGTGATGTAATTTTCCTTATGTTCATATTTCACTAGAATAACTGAGATAGAAACATCTTCACCCTTCCCATCTTTTTGCCTTTGGAGTTGAAGCAAAGGGAAGCTTTCCTTCAAAATGTAGGAACAGTGAAATGATTAACAAAAGGTAAACAGGGCAGTTTCAGGCTGAAAAATGTATGATTCATAGCAACTTGTTCAGACATACTCCTAAGTCATATACATTATGGCAATTTAATTATGTAATAGAAGGGATCATGTACTGTTGCATGCCCACAGTTCCTGCTCATCTGACTAAATGCAGATGGGCTTGTGCTACACAGAAAGTAACCCACAAAAGAGAGGAAGAGACAGAAAACTGGTGTCGGAATTTAAGAAAAAGGCACATAGCAAAATTAATACCCAAATGGCAAGTTTTTCATACCGCAAAGTATTCATTTGTTCAACTGTAGCAGAAGGTTGGGCAGAAGAGCGTCCCCGCAACAAGCCAAGGCAATCCCAGCGTAGGATTAATGCCATTAACTGGAAGGGAAATGTCACAGCATGCATAAGAAATCTGAAGACTTCAGACAAGCAAGTACCACTGGTCTCAAGTGAATGTGGGTGTTTCTATTATAAAGCTAGATGTGGAATTACACAGCCTTTCCAGTACGTTTCTCCATTTAAATGAGAGGTTTGAAGGTTAGTGACTGTTGCTTCAGCTTCTTTCGTGTTCTGATAAAACCTAGCAGATGATTTCTGAACAGTTTGGGGAGGGTGCAGGTATTTAGGTGTTCTTGTAGACCATTCACACCCCATGATGGCATCTTCCATGAGCCCATGACACTACCTACTTCATTCAAACATGAAGCATCTTCAAAAACCTCCTGCTTTGTTCATGCGCTGGAAGACTTATGTCTACAGGAACGCTCATCCTCACAAATTTGTATCCTATCTATCTCTTTTGAAAGTAGTGATGGCGAATGGCAGCTGAACGTGAGGGATGCAGTGGTGGTGTGCTTACAGAGACAAATTACTCTTTGCAGTGATGAGAAATATCTTTAATTAAAAGTGGCCTCAATTTGTGCCAGGGGAGGTTTAGATCAGACACTAGGAAAAATGTCTTCACCAAAAGGGTTGTCAAGCCTTGGAACAAGCTGCCCAGGGAGGTGCTTGAGTCCCCATCCTTGGAGGTGTTTAAAAGATGTGGAGATGTGACAGGAACATGGTGTAGTGGTGGATTTGGCAGTACCAGCTTGACAGACTTGATGATTTTAAAGGTCTTTTCCAACCTATATGATTCTATGATTCTGAAAAACTCATTCAGTCACCTGAGGTGCCAGAAATGACATCCTTCTTCTGATTGACCTTCATACCATAGAACAGCATCACACCATCTCCTGTAGCCATCAGTCCTGGCAAAGACCATTTCTTTATGAGAACTTGTGGCTGCAGTTATGTGATTGTCAACATCACATTTGTGCAATAAGAGATAAATCACTGGTATGTATACAATCTAGATCTGATACCAACATGTAATTACATTTATATTGAATTAGTTGGATCAGATAATACCAGGTTTATGCTCACTTTATAGCTTTATGCCTGCTTTTGTCAGCTTTGGGAGAGCAGATAAGAACTGACTGGCCGTGAGGTCCTCAGAGTGCTCGGTAGTCCCCTCTCACATCCTGCTGCTGGGGCTGCATCCTGCCAGAGGGGATTGCTGCTAGCCAGAGGTGAAGAGGGCTGGGAGCAATATAAAATACAAATGCATTTTATAAAATACATAATGTAATGTAAAATGTACCTTTAAAAAATAAATAGAACTACGTCTGCCTGAGCACCTGGGCATGCCCCCTCTCAGATGCATGCTCTCTGTGCCAGCTCTAGCGGGGCTATACGTACACTGCTGCACTGGAGGCAAACCTGCCTGTTCCAGCTGAATGGCACTTTAGCAAGGGGCAATGTAATTACAAAAAAATGTACAGGACACGGTATAAATGGCCTCTGAGCAAACAGAGTGGGCACAGCGTCCAGCAAGACTTGTTTTGTCAGATTTGGCTGTTCCTCAGTGAGGGGGAAGCAGGAGGAGCAGGCAGCTGCTCTCTGGCTCAACACTTTACTCTGGCCACCCAGATGTTCAGGGGGACACAAAGGGATGCAGAGACTTGCAGAGATCAAGACATGCAGAGGGATGAAGGCATAGGCAGGAGGAGGCAGGTGCTTACAGGAAGCAGAGGTAGCATGGGCACCCCCAAAGGAAAAAGGACACCCTGCTGGCATAGAGCAATGTGACATGTGGAGCTGCCACTGGCCAAAGCTTCCTTCTGGAGCATGGTGGGAGCTTTGACCCTGTAGAGAGGGTAGAAAGGACCTGTTGTGCAGGGAGATGCTTACAAGCAGTGTAAGAAGGAAGCCTTGATTTGCTAGTAATCTGTGTCCCTGCTAATCAGCAAAGCCAGGCTGTGGCATTTACCTACAGGATGTATAGAGAAGAAAGCATAAAGAAAGCCTGAAGAAATGGGGTTGATGAAGAATAGAAAAGTGTAGTAGCCTCCTGCAGGACTGAGGTCTGGAAGGAGGAGCAGCCCCCTCATGATCAGCTGCGCTGCCTCTGGATCACCGCTACAGAGGAGAGCAGCCACCGCTGCCCCAACACGTAGGGAAGTCATCAGCAGCATTACCTCATCCACGGGAGTGACTCAGATCAGCAGTATCACCTCTGCATGCCAAACATACCAGGTCAATAAAAATTATTTCAAAGTACCAAGGAAGCAAGTCTAGTTTGTAACAATCCCTCAAGGGAAAAGGAATGGACACAAACTGTAGGGAAAGGCACATTACTGTACATTCCTGTACATCATCCATCCGTGTAATAACATGCAGAGGTGTTCAACACCCATCAGCTGCAATGCTCTTCCCCCTCTCTAGGAAGGGTATGGCATATATATGCTTCCCTATCCCTGCTGTGTGCTTTTATCAGTGAAGACAAGGTCAAAGAATTTCATTGGAGTTTGGAGCAGAAGGGGGCATACTCCTAAGGACTTGTGGAGCTGTTCGCATGATGTTGAGCTAGTCTCTAAAAAATAGCAGCCAAAGAGCAAGCCTGTATTGCACCATACATATTCATCACTGAGTTTACAGACCAGGTCTCATGCAGTAAGACCTTTGGGCTCTATTTGCAGAGTTATGGGGTTTTAAGCTTGCTGGATGCTGAGAAAGAGAATTCTGAGCACAGAAACTGTTCCGGTCGGGATGCATGCTGGAATGGTGTCATCTTGTATGGGAAACTGCTCTGTAGCTACCCCATAAAAATGTGGAGACATGATTTGGGAGTGATGCAAGGAATATGCTTCAGCTTGCCTCACCTTCTACTATTCAGATGAGAGAAAGCTGTGTCAAAACCCAACCCGATCCCACCCTGACTTTATATGTCAGCACCTGACTGACCTGCGATCTGTGTGTATGGCACTGTTTCTAAGCAGGGATCATCCCTACGCAGTGTGTGTTGTCCTCCACCAAAGAAATCAAGAGAGGATTTTGGTGCACTTCCTTACGGAGAAAGTGAGATTCAGGTTTTAACATTTTTACATAGAGTAAGGCACTGGCTCAGTGGCAGGGTAAATTTCACACACTTCTGAAAAAAAAAATAGAATACAGGTCTCCTATTCAGTGATGGTCATCATCGTATCTCCTATTTAAACCTATCAGAACCCTAGAATGCAGGAGGCAGATTTCTGACCTCAGATTTCAGGTGTTGAGCATTCATACAACCAAGTTGGAAGGCAGCAGCTATTTCTTGGTTTTTCTTTACTCACAGTGCTTTCAGTGATTTTAGAAGACATTTTGTATTCCTTTCTAACCCAGGTTTTCATAGATTTGCATACACTAAGCAAAAACCACAGGATTTAATTTTTTGATGGAATAAACCCAGGAACACATCTATTTAATAATCACATAAAGAATAGACGTTTTATTTCAGTTTGCCTTTAAACAGAATAAAAAGGCATCAACTCACACAAAATGGAAGCACTTCCAACAGTAGGCTCTCCTCAGTGCCCTGTCCCCCAGGCAGGTCACTGCCAGCCAAAGGGGATTTGCTGAAGAACAGCCCTTCAGCCACCTTCTGATGACTATAATATTTGACAATCCGGCATCATTTTTTGCCAGTCAGATTGAGAAATGGAAGTGGGATCATTCTGGTTTCTGAGGTGTAGCAGGTCATGACAAACAACTAGGAGAAATGGCCCTGGGGCTAAAAATCAGCCCTTATTACCAACCCAAGCTCAGCCTTCATGCAGAGAGTTGAGCAAGTTTCTGTACATATGGCTATATCCTATTGGAGCTGATAAAACTAACCTGTTCCATGGGGGAAGATTTACTGAAATCACTAATTCTTTTAGAAGAAAACTATTGCTTGAAAGAGTGAGCCCAGGGATGGGAACCGAGACAAAGGTAACCCCTGGAAAACTTCTCTGCTGTCTCTGAGCAAAATCCTCCAGCTCTGATTCCTGCCATTGGCACCAGCGGGGCCAAGATTTCATTTCTTGTACCAAGCACAAAAAAACAAGGATGTAAAACCGGCAACAGTGATGTTTGCTGGACTCTGTCCACTGCTTTGAGGTCTCAGGGATGTGATTACACCAGCCACTTCTGGCTCAGGCCACCCCAGTGCAGCAGCAGAAAGGACCTTTGTGTTAAAATGTCAGAAATAAGGTTCTCTGGACAGCCCATTAGTAGCAGACTCTCCACAGAAGTTTGAAAAGGCTGTGAGAAGGATTAACACTGCCTTGAACCTGACACTAACCATGGATAAGGGGAATTACACCAGTATAAAAGAAGGTGCGAATTTAATTAATCATGCTGGCAACCTAATTCCCCATGTAAGCATTTCTCTTCCAATATCAACTGTGGCCATTTTCAACACAGTTGATGTTTCTTAAGAGGTACTTCAAGCTGAAAGAAAGTCACTCTTTATCCTGTAATAAGAGGATCCACATGGGAGATTATATGGCATAACTGCAGCAATATATCTGTAATTACTGTGGTCTGACTTCCCATGCAGATGAGTCCTGACCCTGGTAGAGTTATTGATTTGTGCTGCTGCCTGTGAGAGGGGAACAAGCCAATTGCATCTGAATTATCCTGTCTGTAAGGCCAAGAAGGAGGACAACAATTTTTGGTAAAGAAGAAAGAACCAAAATTTCCTTTCTCCCCTTTTCATTTCACAACTTCCAACAGAATTATTTGATGTTAAATCAATCTGTAGGACTGTAATCCTCAAAAAATACCAATTGATTTATGGAGGAAAAGCAAGATAGAAGCAGGTTGCTTTTTATTTCTCATTTTCTTGGGCACTAATGCAGTCATTTCAGATACTAAACCACCAGAGAAGAGAAAACACCTCCCCACCTTTTCCCCCTGCAGGCAAAGGTTAGATGAGCTGGCACTGTACGCTGAGCCTGGTTTCACAACATCTTCTCTGACAGCTCACTTTCAATCCCTGATTCAGCTGTCCCTGATCACAGGTACATTGCATCAGACCTACAAGCTCACTGCCAATTTATGAGACTACAAAGAACACCCTGTATTCCCATGTACTGTACTCTATATGTAAATGGCATAACGTTAAGTCATATCTAAATGTATAAACACCGCCTAAACCACCATTAACTTCCATATAGACATACCAAACACAGGCACAAAGAAGTCAGTGTATCACATGCAATTTACCCCAAATGAGGATCTAACCACAAACGCTTTTGAAGTTCAGCACTGCCTTTGTTAGAACCAGGTTTCATTTCACATGCAGGGGACAGTCCATATGGCAATTTTTAATTATTTGCACAAAAAGTTGGCCAGAACATCATTATTATTATCAACCAATTTCTGCAAAATAGTGTCACGCACTGTCTTTAAAGTCTAGGGACTCTACTCATTCATCAGGTTGCTGATATAAAAGTCAATTTATGAACTAATTTCACTACTCTTCTGATCAGGGTCATGGCCAAGTAAATGTAATGACTTGGGCTGAGAGTCTTGGCATAAGAATATCATTTTTTCCCTCAAGCAACTCTTTTCACCTAAGCTATCGTAAGTAAATAGTGCATGAAACCAGGAGTGCCTGTTAAAACACTTTCCTTGATGAAATATTTAATACATTTGTTAATTAACAACATACATATTCTTTATCTTCTTAAAAGAAAAAAAATGTTCTTCTCTGCACAGTGAATGAAAATGAGGAAAGACAAATGGTGAAGGATCTCAGAAAGTTTTACTAATAGAAATCACCTCACTCTTTAGATATTTAAGAACAGGGCTTCCAATCCCTGTATGAGTGGAAGTGCCTGGCCAAGACTGCACCCTGGCAATGCAGGACACTGTCCTGGGAGATGGCCTTTTCCCCCTGCCCAGCCTTACAAGCAAATAGGTCACACAGAGCATCCATGGTGGGCAAGAGGCAACAGGCAAAGCCTGGCCCAGCTGATGTGCCAATGAATCCTATTTCCACAGGCATCCTACAGGTGTCCCACTACATGGACATTCCATAGACGGACCACTAGACGACCATGACAATGCCCTGTCCTGGAGCAGAAAACACTATTAAGGGGAGGTGAGATCCTAAGGCAAAAGCACAGGAGGACTGAAATGCAACACCAAAACACTTTTGGAATGAGGAAGAAGAAGAAGCATGCCAGAACAATTGTCATGCTTTGTGGATCACCTGCGCCATGTTAGTACATGAGGACATAGGCAAACCCAGGCACAACCGTGGGAGATGAGCACTGGTGTTGTGACTTACTGAGCGGTGAATCCCACTCCTGTCATGGCAGGGACACCCATGAAAGGCTCTTATCAGGAAAATCTTGAGAGATTTCTTTGTCCTCGTTTGGTCCTCTCAGGTGTCTCCCGGAGAGGATATTCCTTTTCTTGTTTAAGGGTGGTACATTCATGAAAAGAAAGGGCTAGCTGTGCCTGTGATGGTGGGAAGGAGCATCAGCCCTGCAGGCTCTCCCTGTTGTGTAAGAGAACACACACTATGCACAGAGTTACTTTGGGGTCAGGCCACCCCTCGGTGTCCTTGCTTTGCACAAACAGTTGTGTCAGTGACACAAAGCAGGTCTGCAACTTGAGCTGGTCTACTGCCCTTCAAGGAGCTCCATCTGGGGTGTCCCCCAAGTAGAGGATCCGCAGCAGAGGAGGGATGACTGATGTGTCTATGCAATATTTGAACTTAAGATGCACAACAGTAAGCAATCAATGAAAATGTGGTGCTGTCGTGGACTGCTGGGCGCATGAGAGTTCTTGCTCTTGGAGTCTCAGCAGGGATACTTAGTGAGCAGAGTGGCCCATGTCCCTTCTCTCCTGGTGGGATTGCCAAGGCTCACACTAACCCGTGACCAACTACAGCTACCTCAGCTCTCCCAGAAAAAGGTTTGTTTTCCACAAGTCAATTGCTATGAACCTGTAACTTAATCTTTTTTATTCATCCCCGCTGGAAATCAAAGTGACACATGCCAAGGTATAAAACCCCCAAGGCACACACAGACCCTCCCAGCATATTCCCTTACCTACACGTATCCTCTCTGTTCCCAGCCCAGCCAAGTCGCGTTTGCTCATCCTCGGGGGTTGCAGGAGCAGCCGGCATTGCTCGCAGCCAGCTCCCTCCACCTCCATCTCCAGCTTCCCGCCGACACACCCTGGCAGCCCCCAACTCCCTCCCCTGCTCTGGGGCTTCTGTGCTTGCGGTTCAGCTTGCCCCCCTCTCTGCAGCCTTCCCAAAGCAGCCGCCCAGAAAGGGGCTGGAGCTCAGGGATCTCCCTTCATCCCTCTCAGCCTGGTTATCCATTTCTGTTCAGGGGAATGCTTTTTATCCAAGCTATTGTTCTGTCTTTCCTGCCTGGCTGCTTTAGTAACTCCGGTACTGCTTCCTTAAACTCCGCATTTCCAGTCAGCAGCACAGAACTGAGCTGGGAAGGCAAGTTGTAAGGGACAACCATAGGAACAAAGCAAAACATTTTGGGTGGTTTCCCCCCATTTGAAAAACTATGCAGGAATCAGTGTGAATAAAACCAGGGATCTCCTGCCGAGGTGTTGCATGGGGAGAGCAGCAGAGGCTCCAGAGCTGAGTCACACTGGCAGGCAGGACGCTGGGAAAGGCAGCCTCCCCTGAGGTCTGGGCTTTACTATGTTTCCTTAATAACTGCACATGCTGAATCCCACAAAGGGGTTAAGTTCAAACCTTAGGTCAGTAGGCTCCAGTGGGAATGAGTCACAGGGTGTTTTACCATCTCTCTGCTCCTCCCTCACAGCAAACTGGCAGACCACTCAGGTTTTTCCCTGCAAACTGCCAAACCACTATTAAGCCTTAAACTCATGCCACTGGAGAGAGAAAACTATTTATAGAATAAAAGTGGAATGAGTTTGCTGGAACTAGGTCATATTTGGTGACTTCAACAAGTTACATAAGGGCAGATTTCAAGCCACCACCTTTAGAGAATTCTTCTCAGGCTTTTCCCATTTTTCCTGTTGTTTTGCTCACCTCTGCTTATCAGAGCTGGGCACCATTCTGCAAGAGTATTTTAACTGGTGTATTTTTGATGTTTTCTTTAGGTGAGGGTTCTGTTGCTGTTGCCTGACCTGACCAGAGCCTTGCTGCAGGCAGTGGGATCCAGCAGCCTCCAGAAATCAAGGTGTAGACTCCCCTGTAGTCCACTCGTAAGCCTGACAGCATGGCCATGATCTTGAAAGAGGGGATAGAAGATGTTTCGTTCCTTAAAATTGTTTAGTATTTATCAAAAGCAAGCTCTGAACAAAATGCTTGGTGTAAAAAGCACTACAACTTAACTTGACCTACTGTTAACAAAAGAGCTTTAGTAAAAAATATTTCATGGTGTGCATAACAAATGCAGAATTAATATCATAGTTAAATACATAGATTGAAACTCAGAGCTGAGATGCCAGAAGCCCAGGAATCTTGGATGCTCAGCACTTCTGACATATTAGTTGTTAGCAAATTTGAGATGCAGCTATACTGATGAAATATTTTCAGTAACACAACTCTGAATATGGAGACCAACCTAAGGACACAATTTATAATCCAGAGGAATTTCTGTCCCATTGGAAACTGCTTCTGCAAACTGAGAACCCCTCACAAGACTGTATCAGCCCCAGCTGGCATCTAAGCCAAGGCGCTTCAAGGGCTTGTGCAGCATCTCCATGAAGCAGAGCTCTAGCTTGCAACTGGTAGGAAACAATCCACATTATAAATAGGCAGCATATCCATATCAGTGTGCAGCACTGCTTTCAACTCATCCAGAAGGATTTTGCTTTTCTGATTTCAACACACACAGCAATACGTGACCTTTGGATCAGACAGGGGGCCTGGTAGGATCTTCAAAAGCATCTCATTGCGTTTTGACATCCCAGGCTCCAGGAGCTCAGATGTGTTAAGAAATGCTGCAGCTTTTTACAAGATAGGGCAGCAGCTTAGGGATGGTTTTGGCGCATCTGCCTACCTCAGCTCTGCGTGGCATGTCAGAAAGCAGTTTCTCAGGTCACCTGGAAGGTGTGTCTTATTTCTTCCTGTTAATGGAGACAGGGAAGTGCCCCCCAGGGACTGTGTTATAACTATATTCCTTTGTTGTAAACAAGTTGTGCCCTAGGAAAGGACCTGATAAAAGGATCTGGAGGGTGAAATGTTCTTCCCTTGTGGCTTGGCTTGGCTTAGCTTGGCTTTCCCTCCTCATGTCAGTCCATCAGCCAGTGCACCTGAGTAAATGCCCAGCTCCCACAGCCTTTAATGATGCTTTTGAGGTATTTAACAAGTAATGAAGAGTCTAAACAGCATAACATCAGTTAACACAATCTCCTCATTTTTTAATAAACTGAGGCAGTTGTAACATTTAGGAACTTTAGATCTATTAGTGAAAGCTGAACTTGTAAACTTGAAAAAGAGCTGAGCAGTGTTTCAGGCCTAAGGCTCAACCAGTGCTTCAGGATTTCAGCTAAAAGGATGAGTTATAAGCCAGTTTTTGGCTTGCAATATAAATATTTTAAGTATCTGTCACACAGCAATCTCAAACACTTCACATTGTGTGGGCATACACCAGAAAAACAGGCGGACTTTAAACAAAAGCAAAATGTTGCATTAAGTGCAAAAGGAAAGAAATTAAACCAAGTGCTGGGATATAACTTAGATGTTTACTGTTCAGTTTTAACAAGCTCTCAAGCAGTGCTTGAAGCAGGGGTTAATGAACCAGACAAAGCTTCAAAAATCTGTGAGAAGCATGATACTTCTTTGGGCTGGAGGTTATTAGTGGCACTTAAGTGACATGCAGGCAGTGGAAGATGATGAGAACAGGGGCTGTATCCAACAGCTTCCTGTTTCTACAGCTACGCAGGGTAAGCAAAGCTTTCCTATGTGCATAAATGAAGTGCTCTATTATGCTCCAAACACTGGTTCATTAGAAAGATCCTAATGCCCTCTCCAGCTTCTGTAACCTGGAAAGGGCTGAGATGGACAGGGACTGCATAAATAAATACAGCAGTAACCACATAGCCACAGGGATACTCTCTCTGATGCATCGAGTACAGTCAAGATGACAAAGTGATAGGAACTTCCCAAAGATACTATGTGCAGGGCATCACTGCCTGTTGCGCAGCAATACTTGAAACACACGACCCCACCTTACATTATTGCCTTTAAATTGCTTATAGTCTCTTAAGAGCTAACTAACACATCCAGGCAAAGCAGGCACTTTCACCACCAGACTGCGAGTTTTAACATGTGCTCAGCCTCCCTCATGATGCAGAAGAAAGACAGAAGGAAAACCACCAGGGTACTTTGTGGCAAGGGCAGTGCAAATGAACATGCACTGTTCATGCAAGTTCTGTTACCAGGATTATAAGGCCTTTAACAGGCATGATGCACATCTTTGAAATGCTTTGACAGAGATTAGATTTCAGCTATAAAGTCCAGATTTCTAGTCAGTTAGCTTGATACAAAAGCCTGAGAGGCTTCTGTTTCATTTTGCTTTCTTTGAGCAGGAAAAAGCAACATACTCAGCTTTATTTTCCCTAACGGTGGGAAGCAGTGCTGTGGCCATATTCCTCCTTTCAGCTCAAAAACTGGCTTAGAGCAGGTTGCTGTGGCTTCTCAAGCTGTCCTTTGCTGGGCATCACAAAATAAGGGTCTCCTTTGAACAAATGCTTCAAAGGACAAATGCTTGGTGAAAGCAAACATCATTCAGGGCAGATCCAACCTGGCAGCTATATACCTGCATTATCAAAGGAACTAAGCTACTCCCAAACTATCTGGCAGTGAAAGCTTGCAACTGAAATAAGAATGAGCCCATTATTGTACATACAAAACATACTGCCTTCAGTGTACCTTAAAATGTGTGTTGCATCCTCCTGGAAGTGTGCTAGGAAGCTTCTGCATAGATTTGGTGGAACACAAATGGCAAAATTCACATGGGAAGGTAGATAATATGACATCCTGAGTTCAGGAACCAAATCTGCTGCTGGTCCTGCCTTTTTTACCATGGAGAGGGAACTTTTTCTCCCCCCACCATTGAAAGGACATTGATTTGAACAAGGGATATTCGACCCCAGTGCTCCCTCTGAGACAGATCCCTAATATTTCAGTGGAAAGAATGAGATGGTCCACAAGATGCACTCCCCCTTCTCCTGCAGTTGAACATTCCCTAAGGTTCATCCCTGTGCCTCAGGCCTGTAGCGTTGCAGAAGGCTGATGGTATGGCTGGATCTCCAGACCCAGACTACAAAGAATGCAAAGAATGTGGGGAAATGGAACAAAAGTGAACTCCTGCAGTAAGGGATGAGCCAGGAGAGGACTTCTTGTCTTTCCCTTTCCACACTGAACTCCAGCTGGATGGATGTCAGAGGGATAGGAGTTATGTATAGTGCATTTCACAAACTTGCTCTGAGTTCAATAGCATTGATAACACTCAATACACAATGAACAATAGTAACCATGTCCAGCTGGGAATAGCAACTCCTTCTCCACTGCACTCAGAGAACTGCTTAAGTCTAAGGACTGGTACAACAGTGGGACTAGCTCTTAAACACTAATCAGGAATGAAAAAGGACAATACTGAACATTCAGGTGTGGCTCAAACTAAGGAGGAACAAGCTTTTCCACCTCCTCCCTTTTGGCCTTCTGAACCAAGAGAGATATCAATACTATTGAAGGAAGAATGTCATCCTTGTCTTCACTGAAGGTCCTCACAGGACAGCTTGCAGACTATCGTTAACTAGGCTTGCCCCTACAAGTAATGTTACTTATTCCAAACTGTTTTAAACCAAGTTTGGAGGCCGATTCAGTAAGCTGCTGGAGGAGTCTAACCGTTTCAGAATAACAGTAGATGCATCCTTCCTCTAAATATACCCCACATTCTGCTGCTGACATCCCAATTTATTTTGCCAGCTACCTACTTTTTACTGCAGCCATTACCTGCCTTCCTGTGCTCTGGCAAACAGCCCAGGGCAGGTCTTCAGTATTCTAGCTGACAGCAAGCTGATTTACCACACAATGCCATATTGAAGCCTGGAGCTGATGACCTTTTGAGAAGACACTCTGGGCCACATCATTAGCAAGCAGTTAGTACTAGAAAAAAGCAGACAATGCTAGTTAGCACCCTCATTGTGATAAAAATAAAGGAAATAGAGATAGGCTGCAAGAATGGTACCACCAGCATCAAGAAAAGGTAACAAGGCCTACCAGTGAAGACCTATTACTGGACCTGATTGGTCCAGTTCTCCCTGAATCCCAGCTGGAGCCTTGCTCTGCCTTGTAGATGGGGAAGTAACCATTCCAAAGGATGATGCATTACACTGCACATGCAGTCAGGGACGATAGAAATGCCACTCTTCAAAACAAATAATATTGCAGACAAGAAATCTGCTCCATTCCCCCAAAACACCCTCCCATATCTGTCATAGAATAACAGAATCATTTAGGTTGAAAAAACCTTTAAGAACATTGAGCCCAACCATCAATGCAGCACTGCCAAGTCCACCACTAAACATGTCCCTAAGCGCATCTACACCTCCCTTTTAAATACCCCCAGGGATGGTGACTCAACCACTTCCCTGCGCAGCCTGTTCCAATGCTTGACAACCCTTCTAGTGAAGATTTTTTTCCAAATGTCCACTCTAAACCTCCTCTGGAGCAGCTTGAGGCCATTACCTCTTGTCCCATTACTTGTTACTTGGCAGAAGAGACCAACACCTGCCCTGCTACAAGCTCTCTTCAGGTAGTTGCAGAGAGTGATAAAGTCCCCCGAGCCTTCTCTTCTCCAGACTAAACAACCCCAGTTCCCTCAATCATTCCCTGTAAGACTTGTGTTAGGCCCTTCACCAGCTTCGTTGCTCTTCTTTGGGCACAATCCAGCGCCTGAATGTCTTTCCTGTAGTGAGGGCCCCTGTCACAATTTTGACTGGGATAATTTTCTTAAACTGGGCGGAGCTGGCCAGGAGCCATTGATCCATGATAGGCTGGGCATTGGTCCACAGGTGGTGAGCAATTGTATTGGGCACCTCTTATTTCTCGGGTTTTATTCCTCTCTCTCTCTCTTTTCCTTTTCATTACTATATATAATTTTCATTACAAAATATAATCAGAGTTATAATTATATTTTACTTTCGTTCAACTATTAAACTATTCTTATCTCAACCCACGAGCTTTACTTTTTTACCACTTCTCCTCCCAGTCCCATGGGGAGGGTGGGGATTGAGTGAGTGGCTGTGAGGTGCTAAGTTGCTGGATGAAGTTAAACCACAACCAGTGTAGAGCTTGAAGGGTTTGAGATAATGATAGATTAGTTTGGAATGTGCTAGATCAAATTTATACCTGTTATTGCTGGTTAGCTATTAATTAGCAGGCTGCTATGCTTGCCATGGTGCTTGCTTGCCTTGCTGTATATTAGTCTAGTGCTCGTTAGTGGCTGCTTTTGGCTTTCACTGTTGGCTGTACTGCTGTACCACTTATCATCATACTCTGCTGTGTATGGGATGTTTTGGTACAGCTGACAGATGGCCAGGGCATCGCTGCTGTTGCTATCCTGTTACTGGACAGGCTGGAATTCCCATGTAAACTCAAGTCAGAGACTGTGACCCATGGGTGAGTCCATGAGCAGGACACCCCAGAGCGTCTGTGACCATGGTTGTCTGTGCCATGGCAGGTATACTTCTGAAGGGATTTTGGCCCAAGGAGAAGTCTGCACTGGAGAAGGCACACCTAAAAGCATCTGTGGCTGTGGATAAGTCCAAGCCACAGCAGGTATACCGTGAAGCATCAGCGGCTGTGCATGAGGTTAAGCTGGAGCACCTTGAAGCGTGTTTTCATCGCACATGACATAGAAGGTAGACCTCAGGAAGGACTGCAGCCATGGGTAAGGCCATGTGGCTATGGGTAAGGCCATGCCAGAGCAGGTACACCTCAAAGCGACTGTGGCTGTGAATAAGTCTGAGACACAGCAAGTATATTCCTAAAGACTGTGGCTTATAGGTAAGGCTGTTCTTGGAGCAGGTACACCCCCGTGGATAAGCCCAAGCCAGCACAGGGTCAAAGGGAGAAGTTCACTGCAAAGTTAAACCCGATGGTCTAGTCCAAAGGGATCAGGGGTGGAGAATGTGCTGGTTTTGGTTGCGATAGTGTTTGTTTTCTTCACAGTAGCTAGTATGGGACTATGTTTTGGATTCATGCTAGAAACAGTGTTGATAACACAGGGATGTTTTAGTTACTGCTGAGCAGTGCTTACACAGAGTCAAGGACTTTTCTGCTCCTCACCCCACCAGCAAGTGGGCTGGAGGTGCATGAGGTGTTAGGAGGGACGTAGCCAGGATGGCTGACTCCAGCTGACCCAAGGGATATTCCATACCACACAATGTCATGCTCAGCCTATAGACCTGGGGAAAGAAGGAAAGGGGTGATGTTCAGAGTGATGCTGCTTTGTCTTCCGAAGTAACCTTTACATGTGATGGAGCTCTGCTTTCCTGGAGGTGGCTGAATACCTGCCTGCTGAGGGGAAATAGTAAGTGAATTCCTTGTTCTGCTCTACTGGTGTGCACAGCTTTTGCTTGACCTATTAACCTGTCTTTATCTCAACCCTCAAGTTTTCTCACTTTCACCCTCCTTATTCTCTTCCCCATGCCACCACAGGGGGCTGAGTTGCTATCTGGGGTTAAACTACAACAGCCCCAGAACCGAACACAGGATTCGAGGTGCAGCCTCACCAGTGGCCAGTACATGGAGATGATCACTGCCCTGGCCCTGCTGGCCACACTAGTACTGATACAGGCCAGGATGCTGTTGGCCTTCTTGGCTGTCTGGGCACAAGCTGGATCATGTTCAGCTGCTGTCAACCAACACCCTCAGGTCCTTTTCTACCAGCAGCTTTCCAGCCACTCTTCCACAAGCCTGTAGCATTGCATGGGGCTGCTGTGGGCCAAGTGGAGGACCTGGCACTGAGCCTTGTTGAACCTTATACCACTGGCCACAGCCCATTGATCCAGCCTGTCCACATCCCTCTGCGGAGCCTTCCTACCCTCCAGCAGATCAACACTCCCATCCAACTTGGTGTTGTCTATAAACTTACGAGGGTGCACTCAACCCCCTCATCAAGATCACTGATAAAGTTTGTTGCCTCCTCCTCTGCTGAGCTGATTGCCCAGATGATAAGGCATTACATCAGTGAAAGAAGTCTACAGCTAAAGGAAAACCACATCAGTTGGAAGGAAAAGTTCTTTTATTCTAACAGTGCTTACTGAACTGAACAAGGGGGAAAATCTTCTAGAGACATATTGCTGGTTTATGGTTTAATTGATGCCGTCAGCTTTGAGCCAGCATAAATTATTGTTATGAGGGAAATTGCTGAGCTTAGGCTATGCAGACACTTGCCAAAAGAAAGCAATTTTGACAGTTGCTATAGGGAATTCTCTGCAGCTTTCCTGTCATTTTGCAGTGTGCTTCATGCTGACCAGCTGGA
This sequence comes from Pezoporus wallicus, assembly GCF_028554395.1. Classification (NCBI taxonomy): domain Eukaryota; kingdom Metazoa; phylum Chordata; class Aves; order Psittaciformes; family Psittacidae; genus Pezoporus; species Pezoporus wallicus. The sequence continues at coordinate 6,057,639 of NW_026642654.1, forward strand.
ATTAAATGAACTTATGCCAAAAGTAGTGATCTCCGTTAGCATGGAGACTTCGCATCGACACAGCTCTTTGGTGGTGCTCATACTGGGAGTGTGCTTGTGTCTAGTCTGGGCCAGTGTTCTAAAAGAATAGAAAGTACTTTTCCTCTTCCATCCTTACCTTCATTAAAAAAGAAATCTGATTTTGCCTGCTGGCAATAAGCTTGCCAGTGACAGCTTTCAAAGTGAGGACAGCCCTGAAGGTGCCCACTTACTGATTTGCCTCTCATACACTTTGCTACCCTATACCAGAGGCAGCCGTAGACCTTCCTAACAGAGACACACACCCCCTCTCTCCAGTTAAGCTGCCTCTCTCCAGTTAGCAGCCTTCTACCTTTCTGCTCCTTCCCTGGATATCTAAAAATCTATGCCACATTTAATAAACCTCGAGTTACCAGAAAAACACTGCTTTTATACAACAGTCTCAGAGGGCCAGCAAAAATTTGGGAACATGAAATCCTTGTAACTTCAGATTTGTTTAAATCTGGAAAGAGTCTGTGAGAATGAAGACCCAAACCTGAGGAAAAGACTAAAGGACTTCTGCACTGAGTTAATGCCTGCAAGTTAGAAAGTAACTTCTTGGTTTTCTCCTTTGTGTTTCTCTAGAGCACCAGTATAATAAAAAGAGAAACTGAAGAAGGTAGGGTCAATACGTTACAACACAACAGCTCTTGGGGATCACGGAGAGGCAGATAACCCTCCTGGAGACAGTGGGCTTTAATAATCCTAACTGCTTTCCAGATGCTGAATAATTTTGCCCAGTGTTTAGCTCTAAGTACTCCTTGCTTTATACAAAAAAAAATCATCAAAAATATCTTTCCATTCCACAGAAATTGCAATTAATTCTGCACATAAGGTAAAAAGCTACACATGAAATATGACAATAGCATTCTGTACACAAGAAGACATGCAATAAGCTTGACTAATGCTTTATACAAAGACATATCTGTTTTTCACAAGCAGCTGTTTGATTCATTCCAGGAGCACAATGCATTTCTGACTCTATGCCCCAAGAACACACAGCATTTCTGTAAAACTACTTACCTGGCTATTCAGGGCATTCAGCTCATGTATCCACTGCCTCTTCCCACATCCACACAAGACGCTCACTTTCTTTTCCTTAAAAGTTGCTACAAAATGCACTCAGTAGTAAGACACCAGTATTTCTGTCCTGCCTCCACCTCAACACCAGTGTTATCCATCCAACCATGCTTCTTCCAAACCGTATTTTGTTGCGCTTATAAAGCTACTCAGGCCATAGGACAAGGGACTCTTTTGCTATTTGTGTGCAGCACAGAAGACTGAAACAAAGCAGCATCCTCTGAATAACCAGAATAAGTCTACAGAAGTCACCAGGATTAGGCTGATTTGCTCCCATGAGGATGTGTGCTGTGTCCTTTGTTTATCCACAAAACGTACCCTGCACAACCAACTAAGGCTTGTTCGAGCTTGGAACCTTGGAACTGATATTATTTAATACTTTCATGAATGACCTTGGTACAAGAAAATAAAAACATGTTCATGAAACAAGAGCATATTACAAGATTCAAAGGCTGTGTCAATGCAGAAGAAGATCAGAGCATTATACAGGTGGGATAAGAGTAAAACAGGCAGGATAAAACTGAGAATCATGGAGCATAAAATTGTGTATTTAGGGAGTAAAGCCAGAATTTCTGCTACGAACTTGGAGACCCAAAATTTAGCAGCAAAATAGGAGCACCAAGTAGCTAAGCACAATCTGACAACTCCTTGCTAATGTGATGCAGGGCTGAGAAACCAAAGTGTGATGCCAAGAGGTATAAGCAGTCATTTTTACCAGTAATAAAGTGAATGCGCTAGCACTGAAAGTCCTCCTGGGATTTTGCTCAAATATATTCAAAGACAGTATTTATTGTGTGTGGAACAAATTCAGGTTCAAGAGGTATGAAGGCTGTTTTGGTGGAGGGAGGAAGGGAGATACAAAAGGGCTGGCATATAGGAGGTTTAGGCTGCACTTAATGCAGTGAATTGCAAGGTAGGACTGCAGCATTTGAAGCAGATGCAACCAACTAGGCATGCTCCTGCCTTGACACGTGCACAGAATTTGCTCTCGTTCTTCAGTGAACAAGCACAGAGCACTCCAGCTTCCCTCATACCTTCTTTCCAAAGGTACCCCAGCTTATTTTTACTTATTTTTCCCCTAAGAGGGGAGATAGGTCTGCAAAAACAACCTCTTCAGAAGCTGCTTCAGCAACATGCTGAAAAGTAAGTAGATCTCCTTTTCCAAATTGGACTAGATATAACCCTCTCCTTCCAATTAATGGAACACTTCTTTTGTTCAGATTTATCAGCTGGGACTCCTATCCTGGGATTTTGATATCTGATCCCATTTTTCCACATCTGCTCATGCGTTCTCTCCCTCGAAACCCCAACCCATTCCCTCTGCAAGCTGCCTACATGTATCTGAGGGATAAGATGAACTACAGAAGGGAATGTCACATTGGGCTCTTGTACTTAAGTAGCTCTTTTGCAATGAAGCAGGGTCAATATCAGCCCACCTTTACCTTCCACCCAAGCTCTCAGCTGCCGACCAGTGGCAGTCTGGGGCGGTCAGACTCCAGGTCACAAGTGTATGGCTCTGTAAACATAGGAAACACTCATACATGGCCTCCAGTCCTGCAACTCCTACAGGTTTCTTGGAACCACTCTGAGATCCTGATGCCACCACAGCTGCTCACAACATAATTTTTTTATCCAAACTCACGCAAATTTCAACAAATGGTAAAGTCTACAGGGACAAGAAGATTTTTTCAGCTGCCTTCCCAGCTGAAGCAAGTTCTGCCGTTGTCACCGATGTAGGCAAAAAAGTGGAAATACAGGTTTTACTTTTCATTCACTTTTTCACCAGATTAACTGCACAGTACCTAAGGATGCAGCTACTGCCTGATGTCTTGACTTATGATCTGGAAAAGAGTGTGAGCAGAACAGGTATACAAGCAACAGGATGTTATTTGACAGTCAAAACAGAAGCCTGAGATAAGGTTATGAAAAACATGCACATAAACTTAACAAATGCTTGTTGAATGGACAACACAAAACAGAGGAAAATCCATTTTATCATGTGCAGCCTTGGAAGAAATCATACAAGTATTGATGTGGTCAACAAAATTAGAACATCTGCACAGTGTTCAGCATCACTTTAAAAAGCTGACAGAATATGAGGAAGCATTGGACTGAGAAAAGTCCTGAAAGCATTAAAACACTGTCTAAATCAATATAGTCCCACCTTGCAAGCAGCATTCAGTACCAAGTTTCCCATCACAAAGATATGTGAGAAACAGAAAGTTTCCACAGACATATATAACAGAAGAGTTTCAGAAACAAGGGTGAACTAAATGGGATTGAACAAATCCTACAATGGGCTTACAAGTAAAATCTTCAAGCAATTAATTAAATACAAAAGACACACATTCACAACAGGCAGCATTTTTCTCTGATTTACACCAGACAAAAATCCAGGCCTTATCCTTTTAATGTGAATCAAAGTGAGTTTGTGCTCTGTGAAAGCAAAGCACTAAATGACTCTTTATGACAATCATCCTACTTACCATGCCCTGCAACTACTGTTCATTCAAACCAATTAAACAGCTGTGTGCCAAGAATAACAATAAAACCAACTGCATCAGCAATAAAGATTATTCTTCTCCACCTGAAAAAAATTACATCAAATGAATAAGTGAGATATAAAAGAGGAAAAAGATAATTCAGACACCTAACAAATAGCACTTCAAACTGTACGAAATTTAGGCCTATGTACAGACCTTATGACTGCTTATGTGTCTCCTGAATGAACACAACCTGCACACAACTAGTATATAGACTTCGTATTGGTCCATTAAGAGTAAACTTCAGCCATTATTAATAATCATCACATTGCTCTCATATTTGTAGACTTCAGCTTATGCTCAACCTATTTCATTTTATTTAGTTGCTTAATGATATGGAAAGAGACACCTCCAGAGGCTCAGTGGGATGGGAAGAACTGTCCCCTGGAAAGGTTTTTCACAGGTTTACAGAGATGCTAGGGATGCTATGCTTAAAAATATAGCAACTTGGACCTATGCCTACAAGAGAGAAATCCATGTCTACCTTTCTGTGGAGTGTCCTAACAATGGCTTGGGAAACAGACTTGACATTCCCACAATACGCCCTTTGATTAATCTACAAGGGAGACCATATTGCAGCCTTTCAACATATAAAGGGGGCTTACAAGAAAAATTGAAAGAGACTTTTTACTAGTCCTGTAGTGACAGGGCAAAGGACAAAGCACGATGGTTTCAAACTTAAAATAGTAGATTTAGGTTAGATATTAGGAAGAAGTTCTTTCCTGTGAGGGTGGTGAGACACTGGAAGAGCTTGCCCAGAGAAATTGTGGATGCCCCTTCCCTGGAAATATTCAAGGCCAGGTTGAATGGGGCTTTGAGCAACCTGGTCTAGTGGAAGATGTCCCTGCCCATGGCAGGGGGTTTGGAACTAGATGATCTTTAAGGTCCCTTCCAACTCAAACCATTCTATGGCTATACATATTCACTAAATATACAATGAAGTAGTTTTAATTATTCAAGTAAATTGTTTCATAGGACTCCAAAAGGGGTTCCTGATTCCCCTGTAAACTTATAAAGCTTGAGAACTGATTATTTCTCAAATGATTTCTCATTGTATAAAGTCTTTGTTATTTCACATTACTACTATATAAACCATGTTTGTCCCCGCCACGCCTAAATCTTATCTGGGCAGTTACCTATCCAAGAACACATCAGTTACAATTCTCTCCTATGGACACAACCTTTGCCAATTGAAGTTTTTCTGCCCTCAGTGATGGCTACCTGCCAATTCTAAAGAATCTCAAATCCAATTACTTTTACTAAAGGCCCATTTTCCTACAAACATATTTGGAACCAATACAAGCTATTTGAAATGGTAGAACCATCTTATAATTCAAAACTCTCAACGTAACAGCATGCTGGTCTAAGCAGAAAGTTGACCCATTACGATATCAACTCTGAAGCACAGTGCTTTGTGTGATGTTCCATTAACACTTTTTGAAACAGAACTGCCTTTCAGGTTTGAGAGGAGCTTATGGGCACTTCCTAGCTCAATGAATTAAAAAACCCGAAACCAACCAACCAAACAAAAAGAGAGAGAGTATCTGGAGAAGGGAAGCAAAAATTTACTTCAATGAGCAAGACCTGACGCATTTAGCACACAGGACAATTTTGTGGAAACAGTGTGTGAAAGCCACAGATTCTGATGTTTCCTAAGAAGGAGGCATTCACTGTTGCTGTAAGAAGGATGAATCTTATTAATTTCTTCATAGAAAGTTTGCTTCTCCTAAGTTCTAGAAAAGTGTCTTTCCAGATTCTCTTCTCATGTAGCATTTTGATACAGATTCCAGGGTGGGATAGTAAAACAACCACAGTAACAGCCACAACAAAGTTTTTTTTAACTATGCATGCTAAGAAGGAAAACACACAATTAATATCAAAACTTTAGCTTTCTGCATATTTCCTATTATACAGCCAGATGTTTCTTCCCTGTTATGTGTATGGAGTCCCTAGTATGGGAAGGATGGAGTTTTTATGTATTTATTTTCAGGAGAAATTTTGAACTGAAGCCAGGGAACAACAGCTGGTTCTGGTCCAGAGTTATCTGCTGAAACGTGAGGAGCGGCTGTGGGAAAATTAATGATCAATAAAACTACCACTTTGAAAAATTTCTTGTGTTAAGGAAAAGGCAGGAGAGATCACTCTACATTTAAAATAACACAATGAAGTGAAAAAACACAAAATGGGAACTTGAAAAGAGATCTCACATACCACGTGAGTGCTTTCATTCGTATTGTGAGGTAGGGTTTCTTTTTTAATAAGAAAAGTTCTACAAGTTTCTTCTTCAGGGTAAGAAGTCTCAATTCTTGAAGCATTTGACAGAGCAGGACATTCATTTCCTGACCAGCTCTAATGACAGTGGAATGGGAACAATAAAGCAACCTGGCCAACCAGTATTCTCCAGTATTTCACCCAGGGAAGGCAAGACACCGTCTCTCCAGGAAAAAAAAAAATTGAATAAAATCACTAATAAAGGTGGTAATTAATGAGATTAATGAAATATCTGATACATTTAATGTAACATTTTGTACTGAAGCCTTCCTCTTAGTTATCATTACTTTAATGATCTATGCACAGCTTTCAATACAGGCAAAGATTTATAAAAACACTGTAGTTAAATACATTATATCAGTTCTTAGAATTGCCTGTTCCTAAGAAGGAGAGCAATGCTAACTCCATGACAATAACATTTAACCTTCCAAAAACACTTTACTGAAGGTTACACAAACAAGAATAATTTGGGAAGAACAGGAACCATTTAGTTGCCCTGGGAGGAATCCCATAAAGAAGCAGAATGACATAAATACTGGGATTTAATAACATCTTTTCTGTGTGTTCCATCTGAAAGTCTCCAGTGCTCAAATACATGCAAATCAGATCTGAAAACTCTTCCCAGCATCACTGTTTAACATTGTGAACACCTATGACCTGCAGACTAAACTCCTTATGTGCTCACCCATGGATCAGGACCACATGTGAATCTCTCTGTTCAGAAGTATCTCCCACTGCAGAAATGGCATTACCTACCAACACAGCAAACAGCAGTACATTATTTTATTCTTCCCTGGGCTATATGTGGTAAGTCTAGCTCTTTACCTTAACAGAATGCTCTACTCTCATTAGCAGAAGAAGAGGGAAAGGGGGGGATGCCTTTTAGGTTTCTTCAGAAGGCAACCTCCTGTTGGGAAGCTCATGTTGCTAATACAGGAGGCAACCTATTGCCAAGAGACCTCTTTCACTAGACTGAGGCACTTTTTTCTTGCTTGTAGCTCCATGGATGCTCATCTTGTGTATCTGAGGCTTCTTACAACAATAATGCAAGTAATTAAGTGATAAAATTTGCATTAGCACAGGCCATCATTAAGCAGCTTACTTATAATGATGGCAGATAAGTACAATGGTAATAAAATATTTCAGTAAAGACGCTGTATGTTAACTGCCAAAATTAATTCAGTTACTAAAGATGCATGTATAGGGTCCTGTTCTGGACTTGGCAAAGAGCATTTCAGACTAAAGTATGTACATATGTATACATGGAGATATATGTGTTTATGCCATCTCCTTCTTCCACTGAAGGATTATTTCATTCTATGTAATAATCATTATTAATGGTGTACCAGGTACTTAATCATAACTAGCTAGAGATTTAACATGCACTTTTCATAGTCCTCAGATTTCTGAGTCCTAATTAAACTCATTTTCAAGAACCATCATTACAAATTGTAAGCAAAAGATCAATACATACATATCCTACTGCCACATGGAGCTGAAGGAAGAGCAAGAACTCTTCAAAACTGAGTTTCAAAAAATATATTACCTTTAAATAAACTTCCGAGGCTTACTAAAGGGTTTCTTTTAGCCTCTGAAGTCCAAATGAGAAAGGATAGTTGTATCACATCTTCCCACAGGTATCTCAGGTTAACCACTTGACTACCCTCTTTCCGTGCCTGTCTTTTCTGTCCTCTCCCTTTCCTTCATTTATTCCTAAGGTTTGTCTACACTGGGAATAATCTGATAATTATTGTTTGTTGTTATTGCTCCCTTATCAGGCACTGTATTTCAGAAAAAAAGTGGTTTGTTCATGGTAAATTTCCATGCTTATCTACAGCGTACAGGTAGAATTATTCATAATTCCTTTACCGATCATTTTCCACACACAAACACTTGACCTTCAAATATCCTTATCAGGCTTAATATTATATGGCATAGAACAAAAAATGTGTTTAGATCATATACAGAAACTACACTGGGTGCTTTAAGATCAAATGCTTGTCTGCTTTTCCAACTGTTAATTGATGTAGTAAGAGATATTGCTTCTCTGCACTGATTTTGCAGGCTGACATCTATACCCCACCACAGCTACACCAGTTTAGATATCCAGACTAACAAGAGTGGCCTGCCTGCAAGACCTGAGACTTTCTCACAACCTGACCGTGTTCCTAACTACACATCCAAAACCCCCTCTCCAGCCCCTGTTGTGTAATCTGGTTGACTGACGTCCCTTCTCCTGTATGGATAACATGCTCATATGGCAGCAGCAGCGGAAAGGCAAGATAGAAATAAACAGCAAGAAATGCAGAGATCAAAAGCACAATGGATAGCATTTCCTAAACAAACGATGAAGCCTTTCCAAGTACCAGCACATCTTTATGCATTTTGGTCTTGTTACCTGGTGTTCTCTTCCCCTCCAATACTTCTCATGCTAAATGTGTGCAAGCGTTTATACTCTCTGCCCTGTGCATTTCATTTTTGCTTTGCACATGCATTCCCACTACCTGCTTTCTCATTTGTCATGACCATTGGCAAAACAGCAGAGCCAAAAATCTATATGTATCTATTGCAATATAGACATTTTCTGAAACCAGCAACCTCATAGCACCACAATAAACTGTTCACGGATGAGAGATTTTAATGGTCCACTCCCATAAACTGGGTAATTCTTCTTTGACAAAAGCAAGCCATATAATTAGAAAAGGGAACTAGTTACTTCTAATGAAAGAATAATCAGATCACCATTAAAGGGGCATTAGCTGCATTTATCTTAATTCTAGAGGCCCTACTGTTGCCTTCTGATAGGAGGATAAGATTTACTTGACAATCCTGATGATTTTTGCCACTCCTGTTTGTTCATGCAAAAGGTTGTCCTTTATCCTGTCTTGGCAGAGCAAGTTGCATTTAACTTCATTAAAGTCATTTAAGGCTATTTGTTACATTTCCATGAAAAAAGACACAGCTTAACTCTCCGGGATACCATTGAGCTTCACTTGCCTCCTCTGTCCTTGCAAGTCACAATTGCTGGGACACAGCCAGGGAAAAGAAGAGAGAAGCCTAGGGAGATCTGCAAAAGCCCTGTGTCCAACTAGACCGGTTGGGACCCCTCCATGAGTGTCTCTAAGCAACTGCAGTACAGTGAGGCCCCAGGCTTTGGAGCTACAAGAGGTTCACTGGACCTGCTAGGACCAGGATTGAGAAACCAACAGCACGAAGAAGGGAACAGTCTCCATGAACACGCTTGGCATGTTTTTCATGTTTCAGCTAGAACAGAGAAAATCAGAGGCAATTCCAGTTTTGTCCAGGCTAACAAACTTTATTACCATTTTATTGAAGAATTCTAACGCCTATAACTACCAGAGTGGCACCTTTAAACTCATCAAGAAGTTGGCCAGTTGGAAGTTAAGTGTTCCAAATATGGAAAGCCTAATGAGAAAACTCAATTTTCGTATGTTCAGCTGACATCTTAAAATTTGCTAGCAGAATTTCCTTAAGACTCTAGCTCTCACATAAGACTGCTAACCATCTAGTGCTCTGAAGCAAGTCCTCTTCTCTGCTCAGAAGATGCATTAGAAATTGGAACAAGAAAAGAAGGACAGAGAGTACAACTACAGAGAGAATGACACCAAGGAGAACAAGATGGGGAGCATACGGGCCAGAGCTGAGCAGAAGGTGGGAATCAGAAAGGGAGGAGATGTAATAGCAATGTAAATTAGGGGGCAGAAAATAAGGCAAAGATGACAGGAAGCAGCACAGGAGCAAAAGAGGAAAGTCCTTACCACCAGAACACAGGGCCTTTATAAAGATGAAATACATTCTCTTACCATTAAGTGAACAGACTTGAGACTAATAGTAAAGAATCTCCATCCCACTCAATGCAGGACGCAAAATGAGGTTTTTCTACTGCTACCTACAGCATTTTCAGATAGTACAGGAGAATGCCGCAGATCCATAGAGCTCAGCCACACTGTTGTGCAGAGGCAGCCTGAGTAAATCCCTGTCCTGGGTTCAGCAGTAGCAGTCATTTTTCTCCTTCTTGGTAGCTGGTGCAGTGCAGTGTTTTGACTTTCAGCTTGGAAACAGAGCTGATAACAATGATGTTTTGGTTTGGCCAAGGACTTTGTGAGCCTCATGCTCTGCCAGGGAGGAGGGGAAGCCAGGAGGAGGCAGAGACAGGACACCTGACCCAAACTGACCAAAGAGGTATTCCATACCACAGCACATCATGCCCAGGATGTAACTGGGAGTTAGCCGGAAGGGCTGGGGGACTGCAGGGTTGGAGGAGGTATCGGTCGGAGCTTGGTCGGGCTTGGGGGGCGAGTTATCGGTCAGCGGGTGGTGAGGTGTTGTATTCTGTTCCCTTGTTATTTCCTTTATCATTATTATCATTGGTGGTAGCAGTAGTGATTTGTGTTATACCTTAGTTACTAAACTGTTCTTATCTCAACCCGTGGGTTTTGATTCTCCTCTCCGTCCCTCCAAGAGCAGGGGGAGGGCAAGAAAGGGGGGGAAGTGAGCGAACGAATTACCTGACTGGGTTTAAACCACGACAGTTCTTTTTGGCGCCCAACGTGGGGCACGAAGGGTTGAGATAACGACAGATTTGACTGGATTAATAGTCATTCATCACAATGCTGATTTATTGGGTATCAGAGTTGTTCTTCTTGATCTCACAGCTTCAGACCGTTGTAACTTACATAGAGCCGGTATTTGCTGTGTTAGTGTTTATCAAGTGTGGGGCCTGGGCTAAGGTTCTTGTCTCACTGTGCTTTATGGCAATGGCTTGTAATACGGGCGGGCTCCAGCAGCAGGGCGGGACGGACGTGGCCGTGGACTTGTACCTGGCCGTCCGGCTGCTCTTCACCGTCCTGGCCCTCGCCCTACTCTCCATCTTCGTGAGGCTGCGGGGAGCCGAGGGGGAGCGGCCCCGGGAGCCGGCGGCAGCCGAACCGGCCCGGAAAAGCGGCCCCGGGGACCAAGCGGCGGCGGGAGCGGGGCCGGAGGCCGCGAGGGGACGGCTGCCGGTGGAGGAGGTCGGGGAGGTCGAGGAGCGGAAGGAGGCGGCTGCCGAGCAGAGGGAGAAGGCGGCGGAGGAGCCGAGCCCCGCGGCCGAGCCGAGCCCGGGGGCCGAGCCCAGCCCCGCGGAGGAGCCGAGCCCCGCGGCCGAGCCGAGCCCCGCGACGGCCGAGAGCATTCCCCGGCAGCCGCCCCCCGAGCCCCGGGAGGATGCAGAAGACCACGCAGCGTTTCCCAGCAAGGCAGAGGAGGAAGAGCTGGACTCAAGAAAAGAGAAGCTGGTGGTGGGAGAGCCGGCAAGCACAGCAGCTACACCAGCCCCAGTGACAAGTACAGCAGCATCAACTGAGAGTTCTGAAGGTTTTGAATGGCCTTTGGGTATCCTTGGGACCTGCCTGCTGATTGTGGTGGGGATCAGCATGTTGGCACACACACAGACTGTGTTCTACCCACAACCATTTTGTCCGACCTCAAAAGTTAAGCAGAGTCAGGTTTGCGTCTTGTCTGGGGTTAGACGAGGATATAGGGGGACCAAAAGGTTTTCTCCAAGGCTGGACAGTGATGAGTGGCAGGGTGTGTGGGACGGTATGGGCAAGTATCTAGTCCACTGGGCCCCTCCAGTGCTTTGGAAGCATCAGAGATGGAAGGCAGCTGTGTGGAGTCCCCAGCAACAAGCTGCAGAAACTGCTGAAGGGGACAGTGAATTATTTTGAGCCTGGAAGGGCCCATGAGATTGAGGCCATCAGGGCAGAGATGCAACATAGAGACGGACTCATGATCGAGGGGTGGACGTAGTAATGGAAGCTATTGCCCAGGTTATTCACGAGTGTGAACACTGCACACAGTCTCTCCTGCTCTGGAAGACTGTTACAAGAGATGGAGCCTGACATCATGGACCAGATGGACTCAGCAGCTTTATAGGGACTGGTCCATGCACTAAGATAAGAGTGCACTTAGATAAGAGTGATGGTATATTGAAAATGCGGGATCTGAGCATGACATGAATGGTATGGAATAAGGGGTGGATAATGTCCTGGGTTCAGCAGTAGCAGTCATTTTTCTCCTTCTTGGTAGCTGGTGCAGTGCAGTGTTTTGACTTTCAGCTTGGAAACAGAGCTGATAACAATGATGTTTTGGTTTGGCCAAGGACTTTGTGAGCCTCATGCTCTGCCAGGGAGGAGGGGAAGCCAGGAGGAGGCAGAGACAGGACACCTGACCCAAACTGACCAAAGAGGTATTCCATACCACAGCACGTCATGCCCAGGATGTAACTGGGAGTTAGCCGGAAGGGCTGGGGGACTGCAGGGTTGGAGGAGGTATCGGTCGGAGCTTGGTCGGGCTTGGGGGCGAGTTATCGGTCAGCGGGTGGTGAGGTGTTGTATTCTGTTCCCTTGT